>NC_140581.1:649135427-651535427 GCF_964204655.1 Triturus cristatus
TCTCTCTTTTTCTCTTTCTCTGTCTTCCTCTCTCTCACTCTTTCTCTCTCTCTCTTCCTTTCTCTCACTCTTTCTCTCTCTCTCACTGTTTCTTTCTCTCTTCGTCTCTCTCACTTTTTCTTACTCTCTGTCTCCCTCTCACTCTTTTTTTCTTTTTCTCTCTCTCTTCCTGTCACTCCCACTATTTCTATCTTTTTTTCTGTCTTCTTTTCACTGTTTCTTTCTCTCTCTCTCTCTTTCTCTCTCCTTTGATAGACGCATGACGCACAATTCTATCTTGCTTTTTATCTAACAGGCTGTGATTCACGAATCGACATCCCCCCACACCACCACAGCTGAATGCATGTAGAACCTGCAATGATGCGTGGCCATCCTGACAATGCCTGAGAAAGTTGCTTCGGCACGTGGTGCACCCTCTTACACACACACTGGTGGCAGAAGGTGAGCAGAGAGGCTTCTTTCTGCAGCAGTTGGGAAGTCACCTCTGGGTGGAGGGAGTGGATAGTGTGCAGCACCCTGGGCACACAAGAGTGAACAGACACCTCCGAGCAGTGGGAGTGGATGGACTGCAGCAGCATGAGTGCGCATTGCCGAAACAGAGAATTAGGCGTGTGCAGTTGTATGTACTCTGCAATTACTAATTCTATACTATCTTTCAGATGACTGAACTTAAGGGTGCACTATGTCCCGGCACGTGGTTGGAGACACACTGGAGGCACAAAGGTGAGCTGCGAATATTTTCTCCAGTGTCAACACTCCCTCTCATCTCTTCCTCTCACTCATTCTTTCTTTCTCTCTCTTCCTCTCTCTCACTCTTTCTCTCTCCCTCTTCCTCTCTCTCACACTGTTTCTCTCCCTCTCTCTCTCTTCCTTCGATCTCACTCTTTCTCTCGCTCACTCTTTCTTTGTTTCTCTCTTTTTCCCTTGCTCTTGCTCTCTTTCTCCTTTGCTGGACGCATGACACACCATATTATCTTTCTTTTTGACTAGCAGGCTGTGATTCACAAATGGTCCAGCGCTGACACGACATGGCTGTACATAGTTGTATTTCTTGTTGTTTTGTTTTAATACAATTTTTTATATGTAAATCCATATATGACTAATATTCTTATTTCTCCAACTTCACAAGCATCTTCATATTAAAATTTTTAGAACATTACCCAATTTGTGGGGGGTGGGGGTGAGGCAGGATGGCTGACAAGGGGCAGTTGATGGGGGGTGTCAGAGCAGTGTTGGGTGTCCGACCTGCATGATCGTTGGCTCCATTGCATCTGTTGTTAGAGACTTGTGAGCCGGCAGGCTGGCTCGTAGATGAAGAGCTGCGAGCCGACTGGCTGGCTCGTAGAGGGAGAGCTACAGGCCGGCTCTCAGAGTAACAGCTGCGGGCCGGCTGGTATAGGGAAAAGTGGGGGGTGTCGGCTTGTAAAGGGATAGCTGCGGAGCAGTGATGTGGGGAGAGGGAGCGTGAAGAGTGTATCTCGCAGAGACAGACCTGCGGTATATTTCCAGTCTTGGCTTCACAGGTAAAACTGCGGGCCCGAGAACTCACACCCGAAGAGCTGTGAGCCAACAAGTGGTTCGCAGAGGGTGACTTGCAGGCCCAAGAATGTTGTTGGAGGTATGCTGTTGATGGTGGAAAAGGGTGCGTTACCTGCTGATGTAGGGAGACGCAGCGTGAAAGCGGTATCTCGCACAGACAGAGCTCCGGTATATTAAATCGCCCCCCGGGACATATCTTTTATATTTTCACTCAATGCGAGGCACAAGATGGCTGCTAACACTTCCTGGTTTGAAGTTAGCAGCCAATCAGAGGCAAGCTCGTGCTCGGGAGTTAGGCACCGTCCAGGTATATATATCTTTTTTTCCTTAATATCTCAAAAACTACTGAACGGATTTACACCATTTTAACAAAAGCACGCTTTCTGGACCAATACCTTTCTCCCTGCCAAATTTGGCGTAATTCCATTCAGCAGTTTGACCTGTAGCCTTGTCTAAAGTTTCCTATGGAAAATGCATTGCGAAAACACTTTTTCCGACCCCTAAACATTTAAGATACGAGCTGATCAAAAAAGAGAAACTTTCTGGAAAATTTAGTAAAGATTCATCAAACGATGCTAAAGTTATCAGCACATGGAGGGCTCCAGGAGGGGGGCCGCGCAACCCCCCTCCCAACATGATTGAAGCCCCGGGTCTGCGGGGACCCCAGTGGGCCCCCTCAGCCCCACCAAGCACCTGCTATTATTTTCTAAGAAATGCCCCTGGGACCTAACCCACCCCGGGGTCTCAGTCAGTCAGTCAGATAACTTTATTTCGCCAACCCAATGTAGGCATAAAAAGTATACTACAAAAAATCAATTCACATTACAACACACATAGAAAAGATCATTACAATAAAAATACAAATACAAATTCATGATTATTTACACAATAATAAAATCATTTCATTTTGTAGGAATATAATTTCAGATGGTTATTGATCTCTTTTTTAGTGCCAATAATAAAAAAGATGCTAAAGAGAAACAGATAAAAGGATCAGGTAGGAGATGAAGATAATAAAGTGCTACATGACACTGTTTAAAATTCATTTTTCGCATAAAAGGGATAATGAAACGTTTCCTTTCCTCCCGGGGTCTCATTAAAATACAACATGGAAATCCACGACCCTAGCGCGAATTGTGCCGATATTTTTTTTCTTTTAAAATGCTTTCTTTGGCCCTGAGGGTCCTTCTGGGACTCCCTGAGCAGGCCTAGGGGGTCAGGGTGTTTATACCTTTGTTTCTCTGTTTTCTGGTGACTCGCTTCTACCGAGTCACAAGATGGTGGCCAACATTTCCTGGTTTGGAGTGTTGACAGCAAATCACAGTGAAGCTCGTGCACGGGACTTAGGCTCTGCCCAGATATTGAAACTTTTATTTTTCCAAATTCTCAGCAACTACTGAACGGATTTACACCATTTAAAAATAAGGTTGCTTTCTGATCCAAGCACTGCCTTCTTGACAAATTTGGGGTAATTCCGTTCAGTAGTTTCGGCTCTAGCCTTGCAAAAAGTTTCCTATGGGAAATTGATTTTTTGACTCTTATTCTTTGAATTTCTCAAAAACTACTGAATGAATTTACACCATTTAAAAAGACAGTCGCTTTCTGAACCAAGCTCTAGCTTTCTGGGGTAATTCCATTCAGCAGTTCGGGCTGTAGCTCGTCGCAAAATTTCCTATGGAAATGAATATGGGGAAATCACGTTTTGGGACCCCCCTTTTTTCTCAGCCCCCGCTTGACGAATCACCCCCGAACTTTCAGGATAGGAGCTGACCTGAATAGACGTTGTTTTGGAGAATTGTGCGAAGATTCGTCAAACGACGCCAAAGTTATTAGCAAATCAAAAAATGCTTTTCCTATGGAAACTAGGTTGTAACTATAACTACCTACTGGCGACCGCCAGTATGTTTATATATATATACCCAAATACGTTCATGACTTGCAGCAAACCAAATACGGTTTACTGTTTACTGCTGTACCCCTGCTGGTTAAAGTATATCAAAAGCACCATTCACACCACAGAGCACATGCAGGCCATTGTTAATGAAGATTCAAAATACCCATTGGCCACACATTTCAGCATGAAACACCAAAGTAATAGAGATTTGCTAAAGTTCTTCTGCGTAGATCATGTACCCAACAACCTTAAGTGAGAGGATAGAACCCTAATACCCTAAAGGCTGGAATCCAGCTACCTAATAGACTTACAAACTAAGGCGCCACAAGCATGGACAGCAGTGAGGAATTATCAGGCAACCTGGGAGATTAATACATTGGTTATAACATGTTTGGGTGACAAACTGCACCTTCAAGTATTGATGAACTCTCTTGATGTCACTTTGCTTACATTCTCTATCTTTTTATTTTAATGTTTCTTCATTTTTTCTTATATTGGAAAGGCCACGTATAAATTCTCTGTGCGCAATTTAAGTTTTAAAGCAACTTTCCTATTAAACCACACCTGTGGGTAATAAGGTGCCCATACATGGCAAGATAACAGCATCTACGAAACATATAGAATTTTAGGTTGCCTAAGAAGAATGTATGATATTAATTGACATGTTGATACAGATAGCATGTGGCTGTGTCTAACACGCCACTAATTGTAAAATATGCACTTAAGCACAGGGCACTTTATGTGAGCACTTACAGGGCATAATGATGCATTCAAAGTGGAGGTGTGAGCACCCCACTCTTCTGTGCATTATGCAAAAATATGTATAATGAATGGTATTGACAACATGCGTAGACGCTTTTGATATTTGATGATTGTATCACACATATAAATAAAGTTTTTACCCTGTGGTTGCGTAAGGCACATTGGTGTGAGAATAATGCTTTATCAGGAATGTAAACAGTTGACACCACACCAAGATGGCGATGATTTGTACCATGGTATGCAATCATAAGTCCTTTATTTATGTTTATGTAATTTTTACGATAAGTATTGTCCGCTTACGGTGTCCCTGATGACATTGAGAAAGGTGACTGCCGAAACACGTCTGTTTCTGCAGAGTTAACAATAAACTCCAAGAACTCTCCCCCGCAAGTGTCTTACTTTGTTTGATGTGACGGGATAACGGAGCTGGCATTTGAAAATGCAGGTACACCCCTGTGACAAAACGGCACCTGCCTGTGAGTGCACAGGCAAAAGTGGTGGGAACAAATATATATATATAAATATGCATATTTATATTTGTTGTTATTTAATGTAGTTGTTGAAATATTTTATTTGTTAGAAGTGAATTACTCTCACTACTGTTGCACAAACTGGGGTGGGAATAGTAAATATTACTCCTGCGCTATCCCATACTTTCTCTACTGTTGCACAAACTGGAGTGGGAATAGTAAATTTTACCCCTCCTCAGTCAAAACCTTTCCCTACAGTTGCACAGATTGGAGTGGTAATAGTAGAATGTACCCCTCCTGAGTCTAATTCTTTCCCTAATGTTGCACAGAATGGAGTGGCAACAGTACATTTTACCCCTTCTCAGTCCAACACTTTCCCTACGGTTGCACTGACAGGAGTGGGAATAGCAAATTGTACCCCTTCTGAGTCCAACAATGTCCCTACTGTTGCAGAAATTGGAGTGGGAATAGTATATGTATTATTGCTACCATTTCATAGTTGTTTTATGTTTTCATTAATATTATTATGATGTTTCTGTGCATTTAACATTTTTTTCATTTATTAATGTTTGTAATATGTAATATATTTTTAGTCAAATGTAATTTTTTTAATTGTGTTCACTTTTTATGTGTAATTAAATTGGTAGGTTGTTTATAAATGTTTCAGTTTTCTATTACAGTTTGAAATGTATTGTGTATATGTATATATACATATATATTTATTTGT
Source organism: Triturus cristatus (assembly GCF_964204655.1). Lineage (NCBI taxonomy): Eukaryota > Metazoa > Chordata > Amphibia > Caudata > Salamandridae > Triturus > Triturus cristatus. Next base: position 649,140,820 of record NC_140581.1, read on the forward strand.
TATTTTTGAAAGTTTACAAAAAATGGGTACGTTGTAACATAAATTGTAATTATTATTTTAATAAGCTTTGAAATATATATGTTCAAATAAACACGCAATAAGTATAACATTTATAAATAATTTAAAGTTATTTGAATATATTTTATTTACATTAAATTACTGTTTAATGTTATTTAGGGGCTGATTACGATATCTGGCGGACTTACATCCGACACCATTGCGGAATTGGGACCGACTGACCTCCAGTCAACAGTCCTGACCACATTATTTGGATGCAACCACATATGGTGTAGTTGCAGACTCCCATTACTCTATGGGAGCTTGTGCTGCGGTCGTAAACCAGTCACAGCACAAGCTCCCTTAGAGAAATGGGTGTTTGTGTAAATCCCTGCACCAAGTGTCAGGGACCTCTTGGTGGCCCCCAAACCCCCAACTGGAGGGTACAAAGGCATTGGGGCACTGCTAGGTGCCACCAAAGTCACTTCCAGGCAGGCAGAAATCCAGACATGAGAAGCCTGCCGGAAACCGACATTCTAATACCCACGACAGAAATGCCGTCCATATGAGTGGCCTTTGACTGGCTGACAGGCTCCTTGAGCCCATCAGAAACCAGTCAAATTGACAGGACAGTTTCAAATCCGACAGCCTTCATTGTAATAAGCCTGTCGGATTTGAAACCTTGGATGTGGGTTGGAAAGCCTCCACCTGTGATCAGAGGCTTTCCCACCAACATCCAAATTGGCCCCTTAATGTTTACTATGTTTAACTATGTTTACATTAAAAAACTATATTTTTGTGTTTGATATTAGTGTATGACAATTTTTTCCCCAATATTTTTAGTATTTACATTAGAAGTACAGGATGATGATATTTTTGTATTTGATATTCTTGACACAATACTTATGTCCCAAGATATTTGTGGTTTCAATATCTTGTCAGTGAACCTTCGACAGAAACACTGGCACCTCTGCAGGCAACCCTGAATGCTGCTGCTCAGCTCATTACAGGCTCAAACAAAAGTGATCATATCACCTCAGATCTCAAAGCACTGAACTTGCCACCCTATGAAGTGAGGATCTATCTAAACATTGCTTGCATGACTCATAAAGCTCTTCAACACAACACTCCACTTGTGCGAGAGAATGAAAATAAAGATATTGGTCTTTTGGCTACAGAGCCTGAGCATGATCCTTTGTCCGCAGGACATGTAAGCATCAGTAGTCCATGTGGTACACTATGGGCTTGATTACGATGGCAGTCGAACTGTCACCGATGGCCTGTTGGTGGCAGTCCACTGCCGCCAGTCCTTCGGTCTGACTGCCGAAATACAATTCTGATGGTCAAACCCACAGCGGTCAGAGGGAAAACCTCCACCTCCACCAGGATCAGAGACACTGACGGAGCATTGGTCGGGTCATATCCCTTAATGGCAGCAGGACCAAGCCAGGCACAGCAATTGATATTACAAATACCTTTTTCTGACAGCTATTTTCATGGCAGGCAGTACGCCATGAAAAGGCTGTTGGAAAGGGATATGGGGGCCCCCAATTAAGGTCGCCGTCCATTGTGGGCCACTGCAAAGTGGCCACATGGGGACATGTAGTGGTCCCACTCACCTCCATGCACTGTGTGCCATGCACGACATGGTGTATGCCACACAGTCCATTGACTTGCAAGAGTTGCTTAATACCACGTTGGCTTGTGCTGCAGCCCTTTTCCTTGGCCACAGCACATGCCGCCATGATACAGATTACTTTCTGACTGCCACCAGAGCCGTCATATCAGAATGCATCGGCCGGGCCACCTCCTGACCACCTCAATAGCGGTTGGCAGACTGACTGACTGCCATCAAAATCACCCCGTATGTGACAGATTTTGCCTCTATTATAACAGGCAATACATCTACTAATACATCTGTTTCTATAATTTTTTCCTCTGTGTTTCCACTTTTGCTGTTTCTACATCTAGCCCGCTTGACTCTTTGTCAGGTAGTGTAGCTCTGTGGAAGGCAATGCTCTGTTTCCAGATGCTGGAAAGGATTAATTGACTGACAATTTTAGCTCTACAGAAACACCATAGTCTTGCTAGTGTTATAAAAAAGTACTAGATGTGAGAAATCAGCCTTATCTAAGCTAGCCAAATGTCCAGCTTTTGACCATATGCCCAAAGCCAAGACGGAAAACTGAGAGATTAACATAAAACAGGCTCGACAAATGATGTGTCAGGGTAAATCTCTCTTGAGGCTACAGATGATTTTGTGCCCTTTGGCACAAAGATACAATTATCTGAGAAATCAAACTCCGAAATCACTACTGGAGAGGACAAATCCATTTTTTAGCCTATTAAATTTGTCAATTCAAAAGATAATTACAAACTTGTTGTAAGTAATGAGGTATCGGATGTATGCCTTGCACATGAGAAACTGTTTACAAGCTTGAGTGAACATATGGGCAGCCTTAGATCTTCAATCTAAAAACCTTAAAATTGTGTGAATGAGTTCTAGGAACAGCAGAGTAGGCTAAAGATTGTACTAAGCCTCAACAGTCATCTATTACTTCACAGTTGTTTAATATTTGAAGACGCAAATTCTAGATTTAGAAGGCCACAATTGACCCTCCAATGTCGAATGGTGTGAAAGTAGGGGTATTTGAAATCAAAGCTGCTAAACATTTGCAGTATTAAGGCTGTGGAAGCCACAAGGGGCTACGGGGAGGGAGAGATGGGAGGAGGTTAAGTAGTATGGGTAATGGTGGGTGGGGCACATTGTTTGGGAGAAATGTAGGACAATTTGTGATGAAAATGTCTATTTTGCCAAGCTTTCTATATCTGCTTCAAGCACTGATATACCAAATTAGTTTTCCTTCTTTAATCAAATGCAGGGCTGTATTGCCTCCTTTACTTGCCATTTGGAGCAGCTACATAGGTGTTACAGGTAATAATGTCTCTTGATTGCAGAGTGTGGACTAAAGCTCCCTCTACATGTATTTGTTATTGTTTTTAGAGCTACACAAGTCACATATACTAATATTAACCAAGTTGGCAAGCTCAAAGTACACCCAACATTCAACAGAATGAATGATGTCATGTTTCACTCAGGGTGGCATCAGCAGGCATGGTGCAGTCCCTGATACCGGCGGGAGTTTTTTCAGTTTAGAATGAGATGTATATTTCCCAGCTGCACTCCTGTCTATGTGGCCCTCACCTTATAGCTGAATTAACTATGTCCCCGTGTTAGACTCTAATCTTGGAGAGTTACTCATAATCTCATACTTCTCTCCAAGGGACTCAGATCTTAGTGATTTTATTTTAGGGCACACCCTAGCAAGGTACATAACTTCTTTCACATGCATGCACCAGTCCATATTGTGTTCTCGGTGTTTTACTTGGAGAATTGCTGTGTTCCTCCGAAACAACAATGTATGCCTTGACAATGTCTGGTCCCTACATATTTCCAAAATTTCTACCTATGCATTCTAATCCAGCCAAAACTCCAGTAGCCATGGGCAGGTCCGTAAAGACTGCACCCGTGTCATGTAGGCACCTAATATTGTCTGAATTTCCCATGTGAAACAACTTGGTCACAGTATAATATGTGTGGTGCCATATTTTAAGTTGTACCAGCCTAATGCCGTCTCCGAACGTGACCTCGCTCAGGCATCTGCAGGCCTCCCCCTTCTGGCTTCTTTGATCTGCTCATATCTTGTTCCTACATTGATGGCAATTATTCAGTAGTGTTCTAATATGTGTGAAATTATGTGTGTGCAGTGGTAACATCAGCTGGGATTCCTCTGCTCTCCCATGTAGTTGTGATGAATATTTGGTCAGTGAATGTTTGATCTGCAGCTATTTCTAGCAACCCAACTCTGCCAATCCAAACTGTGATTGGAGGTCTCTAAAAGAGTGTATACCCTGTGAAGTCCATATATGACATAACTTGGGTAAACCAATAGGGTCCCATTTCTGAAATCCCGCCAGTTTTTTAGGTCTGTGAGCTTATCTGAATTCCATAGGGGAGTTTCCAGGGTCCTAGTTTCTCAAGTTGTCTGCATGTATTATTAGCTGGGACTAGGGAATTGAGTTTATCAAGTCGTAAATCCTAAAGTTAACAGTATCATGTATTGATTTATAACATTTCATTTTAGCTTCAAGTGGGAGAATCTGGGTTCACTGGAGACATTTAGACATCCTCATTTCTTTACGTTAAGTTTAAACCTACAATAGCTCTATTTAGAGCATGGTTTGATGCTTCTAAGACACAGGGTTCACAAGCAATTTTGTATGGGACTCCAATTTGAGGAACCCCATATTTATCCTCAACTATAAACTCTCCAGGAGCGGAGGAGAGGAAGGTGTTACATATAGGCCACTTAACTCTGGCGAATTGGGTGCTATCCTTTTTGGAGCTAAAATCCCACTATAATATTAATTCCAATCAGTAGTTTAAATATCTACCATTAGCGGAGTGCTTCAAAACAAATTTCTCAGGAGAATTCAATATTGGCTCGACTTCATCCCCCTTTCCGTCCGAAGCTTTGTTTGTGCCCTTTGTCCATACAGGCTCCGTGCAGGACCTGTGGTGCACTAAGGACAACTGAAGAATCTCCCTTGGGGTGAATGAGTCACTCCCCTGCCCTTGCAAGCACATCAACACAACTGACTGGTTTGCTGCTCCTGAGCTCCTGCGGACTCCCAAGAATTCAGCAGCATGGGAGGTGGGTTACAAAGGTCCCTGATGTTGGTCTGCCCTTTGAGCAAGTTTGAGGCCAGTATCCCTCTTGGGAACTGCATAACCTGAACCCCTGTGCACCGTGTCCATTTGCAGTTGCATATGCTTGTTGGCCATTCCTGAGCTTGTGCATTGGACTCCGTGTAGACCCTGAGCAGTATTTACACCAAAGAACTCTGCCCCCTCACACCGAGTGCTCCATGGGCTGGTACTTTGCAATCTTGCTTGAGATCCCCTTGCGACTCCTGGTCATTCGGCCTGTGGGTCCTGCTGAGGGTCATCTTGATTTCTGTTGGGCTTTCTTGGTTGCTCCAGATGTGCCTTGACTCCCCAGTGCTTGGTGAGTCCGCTGGACCTTGCTGGTCCACACCGTAACCCACTTGACATTCCTGCGTGGTTTGCTTCTGCCAAGGCTTGTTGGTGCTCCAGCTGGACACCCACCCCTCAGCACTCGACATCCTTCGTGGGGCAGCTCGCATCTGGCTCCTGGTTGTCGTCGATGTCTCCTGGTCCTCGTGGCTGTAGAGTCAAGCATGCCTTCTTCGCACCTGAAGCACCCGACATCAGTGGGCATTCATCTACCAAGCTCCTGGTGACTCTGCATTGACCCAGACTCTGTCCCCTCTGCTTACAGGTTCCTTCCTTCTAGAATCCAGGCTTGGATTCCACCAGACCCTTTTCACCTTCACGGCAACAGTTCTTTTTCACAGCCATCCATTGAGAACAACGGCGGTTTCCAACACCATTCCAGACTTATGCACCTGGCTCCTCTGGGATAGGTAACTTGGCTTCTACGGTATCCATGGGTGGGGTGGCTCTCCAACCTCCTAAGTTCCAAGGGATTTGCTCGAAGCCCTCCTAGAGGGGTCCTTAAACTTTAAAATTGCAACTGCAACTTCCCCAATGAATTGTACGGAGCCCACGGTCGTGATAGCACACTGCACCTGAACTCCGTGGGGTCCCTATCAACTCACCTTGGGTGGTTCCTTGGAGTCCCAGCGATTCTACATGCTCCAGACCTTGTCTTGATCCCAGTCATGATTGTTATACCACTAATTTAGTATATGGTTTGGTCTTCCCCTGGATCCCACTGTGTATTGTGCTGCTTACAACTGTTCTATTGATCTCGTATTGTGTGCTTTGTGTTCTATCCTCATGTAGAGGATAGTAGAGACTGTTATATTAATAAATACATATTTTTATATAACTACTTTGTGGTTCTCCTTTCATTTGATTAATTCAGGAGGTGATATTCTAGTAAAACAAGATGCTGTACATTCCGTCAAGATTAAACCTGAAGGCTGCTATCCACAGCTACCACTAGGATAGCTTTCTAAAGGTTATCTTTGACCTCATACTTCATAAGGGTCATTTGGACTGGTACAAGGTGCCCACTTTAATTAGTGGACATCATGTACCAGGCCAACTTCTCACAGTCGGTATCATGCCTTTTTCCATTGCAGCTTGTGCTCAGGCCAGAAATGATATTCGAACATTTCAGATCTTCCAACAATTAGCAAATTTTAAATTACTGGCTTCCTTATATAGAGACGCAAGTACTGTACTTTCCCCAACATTATAATGACTACGTCTTTTCACTACAGTGAGCAAAGCAATCAGATTACTGCTATGAAATATACTCCCACTGAACTTGCATAAGGTGAGATACCAGAATTATCTGCCTTAAATATTGGATGAAAATTGTGTTCTAAATATTATTTTAAAAAATTAATTTCAATGGAGTTAATATAATGGTACATCTACACACAGTGGAGATATATGTATGCAAACAATATCAAGAGCACAATGTTTATGTCAAACAATATGTTTTTTATATATATTCTGACATACGACCATTGTAACTTCAGGTACAACTACACACACAATATAAAACAAACCAATGGATAAACACCCACAATATCATTTATAACTGAACTGTAACAACTCACAACGGAAAAAGGAACAATAAATTAAAGCAAAGCAGATACTTATATCAAATGAGGGACTGTACTTTTGTTTTATTTGTGTAGTGTAAACTGAATTGAAAGGCTGTGGAACACCGAAGAGGACCAAAGGCAACTATAGAGTCAACAAGTGATAGGAGTGATAGCTGAGATCTGAGATGGGAAGTGGACTGTTACTATATAGTGACTATGGCCCTAAATTTGGTGTTGGACGGTAAGCCATCTGGCAGATCGTCGGAGGCTTTTCCGCCGACATCATGGCTTTCCATCTGACCGCCGTATTACGATACTGGAGGTTGGAGGGAAACCCACGGGGGAATTCCATTTTGCTTACGACGGGTTCATAGAGCCCATCATGGATGAGGGCAAAATAGTAATCCCAAAGGCACAGCGGAGCCAGACTGGGCTTGACTATCGGGATTACGATGAGGCTTTCTTCCTGCCTTTTCATGGCGGTCCGCCTGCCATGAAAAGGCAGGCAGGAGGTGACTTTGAGGGTCCCAAGCAGCACCCCTTTACCCACTGGCTCTCTGCTATGGGGCATGTGCTCCCCTAAACATTCCCTCACCGTGTGGCCGGAACAACTGCGCAAGCTGCAATAGGAAAATGGATGTTTCCGACAGTCCATAGGGTAGTCGCACCCTAATGCTGCAGGTGTAACCTCCGACTAATAGTTGGGCGGTTCCATCCCACTATGGTGTCGGTCGGACGCTCCTCCGACCATCATTGTAATCAGACCCATAGTGTTCTGTGAAGAGATGTGCCTAACAGCTTTTTCTTGAATTTCAGCCAGGTATTATTACCGGGGAAGTCATTCTATATGTTGTAGTGGGTTATTAGGTTTCTAGGGGAATAGGGTAGGAAGTTAATTAAATTAAAATGTATTTATTTATAATGTTTTTTTAAATTTAAATGCATTTTTGTTATTATTAATATGTAAATAATGTTGTGTTTTATTGCTATTTTACGTATTTAAGTTTAATTTGTTAATGTATGTTTTAATTTTTATAGTTTAATTAGTAATTTATATTTTAGTAGTGGGTTGTGTTGGTTTGTAGGCGAATAGGGTGGGAAGTCCTTTAAGTTATAATTAGGGCTCCCGGTTTTATGGTATTTATTTTTTCAACATTTCCGTCTGTATGTATCCATATTTATTTTTTGCTCATTTTTTCTGTATTTTTCCATTTTTATTTTGTGTTTTATGTATAAATGAAGCGGCAATAGGTATTTTCTCACATTTATTTAAACTGTAAATGTATACTCGCATTTGAATGTCCTAATGGTTTCAATGGTATACAGTGCAATAGCGTTGTCTGAAAACACTGTAGAACTGCTCTTAATTAAGCTTTATTAAGAAATCTATTGTCTTTTTTCATCTCCCCTACTTCCCAAGCGGTACAACTACTGACCTGGCACTCATGATTGACAATAGAAAAAACCCATCCAAGAAGGCCTATTTTCCGTATTTATCTGTATTTAAAAATAAATACAGACAGGAATATAAATAGTTTTCCGTCTGTATTTATCTGTAAAAATCAGTAAAAACGGAAAACAGGGAGCTCTAGTTATAATGTTTTTTCTATAATAAATTGTATCTGTTATTTATATGTTCAATTGATCATTCAATACATATATTTCAATGGATTATTTATTTGGTAAATGATTTGCTTCATTTGAAATGTTTATTCATTTATTGTTAAGTGTTTCTAATAAAAATATTTGTAACACATTATAGTGCCGATTCTGATCCGTTAAAAAAATTTACCTTCCGACTCGTATTCGTATATATTTACGTACGAATCGTACAAGTACCGTACAAACTGCAAAGTACGATTCGTACATGAAAAATACACACGAATTGCGTCGGGAAAATGGTCCGAGAGGGAGCCGTAAATTTTTACGTCCGAATAGCGTCAGGAAAAGTGTCCGATAGGGAGCTGGACATTTTTACGTGCAAATCGTAAAACAGAAGTCCGAGCGCGCAAGTACGATACGTACGCCCATCCGAATACACAACGCATGTAAAAGGCCCCGTACGGAGCGAACGCTGTAGCCTACATATACACGGGTAAACTTGTGCCCGAATACGAGTCGTACAGCACCCCTCACCCCGCACATTTCAGCACCGTACCACCGTATGTCAGCACCGTACCCCCCCTCCGCACCGTACCCCAACACCGTAGCACAGCCCGCACCTGTACGCGCCGTACCCCAACACTGTAGCCCAGCCCCGTACCTGTACGCACCGCACCCCAACACCGTAGCACATCCCGCACCTGTACGCGCCGCACCCCAACACCGTAGCACAGCCTGCACCTGTACGCGCTGCACCCCAACACCGTAGCACAGCCCGCACCTGTATGCGCCACACCCCAACACCGTAGCACAGCCCGCACCTGTACACGCTGCACCCCAACACCGTAGCACAGCCCCGCACCTGTACGCACCGTACCGCAACACTGTAGCACAGCCCGCACCTGTACGCGCCGCACCCCAACACCGTAGCACAGCCCCACACCTGTACGCACCGTACCCCAACACCGTAGCACAGCCCCGTACCTGTATGCGCCGTACCCCAACACTGTAGCGCAGCCCGCACCTGTACGCGCCACACCCCAACACCGTAGCACAACCCGCACCTGTACGCACCGCACCCCAACACCGTAGCACAGCCCGCACCTGTACGCACCACACCCCAACACCGTAGCACAGCCCTGCACCTGTACGCGCTGTACCCCAACACCGTAGCACAGCCCGTACCTGTACGCGCCACACCCCAACACCGTAGCACAGCCTTGCACCTGTACGCACCGTACCCCAACACCGTAGCACAGCCCGCACCTGTATGCGCTGCACCCCAACACCGTAGCACAGCCCGTACCTGTACGCGCCACACCCCAACACCGTAGCACAGCCCGCACCTGTACGCGCCGCACCCCAACACCGTAGCACAGCCCGCACCTGTACGCACCGCACTCCAACACCGTAGCACAGCCCGCACCTGTACGCACCACACCCCAACACCGTAGCACAGCCCTGCACCTGTACGTGCTGTACCCCAACACCGTAGCACAGCCCGTACCTGTACGCGCTGCACCCCAACACCGTAGCACAGCCTTGCACCTGTACGCACCGTACCCCAACACCGTAGCACAGCCCGCACCTGTACGCGCCGCACCCCAACACCGTAGCACAGCCCGTACCTGTACGCGCCGCACCCCAACACTGTAGCACAGCCCGCACCTGTACGCGCCGCACCCCAACACCATAGCACAACCCGCACCTGTACGCACCGCACCCCAACACCGTAGCACAGCCCCGCACCTGTACGCAACGTACCCCAACACCGTACCCCAGCACCCTCACCCACCATCACGTATGTACAGACCGTACCTACGCGAAAAAGACTCATACAGAACCAGGACACAGTAAAACAGCCCAAGGAGGGTCAATTCGACTCGCACAACACCACAAAACACGTCAACATGACAAAATGCATCTCTATGACTGACCTGCCACATCCAAACTGCCAAACAGAGGACCAAATCACAACCACCTCTTATAACACACCCACCACAAATTCAAACACAGCCACACCCAAAAATTGGACCAATAAAAAGGGCCCACACACACAACCCATGAGCCATTGCAACAGACCCACAGCTCACAGACACCACAGACAAACAACTGCACCTTACTCGCACCTTACTCACACCTAAACTACACCTTCAGTTACACACCTTCACACAACCTCCTTCACAAACACCCCCTCTTCACCTTCACACACACACCCTCACATTCACACCCACACACCCACACACCCACACACCCACAACCATCTACACCCACACCCCACACCATGCCCACTGACAAGAATCCAAAGTTCACTACGGCGGAGCTGGAGCTCCTTGTCAACGAAGTCATCAGAGTCGAGCCACAGCTGTTCGGAACATTGGTCAGACAGACCAGCATAGCCCAAAAAACCAGCCTGTGGCAGAGGATCGTCGATAAGGTGAATGCTGTTGCGCCCATCCGAAGGACCAGGCATGAATGCCAAGCCAGGTGGTACGATCTGCATAGGGCAGTCAAGAGGAAAATGAATGAGGAATACGCCCAGAGTAACATCACTGGAGGTGGGCTGCCCCGCAGACCCGTACATTACCATCCCTGGTAGGAGAAGGTGATGGCCACGCTTCCGCCGGTGGGAGTACACGGAGTCGAAGGAGTTGCAGAGCCTGGTGAGTACACAAACAACTCACGTAACATGGGGGGAATGGTATCCACACCCCAACTACAACAAATGCACTCACCTACCCCCTAACCCTCACCGCACACAACCACACCCTAAAAACCACGCTCATGCCACTAACGTCTCCATGTCCCATTCACAAATAAAGGCAATGCCATGTCCCAGGCCACACCAACCACAAACCCAAGACTGGATGTCCGGGATGCTGGGAGGGTGGGGCTCACACAACACATTGTGCAACTCAGAACCAGACACCAATGCCCACAGCTCATATGGCCTAGGTACATACCCATGCACCATGCCCAATGCACAGGGACGGCAAAGTAATGACAAGGTAGCTGACACTTGGCCCAGCTGTAGGCAGCAGAAGGCCCTCCTGTGACCACTGTACACTCAAACAACAACTCCACTAGCTCACATAGCCAGCACAGGAACTCACACACACTGTCATGCCAGCATGCACCATGAGGGGACAGACACATCACCTGGGAGACCCAATGACAAAGCACACTACACACAACAGCAGACCTGGTCACACACCCCCCCTCACACAAGCACACACCCCCGGGGCAGGCAACGGATTTACCCACTCTCACAATTGACATGTGACACAACAAGACCAATCCATAGCCAAATAAGCATCCCAGCAAAAGAACTACTGGCAAACACTCAGGAGCACATACCAATCTGTCCCCCACAACATACCCATCCTCAAGTGTACATTGAGAGGAATGCTAGGCACATCCAACCACCTGGAGGAACTGTGACTACTTGAATATGTATGAAACATGGATGCGGCATGAAACAGCATTAACATTGTCTCTCTCTCACACACAGGGCAACGTCATCGACCTCCCCCCAACAATGGGGGGAACAATCACAGTCCCAGGCTCAGCGTGAAGATGACTCCACCGGCAGCGACGACTCTCACCACTCCGTGGATGACCCCGACCAACCTGGCCCCTCTGGTGCCCAAGCCCCTGCAGCACCTGCGTCAGGTACATCTGTGCCAACCACCACCCCCATTCCTGCCACATCCCAGGAGACACCCGGGAGCCCTGCTCGCACCGAACAACACAGCCAGTCTGACCAGGAGGGACAAGGTTCTCGGGGCACCCAGGAGGAGGCAGATGACCACGCTAATGCCATCCCTCAGGGGTCCCGTAGACCCAATGTGCCTACAACGGCAGGCCCGGCTCGTGTGGACAGGGGTGGTGGGAGTGGAGGCAGGCGGCGGCGAGAACCTGACCAGCCAGCTGAGGGAACCAGTATAGCACACATGCGAAACATCCTGGACACATACCGGCATGACACCAGGGGCATCAGCCAGGTAGTGGCGACCCTCAACGAGATTAAGAACCTGCAGGCCGAGCAACATGCCAGTCAACAACAACACCAAGGACGGATGGAGGCAAGACTGGCTGAGCTCCTGGCAGTGCAAACGGACATGAGCCGTTCACTCCGTCAGATTGCCGACAACATGGGCAACCCTCCCTGTGACACCAGGTGAAGACCAGCACCAGCCACAGGGAGGGAGGAGGAGGAGGAGGATTCCTCCGACGGAGCATCACAGACATCGTCAAGGCCTGCATGTGAGGGTCCCCGGAGGAAAGTGGGTCGTCCACGGAAAAGACCGTGAGAGTCAGCGGACCATCCACATCTCCCAGGTCACCTGGCCTGGCACCTGGCCCTCTGGCGCAACAGCACCACCTCACCCAATGACATTCCCTGCCACATGGACTTGCTGGTCACAGTCTGACCAATGATGACCAACACTGTGGTCTGGACTCTGATGACTCCAACTGACAAGGATGCCATCTCCCCCTGTGAACTTTGGATTCTATGCACCCGGTTGAGCACCTTACTTCATCCACCAAAAGACTTACCCCACCAAAAATAAATACTTAAGTTTGTCATGAGATGTTGCTGTCATTTGGCATTATTCACCAACATATGTGTGTGTAAATGTCAAACTATGCCTGACTGTTGAACTAACTCCACACATCCATACCCTGGGAACGGAGTCTGGTACAGGACACACATGGGTCACAATGTATCATTCAATGCAGACATGGAGCACAATACTCACCTGTGATGGCCTCAAGCTGCTGAGGGGGTGCTAGGGAAACTGTGAGGACACACCTATTTGGAAGAGTAACATTAAGGCGTGGAGGTCATGCCTCATTTGGAGGTTCCCAGGGAGGGAGTCCCAGGTATGTGTTCCCAGGTGGGAGAACTATGTCCTGCATGCAGGAGTACGGTGGATCAGAAGAATGGTGGCCAGGTCAAGGTTGGATGCACGGAGATGGCACTACGGGGTCTCGGATGACAGTGGTACAAGGTTGGTTTTGGGTCAGGGTTGTGGCCTGTCTCCTGAGTGTGGGTGAGGAGTCTGAAGGTCATCCTGCAGCACACTGTGATCCATTGCAGCTATCTCTGCTGGACGGTGATGTGGCTGGGGCGCGGGTTGTTGACGCTGAGGTGTGCAGATGCAGCCTGGATGTGGACAAGTGTCCCTGGATTTTGGATGTGGCTGCTCCGTAGAGGGCAGGGCAGTATTTGACAAGGATGTTGTCGTGGACCTGGGGGATGGTCCGTCTTACCTTGGAGTGGATCTATATGGGGATCATGTGCATAATGCTGAGGGTGTTGCAGTGTGAGGTACAGATGCTGGTGATTACCATGGCAAATTAGAGCAAGCAATCCATGATGCACAACATCTTATGTGCGTGGACACTGGGTGCCTGTGCGGGGCCTCTGTGGGTGGGACACAAGCAGTGAGCCAGCTGCAAGGGGACAATCCTCAGATGTTGACCTCAGTCCTGTACAAGCCCAGCCTCATGTGGCTGCTGTTCTGCCATTCATCTATGGATCCCATGCAATATTGAATATTGGAACTGGAAATGTCTGCGTCCTTGGTGAGGGTGAGGAGCGCCTGGCTGTCAATGGCATACGAGTTGATGATGAGGGCATGTGCGCATGTGATGGTGGATAGGGGGGTCCTGGAAACATTGTAGATTGACACGCTGAAAGATGATACCTGTGCCATGTGCCTCACGATGAAAGCATACTACATGTAGAAGCCTTGAGCCCCACTCCCATGGCCTTGCAGGGGTACAGATCCGGTGGGGAGTAGGAGGGACATGACCTGGTGGGTGTGACAGGTCCTGGAAGGCGTGGCAGCGCTGTGTAGGCAGTCGGAGTTGTACACTCATCATGCAAAGGTGTTGTGTGTGCGCTCAGTGCATGCCTGAGAACAGGCGGGAGATGTGTGGATGGACCTTGCTTGGAGGGTGGCTGCAACATCACACTGTAGTGTGATGTGGGTCATGCAAGGACATGAGGGTCGTGCAATGTGCACGTTGCATGTGCAGACAGTCCAGCCTTTGGTACCATGTGGCCGCAACTGTGGCACAGACAAGCCGAAGACAGCCAAATTAATGTTTTGAGGGAGGAAGGGAGGAGCACCTTTGATGTGTGTGTTGCCAAATCTGGAAACTATGTGTGCCCTTGCTGCAGTGGCTGCAACAGCAGGCGGCATGTCCTGGGAATTATGCCACAATATCCACACAAATATTAGGATGTCAGAAAGGACTACTGCAACAGGTGTATGTTAAGGAAGGAGTAACCGGTTTGCAATGGCACACACAGAGACAAGGATGCACAATCACCAAAGATGACTGACACCGGATCATGAAACTGAAGGCCGAGCTGCGCACAGGAAACACACCCCAGAAGGTGTTGACGGCCCGTGGGGGGACTAACATGCCAAAACACATACACAGCCATGGACATCATGCACAATAGAGAATCAAATACATGAAGAACAGCATGCAGGTTGCTAATCTACACATAGACTCATATGCACAATCCTTGACAACCATACCAGAGATGCCGCATGCACAGTGGCAAGAGACCTGCATTGACAGAGATGAGGCACCATGGAGGCTGAGGAACACCTTTATTACTCAGGCTCACACCTATGCAAAAGCATCAACATTAACAGACTCACAGGTCTATTGGATTAACATGTGGGACCTACACCGGACACCCCCTTTGCACCACAGGTGCTGTAAATCCATTGTACTGGCACACAAGTGAAGGGGTTGAGCCAAACAGCCCCTGCTGCACACAGAGAGGCTGCAATTCCCCATTGAGCATCATATGGGGATGTCCCGCAATATGTCCACCCGTAGCCTCCCGTATGTTTCAGAGGGAAGTTGTACACACATTGATGCCTTCATCACAAACCACAATCCCATAACAGATGACTGTCATGAAGTGTGACTATCAATTCATGTGAGTCATGCCACATGTCATGTGCCCCATGGTGAGTCGACATGTATGCATAGTAACATAACCTGCACAGGAGCAGTGCCCACACATTACAAACAACTACCACACCCAAAAAGCCTTGCTGCAATCCTTACCCAAAGGAGAATTTTCACCATGTTCGTGCATGTAACGCTGATTCAGCACACGTTGCATTACTCATGAGGAATAGCAGGAGCACAACGATGCCACGGGCAGACAGCATGCGCAAATACCTGGGGATGAGAGACACACAAGAAGTCAGGAAAAACATAGTCATCCGCATGCATGGTCATGTACTCTACATGAATAAGGTTGACACCATGCCAGTTGTCAATTGAGTGTGTCAGCTAAAATGTGTGGAATGACATCAGCACTCGAGTGACACATCAGCACACACCTCAAAGTCACTTAGCATACAGTCAGCTGGACACACACATTGCAACACATGCCACACAAGGCTCAAAGCGTGCACACTCAGACCCAGGGACTCACCATTATGAGAAGAAGTTGCGTATGAGCTGACTCCGGATGTCCTCCTCCTCCTCCTCCTCCTCCTCCTCACTTGCCTAGTGACCAAGACCGTCATCCTCCATGGGTGGATGTTCCTGCTCATCGGGATCCAGGATGAGTGGCACAGCTTTCTCCACTGCCATGTTGTGCAGCATGCAGCACACGAGGAAGATTTTGCAGACCTTCACCGGTGCATATGGGAGGGGCCCGCCTGTCTTGTGGAGGCACCGGAATCGGCTCTCCAGGAGGCCAAACGTCCTCTCAATCACTCGCCTGGTCTGCCCATGGGCGTTGTTGTAACGGTGATCTGCAGCTGTTCTCGGGTTGCGGAGAGGCGTCACCAGCCATGGCATGTTGGGATAGCCAGAGTCCCCTACATGGAAACATCATGTAAAGAAGTGGATCAGGAGATGCCGTCACATACTAAGATAACGCTGAATACTGGACAAACAGAGTCTACTCACCAACAAGACATGCTCGTTCATTGTGTAGCTGCAGCATAATTTCTGGCACCCTGCTACGCCTCATGATGTAGGCATCGTGTGCTGACCCTGGAAAACGTGCACAGACATGGGAAATCACCAGGTTAGCAAGACACACCACAAGGGCATTAATGGAGTGGTAATGTTTATGGTTACGGAAGGCTACCTCCTGTGTCCTGTGGTGGTACCAAAGCCACATGTGTCCCATCAATGGACCCAATTACATGGGGCATCCCTCCCAGGGCATAGAACTCACCCTTGATACCTGTCAACTGCTCACGAGTTGGAAAATTGATGAATTCATCCAGGTGCTCCAACATGGCTTCCAAAACATCATGCAGGACACGGCTAAACATGGTCTGAGACATGCCACCCACATCAGCTATGGTCAATTGAAACGTACCGGTGGCAAAGAAATGTAGGGCTGACATCACCTTCATCTTGGGGGTCAGCGCAGTCGGATAACTGTGTCGCGGTTGGAGGTGTGGTGCCGGCCTGTTTGTCAGGTCCACAATTAACCATTGGGGGAATCGGTAGCGACATATGCAGTCACGTTCCCTCATGGCAGCCAAGTTTGGCATTGGTCGGGGGAGAGGCGGTGCCCTGCAGAAAATTGGAAGGAATAACAAAGATTGAGTACATTACTACACCAATGTCAATGAACTGAGCACATGTTCAACAGCTAATACACATATGCCACATACAGAGTCTGGTCTGTGCAATACATCCTGCACACGTATGCCAGCCAGGTGATACTCCTACCAAGAGGCAGCTACAAACATGGATTGTCAAGGTCTACATGACATGCCATGAAAGTAGCTGAGGGCCAGTGTGAGTGAACTGCCAGACACATTACAGGAGTGACATACATTCACATATGTGCATTTGAAGGATGTCATCTCATACAGACAGCTGCCGGCAAGCTAGACGCACAGGTCACATGTCATGGAAAAAGGACAGACCACACACTTTGCCATGAAGGGGTACATGTCAAATATGATCACACAGACAATGAGACTACGCAGATATGTCCTAAGCTCGCAGGTCCCTGGTAGATGCATACAGACACACGTCACGTGTTATTCCACATGTATCCTGGTGTGCGTAATAGTGTGACATGGGCATCTACACACAGACACATGTTAGATGCAGCTACAGCAGATGCCGTTGACGGAACACCAACAGCAAGATCATGGGAACATATGACACACACATGACATAGTCACATCGTGGCACGCTGGTAGTGAGATGTCAGGTGTCATCATCCATGTACCTGGCATGCAAGTGTTGGGGACTGTGCCATGCCAGTGATGCAGTGCTTGACAAGGTTGAAATACATGCACACATGTAAAAGGTGTGAAGGGGAAGTGTGCCACATGGTGCCCCATCACACATGACATGTGTACACAGGTCATCACACAACTATTGGGTTAAAACATGAGGAGACATGTGCCAGCTCACTGCCTGACACACCTAGGCCCTACACATGATGCACTGCACTGAAAATCACTTGATGTCCATCCTTGTGCGAGTCATACACCTCCATTCCTTTCCTGTGCGCCTCCTATCACCAGTGTAAGCTGTGAAACGCACCGTACACACGCTCTGAGGGCGTGTGTACGGTCGTATCACAATATGGGGTTTGGGTAGGAGTACGCATGTGTGCAAGGACCGTACACACGTACGTGTACACACTGGTCCTATCCCCATGGTAGTGTTGGCGTAGGCGTACGCCATAGAGATACGGCTCATACCCGTGTATGTACGGCCCGTAGCACTATGGCGTACGCCTAGTGCTACTGGCCCTACACACGCGGGTACGGCCCGTAGCACTATGGTAGTGTTGGCGTAGGCGTACGCCATAGAGATACGGGCCGTACATACGCGGGTATGAGCCCTATCTCTATGGCGTACGCCTCCGGTAACACTACCCCAGTGCTACGGGCCGTACCCACGTATGTAGGGCCCATAGCACGATGGTAGTGTTGGCGTAGGCGTACGCCATAGAGGTAGGGCTCGTACCCGCGTATGTACGGCCCGTAGCACTATGGCGTACGCCTACGGCAACACTACCCTAGTGCTACGGGCCCTACACACGCGGGTACGGCCCATAGCACTAGGGTAGTGTTGCCGTAGGCGTACGCCATATGATACGGGCTGTACATACGCGGGTACGGCCCATATCTCTATGGCGTACGCCTACGGCAACACTACCCTAGTGCTACGGGCCCTACACACGCGGGTACGGCCCATAGTACTGGGGTAGTGTTGGCGTAGGCGTACGCCATAGAGATACAGCTCGTACCCGCGTATGTACGGCCCGTAGCACTGTGGCGTACGCCTACGGCAACACTACCCTAGTGCTACGGGCCCTACACACGCGGGTACGGACCGTATCACTGGAGTAGTGGTGCCCTAGGGATACGTGTGGAACGCACCATACCTGTGTGTGGATAGTGAAATTACATAGGGGACACATGAGGGACAAGTATAAGGGCCTAAATGCATGCTGGTTGTCATGGAGACCGAGTTTCCAGTTCAAATTTTTGCATCAGGTCGCCAGCAAAAGTCGGTTGGAGATAATATACTATGTTGCAAAGTGGTTGTTGACTTGACATCATGCTCAAATTTTGAACCATGCAAAGGCCCTCACTGGGGTAGGTTTAAAGGGATTGGAGGAAACGTAGGATGCAAATGAGATTGACCAATCACTCTGTACTCCTGTAAATGAAACAGCTCAGCAAGGGAGATATATGGCAGCCAGGACCCATGAGAGAGCACTTGCCTGCACAACCTTTATTTCCACACCACTGCTGCTGCTCGTGATTCCTCTGGCACCATGTCCAGGTCTGTGGAGAGGGCCCAGCCATTCACCCAAGAGGAGAATGAGGCATTGCTGGACGTCATCCTCCCACAGTACCCCTGCCTATATGGGAGACCAGGGGAGCAGGTGAGTGCTGACTTCACTAGCTGTGACTGTGCCCCTTTTTTGTGTCTGTCACTTCTGGCATTGTGTCCAGGTGTGACAGACATGCAATGTTGTTCATGGTGGGTCCCAGGGGGAAGGAATGCCTTATGTCTCCCATGCAGAGCCTGATGTGGTTCATATCTGCACTCCTCACTTGCATTGTGCTTACTGTGACAATCACTGCATGGTGCATGCCACATTCAGCCTGGCTAATCCCATTGGGAATGTTGTTTCCATAGTCCTGATGTGATTCTGTGGTCTCCCCAGTGTGACAGGTGACTGTACCCACATATGTGTGTGAGTTGAGTGTACCTGTGGTGATAGTGTCCAAATGATGTGTACGGCCCCTGGACATTGGTGTGTGTGTAAGTCCCCTGTCATGTGGGTGAGTGTCTATGTGGAGTGTTGCACCCCAGCGGCATGGAGGATGCATATGCCCTAGGGAGCTGTGCTGTGTGTCTGACGTGCTGAGCTAGGCCCACACCTGTGACTCCCCCCAGTCAAGTGGCAAATGTGCAGAGTGATGTTTGTACCCGCAGTTGCCAATGGCAGGTGATTGTCCTGTGCCTGTGTGTGTCTGTGTACTCCGCTGAGGTTGCGTCAGTGGCCTGGGGCATGTGACTGCTTTGAGGTGCTGTCCATTATCCTGGTGTTGCTTGTGATGCACAGTAAGAACTATGATCATTGATTCTCTCGCACCCCTCATGCCACCTGTGTAGTTTAAACGCCACGTAGTGCATTTGGACTTCCCCAGAGGATAATGTCCCTATGACAAATGTGCAATGAGTTTGCTGCATACTATGCCCTGTTCAAACAAGCCCAATTGTTCTAATGTGTGTCTCTATGACATGGAGCAGGTGTATTGATGTTGTCTCACTTTGTCATCCTCACAGGTAGCCACCTATGCCAAGGGGGAGATTTGGAAGCGGGCCGTCAGGGCCGTGAGGTCGGTGGAGAGTCGCAATCGGCGCCTGGCCCAGGTGAGGAAACGCTGGCAGGATATCCGGTGCTGGACTAGAGGGATCGCCCGGGTCCTGCTGGGGGACTCACCAGAGGGCAAGAACCGCGGGCGCCGGCGCCTGACCCACCAAATGAAGCGTGTCCTGTCGGTGGTCTTCCCTGACATGGATAGGCGGCTACAGGAGAAGCAGCAGCAGGAAGGGGGTAGGTACATGTGTGTTTGTTGTGTGTCACCAGCTTTTGGAAGTGCTCAGTCGCCTGGATACACTGCCAGGGTTTATATGTGCAGTGCATATCCTGTTCCCCAAAGTCAACCGGTCCTGTTCTTCCTCCCTTCCCCTCCTTGACATGTGTTCCCTGGTCTGTGTGTAGTCACTCTTGCACAAGGTAATCTAGGCTGGCAGTTAATCCAAGTGCCCAATGCTTGCAGCATCATGTGTGGGGGTGGTCTGTGACATGTGTTGGGACCTTGCCTGTGCCCTGTCCAGTTCAGTCATTTGGGGGTCCATGATTGTTGGCACTGATGCAGAGTCTCAACATAGGAGTGTGAGGCTTAAAATGAACTGCCTTGCAGCATGCATGACCGATGTTGTGGCCTCAGACATGATGTGCATGAGAGGGAGATATGCATAGTGCGGGGACAGTTGCTCCTGTTGCAGTCAGATCTATCCAGGACGATGGAGCAGTGTGGCCACTACAGTCCCCTGAGACTCCTTTTCCTAGGAATCATGTGTGTCATCCAACACTGTGGACATTCTCAGTGTCTTCAGCATAGGTTGGCCTCTGTGGCATTGTACCCTGGCCTCATTTGTATTTACGTAAAGTGTGCTACATGTGTACACTGTACAGGGTGACCCAATGTGGCTTGTGCATCCTCACACTGGCCAGTGCCTGTGTGTCTGTGTACAACTATCTGATGATGGTTGTTTGTCAATAATATGTGTGGTCATCCCCATGAGGGGTAGTTAGAGTGCAATTAGGCTTTAATGGAGCCCATTAATGTGATCCCTGATTAAGAGGTGTGAGTCCTTCCTCTGTCTCAATCACATTGTCTCAGGTAGGGGGGGTTTGTGCGGGCAAGGCCTACATGTCCAAAGCATATGTCTCCTTGCCAGGTCTGGCCTGTGTATGATGATAGTCGGAACAGACACTCAACAAGTATTGACCCAGTCATGTTGTGCAGGGTTTAATGTTTGTGCTTTGCAGCATGTGTCAAAAGTTAAAAGACATGGTTCCTGCTCATCCAGTTTTGGCAACGGTGTGTGGTCCAGATGCTGTGCTTGACTGTCCACAGACACTAGCTTCTCTGTATAATTCAATATCAAGTTCTTTGCTGTTGTGTCATGCTCTCCATTGTTTCAAAGTGGCATGGTGGCTCAACCAACTGTATAGTGCATGGCCTACATATGTGCGTAGTATTGTAGATGCTACTCATGATGCTTTTCATGCTATGCACTGTGACCTATGTAGTTTGGACTCATGTGTCATATGTATACAGGTGTCTGATTATTTCCTGTCTCTTCACCTTGCCCACAGCATCGTCAGGGGACACCGAGGGAGACACCAGCACGGGTGTGGAGGAGGGATCCAGCACCGGGGCCACCAGTGCCGGGGAGTCTGGCGCACTAAGTGGCACGGAGGGCGAGGGGAGTCAGGCGGAGGACCTGTCCAGTCCCAACACCGACTATGATGCTGACGGGTCCGAGGCTGACCTCCCAGAGGGGGCGAAGGCTGCTCCCACAGCTGAAAGCAGCAGTACATCTCTCGCCGCCCCCTCCATTCCCATCACCACCCTCCCACTTGCTCGGGTCCCTTCTGTCCGTGCTAGGCGACCACATGTCTCCTTCGTGCCAGGCACCGCACCCCCTGCCCCTGTCTCCCCTGCTGCTGTCAATGCCGAGTCTGTGGACATCCTGCGGCAGTTGCAGGTTGGTCAGACATCGCTGCATAATGTCCTCCATGGCCACACTAGACTGCTGACACAGATGGTGTCGTACATGGAGGGCATTTCATCAGCGATGTCTGACCAACGGATGTTGCTGAGGTCCATGGACTCATCACTGACGGCAGCAGTGGGTCTCCTACAGCGCTCCGTCCCCCCCTACCCCTGCCCCATCCACACTTCCCACTCCCATGCCTGTCCCAAGCACACCCAGACATCCCCATGCATGCACCCCACCAGACACAGGCAGCACACCAACAGGGAAGGCCAAGCGCACTCCTCCAGTCACGCACACACTGGGGGAAGTAGGCACACCCACTGGGTCGGGGGGCAAACGGCAGCCACGCAGCCACAGTGGGAGTCCGCAGTCCTCACGACCCACTTCCTCCAAAACCACTCCCCTTAGCTCCCCTGCCCAACAGTCGGACAAAGAGTCCTTCATGGCCAGTCTGTCCCTCAGCCCCAGTGTGACACCACCCCGCAAGCGGTCGAGGAAGTCCCCAGGCAGGGGAGTTGAGTCCCCCCCTGTCCACACCCTCCCCCACTAGCGCTGCAACCCATCCCTCCGACCCCCCCCCCCTCCTTGGGGCCTATGGTTCCTTCGGGTGCAGGGGAGACGCTGGCAGACCTTGCAACCGTGTGCAGCGCCAACCTAACCACCACCTTTGGTGCTGCCCCACCCCCTGTGTTGGAGTCGTCCGTCCCTGCACCCACAACACCTACCCTTGCCCCTCCTGTCCCTGCGGTGCATGGTCCTTCCCCCCACATGATGCCCCCCCGGTGGATGGAAAGGAACTGTGAACTGTGCAGGCAAGCTAGGGAAGACGCGTCCCAATGTGTCCCCCCCCCCTGGAATTCGCATATGGACTGGCCTATGGGCCTTGTATATAGTGTACATTTCAAATCCAATTTTTTTTATGCTGAATAAAGCATTTTGGTTTTCATTTGCACACAAATGCTTTTCTGGTATTGCTGTTGGTGCTGCTGCTCCCTGAGTTGGGGTGGTGATAATGTGTTAGGTGTCTGGGAAATGTTGTAGTGTGCTGCTCATGGGGAGGACCCTGGTATCTGCGTGCCATCACAAGGTCTCTGCAAATAATCGTTGGTCATGTAAGCTCTTACTGTATGGTGACATTGTCCCAAGGAGTGTTCCTTCCTCTGTGGCACCTGACTTCTTCCCTGCAGGGTGTTTCCCAATTGTTGTGCTGACCTGTGTCTAAAGTTCCTTGCTGTGTGAGGGATCCCTTCAACTTTGCCCATGCCTGCTCAGCAATGTCTCCGCTGCATCGTCTGTGCCATCCTTGGTAGTCACTGTACTTGTGTATGGAGTATGTTGCCATGGCTTCATGTGGACATGGTCCCTTTTCCGCACTATGCATGTGTGTACTCCCAGCCTAGCACACATGTGTTACTTGTTCTGCAGGGTATTTGGTAGGCCTGGGCGGTAAATTCCGTTCCGCTCGCGGAATTTGCGGAATTTCGGTAATTTCGCGTTCCGCGGTGAACGCGAAATTGTCCAAAATTCTGCTTTCCGCGACTTCGCGAAATTTTTTCTTGTTCGCGTTCTCAAAATGCGTGTTCGCGAGATATTTCTCCCCGAGCACGCAAACAGCAACTGTGAACAGGAAAAAAGCATCGCGAACAAGCAATTCCGCGTGTTCGCGGAATTTCTGCATGTTCGCGGAGATTTTTTACCGTTTCGCGGAGATTTGCGTAACGCGATTACGCAAATTCCGCCCACCCCTAGTATTTGGGCACCTGACTGACAATTGTGGGCATTGTATCTGTGGGTACTCCACCCTTTTCTTTCCATGGGAGGCAATAACGTGTTGGCTGCCCCAGCACCTGTACATTCCTATCAGTCCTGGAATGTGGGTGACAGTGTGTGTTCCCTTAGGCTCTTTTAGTTTAGTGGGGTTTCACATGAGGATACAGTCTTGTTGCATGATCTCAGTGTGTGTATTGTGCTGCAACCACCAGGGGTGGATATGCATGTGTAATTTGTCATCACACCCACATGTGGTGTGTCATGCAGTGGGGGAAGGACATCCATCCTCATGGGAGTGGGACACTGCTGTCAGTGATGTGTTGTCATGGCACTATCAACATAGTCGCACATTATGGATGCCTTCATGCACCCATGGAGTTTTGCTAATGGGAGGATGATGTACACACCCCCATGTCTCTGTCCACTGCTGGGAGGCCTCTGCACCCACCCCTCATTTGTCTGGGCACTTCTGGGAGTGATAGGCACCCACCCCTCATATGTCTGGGCACTGCTGGGAGTGATGGGCACCCACCCCTCATATGTCTGGGCACTGCTAGGAGTGATAGGCACCCACCCCTCATATGTCTGGGCACTGCTGGGGGTCCTCTGCACCCACCCCTCATATGTATGGGCACTGCTGGGAGTCCTCTGCACCCACCCCTCATATGTCTGGGCACTGCTGGGAGTGATGGGCACCCACCCCTCATATGTCTGGGCACTGCTGGGAGTCCTCTGCACCCACCCCTCATATGTCTGGGCACTGCTGGGAGTGATGGGCACCCACCCCTCATATGTCTGGGCACTGCTGGGAGTGCTAGGCACACACCCCTCATATATCTGGGCACTGCTGGGAGTGATAGGCACCCACCCCTCATATGTCTGAGCACTGCTGGTGGTCCTCTGCACCCACCCCTCATATGTCTGGGCACTGCTGGGAGTGATGGGCACCCACCCCTCATATGTCTGGGCACTGCTGGGAGTGATAGGCACACACTCCTCATATGTCTGGGCATTGCTGGGGGTCCTCTACGCCCACCCCTCATATGTCTGGGCACTGCTGGGAGTGATAGGCACCCACCCCTCATATGTCTGGGCACTGCTGGGGGTCCTCTGCACCCACCCCTCAAATGTCTGGGCACTGTTGGGGGTCCTCTGCACCCACCCCTCATATGTCTGGGCACTGCTGGGAGTGATGGGCACACACCCCTATGTCTCTGTCCACTGATGTGGATCGTAGCACAACACCCACCCACCCGCCCACACGCTCTGAAGCCCTGGGTATGGGCCGTACCACCATTGTTGGGTTGCTGTAGGGGTACGGCCCGTACCCAGGCCTGAAGAGCGTGGGTACGGGTCACACCACGCGTACCCCTACGTCACCCCAACAATGGTGGTACGGCCAGTACCCAGGCCTGAATAGTGTGGGTACGGGCCGTACCACCATTGTTGGTGTGACGTAGGGGTACGCATGGTGCGACCCGTACCCACGCTCTTCAGGCCTGGGTACGGGCCGTACCACCATTGTTGGGGTGACGTAGGGGTAGGCGTGGTGCGACCCGTACCCACGTTCTTTAGGCCTGGATACGGGCCGTACCACCATTGTTGGGGTGACGTAGGGGTACGGCCCGTACCCAGGCCTGAAGAGCGTGGGTACGGGTCGCACCACGCCTACCCCAACGTCACACCAACAATGGTGGTGCGGCCCGTACCCAGGCCTGAAGAGCGTGGGTATGGGCCATACCACCATTGCTGGTGTGACGTAGGGGTACGCGTGGTGCGACCCGTACCCACGCTCTTCAGGCCTGGGTACGGGCCGTACCACCATTGTTGGGATGACGTAGGGGTAGGCGTGGTGCGACCCGTACCCACGCTCTTCAGGCCTGGGTACGGGCCGTACCACCATTGTTGGGGTGCCGTAGCGGTATGGCCCATACCCAGGCCTGAAGAGCGTGGGTACAGGTCGCACCACGCGTACCCCTACGTCACACCAACAATGGTGGTATGGCCCGTACCCAGGCCTGAAGAGCGTGGGTACGGGCCGTATCACCATTGTTGGGGTGACGTAGGGGTATGCGTGGTGCGACCCGTACCCACGCTCTTCAGGCCTGGGTACGGGCCGTACCACCATTGTTGTGGTGACAGGACGCGTCCACGTCCACTTCCGTTGTGGCGGGACGCAGGCCTTGGTGGACACGCACCCCCCCTCCCGAGTGACCAGTCCCTGGAGGTACGGTATGTACAGGGCATGTATACATTTTGCCTTGGGTGGGGGTTATGTTTCCTGCCCCTTCCCCCCACCTTTGCCCCTGGGTTTTGTTCTGAGCTTCTGCGGCGTCTGCGGCGGTTCCTGCGCACCAGGTCGTAGGCTATGAGGGCCAGGATGACACGTAGGATGGGGTCCATGGCTGTCCGTCGCGTACAGGTGCTCCTTCCTCGCGTCCTCCTCAATTTCACAGCAGTTTTTGGCTCCCATAAAAAATGCTACGTGCGGAGTGACGTAGGCACGAATCGTACTTGCTGGTTCGTAAAACGCTGCCTGACTCCGTCTGGACGTCACGTACGTGGTGTCCCGGATCGGAATTGTGGGTATATTCTAGCCGGTCGGTGTTTTGTACGAATCGTACGGAAATGGTATTTCTGTACGAATCGTACTTGCGGGTTTGTAAGGTGGTTTTCCCGGGTACGAGTCGGACGAAGAAAACGCTCCGTACGACGGTTCGTACCCGGGTTTTACAGGATCGGAATCGGCACCTACATATTTATTATTGTTTACTTTTATCTGCCTTATTTAAGTAGTATTTAAATGTTATTAATTTAGTTATTTTTTTGTTTTTGGGGGGATTTGTTGGGGAACAAGTGATTTTTGAAATTAACCTAAATATTTAATAATTTTGATAACTTATTTTGTATTTATTAATTTACATTTCTATTCTTTTTTTTACATTTTTTTTTAGAAAGTGGTTATGAATTGGAATAGCTCATTTGAGTTTTCCAAATTCCAACACATTCCATTCTGTTGCTTAGATAAGCGTGGGGATCGTAAATCTAACCCTTCTGTAGTCTAAGACTTTCCCTACTTAGATATCAGTGGGAACAGCAAATCTAACACCTCCAAAGTACAACACTTTACGTACTGTTGCTTAGATTGGAGTGAGTTTAGTAAATCTAAACCCTCCGAAGTCCAACATTTTCCCTACTATTGCTTAGGCTACAGTAGGAGTGGCAATTCTAATCCCTCCAAAGACCAACACTTTCTCAACTGTTGCTTAGACTGCACTGGGAATAGTAAATCTAACTTTTTCGAAGTCCAACACTTACTTGCTTACTTTAGAGTCGGAGTAGTAAATGTAATTTGTGCAAGCAATGACACTGACTTAACAGGGGCTCAAAGAATTCAGTGCCCCTACATATAAAATGACGGAGTAACAGTTCCTCTGGAGATAAAAGGAAAAGAATGCACAAATACATCGCTGGCTGCTTGAGGCACAGTTCAACTTCCCCAGGACTGCAGTTACCTTCCACAGGCCCGCAAGAGCTAAAACCACATTTCATGTATTTTTTTTTTACTCAGAGACTGGATATTAATGCAAGGCAGGACGTGGTTTACCTCTTTGACTCCAGTCTGGAGGAGGTAAGAGGATGGGGGTCTATGAGCCAGGGTGAAGAACAAAGTTGTGTTGTATGAATAATACTGCCAGGCTCGCAGAACACAGGAGGCATTCAGGAAGCTACTATTTTCCTTTTCTGTACAATATTAATGACTTGTGAGGGTGCTCAAATGCTTTGTTTAAAAATGACTGTTATTTTGTGTGTAATGGGCTATGACATTTTGAAAACACAAGGAGATGATGAACGGAGCGCTGAAACTTGTCAGACACTGACCCCCAGTCACAGATCTGGACTGAATCCATCATCATTCTTTAGCTCACTTCGCCACCTCAGTTCAGACCCCGCTATATGCAAATCAGTCTTGACCTTGTGCCTCATGGTAACAGTCCATCCCGAACTACCAAGCCAGGTCTTCCCTGAACCAGAAACAAGTATCCTGGGACAGGTTTCTGGGTGACACCCTTCATCAGCCAGGCTAGCTTGAATCCAGTGGCAAAGTGAGCAAGGGACCCACGTCTGAGCATACCCTGCCAACTTAGGGCAGATAAAGCAAACACAAGGAGATGATGAACGGAGCACTGAAACTTTTCAGACACAGACCCCAGTCACAGATCTGCATTGAATCCATCATCATTCTTTACCTCATTTCGCCACCTCAGTTCAGACCCAGCTATATGCAAATCAGTCTTGACCCTGTGCCTCATGGGAACAGTCCAGCCCAAACTATCAAGCCAGGTATTCTCTTAACCAGAAACAGGCATCCTGGGACAGGTTTCTGGGTGACACCCTTCATCGGCCAGGCTAGCTTGAATTCAGTGGCAAAGTGAGCAAGGGACCCACATCTGGGCATACTCTGCCAACTTGGGGCGGACTAAGCAAACACAAGGAGATGATGAAAAGAGCGCTTAAACTTTCAGACATTGACCCCCAGTCACAGATCTGGATTGAATCCATCATCATTCTTTACCTCATTTCGCCACCTCAGTTCAGACCCAGCTATATTCAAATCAGTCTTGACCCTGTGCCTTATGGGAACAATCCAGCGCGAACTACCAAGCCAGGTCTTCTCTGAACCAGAAACAAGATTCCAGGGACCTGGTTTCTGGGTGACACCCTTCATCAGCCAGGCTAGCTTGAATCCAGTGGCAAAGTGAGCAAGGGACCCACGTCTGTGCATACCCTGCCAACTTAGGGCGGACAAAACAAACACAAGGAGATGATGAAAAGAGCGCTGAAACTTTCAGACACTGACCCCCAGTCACAGATCTGGATTGAATCCATTATCATTCTTTAGCTCTCTTCGCCACCTCAGTTCAGACCCAGCTATATGCAAATTAGTCTTGACCCTGTGCCTCATGGGAACAGTTCAGCCCAAACTACCAAGCAAAGTCTTCCCTGAACCGGAAACAATCATCCTGTGACCGGTTTCTGGGTGACACCCTTCATTAGCCAGGCTAGTTGTAACTGTAATCCATTGGCAAAGTGAGCAGGGACCCACGTCTGGGCATACCCTGCCAACTTAGGGCGGACAAAGAAAACACAAGGAGATGATGAACGGAGCACTGAAACTTTTCAGACACTGACCCCAGTCACAGATCTGGATTGAATCCATCATCATTCTTTAGCTCACTTCGCCACCTCAGTTCAGACCTAGCTAAATGCAGATCAGTCTTGACCCTGTGCCTCATGGGAACAGTCCAGCCCGAACTACCATGCCAGGTCTTCCCTGAACCGGAAACAAGCATCCTGGGACCGGTTTCTGGGTAACACCCTTCATCAGCCAGGCTAGCTTGAATCCAGTGGCAAAGTGAGCAAGGGACCCACGTCTGTGCATACCCTGCCAACTTAGGGCGGACAAAACAAACACAAGGAGATGATGAAAAGAGCGCTGAAACTTTCAGACACTGACCCCCAGTCACAGATCTGGATTGAATCCATCATCATTCTTTACCTCATTTCGCCACCTCAGTTCAGACCCAGCTATATTCAAATCAGTCTTGACCCTGTGCCTTATCTGAACAGTCCAGCGCGAACTACCAAGCCAGGTCTTCTCTGAACCAGAAACAAGATTCCAGGGACCTGGTTTCTGGGTGACACCCTTCATTAGCCAGGCTAGTTGTAATCCATTGGCAAAGTGAGCAGGGACCCACGTCTGGGCATACCCTGCCAACTTAGGGCGGACAAAAAAAACACAAGGAGATGATGAACGGAGCACTGAAACTTTTCAGACACTGACCCCAGTCACAGATCTGGATTGAATCCATCATCATTCTTTAGCTCACTTCGCCACCTCAGTTCAGACCTAGCTATATGCAGATCAGTCTTGACCCTGTGCCTCATGGGAACAGTCCAGCCCGAACTACTATGCCAGGTCTTCCCTGAACCGGAAACAAGCATCCTGGGACCGGTTTCTGGGTAACACCCTTCATCAGCCAGGTTAGCTTGAATCAAGTGGTAAAGTGAGCAAGGTACCCATGTCTGGGCATAACCTGCCAACTTAGAGCAGATAAAGCAAACACAAGATGATGAACAGAGCGCTGACACTTTTCAAACACTGATCCCCAGTCACAGATCTGGATTGAATCCATCCGTCTTGACCCTGTGCCTTATGGGAACAGTCCAGCCCGAACTACCAAGCCAGGTCTTCCCTGAACTGGAAAAAAGCATCCTGTGACCGGTTTCTGGGTGACACCCTTCCTCAACCAGACTTGCTTGAATCGAGTGGCAAAGTGAGCAAGGGACCCACGTCTGGGCAAATCCTGCCAACTTAGGGTGGAAAAAGCAAACACAAGGAGGTGATGAACGGAGGGCTGAAACTTTTCAGACACTGACCCCCAGCCACAGATCTGGATTGAATCCATCATCATTCTTTAACTCACTTTGCCACCTCAGTTCAGGCCCAGCTATATGCAAATCAGTCTTGGTCCTGTGCCTCATGGGAACAGTCCAGCCCAAACTACCAAGCCAGGTCGTCCCTGAACCGGAAACAAGCATCCTGGGACCGGTTTCTGGGTGACACCCTTCATCATCCATCATCAGCCAGGCTAGCTTGAATCCAGTGGCAAAGTGACATTTTGAATACATATGGGGGCAGGCTCGCCTTTATTTTTTGGTTGAAATGTCTGTGGCAGGGCAGATGACAGGCAGTCTTAGTAGATATAGCCATTGAGGACATCCCTGTCCAAGTTGGAACCTTTTCATGAGAAAGCCTATGTTTTGAATACCCGGGTGCACCACTTGAACAAATTGTGCGATCCTGAGCAAATAACATTGTCCTCTTATGGCTTAGTTCCTTTCTCTTATTATGAGTGCATGGGACAATTCATTCTGTTTGAAAGTATATGTTCTAAGATAGAACACATTACAGTCAAGCAGCAAGCATGTGACAGTGACATAGGAACATGTTCAAGAGGAAAGTTGTCAGCACATGTTGAACAGCTTTCAGAAGATAGGGATTGTATTTGTGTGACTTCTAAACCTTCTTTGGCTTTTCTTATACCACTATAGCTTCCATAGAGTTCATTTTCTCCTTCACATTGACATTAAAACAACATTAGAGCCATAAGGCTATTTCTCCATTTTTAAGAGTTATTATGATATTGGAATGTTGAGAGCTCCATTGAAGACAATGGAGTAGCTCCGGGCTTAAAATGGCTAATATAAGCCAGGAGCTCCAACATTTGATTGTTTGTGTTCATGTTTCTTCCTTTTTCATTTAAAACATTCTCCCATTACTGGGTGGAATGTTCTAATAGCCTTATATCCCTTCCTCCTTGGGCTATACTGGTTGCTAAATGCCCTCGCCTTCCTTATAGGCCCTCACCGCATAACTTGGGTTCAAGTCCTTTAACAACTGGTGTAGCCCTCAGCAGTGGACTATAATGCTATATTATAGCTTCCATGAATGAGGTTTCATTTTTTATGAGCATGCCTAGAAGCTCTTACTCTATACGTTTGCTTTTTAGAGATGTAGCTTCAAATTAGTTTTTACACATTTGTGGGTTCTGCTACCCATTTGATTTTGCCAGTTTAGCTGCACATTTGCTTTTGCTTATTTGTTTGCTGAAAGGGCAAATGAATGACTGCCTAGTGGACAAAGGTATTACTTAACAATACATGTACTTTCTCTCTTTTAGAGGTATCCACTCCTTCCAATTGCTATTGATCTCTCTATCACCTCACAAATACCCACCCCTCATGCATCTCTCTATTTCATTATTAGTCTCAGTTTCATGACGCATGCCATCTAGAGACAGTAATAACAGTTTAGCAAATAAGACTTTGCAGTGTGTGATTTATCATGTCACTTTTGTCACTATATGTATGGACCTAACCAACATATCATGCCATGTAAACCTGAAAAGAAAGAAAGCCAGGACTGTTTGTAGGTATTTCATTGCCATTCATGTATTGTTAAAGCATCCTCCATGTGGCTGCATTCAAACAAATTGACTGACACACACCAATAGCCTTCAGCTGTCAGTTTCAAGTGAAACAAGAATCAGTAGCTCTTGCAGTGCCTTCTAGTCAATGCAGTCCATCTTTGAAAAGTTGCAGTGATTCCAATGAAGCAAACTTTGATCATCATTAATTTCTTTCAAATATTAAATTTTTCGTAGCCCCAGACATGCATTTGCTCTTTATACAATCTTCAGTGGATCACAGAAAATATTGAGTGCCAAACATGCTTGCAGCATGACATTTAAAGTTCTATGCCTTCTTAACTGTCCAAAAAACAGCATATTACTGCAAGGACCATCCCCCTTTGGGGTGAGTATTGGCACCAGGAGCCAATTTATGCAAAACAGCCTCCAAATGGCTGCACTCAAAACACGACTGGAAGAAGCTTTATTTCACTGTAAGAACTACAAGTTTGCAGAGCTTGACCACATTAATCATAATGCACGTGGAGGTTTACTGAGTCACTTTTCACTTAGAACCCATAGCTGAAGACTATTGGTAGGTGCCAGTCCTGTTTTTAGTACTGCCAAATTTTGTTTTTTGTTTTTGCATAAAATGGTTCCTGGGGGCCAATGGCTATGCACTAAAGGGAGATGACCCTTGCAGTTACATTCTGTTTGATGAACAGTTCATAAGGCACGGGGATTTAAATATTATGCTGCCAACCAGTCTAACACCCGCTACCTGCTGTACTTCACCAAAGAGTTCACAAAGAGCAAAACATATGTCTGAGGCTGAGAAAATGAAAGATTTAAAGAATTTAATAGTTATCATTATAAAAATTTTAAAAATATTGCTAGAAATTAATAGTTGTCACGGGTTGCTTCACTAGAAGAAGTGCAATTTTGCAAAGATGAACCACATTGACCTGAAAGCACTGGAATGTCAACTGATTTGTGTTTTACTTGACACCCACAACTGAAGATTTTTGGTGAGTACCAGTCTTCTTTTGAGTGCTAGTAAAGGGGAGGTTTTCATTTATTGCAAACATTAATGTTAGATATTGTCCATCCAGGTCTCTCACTTTCAGTAAGGTGTGGACTAGTTGCTGCTTTTCTTGCGAATACCAGGAATTGAGTTTCCATAGGGTTGAAGTTCAAGAGGGTGATAGATATTCATTCATCAATCAATCAATCAGTTAATTTGTAAAGCGCACTACTTACCCATAAGGGTTTCAAGGCTCTGGGGGGGGTGTGCCTGTCGTGGTGGCGTCGTGCATCTTGATTTTTTTCTGAGATGTTTAGAATTTTTATTTAGAATCATAGCCACTGATTTTACAAATGTTTGCTTTCTTCCAAGCACTGCATGATCAAATAAGGGATAGAATGAAGAGCGGTAGAATGGATGGTGATTTATGTGATTTTAACTTTTGTAGATAGAGTGTACCCCTGTCAGTTCCTTGCTGTGTGAGGGATCCCTTCAACTTTGCCCATGCCTGCTCAGCAATGTCTCCGCCTGCATCGTCTGTGCCATCCTTGGTAGTCACTGTACTTGTGTATGGAGTATGTTGCCATGGCTTCATGTGGACATGGTACATTTTCCGCACTATGAATGTGTGTACTCCCAACCTAGCACACATGTGTTACTTGTTCTGCAGGGTATTTGGGCACCTGACTGACAATTGTGGGCATTGTATCTGTGGGTACTCCACCCTTTTCTCTCCATGGGAGGCAATAACTTGTTGGCTGCCCCAGCACCTGTACATTCCTATCAGTCCTGGAATGTGGGTGACAGTGTGTGTTCCCTTAGGCTCTCTTAGTTTAGTGGGGTTTCACATGAGGATACAGTCTTGTTGCATGATCTCAGTGTGTGTATTGTGCTGCCACCGCCAGGGGTGGGTATGCATGTGTAATTTGTCATCACACACACATGTGGTGTGTCATGCAGTGGGGGAAGGACATCCATCCTCATGGGAGTTGAACACTGCTGTCAGTGATGTGTTGTCATGGCACTATCAACATAGTCGCACATTGTGGATGCCTTCATGCACCCATGGAGTTTTGCTAATGGGAGGATGATGTACACACCCCCATGTCTCTGTCCACTGCTGGGAGGCCTCTGCACCCACCCCTCATTTGTCTGGGCACTGCTGGGAGTGATAGGCACCCACCCCTCATATGTCTGGGCACTGCTGGGAGTGATGGGCACCCACCCCTCATATGTCTGGGCACTGCTGGGAGTGATAGGCACCCACCCCTCATATGTCTGGGCACTGCTGGGGGTCCTCTGCACCCACCCCTCATATGTATGTGCACTGCTGGGAGTCCTCTGCACCCACCCCTCATATGTCTGGGCACTGCTGGGAGTGATGGGCACCCACCCCACATATGTCTGGGCACTGCTGGGAGTCCTCTGCACCCACCCCTCATATGTCTGGGCACTGCTGGGAGTGATGGACACCCACCCCTCATATGTCTGGGCACTGCTGGGAGTGATAGGCACACACCCCTCATATGTCTGGGCACTGCTGGGAGTGATAGGCACCCACCCCTCATATGTCTGAGCACTGCTGGTGGTCCTCTGCACCCACCCCTCATATGTCTGGACACTGCTGGGAGTGATGGGCACCCACCCCTCATATGTCTGGACACTGCTGGGAGTGATAGGCACACACTCCTCATATGTCTGGGCACTGCTGGGGGTCCTCTACGCCCACCCCTCATATGTCTGGGCACTGCTGGGTGTGATAGGCACCCACCCCTCATATGTCTGGGCACTGCTGGGGGTCCTCTGCACCCTCCCCTCATATGTCTGGGCACTGTTGGGGGTCCTCTGCACCCACCCCTCATATGTCTGGGCACTGCTGGGGGTCCTCTGCGCCCACCCCTCATATGTCTGGGCACTGTTGGGGGTCCTCTGCACCCACCCCTCATATGTCTGGGCACTGCTGGGAGTGATGGGTACACACCCCTATGTCTCTGTCCACTGATGTGGATCGTAGCACGACATACACGCTCTGAAGCCCTGGTTACGGGCCGTACCACCATTGTTGGGGTGCCGTAGGGGTACGGCCTGTACCCAGGCCTGAAGAGCGTGGGTACGGGTCGCACCACGCGTACCCCTACATCACCCCAACAATGGTGGTACGGCCCGTACCCAGGCCTGAAGAGCGTAGGTACGGGCCGTACCACCATTGTTGGTGTGACGTAGGGGTACGCATGGTGTGACCCGTACCCACGTTCTTCAGGCCTGGATACGGGCCGTACCACCATTGTTGGGGTGACGTAGGGGTACGGCCCGTACCCAGGCCTGAAGAGCGTGGGTACGGGTCGCACCACGCCTATCCCAACGTCACACCAACAATGGTGGTACGGCCCGTACCCAGGCCTGAAGAGCATGGGTACGGGCCGTACCACCATTGCTGGTGTGACGTAGAGGTACGCGTGGTGCGACCCGTACCCACGCTCTTCAGGCCTGGGTATGGGCCGTACCACCATTGTTGGGGTGACGTAGGGGTAGGCGTGGTTTGACCCGTACCCACACTCTTCAGGCCTGGGTACGGGCCGTACCACCATTGTTGGGGTGCCGTAGGGGTACGGCCCGTACCCAGGCCTGAAGAGCGTGGGTACGGGTCGCACCACGCGTACCCCTACGTCACACCAACAATGGTGGTATGGCCCGTACCCAGGCCTGAAGAGCGTGGGTATGGGCCGTACCACCATTGTTGGGGTGACGTAGGGGTACGCGTGGTGCTACCCGTACCCACGCTCTTCAGGCCCGGGTACGGACCGTACCACCATTGTTGGTGTGACGTAGGGGTACACGTGGTGCGACCCGTACCCACGCTCTGCAGGCCTGGGTACGGGCCGTACCCCCATTGTTGGGGTGACGTAGGGGTAGGGGTGGTATGACCCGTACCCACGCTCTTCAGGCGTGGGTACGGTGCGTACCACAATTGTTGTGGTGACAGGACACATCCACGTCCACTTCCGTTGTGGCGGGATGCAGGCCTTGGTGGACACGCCCCCCCCCTCCCGAGTGACCAGCCCCTGGAGGTACGGTATGTACAGGGCATGTATACATTTTGCCTTGGGTGGAGGTTATGTTTCCTGCCCCTGCCCCCCACCTTTGCCCCTGGGTGTTGTTCTGACCTTCTGCGGCATCTGCGTCGGTTCCTGTGCACCAGGTCGTAGGCTATGAGGGCCAGGATGACACGTAGGATGGGGTCCATGGCTGTCCGTCGCGTACAGGTGCTCCTTCCTCGCGTCCTCCTCAATTTCCCAGCAATTTTTGGCTCCCGTAAAAAATGCTATGTGCGGAGTGACGTAGGCACGAATCGTATTTGCTGGTTCGTAAAACGCTGCCTGACTCCGTCCGGACGTCACGTACGCGGTGTCCCGGATCGGAATTGTGGGTATATGTTAGCCGGTCGGTGTTTTGTACGAATCGTACGGAAATGGTATTTCTGTACGAATCGTACTTGCGGGTTTGTAAGGTGGTTTTCCCGGGTACGAGTCGGACGGAGAAAATGCTCCGTACGACGGTTCGTACCCGGGTTTTACAGGATTGGAATCGGCACCTATATATTTATTACTGTTTACTTTTATCTGCCTTATTTAAGTAGTATTTAAATGTTATTAATTTAGTTCGTTTTTTTGTTTTTTGGGGGATTTATTGCGGAAATAAGTGATTTTTGAAATTAACCTAAATATTTAATAATTTTGATAACTTATTTTGTATTTATTAATTTACATTTCTATTCTTTTTTTTACATTTTTTTTTAGAAAGTGGTTATGAATTGGAACAGCTCATTTGAGCTCTCCAAATTCCAACACATTCCATTCTGTTGCTTGGATAAGCTTGGGAATAGTAAATCTAACCCTTCTGTTGTCTAAGACTTTCCCTACTTAGATATCAGTGGGAACAGTAAATCTAACACCTCCAAAGTACAACACTACGTACTGTTGCTTAGATTGGAGTGAGTTTAGTAAATCTAAACCCTCCGAAGTCCAACATTTTCCCTACTATTGCTTAGGCTACAGTAGGAGTGGCAATTCTAATCCCTCCAAAGACCAACACTTTCTCAACTGTTGCTTAGACTGCACTGGGAATAGTAAATCTAACTTTTTCGAAGTCCAACACTTACTTGCTTACTTTAGAGTCGGAGTAGTAAATGTAATTTGTGCAAGCAATGACACTGACTTAACAGGGGCTCAAAGAATTCAG
The DNA here is from genome assembly GCF_964204655.1 of Triturus cristatus. Lineage (NCBI taxonomy): Eukaryota > Metazoa > Chordata > Amphibia > Caudata > Salamandridae > Triturus > Triturus cristatus. Next base: position 649,177,939 of record NC_140581.1, read on the forward strand.
TGCCCCTACACATAAAATGACGGAGTAACAGTTCCTCTGGAGATAAAAGGATAAGAATGCACAAATACATCGCTGGCTGCTTGAGGCACAGTTCAACTTCCCCAGGACTGCAGTTACCTTCCACAGGCCCGCAAGAGCTAAAACCACATTTCATGTATTTTTTTTTACTCAGAGACTGGATATTAATGCAAGGCAGGACGTGGTTTACCTCTTTGACTCCAGTCTGGAGGCGGTAAGAGGATGGGGGTCTATGAGCCAGGGTGAAGAACAAAGTTGTGTTGTATGAATAATACTGCCAGGCTCGCAGAACACAGGAGGCATTCAGGAAGCTACTATTTTCCTTTTCTGTACAATATTAATGACTTGTGAGGGTGCTCAAATGCTTTGTTTAAAAATGACTTTTATTTTGTGTGTAATGGGCTATGACATTTTGAAAACACAAGGAGATGATGAACGGAGCGCTGAAACTTGTCAGACACTGACCCCCAGTCACAGATCTGGATTGAATCCATCATCATTCTTTAGCTCACTTCGCCACCTCAGTTCAGACCCAGCTATATGCAAATCAGTCTTGACCTTGTGCCTCATGGTAACAGTCCAGCCCGAACTACCAAGCCAGGTCTTCCCTGAACCAGAAACAAGCATCCTGGGACAGGTTTCTGGGTGACACCCTTCACCAGCCAGGCTAGCTTGAATCCAGTGGCAAAGTGAGCAAGGGACCCACGTCTGAGCATACCCTGCCAACTTAGGGCAGATAAAGCAAACACAAGGAGATGATGAACGGAGCACTGAAACTTTTCAGACACAGACCCCAGTCACAGATCTGCATTGAATCCATCATCATTCTACAGCTATTTTCACCACCTCAGTTCAGACCCAGCTATATGGAAATCAGTCTTGACCCTGTGCCTCATGGGAACAGTCCAGCCCAAACTATCAAGCCAGGTATTCCCTTAACCAGAAACAAGCATCCTGGGACAGGTTTCTGGGTGACACCATTCATCAGCCAGGCTAGCTTGAATCCAGTGGCAAAGTGAGCAAGGGACCCACGTCTGTGCATACCCTGCCAACTTAGGGCGGACAAAACAAACACAAGGAGATGATGCAAAGAGCGCTGAAACTTTCAGACACGACCCCCAGTCACAGATCTGGATTGAATCCATTATCATTCTTTAGCTCTCTTCGCCACCTCAGTTCAGACCCAGCTATATGCAAATTAGTCTTGACCCTGTGCCTCATGGGTACAGTTCAGCCCAAACTACCAAGCAAAGTCTTCCCTGAACCGGAAACAATCATCCTGTGACCGGTTTCTGGGTGACACCCTTCATTAGCCAGGATAGTTGTAATCCATTGGCAAAGTGAGCAAGGGACACACGTCTGGGCATACCCTGCCAACTTAGGGCGGACAAAGAAAACACAAGGAGATGATGAACGGAGCACTGAAACTTTTCAGACACTGACCCCCGTCACAGATCTGGATTGAATCCATCATCATTCTTTAGCTCACTTCGCCACCTCAGTTCAGACCTAGCTATATGCAGATCAGTCTTGACCCTGTGCCTCATGGGAACAGTCCAGCCCGAACTACCATGCCAGGTCTTCCCTGAACCGGAAACAAGCATCCTGGGACCGGTTTCTGGGTAACACCCGTCATCAGCCAGGCTAGCTTGAATCCAGTGGTAAAGAGAGCAAGGGACCCATGTCTGGGCATAACCTGCCAACTTAGAGCAGATAAAGCAAACACAAGATGATAAACAGAGCGCTGTAACTTTTCAAACACTGGTCCCCAGTCACAGATCTGGATTGAATCCATTGTCATTCTTTAGCTCACTTCCCCACCTCAGTTCAGACCCAGCTATATGCAAATCAGTCTTGACCCTGTGCCTTATGGGAACAGTCCAGCCCGAACTACCAAGCCAGGTCTTCCCTGAACTGGAAAAAAGCATCCTGTGACCGGTTTCTGGGTGACACCCTTCCTCAGCCAGGCTTGCTTGAATCAAGTGGCAAAGTGAGCAAGGGACCCACGTCTGGGCAAATCCTGCCAACTTAGGGTGGAAAAAGCAAACACAAGGAGGTGATGAACGGAGGGCTGAAACTTTTCAGACACTGACCCCCAGCCACAGATCTGGATTGAATCCATCATCATTCTTTAACTCACTTTGCCACCTCAGTTCAGGACCAGCTATATGCAAATCAGTCTTGGTCCTGTGCCTCATGGGAACAGTCCAGCCCAAACTACCAAGCCAGGTCATCCCTGAACCGGAAACAAGCATCCTGGGACCTGTTTCTGGGTGACACCCTTCATCATCCTTCATCAGCCAGGCTAGCTTGAATCCAGTGGCAAAGTGACATTTTGAATACATATGGGGGCAGGCTCGCCTTTATTTTTTGGCTGAAGTGTCTGTGGCAGGGCAGATGACAGGCAGTCTTAGTAGATATAGCCATTGAGGACATCCCTGTCCAAGTTGGAACCTTTTCATGAGAAAGCCTATGTTTTGAATACCCGGCTGCACCACTTGAACAAATTGTGCGATCCTGAGCAAATAACATTGTCCTCTTATGGCTTAGTTCCTTTCTCTTATTATGAGTGCATGGGACAATTCATTCTGTTTGAAAGTATATGTTCTAAGATAGAACACATTACAGTCAAGCAGCAAGCATGTGACAGTGACACAGGAACATGTTCAAGAGGAAAGTTGTCAGCACATGTTGAACAGCTTTCAGAAGATAGGGATTGTATTTGTGTGACTTCTAAACCTTCTTTGGCTTTTCTTATACCACTATAGCTTCCATAGAGTTAATTTTCTTCTTCACATTGACATTAAAACAACATTAGAGCCATAAGGCTATTTCTCCATTTTTAAGAGTTATTATGATATTGGAATGTTGAGAGCTCCATTGAAGACAATGGAGTAGCTCCGGGCTTAAAATGGCTAATATAAGCCAGGAGCCCCAACATTTGATTGTTTGTGTTCATGTTTCTTCCTTTTTCATTTAAAACATTCTCCCCTTACTGGGTGGAATGTTCTAATAGCCTTATATCCCTTCCTCCTTGGGCTATACTGGTTGCTAAATGCCCTCTCCTTCCTTATAGGCCCTTACCGCATAACTTGGGTTCAAGTCCTTTAACAACTGGTGTAGCCCTCAGCAGTGCTTCCATGAATGAGGTTTCATTTTTTATGAGCATGCCTAGAAGCTCTTACTCTATACGTTTGCTTTTTAGAGATGTAGCTTCAAATTAGTTTTTACACATTTGTGGGTTCTGCTACCCATTTGATTTTGCCAGTTTGGCTGCACATTAGCTTTTGCTTATTTGTTTGCTGAAAGGGCAAATGAATGACTGCCTAGTGGACAAAGGTATTACTTAACAATATATGTACTTTCTCTCTTTTAGAGGTATCAACTCCTTCCAATTGCTATTGATCTCTCTATCACCTCACAAATACCAACCCCTCATGCATCTCTCTATTTCATTATTAGTCTCAGTTTCATGACGCATGCCATCTAGAGACAGTAATAACAGTTTAGCAAATAAGACTTTGCAGTGTGTGATTTATCATGTCACTTTTGTCACTATATGTATGGGCCTAACCAACATATCATGCCATGTAAACCTGAAAAGAAAGAAAGCCAGGACTGTTCGTAGGTATTTTATTGCCATTCATGTATTGTTAAAGCATCCTCCATGTGGTTGCATTCAAACAAATTGACTGACACACACCAATAGCCTTCAGCTGTCAGTTTCAAGTGAAACAAGAATCAGTAGCTCTTGCAGTGCCTTCTAGTCAATGCAGTCCATCTTTGAAAAGTTGCAGTGCTTCCAATGAAGCAAACTTTGATCATCAATAATTTCTTTCAAATATTAAATTTTTCGTAGCCCCAGACATGCATTTGCTCTTCATACAATCTTCAGTGGATCACAGAAAATATTGAGTGGCAAACATGTTTGCAGCATGACATTTAAAGTTCTATGCCTTCTTAACTGTCCAAAAAACAGCATATTACTGCAAGGACCACCCCCCTTTGGGGTGAGTATTGGCACCAGGAGCCAATTTATGCAAAACAGCCTCCAAATGGCTGCACTCAAAACACGACTGGAAGAAGCTTTATTTCACTGTAAGAACTACAAGTTTGCAGAGCTTGACCACATTAATCATAATGCACGTGGAGGTTTACTGAGTCACTTTTCACTTAGAACCCATAGCTGAAGACTATTGGTAGGTGCCAGTCCTGTTTTTAGTACTGCCAAATTTTGTTTTTTGTTTTTGCATAAAATGGTTCCTGGGGGCCAATGGCTATGCACTAAAGGGAGATGACCCTTGCAGTTACATTCTGTTTGATGAACAGTTCATAAGGCACGGGGATTTAAATATTATGCTGCCAACCAGTCTAACACCCGCTACCTGCTGTACTTCACCAAAGAGTTCACAAAGAGCAAAACATATGTCTGAGGCTGAGAAAATGAAAGATTTAAAGAATGTAATAGTTATCATTATAAAATTTTTAAAAATATTGCTAGAAATTAATAGTTGTCACGGGTTGCTTCACTAGAAGAAGTGCAATTTTGCAAAGATGAACCACATTGACCTGAAAGCACTGGAATGTCAACTGATTTGTGTTTTACTTGACACCCACAACTGAAGATTTTTGGTGAGTACCAATCTTCTTTTGAGTGCTAGTAAAGGGGAGGTTTTCATTTATTGCAAACATTAATGTTAGATATTGTCCATCCAGGTCTCTCACTTTCAGTAAGGTGTGGACTAGTTGCTGCTTTTCTTGCGAATACCAGGAATTGAGTTTCCATAGGGTTGAAGTTCAAGAGGGTGATAGATATTCATTCATCAATCAATCAATCAGTTAATTTGTAAAGCGCACTACTTACCCATAAGGGTTTCAAGGCTCTGGGGGGGGTGTGCCTGTCGTGGTGGCGTCGTGAATCTTGATTTTTTCTGAGATGTTTAGAATTTTTATTTAGAGTCATAGCCACTGATTTTACAAATGTTTGCTTTCTTCCAAGCACTGCATGGGCAAATAAGGGATAGAGTGCAGAGCGGTAGAATGGATGGTGATTTATGTGATTTTAACTATTGTAGATAGAGTGTACCCCTATCCTGCGGGAGCCAATAAGAAATTGGAGGCTGAAACGCGACCGCGTCGACATACAGATTAAGGAGGAGTCCGCCTATTGCTTTGACTAAGCATTAGTTATTCGGCGCACAGGATAGATTGAGATGGAAGAATGATACCTCTGACGCCAAGAGGACTACCTCTGAATGTATCACTGAGATATAGAAGTGTACATATTTAAAAAGTAGTGAGGGGAATGTATGTGATGTACTTGTTGTATGTATGATTATGTATATATGTGTTGTCTTGTAATGTATTTTTTGAAATTCCTGTGATTAGTCTGTCTAGTTTTGTGTATAATCCAATATGAATATATTGACAATTTTGATTTTCGCCGATGGATATTTGCGCCTGATAAATAACTGTTGAATTTGTTTAAAGAAATAATATATGCCAAGGTAATTTAAAGTCCCTTGTGTGAAAATAAATGAGAGATTGATCCCTCTATACCAATTGTTTATATTTTATAGATGTTCTATGCCCAGGTATGGGAGGTTCATTTGGGCATGCCCCGTGGTTGCATTTTACTGGTCGAAAAGCCAGGTCTTGAGTTGTCTCCTGAAGGTCAGCAGGGCTTTGGTTTGTCGTAGGTAGAGGGGGAGGGTGTTCCAGGTCTTGGTGGCGCGGTGGGAGAAGGTCCTGCCTCTGGAGGTGAATCTGCGGATGCGCGGGCCCGTGGCCAGGGCGTGGTCAGCGGAGCGGAGTTTCCTGTTATGTAGAAGGAGAGTCGACTGTTGAGATAGGCTGGGCCGGTTTTGTGGAGTGCCTTGTGTGCGTGGATCAGGAGTTTGAAGGAGATTCTTCTGTCGACGGGGAGCCAGTAGAGGTTCCTCAGGTGGGGGGTGATGTGGTCGCGGCGCGGGACGATGAGGATCAGGCGTGCAGAGGTGTACTGGATTCTTTGTATTCTGTTGATGAGCTTGGACGAGGCTCCAGCGTAGAGGGCGTTTCCGTAGTCGAGTCTGCTGCTGACTAGGGCCTGGGTGACTTTTTTCCTCGTGTTTGTCGGGATCCTTCTGTAGATCTTGCGGAGCATGCAGAGGGTGTTGAAGCAGGTGGAGGAGACTGCGTTGACTTGTTTGGTCATGGTGAGTTTTGAGTCGAGGATGACTCCCAGGTTGCGTGCGTGGTTGGTAGGGACCGGGGGGGTCCCCAGTGATGCGGGCCACCATGAGTCATCCCATGCTGAAGGGTTGGACCCGGGGATGAGGATCTCCATCTTGTCTGAGTTCAGCTTAAGTTGGCTTTCCTTCATCCAGTCGGCGACGGCCTTCATTCCCTGGTGGAGGTTGGATTTGGCGGTGAGAGGGTCCTTGGTGAGGGAGAGGATCAGCTGCGCGTCGTCGCCGTAGGAGATTATGTTGAGGTCGTGCTGTCGGGCAATGCGTGCTAGTGGTGCCATGTAGACGTTGAACAGCGTCAGGCTGAGGTAGGATCCCTGTGGGACACCGCAGATGATCTTGGAGACCTCGCACTGGAATGGGGGAGGCGGACTGAGGTTCTGTAGCGATCCGAACCCGTGTATTCGGTATCGTAGTACTGACACGATTTTGGTACCAATGAACCGTAAATGATCCATTATATGCATGACAGTGTTTTCGCTGCGCAACTAGCATGAATTCACTGAGAAATAGGGCATTCTGTTGTTAAATCATGGCATCCATTTTAGTTACGGCATCCATTTTGTTTCTTGCCCTCACATAGTCAATGAACGGGCGATGACCCCGGCAGAATCACCTTGTTAAGGACACGTAAGCCCGAGCCCCGAGAAAGGCTGACGCTGCATGACTAGGCAGAATCAAGCTGCCTCCCTTGCCTGAGGCCAGTCCTGCTATACTGGTTCTCCTGTCCATTGTCCTGACTGAGAGGCCGAAGACGGTAGCCATGCCCGTTTATGATCCATAAACACCTCTTATCCTACTTTTCAATCCTTTGCACCTGGCTCTGCTCCTCTCCTTCTGGGCTTTTACAATGGGGAGGTTACGATTTTTACGATGGGGAGGATCGGGCAAAGAATGGAAAACTGACAAGGGGACCTGATCGAATACCGAAAACCTACGACTAATTATTGTTTGATGTCTATTTACTGTTTGTTTGGGATACCGGGTTGGGCATGAGAAATATTCGTGTAATGTTGCCTAAAGACATTTGTCGTGTATTTAAGGAACAACCCACTTAATGCAATTTGAACAGTCTCGTAGATTCTGCCTCTGTGTGGTTCCTATGACTTCTGTGTCCCTGCAGTAATTAAATCTTGGTCTCTGACGCCACCATCGAGAAACCCGCGTCTCTGTTTATTTGTGCACCGAGACAGGAAGGAACTCAGGGGTCTTCGGGTGTTGTTTCCCTGACACCTCTGGACTCTTAAAAGTCCAGAACCTCAAATTGGTGCCCAACGTGGGGCGACGTCATCCGGTACCGGTCCAAAGCCTGAAAAGTTCGAGGAGTTTCGTGTGAAGATTCCAGAGGGAGGTAACCCGCTTCATCGATCCCTGCATGTCGTAAAAGTGGCCCGACGATCTCTTCCACGAGGGTTCCCGTTCCCAGACGGCTACAGAGGACCGCTGCCCTGACTGTCGCCCTGTCTTGGACCCGAGGTGCAGACCTTAGTACGGCGAGACGTAGACGGGTTCTCCTTGGTGACATCTTCCACATTTCAGTTAAGTATTAAGTGGGTTACGCTCAGTTTGGTTGTTCTTTGTTGCTCTGGTTTAATTCGTAGATTATCATTGGTTGCTCCTGTTTAGATAATCTTTGTTTTGGTATTGTTCATTTTGGTAGGCCTAAGTTCTCTGCGCATTTTGGTTGGAATTTGTCTTTGTTTGTCATGACTAACAGTAGTAATTGTTTCCTGTCCTGGTTACGTTGCAACGGGGATTCCCAGTTGGAGGATTCGTGTTCAGTTCCTCCGATTGGAACTCCTATATATGAGCTCTATTGTAAACATGGTGTAGGTCCTATTGCGTATAATGAAGTATGGGTCCGTTATACCAGAAAAGATGGTGTCCTTAGTTGGCCACCGCATGGTAGCTTCGAAAGCGAAATTCTAGACAATTTAGAAATGAAGTTGTTTAAGAAGCCAAACAGAGAGAAATTAGGAAGACGAAGAAAGAACAGAAAGAGAAAGGGTTGACTTTAATGGAGTCTGCTAGGCAGCTGCATGTCAACGAGACTGAGAAAGCAATGGAGATGGCGAATAGAAAATATAATTTGGCAATTGATAAATGTTACCCTGTATTGCCATCTTGTCCTACTAAGCCGATAGAGGACCATGAAAAGGATCCTCTGTTGTCTTACCTGTTGAATTCACCTCCACCGTATGCACAGGGTATTACAGCACCACAGTTACTACCTGTTGTACAGCCAGCTGCTGGTCAGCCTGGAATAGTTGCTCCACTTCCTTTGATTCCAGCTCCTGTTCTTCCCGTGGTTAATGTTCCTTCGGCACCCCCTCTTCCTGGGTCGCCTGTTCCGCCTTTGCCTGTCGTTTCGCAAACTGCTTTACCTGCTACTCCCACCCTTACTATTTCATCTGCTCCAGCTGCCCTGCTCCCGAACCCTGTGAACATTCTGACTCCGCTTTCCGTTCGTCGGAAAATAACCGACTCTGTAACTAATATCTTAACTCCTCTCTACAGGTCTTTAATTGGGACCCCCGTTTCTGACTCTATACAGAGACGTAGCCAGCTTCCTGGTCCCCAGAAACGAGAAATGTTAGATTCGACAGCTCTTAGGTGGATGTCGAAAGCTGCGAAGTATGATGCACGAAGAGTGTTAGATACCTTTATGCAATGGAATGAACCAACTCAACGTTATGTTTTTGACGTGATGTGTTCTCTTGTGCGTGAGGAATGGGAAGATGATGACTTAGATTCCGTCCCCTCTGATCTGATAAATGTTCAGCAGAAATTTGCCGCAGGAATGGTGATAGGTTCAGAAGTAAGGGTAGCGATAGAACTGATTTTAGCTTATAGCGATGATTCCCCTCTTCGAGCGCCAAGAGACCCTGATGGTTCACCGATTACTAGGAAAAGACGAGGTCAATATCCGATGAGGGAAGTTCCATCGATATGGCGTGATGCAGTTCAAGCTGATGGGGCTAATGGTATTGCAGCTGCTCCGGCACAATTCCAGAGAGTATGGATACACATCCCTTGGAAGCGGGCCGAAGTATTAGCAGTAAAACAAGCGCTGCCGGACCCGCGTAAAAACCCTGCTGGTTATTATAAAGAGTTAACACAGACAGTTCAAGCGTGTGTCATGAATTTGGCAGACATTGAAATGCTATTTGGCAATGTAGTGCCACAGCCTATATGGGCCAAGATTCGGCAAGAGAACCACCCAGTCGCCCTAGGAGGTGATTGGCCAGCTATTGTAGCAGCAGATGCGCAACAAGTTGGCGGTGCTAAACCTGAACCTCTGATTGCTGCCTTACCTGGCAGAATAATTAATCTGATGAAAACGCTGATGCCAGCGTTACGAGTTAATTGGGATAAACTATCGGCATGCAAGCAAAAGAAGGACGAAAGCGTCTCTGACTTTTTCACTAGATTTGAAGAGACCTTCGTAGACCACAGTGGGCAAGATATGAGTACTGAGGGAGGCCAGAGGTTGTTTGTCGACAAGTTAGTGTTTAATTTACTACCTGAGCTTAGTAACAAGTTAAAGGATTCTGAAAGTGCATGGGCAGTGTCGACGACAGCACAGATACTTGCAACTGCTCAGTATTACGAGAATAGAGAGAAAGAAGAGAAGGAAAAGTCAGAAAAGAAGACAAAAGATTTGAAGACTAAAGTACTATTGCAACAAGCGTATCCGCCTCGCTCGAATCAGTCAGATTCACAACAGCGACCCCAGTTTCAGCAACAGCCACAATTCCAGCAAGGGACGTCCCAAAGATTTAATTATGGTTTTTCCCGACAACAGTTAGCATGGAATCAGTATGCCTATTGTAAAAAGGAGGGTCCTTATAAGAATGAGTGTCCGGTACTGCACGCACAGACTAGTGGTGTCCCAGCTCAGAGAGGTAATGTTGGGTTTATGCAAGCTCCTAGAGGTAGAGGGCGTGGTACAATGACACCACAGGCCGATCGCCCATCAAATTATTTCGATCAGCGAAATGTACAACCTGCGCAATCGGGTAGATCTCCACAGTATCATGTTGAAGATTACTATGATCATAATGAAGAGATTCAGAGAAGCGAGTACTAGGACAGCCACAGGCAAAGAGAGGGAGTAGTATCAGTTCCAGTTGATCAGAGTGGACCTTATGTCGCAGTAGTTACATCAGGGGTGGTCGAACCGTTTCTGTTGGATACTGGTGCGGCAAAAAGTTCAATTATGCATGCGAAACTCCCTGGCGCACCTTTGTCTGGCTTAACGAACACTTCAGTAGGTTTCTCAGGCGCCCCCGTTCACAATCCTGTTTCTAGTCCTTTATCAATTTCTGTTGGGCCATGCGAACTAAAAGCACCCCTTATCCTAACAACCGGTTGTAATGAGAATCTGCTTGGTTTAGATCTGCTGAAACGCCTGCATGCGACACTGTACTGTTCTCCTTCAGGAGTACAGCTCACATTAGGCAAAAGAGTCATCTCTCCAATGTATATGTCGATGGATAAGCTCCCACCGGAGCTGTGTTCTCTCCCTGATACTCTTTGGGCGACTGGTCCTAACGATGTAGGCCTCTTGGAAATCCCCCCTTATGTGGTAAGTCTGAAAGCGAATGTTAGATTCCCATGAATCCCACAGTATCGGATTTCGAATGAAGGTGAACGTGCACTCTTGCTGATTGTGAAAGACTTAATACAGAAAGATGTGATAGAGGAAACTAGAGGAAATGTCTGCAATAGTCCTGTTCTGCCGATTTTAAAACGCACTGACCCGTCCAAACCTCCAATCTACAGATTTGTGATTGACCTCAGAGAAGTTAACAAAATAGTGATTCCGCAGTTTCCTGTGGTACCAGATATCACTGCATTATTGACGTTGATTCCTGCCTCAGCCTCATGGTTTACAGTGATCGACTTGAAGAATGCCTTCTTCAGCATTCCGATAGCCGAGGAAAGTAGAGACATTTTTGGTTTCTCCTTAGGAGGTCGCAGTTTCAGATTCAAACGCGCTCCACAAGGTTATTGTGAGAGCCCTTCAATTTACAGCCAAGCATTGAAGAGTCAATTAGATGCTCTTGTACTTCCTCCTGGTGTTTCTCTGATCCAATATGTAGATGATCTTTTACTGGCTGCTGATGACAAGGAAACTTGCAAAATAGCTAAAATTTCTTTATTACGTCATTTGTCAGACTTACATCACAAGGTTTCACCTTCTAAACTGCAATATTGTTGCCAAGAAGTGACCTACTTAGGCCATCTTTTGTCAAAGGAGGGAAGAAGGTTGACCCCAGAGAGAATCAAAGCAATTTCGCAGATGACGGTACCAAGCACACAGAGAGAAGTACGTGCGTTTTTGGGTATTACGTCATACTGCAGGCAATGGATCCCAAATTTTTCTCTCATGGCGAAACCATTGGTGGCCCTGACTGGAAAAGGTGTTCCGAGCCCTTTGCCATGGTCTGATAAATGTCAACAGAGCTTCTCCGACTTACGTGATGCGCTGTGTTCAGCTCCTGTGTTGGGTACTCCTGACTACAGTAAGCCGTTTACTTTATATGTCCATGAAAGAGAAGGTTGTGCGTTGAGTGTATTAACGCAACAATTTGGCGACAAACAGCGACCTTGTGCGTATTTCTCATCCACATTAGATCCGGTAGCCAGAGCATTGCCAAGTTGTTTGAGAGCTACAGCAGCAGCTGCAGTGTCTATTCGACAGTCTGCTGGACTAGTCATGAACAACATGTTAGTAGTCATGGTTCCACATGCTGTGGATACACTCATGAATCGAACAAAAACTCAGCACCTCACCAGTGCTAGACTATCAGGCTCTGAGCTGACGCTTTTGGCAAGTCACATTCAGATCAAGCGATGCAACATATTGAATCCAGCAACGCTGTTGCCGACTACTCAAGAGTCGAGTGATTCAGAGCCCCATGATTGTTGTTTCAGAACTGAGGAAGAGACAAAAGGTAGAATTGATTTAAAAGACACTCCGTTACTAGATCCAGATGGCACTTTATATGTCGATGGGTCATGTTTTAAACTACAGAATGGTGATGTGACGACCGCGTATGCAGTTACGACTTTGAGTACGATTGTTGAGACCGCAAGAGTAAGTCAGAATTCTGCCCAAGCTGCAGAATTAATTGCATTAACAAGAGCGTGTGTTTTAGCAGAGGGAAAGAGAGTGAATGTGTTTACTGATTGCCAATACGCCTTCGGCGTAGCACATAGCTTTGGACGTCTGTGGAAAGAAAGAGGTTTTCTCACGTCCCATGGGACTAAGATCCAACATGGACAGTTAGTCAGCGATCTATTGGAATCTCTGACCCTACCGAATGAAGTTGCAATTGTGAAGTGCAGTGCACATCGAAAGATTACGGATGATGTTGGCCGTGGGAATGCGTTCGCTGATGAGGTCGCCAAAGAAACGGCCAAGAACATGACGAGCCGAATGTACGTTGCAACGTCTGCAAGATGGATTGCTGAATCAGGGATGTGTGAGAATACGATTGAAAGTGTGAAGGCAATCCAGAATGAAGCAACTGAAAATGAGAAGAATGAATGGAAGGAGAAAACGGGTAAAATGGATTCAAGTGGATGTTGGGTTGATTTGTCTGAACAGCAGCGTTGGATGTTACCTGATGCGTATGTGCTCGCAGTAGTCACGATGGCGCATGGAGCGGCGCACATCAGTTCGAAAGGGATCTGTAAAATGTTAGCCCCAGTATGGAAGAATGATGGAATTACTAAGTGTGCGGAAAGAGTGGTGAAAAACTGCATGATATGCCTGATGCATAATCCTGGCAAGGGAACCCCAACCCCAACTGGTCATTTTGCTCCCCCTTCTTGTCCCTTTGAAGTGATTCAGTTTGATTTTATCCACATGGACAGGTGTAACAATCTTAAATATGTCCTAGATGGATTGAGGCATATCCATTAAAGGATAACACTGCTATGTCCACTGCCAAAATCCTCCTCAAAGAATACTTCCCCAGGTATGGTATGCCACGGATTGTTTGGTCAGACAATGGAAGTGAGTTTGTAGGGAAAGTCATGAAGAGTGTGTGTACGGGTCTGGGTATCACCCAGAAATTCCACAGTGCGAATCACCCACAGTCAGCAGGTTTGGTTGAAGGGTACAATGGTACCTTGAAGCTGAAACTTGCTAAAATTCAAGCTTCCACTGGTCTATCTTGGCCAGATGCACTGCCTTTAGCTCTACTGTCCACCAGAGCGACTGTACACTCTCGAGTAGGGCTTAGCCCATATGAGATTGTGTTCGGTCGTCCTGCTAATGTTTGGGGAGTCCCTAGGCCAAAGGAATTCAAACAGATCGAATATCCAATGTTGATTGATTATCTTTATGACCTGACTGCTAAACTAAGCCTTATTCATCAACAGGTATTCGAATCCTTGCCTAAACTGCCAGAGAGTCCAGGCCACACGTTGAAACCAGGTGACCAAGTGGTGGTACGGAATTTTGAGCGAACCCGGTACCTCCAGCCAAGATTCGTGGGTCCGTTCCAAGTGCTCCTAACAACGAGAACTGCTGTACGCCTAGCTGGAAGGAAGAATTGGGTGCACGCTAGCCATACGAAGCGTGTCCCTCTCCCACTCCCCTATGACAACTGGGTTAGACAGGGATTTGGTGTATCCGAGACAGAACCTGTTCCTAGGCTCATCCCTTTCAGTGATGCAGAGTATGAATTATTGCAATTTTTAGAAGACTAATATAGCACTCCCACACAATATATGGGTAAAGTACCCAACTGATACAAGTTGTCAGTTCTTAATCAAATCATATATGCCTGTCCTGATGTCAAGGGAGATAGAGTTAATTTCTTCAAATGATTAAGCTGTCACATGATAAATCCAGGACCCTTGGAGTAATAGTTGTTTTTCATCCTTTCTTTATTGACGCATGATAGTAAGTTCCAAATACACATCAGTGATGCAGAGTACATAACGGACCCACGAACTGAAACGCAGAACTCTGACACCTCAGCAGGAACCGCTCCTTTGAACCTTGGACAGAGTGTTGTACAAAGTGAACATTTGTCACCTGTGGAGTCGAACATTTCTGCACCTGTAGACCAGCTATTTCAAGATCAGAAAAGACCCGGGAAGTACAGATATAATCTACGTTCTCATGCTATGAACTAATGACATTGCATAATTACCTTTCTGTTTGAAAACTGTTTTGATCTTATCGCATTCCATTCAGTCAGGAAGTTTGCTCTAAATTTTTATCTTTTTGTTTTTTGTTGTTCTCTCACCTTGCCGTCTGGGTTACCGTAGGGTCGTAACGTGTGCCTTGTTTTAATTTGCAGGGAACCAGACACAAGGTCGGTTTCTTCTGTTTACTTTGGGAACTCCCAGGGTAGACAGAGGCAATTTTTTAACAGGTACAAACCATCCGTTGCGAACGGTTGTAGAAGATGGAGCTTCCTGAACTGCGACGGGTTAACGTCATAAATGTGTACAAGACAAAACTATATGACATATTGTATAGCAAATGTTTTCTAATGCAATGTGCTCTGACACTTCTGATTGTTTTAATAACTTTGGTAGGCGGAAATATTTTTGGTATTCAGTTGATCTTTACACCTGTTACATCTACAGTATCTCCCCATGTTCCCGTTTCTCCGACTGTTGTTTCTCTTCATTCTTTCCATCCTTTTCCTGCCCACGAGCAAGCTCGACGCTCTGAGTTTATAAATAACACTTTCATTCAGCTCTTGCACCAACATCAACTAGTGGTTAACACAACAAACTGCTGGGTGTGTGGCTTGATACCACATACCATGGACAAGGGCATCCCTTATCTGGTTCTGCCCTTTAGTTATAATGGATCATTCTGGGCATTTCAGACCATGTTCGCTTATGCCCTAGAGACCTATCCTCCACGACCTCCGCGTTCCACTAGGTATAACTCCGCTAATAGAGCCTTGGTAAAAGGAATCACTGACATGGTTAGAGACGTCAATAACACTCCGTTCATTCCCAAGGATGAATTGCGAGTTTACATGGGTTGGAATGTTACGGAATATGGCATTACTTTGGGTGAGAACAAACGTAAAAGCTCGACTCCGATCTGGGTCGTACCCCACCAAGGTCAGGTCTGTTTGCAAGGAAATGGGAGGAATCCGAAAGCTCGACTAGGGAAGAGTGACTGTATCGAAACATACGTTTTCCCGTCACAGTCTTCTCCTGCATTTTTAGCTGCTAAGGGCACCTATTTTGTTTGCAAAGACAGAGCATACACATGGCTGCCTGCTGACTTCTCAGGCTCATGTTATATCGCTCAACTGTTACCCGACATACACTGCTGCACCGGACTATCACAAAACTAGAGTTGTGAGAGGTGTTTTCAGTAAAGAAGATACTGCTGGCCAAGAAGCAGGAGACTTCTTCAAAGGTTTCCTTCCATTCTGGGGGCCTATGGCCAACAGTAGAAACTTACGTCAACTAACACGGGTAGTTGAATCCACTATCACCGAAACTGCGGGTGCCCTTAGTAACCTGACAGCTGAGCTTCAAGCGGATCGCCTCATGACGTTACAGAACCGTATGGTCCTTGATGTGTTACTTGCAGATCGAGGTGGGGTATGTAAGATGATCCAATCGAGTTGCTGTGTTTTTATCCCAGATAATGCGCCAACTGTATATAAGGCCATCTCTAAGTTACACAAAATCTCTGACTCTATTCATGTAGAGGAAGGTGACTGGTCACTAATGGGATGGTTCTGGAGTCTGTTATCTGCGTGGGGATGGAAGGTTCTGATAGTCACTGGTGTTGCGTTGGTATTTTTATTTTCATGCTGTCTCATTGTTCAGTGTGGTCCTGCCTTATGTAGCCTTTGTGTTTCGACATGCGTAAGAAGACCACCTGTTTTTAGAGATACGCCACGGGATAGAGTAATGCTTCAGCAACATATCAGTGACCTGATGAACATAGAAATGGACTCTGACATAGAGTAAGTTATTGCCTATGTAAGGGCAAAAGGACGGTGTGAGGTTCTGTAGCGATCCGAACCCGTGTATTCGGTATCGTAGTACTGACACGATTTTGGTACCAATGAACCGTAAATGATCCATTATATGCATGACAGTGTTTTCGCTGCGCAACTAGCATGAATTCACTGAGAAATAGGGCATTCTGTTGTTAAATCATGGCATCCATTTTAGTTACGGCATCCATTTTGTTTCTTACCCTCACATAGTCAATGAACGGGCGATGACCCCGGCAGAATCACCTTGTTAAGGACACGTAAGCCCGAGCCCCGAGAAAGGCTGACGCTGCATGACTAGGCAGAATCAAGCTGCCTCCCTTGCCTGAGGCCAGTCCTGCTATACTGGTTCTCCTGCCCATTGTCCTGACTGAGAGGCCGAAGACGGTAGCCATGCCCGTTTATGATCCATAAACACCTCTTATCCTACTTTTCAATCCTTTGCACCTGGCTCTGCTCCTCTCCTTCTGGGCTTTTACAATGGGGAGGTTACGATTTTTACGATGGGGAGGATCGGGCAAAGAATGGAAAACTGACAAGGGGACCTGATCGAATACCGAAAACCTACGACTAATTATTGTTTGATGTCTATTTACTGTTTGTTTGGGATACCGGGTTGGGCATGAGAAATATTCGTGTAATGTTGCCTAAAGACATTTGTCGTGTATTTAAGGAACAACCCACTTAATGCAATTTGAACAGTCTCGTAGATTCTGCCTCTGTGTGGTTCCTATGACTTCTGTGTCCCTGCAGTAAATAAATCTTGGTCTCTGACGCCACCATCGAGAAACCCGCGTCTCTGTTTATTTGTGCACCGAGACAGGAAGG
This sequence comes from Triturus cristatus, assembly GCF_964204655.1. Classification (NCBI taxonomy): domain Eukaryota; kingdom Metazoa; phylum Chordata; class Amphibia; order Caudata; family Salamandridae; genus Triturus; species Triturus cristatus. The sequence continues at coordinate 649,195,019 of NC_140581.1, forward strand.
AACTCAGGGGTCTTCGGGTGTTGTTTCCCTGACACCTCTGGACTCTTAAAAGCCCAGAACCTCAGGACTCTCTGAGTTCTGGCGGAGAGGAAGGAGGTGGTCCAGTCCAATGCCTTCTTCCGGATCCCTGCGTCTTGGAGGCACATGCGTAGTGTGTGGTGGCAGATGGTGTCGAAGGCGGCGGAGAGATCCAGGAGGATGAGGGCCGCCGTCTCGCCGTTGTCTAGAAGGATCCTGATGTCGTCTGTGGCGGCGATGAGGGCGGTCTCGGTGCTGTGGTTGCCGCGGAATCCTGATTGGGAGGGGTCCAGGATGTTGTTGTCTTCGAGGTGACGGGTGAGCTGGATGTTAACTATCTTTTCGATGACCTTTGCTGGGAACGTAAGCAGGGAGATGGGCCGTAAGTTCTTGAGGTCGCTCGGATCTGCCTTGGGTTTCTTCAGTAGGGCGTTGATCTCTGCGTGCTTCCAGTTCTCAGGGAAGGTAGCGGTCTCGAAGGAGAGGTTGATGATGTTGCGCAGGTGGGGTACGATGGAATTGCCGGCTTTGTTGAAGATGTGGTGTGGGTGAGGGTCGGACGGGGATCCGGAGTGGATTGTGCCCATGGTCTTGATTGTGTCCTCGATGCTCACGTTGGCCCAGGTTGTCAGGGAGTCGTGGAGGGTGAGGGGTGGTGGGTCCGGTGCGACGAGGCCCGCAGGGTTTGTCCCTGGTTTGAAACTGTCGGTGATTTTTCGGTGAAAGAAGGTGGCGAGGGGGTCGAACAGGGCTTGTGATGGCGGGATGTCGTTGGCGCTGGAGCTGGGGTTGGAGAGTTCTTTCATGATGTTGAAGAGCTCCTTGCTGTTGTGTGCATTGTTGTCAAGGCAGTCTGTGAAGGAGGTCCTTTTGGCGGTCCTGATGAGGTGGTGGTGGTTGCGGATGGCGTCTCTGTGGGCAGCGCGGCTGTGCGGGATCTTGTCGCTGGGCAATATGTTCTCCAATTTCTGGCAGGTGCGCTTTGAGTCGAGGAGTTCCGGGGTGAACCAGCTGGCTCTTTTGCTGGTGTCTCTGTTGATGGTTTTTTTCAGAGGGGCTACGGTGTTGGCACAGTCGTTCATCCAGTGTTCGAGGGTGAGTGTACCATCATCGTGGTTGGTGGGGTTGATCAGAGGGTTGAGTGCGAGGCTTGTCTGTAGTTGTTCTTCAGTGACTTTGTCCCAGCAGCGGCTGGGGATCTGTAGGGTGCGGTGGTGTGTGAGGGGTTTTTGGAAGGAGAAGTGGATGCAGTGGTGGTCTGTCCAGGTGAGTTCGGAGGCGTGTCTGAAGGTGACGTGGGGGCTTGAGGAGAAGATGGCATCAAGTGTGTGACCGGCGATGTGGGTCAGCGTCGTGACGAGCTGTTTTAGTCCGAGGTTGGCAAGGTTGTCGATCAGGGTGGAGGAGTTGTTGTTGTTGTTGTTCTCCAGATGATAGTTCAGGTCTCTAAGGAGGATGTAGTCGGTGGAGGTCAGCACGTGCGTGCTGATGAGGTCGGTGATGGAGATTCATGAGATTCATGTGGCATCATATGACAAGGTGAGTTGAAGTTTGAGCTGGAAAGTTGGATGTTGTGACTGAATGTGGCCTTCAAGTTCAGTTGTGTGCATTTTGACTAGATTTCTGATGCTGTTTTTGGTGAGAGTAATGTCCTAAAGGGTTTCATGCAGAAGAAGGAAGTGACAAACTGGAACTCTGGATGATGATGCATGTAATAAGAAGTCTCTGGGACTTGGAGATGTGTTTGTAAGTGAATTGCTGCTGTTCAAAAAGATAGGAGCAGAACCATGATGCAGGGATTCTGCACATATACAGAACTACACGCAGGAAACCAGGATCTCGGTGTACAGTGGCCGGAACCCCTATACACCAAGGTCCTGTTTCCTGCACGCAGATCTGTATATGTGCAGAATCCCTGCAACATGGCGCCCCACGTTGGGCTCCACGTTGCAGGGATTCTGCACATATACAGAAGTACACGCAGGAAACCAGGAACCTCGATGCATAGTGGTGTACCAACAACCCACCTTAGTGCCCGGAATACCTATCCAACTAGCTATAGTGTTTCATTCGTTCTCCGTACTACAGCAAAGCTACCAATGATTAGACATCCTAGAACAAGTGACTCAGACTCTCTCAGTAATCGCGGGAGCAAGAACACTCTTTCGCCACCTCACTCATACTTGTCCACAACATAAGTAATCAGAGACACAGTTTTGTTTAAAATGTTTATTTTAACTAACGTGCTCTATAATGCAGTACACGAGCCAATACTAGCAGCAAAATCAATAAACTCAATATAGAGAGCATTGTTACAATTCCATAAAATATGAACGGGGAGATAATTTTATAAAGCTAGTGGGAAAAAGGCCTTATTGTGCCTTGCCACCCTCCCAGTGCCAGGAACTAGTTTATGATAATTATAGAAGACCTCTGGGCTTTGTCAGGGGGGCCCCATACCTCCTGGTTTAGATGCAAGGATTTACATCTCCAGACAAACACAGCTCTTCTCCTCTGAAAGGTTTTCTTCAAGTGCCTTAACATGCCTACAATGCAATATTAAAAGCACCATATTTTCAGTAGTGCACCTGTGGCAGTATTATGTCTACCATGCATGGGACTGATCAAAGCAGATTAACGGAGCACAATGTTTTTCAACCTTGAACATGCTGTGCAGACAGAGCCTCAGAGTACAGCAAGAAAAGTGGAAGGTAGAAGGTTCTCATGTGAATGAGCACAAACAGAGGATTTGTGAAAACAAAGTCATGTAGAAACGTGTACAAAAGCAGCAACATGGCAGTCAATCTTATACTAACTTATGCTAACTTAGCAATGTACGCAGTGAATCCATAACCTCACTACAACCAGTGAAAGGCAATGTGAGTGAATCAATTCAATACTTCTGGAGGGAGGGTGTTAGGGGTTACACAAACAGTTGAAGACACATCTGCTGCATCACCATCCATAACTGACAAAACTGGATGGCATTTTTCTGGGCACACTCAATTGCACCATCTACAAAATCACAGCTGTTACATTAACTAAGAAATCCTTTGAAACTCACAGATGAAGTTGAACACCATGGACTTTGAAGCTGTAGAAAACCTGTCAGAAAATCTGAAACTCAGATAAATCAAAGTCAGCTTTTGAATGTACGCTGGTACACAACTACAGTAACAAATGATCACCAACAAGAAAATGAGCTTATTGAAAATACTACAATTAGGGATACACAGGCCAGATACAAATGCTGTAAATTCAACATGGTCATGAGTGGCATCCTAGACCTCATTACATGCCCTCAAAACTCAAGAAGAAATGTCCAAACATGACTGTGAAGATCAAGCCACTATTAATAGTATCCTACTTTTAATGAATTCCCACAGAGGATCATCAAAGGCACACTGAGTAGATCACTCCTATCTGTCTGCAAGGATGAATGGCAAGCAAATAATTCACTCAATCCCACTGTGTCATGCCTTGACACCAGCTCCATTATACCACCCTAGATATAACAAACACAGAATTATATCTATATAATCACTTGAAACTCCCTTGCTTTAGGAGCCATTGATGGCACACAAAAAGCCATCAAGAAACTCCAAAAGGTGCTCCTTGCTCTACTTTATCCATTATGTATAGAACAGCTTTAAAATCCAGTTGCCATATGATGCCAACTTATGCATCAATGAATGCTCCAAATGCATCCAGATTCCTTGTCACTAGTGACTGAAACAATATAAATAGATACATACCGTAATTGTATCCTACTAGGTGAGTAGACTACACACTGAAAAAACACAGAGCAATTATACACAATACTCTCACCACATAAACTCCCACTTCCAAATCCCTGAAGGTATGACTGGTGCCACCATATCACAAAAACACCTCCAGAAAACAGAGGAACCCTTAAGTGGACTTCCTGAAAAAGAACTCCAATGTGCGGGCCATGTATGCGCTCAATCAGAGAATTGTGCCAGCATTAGGACACATGTAGGCACCATGTAATTAAGTTACTGACTAAATAACTTTTGCATACTGTGGCTTACTCTTAAGGGGTAATTTGTATCTCAGTTTTATTTGTTTTTCGACAATGGTTGGATTCTGTACTTTTGGCAGGCTTGATTTAAAAAGGCAGTTGATTCTCCAGTCTGCATGCATTGCTGAAAGCATTCAGTTGTAACAGCCATTTTGTTGTCATTTTGCCACCTAGAAGCACCATTGTGGGCAGTGAAAATTATAGTATATGGAGGATGCCATTGTGCTGTGTGTGGATGTGCAGTGGATTTGCGCAGCAGTCGTACTGCTGGTGTGCCAAAGATAAGCCCGTCTTTGCCCTTTTGCCTGCATCCGCACTTCATCCAGCACCTGTTATGCTGCTGTTTCTATTATAGGACTCCCCCCCCAAGAATATTTCAAACCAGGATTTCACTGCTACAATTCTCGATCGAAACTCTCCTACATCAGGACTCAATCAGACAGAAATAAGCAGTCTGGGCATTATTTTCCATAGCTCTTTCTAAAGTTCTACATTTCAACTAAAAAAACATGAGAGAGGCTGAGGGGTTAGGTTTTTGTATTAACACTTCCCTGCAGTCCTCTTTCTCTTAAATTCAGATTTATCATCCACTCCATATTGTGACGCTATGGCACTTTTTGTTTGAGAGAAAGTTTTATATAGCACAAACTAGACCCAAAGATATCAGGTATCAGAGCGCTTTACATGAGCACCAGTTTTGAAACAGATGGACACATTTTTTGTTAGGCAAGGGGAGATTAAGTGATTTGCCCAGAAACACAGGATGTTGAGCGTGTACAATATTCAAACCTCTCCATGCTAGGAGATTTTAATCTTCATATTAAGGACAGTGGTAATACTTTACCCCAGGCCTTACTTGATACGCTTTCTGATTTAAATCTCAGAAAGTTAGTCATTTTTCCTATGCACTCACCCACCACACTTTTGACCTTATCTTCACTAATCAGCAATCTGTTACTGTTATCCCTCCAATAACTCTCATCTGGCCTGACCACTCACTCATCCCTTTTAGTTTGCCTGATATTAACAGTACTATTCATTTTAGACCTGAAGTTAAAATGAAAGCTTGTTGTTCAAAAGTAGAATCCACGCTGAGGGAAAACATGGCGGCCGCAGGTTAGGCGGTGCGCGCGTCAGCATTTGGACCTCCCTGAGCCTCCGTGGAAATGTGTGCAGCTACCGGCTCTTCTTTGATACGGAGGTCTCTTCCGTTTGAAATAATCTGTGATAACTTTCCTTTTTTCTCCCTTTCCCCTACCGCCCACCTTTTGGTTCATCAAGGCCCAAAATTTTGGATCGCCTGATGCCTGAGCGGCGTCGATGTGTGTGAGCTCGAGCCTGGAGCCCTCCCCCGCCTCTACTCTATGGTGGAAGCAGGCAGCCGTGGAGCTTAGGTGCGGACGCAGGGCGGCGGCTCGCGGGCTCCTGAGGGGGAGTTCTCGGGGTTTGTGAAGCGAAGGTCACCTAAAGGAGCCCACGGAGCCAGAAGAAGATACGGAGGACAGAGCAGTAAAGGCCAGTGAGACTGTAGGTGCGGCTGGTATCATCCGCCTGTTCCCGGATAACAAAGGATTGAGCAGTAAGGAGGGGGCTCAGGTGGGGGGAGCGGGGTCGCCAAAGACCAAAAAACCTACCAGCGGTACACTTTCAGAGAGGGGACGCAAGACAGAAGGAAGGGGAAGGGTCCCACGAACAGTGCCCTGGGGGAGAAGCAAGGTGCCGGTCTCAATGCCCCTCAACAAGCTACCGTAGAGGCTTTAAAGGCTGCAGAGGCACCTGAGGAAAAAAGAGGTAAAGGGGTTATACTCCTTAAGACTAACGTTATCTCCCAGTCATCCGGTAGAGATACCAAAAAGGAGATACGTAAAAGTGCGATTCGCATAACCCCCTCGCTGCTTTCATATTTTAGGGTGCGGCCCCAAATTCTAGATATTCAATTAGGCTTAGAGGCAGTCGGCGACCTCAGTAAAAATCCGGTGGGAGCTATGAGCAACAACAATAAGGCCGTTACTGCTAATAGTGAGGATACAATTAGCTTGGCCGACCCCTTTGGATCGGGACCCACAGTGGATATCTTAGTAGAGGGTGCAAGGTCCTTACCGGATCCCGGGGGCCTAGGCCTCCTCGCGGACCGTACTGTGGACCATACTGTGGAACATGGGGGGGTCAACGCCACTATCGCTACCAACGGTGATCCCACTGGTGAGGGAAAAGAATGTGGTGGTGCATTGGAGGTGCTTTTGAATGCTATCAGGGAGGAGATAAGGTGCGGTTTTGCGGAATCTAAAAATAATCAAAGTGAGATCAGGGCTGTATGTTAGACTCTCGAGAAGAAGGTTGATGGTCTCTCCGAAACAACAGAGCATCTGGAAAACTCGGTAGGGCGTCTAGAATTTAGTCTGGAGTCGGCAGAGATTAAGATTCAATCCCTGCTAAGGGAAGGTGATGTTATGAAGGAGAGAGTTGAGTCCTTGGAAAACTACTCTAGAAGGAACAATCTCCGTCTACTGAAAATACCAGAGGGAAAGGAGGGTAGCGATATCAAGGCATTTGTGGTGGCTCTAATAAAAGACTCATTCAATCTCGATGAAACAACAGAATTTCTCGAGAGGTATATACAGAGGATACATAGAGATCCTTTCCGCCTCAACCCCGGGAGAGTGAAACCAAGAAAGATCCTGGTGAAATTTCTCACTTGTTCCCTCAAGGAAAAAATTCTTAACCTAGCATTAATGGCGAAATCAGTAAAGGCTACAGGCTTTTCTTTTGAAATCCGGTCAGATCTGTCAAAAACCACCTTAGACAGACAGTGGGAGTTAGGCCAAAAGATGGACAAGTTTAGGGCAGTAGGGGCAACAGTACAGATGAGGTTCCCTGCCTTCCTGAGGGTGATGTATAACAACAAGATGTATAATATCCGATCCCCGCAGGAGGCAGATGAGCTAATAGCTTCCATCAGTCAGCAGTCATGAGCAGGGAACTGATCGGGATAGATAATTAAGAGAAAGGGGAGAAGTCACAAGAGAAAAGAGCTTAAAATAAGGGGGAGGGGAGATAAAGGGGGGAAAGGTTTATATGGAAAGCAAGAAAGAGGAAAAAGGGGGAGAGGGGCAGAAAAAGAGAAAAAAGGGAAGAAGGGAAGGGAAGAGGAAAAAAAGAAAAGGTATATTAAAGTCAGGAATCCGGGAGGGGAAAAAGACAAAAAAAAAAACCAAAAAACCCAAAAAACTTTAGTAAAGGAAAAATGGATAAAAAAAAAAAAATACTAATAAAAGGTGATCAACATGTTAAGTTAATTTGGGTATCATTGGGAGAAGTGCCTCCCCTTCCTCGATCCCACCTTGTCATTTTTGACATTCCTCATGCTCTCTCTGCCATCACTTTGGCTTCAGTAGCCAATTGGATAGCAAGGTGGCGGTAAGCCGGGTCCCTTCCCTAATAGGCATTGTGGGGGTTCAGGGGATGGTCCTATGTTTGACGCAAACTGGCGATACACCATGCCAGTATTAGTAAGGGAGGGTTTTCCAGGGGGGGAGGGGGGGGGGAAAGAGTTAAAAGGTCCTCATAAGTTTGTCCTAGTTCTCCCTATATTTTGTAAAAAAGCTTTTGAATATGTTCAGGTTAAGAGACGTCGTTTGGTTCACTTTGGAGTGACTGGTTTCATAGGTGGAAGGACAGGAAAGACAGGAAGTGATAATGCATCATGACTGGGTTGCAGTTTTTATCCTGGAATGTCAATGGCTTGCGTGTGAGGGCCAGGAGATATAGAATCTTACAATACTTGAAAGACTCCCCCGCGCAGGTCATTGTCATCCAGAAGACACATTTACTTAAATATGAAGTGAGGGATATGCTTAAGAATCTGAAGTGGGTGGACAAATTTATATGTACGGACCACAACGCCAACATACGAGGGATCCTTATAATATAAAAGGCAGATCAAAGCCCAGATTCTGGAACAGAAGGAAGATCTTAGCGGAAGATGGTTATTTGCGAAAGTACAGTTAGACGGGCAAGTGTATACTCTAGTGGGTTATTATGGCCCGAATCAAGACGACCCGTCTTTTCTAAACAAAATTCAGAACCACTTGATTTCATGCCAAGACTCCATAATTTGGGTGGAAGACTTTAATATAGTCTTAAACCCCAAGCTTGACAAATCGTCCAACTCAAGAGCAATGACATCTTCTAAATCCAGGCAAGCACTTATAGCAATAATGTCGAATCTGGGGTTGGTAGATGAATGGAGGCAGAGATCGGGTATTATACTAGGGGTTTCCTTTCACAATTCTAAGTATAAACATAAGTCAAGAATTGACTATGCCTTTTTTAGTCATAAGCTGAAAGACGATCTGAAGGAGATAGCATATATCCCTTCCCATCTGTCTGATCACTCGGCCATCTCTTTTACCCTATTACACTACCAGCGGACCAGGCATACCTCTTGGTCCTTCGACCGGACGATCCTGCTTGAAGAGGATGAAATCTGCTTCCTCGTCTCTTAGGTGAGCACATTTCTGAAAATTAATCTAAACTCAGCCTCGATAGCCATCGTATGGGAAGCATTTAAAGCCTTCCTAAGAGGCTGCATATAAAATAGAGCCTCTTATAGATGCAAGGTTTACAGAACTGCAATTACCAATATAGAGCAGGAACTTAGGCAGGTAGAGCAGAAAGGTGGCCCAGTTTCGGTAGAGGATCACGAGAAGCGGGCAGCGTTGAAGACAAACCTTGAAAATTTACTTCAGGATAGGGTGGCCAAGAGATGGGAGGCAAGTAAGCTGTCACATTTTGAGTATGGAGAGGCGGCAGGTAAAATCTTGGCTTGGAAAATAAAAGCAGACCAGGCCAAGAAAAATATTAAGGAAATAAAACTGGTAGGGGAAGCTAAGGCTAGATCCTCCACCACAGAAATAGGGATCGCCTTTCAGGAGTTCTTCCAAAACATCTATAAGGAAGACATTGTGGAAGACCCAATGGCCAGGGAGGCATGGCTAGATAAGGTTCATCTCCCCACCTTCTCGTCAGAACAGCGTGATCACTTGGAGACCAAAATATCAGAGGATGAAGTCAGTAATGCCATCAAACAATTGAAGCGAGGGAAGGCGGCTGAATCGTGGAATGAGGCAACGATTGTGCTGATTCCTAAACCTGGTAAGGACCCGGCTGATTGAGGATCCTATAGACCAATCTCACTCCTAAACAACGACTACAAGATCTTTGCGGCCATCCTTTTGGGAAGGTTTGGGAATGAGATTGGTTCGATAATCCACCAGGACCAGAAGGGATTTATAAGGGGGCGACAGTTAGCAGATCTCACCCACGATCTGGTTGGAGCAATAGATATTGACGCTACCTTCTCTCTTCCTTTGGCCACTTTTACCCTGGATGCCACCAAAGCATTCGATAGGGTCAATTGGCCCTATCTGGCCACGGTATTGAAAAGATTTAATCTAGGGGGAAACTTCTGTCGAGCTATCTCGCTTCTTTATAAGGATCCAAGGGCTAGACTCCTGGTTAATGGGGCTCTTACTGAGCATTTTAAGATTACGAGGGGTACTAGGCAGGGCTGACCGCTTTCTCCCCTCCTATTCAATATGTATATTGAACCTTTTGCTCAAATCTTGAGAGAAGAGTATAACATCCCCTCTTTTTAGTTTGGAGGATGGGTTAAGCGGATAGGACTCTATGCGGACGATATACTTATCTATACAACTGACCCTGTGCAGGCCTTTCCCATTATCATCAAAAGGGCTAAAGAATTCGGGCAGATTTCGGGGTATGAAATCAATGAAGGAAAAACAGAGGTTATGACTTGGAATATCCAAAACCCGAAGTTGGTAGTCACTCCATCTATGCGCTACCTGGGAATTAGGATTACGCAGGAGATTGGTAAAATTGCACACACCAATTTGGACCAGGTCTTTCGAGAATGTCGGGCACTACTAAAAGCCTGGGCCTTTCTCCCATTGACAATACTTGGGAAAGTTAGTTTAGTAAAAATGTCCATCCTCCCCAAGTATACATTTATTTTTAATACTATCCCTCTAGCTTTCGAGTCTAAGCAAATTCAAAAATGTCAGCAAGATATAAATTCATTTGTTTGGAACTATAAAGCTACCAGACTGGCCTGGAAAAAACTGAGAAGGAGGAGAGAGAAAGGGGGGCTCGCATTACCAGACCTATAATATTATGCCTGGGCGTTTCAGCTGTCATACTCCAGGATGTTGCTGAAATCTCCATCAAGTGCATCAATTGGCAAAATGTTCAAGGCTATGCTGATTGGGGCGGATTTGCCCCCTGATGGTTTTCTTTTTAAATTCGGGGACCGGAAGTTCTTCAAAAAGGTGAGGTTAAAGACCCTACAATCTTTGGTTAAAGCGTGGAAGTTGATTAGAGAAAGAGTAGGGTTGCCCTATTTTTCTAGTTTTGCCCCAATCTGGGACTCTCCAGGGCTCCCTCCCTGTTTGAGGGTTAGTCTCACAACTTCCATAAGGGAGGCAGGGATAGTAAGATGGGGACATCTGCTAGTGGGAGGGGCACTGGTAGGTTGGGAGGAGTTATAAGAGAAGGTCGGCCCAACACTATCGAGATTCAAATGTATGCAGCTCGTTAGCTGGTCCCGGGAATTGAAGAGGAAAAGGATAGATTTGGGGAGAAGTAGCTTCCTGGAAGAACAGTTGGTAGAGATACAAGAGGGGGGAAAGGAGGTAGCCTTTTGGAATTGGGCCATACAGGAGGAGGTGGATGGGGATTTCACTCATGGTTATGCAGTGTGAGGACCTATGGATAAGATCGTTCACTCTCCTGGATAAAGTGGTTAGGCCGGCTTGGCTGAGGCGGAATCATCTGTTCACTGTCCATCGAGCCTATCTATCCCCCCAAAGGCTAGCTAAATTTCAGACCGGAAAATGCTGTAATAAGTGCAATCTCCTTGCAGCCTCCGACGTTCACATGTTTATGGACTGTCCATTTATCAACATCTTTTGGGAGGAAGTAAAGACTACTTTGGACTCCATTCTTAAGACATCCATATCTGTTACATTGCCGTTAATTATATTTGGGGTGGATGATAATATCACGGGGCAGGCAAAGTGCTTTTTGTTTTACGCAATTCTGCTGGCCAGACGGCTGATTTGCAAATATTGTGTTGACCAGAAGGCACCATCACACGCAGGCTGGCTATTGTCCCTATATGATACATCTAAGGTGGACTTGGCCAGATCATGTCGCCAACGTAACCTCTCCTTTTGGAACTTGCTGGTTCAGTGGAAATAGAAAAGCTCTGCAGACCTTCCGGGTTTTTTTTTTTTTTTTTTTCCGGGTCCGATGATTATGCTATCAACTCCAGGTTCCCTGGTGGTTCCTTCCGAAAGGCTTTGTTAAGTCTAGATGGAGTAGTGAGGGGATTGGTATGCCCTCTCACTTTTTTCTTTCCTCCCATTACAACATCCTGGAGAACGTCTTTCGCCAGTCTATATTTTCCTGGTGTCCGGGTCTGGGAAAGAATTATACCTAGTTCCAGACGACATCCAAGGTGATCGGCGTTTCTTTTAGGGATTGTGGGGCAGGCAAATGAGGACAAAAAAAAAAAAAGTAGAATCCACGTGTAGAAATAAGGGTCCGCAGAGGAAGTAGGATTCACAAGCTTTATTAAGTATACAGCATGAAGGAGACAGCCCAGCCACAAGCCTCATCAAGCTCCACCAGCCGTCAGCAACTGAACAATAACATTCTAGAAATCCCTCACATTCTGGAATTCTAAATGGCTTCTAGCATGGGAGTATTCAGAGATTCCAGACTACTACATTGATCACACTTGCCTTTTGGTTAAGAGTAAGGACCAGGATTTAAAAAAGATCTTGGCAGATATCTCCCCAACATTGGAACAAATCAGAATCCAGCGGAACAAGTCAATGGATGGTTAAGCTCAGTGATGAACAATTTAGTTTCTCTAAAAACACCAGCAACAAAACTATGTTTTCCCTCTGCTCCTAGGTTTTCACCAGCCTTGTCAAAGGAAAAATGTTTTGCAACAATTTAGACAGAAAATGGGTAGAGGCTATGCTTTTGTCCTTCAAAACATAACCTCTACCCCATTTCTCAATGCTGCTCTCAATCATTATCATAAATCAACCAACCCAAGCAGATTTCTTTCAATAAAAATCGTCTCAGCCAGGAATGTACCACAAGTAAGTTTCCAAACTGCCAAATGAAGAAAAAGTCAAAAGAATTCAAGCAAAATGTACTGATCTTTTTTTTTATAGAATAAAGTTAGACCTATCAGCAGTGTCCTTCTTGAGAGCAATTAGTACATACTTAGAGTTTCAACACATCACTCTAAAGGAATCTGAGCATGCATCCTAAATTGTAAATCAGGGTCCCTGAATGACTCATGTTGTCCCGCTTGTGTGCCAAAGCACTTTAGGTTTTTAAGCTAATTCTCAATGAAAATGTTTAATACCTCTTTTCATGCGGCCTTGGTTCTGGGCATTTGGACACAGCAAAGGTAATGTCTCCTGTGAAAAACCCTCTGTGGATCCCACTATTCTGTCTAATATCAGACCTAGTTCCCTTCTCCCAGCAGCTTCTAAAATACTGGAGGAACTGATTAACACCCAACTTTTGGAGTATCTTGAAGAACATGATCTCTTATATTCAACCGAATCAGGCTTTAGAACCAACACAGAAACAGTGTTGTTAAAACTGTCAGAAACCATTAAAATTTCATTAGACCAATGTCAGAACTCTGTCCTAATTCTTTTAGATGTATCAGAAGCGTTCCATATGGTATCACATACAACAATTTGTGAGCTGGCCTCAAAATGCTTACAATCATTTCTCTGTAAAAGAGATCAGCGGTGTCTGCTTCCAATTTGTCCTCAGGAAGTAAGATGCTTAAGTAGTGGGTTCCTCAGGAATCATCTTTAACCGGCACATTGTTCAATGTGTACATTACTCCTCTGGTATCATTGATCGTGTCTTTTTGTATTAGTGTTGTTTCCTTTGCTGATGATACACATCTAGTCCTATCTATTTGTAAGAGCTCTGCTTCTAGTGCAACAGACTTTTCAAGCTTGTCTCATGAAGGTAATTAAATGGATGAAACGGAGTCAAATAAAAATGCAACTCAGATAAATCCGAAGTTCTGCTTTTCAGAAATGCATTTCTGAGCCTCGGCCTGTTTCAAATAATGGTGGCCTGTTGGACTTGAAACTCACCCTCTTACTTCTTTTGTTGTCAGAAACTTGGGTGTAAAGTTTGAGCTTGCTACACCTTGGGACCCATAAAATTGTAGTACATGCTTTGGTCATCACAAGGCTGAACTATGCTAACAGTCTGCATCTTACCTAAATATTTGATCTATTATTTGCAGATGGTGCATCATTTGGCCACCTAACTCCTAAAATACCTCAAAGACGCTCTGTAGCTCATCATCTCATAAAGCTTCATTGGCTGTCAGTGTGATTGAACACTCTTTTTAAATCATTAGTTCTGGAATATAGAGCGTTGTACAATACTGGTCCAAAATACCTTACTGAAAGGCTTCAGCATTGTTGTAAATTGAAACAACGATGTGATTAAGCATTTACTAAAGACATTAATTCCCTTCCTTTAGATCATGTTTTCTCTGTTATGTTGACCGAAGTTCGGACTCCATTTTGTATTGTCATGCTTCCTCGTGTTCCCCACAAGAAGAGTCCAACCTCTGTGTTAGTTGCTCTTGTAATCTGCCTAGTAACAGTCTATAAATAGCTCCTTTGTCCATCTGGCGCATGCCCAGACTTGACCACATCTGTTATCAGTTAGCCTTGCTTGACCATGTTTTCGCGGGCTCAAGGAGTGTGTTAGCTCCGCCCACATATTGATTCAGTATTGAAAATGACCATAAATGGTAATGTTCTTTGGCCTCATGTTGTATCCACCCACTTATGAGCCCCTCTATTGTGTATAAAAGGGGACCATGTACGTAAGTTCTGTGTGCTACTCTATGCAATACTGAAGAGTGTTGTGTGGATTGTAGGACCACCCTTAAGGGTTAATAAATGCTGTCTTTGTACTTTGCAGTTTCCGTGCCAACTTCCTCATAGATTCCATTACAGGAGAGCGAACCCTTGTGTCCTGCGGGCCTAGCTGGGGCCTGTATTCGTCAATTGGCGCCCGTCACGTGGGGCTCATCGGCGACTCGGATGCTCGAAGGACTGGTCGCGACGAAGGTGAGGAATTTGGCCAGGGACGTGATCACTGCCAGCGGAGTCTTAGCCCTGGCATCCCGAGGTTTTTTCTTCCTTCCCTTCCGAGCTGACCGTCTGGGTGGCGCCGGTCCTCGACTGAGACCTCTTCTGTCGGTCCTGCCGTGAAAGCCGTTTGGGCGATTTTGGAGCTTGGCAGTTGGAATCTGGACTCTTGATTGGTAAGAACCGTTGTACGGTACTTGCTCCGAGTTTTTTGAAGCCTGGTCTGGCTATTTGAGTTTGATTTGTGATGACTAGTCATATTTTGTATTTGTCTTTGTGAAAATATATGCGTTGCAACACATATAGGCAGGTAATGTGGAGAAATTTCTCCGGGGCTGTGTAACCTTGAACGGCGCAACGATTAAGTGCCATTTTCTTCATAATATTGCATATTTTGCATTATTTCTGAGCATGCCTGCTTTCAGCGCACTCCGTAAGTGGTGTTGCTGCTTTGGAAACCGGTTGAACCTCGAGGAATCTGCTCCGGCTCCCCCAGAGGGGACTCCTAATAGGGATATGTATGTGAAGCATGGTCTTTCTTCCATAATGTACAGCACAGTATGGAGGAAATATACTAAAAAAGATCCTGAGTTACGATGGCCTTTGTATGGATCGTTTGATATACGTAAGATTGAGTATGTGGAACAGTGTATGTGTAAACGGCGTGCTCGGCAGGATATGTTTGAGTGTGTGCGGTTGTGGGTGAAGGAAGTGCGTGAGCGAGAGAAGAGTGAGAAAGCGCTGTTTGATAAAGAACAACGGAAGAATGATCATGTGCGAGCACAGGAAGCGAGGCGTCGGGAGGACAAAGAACAAACGGAGAGACAAGAGAAAGAGCGTAGGCTGCAAGTCTCGGGTCAATATGCTGTTCGGCAGCCACTTTATCCTGTCCTTAATAATCTTGATGATGATTTTTATTTACTAGATCGCTCTCCGCCCCCTTATGTGGGCGCATCTGCTCCGAGGCCACAAGATTCTGACCCGGTTCCGGGTAAGGTAGATACGCGGTCCATGCTGTCGGCCGAGCAAATGGCTGAGCTTCGGCAAGTTTCCTTCCGTGCACTTAAGGGCAAGGTGTCCCTGGATGAATTGTTCCATACTTGGGGGCCGTGGCAGGAGAGAGAGAAATTGTATTTTTTGGGTCACTTTGCTGATGAAGTGACTGCTGCTTACCGGAAATACTCCAGTGTTTTTGAGCCTGATGATGTGACATTGGATGCTAAAGCATTGCATAATGGTGTTTTCTCTCCCTCTAAGGCTCCTGACACGGCTCGGCGGCTGTTCGCTTTGCGGGACGCGGTGCTGGCCCTTAAAGGAAAAGCGCGCCAACAAGCAGGGGAGGTGAAGCAGTCGGATCCGTGTACAGCAGAAGGCCACTCATCCACCTCCCAGTCAGATAAGGATGGCATAGTGCATGTTAAACCAATGCGAGAGGTGGCGCCTTTGTATGTTCCTCCTAAAGGAGCGGGGACTAGCTCGGACATTACCTCCGCCGATGCTAAGGGATATTTTGTGTATAATTGGGTTTATACTCCTTGGCATAGAGCTGATGTTATGGCCTTAAAGAATGCGTTGCCTGATCCCCGCAAGAATCCAGCGGCCTTCTACGAAGAAGTCGAGGGGGCCTTGAATTCTTGCGTTATGACCTTAGCAGATATAGATCTGTTCTTTGGCCTTATTCTACCACCGGATATGTGGCGATCTGTCCGAAAGGTAGATGATATAGTTGCCTTTAAGGCTCGGTGGTCTGACCTTGAGGATGAGGATAGGGAACGGAAGCCCGCGCAGAAACCACCCCAGAGTATCTTAGACCTCCCTGCTGCTATCCTGACTAAGTTGAAGACAATTATCCCCCCTAAAAAGATTGACTGGAATATGTTAGCTTCATGTAAACAGAAAGTTGACGAGTCAGTTGCGGACTTCTTTACGCGTTTTGAGGAGACGTTTCATGATTTTAGTGGCCAGTCGCTTACTGATGATACGGGTCGCCACCTCTTTGCGGATAAATATGTGGCTAATCTGCTGCCGGCAGTTGCGGCCCGTTTAAAAGCGAGCGAAAGTTCTTGGTCTTCCGCAACACCGACGGCCCTCCTGACTATCGCCCAGTATTATGAGCGTCAGGAGCAAGAAGCAAAGGGCCAGGAGGAAAAGAAATCGAAAGATTTAAAAACAAAGGTGATGTTGGCACAAGTATATGGCCCGCCCCGACGGGGTAGTAATAGAGGTAGGGGAGGATCTTATGGTCCTCCCTCGGGCCGATCTGATTTGAATAGGAACCAATGTGCGTATTGTAAGCAATCGGGTCATTGGGCTAGGGACTGCCCGGTGTTGCATGCTTCGCGTCAGGGGCATACCCAGGGTGGCCCGCGAGGTAGAGGGGGTTTCTCGAACTTTAGAGGGAATTCTAACGAACAGGCTCGTTTTGACTCTGCTGGGCAGCACCGAGATAGATCAAATGTTTTCGATCGCCAGCATCAGTATCAAGTGTCGGGGATTGACCGATCGGGGTACCATGATTCTCAGCATGCATAGGAATGCGTTGGATGGGGGTTAGAATCAGTTGAGGTGCCGGTCGATCAGAAGGGTCCTTATGTATCGGCTGAGGTTTTGGGCTCTACTGATCAGTTCCTAGTGGATACAGGAGCGACACGTAGTGCGCTGTCTAAGCAATTGGTTCCGGGGGCTCCCCCATCCGGCTTAATGGTCACATCGGTAGGGTTTGACGGTACACTCTCCCGAAGCCCTCTTTCGCAGCCCCTCATGTTTAAGGTTGATTCTTTTTCTGCACCCTGTCCGTTTCTGCTTGCCCCGTACACACCCGACAACATTATGGGCCTTGATATGTTAAAGCATTTTAGGGCTACGATCCGCTGCTCCCCTGCTGGTGTGCGGGTAATATTGAATGACAATTACCCCCGGTCTGAACGGATGTGTGCGATGTCAGAGGATGCGCTGTTAGCTACCCTCCCTCGTGCTTTGTGGGCAACGTCGGATACTGATGTGGGACAAATGGTGATTCCGCCGGTCCACATTAGTGTCCAGGAGGGGGCGGTGTTACCACGCCTCCCACAGTACCGTATTTCCCAGGAGGGCGAGGAGGCTCTCATACAGATAGTGCAGGATTTGATTGCGGTAGGGGTAGTGGAGGAAGTTCCCTACAACATCTGTAACAGTCCGATTCTTCCCATACTGAAAAAGGATACGGATGCCAGAGTTTATCGGTTTATAATTGACTTGAGAGAAGTAAACAAGATCGTGATACCTCAGTACCCAGTGGTTTCCGATATCACGACGTTGCTTACTTTGGTCCCGCCTACGGCGACTATGTTCTCAGTGATCGATTTGAAGAATGCCTTCTTTTCCATTCCCATTCACCCTGATAGCCGATATCTTTTTGGGTTTACATTAAATAATAGATCTTATCGTTTTTGTAGGATCCCCCAGGGCTACACAGAAAGCCCTAGCATTTACAGTCAGGCTTTGAAAAGACAATTGGATTCCTTTGTTCTACTCGAGGGGGTCGCCCTCATTCAATATGTCGATGACATCTTGCTGGCGGCTGACACCCTGGAGTTGTGTGAAAAAAGTACGTTATCCTTACTTTCCTTCTTAGCATCCCACAATCATAAGGTATCTAGGAAGAAATTGCAATTCTGTAGACCAAAGGTGACTTATTTGGGTCACCTTTTGTCTAAGGAGGGACATGCACTCACACCGGATCGTATCCAAGTAATTTTGGATACACCGAGACCGTCCACGCAGAAGGACGTGCGTGCATTTTTGGGTCTTGTTTCTTTTTGTAGACAGTGGATATTGGGGTTTTCACATATAGCTAAGCCATTGTTAGCCCTCTTGACAAAGGACACGCCTATCCCAATCCCTTGGTCAGATGAGTGTGATACTGCTTTTCAGCAACTACGACAGGCCCTTTGTTCAGCACCAGTGTTAGGGACCCCTGATTATGCAAAACCCTTTTCGTTGTATGTGCATGAGAAAGATGGATGTGCATTGTCAGTTTTAGTGCAGATGCACGGCGATAAGCAGCGCCCTTGTGCATATTTTTCGGCTGTACTTGATCCTGTCGCCCGAGCATTACCAGGGTGTTTTCGCTCGGTTGCGGCGACAGCTGTGTCAATACGCCAAAGTGAGGTAATTGTGTTATCCCATAAGCTGTTGGTATTAGTTCCCCATGCTGTCGATGCCCTGCTTAATCAAACGAAGATGCAGCATTTGACCAGTGCCCGCTTAACGGGATATGAGTTGACGCTTTTGGCTCCTCATATTACGTTGAAAAGGTGCGTAACGTTAAACCCGGCAACATTGTTGCCATACCCCGAAACCCAGCCTGAGGCGCGGAGAGCACATGATTGTATTCTCGTGACTGAGGAACAAACAAAGGGTCGTATTGATCTCCAGGATACGCCCTTTCCAGATGTAGATGGAGAACTGTGGGTGGACGGATCATGTCTGAAGCTACCAGATGGTACGACTTCAGCAGCGTATGCAATTACCACGTTGCAAACGATAGTGGAGACTGCACGCATACCACAGAAATCAGCTCAAGCAGCGGAACTGATAGCATTAACACGAGCATGTGAGCTCAGTACAGGATTATGTGTGAATGTTTATACAGATAGCCGCTATGCCTTCGGAGTAGCGCATGACTTCGGCCTACTCTGGAAGGAGAGAGGGTTTTTAACGTCACATGGAGTACAGATAATGCATGGAGAGTTAGTTCACAATCTTTTAACTGCATTGACATACCCAAAGAAAATTGCCATCGTTAAGTGTAGCGCCCATAGGAAAGTAGTTGATAAAGTTGGAGAAGGGAATGCGTTAGCAGATCGAGTAGCACGGGAGACTGCGATGCAGCCCGGTACTACTGCCATGTATGTAGTAAAGTCACAGGTGGAAAGATGGCATGATGCGAAGGAGGAAGTGCGGGAAATGCAAAGGACCGCTTCTGACAAAGAGCGGGAACAATGGGCTAGTGAGGGAGAGCTGGATGATGAGGGCTGCTGGAGAAATAAGCAGATGGATAGATGGAAATTACCTACGGCTTTTGTACAGCCTATGGTTCAGATGGCACATGGGCTAGCACATGTTGGAGCTTCCGCAATTGTAAAATTGCTTACCCAAGTCTGGGAGCATCCAGAGATTGCTAGCACGGCAAAGAGGGTGGTGCAGACTTGTATGATCTGCTTGAGGTATAACCCAGGAAAGGGTACTCGAACTCCAGCAGGAGGATTCGTGACACCCACTGCACCCTTCGAGGTTTTGCAGATGGATTACATCCAGCTTGAGCGCTGTAACAATTTGAAGTATGTTCTAGTAGTGGTTTGCGCCTTCAGTAAATGGGTTGAAGCGTACCCTACGAAAGACAATACCGCAATGACTACTGCGAAGCTGCTGCTGAAAGAGTTCTTCCCTCGATATGGTGTCTGTAGACTTCTGTGGAGTGATAATGGGCCTCACTTTGTAGCGGATGTTATAAAGTATGTCTTGAAGGGCCTGGGCATCACCCAGAAGTTTCACGCGGTATTCCACCCTCAGTCTGCGGGACTAGTCGAGAAGTATAATGGTACACTGAAGCTCAAGATCGCTAAAATTCAAGCTTCAACGTCTTTGACTTGGCCAGATGCTCTACCACTGGCGTTATTGTCAATTAGATCGGTACCACACTCTCGAACTGGCCTTACACCGTATGAGATTGTCTTTGGACGCCCAATGAATATTTGGGGTCCACCAAAACCTAAAGCTGTGTATGATGTACCTTGTGTAATGATGAACGATTATCTGGCACAGTTAACGGATAACTTGGTTTCTATTCATCAACAGGTCCGAGAGGCGCTCCCTGATCGGTCCACCGGTGAAGGACATGGTCTCCGACCTGGTGACCACGTGATGGTGAAAATTTTTGACAGAACAAACAGTTTGGAACCGAGATGGGTGGGTCCTGAGCAGGTCCTCCTTGCAACGAGGACGGCTGTGCGAGTCTCCAACAGAAAGAATTGGATCCATTCCCTGCACTGTAGGAAGGTGCCGCCCGGATTGGTGGAACCTGCCGTGCTGACCGATCAACGAGAAATCCTGGCTGCAGAGACAGGCCGTGCTGCGGAGCCAAACACCACTGAGGAGCTCTTTCCGGACCACGTGACTCCTGGAGGAAGGCGATATCATCTTCGACCAAGGAAGTGAGTTCTCCAGTACCGGGACATACTGTCAGAACGGTCCTTGGGTTAGTGAAACGGAGAGCCGATGAGGCAAGGGGGGGGGGATCAGCCCTGCATTAGTGTAGCGACACCCGTCTTGGCCCGCTGGTGAAGAAATCGACCGCTGCCCAAGGGGAAGAGTTCTGACAGACTTTTAGTTTCAGGAAGATATTGGGTTTTTATTTTTTGACATGGAGAAAAAGAAAATCCTTTGTGCATTAGGGTTTATGTTGACAGTAGCTATTGTTGGGATAACCACATGGTTTGTGGAGGATGTAACTCCCGCTCGGAAAATACTTGTGTTGACAACTCCAGTGCCTGAGGAGCACTACTTTTATACATTGCCGTATCAAGAGTTGAAGCATCGACAGTCTTATTTGAATAACACTTTCATCCAGATGTTGCATCATACCCACGTTGCTACGAACGCTACGAACTGTTGGATATGTGGGATGATGCCAGCCCATCAGAAGAAAGGAGGAACGCCATTTATACCACTTCCTTTCTCTCATAATGGCTCTTGTAGAGCATGGTATACTTTGCTTTTTGCCACTCGGAAACCGACAGTGGGACGATTGCTCTTCAGACTCAATAAAGAATGCCACCAGGATAAAAATGGGTATCCGCAAGCGAATGGGACAATTTGGGAGTGGGAAGAGTACCGACCAGACAATGAATCCATTCCCTACATCTTCACGAACACAAGAGACACTGTGGGAAAGGACAAATTTGTGATTCAAGTAGCACAAGCTCAAGCGGACCTGTGTGTCCAGAGTGTGGGTTTTATTCCTGTTGGTGTTAGTGATTGTATTACTGTTCTGAACATTGATGGGTTGAACAATAGTACCTTTTTAGCCTCCCATAATACGTACTTTGTGTGTGGAAATAAAGGTTATTACCGTCTGCCGGCTGGGTGGTCTGGGGTATGCTATGTATCATTTCTATTACCTCCTGTATTCCTGGCACCCGCATCTTATCATAAGGATCTGAAATTATTGAATAATGTGACTGTAAATAGGTATAAACGTACTTTATCAATTGATGATGTAGATCAGACTGATACCAGTCTGCAACAGTATATTGATTTTAACTTAGGACTGTTTTTCTTTGTTGGAGCTGCTCTGAACAGTAGGAAGATCCGAAGATTAACAAGAGTGGTAGAGGCTGTGACAAATCAGACTGCTGCTGCTCTTGGGAATCTTACGGAGGAATTGCAAATTACTAGAATTGTTGCATTGCAGAATCGTATGGTATTAGACGTTATGCTAGCTGACAGAGGAGGAGCATGTAAAATTATTGGAAGTAGCTGTTGTGTGTTTATCCCTGATCATACGCCATCAGTTTATAATGCCATCAACAAACTACATAAAATTGCAGCTGAAATCCATACAGAAAACGGCACTTGGTCCTTTTCTGGATGGTTTTGGGCCTTAATTACTGCCTGGGGATGGAAGGTTTTAACTGGTCTCTGTATTATTGTAGCAGTTCTGTTTTCGTGCTGTATCTGTGTTCAATGTGGTCCCTTGCTCTGCTCCTTATGCGTATCATTCTGTATCCCTGATAAGAAAGCTATTGCCGATGTTGCTCATCAGAAACGTCTAGCTAAAGAAGTTGAAGAAATGATGACAATTGACATATATGATGATTATCCTAACAAATCGGATGTCTTCAGTAAATGCTGAAAGGGTCGTCTGTTGTAAATTGAAACAACGATGTGATTAAGCATTTACTAAAGACATTAATTCCCTTCCTTTAGATCATGTTTTCTCTGTTATGTTGACCGAAGTTCGGACTCCATTTTGTATTGTCATGCTTCCTCGTGTTCCCCACAAGAAGAGTCCAACCTCTGTGTTAGTTGCTCTTGTAATCTGCCTAGTAACAGTCTATAAATAGCTCCTTTGTCCATCTGGCGCATGCCCAGACTTGACCACATCTGTTATCAGTTAGCCTTGCTTGACCATGTTTTCGCGGGCTCAAGGAGTGTGTTAGCTCCGCCCACATATTGATTCAGTATCGAAAATGACCATAAATGGTAATGTTCTTTGGCCTCATGTTGTATCCACCCACTTATGAGCCCCTCTATTGTGTATAAAAGGGGACCATGTACGTAAGTTCTGTGTGCTACTCTATGCAATACTGAAGAGTGTTGTGTGGATTGTAGGACCACCCTTAAGGGTTAATAAATGCTGTCTTTGTACTTTGCAGTTTCCGTGCCAACTTCCTCATAGATTCCATTACAGGAGAGCGAACCCTTGTGTCCTGCGGGCCTAGCTGGGGCCTGTATTCGTCAGCATTATAGTCCATCAAGAATTTGGAGATCACCTGATGCCCATCTGCTTAACATTCCAAGGATCAGGCTCACCAGAAGGGGATGCTAATCCATCTTCTGCCAATCAGCGAGGGCCTGGAACAATTTGCCTCCTGCTTTTCCACACATTATTAATGAGACTCAGTTTAAAAAACAATTGAAAACCTGCAGCTGACTGCACCATAATTGTGCTAGCATGCTGTCACACCTTAGTACATATAACACTG
The DNA here is from genome assembly GCF_964204655.1 of Triturus cristatus. Taxonomy (NCBI): domain Eukaryota; kingdom Metazoa; phylum Chordata; class Amphibia; order Caudata; family Salamandridae; genus Triturus; species Triturus cristatus. The sequence goes on from NC_140581.1 coordinate 649,218,064, forward strand.
GAGCATCCTTTGAGCAGCTGTTGTGCTTTATACATTCATTCATTCATTCCTTTATTTACTCATTCATTTATTTCAAGACTCTAAAAAATGGACACATGCTTCTGATTTGCTTCATGCTACATGCTACACAACATAGCCATCAAGAAATGACTCCAAATCCTGGAAAGCCATGGACATCCTATGTTAGGGTCACCACCATAACTACCAATATATATGTTGATCAGGAAGCCTCTACAACACCACCAATTGTGATTCTGCCTATTTCCTCTTATGTGATTTAGGCATTTTTACATTTTGGGTCAATTCTTTAAATGCTCAATTGCAGTGTTCATTTTTTAGGATGGTTTTGGACATGTAAATTTGATGAACATATTGGTTTGGGAAAAATGGTGTACATTGTTCGCTAAATATATACTGCACTTATTATTGTCAATATGAGAACATTTATAGTTTTGGCCTTGATGATGACTTCAATCTTTTTAATTATGGAGATTGATTTATTCTTGGCTTATCTGGCACAATGCTTTTTACATTAAAACAGGCAAAATGTATGTATAATTTTAGTGTACATCACTAAGAACTGGTGAGTTTTAAATCTCCACTGATGGAAAAGAAAAGGTCCTTCATTGGGTGGCATGCACAAGCATTTCAGAATTGTGGACACAACTAATTAAATATCAAAATATAAATATTCTCTTATAATAACACAAAGTATTTTTCTTGTACTTTTTCTACACAATTGTAGGGAAAAATGCCAATTTTTCTTTGGCTACCTCTTTTCTGCTGAATGTTATGGCTGGTCCTTACATTCTATACACTGGGGTAATGCTTTCCAGATCCCAGTGCATGTAGAGTGACCCATTAAGCATGGGGAAATTGACCAGTAAGGCCACAATATATGATATAAGAAATACAACAATGGCATATAAAGCTAAATGGCACCTGTGAACTGCAGCTCCTATTGTGCCATTCACTAGCCTCACAAGGAAAACATGGCTTCCACCATACATTTGTAGCCTGAATCCTGTAGCTTTCAAACCTGCAGGGGGGCAATAAAAATAAACCTTTTGACAGGAGGGAAACCTTACTTTAAATATTAACGAAGCTAACCATAAGTCGACCTTGTAGCTGTAATCATTGATGAAATATCAGAAACAGAAATATCCTGTGAAAATAATATTGTATCAAAAATATCGTCAACCAAAATATTGAGAAAGTATGTGAAAATAGGTAAGTATTGATTTCCTATTCTTAACTCCACATCCACGTACTTTGAAGTTATTTATGTCGTCAAGATCCATATATGTGGAGTTATATATAGTATAACTTTGCTTACCGATAAAAATGTACCTTTATGATATTATATTGTCCTCAATATTCTTGACACAATTTTTCTCACAACATTTCAGTTTCTGATATTCTGTCTAAACACCTTGTAGCCCACAAGGCAGGGTGCCAGATAGATAAAGTGGAATGTAACCAATTGGATTAGTAATTGAGGGGGTAAGTACCCAGATGTATGATTAATGTCACTAACTAAACCTGAACTCTCTTTTCAGCTCAAGTTATGTACGTGTGATGTATCAGGACTTTCAGTGGGAGACTCTCTGCCTGTGTAATGCAGGGGTCTGCATGTTACAGGGCTTGTGTCTTTAGTCTCTGTCACCGGGCAGGCAGCACCTCCAGGTCAGAAGTGGCCTGAGCCAGGTCAATCTTGGGGAGCTCTCCACTCAGAACAGGTACAATCTGATCAACTGATGCATCCACTGTGGACGGTATTCATCCCTTACTCTCAATCTTGGCCTCCATACTCTTTGCTTGGGAACAGAAATATTTTTGGGGCACCCTGGGCGACTGCTCCTCCCAGCTCTTTTTTAACCAGTGAAAGTTCATTGGCAAGTATGCAGTCAATGGACTTCTTGGGGCTGACAATGCCTTTTCTCTGAGCTTTTACCACCTCTCATTCTAAGGATACCAGGGCCATAGGGCCAAAGAAGTCATGTCCATGGGCCAGGGTTACCCTACCAGATCTGTCTTGTCAGAAACTGGTCTGGTAATACCAGCCTGGCTACCACCAGTATTGGTTGGCACAGGTATGCCAAAGAGCAGTGGCAGGGACCCCATTGCCTCTGATCTCCTGGAAATGATGAATACTCCCTCTGGGATCACCTGCATTCCTTCTGGATCCACTTTCTAAAAAAGGGACACTAGAGCATGCTCTACCCTCTCTTCCTGGGGATAATCTGTCCCCATGTCTACATTGGAAACCCCTGTGGTGTGCTTGCTGTGGGTGATTTCCTGGGACAGCCAGAGTCCCTTCACTTGTATCCTGTCTTGTAATAACCACAATACATGGGCAGGTAAGAGGGAGCTCTGAATTTCCTGCCTCCAGGACCTCAACCCTTGTGTACGAAAGGCATATGGGAATTCTTTCTCCAAATTCTTTTGGGGCTCTTTGAAGAACATCTCTCTTTTATCCTGGCCTCCTCCCTCCCACTGTTGGAGGGAACCTGAACCACCCTTGTTGTGGTCGCATCACGGTACTTTTTTGGAGACACTGGTGCTGAGCCAAAGGTCAGGCTCTTTTGCAGTCTCTTTGGGTACAGTTATCTTGGGATCAATTAGGTGCTTGAGCAACTCAGCAAATCATTTACTCAAAATGTGCCCCTTCTCCATCAGATTATAAAGCCCATAATCAATTAATTTCTGCCCTTCACCCAACCATCTATTGTCTTACTTGATGAGTCAACAATATCAACTAATGATTGGTGAAACTGTTTCTGGCTATCCCTGAACTTCAGTCAATATTTCTAAGGTGTTCAGACTAAGCTTGATGATAGGAATTTCCTCTTCGGGTCTCATCTCATCTGGTCAGCTCGCTCTAGAGCCAAGAGGGTAGCCATCCCATCAGTTGTCATGTTCTTTCACAGACTAGTCCCCATGCCCTCCTATGGGACTCTATGCATGTGCAGGGCTAACTTATATGCTGCAAACAATGTATCTGTGTCATTCTTCAACACATAACTAGGCATCAGGTCTTTCAGGATATGGACTCCTACTTCTCCTAGGCACTTCAATGTCACTGCCACCATGGTCAGCAAACTCAGACATCTTCTTTGCTTTCAGGTCCAATTCTTTCTGGCTTACTTCATGAGCCAGCAGGGCCTCTTTCATTTCCAAAGCCAAGGCTAGTCTATTCTCCTTCACAGCCACTGCTATTTCCATTTCTGCAAGGGTAGCCATTTGTAGCTTTAGAATTCTGTCGGCTTGCCTGTCCTCTATCTCTGATTGGGTCAAGCTTTGAGAGTCCACACTATTCTCCTCCCTGGACAAGGCAGGTGACTAGGATCCTATGGTCACCCCCACCTTCTTTGGTGATGGGTGCATTATAAGGACATTCTCCTCTTCCTTCTTTGCTTCTTCCTCATTCTCTGCCATATCATCCATTTGCTCCTGCATGGTGGACTGTAGCATGGAGACTTCCCTCCATGCTCTGAGGGCTGGATGGTACCTCTGGTTCTTGAACGTCTCTGCAAAAGTGTCCTCATGTCTACCATTCTGAAGCTCTCAAATTTTCTCAGATCCATTTCCTTCATTCAAAAAGTCACCCAAGTCAAACAAGAGTACGATTGAAATTGAGGACAATTAAAAACAAAATATCAATTAAATACCAAATGTCAATTTGAAAAATAAAAGTGATTTTGATGCCAGATTACAAAAGGGATTTTTGATTTTAACACAGAATGCTACTGCAAAACATAAATCCTAGATTCCACTGCTGAATAGCAATGGGAGAAATTGGGTTATTAGTTGCTGTGTATAAGTACCAACCTCAATTAATAATCACAATCCTTGTCCGGGTGAACCATTAAAGTCACTAATTAAACCTGTGCTCTGGTATCAAGCTATACCCAACTAATGGATCCAAATAAGGGAGTAACCGGTCTTGGGTTGCCTGTGTTCCGGTTTAGGGAGGACCTGACCTGGCAGTACGGGTGGACTCTTCCTATTGGAACAGGGTCAGGACTAATATGCATATTGCTGAGTCCAAACTGCAGCAGTATGGTGTACAAAATACCAATGGACTGGGATGCGGCCCAAGTAATTAACAGAGGCTGAGATTAATTTGAGCATTCCAGCCATCACTTTATTGTATGTTTTAATTATAGTCAGTGGTCGCAGTAGATCAGGACCTAGGTGCAATTTGACGGTCACTGTGATGAAGCATGGGCAGATACAGCTACCAGATTCATCTTAGGGAAAAGATTTTACCTTCTGACATTAAGTCAGAATTCAACACCGGAGAACACTTCAAAAGCCTCCTAGAACCTTATGTGAAGCACTTAGAGAATCATGGAGTGAGAGGCAGAAGTCAACAGCATGGTACAATCCAGGTCCAGTTGCCACTGGCCAGCTGGATAGTTGCAGGAAATGCCTCTTGCAACTTGTTGACATGAGGTCAGCATTATACCCCTTAGAGTCCACTTTTTTGACCTGGATACAAAAGAGAAAGCAGGTCTTGCCCCTTTGGGCTCTTCTCAAGTCTCAAATAGCAGCTCTTCTGATCTTCCATAGATCCAGGAGTGTTTTGAAGTGAGTGCCTAAAGATGCCACATTTATGTCTGGTATGAGCTTTTGGGTGGAAATGACTCATGGGCAAGGCCTAAGCAACGGGGTCAAAGTTCCCGGGGCTAACTCTACTCACTTTGGACATTTTCAAGAAGGTGAAAGTCTTTGCCCACACTAATCTTGGGCTCAAAGAGCTAGAGGTGTCTGGTGGGAGTGTATTTGGGAATCTTATTGTCCTCCCGCATCTAACAGTAACATTTAGTTTGAAGTAGGTCTTATCTCCACAGCAAACTCAGAGACAGACATCAGGTAGAACAAAAGCTGAGGTTTCCAGCAACCAGACAGTTGATAGACAAGAACTGTTTTGGCATCCTGGTCTTCCCATTTGAAGTATGTCTAAGTATTATATGTAAAACTCTAGAAGACTGCCAATCAGGTTTTGACACACTAGCAGAATTTTACACTATAATGTCAAAAAGAGGCCCACTATGACTGAGACCTTCCTGGCTGGGGAAAAAAGTATGGGCACAGATCTGCGCGTTAGCTACATCAACTTGTGACAGGGTAGACCGTTTTGAAGTTAAGCAAGTTCCTTGGCCAAGAGCAGAGGCCATCTTGTCATGGGCACAACAACACCCCCCCAAATCCAGGACTTTCTCTCAACTCTAAGAACAAGTTCACACCTCAGCAAGGGAGCTATTGGAATGATAATTACTTGTTGGCAGAGGTTAGAGAACAAAATAGACAGTATCCTTCAGGAACCTTAGGTAGATAAAAGAGAACTTTCTAAAAGATTTTTCTCCTTAATATTTATTTAAAAAATCTGAATCAGCCTTTGCCATTGAAACTGTATTTTTAATAACTATTAAAAATTGTTTTAATATTTTTCTAGCTAGTCCAATTCCCAAGATACAGTATTAGTATTTAATATTGCATCTCAATTTTTTCCTATAACACACCAAGCCTTACTACAGTGAAAACAGCTTTTAGGGCCTTTTCACTTTAAAGACGTGCATCATTAAACTTTGACATGTCCTTCTTTAAATACCATGGAATGTGACTTATGGGAAATGCGAGCCAATTAGGGATGACATAAATATTTAAAAGAAAGTTTTCGGCATGACAAAAGGGGTTAGGTTGGCAGGTTGATTTGGCATCTAATAATCTACAGAAGGTAGGTGTTCACTGTCACAATAGTGGATGGCACAATAAGTGCTGCAGTTCACTTGTGAGATTTAACTTACATACTTTGGGTACACTTTGTACCCTATACTAGGAACGTATAGATAAGTAAGCATGCCCATAAGTAGTATCCTAGGTTTGTCATGCTAACAGGAGGAGCACAAGCATTTGTCACTGGTTAGCAGCAGTAAGGTACATAGGTGAAAACCCCAGGGAGACCATACAGTTAGGTCTGTAGCTAGTTCTATGAAGAAAATTCTAAAGTAAAGTTAATATGTTAACTGTGTATACAAGTTTGGAATAAGCTAACATTTTTAATATTTATTATAAAATAATTCAATGTAGACTTTCTTCTTGCGAAATATACCGGAAAGTAACTTTTAAAAAGTATACTTTCCCTGCCTGTAGTCCCCACAGCTAACGAGTACCGGTCTGCCGGCAGCGGGACTGTCAGTGCAGTTTTGATGAGGCATGAAATACCGCTCTCAGAGCAGAGGCAATTGATTGGGCCTGGCACGATGAGTTGAGGTGGAATGTAACCTATCTTAACCAAAGCAGGCCCATCTAGGTGTGTCCAGGGACTTCACTAACTTAAAAGAAACTTGGGGAGACCTGTACTTTTATAGTGAGTGATAGGGGAAGCCTGTAGTAGAGGTGTCCTTGATACCAAAACAGACTTTCATTTCAGCAATGGGGTTATCTAGTCCCAGAACCTGTTTAGAGTGGTTGAGTGAGAGGTGGCTGCTAATTACCATAAACACATCCCCAGGTGTGCTACAGGCTCCCTCTAGGGGATTAAGGTTTTCCCATGTTGGACTTTACTGAAAATAGTGCTCTGTGGAATATTAATATTATGGCAGCTTGTAAAGTGCAATGGTTACATTACGGAGTGTCCCCGCGCTAAATTACATTCAAGGCTGAAATCATAATTAATGAAAAAGAGGACGTTGTATATCTACGGAGAGAGTCTTCCAAATCAGCCAAGTTTTCAGCTGTTTCCTAAAGTCTGATTCTGATATCTCCTGTCTTAGGGGCAAAGGTAGAGAATTCCACCTCTTAGCTGCCAAGTGCCTGAAGGAGATATCTCCAAAGCATTCCCTATTGAATTTTGACCTGCAAACCATTCCAGTTCCAGCTGATCTCAGACAGAGCATTGGGTGGTAACAGTGTATCATGGTGTGAAGATATTTCAGGCCCCTGCCCTGCAATATTTTATGGACATAGCACAGATCTTTGAAGGAGATCCTCTCCTCAATAGGAAGCCAGTGGAGAGTCTCCAAAGCACTACCTGTTGGTGCACTTCTAGGGATGTTTAACAGTGTGTGAGCTGGTGCTTTTTGCACCCGTTGGAGCATCTAAATGCTCCTCTTTGGTGCCCCCGGATAGATAACATTGCAATAGTCTAGTATGGATGTCACCAGCGCCTGGACCGCTGTCTTTTTCGCCTCGTCCAGGATAAGCCCTAGAATTTGTTTCAACATTTTTAGGATCCGAAAACAGGTACCCGTGAGAGTGGAAATCTAGTTGGAGAAGGAAAGTGAGGAGTCGAACCAGACTCCAAGCTTTTTAACTTTGTGGCTCTGAGAAGGTGGAGAACCTAACACACTAGGCCACCAACTCGAGGACCAGATGGAGGGTTGTTTTCCTACCACTATGATGTCTGTTTTACTTGCATTTAGCCTAAGGCAACTGTGTTTCACCCAGTTTGCCATGTCCTCTAGGTAGAGCTCAAAGTCCTCTGATGCTTTGCCATTGTCCTGGGCCAAGGTGAGGATCAGCTGCGTGTCATCTGCATATGACACCGTCTGCACCCATGTTTACCCAGCAGGTCTGCAAACGGTCGCATATACAGATTGAAGAGGGTCAGGCTCAGTGCTGAGCCCTGAGGCACCTCCTGTTTCAGATGTTGAGGGGTCGGAATGTAGGGTTGCAGAGTAGTTTGAAAGGTACGACCCACCAGAAAACTCGCCAGCCAACCAAGAGCCATACCTCCTATTCCTGCATGATGTAGTCAGTCAAGTAGCAGGTCACAAGAGACCATATCAAAAGTGGCGCTAAGGTCAAGCATGACTAGAGCCGCCGTTTTTCCATAATCAGCAATTTAAGGTATTGAATCTGACGTAAAAAGTAGCGCCAATTCAGTGCTAAAGGAGGATCTAAAACCAGTCTGTGCCTCGTGGAGGAGATCATATTCCTCTACAAACTGCATTAATTGCTGAATGACAAACATCTCCGCAATTTTAGCAAAGTAAGGAAGTAGCGAGATAGGTTTTAAATGTTCAGGCAGTGGTAGGTCTTGGTTAGGCTTTTTAAGTAGGGGGATAACCATAGCATGTTCCACTCTTTCAGGACCAAGCCGGTGCATAAAGACAGATTAAGTAGCTCTGTTAGCACTGGTACAATGGCAGCACTGCCCTGTTCTAGGATTGCCTGAAATGCAGTATCTAGAGGGTATCCAGATTAACTTTAAACATTAGACTGTGTGTATCAGTCACTGAAATAGGTTGCAGGTTAAGAATCCTACCCGGGGTATCTGGCAGCGTACAAAGGGGAGAGACATTTTAAAAGTCCTAGCACTCTCAGGAAAAGAAGTATAGGTGTTGTTCACTTTGCTCAGAAAGGACAGTGCAATTTGATCACAGCACTCAATAGATGGAGGAATTGTCACTGTGGTGCGTACCAAGGGGGTAGTGACATAATTACATGGAAAAGTTCCCTGGTTGAATTTTTCGAGTGCTCAATTTGTATGGCATACTAATTTGCACAGACATGCCTGAGATCTTTGTGGTATTTCTTTAATGCTGCAAGGTACGTAAGTTTATGATGTTCATTGTACTCTTTGTGCCACAGGAGTTCTAACCTTTTACAAGATCTCTTAGTTACTTGGAGTGCCTCTGAGAACCAGGGTGCAGAGGGTTTAGACCGCCTGCTAGTGATTGGCTTAAGTGCTGGGTTGTCTAAGGCATTATTAATCCACCCCTTGACCTGTAAATTAGCCAATGATGGACAAGCTGTGAGGGTTGGTCTATTGGGTTTTAAGACCTTTGTAAAAGAGGTGGAGGTAATCTGGGCCCATTTACGTGAGCTGTGTTGTTGGGAAGGTACCACTGACTGTGGGGGCTCTTCAATCCTAAAAGGGATCAGGTGGTGGTCTGACCATGCCACCGGAATGGGTTCAGCCACTACTAAGGAGTGTGAGTTAGTAAAAAGGGGCTCTAAAATATGGCCCAGAGCATGTGTGAGGACATTAACCAATTGAGTAACTTGGAACATGCTCAAAAAAGGTTTCTTGTGGTCGGGCAATCTTTATTATCTATATGAATGTTGAGGTCCTCTAAAATTATAACATTTGCATATCTAACTGCATTGTCCAGAATCGTGTCTGCTAAGCTTTTAATGAAAGTCATAGCTGAACCTGGTGTGCAATAGACCCGGAGCCCAGTCAGTGTAAGCTGACTGTTCAGGGTTAAGCTGAAAAAGGCTGCTTCAGAGTTGGCAATATTTATCGGTTTCAGCTGGCAACACAGTATACTTTTAAAAGTAATCACCAGACCTCTCTCCCTGAGTATGGGGTGGTCAAGGCAAAGTATGGCATAATTATGGGGCGCAGCATCTAGTATGTCAAGGGCTGAGGCTTCTGTCAGCCATGTCTCAGTTAGAAAGAGGGCGTCAGGCCGGAATTCTGAAATTAGGTCTGCTTTCTCCATTTTGTGTTTGGGTAGCTAGCAGCAGTTAAGTAGTAGGCATTGTTTCTTCGCAGTGTCGGACTGACAAGTCCTACAAGTAAGATCCCCAGTGTGGGGTTCACCCAGGCGGAAGTCACAACTGCTGCAGCCATTGGGGTTTTGGGATAAGTTTAAAACCTGAGAGCATGTATCTCTCACAGGTCAGTTAAGCTCCATTAAGGCTTTACAGGAGTAGTAACCATGCCAACCTACCTCTAACCTTCTGGCAGGGGACTGGGAGGAGTGCGTAGCAGCGGTCCAGGCCCCATTCAGCTGCGGACAGGTGCAGACGGCTTGCCTTTGGCGTGCAAACAGCGAATTTGTATCCCCCCTCTAAGGGTGTGGCTATGGTCAGACTTCGGAGATCGGAAGCAGCTGACTGACGCGGCAGGCAGGAAGGAGAGGAAATAAGTCTGAGCTGCAACAAAAAACAACAAAAAGCAAGACTCACAGGGTGAAATACAGTTTAAAAACAAAGCTAACTGTGAGCGAAGTGAGATGAGCCAGGCAACTTTCAGTGCCTAGTGCTCTTACAAGGATCTAAAAAGATAAGAAGTGAGGGCAAAACCAAAGGAAAAGGTTATGCAGAAGCCAGGGAGCTTCCAGCGCCTAGTGCTCTTACAAGGGACTAAAAAGATAAGACATGAGGGCAAAACCAAAGAAATAGTAATGCTGGAGACAGCTAACTCCCAGTGCCTAGCGCGCTTACAAGGAAAATAAAATAGAGGTTAAAAATGGGTCAGTTCGGCTCAATAGTGATTTTGCACCAGCAAATGAATCCACTCTGGCCGCGCAGCTGCCATGAATTTGTAGCCCGTCTCTAGGGGTGTGGCTACAAGCAGCTGACTGACGTGGCAGGCAGGCAGGAGAGGAAACAACCCTGAGCTGCAACGCAGCAACAAAAAGCAAGACTCACAAGGTTAATAGCTAGCAGAAAGACAAACGGTGTGCTGCAAAGGTAGGAAGGCTTGCCCTTGGGATCGTTTTGCCCATTAGTGAGGTAGTTTCAAGGAGTCATACTACATACTAGGTAGTGAATTGAACACATATAGCACCTCACCCCCAGATCCACAGATCACTTTCTGTTTCTGTGGTGGAAAAGAAAATATCTGGACCTGCTGTATATAGCCTATGAGGGGATTAGAAGGACTGGGCCTGCTCCCACTTGTACCCAGGACTAAGAAGGGCACCTCAAGGTTCAGTTGGCCGACTTTGTGTGTGGCAACAGGGATAGAACTATCTTCAAGAGACCTTTTTCCTGGAGCAACCAGTGAACCAGTTACACATGGATCTCCACAGAACATTTTTGGTTGCTCTGCTGGAATGTGTCCTGGTCCCTAGGTACTGTGGCAGAGGTGCTGAGAGATTTAGAATTGGCGAAGATGCAGTACCCTAAAACGTAAGAAAGGTTGGGATTTTCCAATACAATAAATAACATGAAATTACATACAGAATATTAGACCAAAAATATTCTGAACATTTTACATAGAATACAGAACCCAAAATGTCCACTTAAGCTACTTTCACCAAATCTCAAAAAGTTAAACCACTCATAAGTTAGGCTACACCTACAGTACAGAGCACAGTAACAGAGAACATAGCTACTGAAAATATACGAAATGCTACTCAAATGGTTGCAATGGAAGGGCCTTCACTGGAAATAACCAAGTGGAGAATGCAATAATCACCCATCAAATGTGGCACAGATTAAAGTCTGCAATTAGTGGCGGCTTGCAAAGGTAACGCTGTAGGGCGAGGACGCGGGGCGGGGGTGAGGCTGGGTGGGGGGGTAGTGGAGTCTGACATACAACGACAGATATATATTTATTTATTTACGTTCACCTTTGCCATTGTATGTCGGACTCCACTACCCCCCACCCAGCCCTTCCCCGCCCCTCTGCCCCACAGCGTTTCCTTTGCGAGCCGCCACTGTCTGCAGTATAATCCAAGTCATGAAAGAGACCACTAAATGTTCCACTGTTCCAGGTGGAACAATTCTAAAAGACCATGCATAGAGCATACCTCCTCATATTACAGCCCTATTACCCTCCCAATCCACCCTAAGAAGGCCAATCTCTAGCACACAAAGAACAGAAAGATTGCAGATTTCTCTGTTACACCACTGAAGTCATAACATTACTATTAAATTGTACTTGTGAATACTGAAAAAGAGTAAACTTACACCGGAGTGTAAGTTTACCCTTGTGAATCAGGCTCAGAGTATAGAATTGTCACTCAACAGCACCTTCTAATTCCAAGTAAGGAAACTGTTTGCTCTTGTCTTCATTCCACCGCCTGAATTAACTTGGAACTATAATTTACAAATAAAATATACCTTTTATAAAGGCCTTTTGCTTCTCTTGCACTGGTTTCTGCCTTCGGTCCTGCTGCCTTCCTGCCGCCTGCTTCATTCCTCTGTCCCTCTCACCCTGCTGCATCAACAACAGCAACAATTCACAGACACCATCCAGGGGGTCAGGGGAACTGCCTGTGGTTAGGAGCATTTGTTGTGATGCGGCATAGCTGAAGATTCAGCACCCGACACTCTGTGCAGCGTGGTGCAGCGTGGTGTTGTGCTACTCTGCTGTGCTCGCTGTGTGCCACGAACATTGCAATGCACGATTACCATCTTCTTTGTGAGTGGAAGGTAGGCGATGTAAATAAATGGAAGCTGGAGGCAGCTGGAGTTGGCATCAATAAGCAAGCAGGGCAGCGTCAGTCTCAGTATGGCAGTACTTTGTGGCCTAGAGTGGCTAGAGTGCGGCTTGTGGGCCTGGAAAGTGCTCCCCTTTATGCATCTTCCCTAGGAAACCTCTCGTTTGATGGATGGAAGAGGTGTGCAGTGCATTGCATGTGTGGCGCCTGGGAAGTAAATACCAATTAGGCGGGAATGCAGTGGCCAGTTGCGGACTGAGGAACCCCAGCCATAACTTCCTCTGGTTCATAGAGCACAGGGTTTGTCTGGAAAACTCTGAGGGACATCAAAGTAGGCCAAGTATAGACCAGGTTTAGACCAGCAGTCGAGTGGTGAGTGGGTTGAGCATCCTTAGGGGCCAGCCGGCCTTGGCTCCCCTGCTTGTTTCCTTGCCTTGTTATCCCTCCTCCATATCTGACATCTAGGGGGATATTCTCAAGAACGTGTGATAACCATCGCAAACGTTACGCAACGCAACCTTCAACATCGCAGTCTATTACTTTATGTTATGTTATGTTAGGGTGATTTATACAGCGCACAATTACCCAAAGGTGTCCTTATTACGGGAAACTTATGCCGTGTTAACCAAGTATTCACAACACGGCGGTAACATAGCGGTACCATGCGATAGTCATCAGATAACGCGTCAAATGACCGCGTCAAAATCAACGCCGCGCTGCAAAAATGCAAAAGACGAACGCAAAAAAAGCTGCGATGAGGCCAAGCACGACACAAAAAGCTGCAAAAACCAGCGGCAGGCCTGCAAACCCCACTCGTCTGGCGGGAAAATGCACTATAAAAGCAGAATAAAAAAAACACACCAGAAACAATCCAAAGTGCGCAGCAACATGGATGCACCCTGACCGAGGCCAGAGGCCAACTCGAACCCCACAAGCCCCACAGACCACCAGCAAGGTACAACGGGGTCGGGGAAGGCCAGGGAGAAGAGGGAGAGGAAGACGGGGGGCAGTCTGCAGGAAAACAAGACCAGCATCATGGAGATGACAGAACACTACCATCAACTGACCCACACACAGACTACCTTGAATGCAACTGGAGTGTCGAGGAGGCCAATGGAGGGGGGAACAACCTTTACAACGCAACTGTTACAACGCACTACACTTACAATGCATTTTTTACAACGCATAATCCATTACAACGCACTACACTTACAACGCATGACACTACAACGCATTTTTAAAAAATACCTTTACAACGCATACCATTACAACGCCTACCATTACAATGCATAATATTACACTACACTATCCAACACTTACCCTACTGTTGCACCCCCTGGAGTTAGAATAGTAATTTTTACCCCTATACTATCCAACACTTACCCTACTGTTGCACCCCCTGGAGTTAGAATAGTAATTTTTACCCCTATACTATCCAACACTTACCCTACTGTTGCACCCCCTGGATTTAGAATAGTAATTTTTACCCCTATACTATCCAACACTTACCCTACTGTTGCACCCCCTGCAGTTAGAATAGTAATTTTTACCCCTATACTATCCAACACTTACCCTACTGTTGCACCCCCTGGAGTTAGAATAGCAATTTTTACCCCTATACTATCCAACACTTACCCTACTGTTGCACCCCCTGGAGTTAGAATAGTAATTTTTACCCCTATACTATCCAACACTTACCCTACTGTTGCACCCCCTGGAGTTAGAATAGCAATTTTTACCCCTATACTATCCAACACTTACCCTACTGTTGCACCCCCTGGAGTTAGAATAGTAATTTTTACCCCTATACTATCCAACACTTACCCTACTGTTGCACCCCCTGGAGTTAGAATAGTAATTTTTTCCCCTATACTATCCAACACTTACCCTACTGTTGCACCCCCTGGAGTTAGAATAGTAATTTTTACCCCTATACTATCCAACACTTACCCTACTGTTGCACCCCCTGGAGTTAGAATAGTAATTTTTACCCCTATACTATCCAACACTTACCCTACTGTTGCACCCCCTGGAGTTAGAAAAGTAATTTTTACCCCTATACTATCTAATACTTACCTTAAATGCAATTAAATTTTATGCGTTGTAATGGTATGCGTTGTAATGGTAGTTTTTAAAAATGCGTTGTAGTGTCATGCGTTGTAAGTGTAGTGCGTTGTAATGGATTATGCGTTGTAAAAAATGCGTTGTAAGTGCATGCGTTGTAAAAGTGTGCGTTGTAACGTCATACATCCCAATGGAGGAGGCCAAGAGATGCTGGCATGACGTGAAAACCTAAACCAGGCACAAAGACGCTGCCAACAGGAAGGCAGCAACTGCGACAGGAGGTGAGAGTCCTGCACCACAGGAGGAGCTGGAGGAAATGGAGGCCAGTCATCAGTGTGGAGACGGTGCAAGGAGGTGGGAGTACGGACACAGCTCGAGAGGACCTGACACAACAACAACAGGGTGAGTAACGACCAAGGACTGGGGGACAGGGGAAGATGGGCACAATGGCACACATGCACAAGTAAGTATGGCACACTGCACACCCACAATGACCCAGGATCATGTCCCTGATCCCCGTGGCACACTACAGCACACACACATAGCAATCACAGCACATCCCATGACAATGTGGCACCAAGTGCAACACCGACACTGCAGAACAGGGGACACAACTGGGTCCGCTCATGCGCAGCACCAGGCCAATCACATCTAACACAGCAGGGAACTGTGAGTTGCATATGTACAGGTACAACCTCACATCCGTCATGTAGTCCAAATGTCCACTCTTCCCATCAAATTGCCAGCACCGCCCAAGCAATCACAATGAACATTGTCATACAGTCTGCATGTCAACAAGAACAATGTGCCAACATACATGTCAACACAATATCAACATGCATCTCCCCTTCACATTGCAGAGGGACAAAAAGCACCTCCAGCAGGTCAGACCAGAAAACCCATCAGTGATGCCGGAGACGACCACCCTACAACAGCTCATGGACATCTCAGGCAACCAGCCCTCAGGAGCAGGGCGGCCAAGCTACATAGAGGAGACCCCAGCCCCTGCACAGACCACACAGCAGGAAGCACCCGCCACCACGGCAGGCTCCCAACACTTCACCAAGGCACCCATCGCATTTCAATGGCAGGTGTCAGAATGTCAAAAGGAGGTGTCCGAACAGGTGCGGGTGGGCTCAGAGCTCATGGAAGCCAAACTACATCACATACGGGGTGTCTAAGTTCCATCAGGGACCACCTACACCCCACAAAGGAGACCCCCACTGTGACAGAGACACATGCAGATGTACATTCCCAGAACAGAACCACGCTCAGGGGTATGAACAGACCCACGTTGGCTCTGTATACGATGGCCCAGTCCACTCCCCTTACGAATTGAGTGGGGGACGACAAAGCTACATGTCCAAGCTCTGACTCGCTGCCTGCGGTGACATGTCTGCGTCCGCTGTACACAGCACAATGTAATGTCATAGGGCCCAGGGCCCTCATGCATATAACAAGAGCACAGGGACACATGCATAAATCATGTTGCACTGGCTACGGGCGTGTGCGCCCGGACCCTTTATTGGCAGGGCCACATATACAGTGATGCCTGTGCTGGATGTGTGTGGGGTGAGTATAAACCAGCCCTCACGGAGTGCTTGGTGCTGGCAACAACTTGAACAGTGGACACCAGTGCAGTGGAAACAGAAAACACATGCATAACAGAGTCAACTGCTGAGCAACATGGAGGGAGCCAGAGCAAGTACAGAGGTCACCCAACATACAAACGGAAGAGTCCATGAGTTGCAGTGCACTGAGGTTGGGGCACTAGAGATGAGCGCGCTCATGTAAAGAAAATGTCTAGGATTGTGTCCCTTCGGGTTATTCCTGATGTAGATGCAGTGGGGTGTGTTAGACCTGCATCAACTTCCTCATCAACATCCCAGGTCTCCCACACTGCCTGAGGTGACATTGCTGCGCAAAACTCAATCAGTTACGGTTCATGGGTTGCGGTGCACTAACTCAGTGGCACCTTGAGTGCTGAGCAGGGGATCAAGCAGATGATGGCATCCACGACAGGTCTGAGCTAAGGGTGGGCGTAGTTCACGAAGTAGCACTTCGCGAAGCTACGCAAAGTGAAGTTCGCACTACGCGAGCTACGCGTAGCACTTCGCGAACTGCATAGTAACATGTTCGCACTGTGCAAGATGTTGTTTTCAATGATTGCACAGTGCGGACAAGCAGCCGGCACTGTGCAATCATTGAAAATGGCATCTTGCACAGTGCGAGCTGTAGTTTTCTGCTGCTCGAGTAGATTTTTACACGAGCGGCAGCTTTCTCAACGCGAACTGGTAGTTTCTCATCGCGAGCGGTCGCGAGCATACGCGATCCCTCGCAATGAGAAACCTGACCTCCTCGCATTGGGATTCTCGCCGGGAGGTTTATTTTCCATGCTCGCGATCGCAAACAAGGAAAAAGTCTCGCTGGGATGTCATTTTTCTTGCTCGCGGTCGCCAACTTGACGTTGAGGACCGCGAGCAAGCAAAAAATGACGGCAGCACTACGCAACACTACGCTACGTGTGTTCGCACTGTGCTACGTGCAGTTCGCGTAGTGAGAAGTAGCGCGAACTTCGCAAACTACGCGAGCGTAGCGTAGTGCTTCGCCCAGGCCTAGTCTGAGCAACTCTGTTAGTCTGCCAGTACCACTGTTTCGACTCTGGCAGATGGTGGTTGGAGTTGGACCTGGCGATGGTGGCGTGTGCCTCCTGCGGCGATGCGACGTCCGGGCCGGTCAGAACTCGAGTTGATGTGTGAACCCTGGTGGTCCACAGTTAAGGCCGGAGGCAGTGGACAGCGCAGGGCAACAT
This sequence comes from Triturus cristatus, assembly GCF_964204655.1. Classification (NCBI taxonomy): domain Eukaryota; kingdom Metazoa; phylum Chordata; class Amphibia; order Caudata; family Salamandridae; genus Triturus; species Triturus cristatus. The sequence continues at coordinate 649,235,071 of NC_140581.1, forward strand.
GCACATGGCATCTGTGAGAAGTTGGCCTGGTATATGCTGTCCACTAATTATAGTGGGCACCTTGCACCAGTCCAAACAACCCCTTATGGATGATAGCTTAAAGACAACCTTTATTGAAAGCTATCCTAGTGGTAGCTATGGAGAGCAGCCTTCAAGCTAAGTCTGGAAGGAATGTAAAGCAGCTTGTTTTACCAGACTATAATCTCTTGAATGGCTAAATGAAAGGCAACCACACCAGGTATATATATAAAATATATGTATTTATTTCTAAACACACCCTACTAGTCTCTTTATGAGGCTAGAGGTCAAAACACATAAGTTACATTTCAAATATTACAGTAAAATAGCACAAATACATGTCAGGCCCTAGGGGCGAGCCAAACCATATACTAAAATAGTGGTATAAGAACCACGACTTAACTGGACACAAGGCCTAGAGCCTGTAGAATCAGTGGGACCCCAAGGAACCACCCAAGGTAGTGACACAGGGGAAAGTCGCGTTTTGTTTTTTAAAGATTAGAGATACTTAGAGGGGCGCTAGGACCAAACCCTTTTGGACTTAGGAAGTTCTAGGGTCAACACCCATGGGAGCACTGGAGAACTCGAGTTACCTCACCCAGGGAAGCCGAGTGCATAGGTGTCAAATTGTGTCGGGTCGCGTCATCGATTTCAATGGGAGCTGGCGAAGAAGTGCTGCGGCCGGGAAGACTCGAAGTGTCCGAAGGGATCCAAGCCTGGATCGAAGTCGAGAAGAACCTGAAAGCGGAGGAGACAGAGTGTGGGTCACTAGTCAGTGACCAGGGGCACGATAGGTGAATGCCCACCAATTTCAGGTGATTTCAGGTGATTTCAGGTGAACCTTGACTCTTAAGCCAAGAGGACCAGGTGGCGTCGAGGATGACCAGGAGCTGTATTCAAGCTGTCCCACAAAGGATGTCGAGTGCTGCAGTGTCAGTGCCCGGATTGGACACAACAAGCCTTGCCAACAGCAACACACGCAGAAAGGAGAAAGAGGCTTCGGTGCAGACCAGCAAGGTCTGAGGGAATCACCACATGGTGGGGAGTCAGGGCACATCTGGAGCAACCAGAGAAGCCCAAGGAAAATCAAAGTTTTTTTTTTTTTAACTTTATTTGTAGTTTTTTGAACAGTTATTTAACAAACCAAGTTACAGTACCAGCAATGCCAAAGAATCAATGTCTATAGGAGGTACACAGTCCAAAGTCCAATCAGGTAGTGAACTCAACCCATGCCCTTGCGGGACCCATGCAATATTCAGGCAGGGGCAACAGCAGGAAGGAGGCAGACGAATGAGTAAATAGACCCAGCAAAAGAAAAACAGAAATCCCATCCACACAATGCATGCAGGACCCCTCCATGTACCAAGCCCCGTTTCCTTCCGAACCTCCATGGAGCCCGCTCAAACCCTACCAGACAAGAGTGCACAGCCACACCGCAGGCAGAGACAGTCGCACCACTCACTTCTCAGTGGCAGTTCCCGCCGCCCCCAGCACAGGGGCACCCCCTATGGGATCCTGCGCCAGGAGGTATCCCACCAAAGGTCCCCACACATCCCTGGGCCGTGAGGCTCGTGGCAACAGCTCAGCGTAAGTGGTGCTCTGCTCCTGACAATACGTCATGTCCGCCAGCCACTCCTTGAATTTCGGAGCTCGGCCCCTACCCCATCTGCAGGCCACTCTTCACTTCGCCAGGAGCATTGCGATGGCAACGTTTTTTTTATGGATCGGGGGGATATGAGCCGTATGCCCCAATAGCGCAAGCAGCGGGTCTCCTTCTAGCTGAGTCCCAATCATACTCCCAAGCGCTGTGAACACCTGCTCCCAATAGCCTCGCACCGCAGCACAGTTCCAGGCAAGATGCAGGAATCCCGCCCCCAACTGACCACATCTCCCGCAGCGATCATCGTCAGCCAGCCCAAAGCGTAGCTTCCTGACCGGTGTATAGTAAATCTGGTACAGGAATTTAAAATGTATGACCCGGAACCTACTGCTAGCCGATATTTGCGCCGTCTGGCGACAGCAGTATAGCCATTGTTCATCCGTGAGGTCGCTCCCCAACTCCTCCTGCCATCGGATCCGGGACGAGTTGCACTCTCCCGTGTCTCGCTCGCGCACGGAGGCATATAATCTGGACACCAAATGCCCCCCGTCCGTCGCGCCCAAAAGCAGATATAACGGTGCGAAACACTCTGGCTCACAAGAGAAAGAGGGAAGCAACGATCGCATACCCTGTCGCAACCGCACGTAAAGAAATACATCGAGCGGCGTGCCCGCCGTGCCCTGCAAAAAGTTTTCAGCGGTGCGAAAGGTCCCGTCTCGGAAGAGGTCCCCCCAAGTCGCGACCCCCGCTCTGGCGAAGAGGTCCCGAAACCCCTTCTCCTGTAGTAATGTTAGACTCGGATGATACGTGAGCGGCAATCTGGGGGAGTACAGGAACGAGGCTCCCATGAGGGCCACCAGACGTCGCCACGCCACCACCGTACTAGTGATCGTGGTGGACGCCACAACAGGCGCCTCCTTATAGCCATGTATGAGGCCAGCGAGGGGGATAGGGTCGGCCAGCCAGGCCTCTACTTCTATCTGCGGCATATACCGCGGGGGACGCATCCAATAGTAGGCATAATGTGCCTGAGCACATAAATAGTATAATTCGAGGTCTGGAACATCGAATCCTCCCTGAGCATACGGCCTGGTAAGGATAGACCATTTCAGACGCGACTGCTTGCCACCCCATACCAATCGTATAAGTTCCGAACGCAGCGTGGCGAAAAAAACCCGTCCTGGGTAATAGGGAATGTTGAGGAAGAGGTATAGAAACTGCGGGAGTACCTTCATTTTAATGAGCGACACGCGGCCCGCCATTGATAATGGCAGCGCAATCCACCTCGTGACATTGGCCTTGAGCCGTTCCACACCCGTGCCGTAATTCGCCCTAATAATCTCGTCCCTGTCTCGGGTTACTTGAATTCCCAGGTACCGGCAATCCTCCTGGCACCACACTAGCGGGAAATCAAGTGGGAAGGGGGTCACCGCCGCAGTGAGCGGGAACACCATAGATTTTCCCCAGTTGATGCCCACTCCGGAGAGTCGCCCAAATCGGATAAACTCCCGCAATATGGGGTTAATATTGTCTTGCGGGTCCCTAATGTATAATGTTATGTCATCCGCATAAAGCGAGACCAATATCTGCCGCAAGCTGCAGCGGAACGCCTTGTCATTGTGTACTTGCCGGAGCCTAGCAGCTAACGGTTCCATGGCTAGTGCGAATAACAGGGGTGACAGCGGGCATCCCTGTCGGGTACCCCTCGAGATCAGCATCTGTGGGGATAGGTGCTCATTGATAAGCACTCGGGCCGTTGGCTGATTATACAGCAAATGCAACCAGGATAGAAACAGCTGAGGGAAACCCATCCGTCGAAGGACGCCGAATAAGTAGTCCCACTCCACTGAGTCAAACGCCTTTGTAGCATCAAGGAACACAGCAGCAAGTGGGAACTCCTGATCCACCATCTGCACCAGGCAGAAGAGCGTCCGGAGATTATGGGAGGTAGACCTCCCGGGCACGAACCCCGCTTGGTCTGGCAGGACAAGCTTGTCCATCAATAACGTAAGGTGATTCGCCAGCACCTTAGCCAGTATCTTGGCATCACAATTAATTAGCGAGAGTGGCCTATAAGAGTCACATGAGTCCGGGGCCTTTCCGGGCTTCAGTAACGAGGTGACCACTGCCTCCCTCATTGACGGCGGCAGCACGCCCACCTCCAGGGATTCCGCATACACCTCCCGGAGGACTGGTGCCATCACATCAATGTAACTCTTATAAAACTCTGCCGGTAACCCATCGGAACCCGGCGCTCTCCCATTTTGCAGCTGCATGATCGCCTCTCGTACCTCATCGAGCTCGAACGGGTGACACAAAAACTCCCGCTGTGCATCCCCCAACCATCCCAAGGCCACATCTCCCAAGAAATCATCCATCTCGAGTGTTCCCGATCTTTGAGACGTGTAGAGTGTGCGGTAGTGGTCCACAAATGTGTCGAGTATAGCGCGTGAATCCCTGTGAACCGCGCCATCCGAGCTATGCACTTCCAATATGTGGGTACCAAAACGAGGAGGGCGCGTCACCTCCGCGAGAACCTTCCCCGGACGCTCTCCCTCTCCGTATCTGCGGGCCACCCAATACTTCCCACAAAACTTTAGCTCGCGTTGCGCCTCAGCCTCGTATTTAGTGAGCGTTTCCCGGAACACACTGTGCGCTGCCTCCACCTGTCCCCGACCCATCTGGCCCTCCAACTCTTTCAGTTCTTGCTCCAGGCGGCTGAGAGTGCGCTGTATATCTTTAAGCACTCCACAGCTCTTAGAGCGACGATAGCCGCGTATCGTCACTTTAAAGGCCTCCCATATCATCTCTACACTGCTGACCGAATCTTTATTCCGCGCAAAGAAATCTAGTATCTCCTCCTCGAGCTCCATCTGAAACACGGCGTTCAGCAGCACAGTGGGCTGCAATCGCCAGCGTGGTCTAGGAGCAGCATATCCAGGCAGAGTAAGTGATAGCTTTACTGGGCAATGGTCCGAGTACGTTCTGGCCAAGTGCGAGGTTTCTCGGATACCCGAGGCCAGTCCTCGGGATAGCAGACAATAATCAATTCTCGCCCAGCTGCCTGAATGAGACGTGAAATGCGAGCCCTCCCCCCCAAGGGATGTGAATATCGCCACCCATCAACCAACCCCTCCTCCTCGAGTATGCCGGACAGCGCCTCCCTGGATTTAGTGTAGTGGTGCGGCAACATTGAAATCTCCCCCCCATATTATGTGCGCAGAACCAATCGCCATTATCTTACCCCATACATCATGGAAAAAGTCTGGACTATCAGCATTCGGACCATAACAATTAGCTATCGTGATAGAGTCCTCCCCCAACCTGCCCCAGGTGATCACATAGCGGCCCTGTGGGTCTGAGAGTGTGCCCGCTATCTCGCAGCGCAGCTGTTTCTTAAAAAGCATCGCCACCCCGCGGGCGTATGAGGAGTAGGAGGAAAACATCCGATGCGCCGCCCATTTGCATGCGAACGTGCTAACCACCCCTGGGTCTAGATGGGTCTCCTGCAACAGCGCCACATGAATCTTCTGTCTATCCAGGTATGCCAAAATCTTCCTGCGTTTCCTCGGGTCCCCCAATCCCCGCACATTCCACGTCATTATGTTAATCACATCATCACCCTCCCGAGTCATCGGCGTCGCAAATACACATACCAGTCCTGCATGTTGAGCCCCTGCACACCTCCGCTGTCACTCCACAATTGCTGCCTGCATACTGAACCCCCGTGAACGTCCCTCCCACCTCCCACTGAAGCAGCCCCAACTTGCCAGAATCCCCATTCCCTCCCCCCACCCGCAAAACAACGAAAACTTCAATACCGTTAGGTTTACCCATACGAAAGTGTGTCAATGGGTGCTACCCGCTGGAGTGTGATCTCTAGGTGGCGTACCGGGTATCCCCTCCCCCTGAACCCGCTGATGGATAGAGGGGCAAGCCCTATGCGGGTCAGGAGAGGGTGTCCGGCGCAGTTCCAAGTGTTATGCCCACTGGCGCGGGCCTTTCCAAGCCCCTCATATCAGCAGAGTAGTAAAGACATGCGTTGCAAAGCTCACTAGCATTCCGCCACTCCCTCCCGGCCGCTTTGCTCACTGTCTCTTGGTCAGGGCACCCTGGGCAGCGGTATATATCAGACTGGGGAGGCTGGCCTGCCCGAGGCGGGCAGCGAATCCGGGCAGCCCCCGGAGCGCCTGAGCTGCTTAAGGAAGTTCTCCACCTGCTGTGGGTTAGTAAAGAAACTCTGTTTGCCCTGATGGGTGACCCGGAGGCGTGCCGGGTACAGCAAGGCGTAGTCCACTTGAGCCTGACGCAGCTTATTTTTTACCGCCATGAATTTGCGCCTATCCTCCTGCACTGCGGCCGTGAAGTCTGGATAGATAGAGAAGGAGACCCCCTCGTAGTGGAGCTGCTGCTTACTTCGCGCCACTCGTAGTATTGTGTCTCGGTCTCTGTAATTAAGGAGTCTGGCAATAATGGGGCGAGGCGTACTCCCCGGCGGAGGGCGGGGGCCCAGGGACCGATGAGCTCGCTCCACGATGAACTGGGAAGAGAGCTGTTCCGTCCCCACGGTTGCAATCAACATCCTCTCCACATAATCCTCTAAGCGGCCCGTGTTGGTGGACTCTGGTAGTCCAAGAACGCGGATGTTATTGCGTCGACTTCTCGCTTCCAAGTCCTCGTTCTTGGCTGCAATTAGTTTTAGAAGCTTGTCCATTTGTGCAACCTGCGCCGAGACCCGATCGGTGGTATCTTCTGTATCTGAAATACGACGCTCCGTCTCGCAGATGCGATCTTCATGCTTGTCGAGCTTTTGTACGATGGCGTCCATCCGGGTAGACATGCCATCCATTTTCTCCCCCATGGTGGCAAAACCCTGCCTGACCTCCCGGAGGAGCGGTGTCAGCTCCCCCGCACCCTCTGCAGGCCCAGCAGCTAGGTCCGGCGCGGCCATCTCCACCCTCTCGGCCGGAGGAGCGCGGCCCGTCTTCTTCGCCTCGAAGGTGAGGCGGGACTGTCGAGCATCGGCCTTCCCCATCACCAGGCGCTGCCAGGGGGACAATATCAAGCGCCGCGTGGACAGACACCAACTGCGGCCTCTATCGCCGTTCACAATCGCCCCAGACCTTCCAAGGCACCAATCCGCCTCCACTCTCAGGTCCAATCTCGTGTTCTTAGCACCGGTGCACCGTCCCCATGCTCTCGGGGCCAGAGGAGGCACAGGGGGGGGCCGCCCTAAGGGCCTCCCGGCCCTGCGTGGTCGTAGTCGCAAAGTGTCGCACTACTGGCGATGGGTGGCAGTGTATTTACAGTTCTCCGCTTGTCCTCTGCCCAGTGGCCTCAAGGAAAGTGATCACTCCCAGTCCTCCGAGAAAGGGTTCTGAAGCTCAATCTCCTACGCCTAGTGCCGCCGGTCCCACGCCCCAGCGCTATCGCTCATGCGGCTATGGAGGAAGGCACTGGGAGGGAGGCCTCAGAGCAGGTCGCGGCACACTCCTCTCTCCCGCTGCACCCAGGAGGCTCCCCGCAGATATCGCACCAGACCCACAGCGAGCGGGGGGGATTAGCGGGTAAGGCTCGTCAAGCTCACCCCGAGGCAGCATGCGTCCCTCGTAGGGTCTCGCTCTGATGCAGCAGTCGGCCCCCGACTCCCGCCGCCAGCACCCTTGGGACCTCCTTCGCCCGACAGTGGCGGCCGCACTCACCCGACCTCCAGCGATGCACGCTCAGCCTAGCGCGGACCGAGGGCACCTCCGCCTCGCACCCTCGGGCAGCACCTGCCAGCGTCCTGGGTCCCCCAGGTCGCGTCCACCAGCCGTCCCCAACCGGGAATCCAAAGCGCGGCACTCTCTGTCCCAGCGGCCTGCATGCCTCGTGGGAAGCCGCGGGCTCCCGTAGATCAGCGGCCGGGCCGCACTTCCTCTGCAACTATTTCACTGCAGCCGCTCCGTGGCAACCGCTCCTCCTCGGCAACCGGAGCCCTACCGGCCGCTAAAAGTGGCCGCCAAGTACTTGGACGGTGTCAGGGCACGCAGCCCTTGCAGGCAGGTCGCTAAGATCGCGGTGGGGCAGGATAATTATCGGATCGGCGCGCCGGACGGCAGGAGCCTCACAAGTGTGCGGCCATCTTGCACGGCGCCACCTAGCGCCCCCCCAAGGAAAATCAAAGTTGCCTTCACAGGGACCCACCAGTCGATGGACCAGGGATCACGGAGGAGCCTCGAGCTGAAATGCAAGAAGCGGGCTCACGGAACACTCATGGAGTATAGGCCCACAATCTTCAGTGTACATAGTGCTCGGGGCGTGGGCTACAAGTGACCTGAAGCACAACTTTGAGAGACGTCAGGAAGTTAATGCACTTGCAAATGTGCATGGTGACCAGGAGTTTCGGTTCCACATTACTCACGAGGGCTGCGGGTCTCAGCTTTGCTGGGGACTCGGGTCAACCTCTGAGAAGTCTGGAAATCCTCTTCCTGGGCTGCAAATACTTTGGAGTCTGGCGGGAGCTTCAGAGCTGCAGACCGGCAAAATGCTTCATTGGTGCCTGCCAAGCAGGGGAGTCAATCCTTGACCCCAAGGGAGATTTCTTCAGTCCTCCAGTCTTCAGTAAAGTGTTGAAGTTCCAGGATTCAGTTGCAGAGTTTTGTCCAGGGATATCTAAAGTCCTTTTGCCATGGGTTCCTTACATATACCCTTGCAGGAGTTTTGGTCAGCAGCAGGAGGTCAGACCCGTGTCTGTGGCTGCAGCATCCATTTTGTGATGCCAGGGCTCAGTTAAGTTGGTACCGGGTATACCAGTGCTGTCATGTATCTCCCTCTAGAAGGGTGGGATCATACTCCCACACCAGTTACTGGTGTGGGGGTATGATTCCAAGGTGTTTGACACCAAACACAACATGTTTCCGTGCAGCCAGCCCAAAGTTAGCATTTACCGCAAGGTTATAATGCACTTAAGAGTATCTTGTCAGGCTGCACCACTGACAACCCTGGAGAAGAGATTCTGAAGGCTGCAGAGGGGCTCAGCTCATGCCTGGGCACCCTCTCACATATAACCAAGCACCCTGCCTTCAGGATTGATAAGGCCTGCCATAGGGGTGACTGATAGGTTTCTATGTGCAGTGATAGGTGAGGTATAGTGAACCTATACCTCAGTAAGGGGTGCATTCACCACCTTACCCAGGCTGCAGTAGCAGAACTGTGGTGTCATTTTGGAGGGCTTTCCAGGCATGGCACAACACATGCTTCAGCCATGGTAGGCCTCTGGGTACCTATGCCCTGGGTACATAGTATACCATATACTAGGGACTCACAAGGGTACCCCAGAATCCAATATGGAGTGTACCTAAAGTACATGGAATCAATTTAGAGAGGAAGCAGCTAGGCTGGGGTACTGAATAGCAGGGCCCCAGCCAGACTAAAGTTGAAAAACAGTGAAACACCAGCAAAAAGTGGGGGTAACCATGTGAAGCAGATCCTACTCTCCTACAGTGTCGATGACCCCAAGACCACCGTCACAGAGGTCATCCAATATTCATTCAGACCGGGTCCCTGACTTGAGCTGCACAGAGTTAGTGGCCCCGGATGCACAGCGGCCGGCACAGGCACACCACCACAGGAGGATGATTTGCGGTCCACTGAGGTAGGGCCACGCAGACTGAGCTGGTCCTCATCGATGTCGAAGGTGAATGTGGCGGAGGGTTGCGGGGGACAGTGGAAGGTGTCCTCCAGGGCATGATGCAGAGGGCAGAACCTATCCGGAAGCAGCAAATGGAGTAGTGGAAAGCATCAGCCTTGTTGCCACCACCAATTCGGTATCAGCTGCATGAGGACAAAAACTACCCTCTAGTCCATAGACTCAGATGCCACCAATGTACGACCAGAGAGTGTCCATGAATGTCGGGGAACAGTCTTAGTGGTACCGGGGCTGAGAGGTGATACAGTCTGCGATGATGCCGGTACACTGATATGAACTCCGGCATTGCCAAATCAAGACTCTGTGACCTTTTGGACTGCAGTGTAGGCTGGAGGCATCGGTCAGCAGTGGGCCACAGCCACGTGTCATAGGCTTACGATGCACAGAGTTAGTGACACCAGGGTAGTTGTCAGTAGTGTATAATCACCTCCGTAATGATGATCTTTTTTTCCTCCCAAATGCAAAGCGTCATCCTCTTACGCCTCTCCTTGAATGCAATGACATGTACTCTGCCTTTGAATAATAGATGTCCAGTTCCAATTCTGTGACCTACTCAAGAGCAGCGTAGGCTGAGAGCAGTAGTCCACGTGGGTCCACATAATCTTGTGGTTGTGATGTACGACTAGGACCTGGTGACACCACATCGAAGGGTGCATAGTGACATACACTCAGCCATAATTAATGTGCTCAGCCATGGTGTAATCAAGACTCAGTTCCAAATGTGTGACCTACATGTCCGCTGTGCATGCCGGTGGAGTACATCAACGAGAAAGGAGTACTGCGGGCCTGTGTTGCGGAGGCCGTGATGGTCTGAGGTGGCTGCCAAGGTTGCAGGCCTCGGACTTGGAGGATGCACTGTCACGTGGTGGGCCCTCTTCAACACACGCCGGTGTTGGCAGGTGGGCATTGAGGCCTGGGTACACAGGGGCGGGCAGGACTGGTTCGAGGACCAGCGTCCCGGGGTGCAGAAGGCACACTGGATAGCTGGCAACACCGCTCACGGCGTCAGCCTTGTGGCGGGGTGAGAGCCTCTGCCCTGGCAGAGACATTGGGCATTCTGGAAGAGGAGCACACCCAGAGTTATGTGCCTTTTATTCACACCCCTACGCTGGCCTGTCGTACGCCGGGCCATCCCACTCGACTCACACTCACACTCACGGGGGGACGTAACAAGCTACATTTCCACGATCTTCCCCACTGGCTGGGGTGACATGGTTGCGTCCACTGTCCATTACACTCCAAACACCAGATGTGTGTGTCGGCATGGATATGTGTGTGGTCTGCATACTGCAGTCTGGTCAGCACATACACACCACACTTGGCAATGTTTACAGTCTCATTCATTGGTCACTTGCCTCCTTTGCACATGCCGGGTCCCCACCTCTTCTGACATTCTGCTATTGTGGAGTGGTGCCATGCCGTTGATGGCTAATGTACATGGCTGGACCAGGTTCCCACAGTGAGTTGTGCTGTCATGTCTTGTGGGTGTGCATGTTGTATGTCAGCTTGTGATGTGTGCGTTCCTGTGTTGTGTGTTGCATGATTGTGGAGTTGAGGTGTATGGTGGGTGTATTGACCAACGAGCAGTGCATTTCTGTTGTTGCCATCCTGGTGGCGCAGGTTGATGATGGACTGTCGGAAGGTATAGGAATCATGCACACTGCCTGGGTGGTTGGCCGCGGCATTGGCGGAGATTCCCAGGTGGTCCACTATTGCCTGCACATTGGTCGGATACGTGCGCTTTCTGTTGCGCTTAGTGTGTGCAGTGTTGCCAGGGCCCACAAGTAGGACATGTGTGCAGTCAATTGCCCCCTGACACGTATAGGAAGCCAACTGTGGCGTACATGCCTTGCTTGGTCTCCAGCTGTTCCTGCACAGTGAGTGGGAAGTATAGATAGTGGGATACCAAGCTGATGGTGTCATCCATGACGGTTGCGAGGGACTTGTATTGGCCTGGCTGTGTGACTCCTCCGTCTCAGGTGGATGTTGGTTGGAGGGTACCAGAGGCCAACACATGCAGCACGGCCAGCAGCTTTGTCTGAGGTGGGATGTTGGTTGTCTGCTGTGTTGGGACCGTCAGCCTGTGGGCAATGGTGGTCATGTGGAGGAGGGTTGTCACTTCACTTTGAGCATGTAGTGGGCAATGACATTCTCTGGTGTTGGGTCTGTGAGGTTGGTGCCTTTTAGGAGGGTCCCTGTCTTTGTCAGCGCTGCCTCAGTGTTGGTCCAGGGGGGCGGTGGGTGTCTGGGGGGATGGGGGTGTTCATGGGGGTGTTGGCAGTAGGTGTGGGGTTCCTCTGAGGTGTCCGGCCCGCATGTTCAGTGGCTCCATGGCATCTGTTGTTCTTCAGGTGTGGCTCTGGGCTGGGCTCACTTTTGTGGTGCAGGCTGCCGTCCGACTTTACACCAGGTCAAAGTAGGTGTTAGTTTCCTGCTGCTAACGTGCCTTATTGCATGTTTTGTGTTTTTATCTCCAATCTGGCTGATCGTTGATAATGCTGAGGTGTGGTGTTGTCACTGCTTTTTCTTCTGGAACGCCTACTTTGCATCTCATTAGCGATAGTTGCCGGGCGATCCGGGCGATCTGTGGTGGTGTTTTTAGCGGCTACTATCGCAGGTAAACTGGTGCTATGGGCTGTTAGCACTGGCTTGTGAATGGGGTGATAAATTTATCGCAAATTTGGCTGCGATAAAGTGCCGTTAACTCGGCGATAGCTCCTTGAGAATATGCCCCCTAGTCTTTCCCAAATTGGGCCACTCTATACTGCTTATTCCGCTGGCTCTGTTCCACCTTCTGCTTGTATCCATTTGCAGTCGCTTGTCCCTATTCTTACTTAACTGTATCAACAAGAATCCATATTCAGTGCTTAATAGTAGCAATCTTTGAAAAGAATGCACACTCGTAGTTCAATATTACACCTAAATAACAAAAATAAGGAGCGAAAAACCCCATAGACGCAGTCATCACACAAGAACAATCTACTTTCTCACGTTATTGGGATGAATGCTTCAGAATTGAAATCTGACCCGCCGAAGGTGACAGCAGGCCAAGATAGGGTCATAAAAATTATCGGGTATCTTGAGAACCTGGCTGCCTTTCAAAGTCTTTGATTTTAGCACTGACTTAGTAAAAAATGTAGGCTTGCCAAAGTCACTGCCACCAACATTTGTTAAATCTTCTCTTTTCAAGTTTAATTCTGACTTAGCGGACAATCTGAAAGCACCACTGGAAAGGACAACTAATACAGACTTTTTTTTATATGGATACCTGCTGTGGTGGGGCTTCGGTCAGACATTCAACAATAATGTCCCAGTCGAAACCCAACCAAGGGATGTCGCAAACGAAAGGCATAAACAAGCCATACAACAGGGACAACCCCCTAAGTGGGGTGGAGGACAGTGAAAATACAGTCCCATTATCTCCTGCAGTTAAGTTCAGTAAAGTATGCACTGCAGCCACTGCACAGGATTACGGCATGCCTTCTGTAGAGAATGCAACTGCAGGTACAATCGCTTGTCCAAATTCCTATCTAGAAGTACTCAATTTTTCACTTGACTCTTCATTACAGTCATCAAAAAGTGTTGAACCCACTGTGCCCTGTGTACATGAGGTGCTTCTTGAAGATGACTCTGCCCCCGAAGGCCGGCTGATTGAACACTGTAGTGAAGCAATGTCTTGGTGGAAATCTATTGAAGAAACAATCTTGTCAATCAGGAATTTGGAATGCTGCAGATAAACTTGATATCCAAATCTGAGTTCTTCAACATTTGGCAGATTATACCACAGATATTGATAATAAACTAGACAATCTGAATCTCCTGCTCACTCTAGCACAATGCACTTCCCTCGTTACAGAGGACCCCTGCTTCTGCTCTCACCTTTTGGAAAAACTAGCCTATCTCCGGTCACCATGTCCTCTTTAACTGCTGACCTGAAGAAAGAGTTCTATAATATAAAAATAGGCTAAAATACCTCCAGGTCCTCTCAGCAAGTGCTGGCAGAAAAAGGGTATGGGAACAAAATCCACCCAGAGTCAAACCTGGTAAGCCATGGGGGTCAGCCTTCAAATCACAAAGTAGAATGGGAGGCCCTGAACAAGGTAACCATCTTAGACAATCCAACCCACACATGAAAGGATATGATTGCACAATCAAGTGCAATGGAGCCAAGTATCAAACCCAATGTAAATACTACTCAGGCCTTGTCAATCTTATTAAGATAAAATTAATAACAGCAGAACTCAGTAAAAAGCCAAATGGGGTAACTCTTTCAGGCAAAATATTTTTCCTGTCTTTGCCAAAGTAGGCGCGACATGCGGTAGGAACATCAACACTACTTCCACTGTCAAAATCAATAGTATGACTAATTCATCAAAAATGAGACCACCATCTCATCCACAGTGATTAAGTCTGTGAGAACTCGGAACCATCGATCTTCTCATCTAAGATTGAGACTGCTGTGCAGGCTGCATTTAGAAATCCAGAAAAGAAACAGGTGTTAACCAGTAGTAAAGATCAGCACTCACATGCTTTTCAAACTAACCAATAAGCAAAGACTACGTAATAAAAGAGTGTGGACGTCACCCATCACTAAAGTTAGGAAACAGATAGATCCTCCTACTAGCGAATGTAATTTCAGATCTCATAAAATGAGCAATGGGAACATTTCTTGTCATCAAAGACAGTAGATGCTGCCTCCTGGGCATACAACAGCGAATGGGAGCTTCCAAGTACAGAAAATCCATCAGGTCAATCATATGAAGGATTTGATCATTCTAATCACAACTCTTATACTCAAGATTCATCAAGTGAAAGCAATGTTTAAAGAGCCCCTCAAGATGGAATGCGGTTGCTCTATTCTACTTCTTCGCCTGATTTGTCCGGCAGAAGCCAGCCTCAAGTTAACCAGGCAAAATCTGAATATGTATTATGTGGCAAGGTGGATATATTGAACAAAGGAAATCTGTTTAAAGTATTATTTTTTGCGATCCCAAACTTGGGCAAGATAACTTCCAAAGATATTGATTTTATAGCCTTCATTGCACGAACAACAAGGAATGCAAACGAACAAACAGAAACACTATTTCTCAACAAGAACTTTATAGCCCGTATTGAAGCAGAAAAATATAGGCTTTAAGAAAGGGGATAAGAATTGTTGATCTAATTAGGGCCAAATATCTGCCTATTTTTGATACCTCAAGCCAGTTCAAAAGTGACAGACTTGGTGCTAGGACAGTCTCCTGAAGAACATCAGTCCTGCATGGAACTATTGGATGAGTTGAGAGTGCATTTTTATCTTTAGAGAATAATCTAATAATGTGCTAAGACCCCAAGTCAGGCAAAAGAGAATGTTTCTTTTAAAAACCATGTAAAATAATTGGACCTCACTATCAGGTGCCATTGACCATCAGCCCTGATACAGTCTCATTTCAATATACCACTTTGCTCAACATGTGCTAATGAAATATCAGGTACTATAATAATTTTACAATATATACAAACTTTCAATATAGTGTGTTCATAAGAAACCAGGCAAACACCAAACCCTTTGCCTGATTACCCTGAATATCAATCACCAACACTAAGGGCAGTCCCCCTTCTGGCGGAGTATCAATTTACATACAAAACTAACTGGGGCTGATCACAAATATCTTGCTCGAATTCAACTGAGAAATTATCACAATAAAGATTGATTTGCATACTGAATCACACACCACCCACAATGCTCTTCATAATTCCTTGGTGTAAACCGAAACCCTGCTAAGAAAAGAGCCACCACAGAGGCCCCGCTTAGGATGTCATACAGACCGACACCGACAGGCTGTCGGTGGAGGTCTGCCGAACATCCAGGGCAGTGGTCTGACCACCAGATTATGATGCCGGCAGTCAGAGCCCTGCAGGTGGGGGGAATGACAGTCACCTCTGACAGGATCAGAGATCCCGTCGGGGCAGAGGTCGGACAGATAGTCCCGTGATTACAATGTCCCTTTCCCTCTGCCTTTCAATGGCGGTTCGACTACCATGAAATGGCAGACAGGAAGCGAGTTTGGGGGCCCCTAGTAGGGCTCCCATCCCCCCTGGGCCTCTACTATGGGGCCCAGGGGCACCCGTGGTGCCCTTCAAAACATCCATGCACCCTGTGCCTGGCACCACATGGTGCCTGACACACGGTGCAGGGATGTTTCCAAACATGCCTTTTTGCATTGAGGCTTGTAATGGGGCCCTTTCTTGCGGGCCGCAGTACAAGTCTCAATGCAAAAAGCCATGTTTCCAACCACCTACATGGCAGTCAGATCGTAATTCGGCAGTTGGGACCTCTGCCTACTTGTCAGACTATCCCGAAACGATGGCAGTCGGATGCTCTTCCAACCGCCATCCTAATCATCCTAATCATCCTCAGAGTTCTTGATTGATACCATGCACTCATTAAGACCATCCAATGTAACATCAATATGATTGCCAGCTAGCAGGAGATTTCATTGTCAGTATGCCAGCCCTATCAAACAAAGAAGAATGGTTTAAAATTGAAAATGAGCTATGGGGAATTCCCCAGATAGCTCTGACCTAATCAACTAAAAGCTCAAACGCTAGTTCAGGACTTACCTTGGCTCTGGATGACCTAAGCATTCCAACGCTGAAGGGCAAAAGCATATTGCAACAAGTTGGGTCCTACATGAACACATCACACCAGAGGCTAAACATGCTAAATTACCTGTGGGTAACAGGTCAGCATTTTTCTTTGGTTTAATCGAAATCGAGCATACGCTGATTAGCACTCATGCTATTCTGTGATGTTCATTTCCACTGAGAGCAGCTCATTTGTGTAAGGAAATCATATTCAGCCACCAATCTGATGTGGAATTGGTTAGAAGGCAGCAATGAAATAGTGAGATCAATGACACCAAGTTAGAAAAGCTGGCAGTTCTACTGTCATCCCCACTGAATGAATGCAAGCCAAGATACTATTGGAGGTTGGTCAGGTTTTACCAGTGGGCTATCAAGCGAGAACACTGTATTCATCCTCTCCCGTTCTCAAAAACTCAAGCCCTCTTATTGTTAAAAGGCAATTAAATAGTATTATAAGGTCAGTGAACAAGGACAAAACCAATTGTGCTTTGAAAGAAGAACTAAAGAAAGAATTGAAAAGGTACCATCATTGACTCTATGAAGAAAATAAATGTTTAAAAATGAGCAATGGATTGGTATGTTTGAAGCAGTCAAACCTGAAAATCCTAAGAAAGTTTGGCAAATGGTTCATAAATTGTCACCCGACCATTCATCCAGGGAACTAATCAATATCTCAGCATCTGTTTGGTCATTCACTATTGCCACGTTGCACATTGATTCTTCCATCCCCCTGTCTGACCCAGTGACCAATCAAGTGATGGACAGGCTAGGAGCCCTTCCCACAGAACTTTATGCAATCACAGATGAAATGGCTGCTGACACATTTGTCAAGATGCGACTTGCAGGTGCTCCTGGCCAATATGGGCTCCGTATGAGCTTATTTCATGCTGCAAAGCTAGAGTGTTTAAGCCATCTGACCCGTCTTTTTAATGAATGCCTGTCCAGGAATCAGGTCCCAGAGAGCTAGACGGGCTCTCTCTTAGTTCCAATACACAAGAAGGGTTTCTATGACTAGCCAGAGAACTCCATCTCATTGCCTTACTTGATGTGGAGGGAGAGTGTTTTGCAAAAATCCTGAATATTGGAGTTGACAAATCATTCCTTTTACAGAAACAAGTTTTCAAAAGTGAAATGAGACTGATGTCAACCCGTTATGTCTATCAGCACTAATCGAAGGTGCCACAAAAAAAGAGGCAAATCCTTTATTTTGTGCAATTATTGATTTAGAAACAGCCTTTGATAAGGTGGTTGGGGGGAGGCTATGGTCAAATTAGCCGCTTGGGATATTCACCAGTACCTCCTGTCTGCCATCATAAGCCTTTACTCAAGCACATAGGTAAAAGTGAGCATTTTTCAGCAAATTGGCCACTTCAATATACACCGATAGAGGTTAGCAGCAAGGCTGCATTTTGCCTCCTTTACTTTTTACTATATAACTGCAGATCTGAATGTTCATTTGAGCTCAGCCAAAACATTCCCAACAAAAAATGGTGACACCAGTTTACATTTCTTGCAGTATGCTGACAACACCATCTTAACGGACCAACCTGCAACAGGGCTACAATGATCTCTGAACTTGTTGGCATATTATTGAAAAGCCAATACACTTAGTATAAATACATCCAAAACTAAGATTTTTGTCTTGGTAAAAAAAGAGATCAAGTAGGGCGTTTTGGTTTATAAATGACCAGAAAATTGAAAGAGTTCATCCAATTACATGTTTAGGAGTATGGCAAGATAGTCTTAGTCATCCAGCCACACCGATTGAGTCACTAACATCAACTGACAACTCTCTTACCTTCTTATTTCAGCACCTTCTTGATAACCTTTCAGGCCCTTCTGCAAGGGAATTGAAAGCGAATTGATGGCCACCCTTACATATGAATCTTTTGTTAACAAAAATTGGCTAACATCTTGGCTGGATGTCACACAGCTCTGTTGCTATATATGCCTCTTTCAATTGCCACTACACATTGATCAAGCACAAATATGGCCTAAGTTCACATGACCAGTCAGGATTATACTACCTATAAGCTACTCGTTTCACTGTGTGCCGTATTGAGAACTGCCATACGTGGCTACATCAAGCAACTCTTATGGAGTATTATAGGGATTAAGACCTACATAGAGCCTATTTGGCTGCAATTGATGGACTTGAGGCCAAAGACGTAATGCAATCTCCACTTCCACCGAAACAGCTAGCAAAAATCCTATTAAAACAGGCAATACTATTATCTGTTCATGATGATTTGGAAGTCATCCATGCTAGAACTCACATCATAATAACCGTTGAGCTCTATCAGCAACTATTGCTCCCATCTTATTATCTCAAACACTTAAATTGTCTATGACTACTCAACTTCTTTGCTTAAGTCTTGGTCTGATTCCATTGAAAGCCTAAATAAGGCTGCTTGACAGAAATTCAGGAAACTGTTTGCAGATGATGTCGTTTATCAACAAGGTCCCCACAGCATGAATATCTATGTGTGCACAAATATTACCATCTCAAGACACTTCTGGCTAGTACCAATCTTTAGACGGCTAAAACGTAGAACCTGCAAAGCAGCAGTAGAAAAATGTTTAAAGGGGCGAATCATGCCAGGTGTCTGCAAGATTTTCACAATATGTGAAAGTGTTTAAAATGATGGTGTATGTTGTAGCTAAATAGTGAATTGGTCTAGGCCCATTCGTTCAGTTTTTCTCTGATGTCGATCCTTTGATGGTTCAATTTTAGCAGCTTGAAAGTGTACAGGGTAGGAAATTTTGTGAATCAATTTAAGATACAGTGTAACTCGATCTAGCTACACAATAACCCAGGTCGACAACCAATTGAAGGTTAGTCATAGTATATTACAGATTCAAAAATAGTTAGACACATATGAATATCAATATGAGAGCATAAAAATACAACGGAAACAAAATAAATCCAAATTTCCTGAAGAGATTTACTCGATGCAACATGAAAAGAGCGACAAGTTCTATGACTATTATGCATGGAATCAGGAAGCAAAAGTTAAGGTTCCCCTGCAATGGCACTTCATCTGTGTACAGCATTGAATTCTATCTAGCCCTACACTAAATCTAGATATGGCATCATTAAATTAGCCTATAAGCAGCGGGCTTGGAAGAGAAAAGCTGTCAGCAGATGGAGCCTTCCTAAGAAGTCACTCTACCGTAAGATGGGCCAGCGCATGAAGTCACAAACAGAAAAGGAGCAAGCTAGTATTCAGGCGTTCTCTGTCGAGAAGGCAAAAAGGAATTGGGGTATCTAACCCTCTCTACAATGTATCATATATTCAAAGTTGTGTTCGGCAAATGTCCAATAATACTTTTCTCACACATACTCCACAGCAAGCTCAGCCACGAAATTTCCATGAAGCTGATTCCTTTCACAGCCTTCTTCATTCACGCCCCTCTGCAACAGCTCTTCCTTAGTTTTTTCCCCTTCCTGTGTGAATGCACCTCACATAACTTTATCTTCCCCAGGTCAAGCTAACTGTAACTCGTTCACTCTACAACTATCTAATGGGACAATACCCTTACGTTTCACTAACAAGCGGTGGCCACCTGTTATGTAAAACATGAAGCAAGCAGCATTCTCAGAATTTCACATGAGAATCCGAGGACTAGTTACAGAAACGACAACATTCAAAATGTACTGCAGACTCAGGCCTACAACTTAGGCCAAAATAATGAATGCACCATGTTATTTACACAAGCATTTCCATAAAATCATCCAGAAAATTGAAAGAGTTCATCCAATTACATGTTTAGGAGTATGGCAAGATAGTCTTAGTCATCCAGCCACACCGATTGAGTCACTAACATCAAATGAAAACTCTGTTACCTTCATATTTCACCACCTTCTTGATAACTTTTCAGGTCCATCTGCAAGGGAATTTAAAACAAATTGATGCCCACCCTTACATTTGAATCTTTTGTTAACAAAAATTGGCTAACATCTTGGCTGGATGCCACACAGCTCTGTTGCTATATATGCCTCTTTCAATTGCCACTACACTTTGATCAAGCTCAAATATGGCCTAAGTTCACATGACCAGTCAGGATTATACTACCTATAAACTATTTGTTTCACTGTGTGCCGTATTGAGAACTGCCAAACGTGGCTCCATCAAGCAACTCTTATGGAGCATTATAGGGATTAAGACCTACATAGAGCCTATTTGACTGCAATTGATGGACTTGAGGCCAAAGCCGCAATGCAATCCCCACTTCGACCGAAACAGCTAGCAAAAATCCTATTGAAACAGGCAATACTATTATCTGTTCATGATGATTTGGAAGTCATCCATGCTAGAACTCACGTCATAATAACCGTTGAACTCTATCAGCCACTATTGCTCCAATCTTATTATCTCAAACACTTAAATTGTCTATGACTACTCAATTTATTTGCTTAAGTCTTGGTCTGATTCCATTGAAAGCATAAATAAGGCTGTTTGACAGAATTTCAGGAAACTGTCTGCAGCTAATGTCGTTTATCAACGAGGTCCCCACAGCATGAATATCTATGTGTGCACAAATATTACCACCGCAAGACACTTCTGGCTAGTACCAATCTTTAGACGGCTAAATAGTAGAACCTGCAAAGCTGCAGTAGAAAAATGTTTAAAGGGGAGACTCATGCCAGCTGTCTGCAAGATTTCCACAATATGTGAAAGTGTTTAAAATGATGGTGTATGTTGTAGCTAAATAGTGAATTGGTCTAGGCCCATTTGTTCAGTTTTTCTCTGATGTCGATCCTTTGATGGTTCAAGTTTTGCAGCTTGAAAGTGTACAGGGTAGGAAAATTTGTGAATCAATTTAAGATACAGTGTAACTCGATCTAGCTACACAATAACCCAGGTCGACAACCAATTGAAGGTTAGTCATAGTATATTACAGATTCAAAAATAGTTAGACACATATGAATATCAGTATGAGAGTATAAAAATACAACGGGAACAAAATAAATCAAAATTTCCTGAAGAGATTTACTCGATGCAACATGAAAAGAGCGACAAGTTCTATGATTATTATGCATGGAATCAGGAAGCAAAAGTTAAGGTTCCCCTGCATTGGCACTTCATCTGTGTACAGCCTTTAATTCTATCTAGCCCTACACTAAATCTAGATATGGCATCATTAAATTAGACTATAAGCAGCGGGCTTGGAAGAGAAAAGGTGTCAGCAGATGGAGCCTTCCTAAGAAGTCACTCTACCGTAAGATGGGCCAGCAGCATGAAGTCACAAACAGAAAAGGAGCAAGCTAGTATTCAGGCGTTCTCTGTCGAGAAGGCAAAAAGGAATGGGGGTATCTAACCCTCTCTACAATGTATCATATATTCAAAGTTATGTTCGGCAAATGTCCAATAATACTTTTCTCACACATACTCCACAGCAAGCTCAGCCACAACATTTCCATGATGCTGATTCCTTTCACAGCCTTCTTCATTCATGCCCCTCTGCAACAGTTCTTACTTGGTTTTTTCTCCTTCCTGTGAGAATGCACCTCACATCACTTTATCTTCCCCAGGTCAAGCTAACTGTAACTCGTTCACTTTACTACTACCTAATGGGACAATACCCTTATGTTTCACTAACAAGCGGTGGCCACCTGCTATGTAAAACATGAAGCAAGCAGCATTCTCAGAATTTCACATGAGAATCCGAGGACTAGTTACAGAAACGAGAACATTCAAAATGTACTGCAGACTCAGGCCTGCAACTTAGGCCAAAATAATGAATGCACTATGTTATTTACACAAGCATTTCCATAAAATCATTAGCATAATCAGTAGGGGCATTCTCTAAACTATAATAATATGTTTACTTCAACCACATCATTTGTCTAAGAAATATTCAAAATACATTTAATATGTCAGTGTGTCACACCACTAATCAGACCTATATAAGTGTGACACAACATTTATATGTTACGATACAATTCTAGAATTCATTTGTTAAGCTTCACACTGTATCGCATTAATTTCACAAGAACAGGGTAATTGTTGGTTCGCATTTCTTCTAACATTTAATCTCACCAAAACACTAAATAATATGTGAGTGCGTACTGCAGGTGATTACATTTCACTCCTGTTGGAAATGGCCCTTTTTGCAGGGCATTCCCAAACATTTTGCTTCTTCCTCCTATTTTTTCTTGACCTGTCTTTCTTGGTTTTAGGACTCTGGCCACTTTACCACTGCTGATCAGTGCTAAAGTGGATATGCTCTCTGTGTAAATTGTGTTATAGATTGGTGATTCTATGATTGACATATTTGATTTACTGGTAAGTTCCTAGTAAAGTGCACTGAGAGTGCTAGCACCACTTAATCAAATGCTCCTAGTGGGCTTGCAGCACTGATTGTGCCACCCACAGAAGTAGCCCAGTAAAGGTAACTCAGACATACCACTGTAGAGTGTGTGCAAAGTTTGTAACTGCCATGTCGACTTGGCAAGTGCACCCACTTGCCAGGCCCTCTGTTCCCTTTTCTTACATATAAGTCTCCCCTAAGGTAGGCCCAAGGTACCCCTGTGGGCAGGGTGCTGTGTATGTTAAAGGTAGAACATGTTCCGGTGTGTGACATGTCCTGGTGGTGAATTACAGTGTATTGGATTTTTCACCACTGCAAGGCTATCTGCTCCATAGGAAAGATTGGGAGTTTTACTTATAACATCTTATGAGCATAACTTCCCATTGGGACAAGATAAGGAAATGGAGTTTAGTGGGCCTGGACTCAGAATGTAAAAATGCATCTTTTAGTAAAGATGATTTTTATGTTCTGTGTTTGAAAATACCATATTTAGGAAGTAGGTATTTTCTTGCTAAGCCATCCTGTGTGCCTCTGCTGGGTTTGTGGATTGACTATCTGGCTTTGGAGTGACAGG
Source organism: Triturus cristatus (assembly GCF_964204655.1). NCBI lineage: Eukaryota > Metazoa > Chordata > Amphibia > Caudata > Salamandridae > Triturus > Triturus cristatus. The sequence goes on from NC_140581.1 coordinate 649,257,895, forward strand.
GGCTGTGGAGAGCATTCTCTCAGACAGCCACCGGGGGGTTGCTGTGTGTCCTGCCTTTCCTGATTGATTCACGGCTGGGCTGAATAGACCTGGGCTGCATTCAGAGTAGTGAGAAGAGTTTTCACTAGCACCTGAATAGGCCAGGTGTGCATTCAGAGTAGTGGGAGGAGTTTTCACTAGCACCTGAATAGACCTGGTCTTCATTTACAGTGAGGGGAGAAGATTCCCCTTGCACCTGAATAGGCCACGTCTGCCTTGGACAATGTTGTCTCCACCTCCTGCCAGGAAGATGGGCCAGAGAGGACCAAACTGATTTTGACTAAGCACAGACACTCTCTGCCTGAGAGAACAAAGGAATTGTGAGTATAAATATTGGGGCTCAGACCCCAGAACTTTAGAGCTCGCTGGAATCAAGGGACCTGCCAAGAATAAGAGATGGAAGAGCTGCCAGTAGGAGTACTGCCCCTTTGCTGTGTTGTTGCATTGGCCTGCAGTTGCTGCTTCTGCCTTGGACAGTGAAAGGACAGCACTGAACTTTCTTTACTTGTGCTGAGTATCTCCAAGGGCTTGAAGTAGAACTTGCCTCCTGTTCTGAAGTCTCAGGGACTGCAGACACTTCGCCAACCAATGGGTACCGCTTCTGGAACCACTGTTTCATTTGCCACAAAGAAGGGAAATGCAACTGACTCCATCACTGACTCTGTCACTGGCTCTGTGTCCTGACTGCACCGCATAAGTCACCGTCCGCATCTCACACCGCAACCCTGATCTCAACGATGACGACGACCGCCGCCACTGAGCCGCTGCTTGCACTGTGACCTGGGGCACTGCACTCCGCACTGCCTCGCTTCACTTCGCCATCCTGTTCTCACCGACACCATCACTGCCACTGACCAACACACATGACTGCATGACTGGGGGCACTGCCAGTGAGACTCACAACGCACTGCCTCATCCTACACAGCAGTCTGGGCCGACTGACACCAGCTCCCGCTAACCAGCTCTGTCGCTTGCCCCGCAACCAGCAAGCACCACATCGAGCACCACCTCACCCTGCACTGTGAGCCTTGGTCTCACCGACACCATCTGGACAATTGTCACCGAGCCGCTGCCTGCACCGTATCAAGAGGACACCGTACCCTGCACAGCTTCCATTTTGCAACGCAACCACGACGGATGCCATGACCATCTCACACCAACGTGTCAGTTGCAACGAGAAAGGTACTGTTACCAAGCCTGTCCACGCTTTCGCTGGCCCATACCCACGCAGTCAGCTGGAACTGTTTGACTCTGTATTTTTGAGATATTTCTGCAATTTTGAGGATATCTTGCAAAGTATATATTTTTAAGTACTGTATGGTAGATTCTTATTGTTTGGTCTTGTTTTAGTTATGTAAAACTATTGGATTTTTTTCTAAACTGGTGTGGTGTCCTTTTGTAGTGCTTTCACTGTATTACTGTTGGTTATGTGCAAGTGCTTTAAACACTGCTTCTGAAATAAGCCCGGCTGCTCATGCCAAGCTACTGAGGGGGTGAGCAGGGTTATTTCAAAAGTGCTTCCCCTTACCCTGACTAGGGAGAAAGGTCCCTACTTGGGCAAAGGTGCAAACCCTTGCCAAATATAGACCACCATTTCCAACAACTCCTAACAGATACCCCATGCAGGATAACATTTCAGTCTATCAATAGCACTGGTATTTTCATCAGCCTTTGTTGGGGGCTGTATGCATTCGGTATTTCCCAGCTGCAATATAAATGTGTATCAAATGACTATGCTTCCTTTGCTATTGCCTTGATTGCTCTTATACACACACCAGTGGTTGGCTTTTAATGAACCATGATGATCTGGGGGTTTCGACTTCTTTCAGCATTTGTTTTTTAAAATATTTTTTCTCTCCTAGTCTTAGCTGTTTTCAGCTAAATTGGATGAAATGAGAACTTTGGGCCCGATTCACACAACTAACTTAAGACAAAGTCCTAAACTTACTACCATTTTGGTATTCACAGAAGGCACTTACTCATTTTGGTATTCACAGAAGGCACTTACTCATTTCGGTATTCACAGAAGTTAGGAGTTCTAACTTTAGGACTCCTAAATGCCTTCTGTGAATACCGAAAGTCTTAAAGTTAGGATTTTTCTCAGTTTAGGAGTAGTAAAATTAGCACTCCTAACTTTACTACTCCTAAACTGAGGAAAATCCTAACTTTAAGACTTTCGGTATTGACAGAAGGCATTTAGGAGTCCTAAAGTTAGGAGTCCTAACTTTACTACTCCTAAACTGAGAAAAATCCAAACTGTAAGACTTTCGGTATTCACAGAAGGCATTTAGGAGTCCTAAAGTTAGGACTCCTAACTTCTGTGAATACCGAAATGAGTACGTGCCTTCTGTGAATACCAAAATGGTAGTAAGTTTAGGATTTTGTCTTAAGTTAGTTCTGTGAATCGTCCCAGTGGGTTTATATTGCACTTGTACTATGTATAATAAGTTCATTAGCTTATTAGATATAGATATAGGACATCACAAAGAAACCTAAGAATATGTTAGCATTATTTGATCTTTGAAATCATATAATATCTTTTTTTATATTTGTGCTGGATGTTCTTGCAATGATTTTAATTAATTGTGCAAAATAAAGAATTTCTGATACTTTACCTTTTATAAAGGCAGTGAAGATAACTAACGCCTCACTACGATAATTGTGATCATACCTGTGCTGGCTCTCTGCATCTCCCAGGACATAGAGGCCAAACCAGGTTCCATATGAGGTGGCAGAACATTTACCACAAAAATCTTAACAAAGAAGTAAAAACTAATATTGCCACAGAAGGGTGGTACAATTATTCCAAGGTTCCACAGGAAGACTTCACCCTACTCTCTACCAATTTGTTGATATCCCTCAAAAGGAACACTATTATCATGATCCTATAATCAAAAAAACCTGTGTCAAAGTTTAAACCGTAAACTGTCCAAACAATTACAAAACATACTTGACATATTAAGAAATAATGGAGGACTCTGCCAGGAACTGGAACGTCTGGACTTTATGGACTCAATAGCATACACCGTATTTTGTGACTGCAAAATGTCAAATCCTTCACTTAAATACCACGATCCAAATACAACCATATCTCAAAAATATACCATCTCCTACCGAATATATGTTTTCCTTCATTCAATATGTATTAAGATAGACAGTGCTCTAAAATCCAAAATCCAGTTGGGAAAAATGTTAACACACTTAAACCTCAAAAACGACAAACCTATTGGGAAATGTATCTAAAACATATACCATAAATATTCTCTAAAACAAACAAAACAAATACCTCAGAAAATAGACATAATCCAATCACACATAATACAACTATAAATACATAAACCTAACTATTTACAGTACGTATAAATAATACACGAAACACCATTAAACCAATGTGCAAACAGGACAACACTTTTTACATCACATTAATCAAAATATCTCTGTCAAAATTGATTTTAAGTTCGAAGATATAATTTCGTACCAGTAGAACACCTTGAAAAATGATCGTGTAGAGCCAGTAATCCACAAAGTGAAACCTATAGAAAATACATATTCATTGCCAAAAAAATCTTCAGTTCACTCAGAACCAAAATCCATCTTTGAAATCCACGTTACCCTTAAAACCTGAAAAATTGTGAAAAAACATTGCATTCCTTAAACAAAAACATTTAATTCTGTCTACATTTACAAACCACTTGACCTTTGGCTTTATGTTTTATGATATTATCAGAGCTCCTTAATGGCTATATAGGACACATTATGTATCATCTGTATGACGTTAATATAAAGATAGGCAAAGTGTAATGTTCTATTACTTTCCATTGTAGAGTTTATGGATGAGCCATAATTCACGAGAGGGAAAGCACTGAGTGGATGATGATGGTCTTCTCCTCCTTCTACAATGGCAATAAACATGGATTTTGACCATTGCACTGTTGCATGTGTGAATGTTTGTTTGTTTGAATCCTACTCTAAATAGCATGTATTAATGAGCCCCATTTATTTTCACTTGCAAATGCTCATGCATTTACCGACATTCTTGCATTTGGTGCATCATCCATATTTTATGCAATTTAATCAGCATATTGGTCAATTACACTGTGCATCACTTATGAAACCAGGTATTGAGCTACTGTCTGAATTTGACCGAGCAATCATTGGCAACAAAACTGTTAGGAATTCTGCTGGTTAATGTGGAGCTAGTTAGATCATTTAACGTTTGGGTGCAGTTTTTTTAACGTAATATGGGACTTTGTATTCATCAGTATCCAGCAGTCCTGTCCAATTTTCAAATCGTTGTCAAGAATATGCTTTTTCTTTGCCAGAAGAACAGTTTGTAATCAACCAATAATCCACTAATGAAAATGTTTCTCAACGTTTCTACTGATGTGGTAATTAACTAAGATTCACGTTTTTAAAAGTAATATTTCAGGTTGTATTAAAGTTCGTGCAGCTACCATTCATTCTTTTAAACTTTCAAAATGTTATTTATATTGTGAAATAAGTGTAATAATATGCAACCTTGCTATCAACTAAAAATACGCGTTTTGAAATATTTAATACGTTCTTCAACTGCACACTCTGCTTTTGCAAACAATATTATTGGGGTCATAGAAAATCATATTCTATGTAGACCGGATTCTAGCGCTCGCGGCCTTTCTGCACTTGACACCTACTTCTATTATTCGTGAAGTTTTGCTGAACTCCTCGATGTGCAATATTGGGGTTAAATACGCTGCAGTATTTATGAGATCATGAGCATCGCGCAATATCTATCTCCTATAGAAAGTGTGCTTTTCTCCTGGTAATATTGGACTTTTATTATCTAGATGGCAGTGAGGTAGCCAAACAGAAGCTGCAGGCGGCAAGCTAAATTCGTCACAACACATGGTTTATGGTAATCGACCAAATAAAAGCCCTATTTTATACAGAAAAATAAATCAACCCTGACTGCATTCTTAGAATTTCGCTTTTATTTTGTAAGCTTCACACAGCTATATAGCTAAAAGAATGCTCAAGTCGATAGGTTATTTCAAAACACAGAGCTCAAGTTGTCTGCCTCTTTTAAGAGAACTTTAATGTACAACTCATTTTATAACAGGTGCTATGTACTGTACTTTTGATCAAAATATGTATTCCACACTAGGGTACATAATTCTATCACAGATGTTTGGCAGCTCTTCCCTTTAGACAGCTTTAGACAGCTTTTGATGCCTGTCAGAGATTTGTTGTTGCGAGTTAATTACCTACTGGCGGTCGCCAGTAGGTAGTTAAAGTTACAACCTAGTTTCCATAGGAAAAGCATTTTTTGATTTGCTAATAACTTTGGCGTCATTTGACAAATCTTCGCAAAATTCTCCCAAAAAAGTCTATCCAGGTCAGCTCCTATCCTGAAAGTTTGGGGGTGATTCGTCAAGCGGGGGCTGAGAAAAAAGGGTGTCCCAAAACACGTTTTCCCCATGTTAATTTCCATAGAAAATTGTGCGAGGAGCTACAGCCCGAACTGCTCAACGGAATTACCCCAAATTTGGCAGAAAGGTAGAGCTTGGTTCAGAAAGCAAACTTTTTTTTAAATGGTGTAAATCCGTTCACTACTTTTTGAGATATTGACAAAATAAGAGTGAAAAAATTAATTTCCCGTAGGAAAATTTGTGCAAGGCTACAGTCAAAACTAGTGAACGGAACTACCCCAAATTTGTCAGAAAGGTAGTGCTTGGATCAGAAAGCAACTTTTTTTTTTAAATGGTGAAAATCCGTTCAGTATTTGCTGGGTGAGATTAAAAAATAAAAGTTTCGATATCTGGGCAGAGCCTAAATCCCGTGCACGAGCTTCACTGTGACTGGCTGTCAACACTCCAAACCAGGAAGTGTTGGCAGCCATCTTGTGACTCTGTAAAAAAGAGTCAAGAGAAAACTGAGAAACAAAGATATAAAACAAGAGATGGGGGAAGGGTAGAAACACCCTGACCCCCTAGGACTGCTTAAGGGGTCCCAGAAGGACCCCCAGGGCCACAAAAAGCATTTTTATTTTAATGAGGCCCCTGGGTGGGCTAGGTCATGGGGTATTTCTTAAAAAAATAAAAGTGGGGGCTTGATGGGGCCCCCGCAGTCCCTTTGCTTCACTTATGTTGGAAGGGGGGTTCAGTAGGCTGTGGAAATTATATCGGAAAAACAACAATGCGCCGTATTGCGGCCTTCCTTTAATATAATGCGGAATAATGTTTACATATTATGCAGTATTCACTGTTATGATGGATAGAGTCACTTTGTTACAGGTAAAAATGTATTAATATGTGGTAGGGAGTGTTCTGTATCCCGGGGGCATTTCTTAAAAAATAATAGCGGGGGCCCGTTGGGGCCCCCGCAGCCCCGGGGCTTCACTTATGTTGGGAGGGGGGTGCAGTAGGCTGTGGAAATTATATCGGGAAAACAACAATGCGCCGTATTGCGGCCTTCCTTTAATATAATGCTGAATAATGTTTACTTATTATACAGTGTTCACTTTTATCACGGATAGAGTCACTTTGTTACAGGAAATGTATTAATATGTGGGAGGGCGTGTTCTGTATCTGTGCACAGAACAAAATTAACATTTAATTAGCTGCGGTGTTTTAACAACAAACTTAATGTTCATTGGCTGCGAACCATCAAAAGTAGAAGTGTTTCCTGCCATTCACTTCCCCTCCGCAGAGTAGCAAGAACATCTAATTGCCTCACATGTTGTAAGGAGGACCTTCCAGAGCTTAATGTTGATAGGTTGCAAACTATTGAAAGTAGAAGTGTTGCTAGGTATTCCCTTCTTTTCTGCTGAGTAGGAGGGACATTTGATTGGCTGACGTGTTCTAAGGAGGAGCTTCCAGAGCTTCATGTTGATTGGTTGGTTGCGAACTATTGAAAGTAGAAGTGTTGGCAGCCATTCACTTCCCCTCCGCGGAGTAGGAGGGACATCTGATTGGCTGACGTGTTCCAAGGAGGAGTTTCCCAAGCTTAATGCTGATTGGCTGTAAACCATTGAAAGTAGAAGTGTTGTCAGTGATTCCTTCCCCCGCCGCAGAGTATTAGGGACATCTTATTGGGTAACGTGTTCCAAGCGGGACCTTCCCAAGCTTAATGTTCATTGGCTGTGAAGCATTAAAAGTAGAAGTGTTGGCAGCCATTCCCTCCTCCTCTGCGGAACAACATGGACATTTTAAAGGCTAAAGTGTTCCGATTACAAGTTTGCTCCTTATTGGGTGGGAACGGTTCACTGTTGTCAGCCATTTTTTGACGCACTTCCAAAGGAGTACGGGAAAACAAAGTAGTAGAGGGGAGGGTAGGAACATTATTAAATCTGCACAATGGTCACAAGGTGGGGGAGAGGGATTGTGAAGGTAAAAATTGTTTTTTATATATTTTAAGGACCATTTATATAATTGCTAGGGGATGTGCAAATCAGGGCGGAAAAATAACAGTGTGTTGCGGTCTTCTTTTTATTAAGTTTGCGGGTAGGATACTTCCCAGGAGCACTATTTACTTATAATGTGGTGTTTACTTTTCTGATGGGGAGGTGTGGTTGCGCAGCAAACATTTCAGTTTAGGTTTCAAACAGTTTTTTTTAGCAATTACAAATGTACTTTTTTCGGATACTGACAGTGTATATGTTAAATGGGTGACAAATAAAAATGGAATTTCATTAAATATCACTTAAGGGTGGCCACACCCTCCTTTTTTTTGCTATAGTTTATAAAAGTGTTGCCCCATATTCTTGATAATATAAGAGGGCATCAGTTACTTTTAGATAAAGTAGAAAAGAAGTGCTACAACAAACACTTTCCGCACTACATCATCTGAGGGCAGAAGAACAAGTAAAAAGCAGTTTATCACAAATGACTTCATATTACATAGAAATGTATGCATTATCATTTTTCAAGTTTGTATTTTGTAGAATTCTGGAACGTTCTGTCGTAGTGCTTAGAGGTCGCACATTGTTCCACTAACAAATCACGTACTCATTTAAGAATATATAGGATAGTACTATTATAATATACAGTACTGGTCTTATGTATTCTATAGAGAGAAGGTGAATAGGAACCGCAGCTGAGAAAAATTGAAAGCAGAAAATAACATTCAGAAATGTAGGGTTTCTCAAATGTTTAAAGTAAGAAAGTATGTATGAAAGCTATATTTATTTAGACTGCAATTTCGTAAAATATGCTTACTGAAAAAATATCTGATCAAGTATGTTATAAAGCTTAGTAAGCTGTATTTCAGATGGCGCCGACAAATCTCCAATTCCTCTTCTGTAACAATAGGACAGTCTGTTACAATATAACGAGTGACACCATTGTTACAGTAAAAAGAAAAGGAAAATAAAGTTATGAATACAACAGAAGATCAATAACGAAATCCTTTCGAGCGGTGAATATTTTCAGAGCTTCTTTTCTCTGGGACTTCTAAATGTTTGATCTTCATGGCGACGGGTCATAAACTCCTTTGAGATCATTATGACTGTGAGAATTATAATATACATATTCACAGTATATGATCAAATGGGGGGAACAGACTAAAAACCGGAAGCTGGTGATGTTGCTTATATATCTTTACTCTTTGCGCCGACGGGTCATGAACTCCGCTGAGATCATCATGACTGTTCATATTATAATATAGATATTGACAGTACATGATCCCCTGGGGAAAACAGACTAACAACTGGAAGCTGGTGAAGGTAATTATAAATCTTTAGGGTTTGCTCCGACGGATCACCAACACCTCTGAGGTGAAGTATAGTGTCAATATTATAATATCGAAAGTCACAATATATAAGCTGAAAGGAGCCAGAAAAGGAGCAATGTTTACTGTAATCTGTTTGTTTCTGAAAACAAGCTTCTGACGTTATAGAAAAAAATGCAAAAACATGCAATAACACTTTTTTCTAGATATACATGTTTAAATATTGACAAATAGCTACGTATTATAAATATCTACTATGCCATAATCAAACAACTTACAACTACGGAAACAAGAATTCGACGCTAGAAAAGTGAACCTGCATCACAAGATGGACACGGATAAATAACTCACGAAAATGAAACTAATCGAACAACGGGTGTGGTTTATATACTTTTTGGTTATTGAGTAGTCTGTGGAAGGAAGATGTGGCTCCACCTATTTAGATGTCATGTTTTATAGTTTACACGTGCTCACGTTTTACCTATTTAACTTGTGCATGTGTTGGAAAAAGTTACAAAATGTGAAGCTGTAAAGGTAAAAAATATGTGCTAATGTTTGTCATCACTATGCTGTTAAACTTAAAAAATACCAGCATTTGTAAAGCGTACAGCTACCCCCGGAAAGGTGTGCCGGCGCTCGGGGCATTGGGAAGATTAAGCAAGGTGTTGCCCACAGTGAGATAGTGGTGGGCTAACATGCTGCTTGAACCGGGAATCAAACTGTGAACACTGTTGTTGTAAGTGAGGTATTATAGGTGCTGCGTCACACTTTTACTACACTTATATGGTAATTACTGCTAATTAAGTTGTAAACATTGTTAAATTATAAGTAGGGCTTCCTGTTTTCTGTTTTTACTGATTTTTAAGGATTATTACAGACAGAAAACTATTTATTTTTCTCTCTGCATTTATCTTAAACGTGGATACGGAAATTGGGTTATTTTTTGATCGATTCCAAATGCTGTCAATCATGACTACCAGGCCAATAGATCTGTTGTTCTAAAAGTAAAAGGGTTTAAACAATAAAAGAATTTTAGTAAAGAGCCTTAAACAGCACTATATATTCTTGTACATTTTAATATCAAGCTGTGCATATTTTATCATCTGAGACTGAAAACGGTCAGTCCTTCAGGCATAGGTGCATATTTATTAGACAACTAAATGTGGAAATATACTCATTTCAGATTAATTTTTACACAAAACCCAAAATATATATGGGTAAATACAGATACAATTATTTAAACAAATATAAATAAATACAGACGGAATTGCCCAAAAAATAAATTAAATAAAACCAGGAGCCATAATTATAAGTTATAAAAGACTGCTGTTAAGTTAGTTTTCACTATAAAAAGTATACACGTCTTTTTAAAATTTAAAATTTACTTAAAAACATTATAGGTTAAAGGGACATTGTAGTTAGAAATTAGCATTTAAAAAACCTTTGAAATTCACTGAAAAAAACATAGGTTTTACAGATGTTATAGTTAGAAATTTGCATTTAAAAAACCTTAGAAATTCACTGAAAAAAACATAGGTTTCAGGGGCGTTATAGTTAGTTGGACATTTCACTTGTACAAAACCATAGAAATTCCACCGTTATAGTTAGCTCAGCTAACTATAACTCGCTTCCCCGCAATGCACTGCTCATGACGTCACATATTACATCATTCATGGCATGGTCAGTGACATCACTGATGACATCACTGATGACCTCTCAAATGACATCACTGATGACATCACTGATGACATCATCCACGTGATAATCCGATGCACCTCCTCACACTCTATTATATAACCTTTGATACACCCATTCTAAAATACAGACTACCATTTTTGAAACTATAGAGACACCAATACTAGTTACTACATACCCACTCACTGATTCTTAGGTCTACACACACACATCCACTCATTCACCCATACAATCACTTATACATGCAGTCACTCCTCAATACAACACTATCATATGTAGTCATACACCTATTCAAACAGTCACATACCGCCACTCATCCATGAAGTTATTCACAGACCTAGATAGTCATGTAAAGAATCAATCACACTCCCATTTACACACCTATACAGTTATACATACATCACCTCACTAATTCATACAGATAGTAGTACATACTTACTCGCTTATATAACCAGTGATACAAGTACACACTCATCCATACAGCCACTTTCATAATTACTCACTGTCACATATAGTTATTTATACACACCATCACTCACATAAACTGCCTTTTACATATGTAGCTACTTACATGTACCAATGAGACCTCCATTCACTCCCAAACACACCCATACACACACTCATCCAGTCATAGAGCTGTTTCCACATGCAGTCTTGAACCCATACACCCAGTGAATCAACTAGTCACACATCTATGCACAGAGTCACACACCTCCAACCCACCCACAAACACACTCAGGCACCGCTACAAATACTGAGGAAAACAGTCAATAACCCATATAAACTGTCATGTAGCTACTGACTAACCCATGTACTAGCTTACACAACAACAGACACACTGATACAGACATTCACACAATTTAGTCACTAATGCATGCATTCAGTAAGACACGTTTAATCAGTTACCTATACAATCAGTCACACACCTCGTAAATCCTTCATCCAGACACTTATACATCCAATGACTCTTCAATACAGCTTGGCTATATATAAAACATAGTTAAACTTTACAGAAACACACAGTCACTGGATGATGTCATTAGTGATGTCATCAGTGATGTCATTTGAGATATCATCAGTGATGTCACTGACCATGACATGAATTATGTAATATGTGACATCATGAGCAGTGCATTGCGGGGGCGCGAGTTATAACGCCCCTAAAACCTATTGTTTCTTTTTTAGCGAATATGTATATATATATTCACTGAAAAAACCATAGGTTTCACACACGTTATAGTTAGGAATTAGCATTTAAAAAACCTTGCAAATTCACTGAAAAAACCATAGGTTTCACACATGTTATAGTTAGCGGAAATTTTACTGATAAAAAACCAGTGAAATTCCCCCGTTATAGTTAGTGCAGGCAACTATAACTCACGCGACCGCAATCCTCTGCTGATGCTAATACTGTATTTAGACACTTATATGCCCATGTCTTCTTCCATACATTTTTAGCTATACATATATTACAAATATTTTTTTTTCATAAAGACACATATGTCATCTGCAGAAGATTGCGGTCGCGTGAGTTATAGTTGCCTGCACTAACTATAACGGGGGAATTTCACTGGTTTTTTATCAGTAAAATTTCCGCTAACTATAACATGTGTGAAACCTATGGTTTTTTCAGTGAATTTGCAAGGTTTTTTAAATGCTAATTCCTAACTATAACGTGTGTGAAACCTATGGTTTTTTCAGTGAATTTGTACGGTTTTTTAAATGCTAAGTTACTTTACGCCATTCGAGGCGTGCGCGCCCACTTAACGCAGTTCGTTCCGTGCACAGTTTTTATCAACTTTCATAAGCCCTGTACATTTGGTGGCCTTCGGCCACCAAAAGCACAGGGGGTGGGGTCAATGTGAATAGTGTTTTTTTTATTTCTATTTTATAATTTCATGTTGCCAAAATTTAGATTTTTTTTACCTGGTAATATGCCCTGTATATTTGGTGCCCTTCGGGCACCAAAAGCACAGGGGGTGCGGTAAGTGTGGATAGTGTTTTTTTTATTTTTATTTTTTTACCGTACGCTTACGGTAAGCGTACGGTAAGCGTACCCCGCGAAATTGCCAAAAAAAAAATAAACCCGTTTTTGCTCTTGGGGGATGTTTGTGGACTCCCTCAACATGACTATGTGGGAGGGAGTTGTCAAAACAGCCCCGTAACATGTTTTTGCACATCATGTTTGATAAACAAGCCTCAGTGCGAGAGACAAAATGGCGGCCGCCGCTTCCTGGTTTCGGCCGATTCGAATGTTTACTAAGATCTAAGAGCCAATCAGAATCGCGCTCGCGCACGCCACCGTACGCTTACCGTAAGCGTACGGTAAGCGTACCGTAAGCGGGCTCAGATATATATATTGATTTAAAGGCTATTTTCTCAGAATCTACTGAACAGATTTACACCAAACCTACAAAAGGCACTTCCTTGACCTAGGGACTACCTCTCTGCCAAATTTTGAGTAATTCTGTTCAGCCGTTCGGGCTGTAGCTCGTTCTAAAGGTCCTATGGAAAAATGCGTTTTGGGACCCCCCTTTTATCTCAGCCCCCGCTTGACGGATCCCCCCGAGACTTTCAGGGTAGGAGCGGAGCGTAGCGCCCCACCTATTTTGAGAAATTCGCGGGGATTCGTCGACCGGCGCCAAAGTTATTCAAAATAGAATGTTGAGGTTTTCCTATGGAAACGTGGTCCTAACTATAACTACCTACTGGCGACCGCCAGTAGGTAATATATAAATATATATATATATATCTATATATTCACTGAAAAAACCATAGGTTTCACACATGTTATAGTTAGCTGGATATTTCACTCATACAAAACCATTGAAATTCCCCCGTTATAGTTAGTTCATCTGTATTCACTAAGATACTGTTAATAAGTCATTTATACAATTAATTTTACAAAAAAAAACATCCATTTAGACACTTATTTACCCATTTATTCTTCCATTAACCTTTAGATATACATATATGAAACATATATATTTTTCAGAAAGACACATATTCACTGGATGATGTCATCAGTGATGTCATTTGAGATGTCATCAGTGATGTCATGAGTGATGTCACTGACCATGTCATGAGACGTCATCAGCAGTGGATTGCGGTCGTGCGAGTTATAGTTAGCTGAACTAACTATAACGGGGGAATTTCAATGGTTTTGTACGAGTGAAATGTCCAGCTAACTATAACATGTGGGAAACCTATCGTTTTTTCAGTGAATTTGCAAGGTTTTTTAAATGCTAATTCCTAACTATAACGTGTGTGAAACCTATGTTTTTTTCAGTGAATTTGCAAGGTTTTTTAAATGCTAATTCCTAACTATAACGTGTGTGAAACCTATGGTTTTTTAAGTGAATTTGCAAGGTTTTTTGTTGAATTTGGATAAAGTTGAACAGCATAGTTAATATCTTCTATAAACTTATAAACAGTTTAAAATGTTTTTTTTTTTAAGGGTTTTTCACGGTGCGCGCACCGTGCGCGCTCCGGCAATTTTTTTTATTAAAGGAAATGTTTTTTTTTTATTTACGAGGTCCTTTAGAGACCCCCTGAGAAGGTCTAGGGGGTCAGGGAGTGTCTTCCCTGCCTCCTTTTCATGTTTTAGAAATCGGGTTAAAAGTAATTCATTTCTGATGCGTGCGTGCACCGTGCGCGCATGCGTGCGAGCACCGTGCGCACACCGGCAATTTTTTTTATCAAACAAAATGTTTTTTTTTTTATTTACGAGGTCCTTTAGGGACCCCCTGAGAAGGTCTAGGGGGTCAGGGAGTGTCTTCCCTGCCTCCTTTTCATGTTTTAGAAATCGGGTTAAAAGTAATTCATTTCTGATGCGTGCGTGCACGGTGCGCGCATACGTGCGAGCACCGTACGCGCACGGCAAGTCATGTGATTACGAAACAACACTTTTCATTGGTTCATAGTAGTTTCTGTTCAAGAATCTTCAAAGACCACACCCACTCCCCTCACTATTTATACTTATTTCCTGGGACAAGGAGCTGAACAGCTACTCGAGTAAAATCTTACTTGAAAATGGCAGAACAGCAGTCAACTTCAGGGAGTGAGGAGGAGACCTTTGTGGAACCACCAAGGAAGAGCAAACAAAAACACTCTTTCATCTGGAATTACTTCACCTTTCCAGAGGGCCAAAAGAAGGTGAATGCGCCGAAGGTGACATGCACTATTTGTAGAAGTGTCTTATCTAGAGGAGATCCCAGCAAGAAATACTCCTTTAGTATTCATTCAATGCTGAGACACTTCAAGACAGTGCATCCTGTGCGTTATGCTCGAGAAACAACTAGAGCCCTAGGGGACAACCCTCCGAGCACATCATCTGCAGCCGCAGATTCACTGTGTACCAGGCCACTGGACATCCGCCCGCTTTTCCAGAAGGTGCACATACATTGCAATGTGTGCAATGCTGTTCTTTGCTACGGTGAGAGCAGTATAAACTTGACTGAAAACAGAATACAGCAGCACACATGCTCCAGCCCATAATTTTTTTCATTTTTATTTTTTGTTCCTGTTGAACAGTTTTTGTGTAGTGTATAAATGAATTATTGAAATTATTGAAATGACTGAGTGAAGAGGAGGAAAGGACAGACAGAATGAGTGAGAAAAGGAAAGTATGATCAGTCATGAAAGGGAAGTGAAAAACTGACCGCAACAAAAGGACTAAGGGTAGAGGATACAGGTAAGAAGAGTGAATGAGTAAGGGAATGGCAGTGAGTAATGGAGAGTGATGGAGGGGGAGTGAGAAAAGGGGAGTAAGGGACGGAGATAGGAAAAGGGAGTAACAGATGAAGCGGATGAAGTACAGCAGGGTAAAGGGAATGAAAGTAAGAGAAGTGGAGTGATGGTGAGATAAGGGGTATGAGGATTAGAAAAGGGGGGTAAGGGAAAGTGACAGATGGGGAGTGAGGGGATGGAGGGATTTAGGAAACCGGAGTGAGAGAAAGGGAGTCAGGATTTTAATGAGCAAAGGAGAGTGAGGGAGAGTGAAGGAAAGAATGCGAAAAGATGAAGGGGTGTGAGATACAGACAGGAGGAAGTGATGTAGGAGAATAGGAGTGACTATGAGTAAAGGATAGTGACAGTTAGGGAAGGTGAGGGAAGGAGAATGACTGAGAAGGTTAAAAAATTAACATAGATGGAAAATGAGTGATGGAGAGAGGAGAAGTGGTAGAAACAGAGATGTTAAGGAAATTAAGGGTAAGACAGACAAAGGGAGAGAGACAGAAACAGAGACAGAGAGCAAGGAACTGAGAAGGAGTAAGGCAGTTAGAATGACTGAGACATATGGAGACAGGGAGAGAAACATGGTTGAAAAAATAGTGATGGAGGCAGTAAACCTAGGGGAGTAGTAGAGAAGGAGTGAGGGAGTTACGATTCTGAAAGAGCAGTAAAGGAAGAAGAGAGAGGGAAGGGGAATGAGAAAAGCAGAGTGAGGAGAAGTGAAGAAAAGGGAGCATGAAAGTGAAGGGGTGAGAAATACAGATATTTTAAACTTAACTGACCAACAAAATAACTTAATTAGAAATAAATGGGTTTTTTTAATTACAAGAAAAATGGATTCAATTTCCTAAATTTTCTTTCTAGATCTGAAAAAAAAGAAAAAAAGTAGTAATATTTAACAATGTATTTTAGAATACACTACACATATTTTCATATTTAACAAAGTAATTTTTTGCCCTTTTTTTGCTGTTTTCAGAATATATTGAATTTCACTGAAAATAGTGATATCAATTGCATTCATCACTTAACAGCGGGCAAAAAAATAAACAATCTGAAAGATTGTTTAAAAAAGCCCTTAATCTATCCTCAGTAAAACATACCTTGATAGAAATGTAACATATATATTAAAAATATCTTCTAAGAACAATAACTATTTGCATTAAATAACGTCTGTAAATCTTGTTGCTTAAGCACATACACCAAAATAATATCTGTCAAAAAAGTCCACAATAGAAACATTTACCTTTCCATGAGGCCAAATGGTAATTTTTAAATCCTTTTTAGGTGAAATATCCAATGGTTATCCTATAAAATCGAAATATTGGTTTCTTCAGATGCTGCAATTTGTATGTAAAATTTTGGTTTTAGAAAAATTAAGTAGGAATTTGGTAATTCTGCAGGCAAACGTTGCTTGAAAATCAATTGAGAATCATTACACAGTGTCCAGCCTTTTTCACATTTTAGATAAATTGTGAAATGACCAGAAGTTATAGAAGGTCCATCATGGAAAATTATTGCAACTGCAACAAAAGTCTTTCCTGATATTGATAATTGATTTCCTACAAACTTCTTTATTAAAGTGTCAAATTTTGTTCCATCAGCTCTACAACGTTGCATCATTAAAATTATATACTGTCCATATTTCTTTAAAAATAACGTTGATAACATTTCTGATTTACATTGAGAACATTCCATGTTGTGATTTGCATCTTTAACTAATTTACTAAAAGTCACTGATTTACTCTCTGGTAATGATAAATGTATGAACCTTTCGGAATCAACATTAGTGCTGCATGTGTTCATACAGTTTTCACAACAATGTTCCCATTTATAGGAGAGACCAAACATATTTTCTATTTCTACCCCTTCATCTTCCAGTACCATAAGCATATACATTAAGAATTCCTGTGCATCTTGCTGGACATTTTGTGTAAACTGTGTACATCCAGAACATACATCTAAAAGATTTCTAACATCAGAAGCACTTTCTATTTTAGTTTTATCATTACTCAACTTCTCATAAAGGAAACTCAGCAGAGAACAAAATCTTTTTTCATGATTTAGTATTATCTGCTCTTGCAAACTTTCAAGATAAAATACAACATTCAGCACTACATTAGCGTAGCAGTTGACACCAGAGCTATTTTCAAAATGACAACCAACAACCTCTTCAACATTGTCCTTTTTCTTTTTGCTTGCAATCACATCACTCTCCTTTTGTTTTCTCTTCTGTACATCCTCATTACAGATATTCTCAATTCTCCTTTTCCGACAAACAACACATTTTTCAAACACAGGATACTGACCTAAATGAGGAGCATAGCTTCTTCTTAATCTATAATACTCCTTTACACAATTTGCATCAGCACTAACTTTTGAGTCATCAAAGACTATCATGAATAAACCAGATAATTTTTTCACTCGTGACAAAGCAACATATGCCATACCTTCTTTAAACACACTAGATCCAATGTTTACAAAAGCACTATCTACAGTTAATCCTTGAGATTTGTGAATAGTTACAGCATATGCTAGAGAAAACGGAAACTGCTTCCTACTTACATATAAGTCTTTCACAAGCAAAAAACTAACTGAACATCGACTAATGTCTTTAACCTCTTCAATCTGATAAAATTATATTTTTAAAAATTCAATTCTATCTTTTTTCTGGTAATTAACAAAACCCACAACTTTACCCATAGCTCCATTCACTAAACCTTTTTCTACATTCAAATGACGTCTTAAAATTACTCTACAGTTCATACATACATAAAGATTCTTTTCTAAACCAGCTGTTTTCGATATGTTTTTCTCTAGAGAATCCAATTTAGTTTTCAATTTGCCTGTCAATATAATAGTTATTCCTTCATGCTGTATTTTATCCACGGCTTCCATTTTCATAATCTCTTCATTTTCCAGTTTCAAAAGTTCTTCATTGAATATAGAGCATTCATGTAGTGTTGGCATTAAGCAGATTACAGTATTTTTTTCTGCAATTTCCTTGTATATTTTCTCTGGAACTATTTGTTCTGTTGGAAACAAACTACATAGCAATCGACTCTGTAAAGCTTTTCTGCCATGTTCTGTGAGTAGTCCAATTCTGATATCTTTGAGAATACTTGCATAATCATCATCATTTGCTTGCCGCATATTAGTAATGAGTTCTTTGTACTCAAAGTATGACCAAATATTCACATTACCTATACTTCCTAATTACTTTTTCGTGTCTTCATGTGCAAGAGTAGTAAATACTGGTTGTCCTTTAACTGGAGTGAGCTGCAGTAGATCCCCAAAAACTATAACATGTTTTCCTCCAAATAACACGTCATAGTCTGTCTTTAGAATTTGCTGCATTCTTAAATGCACAAAGGCAAGCATTAATTTTCATACCATGCTTACCTCATCAATAATGAGAACTTTAATTTTCTTCAACACTCTTGAAACTTCAAAACATGCTTCTCCTGTTAGCTTGTGGCATTCTATTTTGTTCTCATGCTCTACTGGTAACATTAGCAAATGATGTAAGGTAATTCCTTTTATGTTATATGCTGCTAACCCAGTTGGAGCAGTAACAACACAAGACAAAGTTGAATCAGTTTTTTTCTGTAGGTGGCTTCTAATTACTTTAATTAAGAAACGTTTTCCAGTTCCAGCTTGTCCACTCACATACATTCTGATTGGTTCAAATGATGTGCATGAGCACTCTTTATTTTCATGTAGTAATCCATGATCAATTTGTTTTGTGACTTCTTCATAAATTTGTTGTTGTTCATCATTCAGTTGTTGTTCCAAATTTGGTAAGTCTATTAAATCTTCCTGAGCTTGATTCATAGCTGTTTCCACTTCAGTCATGGCTATTGCAGCTTCATTTTCTACGATTGGATGTCCTAGGGGATCTTGACTGAGCGTACCAGAACTTTGACTGTCTTGAGAACTGTCTCTAGCTACTTCAGCTGCAATTGTAGCTTCTTGTTCAATTTCTTCATTTAACATTTGTACATAATTTGTGAAAGTACTGCATTCTATGCTATCTTTACATGCATTAAAGGAATCTTCATAGCACTGAAAATCTCCAAGTAATTCATCTTCTGAACGCCATGGTTTAAACAGCTGTAAAAGTGCTAAGTAGTAAAATTCCTTTTTGTCAGTAGTGTCGCAACTCAGCTTCCTGTGATTAAAAAAACTTCCTTTTGTTTGTTTCACCAAACATCCTTCCTCACCAATGACTTTATATTTTCCATTGTTGATGTCTTCTGTGGCATTCCGTGTAAAAATGTAGTTCTGCAGCACTTCATAGAGACACATGTTCTCAAGATGATGATTTCTGTTTGGGTAATATGTGTCCAACATATTTGTTTTCAAAATGTCTGTACTTTCTGGTTCGTTCTCTGCTAAATATTTAATTTCTCGAATAGATTTCAGTACCCGATTTCGCATTCCTGCAAGGCCTAAACTTACCAAAATTATTCTTCTGGATTTGGAGTACAGACTTGCAGATGATAACCTATCTGAGCATTCGTATGACCCAATTTCTCGATGCGATAACATCTTTAAACTGAAACTGTATAGCTTTTTACTGACAGTCTTCTCGTGAGAAATCTCTTCCCACATTTCTTTCAATTCCGTTTTCTCAGATTTAGTGATGTAAGATGTTACATACCGAGCAACAGCAATAGAATTTTCAGCTACATACTGAATATCCATGTTAGCATTCCACATGGATAAAATGACTGGGTTCTAATCATTTATATATTTTGACTCTTTTTTTTTTCTTAGGTTGTAGGTATTTTTGGGAGATTTTCTTGTAATGGTATGTCGCACAGCTGACATAAAACTGTTTACTCTTCCTTTTGAAAGAACTGGTCGTGAAAATCCAAATCGACATTTTGTGTAGAATTTATCTTTACTCTTGTACTTTCGTCGACAGTATTTTCCACACCAATGACTTTGGAAACGTAAAACTTGCTCTTTTAAGTTTTTTTCTTCTGTGCTTTTAGGTATAGCACATGTTGCATATTCTTCAATGAAAGATAAAACTGCATCATCAGAATCTGTTCTAAATTTTGGGGCATCCTTGATCCACAACAGCATATGAATATGAGGAGCACCTCTTGCTTGGTACACTTTTCTCCAAAAGAAATCCACAACTTCTCCAAGAGGTGGATATTTTTTATTGCAGATGAAGGACATCATAGCCTCAAATCTATGATTTAAATATCTGCAAACATTAACCGGATCCAATGAGCACAATTCTCCTGCTGTCTTGTATTGGATGTTTTCAATATTTGAATTTGCCTCTCGAAGAAAATCCAGTAAATCATCCCAAGCGTACTCAGCACAGCTTAGGGCAAGGAACCATGTAGGAGTTCCTAAATTCCGTAACATACATTTCAATTCTCCATGGCATTGGTACCAATATTCATTAGTTCCACGCTGACAAGCCATCAGATTAATCAATTGAGATTCCAAATGATCATCTCGCTGTTGCACTTTGTTCATAAAATCCTTTGCAGACACATTATGTAGATGTACTCCAGTTTTTAAAATGTGATTTAGTGCATAAGATAGTGCAGACAAGTCACTTTCAAATAAAAGATGGAACAAATAAGGAATACTTTGACGAAATCTTGGATCTTCTGCATATAATCTTGTAGTCCGATACTCAGAAGCAGGAATCTGTACTGGACGTTCATCATATCGTCCACCTTTTCCTGTAGGAAACAGCTGGGGAAAACAACGAGCTTCCAAGCTCTCCTCCCATACACTCACGGGAGTTCCTTTTGCTTTTTTCATCTGAAACAGATCAATAGTGTTTCCCATAACTTCTTTAGAATGAAGAGGATGTATGCTGAAATGTTCATAAATTTCTTCTTCTTTTGACTTATCCACTTTTTGCAATTTGCCCAGTTGGTATTCCTGTGTCTGCTAGTAAAACTTCTTCATCTTCATCCATATAAATTGATTCATAGTACTTAATATTTGTTTTCAAATATAAATTTGCTCTTTGTACTTTTCGTACACCTACTAGCTCCTGCCAAATTTTCTTATTCTTTGTAGGTACACCATTAACCAGAATAATTAATGGTTCAGTTTCTAAACTATCTGCATCAATTGTTTCAATATTTTTTTTCTAATCTAATGGCAAATAGACAACTCTTCCTTTTAAACCTCTTTGTAAATCTGAAGGAGGTAATTTACCTGTTTTGGGCTCCATACGAACTATAGTCTGAAACGGATGGACACATTGAATGAGTATAGACTCATACGTATTTAAATCACTAAGTTCCGCAGGAATATCAACCAATTCTAAATTATTATGTACAGCTCTAGCTGGCATTTTATTTTCTTCTAACTTGTTATAACAGTATTTACAAATACGCTGATCTTCACCCAAATCAAAACAATTTTCCAGAAACAAATATGTAGCAAAATCCTTCCACTCATAATTATTTTCTTTTTCACTTTTTTTACAGAGATCAATATTCCTTATTTGAGTTTTATAATGGCTTCTCCGGCAACAAATACAAGTAATATTTGGTCTTTCATTAGAGATGATAGTAAATTTTGTCATTTGATCTTCAAAATTTTTACTAACAGTGGGTTCTACATTCTCTTCCACATTTTCTTCAATAACAGTGTTATTTCCTGCACTTTCTTGTTCTGGACCAAAGTAACAAAACTGAATATCATCAGTAACCTTCTCTACATCTGATACAGATCCACGCAACAGAGCACTATTCAACTCATTTAACTTTAGTGCTGGACTTTTAGCAAAATACAATCTTCTCACAAACTTTCTCATTTCAGTATGATGTACTGCCAGCATCCTAAAATGGTGAAAAACACTTTGACAAACTTTCCTAGAAAGACAAGCCAGAGAATGTCCTTGCAAACCAGTATTCTTTCTCACTCTGCATGGATTTAGTCTTTGAAACACCTTAATCTTCTGTTTAACACTTTTTTTTACTATATTCTCTTAGAAAGTCACGTAATTTATCAATAGATTCTTGTCGTATAGTACAAATACTACTACAATTCCAAGTGTACACTGGGGCTTTAGGACGTTTTCCCATAACCTCATCAGCTAACACTTCTTACTCATTTCTTGGAACCATTTTCTCCTTTTCCATTACGCAACCATCTTTAACTTCATAACTTCAACCACTGGTGTCAACTGCATGCAGCACACTATTACTTTGAAGATAACTCTCTTCATTAAAAAATGGTTCAGTACTTGAACTATGCTTCCATTCTCCTAAGAACACATTACAAAAGTTATTTATTTTCACTACTCTTTTCCTTTTGCTTTTTGACTTCATTACATTGACTATTTTATCTAATGTACGGATCCTGTTCAAAATTAAAATGAATAGTTTTCTTTTTAATTCCAAAGCCTTTGCAACAATTGATTCAATATGCTTCTTTTTCTTATAAAATATTGCTTTCTTCCTATATTTTTTCACATCCTTTAGCAAATTGAACACCACTCTTCTCTGAAACATTTTTTTACGAATGTTTTGAAATTCTGTTTTTCTTTTTAAGTCATTCTTTCTTGCTTCTGATTGTACATTAGCATTTAGTAATTTCTTTCTATTGTCTTGTTGTTTTCTTCTTGAAACACTATTTGCAGTGGATATACTTTGTACATTTTTTCTATGTTTGAGGATATTTTTGAAAAAATCCTTAGTCTGCTTACCAGAAGACTTTTTCTTTTTTACAACATGAGGGTCTTCAACTAATTTCTGTTGTCCAGTTGTCTTCAAATATAGATGTTTTTGCTGTTCTTTGTTCTTTCTTGATTTTATAGGCAAGTTTAATTTATTTCTGTGTTGTTCAGCAATACCTAAAGGAAACTAAAAAAAAATACCTTTATGTAATTTAAATATATTACTATATTTTTTTTTAGCTTTTCAAATCCTATTATATGAGCTGCCCCTTTCCTACGAGTGAAAGTCTTACAGACCAAGAGCAACACGAATTAAATCTCTGACAACAATTCCTGTGTGCAGACAGACTCATGGTGTGATTCTAGGCAGAAAACGATATTTGATTGGCAATTTCAAAGCACATATACTACTGTGGTAGAGCAAGTCATAATTACTGTAACAGCCTGACACATTTTCCTTATAGTTTAGAGAGGCAGAAAAGAGCACGTGTCCTAACAGCTACTTGAGACCATGAGTATGTGGAACCTGGGTGAGTGATTAGACTAGAGCAAAGGAAATGAGCCTTGGTGATGTTGAATGTGTTAGCGTTACACACTGCTATCTGAAATACCACACAGTGCTGAATAGTAAGCATGGGAATGCAGGAGAAGCATCAACCCACAATGCGGAAGAGATCGGCGGAGGACAGACGAGGGGAGAGAGGAGACAGTGCCTCTTTGGAGGAAGTGTGACGACAAGAGCACCCTCCCCCGCTGTCCCGGGTTTAGAGAATTTTCTCGTAAACTCTTATATGTTCATCCTCCTGGAAATTCAAAAGGAGTGAAGCGGGGATACTGCCCTGAGTGAATAAGGTAATAAGTACCCGACAAGGGGTGTAGACCATACTCAAGGGACCAACACCCTGATGAATGCCAGAGTGACCCGGCTGGGCACGTAGATAGCTGGCAGAAACATGTTGGTTTTAGCAGGGGGATTGTAGGGTCGTTACGTGCCCTGAATACCCCATTTCATTAATTTTAATCCTGCCAGAGGTTGACATGAATAAAAGTGTGAGTGTCAACCCCTAGACAGTTTTAGATTTCTTTCTGCTCTTCTTTTGGTCCCTTTACTTTGAGAGACTATCTGTTTCCTTTTCTCTCAGAAGCACAATTTTGTGTATATTCTGACTGTTCTGTCTTTGTACTTTACCCTCACCACCTTTCTTCATCATTCACTCTAAAAAATTGCGCTCCACCTAAGGTGTTGGTCTGCACCTAGGTGTATGATGCGGCCCAATGATGAAGCATGACACTCTCGGGTGTGTGAGGGCAGTATTATAAAATCTATCGATTTTCCCACTTTCAAGCATCCAAGACTGCTTTATTTGCTTTTTTCCGTCGTATTATGTCTCCGTTGTGTGAGATTAAATGCAGGAGAAGCAGCTGCCTGTGTGCTAAGAGTATGTTTCTGGAGACTGTGTATTGTCAGGTGCAAGAGAGATCTGCATGCACGCTTGCACAACTGCATGAAGACTGCAGAGATGTATGTAAGATCACCTGTGGTAAGGGTTATTTGGAGTTTTGAACATGTAGGGACTACCTCACCCATTGCAGGAGTGGAAGGAAAATCTACCCTGTTGTTTTCAAATGTGTTACCATTTTCCTCTCATCTGTGAGATAGTGATTTGTGCTGAATGCTAACCATCACAGTTCAAGAAAACAAGCTGCCCCTTTCCTACGAGTGCAAGTCTTACAGAACAAGAGCAACACAAATTAAATCTCTGACAACAATTCCTGTGTGCACACAGACTCATGCTGTGATTCTAGGCAGAAAACGATATTTGATTGGCAATTTCAAAGCACATTTACTACTGTGGTAGAGCAAGTGATAATTACAGTAACAGCCTGACACATTTTCCTTATAGTTTAGAGAGGCAGAAAAGAGCACATGTCCTAACAGCTACTTGAGACCATGAGCATATGGAACCTGGGTGAGTGATTAGACTAGAGCAAAGGAAATGAGCCTTGGTGATGTTGAACGTGTTAGCGTTACACACTACTATCTGAAATACCACACAGTGCTGAATAGTAAGCATGGGAGTGCAGGAGAAGCAGCTGCCTGTGTGCTAAGAGTGTGTTTCTGGAGACTGTGTATTGTCAGGTGCAAGAGAGATCTGCATGGACGCTTGCACAACTGCATGAAGACTGCAGAGATGTGTGTAAGAACACATGTGGTAAGGGTTAATTGGGCTTATGAACATGTAGGAACTACCTCACTCATTACAGTACTGCAAGGAAAATCTACCCTGTTGTTTTCAAATGTGTTAGCATTTGCCTCTCATCTGTGAGATGGTGATGTGTGCTGTATGCTAACCATCACAGTTCAAGAAAACAAGCTGCCCCTTTCCTACGAGTGCAAGTCTTACAGAACAAGAGCAACATAAATTAAATATCTGACAACAATTCCTGTGTGCACACAGACTCATGGTGTGATTCTAGGCAGAAAACGATATTTGATTGGCAATTTCAAAGCACATTTACTACTGTGGTAGAGCAAGTGATAATTACTGTAACAGCCTGACACATTTTCCTTAAAGTTTAGAGAGGCAGAAAAGAACACATGTCCTAACAGCTACTTGAGACCATGAGCATGTGGAACCTGGGTGAGTGATTAGACTAGAGCAAAGGAAATGAGCCTTGGTGATGTTGAATGTATTAGCGTTACACACTGCTATCTGAAATACCACACAGTGCTGAATAGTAAGCATGGGAGTGCAGGAGAAGCAGCTGGCTGTATGCTAAGAGTGTCTTTTTGGAGACTGTGTATTGTCAGGTGCAAGAGAGATCTGCATGGACGCTTGCACAACTCCATGAAGACTGCAGAGATGTATGTAGGATCACCTGTGGTAAGGGTTAATTGGAGTTTTGAACATGTAGGAACTACCTCGCCCATTGCAGGAGTGGAAGGAAAATCTACCCTGTTGTTTTCAAATGTGTTAGCATTTGCCTCTCATCTGTGAGATAGTGATTTCTGCTGAATGCTAACCATCACAGTTCAAGAAAACAAGCTGCCCTTTCCTACGAGTGCAAGTCTTACAGAACAAGAGCAACACAAATGAAATCTCTGACAACAATTCCTGTGTGCACACAGACTCATGATGTGATTCTAGGCACAAAACAGTATTCCTGGGTGATACCAGTACACCTTAACTTATGGTGAAGACATACTCCATAATATCTTACAAGTTCAAGGCAGTTAAATATCTTCCAAAACATAAAATGTAAAACACAACTTTAAAAGAAGAAACAAATTTCTATTATTTATTTCAAAATACACCACATACATCCCCTCTCAAATTCATAACTCACCTTTAAAAGTAGTTAGTTGAGAAAGAAATGTGCCACTCACACAGCATATTATCAGAGCCAGAATCTCTGAGCTGTACTCCTCTCACCAAAACCACTAAATGGCAAAATTTCCCTCTCTTTTTTCACACATATACATGTTAACTTCAAATCACATTGCTTCACACATTTTTTTAAATGGAAACACACATTTCTATTGGTTGAAAATTTCAACCCTTTCCAAATGGTTCCTACTCCCAACATTACTTCTGCCTGCTACCATAGCAACAGATCATGGAACACTGGTGAGAGCAGAGAGGTCAGAAGTTCAGCACACAATGTTTCTAATCCAAAGAGCAAGAGTGCTTGACTTTTCAAACCTAACAGCATATCCAAAGTAATCTTCTGTGGGAACACATTTTTCTGAACCGATACAAAACATGCTTTTAAAAATTTAAACATACAGCCTAGTTTTTAGTGTTGAATGCTCTGAAACAGCCAATGAGCTCTTTTTATTAAACAAAAAGTATGTAAGCCTCCATTTTACAGCTATCTTTCTTTTCATATTGCCATTCTACTGAAAGACACCTTCTGAGTGCATCCAGATCTCCTTGAAAGATGTTCACAGTGTGGATTGTCGGTCATAGCTATGTCTACTGGAGTGAAAAGTATGCAGAAAAAGAGGTATTGTGAAAGACCTTGCTTTGCCAAATGTAGACATTAAATTGATTGGTCAGAGAGGGTTAAAGTGGCACCAATTAATGCCTTTGGTGAAATCCTTTCTACATCTCCCACAGCCTGACCATATAATTTTGCACTGTGGTGGAAATGACCTAGGCACTTTAACTGGGGTAGGTCTGGAAATGCTTGTTAAGGACACCTTTGTGAAATTGATGTCACTTTTTCCACAACCTACCTTTGTATAATCTAATATATGCCAGAGGCAAAAGTGGAACTGGTCCAACCAATATTGTCCGCAGTTTCAGAAAGCAAAAAAGCACGTCAATAAGTCTGTTTCTGCTTTCCTCAGAGACTATGGTATGGGTTCTATATACCACAACAACTTGCGTTACAACATGCAAGGCATTTATAGAGGAGACGAGGTGTTCATTTCACAGATGAAGGGAACAGAGTCTTCCTCTTGAACTTTAGACTCTGCATCGGTACTTACTTGTAGGTACAAAAAACACTCAATGAACACAACGGCTCTTTTTAGAGCCAACCAACATCTAAACACTTAAACTTAATTTTTGATTCTATTTTTTTTATGAAGTTTTTGCCGCTGTGCGCGCACCGTGGGCGCACAGCGCAATATTTATAAAATTTTTTTTTGGGGACCTTAGGGGTCTTTCATGGTCCCCCTGAGAAGGCCCAGGGGGTCAGGGACTCTCTACCCTGCCCCCTTTTCACGTTCTCCACTTGTGTTTTTAGCTCTCTTCTGCCGCTAAAACTCAAAATGGCGGCTGGGGGGTGCGCGCACCGTGCGCACACCCCGCGATTTTTTGAAAAAACATAAAATGTTTTTGTCACCCTTCGGGGTCCTTCAGGGACCCCCTGACAAAGGGTAGGGGGTCAGGAATTCTCTACCCTGCCCACTTTTCACGTTCTCCACCTTTCTTTTTCACAGCCACACACAAAATGGCGTCCACTTCCTGATTTCGACCGATTCGAATGTTGACTGACATCTAACCACCATTCAGAATTACGCTCGAGCGCGGCACCGTGCGCGCATATAGATATTTATGTACTTTTAACTGCAATTTTCTCAGGAACCACTGAACAGATAGACACCATATATGCAAAAGGCACATCCCTGACCTGAGGACTACCTCTTTGCCAAATTTCAAGTAATTCTGTTCAGCCGTCCGGGCTGTACCTTCGACTAAAGGTCCTATGGCAAAATGCATGAGGAAAACGTGTTTTGGGAACCCCCTTTTTTCTCAGCCTCCGCTTGACGAATCACCCCGAGACTTTCAGGGTAGGAGCTGAGCGGAGCGCCCCATTAGTTTTGGAAATTTCACGAAGATAAGTCAACCGGCGCCAAAGTTATTCAAAATAGAATTTTCAGATTTCCTATGGGAACTTGGTCCTAACTATAACTATCTACTGGCGTCCGCCAGTAGATAATATATATATATATATATATATATATATATATATATATATATATATATATATATATATATATATATATATATATATATATATATTTTTTTTTATATATATCCAGCAAAAGACAGTCGCGAAGAACCCAAGCCTCTTAGGGGATGGCGGGCCGTGACGGGGGTCGCGGCACCTATAAATCCACAAAAGTGTCGTCCCACTACAAAGAACAACAGCGTCACAGCCCAAACTTCTTTTAGCATTTTGGAGCACCCGTTCCTTGCCCACGAGTGAAAACTTGTGAGCAAGGAGCAGACGCTCCGATAAGCGTAGGGTGTTTTTTGCTGAATAAACTTGCACGCTAAAAGAAGTTTGGGCTGTGACGCTGTTGTTCTTTGCAGTGGAACAATGCTTTTGTGGATATATATATATTTTTTTCTGCACTTCTCTTGCCTCTTTTTGTAAATCTCTTCTACTTTCTGCGCCACACTTGCGACTTTCTGTAATTCTGTTCCTTCTTTCTTTACCTGTCTCTTTCTGCACTCTTTGTGCCTCTTTCAGCACCTCTGTTGTTTCGTTCTGCAGTTCTCTTCCTCTTTCTGCACCCCTCCTGCCTCTTCCTGTATCCCTCCTGCCTCTTTGTGCACCTCTCCTACCCCTTTCTGGACCCCTCTTGCCTCTTTTTCCACCTCTGTTGGTTCTTTCTGCACTTCATTTTCTTTGTTTTGCACTTCACTTGCCTCTTTCTGTACCCCACTTGTCAATTTCTGCACACCTGTTGGTTCTTTCTGCACTGCTCTGGCTTCTTCTTGCACCTCTATTCCAAATTTCTGCATCCCTCTGGCCTTTTTCTGCACCTCTCTTCTCCCTTTCTACACCTCTCTTGCATCAGTCTGCCCACCTGATCCCTTTTTCTGCACCCCTTTTGCCTGTTTCTGCAACTCTCTTGCATTTCTGCAATACTCTTGCCTCCTTCTGCATCACAATTGCCTCTTTGTGCACGTCTGTTGGTTCTTTTGCACTGCTCTTGCTTCTTACTGCACCTCTCTTGCAAATCTCTGCACCCCTTTTGCCTCTTTTGCACCCCTTTAAACTGTTTTGACCTTTCTTGCCTCGGTCTGCACCTCTGTTCCCTCTTTCTACACCTCTTTTGCCTCTTTATGCACTCCTTCTACCTTTTTCTGCACACCTCTTGCCTCTTTCTGTACTGCTCTTGCTTCTTTCTGCACCTTACTTACCTCTTTCTGCACTTCTGTTGCTTATTTCTACACCGCTGTTGCTTCTTTCAGCAATTCTTTTGCCTCATTCTGTACTTCTCTTTCTTCTTTCTGCACCGTTCCTGCCTCTTTCTGTACCTCTGTTGCCTCTTTGTGTACCTCTCCTATCTCTTGCTACACCCCTCTTGCCTCTTTTTCCACCTCTGTTGGTTCTTTCTGCACTTCATTTTCTTTGTTTTGCACTTCACTTGCCTCTTTCTGTATCCCACTTGCCAATTTCTGCACCGCTGTTGGTTCTTTCTGCACTGCTCTGGCTTCTTCCTGCACCTCTATTCCAGATTTCTGCATCCCTCTGGCCTTTTTCTGCACCCCTCTTCTCTCTTTCTACACCTCTCTTGCATGAGTCTGCCCACCTGTTTCCTCTTTCCGCACCCCTTTTGCCTGTTTCTGCAACTCTCTTGCATTTCTGCAATTCTCTTGCCTCCTTCTGCACCACAAGTGCCTCTTTTTGCACGTCCGTTGGCTCTTTTGCACTGCTCTTGCTTCTTACTGCACCTCTCTTGCAAATCTCTGCACCCCTTTTGCCTCTTTTGCACCCCTTTTACCTGTTTTGACCTTTCTTGCCTCTGTCTGCACCTCTGTTCCCTCTTTCTATACCTCTTTTGCCTCTTTATGCACTCCTCCTACCTTTTTCTACACACCTCTTGCCTCTTTCTGTACTGCTCTTGTTTCTTTCTGCACCTTACTTACCTCTTTCTGCACTTCCGTTGCTTATTTCTACACCGCTGTTGCTTCTTTCAGCAATTCTCTTGCCTTTTTCTGCACTTTTCTTCCTTCTTTCTGCACCCTTCCTGCCTCTTTCTGTACCTCTCTTGCCTCTTTGTGCATCTCTCCTGAAACTTGCTGTACCCCTCTTGCGTCTTTTTGCACCTCTGTTCATTCTTTCTGCAGTGCTCTTGCTTCTTTCTGCATCTCACTTGACTCTTTATGCACTTCTCTTGCTTCTTGCTGCACCTCTCTTGCGTCTTTATGCACCACTGTTGTCTCTTTTTGCAATTCACTTGCTTATTTCTGCAACTCTCTTGCCTCTTTCAGCAGCTCTGTTGCCCCCCTCCTGCCTATACCTGAAACCCTCTTCCCTCTTTGTGCAACTCTCTTGCCTCTTTCTACACCTTCCCTCTTTCTGCACCACCCTTGCCTCTTTCTGTACCTTTGTTTGTTATTTCTGCACTTCTCTTGCTCTTTCTGCACCCTTCGCGCATCCATCAGCACCTTTTTTGCTTCTTTCTGCGCTTCTCTTCCTTGTTTCTACACCCCTCCTGCCTCCTTATATAGCTCTCTTGCCTCTTTGTGCACCTCTCCCTTTTTCTCTGAACCCCTCTTGCCTCTTTTTGCACCTCTGTTGGCTTTTTTCTGTACTGCTTTTGCTTCTTTCTGCAACTCACTTGCCTCTTTCAGTACACCTGTTCCCTCTTTCTGTATTTCCCTGCCTGTTTCTGCACCTCTCTTGCTTCTTTCTGTACCTCTGTTTGTTCTTTCTGCACTTCTCCTGCTCTTTTTGTACCCTTCGTGCCTCCATCAGCACCTCTTTTGCTTCTTTCTTCACTTCACTTCTTTGTTTCTACACCCCTCCTGCCTCATTCTGTACTCTCTTGCCTCTTTGTGCACCTCTAACGTTTTTTCTGAACCCCTCTTGCTTCTTTCTACACCTCTGTTGTTTCTTTCAGCAATTCCCCTGCCTCTTTCTGTACTTTGTTCCTTCTTTCTGCACCCCTCCTGCCTCTTTATGCACCTCTGTTGCCTCTTTCTGCACCTTTGTTGCCTCTTTCTGCACCTCTCTTGCCTCTTTCTGCACTTCACTTGCTTCTTTCTGCACCTTTCTTGCCTGTTTATGCACCTCTGTTACTTCTTTCTGCACCTCTGACATAGAGGTAGTTTTAATCCCCCTGCCCTATTATGTACTAGGGCCTTACAGGGTAGGTCATGCCAATCACAGGGGTAGCCCAACCCATAGTATACCCTAGTGTATGTAGGTGTTTTTACTGTATTTTAAGTGTCTTTCAGCATAGCACTGGCTCCAGGCCGGGTTAGTCAGAGTGAGTTACCACCAGTACCAGTCAGCAAAATGTTGGGGGCACAGGATGACTTTGCAACAAGGCTTCTTTCTGCACCTCTGTTGGTTCTTTCTGCCTATCTCTTGCTTCTTTCTGCACCTTTCTTCCTCTTTCTGGACTTCTGTTGCCTCTTTCTGCATTTCTCTTGCTTATTTCTGCGCCTTTCTTCCTCTTTCTGCACATGTCCTACCTCTGTATGCATACTTAGAAATTAGCATTTAAAAAACCTTAGAAATTCACTGAAAAAAACATAGGTTTCAGGGACATTATAGTTAGTAATTAGCATTTAAAAAAACCTTTCAAATTCATTGAAAAAACCACAGGTTTCAGGGAAGTTATAGTTAGAAATGAGCACTTAAAAAACCTTAGAAATTCACTGAAAAAAACACAGGTTTCAGTGACATTATACACCCAGATCTCTGTACAGGGGTGAACGTATGACATTGTTCTGCATTCTGTCCATCAACTGTTGTTTTTTAATTTGTCACCCTGAGTGGGACAGGTATGCCCAGACGTGGGTCCTGTGATCTCCATGTCACTGGAATCAAGCTCTCCTGGCTGAAGAGGAGTGAAACCCCGAAACTAGTACTAGGATGCTTGTTTCAAGTCCAGGGAGGACCTGGCTTGGCAGTTCGGCCATTACACAAACAACACTGCACTACCTCATTGTATATACTGCCTTATATAGGTGCATTATGTTCCGAGACGCATACACCATGTTATTCAACATACATACGGAAGTGTGGATAAACTTAGTCACCTCCTCCCAACTTAATTTGAACCAAACTTGCTTTTATCATGCAAATTGTAATTCACATATTAAGAATCCCCCGCATAGTCCAATGGAGACATTCATGATTATATTGAAAGGGGAGATTGTTTCTATCTTCCCAATTGTTTTTATTTTATTTTTTTGCTCAAATGTAATAATCTAATAGTGACAGAGAATTCTAATTATTGTAACAATGGGTTGTCTGATTTAACCTTCTAAGGTGGTTTTGTAGGCTCATAGTTATATTTATGATGATCATAAATCTGTGAACAACAGATAATGAGTAGATTCTAGAATTAACAATAATATTATATAAAATTTGGGTTGGTTGTAATTTTAGTAAATTGCAAACAGGAAGTAGGTGTGATGGAACCCGTATACTTAGTAGGTGAACGTGATGTAGATGCACTAGTTCATAATAATTTTAAGCATTGTGACAAGTGCGGGAATAATAATTAAAGAGAAAATTCTATCTCGAATATGTATACCATTTAATCTGATGCTGGTCGAAGCTGTATGATATGGTAACCGGAAATGGTGTAACACAAACCCACATACGTGGTGGGTTGACGCTCTAGTCTTGGGAGTGGATTTCATTTTTATAGACCGGAAGGTTCTTAGGGAACCACTTCTGGGTCAAAATGGGCGCTCGCGAAGACGGACTAAGATGGAAGCGTACTCGCTTAGGTAAGAACTCCCGCTCCACTATTAAGGTTTTTAAGATGGGGAATAAGTTAAGAGGGACAGATTTATGCCTGTGTATACGATTAAATTGACATTTTTTCATTTTCAGAAATTAGGAATCGAAGTACTTAATGAACAAGGATACTGACTATTGAGATGAGTCCATACACAGGAAGCGTTTGTCTCGACACTAAGAATACTAAATAGAGGTAAGAATTTGCCTCTCAATAAAATAAGCTTGTGCCTAATTATAAACAGTACATTTGTTAAGATTGATATAGAGTGTAATGCTCTTTATTAATGCAGATTCGTCAAATCAAGAAGGTCTTTTTACTTAGACGTGAGGAAGAGATAACCACACAGTAGCCGGGACGGAAGTAGAACCAGCAGGGAGGTTAGTGATTCACTCACTCTGATTCTCTTGAATAAGAATACAACTCCCAATGTCTTCTGTTTTGACAAAAGAATTATCGTTTTTATTTCCTTTTAATAGAGCGCACAAGATTAGTGTATTTTGCGGACAGGTAGTACATGGTTTCTTGGCTGAATTTACGTCACCCTTGATTTGCTAGGAGATTAATATAAACATGAATGGTCACTGGAATTTAGGCATAAGGGTGTCACAACACTATTGGATATGCACCTTCTAGTTTTTCCACACTGATGGATGAGACGTTAAATTGCAATCTAATATGTGAATATGAATGTAATCTAGATATCCAAATTATATGTGCGAAATATAATACGAGAGTGCATGTAGCCTCTATCCCATCACCACAATTACACTAAGAGGTGATAGACATCAATGAATAATGTAGGATACCAGTTCAGCTGGTAATAGGGCAGTTTGTTTCTTGATGGGAAAGTCACAATATGTTCCCTATTGGTTGAGTTTTGTACTTTTTACACTTCAAGCATTGGAGACACAGTTTACTAGTGTGATCACTTGTGGTCCACCAGGGGGGTTTAGGTTGCTGTCCCTCATCTACTGCACTGCTTAAGAAACAGGTATTATTTAATCACGCTTACCAAGGAGGCGCCGTGATCCCACAGCTCAAGCATCCCAACTGCAAGTATAAATCCGTTTGGTAGGTTTTGAGATATTAAAGGAAAAATGTCTCTATATATCTGGGCGGGACCTAACTACACAAGCACGAGCTTGGTTCTAATTGGCTGACAGCACTTCAATCTAGGAAGTGTTGGCAGCCATCTTGGCGCAATGCTTTTAGGTCTCGCCTAGCGACGCAGCGCATATGCTGCACGCTTGGCGAGATCTATTGTTGTTGATCTTCCCAAACACCACTGCACTAACCTAAACCCTAAAACACTACCCCCAGCACGACCCCCTACACTACACAAACAACACTGCACTACCCTACATACTAAAACACTACCCCCCGCACGACCCCCTACACGACCCAAACACCATTGCACTACTCTAAACCCTAAAACACTACCCCCAGCATGAACCCTACACTACCCAAATACCACTGCACTACCCTTAAACATGACCCCATACACTATACAAACACCACTTCACTATCCTAAACCCTAAACCACTACCCCCAGCAAGACCAGCTACACTACACAAACACCTCTGCACTACCCTAAAACACTACCCCCAGAATGACACCCTACACTACACAAACACCACTACACTACCCTAAACCCTAAAACACAACCCCCAGCATGACCCCCTATACTACCCAAACATCACTGCACTACTCTAAAACACGACCCCCTACATCACTGCACTACCCTAACCCTAAAACACTAACCCCAGCATGAACCCCTACACTACCCAAATACCACTGCACTACCCTAAAACACGACCCCCTACACTACACAAACACCGCTGCACTACCCTAAACCCTAAAACACTACACCCAGCACAACCCCCTACACTAGACAAACACCACTGCACTACCCCAAACCCTAAAACACTACCACCAGCCTGACCCCCTACACTACACACACACCACTGCACTGCTCTAAACCATAAAACACAACCCCCAGCACTACCCCCTACACTACGCAAAGACCACTGCACTGCCCTAAACACTAAAACACTACCCCCAGCACAATCCCCCTACACTACCCAAACACCACTGCACTGCCCTAATTCCAAAAACACTACCCACCAGGACACCCTACACTTTCCAAACACCACTGCACTATCCTAAACCCTAAATCTACCCCCAGCACGACCCCCTACACTACACAAACATCACTTTAATACCCTAAACCATAAAACACTACCCCCATCACGACCCCCTACACCACCCAAACACCACTGCACTACCCTAAACCCTAAATCTACCCTCCGCATGACCCCCTACACTACACAAACATCACTTTAATACCCTAAACCCTAAAACACTACCCCCAGCATGACCCCCTACACCACCCAAACACTACTGCAATACCCTAAACCCTAAAACACTACCCCCAGCATGACCCCCTACACTACACAAACACCACTGCACCACCCTAAATCAGAAATCACTTCCCCCAGCATGACCCCCTACACTACACAAACACCACTGCACTACGAGTCAATGAGTGTGCGTCCCACCACAGTATGACCCTACCGTGTGATCCATGTGCCACCTCCAGGGTACGGGAGGCAGAATCGGCATCGCAGGTCCTCTTGAAGACCGTTGTAGCACTAATTCTACATTTTGGAACTAGAGCATTTTAACCTTGTTGTTCCTACCAGATACAAAGAGAAGATCTTGTGTTATTCAGTGCCCTTGTTACCTTTTTTGTGGGTTGTGGTGCTTGTCACTTCGCTGCCCCGCCTGTGCACACGACTGGGCACCCCACCTCGTGTGCCATCTGCAGGGCCTCTGCCCTCGGATCACTGGTTTCAGTTTCGGGAGTGGTAACATAAACAGTTGCTCCCAAAGGACTAACCTGAACACTTAGGTGAATATCCCCTGCACCAGCATTCCACGGGAATTCTTTCCTAGCTCTCCTACATCGACGAGGATGCCATAATAGCACGGCTCCACTCGTGACACCGCATGATGTCATCGGAGCCATAAGAGGACCTCGTCGGCGTGCTGACGTCAGTTCCACCCATTTTTTCCGTGCCACCGAGGCAAACAGGTGGACTGAGACATATTCACATGTATACATAGTATACTATATATATATATATATATATATATATATATATGTATATATATATATATATATATATATATTCACTGAAAAAACCAAAGGTTTCAGGGGCGTTATAGGTGGGAATTGGCATTTAAAAAACCTTAGAAATTCACTGAAAAAAAACATAGGTTTCAGGGGTGTTATAGTTAGCTGTACATTTCCCTCTTACAAAACCATTAAAATTAGGGGTGGGCGGAATTCGCGAAATTAACTTCCGCAAATTATCGCGAAAATGCAGAAAATCTCCGCAAACACGCCGGAAATATCGCGAAGACGCGGACGTTTTTTGCCGCCTGTTTGTGGTATTTTTTGCGTGATCGCGGGTCGCCAACTTACCCATGCGGTTGCTCACGGGCGCGGCCATCTTGTTTTCACTTGTCCCGCCCTCTCGCGATGCTTACTTCCTGTTCCGGGTCTCGCAATGCATGTTCGCGCCTGTTCGTGGTCGATATTTCCTGTTCGCGAACGCTTTTACTTGATCGCGTTGCTTTTTGCTTGCTCGGGGAAAATATCGCGCGAACTTGCGCACGTGGTCGCAATGGGCGTGGCCATCTTGTTTTTCACTCTATTACATGGTTCTGGGGCCTGATTTTCAATCCTCCCTAAATCTTTTCAATCCTTTGTTTATAGCCACTTTTTTTGGATCTTTATTACTTATTATTTCTCTAACTATTTTCCTGCTTCTATATTTTTGGTTTTTGTCTACTTTTTTTTTGTTTTTTAGCTACTTTTTCATTCTTTCTATTGCCTATTTATTTCCTTTACTTACTTTTTAAATTTTATTACCTTTTCTTTCCCACCCCGTCTCTCATCCCCAGAACCATGTCAAAGGGTAGGACTCGCCGCAGCCAGAGCCGTGACCGCCTTCCATGTGGAAGGCGGCGCCCACAAGGGGTGCAGGCACGGGCCTTATTTGGGGAGGTGGAGTTGGCTGCACTCATTTTCTTTGTGCAGCGCCACCTCCCCTCAACCCTGGCAGCAGGTGGCAGGCCTGGGTCCGGGTACGGCCTCCGGGAGCGTCGACAGCGGTGGGGGAAGGTGCGCCGGGCAGTGTTGCGCATCTCTGGGGTCCGGCGCACCCAGGCACAGCTGACGCACCGGTGGTCCGACATCCTGGACCGTGAGCAGGACCTACTGGACCTGCTAGGAGTGGAGGTCCCGGGGCTTGGTGAGTACCTATTTAATTTATTACAACTTTGTGTCTGTTCTTCTGCTCTATGTTATATATTGCGAATATCTTTTTTTCCTTCTAACCAGCTAGAATGTTGCTGCTTACAATACATTCCAGGTTAAAAACTTTTAAAAGTCTTCTGTGATTATGACACAGGTGCTCTTCTGCGCTACTACTAATCTTACTTGTTTGCAGCTTTGTGTTTGCGCTTGCTTAGCGTGATTCTTTACGAGTTTATTTTAGAGAAATTAAGTTACGTAATGCTACAGTGACTAACGTCCACTCCTTACTTTGTCCTGTCACTAATAGATAGGGGCGGATTGATACTTAGGTTTAGGTACTTTGTAAGGACCTTCTAATTGGTTAGTGGTATGCATGATGCCCCCCCTCACTCAGTTACGTGACGTGCTGCTAGTACGGCAGTCTTTAGAACCTTTTCTAGTTTGTTCAATGAGTGGAGGTAGGCTTAGCAGTTACTTAGCAGTAGCAGATCAGGATCAATCAAACCAAAATTTGGTGTATACAAAAAATGTAGTCATGTTCATGTGTCCTCCATGATTGGACCATACGCATTGTTGAGGAATACAGTGGAAATGCATACTTAATGTACAATTGGCATGCCTGGAATAGGTGGGCTAGGTTGGGTGGTACGTTATACTACTACTTAGGCTTAGTTGTAACTTAGTTTTCTTTAATCAGAATGGAAGACTGGATTACTGTTGATAAATAGTAACTTAAGTAGCCGAACTGCGAATCCCCCGATATTACATGTTGACCAGATGAGATCGGTCAATGTAGTTATTGCAATTGTTGTTTACATAAGTGTTTTTTGACCGTTATTGAAAAATATTGTATTTGTTTGACACCATCCATCAATGTTTGTCTCTTTCTTATATCTTTCCTGTCCATCAGCACCCAGGGGCAGACCGACAGGGACTGGGCAGTCGGCGGGACAGGAACACCACCAGGAGGACACCGCTGAGGGCTCCTCTGCTGGCCCCAGTAAGTCTTCTTGTTTTTAATAATATTTCTTATTCCATAACTTTTACTGCCCCATTTCTCCCGAACTATAGTGTGTTTCCAAATGCTATTTTTTTACCACCAATTATCCTTCGATCTGTACGGTTTCAAAAATCTTATCCCTGCCTCCGCTATGATGACTCTGAGTACTACTACATCCTATCAATCTGTCTGTACTGTAGTAGCTAGTCTTGCCCAGTTGGCCAGTGCCACTCTTTGTGAAAGGTTGTAATATAAAAGTCATATTCACCGGTAGCTCGTACAATCCGTTCGGTCGTTGTCTTGTACTACTTTTACTCTTATTGATGTTGACGCTTTGAAAATTCACAGCAACAGCCCTACCAGATTTCTTAATATTTTGATATGATACCCTATAGGACATACCACTGTTGTAGGGATCTTGCACATACATTTGCACCAGAAAATAGGATGTTGGTGATGGTAGGTTGGACCTTCCTTGCACACCTCAATCAGAAATTCCGCACCCACCACAATTCCACTGCTTGACTATAGTACTGTCTTGTCATACCTATTAGGTCTCGGAACCCTCCCCCCAAGATACCCAACAAGTAGACAACCCAGAGCATAACACACCCAACCTCTGTCGTGGAAGCAATTCACATGCACACCCTTACTTTAATTTGCTCACTCGTGTAACTTAGTCCACTCCACACCAAATACCACGAAGTCT
Source organism: Triturus cristatus (assembly GCF_964204655.1). Lineage (NCBI taxonomy): Eukaryota > Metazoa > Chordata > Amphibia > Caudata > Salamandridae > Triturus > Triturus cristatus. The sequence goes on from NC_140581.1 coordinate 649,296,999, forward strand.
ATGTAAGTTTAAAATGTTTATTTCAATTTGAGAAGGTCTGTACACTGTTTTCTTAGCAGCACCAACCGGCAAATCAATAACATTAAAACAATATACATTGTTACACTTATACAGTTGGGAATTAAATCATGATAACTGAACAGTGGTGGAAGGCAGCACCACCATCACATAGCAATTTAGTTTATATACATTTATAAATGAAGATGTGAGTGAATGGACCCCTCACCTCAGAAGAACCTAGTACTGGTAGTTGGTGCATCGTTCAGAAGCTCTGGTTCGTAGAAGGGAATCTTGCGTCTGTAATGCGAAAAAAGAAATGGTGTGCGTTAGTATATTGCAACTTGCAAGCATTTCTCAGCCGTGCCAAAAAGTGTAGCATCTATGGATAAGCAATATGGACTAACAGTAACAGTAGTACACCAGTTCTTCCTAAAAAAGTGGATTGTTAATGTTTGTTGACCGCTTGTACGCAGCGCGTAGACTAGACAGTAGCAGTGTGAGGCAGGTCATGTGGGCTCAAAGGTGTCTTAAGAAGCTGCAAGGTAAAGGTAACGTCACATGTGCATGGCTAGGGCTAATCAAGCAAAGGCTACAATGATCATGTAACTATTAGTGTCTACTCTACTACTACCTGATTTGTACTAGTGATGTATGTTAGTATTAACTCATTTTTCAACCTTGCTACTGATCAATAGGGGGGAGGTGTATATGACGCCTAATAAATGTGTAATGTTTTCTAGGCACACTACCGACCACCATTGCTGGGGCCAGCGAAGGCGAAGGCGACGCCGAGGGCGAGTTTGCGGCAGTTGCAGATAGCAACGGAGCGGTAGGGGGAGTGGCAGCACCAGTGGCAGGCGGTGGTAAGTTAGATTCATAATCTTTAACTATTGTTGAACTTGACAGCACACTCACTGCAAGGGTGTACTGTATGTATATGTATACTGTACAGTTGTGACTTAGGGCCCCCATTAGGATGGTGGGCGTATTGCCCCCGCCGGGCCGGCTGGAATTCACTGCTGTCACCGCAGGGGCAAACCTCCCGCCATCCCTGTAGAAAATATTCAGACATGTCCAGGCGGAAAAGGGTTCAATATGGCGGTGGTGTCTCTCTCACCACACCGCCAGCCATATAATCTGCATTTTGGAATGCCTTTGCGTGGCGGCATTGCCGTCCGCCACGGAAAGGCATGCACACATTGCAGAGTATGCTTGGGGGCCCCCATGGAGGGTACCTACCGATGCTATGGTACCCCCCCGACTTTCAAAGCAAAACGTGACAGGCTCCGTATGGGGCCCGTCATGTTGTGCTTGGAAAAGCAGCACAACATTTTAGCATTGCTTTCAGCAAAGCCAACCAGAATTTAAATTTAAAAAAACAGGGTGCGCCCACCACTGTGCCGGGCGCATCATCCTAATTAATTGTCCCCACGGGACCCCCACCCTTTTTAGCAGTCGGATGGCGGGCGGACAAAGTCCGCCCGCTATCCGATGTCGTAAGTAAGTATGAGTTCTTGGGGACGTTTGAAGAGTGAACTAGAAGACTAGAATTCGCTTTGATTGGTATAGGACTAGGAGCCGGAGTATTGAGTAACCAATGGCCTCATCTATCTGATTTGAACTCCGCTTTGAAAGTTTTATGGAGAAGAGCACCTGGTGCACTGTTCAACTAAAAAGTGTAAGACAGGTGGAAGGAAGAAGGACGGGCGCCATTTAAAATGTTATGTACTACTGTGCTTTATTTTATAGTGCTACTCTACCATGCCACTATGTGTATAAATAATTCCCTTGTCCTACTGTTTTATTAAGACTATATTTTACAATTGTCTTGTTTTTTTCTTTTTGATACACAGCAACTCCGAAACTCAACCGGAAGGAGTTGGCCGCCAAGGCACGGCGCCGGAAGCTGGAGGCAATCCAGCATGAATACCGGCGGCTGGTGGTCCTAGCCGAGGAGGAGGAGGAGACTGCAGCAGCTATTGAAGCCTCCTCCAGTGCCCCGGGCCCCAGCCACCGCCCTCCAGCGTTACGGCGCCACCGCGTTGCGGCTGCCTGCCGCCACCGTGTCATCTCCGGTGCCCCCCCCACTGTGACTGCAACTGCCACGGCCTTAGACGCCGCGTCGCCCATTTAGAGGACGAGATGCGCCAGATGCGTGTCCTCCTCCAGTCCCGGCCCACCAGTTAGTCCCTGTCACTGCCCCTTTTTAAATTCCTGTTCTTTACTCGTTTGGCGTTTGACTTTTTTCTACTGTGGACAGTGGTTGGGGTTAGGGAGGTGGGTGGGTCAGCTTTTGTGGGTTTAGTTTATTTGTTAGGGTAAATTAAATATATTTTTCTATGTTACATGCAATGTTGTTAATGTTTTGTAGGTGGGGTAACTGTTTTACATCACACTGTTTCCTTGCTGGTGCATTTCCGCCCATAGCCTGTGTTTGATTACAATAATTTGCTGACTGTATAAGACACAAACAGATATATGCGACACACCTCACTCATTGACTGGTCCTTCTAGTACTTTCAGTCTGTCCTCTAGTCTATGCATTCTTTGGAGTGGTGTTTGAAAATGAAATCATTGACAACATGTCCATTATTAATTCTGCCTCCCCCTAACTTCTCTCTTACCGGTGCTTGATGTTTATGTCCAACTGTGGCACAGCACTGGCTGCATGGTGAAGATGGTTTCCTTTTTCATACATGCCATGATTGGGGTGGTGGTAGTATAGTAGTAGTAGTATACACTGGCAGGGTGGCAGCATTTCCAAAAAAAGAAAAGGAGATAGTCAATCGCCTTTGAGAGACTGTTAGAGGAGTAGTTGAATGAAGTACATCACAGAATTTACCGAGCAACAATTATATGCTCAAATAATTGACAAAAAAACTGAATGGTGGTTATTATGAGGATAGCCTACTAGACAGAGTTACAAACTATAGTTTTGTCGACTCGAGTCACTTGACTATGCCTACAGTCTAACAGTTAGTGCTGTATATGAGGAATGACAACAAACAAATCCAATCAATGCCGGCAATTCATGCTGAGGTATATGTTCCTTTGTTAAATAAAATAACCTCTGAAATATCCTACTCATGGGTGGGCAAGCAGAAGAAGATCATCGCTCTGCATTGAAATTGAAGTAGTGTTGCTTTCACCACATCCGCCCCAGCAAGTGTGTGATTACGTATTGGTGTACATTTAATTTAGTTACACCTCGACAATAAGTCACACAGCCCGAGGGAAGAGGGTTAGGGTTTGTTGAATGGATGGGAAGGGGGATTTTGGGAAAGGTTTGACATAGAAAAACAGTATGCATACATAGACAAACAAACGACAATCATTGAAGACTACCATACCATATCCATTCCATATGTTAAGGGAGAAAAAGGCAATGCATTCCCGATGATGAGACCCGGATTACATACACTTCTATTTCTTGTTCTGTTCCGGCCTTAATACTTTAACAGATAGCAAATAGAAATTTTAAATATTGGTAGTGAAGAATCGTAAACACAGAGCAAACGTAATGATGATTGATAATAACAACTCCAAGAATACACTGTTGTAAAGATTGTATACAAGATATTAATCAAATTATTTCAAAGAAGTTAAAAGTGGATACTGTTACTGTCTTATCCTGGTCAAAAATGTGGACTGGTTTTTTGCATCTCGGCATTCCTCTTGCTCCTCTCGTCCATCAATCTTGAGTGTGTCGCCTCGCCACTCGCCACTGCCCGGCTGGAAAAAAAAGGTGATTGTTTGGTAAGGTAATTAATATGCATTGTAAAGTTTTATAAAGTTTTGGCCAAGGCCCGGCCTGTAATTTTAGATTGAAAATCAAAGGGGATATTGAGAAAGAAAGTGAAAACAAATGCACAAGTGATGGTGTAGTGCAACAAGAACACTTTCCGAGGTGGCATGTATGCATATGCATCATCTCTACTCTAGTCTGTTTCCAGCATTGACCTTCAACAGTAACAGGAGAGATCAGGCCTACAGTGCTTACCATTAGCACATCCTACGTTACCACTTTAGAATCCTTTTTTTTTCTCTCAAAGAGTTGGACAAACGCAAAGCACATTATCCATTCCAAACATAGCATTTTACAGTTAAAGTTAGTAAAATCAATGCACTGCAGTCATCCCACCGCTACACTCTATTCAACTTCTACACAGACATTTGGGTCTGCTGTGGTTGTTGTTGACGTGTTTACCTTTAGGCTTTTCCGTTTTATGCCACTCCTGAAACATCCTCCTCCTGACTTCATCATCATCTCTGATACTTTTACTGACTGAAGATCGGCCTGCAGAATAAGTATAATTTTTATGAATCACCCAGAGTAGAAATATAAATATTACTGACTTGAGTCATTCTTTATTGTGTACAGAAAGATAGATTACTACTAGTACACTTTGACATCACTTTGTGCACAACAAACAACGCAAACACAAAGACCAATAGCTCAGAGTCAGGTGTCCAATGCATGCCATTAATTGTCATCATTCATTACCTGTTCCTTCTCATCTTAAGTTAACGGGCCGTCTCTTTCGCCATCATCATGATGGACGGTGCTGTTAAGTCACAGTCATTTGCATTGCGCATATTGAGTGAGTCCCCTTCCTGTATTGAATTAAAAGAATTGTATCACCAAGATGCAGGAGAAGTACACATTTCTTGTTTGCAAGAAGGGGAAAATTAGTGTGTTCTGTAGAAAGTTGATTAGTGGCAGTGCACAATTACATCAATTCATGCGCAACACACACAACAAAATCTACATCATTCAGTCTGCCATTCTGCGGCCAATGCATGGCATCAATCATTACCTGTTGCATCTCATCTCGTTAACGCTGCAGGCCGTCTCTTTCACCATCATCATGATGGACGGTGCTGTTAAGTCACAGTCATTTGCATTGCGCAGATTGAGTGAGTCCCCTTCCTGTATTGAATTAAAAGCAATGTATCACCAAGATGCAGGAGAAGTACACATTTCTTGTTTGCAAGAAGGGGAAAATTAGTGTGTTCTGTAGAAAGTTGATTAGTGGCAGTGCACAATTACATCAATTCATGCGCAACACACACAACAAAATCTACATCATTCAGTCTGCCATTCTGCGGCCAATGCATGGCATCAATCATTACCTGTTGCATCTCATCTCGTTAACGCTGCAGGCCGTCTCTTTCGCCATCATCATGATGAACGGTGCTGTTAAGTCACAGTCATTTGCATTGCGCAGATTGAGTGAGTCCCCTTCCTGTATTGAATTAAAAGCAATGTATCACCAAGATGCAGGAGAAGTACACATTTCTTGTTTGCAAGAAGGGGAAAATTAGTGTGTTCTGTAGAAAGTTGATTAGTGGCAGTGCACAATTACATCAATTCATGCGCAACACACACAACAAAATCTACATCATTCAGTCTGCCATTCTGCGGCCAATGCATGGCATCAATCATTACCTGTTGCATCTTATTTTCAGTTAATGGCCAGTCTCTCTCGGCTCTGAAGGAGGATAGCTATAGAAGTCATCAGATTCATGGTCCACTTGTTTTGGAAGGACGAGGAAAGTTTGAATTTGTTGTTACCATCATCCAATCATCATTCATGAGGGAAATGGAATTGACCAGGTGATGCAGTATGATCGAGCGGAGGAGCTGGATTCTGAGGACTGTAGTGTCAAATGGCAGATACCTGAAACTTGTATCTTAAATTAGAAGAGTAGAAGACGGTGATAATGCATTTGTTGCGATTCACAAGTTTATAACCGGAACGACAGACACAAACAAAGGGGGAAAAAAGGGAGGAAGACAGTAAGTGCGAGCCTAATTGTCAGGGAAGTATAGCTCGTCCTCAAACTCTGGGGGATCTTCCAGTAGTAGGTAATCATCTGACACAATACTTCCGTCACCTGAGCCGCTGTCCTCATCTTCCTCTGTTGATTCATGCATTGTGTAATTCGGTGGTATGAAGTGCTGATTCATTTTGATCATTGTTAACCTCTCCACGTTTTTGGGAGATAGACTGGTCCTTCTCAAGGTTACAATGGAACCAGCAGCACTGAAAACACGTTCGGAAGAGACACTTGCGACAGGGCAAGCCAGATAGCTTATCGCCAGCCTGCTGAGCTGTGGCCAATCAGACCTTTTCCTATACCAATACTGCACTGGGTTTTGATCAACGTACACCTCTGTTGGGTCAACCAGATAGGCCTGGACCATCCGTCAATGTTCAAGGTTGCTGCTGGTAAGCTTTTGTGCTGTTTTTTCTGTGCATCAGCACTGTGCTTAAGGCCCATCTTTACATACCAATCTGATAATGATTGTACTCGGCCGAATGATCCAGTTATTGTTTTTGTAGTCGATGGTGATGGTGAGTGTTGCGATTGTGAGCCAACCGCACTGCCCTCAGCCGACGAAGTTGCACTTGATTCTGCATGGCCTGCTTCAGTATCAGTACTTGTTGTGGGTTGATGTGGCGGGCTTTTAATTAGCAGCCCTTCGTTTTCAAACTTGATGGCTGCTTCAGCTATACAACTTTTGTAGCGGGCAACATCATTGTCGGAAAAAGAAAGGAATAGTCCTAATTTTGCACGTGGATCCAGAATTGTGGCACAAATGTAATGTTCTTGTGACAAAATTTTATTTTGTATCCTTACATTTTCTGATAAGCGCCTGGATAAGCTCTCCACCAAGTCATGGGCTTGCCTTCTGTCCTCTACACCTTTGTAGGATTCAGACACATTATTCAGCTCATGCTCTAGCATTTGCAACAATGGGATAGCTTGGCCCATTGTACAGTCCTCCTTGCTGACTTCACGTGTGAAGACCTCAAAAGGAGACAGCATCTCAGTCAGGCATTGAATTAGGGTCCATTGCTCCCTCTGAAGGGTCATGCCTTTAACACTAGCATCACTGCTTCTGTACCAGACATATTCATTGAGTGACCTGTGCTGTTCGTACAGACGATCAAGCATGTAATACGTTCAGTTCAAACGTGTTGCCACCTCCTGGATGAGTGCCTTGACTGGCATCCTAAGTTCACGTTGGATGATCCTCAGCTGCTTCCGAGCTTTAAAAGAATGGCTGAAATGAGTGCATATTCTTCGGCAGATGGCCAGTAAATTACTTACTATGGGTTCTTTTTTCAGAAAGTCTTGCACTATAATGTTTATGCAGTGTGCCAAACACGGAACCCTGAAATAGGAACCAAGTTCCATGGCCTTCAGTACATTACTGCCATTGTCTGTGGCAACAAAGCCAATACCAAGCCCTCTGGGCAGCAGCCATTCCAAAACCTTGGTGCGAAACTCTTCTAAAATGTTTTCAGCCGTATGAGATTTCTCCATGGCGAACATGGCTACAGTTGCATGTTTCCGAGTACCTTCAAAAATCCCAGCTGTGTCAACAACACCTCGTGCAGATAGTTGATCTCTAATCCCCACAAAAGAGATCCAGTGTGCAGTGATGCACATGTAATCTGTGGCTTGGCAACTGCTCCACATGTCTGTTGTCAGGTGGATATTGTGCACAGCACTCTGCCGCAAACCATGACCAACCAATTCCAGCACATCATGATGTAGTGCCGGAACAGCAATTCTTGCGAAATAGGACCGGCTGGGAACTTTCCATTTCGGGCAGATGGCAGACACAAATTCAAGGAAACCCACCCCTTCCACAAATGAAAAAGGAAGAAGGTCCAGCGCTAACATTTTAGCCAGCTTTGCATTGTACAATCGTGCCGTTGGGTGGTTGCGTTGGAACTGCCCCTCCAACCTAAACATGCTGTCAATGGTAGGCTGACTTACTTTCCTTAGTGGTGCTGTTTTCATTAACCCACTAAGGCTCAACGACACAGATTGTCTCATTGAGGTACTCGCCGGTCACCTTGGTGTCTCACCCACACTCTGAGTATGGCTCTTACTGCGGTGCCACTCTGATGTTACTGAGGAGGATGTGGGTGTTACCACTGCAGTGACTGCACTACTGGAGACAGGGCTAGAAATGCCTCCCTGTTCTTCACCTGCCACCACAATAATATCGCTCCCTGATTCCTGACCAACTTCAAAGGGTTTAGTTTTTCTACTTTCTTTTAACTTACGTAGGTGATCCTCCCACACAATATTGTGGTGTATTTTTAGATGACTTGCTTGTCCTCCGGTACCATAGTTTGTACCAAGCTTACCACGCCGAACACTTTGCCGACAAATTGCGCATATAGCAACGTTCTCCTCCTTAGCGCTAACAGAAAAGAAGTCCCAAACTGGGGAGCAGAACTTTCTGGCACTGCTGGATGTGCCACTTTCAACACCAGATGAACTTGAGGGGGTGCTTGAAAATATGTGACCCTGTCCACCTACACTGTGACTTTTACTACCACTTCCTACTGAGATGGTTGAGCTGGATGTAGGTCCCTGCCGGGCCTTGGAAAATATGGCAGCTGGAGGTAGTGGTGGTGTAACCTGTGTTGGTGAGATCCGTGCTACATCCCGCTCAGTAGCAGCCTTTCTGGATAGGGTGAGAATGTCGGTCTCCAATCCCTTTGGGGCGGGAGTAATGTGCGTGATGACTGGCTCGTCTTCATCAACATCATCACCCCCCTCTTCTACATCTACCTCCATAACTCTAAGTTTTTCTGGGACCTTCCTTTTCAGAAGCAATGTCTTGTGGCGTACTTCACTCTCAGACCGAGCTGGTGGGACCCAAGTGTCATCACGATCATCAGAAGCGGGGCTTGAAGAAGAAGATGATGGACTAAGCCTCCTTTTCCTTGCTGGTGGTCTGGAAGACAATTGATCTTCTGAAACAGTGGTTTGACTTCGCTCCACTTTGTCTGCAGGAAGCTCGATTTCCTGAAATGCCCCTACGTCAAGAGCAACAACTACTATGGTGGGCTGTTGCGGCGGCTGCTGCTGTTCTGGTTGCGGCGGCTGCTGTTGTTCTGGTTGCGGCGGCTGCTGCTGTTCTGGTTGCGGTGGCTGCTGCTGTTCTGGTTGCGGCGGCTGCTGCTGTTCTGGTTGCGGCGGCTTGACACTGATCTGCTGAGTTTGTGCCTGCGTTGAACTTGATTGAGTACTACTTTGCGGTAATGACATTTCTTCAACATCGCTGCTCGTTAGTAGACTGGCTACCCCTGCGACACTAAAGCCCTTGGGCCTAGGTTGGTGGGGTTGGACCGCTGTGCTGCTCCCAGCTTGGTTCCCGGACAACGCTTTGGTGCCAAAAAAAACATTGGCCGGCACACCACCAGTCGTGGTTAATGGCACTTCCTTTTTCTGTTCCTTCTTCTCACCGGCAACTTTCTTGGTACTGGACCTGGTACCTTTCTTTGGGGCCATCTTCTTCAGATGTCAGGAAGGAGGCAGATGCACAACAAGTTCTGGTCACACGTGGGCGTGATGCGCAGCAGGACTTCTGTCTGGCTGGCAGTACAACGGGTAGCCAGGTGATGCCGATTACACCTCCTACTCTGTCTTTTGTGCACCTAAAAGCAAAGAAGACAGGAGAAGAACATCAGTGAAATGCTGCATTTGTTTTTGTGGTTCAGTTACTTAGTACTGTACTAGTGCAAACAAAAGATAGTCTAGGCATTTATGACTATTTTTTTTAACTAGAGCTATGTTATACTACTAGTACTGTGTACAGCCACACACTACACTCTCAGGAAGGATAGGAAAGTTAATAATAAACAACAAAATAACAAACTAATGGAAGTGGGGTGGACCATTGCATTATTTGAGCATCTCAGCATACATGGAGCTGCTGCTGGCACAGGGGGTGGATGGATGGAAGCAGTAAGCCAATAGGAAAACCATGCAGGCCTATATGGCAAAAGCAGGACACTAATAACTCCCAACACAAAAAAAGGCCACCCGCCACATGGACACTCACAAATCACTAACAAGCAGGGGGCCTGGGAAACACCAGGAGCTGACAAAAGGCCTATGAAAGTCAGGTAAAGGATGCATGCTGAAGCACACTGCTCTGCCTTTTTAATGCAACAAAATGCAAATACGAACATTCACAGGCCCCAAAAAGGTCTGCAGGGAGCATGCATCGCACACCAACACTCACCAGACACACACAACAAAAGCATGTCTTTAAGACAACCAACATCAGAAAGCCCACCCCAAAAAAACACATGTCTCCAACTCAATCCAATGCCATCCATGCCCTAAATGATGTCTAAATTCAACAGAGCACACAGAAAACAGTAGATTAATAAAGCTGTGGCTACCTGCTCTGGTCCTAGTGGATGAAAGCAGGCCTGTTGGCAGACAAGGCCAGGCAAGCTTGCAGGCCTAGGCCACAAAATGGCCACCAGCCACATGGCCAGGCCCAACAACATCAGCAAGGCCACCCCAAAAAACACACTTCCCCAACTCAATCCAATGCCATCCATGCCCTAAATGATGTCTAAATTCAACAGAGCACACAGAAAACAGTAGATTACTAAAGCTGTGGCTACCTGCTCTGGTCCTAGTGGATGAAAGCAGGCCTGTTGGCAGACAAGGCCAGGCAAGCTTGCAGGCCTAGGCCTCAAAATGGCCACCAGCCACATGGCCAGGCCCAACAACATCAGCAAGGCCACCCCAAAAAACACACTTCCCCAACTCAATCCAATGCCATCCATGCCCTAAATGATGTCTAAATTCAACAGAGCACACAGAAAACAGTAGATTAATAAAGCTGTGGCTGTTGTATCTCGTGCACTCATACAGCACGCCATTGTAATGCCTATTTGCGCATGTCCTACATTCCAACAACATCACAGTGCCGTTTGGAGGTGGTACATGCCACTTTACAACATCGACTGCTGCGGCTCTTGTAACAGGCCACACCAGAACACAGAGACACACTTACCGCACTTCCTGTACACGGACATGTCCGTGACACCCCGTTCCCCTTGCCGGATAGGCACACCCCTCCACTGACCTGTGAACCCCAGACCAGCACACGCCAGTTGTGCATGCAGGAGGATGCGTACGTAGCTACACATCAAAGGCTCACTGCCAACGCTGAGGTGACAGCACACTGTGATGTTGCAGGGCTCGTGCCTATCATGCTAAGACAATGACCACAGGGACACACTTACTAAGATATGGGTTTGGGGGGCATTGGCGGTCCTGGAGTTGTTGAGAGGAGTCTTCTGGCCCTCATGGGTATCCCTGTATCATGCTCATTGACTTTATGGCACCTGTGGGTGTTCTGGTGTGGCTCTTGGCTGTGTTCCCTTTCATGGTGCAGGTAGTTGTCCTGCTACACCACCAGCAGACAGCAGGTGTAAAATCCCTGGTGCTAACGTGAATTTGTTTCGCATTGCAATTAGTGTGAAAGTCGTGATGTGATTTTTTTCGTATGCAGAACAATATACGAACTGAGCAGTGTATCTTGTCAAGATCCAGCACCTGACGCACTATTCCCAATCAATATAAATACAATGAGATTTCTTAATAGATTTCGTGTGTACACTGTAAGTGCACCCAATACCTCAGTGCAATACAATACAGGATTTTAGTATTTAGTATAAATCGCAAAGGTGCACCTCATGTCTTTTTGCACGGGAACGGCTACTCTCCATTTCATTATCAGCACTTTAAGGGAAGTAAAGTTGAGTGAAATCTAACACACTATTCAGAAGTTGGTGCAAACTACAGATATCACTAGTATTCCAGCGATAAGTGCCCCAAAATTTAACACCATGGTGGACTCCATCAATAACAGTAATAAGAACAAGAAAGAGTCACACAGCAGTTAAGAGAACAACCAAAAACATTATTAATTTTTTTTTCAAACTTTATTTTTTATAATAATAAATACATAAACGATAAAATATTTTCAAACTTTATATTTTTATTAACATAAATATAAACAATTAACTAATAAACAAAATGTAACAACAATAATACAAAACAACAAAGCAGGACACTCCTGTGGGAGCCATGGATGTCGACGACAGACCTGGAAAATCAAAAAGATTGTTAAAAAAAAAACAACATGGTATTCTTAACAAAATACCACAAGAAACAAATCACAGATATATAAAATGTATACAGCTAACAACATTTTATAAGTTTAACTTGCAAAAACTGTAAATGTTGCCGCATTAAAATATTTACCGAATCTGAGGAATTTTTTTTGCAGAAGGCACCACGCCCACAACGTTTTTCATCAGTGGTGAAGACATTTTTAATTTTTTCCAAGGGGCAAACAAAGACCAATGCCACCTTTCATTCGCAAGATTTGCCAAAGAGTTCTGTTACGAGGGGATCCTAACAAAAAATACTCGTGCGGCACAGCAAGTATGATGAAACACCTAAGGCCCCTTCATCCAAACAATCTTGCACGAGAAGAGTGCAAACAGATGAGAAACACTCCTGTTCTGTATCTGTAAAAAAGAATCACAAATAAATGTATATTAATAACTTTCAAATTTATACTATTCCATTACTGTACAAACACATTTTATATAAAAACTGACTAAGAAACTATAGCCCTGAACCACAAGTGTGACGATCGTTAAAACACTACATGCATAGTGCATACTACTTTGAAGCAGTTCATGCCCTAAAGCCTACCTCACTAAAAGACTACATGCTAACTGACTAAATGATTACAGTACTATAAGGAGACACACTGGGTGAGTAACAGGGTGTTTGCTAGAAGAGTATGAATACTAACTAGAGAATTGAAGGTGTGAAAGACAACTGTGTAGGTGATTAGAGGCCTGCATTAATACTGCATAGGCATTTAAAGCAGTCCATGTACTAAGGCCTGTCTCACTGCATGACTACTTGGGTACTGACTGAATGATTAGAGTACAGCAAGGAGAGTGCCTAGGCGAATGTATAAGTGCTAGGATTTTCGCACAGGGAATAGATTAGTACTTGGTACTGAATGAGTCACTAGAGGAGTGCAAAGGCAGTCACAAGTGCTGGACTGTATGGATACTGACTAGGAAATTGAAAGTGTGAAAGACAAGTGTCTAGGTGGTTAGAAGACTGCATGCATAGTGCATAGGGGTTTGAAGCAGTCCATGTGCTAAGGCCTGGCTCAGTGTACTTATACTTAGGCACTGACTGAATGATTAGAGTACTGCAAAGATAGTATCTTGGTGAATTTATAAGTGTTTGGGTTTTAGCACAGTGAATGGATTAGTACATGGTGCTGAATGGGTCACTAGAAGACCGCAAAGGGAGTGACAGGGTATTTCCTGGAAGTGTATGGATACTGACTAGGGAATGGAAGGTGAGAAAGACAATTGTGTAGGTGGTTAGAGGACTGCATGCATAGTGGATAAGGGTTTGAAGCAGTCCATATACTAAGGCCTGGATCACTGGATGAGTACTTGGGTACTGACTGAATGATTAGAGTACTGCAAGGAGAGTGCCTGGGTGAATTTATTAGGGTTTGGCACAGTGAATGGATTAGTACATGATGCTGAATGGGTCACTAGAGGACTGCAAAGGAAGTGACAGGATTTTTCCTGGAAGTGTATGGATACTGACTAGGGGATTGAAGGTGTAAAAGACAAGTGTATAGTATGTTAGAACACTACATGCATACTGCATAGACATTTGAAGCAGTCTATTTGGTACTTAGAAACTGACTAAATAATCAGACTACTTCTAGGACAGTGCTTAGATAAAACTTTTAAATGTTCAGTTCTGCCACAGTGAACAGAATAGTACATGGTACTGCACCTTAGTGTCAAACCCTGACTCATTTTATCAAGGCATAAGCAAAGACTAGCTTCTAATGCTACTAAACCTTGACAACATGAGAGGTTTTAAATTAGTTATCTGTCAGCAAATACACGATGTTACCAAATGCCTCTCTCACAGTGGTTCTCAAATGCACACAGACTCAGAGTGTGATTCTAGACAAGCACCACTATCCCTAAGAGTTTACCAAAGCTCATTCACTACAGTGGAAGTGGTAAGCGAACTGCACACAATCTTCATATTTCAGGACTGCACTTTTATGTCAAAGCCTGACTCATATAATCAAAGCATAAGCACAGACTGGCTTCTAATGCTACTAAAACTTCACAACATGACCGGTTTTAAAACAGGTATATGTCAGCAAATACACGATGTTACCAAATGCTTCTCTCACAATCCTTACCCAAATGCACACAGACTCACAATGTGATTTTAGACAAGCAACACTATCCTAGGAGTTTACCGAAACTCATTCACTACTCTGGAAGAGTTAATGGTACTGCACACTATCTACATATTTAAGTACACCACATCAGTGTCAAAGCATGACTCATTTAATCAAAGCATAATCAAAGACAGGCTTCTAATGCTACTAAAACTTGACAACAATACAGGTTTTAAAACAGTTATCTGTCAGCAAATACACGATGTTGCCAAATCCTTGTCTCACAATCCTTACCCAAATGCACACAGACTCACAGTGTGATTTTAGGCAACCAACACTATCATAGGAGTTTACCAAAACTCATTCAGTAGTGTAGAAGGCGTAAGAGTACTGTACACAATCTACATATTTAAGTACTGCACTTTAGTGTCAAAGCCTGACTCATTTTATCATTACATAAGCAAACACTGGCTTCTAATGCTACTAAAACTTGACAACATGACAGGTTTTAAAACAGTTATCTGTCAGCAAATACATGATGTTATCAAATGCATCTCTCACAGTGGTTCCCAAATGCACACAGACTCACAGTGTGATTCTAGACAAGCAACACTATTCCTAGGAGTTTACCAAAACTCATTCACTACTGTGGAAAGGGTAAGGGGACTGCACACTATCTACATATTTAAATATTGCACTTTAGTGTCAAAGCCTAACTCATTTTATCAAAGCATAAGCAAAGACTAGCTTCTAATGCTACTAAAACCTGACAACATTGCAGGTTTTAAAACAGTTATCTTTTCGCAAATACATGATGTTCCCAAATGCTTCTCTCACAGTGGTTTCCAAATGCACACAGACTCACAGTGTGATTCTATACAAGCAACACTATCCCTAGGAGTTTACAAAAACACATTCACTACTATGAAAAGGGTAAGGGGACTGCACACAATCTACATATTTCAGGACTCCAATTTAGTGTCAATGCCTGACTCATTTAATCAAAGCATAAGCAAAGACTAGCTTCTAATGCTACTAAAACCTGACAACATTGCAGGTTTTAAAACAGTTATCTTTTCGCAAATACATGATGTTCCCAAATGCTTCTCTCACAGTGGTTTCCAAATGCACACAGACTCACAGTGTGATTCTATACAAGCAACACTATCCCTAGGAGTTTACAAAAACACATTCACTACTATGAAAAGGGTAAGGGGACTGCACACAATCTACATATTTCAGGACTCCAATTTAGTGTCAATGCCTGACTCATTTAATCAAAGCATAAGCCATGACTGGCCTCTAATGCTACTAAAACTTGACAACATGACAGGTTTTAAAACTCTTATCTGTCAGCGAATACATGATGTTAGCAAATGCTTCTCTCACAATCCTTACCCAAATGCACACAGACTCACAGTGTGATTTTAGACAAGCAACACTATCAATGGAGTTTACCAAAACTCATTCACTAGTCTAGAAGAGGTAAGGGTACTGCACACAATCTAAATATTTAAGTACTGCACTTTAGTGTCAAAGCCTGGCTCATTTTATCAATGCATATGCAAAGATTGGCTTCTAATACTACTAAAACTTGACAACATGACAGGTTTTAAAACAGTTATCTCTCAGCAAATACATAATGTTACAAAATGCTTCTCTCACAGTGGTTCCCAAATGCACACTAACTCACAATGTGATTCTAGACAAGCAACTCTATCTCTAGGAGTTTACCAAAACACCTTCACTACTGTGGAAAGGGTAAAGGGACTGCACACAATCTACATATGTAAGTACTGCACTTTAGTGTCAAAGCCTGACTCATTTTATCAATGCATAAGCAAAGACTGGCTTCTAATGCTACTAAAACTTAACAACTTGACTGGTTTTAAAACAGTTATCTGTCAGCAAATACATGATGTTACTAAATGCTTCTCTCACAGTGGTTCCCAAATTTACACAGACTCACAGTGTGATTCTAGACAAACAACGCTATCCCTAGGAGTTTACCATAACACATTTCTTAATCTATGAGTACTACATTTTAGTGTTCAAACATGACTCATTTTGTAAATTCATAAACAATGACTGATTTCTAATTGTACCAAAATATAAAAACAGCACAGTTATCTGTCTGCAAACACATGAAAAACACAAATGCTTATCACAGAATGGTTTCTACATGCACACACACTGTCAATAAGATTGTAGACAAAAAAAGTACTCCCTACACTTTAGCAGGAGAAATACATTAGTCTGATTAAAATCAAAATAGTCTACATACATCCCCTCACAATTAAATAACTCACCTTTCAAGTTGTTTTGTAGATTAAGAAGTATATCAGTCACACACCAGATATCAGTCACACACCAGCTTTTCTTATACATAATCTCTGCACTGTGCACCTCTCAGCAAAACCAAAGAATTGCAAAGTTTCCCTCTCATTTTCCATACATATACATGTAAACATCAAATTACATTCCTTTCCATATAAATTCAAAAGCAAACAAACATTTCTATTGGTTGAACATTTCAACCCTTTCCAAATGACACAAATTTGAACCCTACCCCCATTCTGCCTTCTGCCTGTTACCATAGCAACAGGTCATGGAACACTGAACTGAGCACACTGGTCACAAGTTCAGCACACAATGTTGCTAATCAAAACAGCAAGTGTGCTTGACTTTTCAACATATCAGCTTTTCATATATAATGTTCCTTTCACACACTTTGTGTTAACCAATAAGAATCATGCATTTAAAAAATAGAAACATGCACCCTACCTTTCAGTGTAGAGGTTATCAAACAACCAATGATTTCTTATCTTTTTTCAAAACTGCATCTTAGCCACCATTTTAGAAAAATCTTACTTTTCAAACTGCCATTTCATTTACAGAGACCATCTGAGTGCATCCAGACCTCCCTTCAAGATGCTTAGAGTGTGGTTTGTGGGACACAGCTATATTTTCTGGAGCCAAAGGTATGCAGAAAACAAAGGCATTCACAAAGACCTAGGTTTGCTAAATGTAGACATTAAATGGATTGGACAGAGAGGGTTAACGTGGCTCCAATTGATGCCATTGGTAAAAACCTTTATGCATATCCAACACCCTGACCTCATAATAGTGCACTGTGGTGGTAATGACCTAGGCACTTTGACTGGGGTAGGTCTGGATATGCTTATGAAGGACACCTTTGCAGAATTGTTTTCACTTTTTCCCAAAACTGTGTATTCTAACATATGCCAAATGCAGAAGTGGAACTGGTCCAATCATTTTTGTCCACAGATTGAGAAAGCTAGGAAACATGTGAATAAATCTGTTTCTGCTTTTCTCCGAGACTATAGAATGGGGTCCATTTACAATAACAATCTGCGTTTTCATATGCAAGAGATGTATAGGAGAGACGGAGTACACTTTACTGATGAAGGAAACAGAGTCTTCCTCAACAACTTTAGACTCTATATAGGTACTTACTTATAAGTACCAAAAACTCTCAATGAACACAACGGCTCTTTTTAGAGCCACTCAAGAAAAAAACACTTAAGCTAGATGTTTATCTCCCAAAAATTTCAGTTTTTTTTCCTTGGATCCGCGCACCCAACGCGTTAGGAACCGTGCACCCAAAGCGGGAGGAACCGTGCACCCATAGCGTTAGGATGCGCGACTCCTAATTTTACCGTACAAAAAAAAAATAGCCCATATTACTAATTTTTATTATCCCCGGGGACCCCATCCCCCGGGGCTTATAAAAAAACGTTGGAGACCGTGGGGGGAGCCCCAATGCCCCCACGGTCCCAGTCGGCTCCCCGCGTCCTTCGGGAGCCGGCATTGCTTTTCCACATGGGGAGCTGCTGACATGCAGCTCCCCGTGTGGAAAAGCAACATCGTTTGGATTTTGAAAGAGAGAGCAGGACCTGTACTCTCTTTCAAAATCCTAATGAAGTTTGCTATGGGAGGGCGAGAGACTCCCGCCCTCTCAAAGCAAACAACAGTGTCCTGGGGGTGGGCACCCCAGGACACTGTAGGAGCCAGCCCTGGGGGGTGGCGGTCCCCAGGGCCCTCGAGGGCTCCAGGAGGGGGGCCACTCAGCCCCCCTCCCCTATTAATATATAAACATTTTGCCCCCGGGATTTGGCCCGCCCGGGGGCTAATTATTAGGCCTGGGCGAAGCACTACGCTACGCTTGCGTAGTTTGCGAAGTTCGCGCTACTTCGCACTACGCGAACTGCACGTAGCACAGTGCGAACACGCGTAGCGTAGTTTTGCGTAGTGCTGCGGTCATTTTTTGCTTGCTCGCGGTCCTCAACGTCAAGTTGGCGACCGCGAGCAAGCAAAATGACATCCCGGCGAGACTTTTTCCTTGTTCGCGATCAGCAACATCAAGTTGGCGATCGCGAGCATGGAAAATAAACCTCCCGGCGAGATTCCCAACGCGAGGTTTCTCATTGCAAGGGGTCGCGTATGCTCGCGACCGCTCGCGATGAGAAACTACCAGTTCGCGTTGAGAAAGCTGCCGCTCGAGTAAAAATCTACTCGAGCAGCAGAAAACTACAGCTCGCACTGTGCAAGATGCCATTTTCAATGATTGCACAGTGCCGGTTGCTTGTCCGCACTGTGCAATCATTGAAAACAACATCTTGCACAGTGCGAACATGTTACTACGCAGTTCGCGAAGTGCTACGCGTAGCTCGCGTAGTGCGAACTTCACTTTTCGTAGCTTCGCGAAGTGCTACTTCGCGAACTACGCCCACCCTTACTAATTATTAACGAAGCGTGGAAGCCCGCACTTTGGCTTTTTTTTTTTTTTTCGTCTGGATCCACGCACCCTGCGCGCATTTCGCCGATTTTTTTTTTTTAAAGAGGGCCCCAGGGGGTCCTTCTGGGACCCCCTGAGCAACACTAGAGGGTCAGAGTATTTCTACCCTGCCCCCTTTATATGTTTTAAACACTTATTCCCCTTACTTCTTCAGCCTCGCTTCTACCGAGGCACAAAATGGCTGCCAACATTTCCTGGTTTCGAATGTAGACAGACACTCGACAGCCAATTAGTATTCAGCGTGTGATCGGGAAGGTGTGCGCTTGGTTCGGGGAGGGTGCGCTTACGGTGCGGATAGGGTGTGCGGATCCTCCGAGGCCATAGATATTACTAACTTTTTTACCCTCATTTTCTCAGGAACTACTGAACATATTTACACCATTTATGCCAAAAGCATGAGTCTGAACTGAGGAATACCTCTTTGCCAAATTTGGTGTAATTCCGTTCAGCAGTTCGTGCTGTAGCTGCGTCAACAGGTCCTATGGGAAAATGCATGGGGAAAATGCGTTTTGGGACCCCCTTTTTTCTCGGCCCCCGCTTGACGAATCACCGTGAAATTTTTAGGATAGGAGCGGACCAGAGCTGGCCAAAAGTTTGGAACATTTCACGAAGATTCGTCAACCGGCGCCAGACTTATTGGGAATAGAATATTGCGGATTTCCTATGGAAAATAGGTCCTAACTATAACTACCTACTGGCGACCGCCAGTAGGTAATATATATATTTTGTTCAAACAAATGCCCTAGATCTTCGGGAGGGCACTCAGCAGCAATCCACCCATCCGGCTTTCATTCTTGACTCTCCACTGCAAAACAGAAAAGAACATTTGTAGCCTGACGCGTTTCAATGCAGAAAGCATCTTCCTCATGGGCTTGCAAAAATTACCACAGGAAAAGCTCTCTTTTATCTTTACTTACGCATGTCTCATCATTTGTTTTCCTTAATAGGCTTTGCGTAGGGCAGTTTAGTGGCATGCTGGGACAAGTAGTTCCATCACGAGCAAAAGTCTCCCCTAGGCGGGCTCCTGTCGGTAATTAATATTAAAATGCATGTCTTTTCCTTGGTAGGACTTTGAATATATCTATATATTATCTACTGGCGGTCGCCAGTAGATAGTTATAGTTAGGACCGTGTTTCCATAGGAAATCCGCAACATTCTATTTGGAATAACTTTGGCGCCGATTGACGAATCCTCGCCAATCACCGTCGCGCACGGTGAACAGCCTTTAAAAAAATAAATAAATAAATACATAACTTAGCATTTAAAAAACCGTACAAATTCACTGAAAAAACCATAGGTTTCACACATGTTATAGTTAGGAATTAGCATTTAAAAAACCTTGCAAATTCACTTAAAAAACCATAGGTTTCACACATGTTATAGTTAGCTGGACATTTCACTCGTGAAAAACCATTGATATTCCCCCGTTATAGTTAGTGCAGGTAACTATAACTCACGCGACCGCAATCCTCTGCTGATGACGTCAGATATTACATCACTGATGACATATGTGTCTTTCTGAAAAAAAAAAAATTGTAATATATGTATAGCTAAAAATTAATGGAAGAAGACATGGGTAAATAAGTGTCTAAATACAGTGATGTAATATCTGACGTCATCAGCAGAGGATTGCGGTCGCGTGAGTTATAGTTACCTGCACTAACTATAACGGGGGAATTTCAATGGTTTTTCACGAGTGAAATGTCCGTCTAACTATAACATGTGTGAAACCTATGGTTTTTTAAGTGAATATATATATATGTATATATATTTATATATTTGAATGTTTAGAAATTACCATTTGCTGGTTAATCCGCACCTAAAGTCATTCTCCCTTAGGGCCTCAATGCCCCCCCACTGGCCTTTTTGCCCTAAATTCACTGCCACCCGCTAGCTGGGCCAGCATATTCTTATTTTGACATTGCCTGTGCTTGTTCATTTGCTTCACAAGCATTACTAGAGTCAAACTTCATTGCAGGTTGGCTGCTGTGCAAGCATGTGCATGCTGGTGGGCATTCTGTAAAAAGTGACATATAAACAAAGAAACACTATTATAAAATGTCCTATGATCATACACGTGACTGTGCACAGTGTAATCTCTGGGGCCAAAAAAAAAGATTTGTAAAGCCAATAGGTCAGCACCTGGTAGCAAGGGTAAGGACCTAGGAACTTTTTCAATATTTGTTCCCTTGTATATTGTTAGCTCAGATAATTTAAAATATGCATTTTTTTCCTGGAGATTGCGGCATGACATTAACTTGTTCATGTAGTCAGTAAAATCATAGCTTAGGAATCCAGGGACGAAGTGTAAAAAGGTACTTTCAGGTCCCAAACCCTGAGTTTTGCAAACAACAAGAATTACAACTGCAAAATATCTTAATGCAACGTGCAATTGAGTCACAAAGCCTTGCCAACCATCAAAATGGCTTTTGTTGCTAATTACAAATGGGAAATATGAGGGGGTGTGAAAGAATCATCCCTCTCCATACTATGTATCAAAGTTTTGTGACCGCGATTCCAAAACTATTACTGGATTAATGGGCCCTGAGTTGGTGTGACATGATTTGAAATTGATTTGCAAAGGGGAAGCGGTCTCAGAGGAGCAGTTTCCCTTTAAGAATTCTCAGGGTGAGCATACCTTCCCCATGTCTTTCCGTCAACATACCCACTGTTTAGGTCGAGCCCAGGACTAGTGCGCAAGCGCTGCTCTGGGGTTTAATCTGTGGTAGTGGAGTACAGGAGAGAAGCCACGCCCACCTCCGCCCATCTTTTTCATTGGCATGTGTCTTTGTCCTTTCTAAATGATTCCTCCTGATTGGTTTATAGGCTTGTTAGTCCCTCCTTATGATGGCCATGTTGTCATTTGTATCCTTCCATGGCTACTTGTCCCTTTACTTCGAGTGTTACACGGAATGTGTTATTTAAATTGTGAGTACTATTTTCTTCCTGTGCCTTCTCCCCCTCCCGCAGACCGTGCCTTTTCGCCCTGCTGCAGTCCCGATATTCGTGCCTTCTCGCCCCCACTGCCCCCACCCTTCCATTAGCAATGTAATAGGTCTCAAAACCTGAAACTAACATTGTGTAACTCGCCCTGCCGCTAGTGTGTGTGAAATACCGTCTGTTTGTCTTTTTTAAAATTGGTTTTGCTGCTATTGTGTGTGAATTATGGGGTGCTTGCTATTTTAAGATTCATACAGAAAATTGATTTTAGTCTCTCTTAATTGTGGGGGAATTGCGGGAACTGTTTTTTATTACTCGTAACCCACTGCGGCTGGAGGCACCGGAACGCTAGTGCTTTCTGACTTGTCCGAGTCCGCCATCTTTACTTCCAGCACAGTCTAGTTGTCAAGACCTGGCACCTACAAAACGAGACGCTGCACAAGCGCGCAGCGGGCGCACCTAAGGGAAGCCCGTCTGCGCCTGTCAGCGTCCCGGAGGAGTCCAGAGCCGGAAATGTTGCCGGTTACTCACCTCTACTGGGGAATTCTGTTGTTTACTGCAAATCAGAGCTCCTCGCTATTGGGGATCAGGCACAAGTCTGCTGTCATAAAGGTATTAATAGTATGACTGAGACCCCGTTGATATGCAATGTGTGCAGTTGGGTAGCTGACCCTCTTGACAGCAAACAAAGGGGCAGAAGTGCTATCAAGACAAGCTCAGTTATAGAACAGGGCTTACCAGATATTAACACACTGAAACTTCTCCTCCTGAACACCCGCTCTATAAACAAAATATGAAGTTCAACTGCACGACTTATTATCCGAGTCCGACCCTGATGTTATGTTTGTAACCGAAACCTGGCTCGAACCCTACGATAGCAGGGGCTATCCCACCAGTCTACCAGATTTTAAGGAAGGATCGGCCTATAGGAAGAGGGGGTGGAGTTGGCATAATCTTTAAATCTTCACTGTCTTGCTCTATTCTCCCTGCTCAAGATATAGTGGAGGCTGAAAGCCTCAGTTTTGTGATCACTATCTCTGATCATCAATCTATTGCGGGCATTTTGGTTTATAGGCCCCCAGGTCAGGGTGGCAAGTTTACTGAGTCACTCACTCAAGCCATTTCCCCCCTTTTCAGTTAAATGCAGGCGCTGCCTTCTGTTAGGAGATTTTAATATCCATATGGATGATCCCTCTGACTCCGAGGTGATTTGGCTGATGGAATCCTTAGCGATCTTCGGATTATCCACCTTATATTCATCTTCCCATCCATGAAAAGGGCCACACGTTAGCTCAGTTATTTTCCAGTGTCAGTATGGAAACTGATGCTTCTCAACCACTGGTATGGTCGGATCACTTTCTCCTGAGTTGTAAAATCCTATGGTCAATATCTCAGGCTCAACCTAGGGATAAGCTCCAGTCTGGTACTTTCAGACCCTTTAATCAGGTTACGTCTGATAGCCTCGAGAGAGCTCTGGGTAAGCACCCGATTCCATTTAGTGGAAACCCAGAAATTGATGCCCCTGGTCTAGAACAATGACTTGAAGAACAGGTCACGGTGTTGGCGCCCTCCTAAACGCGTAAAGCCACAAGTGACCGCGCCTCGGCACCGTGGTTTACAGAGACTAGCAGGAAAAGCAGGAGTGCCTGCAAACTTTTAGAGAAAGTCTGGCGAACCAAGTTCGACTCTAAGAATAAAGCCATCTATAAGCAAGCTTTGAAAGCTTATTCTAACGATGTGCGGGCTGAAAAGAAAAACTTCTTTACCTCAAAAATAAAAGGGGCCACTAATAAAAGCAAAGAAATATTTAAAATTGTTAAAGATTTTTCATCTCCCAGTGCTGTAAGCAAGGCTTTCACTCCCACCTCTAGCTGGGTGCATCAGATGGCCGGTTTCTTCCATGACAAAATCCACCTGATACAACAGTCATTTGTCCTTACGAGCATAGTCGAAAATGATGAGTCATGGAGTGTCCTGCCCTTGGGGGCTAGTTACGCACATACCCAATTTCCTCTATTTCCCTAGAAAAATCCCGGACATCATGGCAACTCTGAAGTCGGGTTCCCCTTCTGACCCCTGCCCAGCTAGTATTCTGAAAAAGATTGCGGAACCTTTAAACTCTGTAGTCAATTCAGTTCTTAATCTGTCACCTCAACAGGGAATTGTACTTAGCTGCTGGAAAAGGGCAAAAATCAACCCCCTCCTAAAAAATCCTACAGCGGACCCTGCGGTCGCATCCAACTATAGGCCCATCTCCCTGCTACCCTTCTTTTCTGAAGTCCTGGAGAAGTATGTTACCTCTGTGTTAACAGGCTACATAGAAGGAAACCATGTGCTTCATGACAGCCAGTCTGGCATTAGAACCACTATAAGCACAGAAACAGCCCTATTGGAAGTTTCAGAAACCATTAAAGCTCAGATGGACAAGGGGGCAGTGCTGTATTAATACTGCTGTATCTATCCGCAGCCTTTGACACTGTGCCCCATGACTGGCCCTTGTGCAGGCTAGCAGAGTGTGGTGTTGGAGGCACGGTGTACAATTGGTTTGCTTCCTCCCTTACGAAGCGGCAGCAGGAAATCTGGTCTCCGCCATTTACAGCTGCCATTCCTCCAATGCAAGTGGGGGTCCCGCAGGGCTCTATTTTGAGCCCCACACTTTTTAATATTTATATCGCCCCTCTTGCTCGTGTGGCAGAACTGCATGGAGCAAATATAATTTCCTACGCCGATGATACTCAACTCCTGTTCACTTGTGACAAAGGTGTGAGCTTTCGTGGGAGGGAGATAAATAATTGTTTAACTGAGGTTTTTTCCTGGATGCGACTTAACCATCTTAAGTGCAATCCAGAAAAATCCAAAATCATTTTTTTCGGCTGTGCCCCTTGTGCGGATTGGGTCTCTTGGTGGCCCGGCGACATGTCCCCTCCTTCGGCCCCAGTTAGCATGGTTAAAAACTTGGGAGTCAAGTTATACACGAGTCTAGCGATAAAGGCCCAAATCCAAGCGGTCGCTGGTACCTGCTTCGGCTTGATAAGAATGGTAAAACTTTCTTCCCCTCCTCCCGGTGGAATCCTGTAAAATTGAAATGCAAGCCTTAATTACATCTAGGTTGAATTACGTAAACATCTTGTATCTGGGGCTGCCAGAGTATTTGCTCAACCGGCTGCAGGTTGTACAGAACGCTGCAGCCAGAGCTATCCTTATGGTAAACCCCAGAACACGCATGTCACCTCACCTGAAGGTGCTGCACTGGCTCCCGGTGAGAAAGAGGGTCCAGTTTAAGGCCTTACTGCTCGCTTATCGGGCCTTCCATGATACGGATGCGGTGTACCTGAGAAATAGGATCCAACGTTACCAGCCTCAACGGGTCCTTAGATCCTCTAAAGAATCCCTCATGGTGACTTCCAAAATCACGAAATCTCGGATCGGAGGAAAGTCATTTCAGGTACTAGCTGCCCGTCTGTGGAATGAATTACCCCTATACCTTAGACTGGCGCAGGAGGTGCTGTCTTTTAGGAAACAACTTTTAAACATGACTGTTCCAATAATAACACCTGGTTTTGGGGAGGGCTTTTTTCTGCTTCAGTTTTTTTTTAGATTAGCGCCGGGACACCCTATTTCATTTCATTTCATTTCACGTAAATGCGAGTCCTATTGCATTGCAAATGTTTGTTTGGCATACTATAGTGCAGCCCATATGACCTTTTTCCCGCCCACTAACCCTCATTGCCATATGCACCTCACTGGGCTGCCACATCTGCTGTCGACATTAGGACATTACTGACACTGGGAGGCCGGAAGAGAAGGGCCACGGTCGCGCTCATGTGGCTTGTCATGTGGCCTGGGCTCTGTATAAAGTGGTCTCATTCCCTGGCCTTGGAGACCCCTCCTCTTGCACAGGCGGCCTGACGGCGATGAGCCCTAGTCTGCGGGGTTTATATCCTCGGACACAAGATACTGCATCAGGTTACTGTTCCCTGAAGAACCTACAGGATACTGTGCACACTTGCGGGAGACCTGTGTACGGGGCCAGATACAATGTTGGTCCCTCTGAGGTGCTTTTTTCCTCCTACCATGGCTGAATCGTTTTCCCAACATCGCCATGAAGACACATTCCGCCCACAACAATGGTAACAGCGTGCTCCTCCCCTCCACTGGTGATATGCTGTGAGGTCCCTCCCTGGCTGCGCAATGTCTTAGTGGAAACTGCTTGTCTCCCAGACCACACTGGCCCGTCAGTGATTGAAGCATTATACCACCTGATGCACATGCGGGTCTGCGGGGACTATCTCCCTGGTGTGGACCACTGATACAGGTAATAGTGGAGTGACTTGATCCTTACTTCCGGAGGGGGTTGCGGGGGGACGCACTGCACCGTCCCGCCATTACGAACTTCCCAGATCATGGCATTGAAACTCACCTCCCCGCTGGGTGCCAGTGCGCTCAAGGCTGACTTGCTGTGCTGCCCTGGGAACACGCAGGAGCATCTACAAGCAGGTCGCGTGGATCTAAAGAGACTGTGGCATTCCCTGACCAGCACCCGAAAAGTTCGCTAACCATCTGATCCTCTGGCAGAGATCAAATCCCCACTCTGCCCGACACCACCTGATTGCAGCACTACCTAGCGGGCGTGTGCCGTGTGTGCCTCAGGCAGACAACCAATGGCAATTAAGGTTCCCTTATACGCCCTGGTGGCCAGGGCCGGGCTGGAAATCCAAAGCAACCCTGGCAATGCTGATGGACCAGCCCCCCTGCTGCTTTTGTTAATGGGGTCTGATACAGCAGCACCGCTGCAAAACCGGCACCCAGTAACAACAAGCATTTGCAATACAATAGGTATCGCATTTGTGAGTGTTTGAGCTATTGGCATTGTAAATGACAATGCATTTTATTTATGTGTTGGTTTTTAAAACATAAATTAAAGTCATTGTCATTTACAATGCCAATAGCTAAAACTCTCGCAAATGTGAGACCTATTGCATTGCAAATGCTTGTTTAAATGGAGCATGTGTGTCTTCTAGAGAACAGGCAACTTAATATGTTCACATTTAAGGAATGCAAATAGGGGAATTGTGGTATTCTGTTTATCACACCAGCAGGCGTCCAATTTGCACATGACATTCATACATCGGGCCCCAACTTTCTCAAAAAGGTTGAGAGTCATTTCCATTCACAAATTGGAAGACCAGCAATCCATATTACTTCGCTATGCTTTAATATGGTTAATTGTTGATTGGTCTGTACCATATGCAGTATATACATTTGCCTTTGTTATTGAGGGCAGCCCATATGCCGCTATGTACACCAACATATTTTCCTGTGTAGAACCAGCACATGGGGAACATTTGTGTTTTTTTCTATAGTAAAAATAAAAGTGCTGGTGCAGGTCGACCATGTCATGGCATGGCAGACCTCTAATTATTCTTTTTTCATCCCAGAAATGGCTCCTACCATTAATGAAGAATTCAATCTTCCATTTTATAGTAATCAAATATAATACCAATTAACCAATGGATTACAATTAGCATTTTATTAACTGATCTTTTGTCTATAACAAAAAAAACAGGCCTTTTTCAGCAAAGAGCAATAAATAAAAGGAAAGAAATAGAAAGAAAAACATGGTTAAAAAAAGAACAAGAAAAAATGTGGAGTTCCAAAAAGGTTCGTTTTGAGATTAGTTTTCTAAATATATCATATGAGCTGTTCATTAATCCATTTTTTCGGTGTGTTACAAATACTCCCACTTTTGTGTATTGCAGGGGTATATGTCCTTTGACATATTTTCTCTTGTTTTACAACTTTTGAACATGTATCTGCCCATAACATTGTAGTGGTCTCAGAGATGCCACTGAGCAGTTATAATATGTTTTCATTCTGGCTGTTCTTTGATTAAGCAGTGTTTGATCTTTCTTTTTCTCTTACTAATTCATGGTATGTTCAGAATAACACGAAATGGAGCAGGTCTGCTGGAGGGCGGCCAGCAGAGTTAGATGATGTTGCAAGATTTCTTTTCCTAAGCAACATCATCAGTCGGAAGGCTCGGCTTCGGTCAAGGCGAACAACATTCTCTTCCTCGGGTTTGCCATGGTATGCGAGCGGGTCTGCACATATAAAGGTAAATCAAAAAGTCCAGAAAGTCCAACTATGTGGAACTCTCCAGTGCTCTGTGCTTCGATTGTGGGGGTGAAGGAAAAATCTTGAAATTGTTTGGTTAATCCCTTTGTTTCGGCAGTAGACTCACATTTGCTGCAGTAGATAGTTTGAGTCCAAGAAGTTGGGTTTCTTTGTCCCAAACCAGGGTGTAGTTGGAATTCATGTGCTGGGAGATATGTTCCTCCCATGCTTTGTCCACCAGATTTGTTTCCATCTGAATTTAGTCTTTTCAGTTTGTGTTTGATTGGTGACATTTGGAATTTGTTTGACATTGTGTTGTAACCAATGTCAAATTCTAGGGCTAATGTGGGGTAACAGACTGGTGGCCTGAGTAGAGTTTTCAAAACTGTTCTTTTCGTACAATACATCCCCAGAGTTAAGCCGCATATATGATTTGACATCCTGCCTTTGCATACAATACTGTTTCAATCTGACTTGAGAAGAGGTTGCCATATGAGCTTAAGGGTAACATTCGGTGAGGGCTCGGATTTCTACATAGCCATTTTGCATTGTTTGTTATCGTCAAACCGAGATATGTAAATGTATTTCTATCTTTTGGGTATTTTTTGTAGTATGCAACAAATATGCTGTTCCAGCAGGAATGAGGACATGACTCATTAATGGAGATCTCGACGAAGGGTGCTGCCAGAATTTCTGCCCACTGTGCAGAGAACTGGGCTGGATTATGTTTGGGCTAATGATTTCCACTTTACAAGCTCCTCAATGGAATGCTTTAATTTCTACTTCATGCTCCCTCTTCCCTCTTCTGATATATTATTTGGGGATGGAGGTAATGGCAGTACAGTTTCTAGATGAATGGTATCTTGGGGGCTAAACACCACTTTGAAGTGATTTATCAAAGCATCTTCTTTAATGTTTGCCTTAAGGATGTTTTTTTCTGGCGCCTAAGCCTCCACCAATTTTTCTCCAGATTGTACCAGGATTGTTTTCTAAGGCTGCTTCATTCCATCCACCTCATTTCGAGCTTTGTTGCAATTTTTGGCCCCTGTTTCGTCCGATGGAGCTTCAGAATGGAATTGTGTTTTCAGCTTCTCTTTGCCATTTTTGCAATCATCATCAAATCAGGTTTTGTGGGCTCTTTTCTGTGATTTTCTTGGCATATTCCTGTTCTTGTTACTAGGGATGCTATTATTGGCAGAAGATTCTGATAGCAAGGCAACCAGTTGCTGTTGCAGATTTATTTATTTATTTATTTTTTATTTAATGAGTTTCATATACTAGACCCGTAGGTATCAGAGCACTTTACATTCGGTTACACAATGTTACAGAAAATGAAAACAATTACACATGACGTCAAAAAATAAGCAACACATTGAAAGAGGGAAGAAAGGTGAGAGAATTAGGGAGGAAGGGGGGAAGGGGGAAATTGTGAGGGGGGATGAGGGAAAAGACGGCAGGAGAGACGAAGGGAAGTCTGCCCAAAGACTGCCTGGGAAAGTGACGTCCAAGGAAGGAGTCCACAGCCCATCTCCCCTTTAGCAAAGCAAGGTAGCTCCATCGGGCATTGGTGAAATATCTAGGTCTCAAACTGATGAGGGAGAGTTAAAATAAGAAAGTCCAGTGGATAAACAGGGTGGGAACTGTGAGCAAGGACTGGTGAGGGCAGGGGTCTATAGCTGGAAAGAAGAGAAGAGTAGAGCAGTAGGGTGAAGGGGGAGGAGGGAGCTAAGGTCACGAGAGACGCAGGAGAGTTTGCCCAAGGACTGGATGGGTAGGTGATGGCCAAGAAGGCAAGGTAGCTCCACCGGGCATCAGTCAAAATGGCTGGGTCTCAGCTGTCGATGAAGAGTTCACAGAGTCAATGACTGAGGCAACCATCTTGAGGTCAGGCGGGGGGATGAGTCCTTGATGTAAGAATTCAGAGGATCCCCACAATTTTCCATACTCCGGATGAAAGGGGGTGTAGACTAGGCAGGGGATCAGCATGATGAGCAGAGCCAGGGTCCACATGTCTTTAGGGGGAGCGCGTTATGTCGAGTGATCTCCACCGGAGGGAGAAACAGCCGCCATTTGCAGGACAGTCTGGGTGACTCAAGAGTCCTACTTGTTTCTATTGCGCGAGCCCCAGCAATTAGCATGTTGAGAGAAGCCCCCGGAAGCGATCAATACTTCCCACTTCCTCAAATTTACCGCACCCCTGGGAAGGAGGGATCTCCGGCCGCCGTAGGGCCGTTTGATGTCATGGATGTCCCGCTGTGTCTCACTTACTCTGCTGCCGCAAACTCACTCTGCTGCAGGAGTGAACTTCACAATCAGGCTACCATAATCGGCCTGATTAAGTCCGACTTGTCTAGGCTGAACGCGTTCCAGTCTCGATGTCCCGGCCAGCCACCGCCAAGCCGAGGTGAGTGATCGCTTGCTACCACAGACCTTCACCGTCGTTTCGAGCGCAGATCAATCCGAGCCGCCATCTTGTGTTCTGTCTGCCGCAAGGAAGAGCTCTCGGATCTGCAAGCAGGTCAAACGAAAGGTGCAAATCACTTTTTGGGGGGAGGGGCACTGTCAGCTGGATAAACAGAGGTCAGCTGCATTGCAGAGCACTTATTTTGATCGCCGGGTGTGATCTCACAGTTCCCCAGGAGCCATATTAGTATATTCAGAGGCAGGGATGTCACGGCTCATTACTCTGAGATGCAAGATCGGAGAAGGGCGATTTTGCACTTCAAGTGAACCGCCTGCATTCCGGTTGAGGAATCTTAGTTTTAGGTAGGATAACAGCGCGGCGGAACGCCACATAGGAGGCTGGTGAGAGGGTTCACCACGGAGCATCATCTCCGAGCGGCCATCTTGATGAGGCTCCTTTTCCTTCCCCTCCAGACCAGGCCTGGCAGTTCGGTCTGGACTGTTCCCATGGGGCACAGGGTCAAGACTGATTTGCATATGGCTGGGTCCAATCTGGGGTGGCGTAATGGGCAGAAGAATGATGGATTTAACCCAGATCTTTTTACTGGGGGAGTATGTTTGCATTGTCAGCATTCCGTCCATCATTTGTTTGCTGTAACACTCACCTATTTGCTAGCACATGCAATGCCTGACTCTCTGTGCGAGACTTTGACCTTTGCCCTGCCAGTACAGATGACACTACTACAATTGTTCCCGACAAATGCCCACATGGACAACAGAAGCAAAGTTAGCGGGGGGTTTGCATTACAGTGCACAACTCCCATTGGTCTCAAAGGGCTTCAGCCCCCCCAACCCCACCGGTCGCGTGTGGCAGCCCGGGCTGAGACAGCTTCCCTGGCACACACACAGCCGCACCAGAGTACTTCACAGGCCTTTAAAAGTCCATAAGGTTGTTAATGCGATTTTCTTTTTCACCCCTTCTTAGAGCCCCTGCATCTCCACTCTGCCTATTGCTGGAAATTTTTTCTTAGCCCCCTTCCCCATAAAAATTTGCCTCTAGTTGCGCCTCTGGGTGCATTATAAATACGTTCTACTGAGATGTTCAGCTCTCTCAATGCATTCAGTGGGGGAGTTTCTCGTGGGTCGGTAGTCTCTTATGTGATGTCTCGGTGGCTGGGCAGTCTCTAGTGAGATGTCTCCGGGGTTGGGAGACTGGAGCTCGCTGCCCTGTCTGTGATTTTCCTTAATATACCTGGGGGTGCATAATGAGGGCACAGCCCTACACCACCCAGGGAGGGGAGGGGTCCGGTGCCCACATGAGCCCCCAATCCGTGCTGGACCAGTTATATCGTTATACCGGTTCTGAATTATATAGATATATATTTTCCAAAAACCTTTATTTTTCAATTTTTTGAGAAACACGTGACTAGCAGTTATTGAAGTACAAGACATGCAGCAAAGTGGGCACATTTTTGGGCAAACTCATTCATATTAGAACATCAAACATCTGATTCGCTAGATCCCGGCCAGAAAAAGGCATCCACACATTACATTTAGACGTCATATTCCTCTAAATCCCTGTTTAGGTTTCCCTTTCCCCACTGTGTGTGTGTGTCCCCATCACCCTCCTTGTTTTTGCTTTTGCTGTCTGTGGAGGGTGTGGCAGCCTCGGGCCTAGTAGTGTGTCTCAGAGGTCCCTCCAGACTGTGAGGTTATCAATTGTTGTCTCACCTACTGAGTTTCCTGTGGCTCTCTTTGGCTAAGGTCCATTCTTGTATATCTTTATGCCAACGATCTAAATCAGGTGACCTCTAACTCATCCAGGTGATGGCTATCCTGCGACAGGCCAGAACCAAGTCCAGTTGTAAGAATTTGTATGCCGTCTTCTTGCCCCTTAAATGTTTGACATTTGACTGAGGGGTTAATTCAAAGGGTAGGGGCACTGTTCTCTTTAGGTCTGCAACCACCAAGTCCAAAAGCACTGCACCTCACAGCAATGCCATGCTAAATGTAAAAAGCCTGTGCCACCAGTGCCACATCGAAGATATCCGTTTGGTCGGGAGGAGGACATACAATGCAGGTCTTTGGCAGTAAAATATGACCTATGCAAGAAATTAAGGTGAACCAGCTTGAAGTGAGCATTACATGAGATTGTGTGTCTTAGGCTATTGATGCGGGTCCAAACCCCTTCCTCTAGTGGAATCTCCAGATCTGCGTCCCATGCTATCTGCGACCGCATGGCCTTATGTAGGACCGTGATTAGATGGTGACCTGATCCGCAAGACAGAAGTATGCCAAGAGTTTGGTGCCGATCACGATCCGGTAAAAAATTCCCCCGTGCGACTCGTATCGGGTCTTTTTACCGTACGAATCGTACAAGTGCCGTACGAACTGGCAATCACGATTCGCATGGTAAAAAGTCCATACGACCCGCACCGGGAATCATTCCCCACACGTCCTCGGGTCGGAAAATGTGTCCGACACGTCCTCGGACGATTTACCTTACAAACGTAAAAATCCAAGTCCGACCGAGGAATCACGATCCATCCCGTGCGTCCGAGCCTACAACCGTATGGAAAAAACACCGTCCGCACCGAACACCAATAGCAACCATGGAGACATGTGCCCGCATACGCGCCCAACACTCCCCCCAGCCCCCGTACGTCCGACACGTACCCCCCGTATATGTATACCCCCACCCGTCTATGTACACCCCAGTACGTTCCAGTCGTACCCCCACCCCAGTACGTGTCGTACCACCGTCAATGTAAACCCCCCCACCCCTGTACGTGTCGTACCACCGTCTATGTACACCCCAGTACGTTCCAGTCGCACCCCCACCCCAGTACGTGTCGTACCCCCCGTGTACCTACACCCCAGTACGTTCGAGCCACACCCCCACCCCAGTACGTGTCACAGCCCCGTCTACCTACACCCCAGTACGTTCCAGTCGTACCCCCACCCCTGTACGTGTCGTACCACCGTCAATGTACACCCCCCCACCCCTGTACGTGTCGTACCACCGTCTATGTACACCCCCCCACCCCTGTACGTGTCGTACCACCGTCCATGTACACCCCAGTACGTTCCAGTCGTACCCCCACCCCAGTACGTGTCGTACCACCGTCAATGTACACCCCCCCACCCCTGTACGTGTCGTACCACCGTCAATGTACACCCCCCCACCCCTGTACGTGTCGTACCACCGTCTATGTACACCCCAGTACGTTCCAGTCGTACCCCCACCCCAGTACGTGTCGTACCACCGTCAATGTACACCCCCCCACCCCTGTACGTGTCGTACCACCGTCAATGTACACCCCCCCACCCCTGTACGTGTCGTACCACCGTCTATGTACACCCCCCCACCCCTGTACGTGTCGTACCACCGTCCATGTACACCCCAGTACGTTCCAGTCGTACCCCCACCCCAGTACGTGTCGTACCACCGTCAATGTACACCCCCCCACCCCTGTACGTGTCGTACCACCGCCAATGTACACCCCCCCACCCCTGTACGTGTCGTACCACCGTCTATGTACACCCCAGTACGTTCCAGTCGTACCCCCACCCCAGTACGTGTCGTACCACCGTCAATGTACACCCCCCCACCCCTGTACGTGTCGTACCACCGTCAATGTACACCCCCCCACCCCTGTACGTGTCGTACCACCGTCTATGTACACCCCAGTACGTTCCAGTCGTACCCCCACCCCAGTACGTGTCGTACCACCGTCAATGTACACCCCCCCACCCCTGTACGTGTCGTACCACCGTCAATGTACACCCCCCCACCCCTGTACGTGTCGTACCACCGTCTATGTACACCCCAGTACGTTCCAGTCGTACCCCCACCCCAGTACGTGTCGTACCACCGTCAATGTACACCCCCCCACCCCTGTACGTGTCGTACCACCGTCAATGTACACCCCCCCACCCCTGTACGTGTCGTACCACCGTCTATGTACACCCCCCCACCCCTGTACGTGTCGTACCACCGTCCATGTACACCCCAGTACGTTCCAGTCGTACCCCCACCCCAGTACGTGTCGTACCACCGTCAATGTACACCCCCCCACCCCTGTACGTGTCGTACCACCGTCAATGTACACCCCCCCACCCCTGTACGTGTCGTACCACCGTCTATGTACACCCCAGTACGTTCCAGTCGTACCCCCACCCCAGTACGTGTCGTACCACCATCAATGTACACCCCCCCACCCCTGTACGTGTCGTACCACCGTCAATGTACACCCCCCCACCCCTGTACGTGTCGTACCACCGTCTATGTACACCCCAGTACGTTCCAGTCGTACCCCCACCCTAGTACGTGTCGTACCACCGTGAACCTACACCCCAGTACGTTCCAGTCGTACCCCCACCCCAGTACGTGTCGTACCACCGTCAATGTACACCCCCCCACCCCTGTACGTGTCGTACCACCGTCAATGTACACCCCCCACCCCTGTACGTGTCGTACCACCGTCTATGTACACCCCCCCACCCCTGTACGTGTCGTACCACCGTCAATGTACACCCCCCCACCCCTGTACGTGTCGTACCACCGTCTATGTACACCCCAGTACGTTCCAGTCGTACCCCCACCCCAGTACGTGTCGTACCACCGTGAACCTACACCCCAGTACGTTCCAGTCGTACCCCCACCCCAGTACGTGTCGTACCACCGTCAATGTACACCCCCCCACCCCTGTACGTGTCGTACCACCGTCAATGTACACCCCCCACCCCTGTACGTGTCGTACCACCGTCAATGTACACCCCCCCACCCCTGTACGTGTCGTACCACCGTCTATGTACACCCCAGTACGTTCCAGTCGTACCCCCACCCCAGTACGTGTCGTACCACCGTGAACCTACACCCCAGTACGTTCCAGTCGTACCCCCACCCCAGTACGTGTCGTACCACCGTCAATGTACACCCCCCCACCCCTGTACGTGTCGTACCACCGTCAATGTACACCCCCCACCCCTGTACGTGTCGTACCACCGTCAATGTACACCCCCCCACCCCTGTACGTGTCGTACCACCGTCTATGTACACCCCAGTACGTTCCAGTCGTACCCCCACCCCAGTACGTGTCGTACCACCGTCAATGTACACCCCCCCACCCCTGTACGTGTCGTACCACCGTCAATGTACACCCCCCCACCCCTGTACGTGTCGTACCACCGTCTATGTACACCCCCCCACCCCTGTACGTGTCGTACCACCGTCCATGTACACGCCAGTACGTTCCAGTCGT
Organism: Triturus cristatus; assembly: GCF_964204655.1. Classification (NCBI taxonomy): domain Eukaryota; kingdom Metazoa; phylum Chordata; class Amphibia; order Caudata; family Salamandridae; genus Triturus; species Triturus cristatus. The sequence continues at coordinate 649,332,635 of NC_140581.1, forward strand.
ACCCCCACCCCAGTACGTGTCGTACCACCGTGAACCTACACCCCAGTACGTTCCAGTCGTACCCCCACCCCAGTACGTGTCGTACCACCGTCAATGTACACCCCCCCACCCCTGTACGTGTCGTACCACCGTCAATGTACACCCCCCACCCCTGTACGTGTCGTACCACCGTCAATGTACACCCCCCCACCCCTGTACGTGTCGTACCACCGTCAATGTACACCCCCCCACCCCTGTACGTGTCGTACCACCGTCTATGTACACCCCCCCACCCCTGTACGTGTCGTACCACCGTCAATGTACACCCCCCACCCCTGTACGTGTCGTACCACCGTCTATGTACACCCCCCCACCCCTGTACGTGTCGTACCACCGTCAATGTACACCCCCCCACCCCTGTACGTGTCGTACCACCGTCTATGTACACCCCAGTACGTTCCAGTCGTACCCCCACCCCAGTACGTGTCGTACCACCGTCAATGTACACCCCCCCACCCCTGTACGTGTCGTACCACCGTCAATGTACACCCCCCCACCCCTGTACGTGTCGTACCACCGTCTATGTACACCCCCCCACCCCTGTACGTGTCGTACCACCGTCCATGTACACCCCAGTACGTTCCAGTCGTACCCCCACCCCAGTACGTGTCGTACCACCGTGAACCTACACCCCAGTACGTTCCAGTCGTACCCCCACCCCAGTACGTGTCGTACCACCGTCAATGTACACCCCCCCACCCCTGTACGTGTCGTACCACCGTCAATGTACACCCCCCACCCCTGTACGTGTCGTACCACCGTCAATGTACACCCCCCCACCCCTGTACGTGTCGTACCACCGTCAATGTACACCCCCCCACCCCTGTACGTGTCGTACCACCGTCTATGTACACCCCCCCACCCCTGTACGTGTCGTACCACCGTCAATGTACACCCCCCACCCCTGTACGTGTCGTACCACCGTCTATGTACACCCCCCCACCCCTGTACGTGTCGTACCACCGTCAATGTACACCCCCCCACCCCTGTACGTGTCGTACCACCGTCTATGTACACCCCAGTACGTTCCAGTCGTACCCCCACCCCAGTACGTGTCGTACCACCGTGAACCTACACCCCAGTACGTTCCAGTCGTACCCCCACCCCAGTACGTGTCATACCACCGTCAATGTACACCCCCCCACCCCTGTACGTGTCGTACCACCGTCAATGTACACCCCCCACCCCTGTACGTGTCGTACCACCGTCAATGTACACCCCCCCACCCCTGTACGTGTCGTACCACCGTCTATGTACACCCCAGTACGTTCCAGTCGTACCCCCACCCCAGTACGTTCCTGGCGCACCCCCAACACAACCTCCTAAGTACGGAGCGCACCCCATGCCCCAACATCACAACCGCATGTACGAGTCGTACAAAGCCACACACAAGGACCAAATCGTACAACCAAATGGCCCATGTACACACCGTACACACGCTCAAAACGCACGTACACAACAAGGACAAAACAAAACAACTCAACAATACACCATTCGAAAGGCACACAGCCACTAAACATGGCCAACAACCACTAAAATAACACAATCACTGACCTGCAACTGTCAAAAACAAACAGAGGCCCAATACACCACCACTCCTTATAACACACCCACCCAAAATTCAAAAACTGCCACACCCACCCATGGACCAATAAAAAGGGCCCACACACACAAACCATGAGCCTTTGCAACAGACCCACTGCTGCCAGACACCACAGAACCAGACTACAAGCGACACCACATCTTACACTTGCACACCTTCACACGACCACCCTCACAAACACCCTCTCATCACATTCACACACACACACAACCATCCACACCCCCCCCAACATCCACACACCCCCCACACCCACACCATCCCCACCCACACCCCTCACCATGCCCACTACCAAGAATCCAAAGTTCAGTCACCGAGAGTTGGAGGTCCTTGTTGATCAAATCCTCAGAGTCGAGCCACAGATCTTTGGAACATTGGTCAGAAGCACCAGCCAGGCAGCCAAAACAGCCATGTGGCAGACCATCGTCGATGCTGTGAATGCTGTTGCGGACACCAGGAGGACCAAGCAGGATTGCCAGAACAGGTGGTACGATCTGCGGAGGAGGGTCAGAGCCAAGAGACAGGAGGAACACGACCAGGCCAACGCCACCGGAGGAGGGCCCTCCCGCAGACCCGTACAGTACCATCCCTGGGAGGAGAGGGTGATGGCCATACTGCCGGTGGAGGCAGTTGAAGGAGTAGAAGGACTCCGAGACCCGGGTGAGTACACAAACAACGCACCTCACATGGGGGGAACTGCAACCACAACCAAAATTAATAACAGGCACGCAAACACCACAAGCCATCGCATTACTCAACCACACTCCATGAGCAGGCACATGCCACTGCTGCCACCATGCCCCATGCACCCAGCTGGACAATGTCAAGTCACAGGCCACAGAAGACAACAACACATGACACGGTAACCCGGATGGCGGGAGTGTGGGCACCAAGAATCACATAGTGCGACTCCAAAGCAGACAACAATGCCCTCTGCCCATATGGCCTAGGTCACAGCCAGACAAACACTGTGTCCCAACACAGGAATGACTTGCCAGCAAATGGCGGATGCCTTGCATCAACACATGGGGGTGAAGGCACTGTTTTGCACATGCCAGCAGCTAATGAACAGCCAACAGTGTGAAAGAGTGGCAGCACACACCACCACAGCAGCAGCGCACAGACACACAGCAGACAAAATGGGTGCCTGGAGATCAGAAACAAACTCACATCAACAGGCCAAGGGCCACGCAAAGATCTGCTAACAGTGTGTGCCCAGGAAGCTGGGCCAAGGTGACAGAGGGTGACACACGGAGGGAGGGAGAGGGGGACACAGAGGGAGGGAGAGGGGGACTGAGAGGGAGGGAGACACAGGAAGATGGACAGAGGGAGGAGGCTGACACACAGAGGGAGGGAGAGGGGGACAGAGAGGGAGGGAGAGGGGGACAGAGAGGGAGGGGGACACAGGAAGATGGACAGAGGGAGGAGGCTGACACACAGAGGGAGGGAGAGGGGGACAGAGAGGGAGGGAGAGGGGGACAGAGAGGGAGGGAGAGGGGGACAGAGAGGGAGGGAGACACAGGAAGATGGACAGAGGGAGGAGGCTGACACACAGAGGGAGGGAGAGGGGGACACAGAGGGAGGGAGACACAGGAAGATGGACAGAGGGAGGAGGCTGACACACAGAGGGAGGGAGAGGGGGACACAGAGGGAGGGAGAGGGGGACACAGAGGGAGGGAGAGGGGGACAGAGAGGGAGGGAGAGGGGGACAGAGAGGGAGGGGGACACAGGAAGATGGACAGAGGGAGGAGGCTGACACACAGAGGGAGGGAGAGGGGGACAGAGAGGGAGGGAGAGGGGGACAGAGAGGGAGGGAGAGGGGGACAGAGAGGGAGGGAGACACAGGAAGATGGACAGAGGGAGGAGGCTGACACACAGAGGGAGGGAGAGGGGGACACAGAGGGAGGGAGACACAGGAAGATGGACAGAGGGAGGAGGCTGACACACAGAGGGAGGGAGAGGGGGACACAGAGGGAGGGAGACACAGGAAGATGGACAGAGGGAGGAGGCTGACACACAGAGGGAGGGAGAGGGGGACACAGAGGGAGGGAGAGGGGGACACAGAGGGAGGGAGAGGGGGACACAGAGGGAGGGAGAGGGGGACACAGAGGGAGGGAGAGGGGGACAGAGAGGGAGGGAGAGGGGGACAGAGAAGGAGGGAGACACAGGGAGAGCAAATCAGTCCTTTGGTGTGTGGGAATGTCTGCTCGTCAGCAGGTGGACTGCGTGCATGTAGACAAGGGTGCCCAGTGCCAGAACCCCCCCTCTTCATCATGGCAAAACGCAGGGCCATGTTACAACCTGTACACGAGCACAAGGACAGCCACCTGCATCATATGAGTGTGTGGATCCACTCCATGTGCACATGTACAGTGCTACAAGGAAGGCGCAAACGCATAGCTCGGCACACATGCACACTCCACTGCTGACTGCAGTCACACTTGACGCAGCAAGTAAGACTGTGCCACACATAGTTAAAGGGGCCAAATTGGTGCCCAAGGGACACACACATGCACAAGTGCACTGTGAGTGGAATGCAAGACAGATCCTAATTCCAAGAGGAAATGTGCCAACTTTGTAACGGATGCAACATGGATGTTGCATGGATCAAAATTAACATTGTCTCTCTCACACACAGGTCAACGTCGTGCTGCACCCCCCAACACTGGGGGGGAACACTCACAGGACCCGGATCTGCAGGAGACCGATCCCACCGGCAGCGACCACTCTCACCACTCTGCGGACGACCCCGACCGACCTGGCCCCTCTGGTGTCCAACCACCTGCAGCACCTGCGTCAGGTACAACCGTGCCAACCACCACCCCCACTCCTGCCACATCCCAGGAGACACCCAGGATCCCTGCCCCAACACCACAATGCAGCCAGGCTCGCCAGGAGGGACACGGTGTCCCGGGCACCCAGGAGGAGGCAGGCGACAACGCCAATGCCACCCCTCAGGGGTCCCGGAGACCCCATGTGCCCACAAGTGCAGGCCAGACGCAAGTGGGCAGGGGTGGTGGGAGTGGAGAGCGGCGGAGGCGCGAGCCTGACCAGTTGGCTGGGGATCCGGTATTTTCCCATGTCCGTAACATCCTGGACTCATACCGGCAGGACACCACGGGCATGGCCCAGGTTGTGTCCGTCCTCGAGGGGATCAAGGTCCAGCAGGCCCAGCAACATGCGGAGCTAATAGCCTGTCTACAGCTACACCAACGGAGGATGGAGGACAGACAGGCTGAGCAAGTGACGGCGTCCCAGGGGATTCACGCTGAACTCCGTCGGATGGCCGACACCATGGCCGACCCGCCCTGTGCCAGAAGGCGGAGAACATCACCACCCACAGGGAGGGATCATGAGGAGGAGGAGGAAACATCCGACGGAGCATCCCAGACGTCGTCACGGCCTGCTGCTGAGGTTCCCCGCAGGAAGCCGGGTCGTCCACGGAAAGGACCGTGAGGGTGGCTGCTACATCACCATCTCCCAGGACACCTGGCCTGGCACCTGGCCCACTGGAGCAACAGCATCACAGCATCAAGAGACATTCTCTGCCACATGGCCCTGCTGGTCACTGGCTGACCAATGTTGACAAAGACTGTGGCATGGACTCTGAGGATTTCCAATGGCAAGGACACCAACTCCCCTACTGAACTTTGGATTCCCTAATCCCGGAAAGGCCCTCACTTGCCCCCCCCCCCCCCATAATAAATCACACTATTAAGAGTAGATGCCTGCTGGTAGCATTATTACCTAACATGTGTCTTGTACAGTCTAAACATGCCTGAGTCATCTGTTCACTTCAACCATCCACACCCTGGGGCCTGAGTCTGGCACAGGACACATGGGTCACAGTTTTCTAGGCAAGACAGACATGGAGCACCATACACACCCGTGATGGTCAGAACCAGCTGAGGGGGTGGCCGAACAACCGTGCTGACAGACACATTGAGTACAGCAACAGTCATGCGCAGAGGTCAGGGATCCTGGCCCGTGTCCTGGGGGGCACCCAGGTACGTGTAGACAGGTGGCAGAACCATGTCCTGCAAGCTTGAGTCCGGTGGATGCAGAGAATGGGGTCATGGACAACGTTGGATGCATGGGGATGGCACATGTCACAATACCCACACAGTCATGGACATCATGCCCATTACACAGTCTCAGCACACACACACAGCTTGCATCTTGCCACTCGACACATTGACACATAGCCACAATCAGGGAATACCATGCCAGACATGCAGGATGCACCGTGCCAACACACCAGCATTGACTGAGAAGAGGCACCTTGGAGGCATAGGGACACCTTTAATAGTCATGTGTTTGGGATTGCAGAGGCAACTTGAAGTACACATGAACACATCATGTGGAGTAACATGTGGCTCCAACACTGGCACCCCCCTTCTGCAGCACAAATGCGTGATAGCCATGGAACTGGCACACAAGTGTCGGATAATAGCTAAATACCCACAGCTGCTCACGGAGAGCCTGCCATACACCATACATCCGCTGATGTGGAAGTCCCACGCCATGTCAAGACAATGTTAACCGTATGTGTCCGAGGGCAGTGTCACACACATTGATGCCTTCATCACAATCCACCATCCCATCACTGATGACTGACAACCAGGCAGCCCATCTATTCAGGTGTACCCAGCTGCATGTCGTGTCCCATGGGGATGCCACATGTCTGCAGAGGACCCAAACCCCGACCGGGGCAGTGTGCACACATCGTGAACAACTGCCACACCCAATACACCCCAGATGCATCCCTTACCCCATGGAGACTTCCAAACGTGTCCGTGCCTGTAACGCTGAGTCAGCCCACGATGCCATGTCCATGAGGAATAGCAGTGCCACAACAATGCAACCAGCAAACGGCATGCGCAGGTACCTGGGGAAGAGAGACACACAAGAAGTCAGCCACAAGAAGCACAGCCACTTGCATGTGCATGTACTCGACACATGTATGTATGACAACATGCTAGGTCACAATTATGTCTGGGGAAATACTACCATCACTGCCACCATCACTCCAGTGACACACCCACACACACCTCTGACCCACGTGCCATACATGCAGGTGGAGACACACATCACAACGCATGCCACACGGGGACCAATGCGTGCACACTCAGACCCTGGTACTCACCACTAAGCAAAGAAGTCGCGTATGAGCCGAGTCCGGATGTCCTCTTGCGGCTCCACATCCTCCACATCACTAGCCCCATTGCCAAGCCCTTCGTCCTCCACGGGTGGATGGTCCTCGTCATCTTGATCCAGGATGAGGGGCACAGCTCTTTCAACTGCCATGTTGTGCAGCATGCAGCAGACCATGAAGATCTTACAGACCTTCGCCGGGGCATATGGGAGTGCGCCGCCGGTCTTGTGGAGGCACCGGAATCGGCTCTTCAGCATGCCAAACGTCCTCTCTATCACTCGCCTTGTCCGGCCATGGGCGGTGTTGTAGCGGAGCTGGGCCGGCGTGATGGGGTTGCGGAGAGGTGTCAGCAGCCAAGGCATGTTGGGATAGCCAGCGTCCCCTAAATGGAAAGCACATGGATATCGTTAGAACAGGCGAAGCGGTAGTGCTGCTCGGCCAAACAGAATACAGGACAGACAGACTGTACCCACCAACAACACATGCACGTTCGTTGCGCAGCTGCATCATCATATCAGGCATCCCGCTACGCCTCATGATGTAGGCATCGTGTGCTGATCCTGGAAAACGAGCACAGACATGTGAAATCACCATGTTGGACAGACACACCACAAGGGCATTGATGGAGTGGTAGTGCTTCCGATTGCGGTACGCCACCTCCCGTGCGTGTGGTGGTACCAAACCTACATGTGTCCCATCTATGGACCCAATGACATGGGGCATCCCTCCCAGGGCATAGAAACCACGTTTGACCTCAGTCATCTGTTCAGGGGTTGGGAACTTGATGAAGTCATCCAGGTGAATCAACATGGCCTCCAAGAAATCATGCAGCACACCGCTGAACATGCTCTGGGACATGCCACCAACATGAGCTATGGTATATTGGAAGGTACCCGTGGCAAGGAAATGTAGGGCAGCCATTACCTTCAGCTGGGGTGTCAGTGCCGTAGGATACCTGTGCTGCGGTTGCAGGTGTGGTGCCAGTCTCGCCGTCAGCTCCAGAATCAACGGTTGGGTGAAGCGGTAGAGCCGGATCCTGTCATTCTCCTGCATGGTGGCCAAGTCTGGAATTCTTCGGGCAACAGGAGGCGCTCTGCAGTAATTTGGAAGTGACAAGGAAGAGTGAGTGCACTACGAGAACAACTCATGTCTACTGAGCACATGTAAATCTGCCAATACACACATGCCACATAGGGAGTCAGGCATGTGCTACATGCCCAGGACACGTATGGATGCAAGGTGACACTCCTTCCAAGACCCAGCTACACACGGTGATTGAGAACCTCCCCATGCCACGCCATGGGAATAGCTGTGTCCCAGTGCAAGTGAACAGCCCGACGCAAGACAGAAGTGACATACACCCACACATCAGCAGAAGTAGGATGCCGATTGTAGAGACTGGTAGCGGAACACCGGAGCCACAGGTCACATGACATTACACTAGGCCTGCCCACACACCTTGCCATGAAGGTGCACATGTCATGACTCACCACACATTCCTTGTGAGGATGCTGACATGGCCTTGTCACGCTACTCCGTGTCCCATGCATACATGTGCACCTCACATCAGATACCACATGTGGCATGGTGTGCGGAACAGTGTGCAATGACAATCTACACACAGACACATGTTGGTTGCTGCAACGGCTGCAGCTTTTGAGGGTGCTACTACATCAACCTGATGTAAATCCCGGACACATAAATGACATAGTCACATTGTGCACTGTGGGTAGTGACAAGTCAGGTGTCATGACCCCTGTACCGGGCATCATGGGACACTTCCGTGTGTTGGTGTCCGTGCCATGCCAGTGACGCTCACCCCAAGTGCGCAGTATGACATGCACACATGTCAAAGGAGTCAAGGGCATGCCTGGCACACATTGCACCCTCACACAGTACACCTGTACACATCTCATCATTCATCTGGTGCCTCCTCCACTCAGGAGGCATGTTCCACATCACAGCCTGTCACACCTGTGCCCCACACATGTAGTAATGCACAGACGATGCCTTGATGTCCATTCCTGGACAAGTATGTCCATCCATGGACAAGTATGTCCGCCCTATTCCTACCTGTGTGTCGACTATCACCACAGTGATGTGTACAAACCGGCGTACTGCTGCTAAGAGGGCCTGTGTATGTTCCCCAATCACTGTGGGAGTGCTGCCGTATGTGTACCCATCGTGATGGCGAGCGTACAGGCATTTGTACGGTCCGTACCACAACGAGTACGCATACGCGTGCAGACCCATAGTGATAGTGAGCGTACATGCGAGTGTACGGCCCTCTCACTATGGGTCTGCACGCGTATGCGTACTCGTTGTGGTACGGACCGTACAAATGCCTGTACGCTCACTATCACTATGGTTCTGCACGCGTATGCGTACACGTAGTGGTACGGACCGTACACTCGCATCTACGCTCACTATCACTATGGTTCTGCACGCGTATGCGTACACGTAGTGGTACGGACCGTACACTCGCATGTACGCTCACTATCACTACGGGTACACAGACCCATAGTGATAGTGAGCGTACAGGCATTTGTACGGTCCGTACCACAACGAGTACGCATACGCGTGCAGAACCATAGTGATAGTGAGCGTACAGGCATTTGTACGGTCCGTACCACAACGAGTACGCATACGCGTGCAGACCCATAGTGATAGTGAGCGTACATGCGAGTGTACGGCCCTCTCACTATGGGTCTGCACGCGTATGCGTACTCGTTGTGGTACGGACCGTACAAATGCCTGTACGCTCACTATCACTATGGTTCTGCACGCGTATGCGTACTCGTTGTGGTACGGACCGTACAAATGCCTGTACGCTCACTATCACTATGGTTCTGCACGCGTATGCGTACACGTAGTGGTACGGACCGTACACTCGCATCTACGCTCACTATCACTATGGTTCTGCACGCGTATGCGTACACGTAGTGGTACGGACCGTACACTCGCATCTACGCTCACTATCACTATGGTTCTGCACGCGTATGCGTACACGTAGTGGTACGGACCGTACACTCGCATGTACGCTCACTATCACTACGGGTACACAGACCCATAGTGATAGTGAGCGTACAGGCATTTGTACGGTCCGTACCACAACGAGTACGCATACGCGTGCAGAACCATAGTGATAGTGAGCGTACAGGCATTTGTACGGTCCGTACCACTACGTGTACGCATACGCGTGCAGACCCATAGTGATAGTGAGCGTACATGCGTGTGTACGGTCCGTACCACTACGTGTACGCATACGCGTGCAGACCCATAGTGATTTTGAACGTAGGCATGCATGTACGGGCCGTTGCCATGCATTTGGGGTGCCCTAGGGCCCGGAAACGCACCGTACCTGTGTGTGATTCTCCTAATTACATAGGGGACAAGTATTAAGGCCTACATGCATGCTGGTTGTCATGGCGACCAGGTTCAAATTTCGATTTTGTTCTGGAAGGTGCACAGCAGAAGTCAGTTGGAATTCTTCTACTTTGTTGCAATGTGTTTGTGGGGCTGACATCATGCAGGAGAATGAAACCGATAGAGAACCCACAGACTGCTAGGTTTGAAGGGATTGGTGGAAACATAGGATGCAAATGTGAGTGACCAATCACTCTGTACTCCTGTGCATGAGACTGGGCAGAAGGCCACATATAAGGCAGCCAGGTCCCATGAGGGATTACTTGCCTGCACATCTTTGCATTTGTCGACCAAGCTGCTGCTACTGATTCCCTGGAACCATGTCAAGGGCTGTGGAGAGGACACAGCCATTCACCCTGGAGGAGAACATGGCTCTGCTGGATGTGATCCTCCCACAGTACCCCATGCTGTATGGGCGACCAGGGTATCAGGTGAGTGCATAGGCCACTGCCACAGACTGTCCCTATGTTGTGACTGTGTCTTCAGGCATTGTGACCCGGTGTGACACACATGCCATGTACTGTCGGGGGGGTACCAGGGGGGGGGTGCCTGATGTCTCCCAGCAGTGCCCTGAGACAGGAGGGGTGTGTGCAGAGTCCTCCCAGCAGTGCCCTGAGACAGGAGGTGTGTGTGCAGAGTCCTCCCAGCAGTGCCCTGAGACAGGAGGTGTGGGTGTGATGCACAGTGTGAGCCTTGATCATTGATTGTGACATTGCCATCATTCCACCTGAGTACCCACTATGGCACGTACTGCCTTTTCCCTCACCAGAGGATGATGTCCCTATGACAGAGGTGCAATGCGTTGGCTGCATTACATGCCATGTAGTAACCAGCTATTATGTTCACATATGTCTCTCTGTGACATGTGGCTGGTGTATTGATGTGGTGTCACTTGTACTTCCTCACAGGTAGGCGCCTCTGCCAAGGAGCAGATCTGGCTGACCGCCGTCAGTGCCGTGAGGCGTGTGGATGGTCGGAGGCGGAGCCTGTCCCAGGTGAGGAAACGCTGGCAGGATATCCGGTGCTGGACGCGGAGGATTGCACGGCTCCTGCTGGGGGACTCACCTGAGAGCCACAAGAACCGCGGCCGCCACCGTCTGACCCACCTCCACAGGCGTGTGCTGCCGGTGGTCTTTCCAGACCTGGAGAGGCGCTTACAGGCGATGCAGCAGGCGGAAGGGGGTAGGTACATGTGCGTTTGTTGTGTGTCACCGGCATTTGTAAGGGCACAGTGGCATTAATTCACTGGCAGGGTTTAAAGGTGCTGTGCCCATCCAGTTTGCCCAAGTGTAGCGCTGCGCCCCTGCCACCCTTCCCCTCCTTGCAATGTGTTCCCTGGTCTGTGTGTAGTCACTCCTTCACAAGGTAATGTAGGCTGGCGCTTTGTCCACGAGAACAATGACTGTAGCATCATGGGTGGTGGTGGTGGGTAACAGGTTGTGGGACCTTGCCTGTGAACTGTCAAGTTCACTGCATGTGGGTTCCATGTCAGTTGGCACTGATGCTGGCTCCAGACATGGGAGTTGGTCTCTCATGTGTCATGCCTTACAGCGCGCATGTCCTATGTAGTGGCCTGTGACATGATGTGCATGAGTGTGCGCTACGCATAGTGCAGGGATGGTGACGTGTGTAGCAGTCATTCCCATTCAGTAGCATGTAGTTGCGTGCCCAATACTGTCCCCTGGGGCACCTTATCCTCAGTGTTGTTTGTGTCATCATCAACGTGGACACTCTCACTGTCTACAGCGTAGGTTGTGCTCTGTGCCATTGTCCCCTGTCACCATGTATATAGACGTGCTATTATGTACAGGTGTCCAATGTGCAGCCTGACCTGATTGTCCCTCTTCATACTCACAGTTGCCAGTGCCTGTGTGTCTTGTTATACTCATCTGAGGATGGGCACTGGTACCTCATTATTTGTACAGGCGCACCTTTGCTGTTTTGCGTCCAATCTTGCCTTTTGCCTGCCACTGTGTTTATCACCCAGACTATGAGATGTTGGTGCCACCTGTGTCTCAGCAATTAGCATCGTGTGGGGGTTGCTTGGGGCGGGCAATGCCTATGTGTCAAATCCTGATTCCTAATTGCTGGGTCTGGACAGTGTGTGATATTACTGGACACACACGCAAGGTGCAGTGACCGAGTTATGTTGGGCATGTTTGCAGCATTACCTATGCAGCATGTGTCTCAAGTTCATGGATATTGTCCCTGGTCATAGGTATTTTCACAAACGCTGTGTGGTGCAGAGGCAGTGCAGGATTGTCCCCAGGGCCTGGGTGCTATGTCAGACTCCGTTTCCTGTCATCAGCTATTGTCTCATGCTCTCCATGGTATTTCAGTGGCATGGTGGCTCAACCAACTGTGTTTCATGCCCTACATCGGTACCTTGTTTTGCAGATGTTAGGGATCTGCCTCTTCAGGCTATGCAATGTTGACTATGTAGATTGGACTCATGTGACAGATGTGTACAGGTGTCTGATTAATTTCTGTCTCTCCACCCTGCCCACAGCATCGTCGGGGGACACAGAGGGAGACATGGACACGGACCAGGCGGAGGGACCGAGCACCAGTGGCAGCCGTGACATCGGGGCTGGCACATCGAGTGGGACAGAGGCGGAGGATAGTGTGGCCGAGGACCTGTCGACTGGCACATCAGACTACGAAGCTGACAGGTCCGAGGAGGATGTCTCAGGGTTGGCGGAGGCTGCACCAGCAGCTGACAGTGGAACAACACCTGCCACCGCCCCCTCAGTTCCCACCAACCGCCTCCCACTTGCTCGTGTCCCTTCCCAGCGTGCCCGGTCACCGCATGTCTCCTTCCTGCCAGGCACCGCACCCCCTGCCCCTGTCTCCACTGCTGCCGCCAATGCTGAGTCTATGGACATCCAGCGGCAAATGCAGGTTGGTCAGGCTGCGATCCTGAATGTCCTCCATTCCCACGGGAAAACCCTCACCAACATCGAGGCATTCTTGGAGGGCATTCATTCTTTGCAGGCTGACCAACGCAACTTGCTGAGGTCCCTAGACTCCACACTGACTGCAGCAGTGGGTCTCCTGCAGCGCGACCTCCCCCCACCTACCCCTGCCCCATCCACACTTCCCACTTCCATGCCTGTCCCACGTACACCCAGACGTCGGCATGCACCCACCACAACAGACACAGGCACCACACCAGCAGGGAAGGTCCACCGCACTCCTCCTGACACGCACACACAGGGTGAGATAGGCACACCCACTGGGTCGGGGGGCAAACGTGTGACACGCAGCCAGAGTGGGAGTCCGCATTCCACACAATCCACTCCCTCCAAATCCCCTCCCCTCAGCTCTCCTGGCCACATCTCCCCCAAGGACTCCTTCATGGCCGCTCTGTCCCTGAGCCCCACAGTTACGCCACCACGCAAGCGGTCAAGGAAGTCCTCGGTCAGGGTGGTTGAGTCTCCCCCCCTGTCTCCACCCTCCCCCGGTGGCGCTGCAACCCATCCCTCTGAACCCCCCCCCTCCTTGGGGCCTGAGGTCACTTCGGGTGCAGGGGACTCCCTGGAGGACCTTGCTAAGGTGTGTAGTGCCATCCTGGCCTCCGCCTTTGGCCATGACACACCCCCTGTGGTTGAGTCCTCCATCCCTGCACCCACAACGCCGCCCCTTTGCCCTGATGTCCCTGCGGTGCCTGTTGCTTCCCCCCCCCCTGATGCCCTCACCAGTATGGAAGACGATGGCATTTGACTGTGCAGGCAAGGTAGGGGACACACATCCCACTGTGTCCCCCATGCAGCTGGGAATAATTGACTGCCCTATGGCCTTTGTTGACTTTGAACTGCCGTTGATCCACGGACATTGTGCTCATGCTGATTAAAGCTTATTTTTTTTTTCATTATCACACTCCTGCTATGGTGGTATTGGTGTTGGTGGGGCTGCTACATTGTTTTGGGTGGTGTTTCAGGCTTTGGGTGTGTGGGATTTGTAGTAGTGTTCTGCTCTTTGGGGCCACCCTAGGATCTGTGTGCCATCACAAGGTGTTGGCTAACTTCCTTAGGTCATGTCAGCAGTTACTGCATGGTTCAATTGTCCCAGGGTGTATTCCTTCCTCTGTGTACCCAGTTTCTTCCCTGCAGGGTGTTCCCAATGTTTAGCGCAGAGCTGTGTGTACATGAGCTGTGTGTGTGACGGAGCCCTTCTACTTTGGCCATGCATGCATGGCCATGTCTCCACCTGCAACAATCGTGGCATCCTTGGTGATCACTGTACTTGTGTGTGGAGTCAGTTGACATGAGTTCATGGGGACATGTTCCCTTGTAGGCAGTATGGATGTGGGTAATTGTGGCATCACACACATGTGTTACACCCCTCCTGGGTGTGGACACTGCTGGGAGGACTCTGCACCCACCCCTCCTGGGTCTGGACACTGCTGGGAGGACTCTGCACACACCCCTCCTGGGTCTGGACACTGCTGGGAGGACTCTGCACACACCCCTCCTGTCTCTGGGCACTGCTGGGAGGACTCTGCACCCACCCCTCCTGGGTCTGGACACTGCTGGGAGGACTCTGCACACACCCCTCCTGTCTCTGGGCACTGCTGGGAGGACTCACCACCCACCCCTCCTGGGTCTGGACACTGCTGGGAGGACTCTGCACCCACCCCTCCTGGGTCTGGACACTGCTGGGAGGACTCTGCACCCACCCCTCCTGTCTCTGGGCACTGCTGGGAGGACTCACCACCCACCCCTCCTGTCTCAGGGCACTGCTGGGAGGTCTCTGCACCCACCCCTCCTGGGTCTGGACACTGCTGGGAGGACTCTGCACACACCCCTCCTGTCTCTGGGCACTGCTGGGAGGACTCTGCACCCACCCCTCCTGTGTCAGGGCACTGCTGGGAGGACTCCACACCCACCCCTCCTGTCTCAGGGCACTGCTGGGAGGTCTCTGCACCCACCCCTCCTGTCTCAGGGCACTGCTGGGAGGACTCCACACCCACCCCTCCTGTGTCTGGGCACTGCTGGGAGGACTCTGCACACACCCCTCCTGTCTCTGGGCACTGCTGGGAGTGATGGGCACCCACCCCTCCTGTCTCAGGGCACTGCTGGGAGGACTCTGCACCCACCACTCCTGTCTCAGGGCACTGCTGGGTGGACTCTGCACACACACCTCCGATTTCTGGATATGTGCGCTTGGCACATACACGGTGGGGTTACGCACACTGCATTAGAGGTGAGGGTACGTGTCTACTGACACTGGTGTGGTGGGGGTACGCTCCGTACGTCCGCGGGTGTGGGTACGGGTCGTACTTACACTGTTGGGCAGGGGGGTACGCTCCTTGCATTCGTGGGTGGGGGTTCGAGTCGTACTTACACTGTTGGCATGGGGGGTACGCTCCATGCATACGCGGGTGGGGGTACGGGTCGTACTTACACTGTTGGGCAGGGGGGTACGCTCCTTGCATTCGCGGGTGGGGGTACGGGTCGTACTTACACTGTTGGGCTGGGGGTACGCTCCGTACGTCCGCGGGTGGGGGTACGGGTCGTACTTACACTGTTGGGCTGGGGGTACGCTCCGTGCGTCCGCGGGTGGGGGTACGGGTCGTACTTACACTGTTGGGCTGGGGGTACGCTCCGTACGTCCGCGGGTGGGGGTACGGGTCGTACTTACACTGTTGGGCTGGGGGTACGCTCCGTACGTCCGCGGGTGGGGGTACGGGTCGTACTTACACTGTTGGGCTGGGGGTACGCTCCGTACGTCCGCGGGTGTGGGTACGGGTCGTACTTACACTGTTGGGCAGGGGGGTACACTCCTTGCATTCGTGGGTGGGGGTTCGAGTCGTACTTACACTGTTGGCATGGGGGGTACGCTCCATGCATACGCGGGTGGGGGTACGGGTCGTACTTACACTGTTGGGCAGGGGGGTACGCTCCTTGCATTCGCGGGTGGGGGTACGGGTCGTACTTACACTGTTGGGCTGGGGGTACGCTCCGTACGTCCGCGGGTGGGGGTACGGGTCGTACTTACACTGTTGGGCTGGGGGTACGCTCCGTGCGTCCGCGGGTGGGGGTACGGGTCGTACTTACACTGTTGGGCTGGGGGTACGCTCCGTACGTCCGCGGGTGGGGGTACGGGTCGTACTTACACTGTTGGGCTGGGGGTACGCTCCGTACGTCCGCGGGTGGGGGTACGGGTCGTACTTACACTGTTGGGCTGGGGGTACGCTCCGTACGTCCGCGGGTGTGGGTACG
This sequence comes from Triturus cristatus, assembly GCF_964204655.1. Lineage (NCBI taxonomy): Eukaryota > Metazoa > Chordata > Amphibia > Caudata > Salamandridae > Triturus > Triturus cristatus. Next base: position 649,349,079 of record NC_140581.1, read on the forward strand.
GGTCGTACTTACACTGTTGGGCAGGGGGGTACGCTCCTTGCATTCGTGGGTGGGGGTTCGAGTCGTACTTACACTGTTGGCATGGGGGGTACGCTCCATGCATACGCGGGTGGGGGTACGGGTCGTACTTACACTGTTGGGCAGGGGGGTACGCTCCTTGCATTCGCGGGTGGGGGTACGGGTCGTACTTACACTGTTGGGCTGGGGGTACGCTCCGTACGTCCGCGGGTGGGGGTACGGGTCGTACTTACACTGTTGGGCTGGGGGTACGCTCCGTGCGTCCGCGGGTGGGGGTACGGGTCGTACTTACACTGTTGGGCTGGGGGTACGCTCCGTACGTCCGCGGGTGGGGGTACGGGTCGTACTTACACTGTTGGGCTGGGGGTACGCTCCGTACGTCCGCGGGTGGGGGTACGGGTCGTACTTACACTGTTGGGCTGGGGGTACGCTCCGTACGTCCGCGGGTGTGGGTACGGGTCGTACTTACACTGTTGGGCAGGGGGGTACGCTCCTTGCATTCGTGGGTGGGGGTTCGAGTCGTACTTACACTGTTGGCATGGGGGGTACGCTCCATGCATACGCGGGTGGGGGTACGGGTCGTACTTACACTGTTGGGCAGGGGGGTACGCTCCTTGCATTCGCGGGTGGGGGTACGGGTCGTACTTACACTGTTGGGCTGGGGGTACGCTCCGTACGTCCGCGGGTGGGGGTACGGGTCGTACTTACACTGTTGGGCTGGGGGTACGCTCCGTGCGTCCGCGGGTGGGGGTACGGGTCGTACTTACACTGTTGGGCTGGGGGTACGCTCCGTACGTCCGCGGGTGGGGGTACGGGTCGTACTTACACTGTTGGGCTGGGGGTACGCTCCGTACGTCCGCGGGTGGGGGTACGGGTCGTACTTACACTGTTGGGCTGGGGGTACGCTCCGTACGTCCGCGGGTGGGGGTACGGGTCGTACTTACACTGTTGGGCTGGGGGTACGCTCCGTACGTCCACGGGTGTGGGTACGGGTCGTACTTACACTGTTGGGCAGGGGGGTACGCTCCTTGCATTCGTGGGTGGGGGTTCGAGTCGTACTTACACTGTTGGCATGGGGGTACGCTCCATGCATACGCGGGTGGGGGTACGGGTCGTACTTACACTGTTGGGCAGGGGGGTACGCTCCTTGCATTCGCGGGTGGGGGTACGGGTCGTACTTACACTGTTGGGCTGGGGGTACGCTCCGTACGTCCGCGGGTGGGGGTACGGGTCGTACTTACACTGTTGGGCTGGGGGTACACTCCGTGCGTCCGCGGGTGGGGGTACGGGTCGTACTTACACTGTTGGGCTGGGGGTACGCTCCGTACGTCCGCGGGTGGGGGTACGGGTCGTACTTACACTGTTGGGCTGGGGGTACGCTCCGTACGTCCGCGGGTGGGGGTACGGGTCGTACTTACACTGTTGGGCTGGGGGTACGCTCCGTACGTCCGCGGGTGTGGGTACGGGTCGTACTTACACTGTTGGGCAGGGGGGTACGCTCCTTGCATTCGTGGGTGGGGGTTCGAGTCGTACTTACACTGTTGGCATGGGGGGTACGCTCCATGCATACGCGGGTGGGGGTACGGGTCGTACTTACACTGTTGGGCAGGGGGGTACGCTCCTTGCATTCGCGGGTGGGGGTACGGGTCGTACTTACACTGTTGGGCTGGGGGTACGCTCCGTACGTCCGCGGGTGGGGGTACGGGTCGTACTTACACTGTTGGGCTGGGGGTACGCTCCGTGCGTCCGCGGGTGGGGGTACGGGTCGTACTTACACTGTTGGGCTGGGGGTACGCTCCGTACGTCCGCGGGTGGGGGTACGGGTCGTACTTACACTGTTGGGCTGGGGGTACGCTCCGTACGTCCGCGGGTGGGGGTACGGGTCGTACTTACACTGTTGGGCTGGGGGTACGCTCCGTACGTCCGCGGGTGGGGGTACGGGTCGTACTTACACTGTTGGGCTGGGGGTACGCTCCGTACGTCCGCGGGTGGGGGTACGGGTCGTACTTGCACTGTTGGGCTGGGGGGTACGCTCCTTGCATACGGGGTGGGGGTAGGGTCCGTACATATCCGTCCCCACGCTATGTGATGTTTGTGCGGCCCGTACCCAGGCCTTTGCCACGTGGGTGCGATCCGTCCCGCCATTGTTGGGGTGACGTGTGTGGGCGTGGTCCGACTCGTACCCACGCTCTTCAGGCGTGGGTACGGGACGTACCTGTCTGGTTGTGTTGCCGGTTCGCGTGGTGACGGACTTCCGTTGTGGCGGTCGCTGGATTATCAGGACACGCCCCCACCCCCTCGTGGTGACCAGGGCATGGGAGTCAGGTATGTCCAGGCCATGTGTAGTGTGTCACTCATGTGGTTGTTTTGTGGCCTGCCCTGGTCGTGCCACCCCCACCCCACCCCACTTTCCCCCCTCCCTTAGTTATTCTGACCTTCTGCGGCGTCTGCGTCGTAACCTGTAGAGGAGGTGTACTGCTATGAGGGCAGGGATGACTCGTAGGTTCGGGTCCATGTCTGTCCGTCGCGTACTGGTACTCCTTGCTCGCGTCGTCCTGTCGCGTACGGGTCCTCCTTGATCGCGTCGTCCTGTCGCGTACGGGTCCTCCTTGGTGGCGTCGTCCTGTGTGTCCGTCACGTACTGGTCCTCCTTGTTCGCGTCGCCGTCTGTCCGTCGCGTACTGGTGGTCCTTGTTCGCGTCGTCCTGATTTCCCGGCAGTTTTTGGCTGCCGCAAAATATTCACCGTGCGGGGTGACGTCGGTGCGAATCGTGATTCCTGGGTCGTGAATGGCTGGCTGCGTGCGTCCCGACGTCAGGTCGGCGCTTTCCCGGATCGCATTGGTAGGTGTTTTTTGTTCGGTCGGTCTTTTTTACGATTCGTACGGTAATGGTGTACCCGTGCGAATCGTAATTCCATGTTTGTATATTTTGACGACCGGGTACGCGTCGGACGGAGAATATGCTCCGTCCGACGGTTCGTACCCGGTTTTTACCGGATTGTGATCGGCACCTTTGTGTAGGTTTAAGGAGGCGGGTGGGAGGGTCAGGTTTCCCTAACTGTCTCTGCTAAACCAGCATGGTGTATGAAGTGACCGTACCCAAGTGTAAATGTAAAGCAACCCTCCTCAAAGGATAAGAATGTCTCTCTAAGATACAAGTCCACAAGTTGCACCGATGCGCCCTTGCGGTAGTTCGGTAGTTTTCTTTGAAACTGGGCCGTCTTCAATACTGTCTGGGCGAAGTGTCCCAAAGTGCGGACGTGTGTCTGAGTATGCATGGGACATCTTGTGAGACCCCGGCGCCCTCCATCAGGAGTCCGGGTAGGCGCCTGACTGGTACCTTGCCCCCAAGTAGGTGTTTCTCCCAGTTACTGCCCGGGTCCAGCCATCTGGACACATGCTGTTGACTAGCGGCATAGTAGTATAAGTTGAGTCATTGGACCTCCAGCCCACCTTCGTCATACTGCCTTGTCAGGGTCAGTAGGGCTACTCTGCTATGTTGTAACACCCGCAGGAGGTATATAAGAATCAACTGCCTAAAGACTTTAGCTGGAATGAGACAAAGCGAGTTCTTTAACATGTACAGGCATCTCAGAAGTAACACCATCTTGGTGATGGCCAGACAGCCAATCAGTGAGAGGTACAGTGTGTTCCAAATGTCAAAGGAGGACTGCATCCCCTCCACAACCTTGTCACTATTGAGGTGGAGCTGCAGTTTCCTTTATTTTGCCACTTTGATCCCCAATTATCTGAAGTGGAATGTCTCTCATCGCAATCCCAAGTTAGGCAATTGGTCTGGCAGAATCCTAGACATCAAGGCAAGAGGAAACAACAGAGACTTGCCATGATTGAGCTGAAGACCGGAAAAATTCACAAAGTCTTCTAATAACTGCAGCAATGCCCGCATGGCAGCGCGGGGGAGACAAGACAAAACAGAATATCATCCACATAGAAATTATGTGGTAGGAGTCTCCCGAACTTGTGCCCCAGTCCTGCAGTTCACGTCATGACTAAATCACCAATGGCTCCATCTCGAATGTGAACAGGAGCAGAAAGAGCGGGCAGCCCTGCCATGTCCAATTCCTCAATGTCCATGCCTCCGAGCGATAGTGCCCCTCATGCATATAGGCCCTCAGCGGTGAGTAGACAAAATATCGGAAATGTAATATCGATATACAGAAATATCGAAGTCAAAATATCGATGGAACAATATATCTCTGTCAATAATATAGATGTAAAAAATGTCGAGATTGTGATGTGTAGTAAAATATCGAGGTATAGTATATCGAAAGACATAATATCGTGTAGTAAAAATATCGAAAAAGTATAGTATTAAGTCACTTTGTGATTTGTTAAAAATTATTGTTTAGAAGTGTCAGCAAATGTTTATTTAAGTGTATTAAAAATAACAATTTTGTTTCTATTAATATAATTTTTTAAATTTTGATATATAATTTTAGGAGCGGGATGTTGGGTTTATAGGGGATAAGGGTGGGGAGTGTTTTAAAAATATATATTTGAAATAAAATATTTTAATAAATTTTTGTAGAATTTAAATTTAAATTTTGAACAAAATTCTAATATTTAAAATTTAATTATGAAAAAAAATTTTTTTAGTGGGATGTTGTGTATATAGGGGTTAAGGGTGGGGAGTATTTTGGAAATAAATATTAAATTTAATATTTTAGGATATAATTATTGAAATATTATTAATATAATTTTTTAAATTTTGATATATAATTTTAGGAGCGGGATGTTGGGTTTATAGGGGATAAGGGTGGGGAGTGTTTTACAAATATATATTTGAAATAAAATATTGTAATACATTTTTGTAGAATTTGAATTTAAATTTTGAACAAAATTGTAATATTTAAATTTTAATTATGAAAAAAAATATTGTTAGTGGGATGTTGTGTATATAGGGGTTAAGGGTGGGGAGTGTTTTGGAAATAAATATTAAATTTAATATTTTAGGATATAAAATTTGAAAGATTATCTTTAAAAAAAAAAAAAAAAAAAAATTCAAATTTGTTTTTAAATTTTAAATGTGAAAATTGTAATAATAAAATAAATGTAATAAGTGGGATTTTGGGGTTATAGGGGATAAGGGTGGGGAGTGTTTTAGATATATATTTAATATTTAATATTGAATTAAAAAAAAAAATTCAATTTTGGTATGAAAATTTACAATTAAAAATTTTACTAATAAAATTTAATAATTTATGATATAATTTTTGAATATTATATTTACAAATAAAAAAATTTCAAATTATTTGTAAAAATTTAAATGTGAAAATTGTAATAAGAAAATAAATGTAATACGTGGGATTTTGGGGTTATAGGGGATAAGGGTGGGAAGTGTTTTAGATATATAATTAATTATTTAATATTAAATTACCAAAAATTTAAATTTAAATTTTTGTATTAAAATTTACAATTAAACATTTTACTAATAAAATACATTTAATAAGTGGGATTTTGGGGTTATAGGGGATAAGGGTGGGGAGTGTTTTTGAAAAATATTTAATATTTTATAAAAAAATAATAGAAATTTCATTTTTGGGTTTAAAAATTAAAAATTAAAAAATTACTAATACAATAAATATAATAAGTGGGAATTGGGGGTTATAGGGGATAAGGGTGGGGAGTGCTTTCGAAATATATGTAATATTTTATATTTGAAAAATATAATGTAAATTTCTAATTTCTTAATAAAAGTAAATTTTAAACTTTTTAATAATAAAATAAATGTCATAAGTGGTATTTTGGGGTTATAGGGGATAAGGGTGGGGAGTGTTTTAGAAATATCTAAAAATTTTATTATTAATAAAAAATTATTTACATTTAGAAATGTTCTTTGAATTAACATTTAACAATTTTAAGAAGATAATTCATTTAATAAGAGTGATGTAGGATTTATAGGGGATAAGGGTGGGTAGTGTTTACAAATTAGTAATTGTTTGAAAAAATCTAAAATATATAGTAACCCTAATTCAATATAGATTGGAGTGGGAATAGTACATTATTTATGGTCACTGTCCAGCACCTACTATAATTTTTTATAGACTGGAGTGGGAATAGTAAATTATTTATGGTCAGTGTCCAGCACCTACTCTAATTTATTATAGAGTGGAGTGGGAATAGTAAATTCTTTATGGTTAGTGTCCAGCACCTACTTTAATTTATTATAGACTGGAGTGGGAATAGTAAATTATTTATGGTCACTGTCCAGCACCTACTCTAATTTTTTATAGACTGGAGTGGGAATAGTAAATTATTTATGGTCAGTGTCCAGCACCTACTCTAATTTATTATAGACTGGAGTGGGAATAGTAAATTATTTATGGTCACTGTCCAGCACCTACTCTAATTTTTTATAGACTGGAGTGGGAATAGTAAATTATTTATGGTCAGTGTCCAGCACCTACTCTAATTTTTTATAGACTGGAGTGGGAATAGTAAATTAGTTATGGTTAGTGTCCAGCACCTACTCTAATTTATTATAGACTGGAGTGGGAATAGTAAATTATTTATGGTCACTGTCCAGCACCTACTCTAATTTTTTATAGACTGGAGTGGGAATAGTAAATTTTTTATGGTCAGTGTCCAGCACCTACTCTAATTTATTATAGACTGGAGTGGGAATAGTAAATTTTTTATGGTTAGTGTCCAGCACCTACTCTATTTTATTATAGACTGGAGTGGGAATAGTAAATTATTGATGGTCACTGTCCAGCACCTACTCTAATTTTTTATAGACTGGAGTGGGAATAGTAAATTATTTATGGTCAGTGTCCACCACCTACTCTAATTTATTATAGACTGGAGTGGGAATAGTAAATTATTTATGGTTAGTGTTCAGCACCTACTCTAATTATAATAGACTGGAGTGGGAATAGTAAATTATTTATGGTCACTGTCCAGCACCTACTGTAATTTATTATAGACTGGAGTGGTAATAGTACATTATTTATGGTCACTGTCCAGCACTTACTCTAATTTTTCAAAGACTGGAGTGGGAATAGTAAATTATTTATGGTCAGTGTCCAGCACCTACTCTAATTTATTGTAGACTGGAGTGGGAATAGTAAATTATTTATGGTTAGTGTCCAGCACCTACTCTAATTTATTATAGACTGGAGTGGGAATAGTAAATTATTTATGGTCACTGTCCAGCACCTACTCTAATTTTTTATAGACTGGAGTGGGAATAGTAAATTATTTATGGTCACTGTCCAGCACCTACTCTAATTTATTATAGACTGGAGTGGTAATAGTAAATTATTTATGGTCACTGTCCAGTACTTACTCTAATTTTTTATAGACTGGAGTGGGAATAGTAAATTATTTATGGTCAGTGTCCAGCACCTACTGTAATTTATTGTAGACTGGAGTGGGAATAGTAAATTTTTTATGGTTAGTGTCCAGCACCTACTCTAATTTATTATAGACTGGAGTGGGAATAGTAAATTATTTATGGTCAGTGTCCAGCACCTACTCTAATTTATTATAGACTGGAGTGGGAATAGTAAATTAGTTATGGTCAGTGTCCAGCACCTTCTCTAATTTATTATAGACTGGAGTGGGAATAGTAAATTATTTATGGTCACTGTCCAGCACCTACTCTAATTTTTTATAGACTGGAGTGGGAATAGTAAATTATTTATGGTCAGTGTCCAGCACCTACTTTAATTTATTATAGACTGGAGTGGGAATAGTAAATTATTTATGGTCAGTGTCCAGCACCTACTCTAATCTGTCTGGTATTTAATTAAATTAAATTACATTGATATAGCAATAATAAAAATATATTTAAGTGAATATTATTTGTATTGTATTATTATATATTGGATTTGTACTAATTAATTCAATATTTATAGTTTAGGATAATATATACATGTAAAGTTTTAATGTGATATGTTTGGAATATTTAATATTAATATTAGGAAAAATATATGAATATTTTGTATTGGAATAATGGGTAATGGCATTCTGTAATTTTATAATATTTATTGATTTTTAATTTTTTATAAAATACATATTCTATATGTTACATATTCATAATAGAAGATTAATATTAATAATCAGAGAAACACAATTAATAAGACAAAAACATTGTTTTTATTGTAGTTTTTTAATTTTTTTTATTGTTTATTCATTTGAGTAAGATCATTCAGAAATAGTATTATTTACATTGTAATTACATTCAAACATATTGAATATAGGTCAGAACAAATTTTATGTACATTAAGTATATTTTCTAACATTTTTTAGTAAATTATAAATATTATTAATAATGTTGTACAATGTAGTGTTTTAAATTAAATTTAACATAGCAATAGGTTTTGTAAATCTTTATACAAAACTTTTCACAAATATTTTCATATATAAACATTTTAATATTTGTAGTACAAACATGTTATACCTTTTTTATTAATATTAATATGTAAAATATTAATATTAATTATTTTTACAATGTTTTCAAAACAAACATATTTTTAACATAAATAAAATTTTAGCATTCATGCAAAAATATTTTAACAATTTTTCATACATTGTTCTGTAGTATTATCTTTTTAGAAATTATAATAATAAATATTTTAAATTTTAAAATATTTATTTATATAATTTTACACATTAGGAACATTTGTTGACAATTTGTAGGTAAATGAAAAAAATAGGTCTATTTTTGCTAAATAATATAAAATATTTGTGTGTGAATTTACTGTTTTACCTGATTTATTTAGGGGTTTTTAGTATAGTTAAATGTTTTATTATGTTTTGGACACTCTGGTGCCAATTCCGATCCGGTAAAAAAATTCCCCGTCCGACTCGTATCCGGATTTTTTTCCGTCCGAATCGTCAAAGTAGCGTACAAACTGCCAAGTACGATTCGAACGGAAAAAAGTCCATACGAATCGCATTGGGAAGATTTCCCCACACGTCCTCGGGTCGGGAAAAGTCACCGACACGTCCCCGGGCGAGAAACCCACCGTGCGGAAAAATAAAGTCCGACTGCGCAAGTACGATCCCTCCCGTCCTCCCCATTTCACAACCGTACGCAAAAAACACCGTCCGAACCGAACTCCCATAGCAACCATGGAGACATGTGCCCGCATACGCGCCGAACACCCCACCACCCCCCGCCCGCGTATGTACGCCCCGAACCCCCACCCGTGTATGTACGCACCGAACCACCAGCCGTGTATGTACGCACCAAACCCCCCCCCCAGCCCTGTATGTACGCACCGAACCACCAGCCGTGTATGTACGCCCCCGAACCCCCCCCAGCCGTGTATGTACGGACCGAACCACCAGCCGTGTATGTACGCACCAAACACCCACCCGTGTATGTACGCCCCCGAACCCCCCCCAGCCGTGTATGTACGCACCGAACCACCAGCCGTGTATGTACGCACCAAACACCCACCCGTGTATGTACGCCCCCGAACCCCCCCCCAGCCGTGTATGTACGCACCGAACCACCAGCCGTGTATGTACGCCCCCGAACCCCCCCCCAGCCGTGTATGTACGCACCGAACCACCAGCCGTGTATGTACGCACCAAACCCCCACCCCAGCCGTGTATGTACGCACCGAACCACCAGCCGTGTATGTACGCACCAAACACCCACCCATGTATGTACGCCCCCGAACCCCCCCCCCAGCCGTGTATGTACGCACCGAACCACCAGCCGTGTATGTACGCCCCCGAACCCCCCCCCAGCCGTGTATGTACGCACCGAACCACCAGCCGTGTATGTACGCACCAAACACCCACCCGTGTATGTACGCCCCCGAACCCCCCCCCAGCCGTGTATGTACGCACCGAACCACCAGCCGTGTATGTACGCACCGAACCACCAGCCGTGTATGTACGCCCCCGAACCCCCCCCCAGCCGTGTATGTACGCACCGAACCACCAGCCGTGTATGTACGCACCAAACCCCCACCCCAGCCCTGTATGTACGCACCGAACCACCAGCCGTGTATGTACGCCCCCGAACCCCCCCCCAGCCGTGTATGTACGCACCGAACCACCAGCCGTGTATGTACGCACCAAACCCCCACCCCAGCCGTGTATGTACGCACCGAACCACCAGCCGTGTATGTACGCACCAAACACCCACCCGTGTATGTACGCCCCCGAACCCCCCCCCAGCCGTGTATGTACGCACCGAACCACCAGCCGTGTATGTACGCCCCCGAACCCCCCCCCAGCCGTGTATGTACGCACCGAACCACCAGCCGTGTATGTACGCACCAAACACCCACCCGTGTATGTACGCCCCCGAACCCCCCCCCAGCCGTGTATGTACGCACCGAACCACCAGCCGTGTATGTACGCACCGAACCACCAGCCGTGTATGTACGCCCCCGAACCCCCCCCAGCCGTGTATGTACGCACCGAACCACCAGCCGTGTATGTACGCACCAAACCCCCACCCCAGCCGTGTATGTACGCACCGAACCACCAGCCGTGTATGTACGCACCAAACACCCACCCATGTATGTACGCCCCCGAACCCCCCCCCCAGCCGTGTATGTACGCACCGAACCACCAGCCGTGTATGTACGCCCCCGAACCCCCCCCCAGCCGTGTATGTACGCACCGAACCACCAGCCGTGTATGTACGCACCAAACACCCACCCGTGTATGTACGCCCCCGAACCCCCCCCCAGCCGTGTATGTACGCACCGAACCACCAGCCGTGTATGTACGCCCCCGAACCCCCCCCAGCCGTGTATGTACGCACCGAACCACCAGCCGTGTATGTACGCACCAAACCCCCACCCCAGCCGTGTATGTACGCACCGAACCACCAGCCGTGTATGTACGCACCAAACACCCACCCGTGTATGTACGCCCCCGAACCCCCCCCCAGCCGTGTATGTACGCACCGAACCACCAGCCGTGTATGTACGCACCAAACACCCACCCGTGTATGTACGCCCCCGAACCCCCCCCAGCCGTGTATGTACGCACCGAACCACCAGCCGTGTATGTACGCCCCCGAACCCCCCCCCAGCCGTGTATGTACGCACCGAACCACCAGCCGTGTATGTACGCACCAAACACCCACCCGTGTATGTACGCCCCCGAACCCCCCCCCAGCCGTGTATGTACGCACCGAACCACCAGCCGTGTATGTACGCCCCCGAACCCCCCCCAGCCGTGTATGTACGCACCGAACCACCAGCCGTGTATGTACGCACCAAACCCCCCCCCCAGCCGTGTATGTACGCACCGAACCACCAGCCGTGTATGTACGCACCAAACACCCACCCGTGTATGTACGCCCCCGAACCCCCCCCAGCCGTGTATGTACGCACCGAACCACCAGCCGTGTATGTACGCCCCCGAACCCCCCCCCAGCCGTGTATGTACGCACCGAACCACCAGCCGTGTATGTACGCACCAAACCCCCACCCCAGCCGTGTATGTACGCACCTAACCACCACCCCACCAGGGAATGTACGGACCGCACCCCCACCAGTGCATGTACGGACCGTACTGACGCCAAAAAAACACGTACTGAACCCGGACAAACCATATTTACACAAGGAGAGTCAAGTAGAGTTTCCCCACACCACCAAACAGGCCCAACAACCCCACAAACATCACATACACTCACCTGCAACTGCCAAACTGCCAAACAGAGGCCCAAAACTCAATCACTCCTCATAACACACCCACACAAATTTCAAACACAGCCACACCCACAAATGGACCAATAAAAATGGACCACACACACAAACCATGAGCCTTTGCAACAGACCCACTGCTGCCAGAGCCCACAGACGACCCACACCACCATACTTGAACCTCACACTTGCATACCTTCACACAACCACCTACACAAACACCCCCTCATCACATTCACACACACACCTCCACTACCACACCCACACACCCACAGCCATCCACACCCACACCCCCACAACCACACCCCACGCCATGTCCACCACCAAGAATCCAAAGTTCACAAAGGAGGAGCTGGAGATCCTTGTCGACGAAATCCTCAGAGTCGAGCCACAGCTCTTTGGGACATTGGTCAGACAGACCAGCATATCCGAAAAAACCGCCATGTGGCAGAGGATCGTCGATTCTGTGAATGCTGTTGGGACAACCAGAAGGACCAGGCACGAGTGCCAATCCAGGTGGTACGATCTGCGGAGGACGGTCAAGAGGAAGATGACTGACAATCACAACCAGGGGAACATCACTGGAGGAGGGCCGCCCCCCAGACCGGTACAATACCATCCCTGGGAGGAGAAGGTGATGTCCACGCTGGCGGTGGAGGGACTACACGGACTGCCAGGACTCCCAGACCCTGGTGAGTACACAAACAACTCACCTCACATGGGGGGGATGCCATACACAATCAATCATGCATGCCACCCCCCCCAAGCCACCACCGGACACAACAACACTCCACAAACACACACATGCCACTGGCACCTCCATGCCCCATGCATCAATCAGGGCCATGCCAAGTCACAGGCCACACAATACACCAACACAACACAGGATGTGGTCGATGCTGGGAGTGGGGGCAGCAAAACTAACATTGAGCAACTCACAAGCACACAACAATGCCCTCAGCCCATATGGCCCAGGGCACAGCCATACAAACTGTGTGTACCCACACAGTACTGTCTTGCCTGCAAATGATGGCTGCCATGCAGGATGCCATGGGTCTGAAGGCACAATTTGCACATAACAGCAGACAATGAAGATGCATCGCTCTGATAGAGTCTCAGCACACACCGCCACAGCAGCAGCCTACACTCAGACACACTGCCCAATGGGTGCCCGGAGAACAGGGACTAACTCACATGAACAAGCCAATGGCCATTCAAAGACCGGCTAACTGTGTGTGCCCAGGAAGCTGGCCTGAGGTGACAGAGAGTGACAAAGAGAGGGAGGGAGAGGGGGAATGAGAGGGAAGGAGACAGAGGGGGGACACAGGGAGACAGACAGAGGGAGGGAGTAGGGTGACAGAGGGAGACCGACAGAGGGAGGGAGGAGGGTGACAGAGGGAGGGAGGAAGGGAGACACAGGGAGACTAAATCACCCTTGGGTGGTGTGGCCATGTCCACTCGTCAGCCGGTGGACTGTGTGCATGCAGACCAGGTCTGGCAGTGCCTCAACCCCCCCTTCCGTAGATGAAGACCGGTCCATGTGTCAATCTGTGCACGAGTCCATCCGTGCTGCAGGCACAGACCTAACCACACACCCAGTATACCCACCCACCGTGTCGGTAAGAACCCTGTCACAAATGCTTCAGTCCCCTACCTGCAACATCAAATTGCCTTGCCAAAACACCATTTGGCCACGTACAGTGCAACACGTAAGGCGCCTCTGCATGGCTCGCTACGCCCGCACACCACACTGCTGACTGTGTACCCAAATAGATGCATCAACTAAGATTGTGTCTCACACATGCGTAAAGCCCTGACAGCTGTGGCCAAGGGACATAGCCATGCACAAGTGCACTGTGAGAGGAATGCAGGACAGATCCAACTACCCAGAGGAAGAGTGCCAAATCAGAAATGCATGCAACATGGATGCCACATGTGACACTGTCAACATTGTCTCTCTCACACACAGGTCAACGTCGACGAACACCCCCCAACACTGGGGGGGAAGTCACACAGGACCAGGCTCCGCGGGATGATGACCCCACCGCCAGCGATTACTCTCACCACTCCGTGGATGACCCAGACCAACCTGGCCCCTCTGGTGTCCAACCACCTGCAGCACCTGCGTCAGGTACAACTGTGCCAACCACCACCCCCATTCCTGCCACATCCCAGGAGACGTCCAGGAGCCCTGCCCGCACACGACCACCCAGCCAGTCTGCCCAGGAGGGACACGGTCCTCCGGGCACCCAGGAGGAGGCAGGCGGCAACGCAGATGCCATCCCTCAGGGGTCCCGGAGACCCGATGCACCCACAACGGCAGGCCAGGTGCACGTGGGCAGGGGTGGCGGGAGTGGAGGACGGCGGAGGCGCGAACCTGACCAGGCAGCTCAGGACCCGGTAGTGTCCCAGGTCAGCAACATCCTGGATACATACCGGCGTGACACCAGGGGCATGGACCAGATTGCGTCCACCCTCAATGACATCAAGGGGACCCTCCAGGAGATGAAGACCCTGCAGTCCCAGCAACATGCCTGTCAACTGCAACACCAAGGAAGGATGGAGGATAGACAGGCTGAGCTCGTGGCGGTGCAAACCCAAATGACCGGTGTACTCCGTCGGATTGCCGACAACATGGGCAACCCTCCCTGTGGCACCAGGCGAAGGCCATTACCAGACACAGGGAGGGATCAGGAGGAGGAGGATTCATCCGACGGAGCGTCACAGACATCGTCACGGACTGCTTCCGAGGGTCCCCGCAGGAAGGTGGGTCGTCCACGAAAAAGACTGTGAGAGTCAGCAGAACATCACCATCTCCCAGGTCACCTGGCCTGGCACCTGGCCCTCTGGCCCAATAGCAGCACATGACATTGTCTGCCACATGGACTTGCTGGTCACTGTCTGACCTATGTTGACGAAGACTGTGGCATGGACTCTGACATTTTGCTACGACAAGGATACCAACTCCCCCAGTGAACTTTGGATTCTACACTCCCGCTGTGCACCTCTTGTCATCCCCACAAACCCGTACCCCACCACAAATAAATTAATCACACTTACAATATGATGCCGTGATTCTACATTATTACAATACATGTGTGTGTCGTACAGTCAAAGCATGCCTGATCTCAGAATTAACTCCAACCATCCAAACCGTGGGGTCGCAGTCTTGCCCAGGACACACATGGGTCCCAATGTCTCATCTGATACAGACATGGAGTACCAAACTCACCTGTGCTGGGCCCAACCAGCTGAGTGGTTCCCGCACAACTGTGGCTACAGACACATTCAGGGGAGCAACAGTCATGCGCAGAGGTCAGGGATCATGTGGAGTGACCTGGCTTGCCGCTCCCAGGTATGTCTAGACATGTGTCCCTACAATGTGCAGCATGCTTGCGTCAGGCGGATGTTGAGAATGGTGGCTAGGCCAAGGTTGGATGCATGGAGATGCCAGAATGCAGTTTAGGATCACTGTGCCACATGGTTGTGTTGGGGTTGTGGGCTGCATCATGAGTGTGGGCGTGGATCTAGAAGGTCATCCTGCAGCTGGCTGTGAAACATTCCCCCCATCCCGTTAGGACGTTGATGTGGCCTGGTTGCCCGACGCAGTAGCAGAGCTGTGCAGATGCACTCCGGATATGGACAAGTACCATGGGAGTCGTGAGGCACATGTCCGTAGACTGCAGGGTAGGATTCTACACAGATGTTGTAGTTTCCCTGGGGGATGGTCTCTCTTGCCTTGAGGTGGATGGAACTGTGCATCTTGTGCATAATACAGTTCCCACTCCCTGACAAACCCCTAGCATCTTGTCACTCTACACATAGACACATATGCACCACCTATGAAAACTATGCCAGACCTGCGGCACGCACAGTGGCAACAGGGCACCATTGACAGGGAAGAGGCACCTTGGAGACAGAGGGACAAATTTATTAGTCATGTGTGTTGGAATGACAATGATACTCTGTCAACACATACACAGGTCATGTGGATGTACATGTGGGAGCAACACTGGCACCCCCCATTGCAACACAGATGCTGGCATCCCATTGACCTGGCACACAAGTGACGGATAACAGCTAAACACCCCCTGCTGCCACGGAGAGGCCGCTATACACCATTGAGGCCCTGATGGGGCAATCACACACCATGTCAACCCGGTGCAACCTGTATGTTTCCGAGGCCAGTGTTACACACAATGATGGCCTCATCACAATCCCCAATCCCCTGCCACATGACAGTCACCAAGTCTGAGCATGGCTCCAGGTGAAGCCTGCCCCATGTCATGTTCCCCATGTAGGATCACCATGTATGCAAATGGAACACACATGAACCGGAGAAGTGCACACAGACTACAAACAATTCACACACCCAAAACGACGTGAGGCATCCCTTACCCTGAGGAGATTTCAACACTTGCCCGTGCATGTGACGCTGAATCAGCACATGTCGCTGTGTTCATGAGGAGTAGCAGGAGCACAACAATGCCACCAGCAGACAGCATGCACATGGACCTGTGGAAGAGAGACACACAAGGATTCAGCACAAAGGAGCACATCCGCAAGCATGTACTTAACACGTATCATGTTGTTAACATGACAGGTGACAATGATGACCCTCAGACAACATCCTTCCATTGCGCCATCACTTGAGTGACACTTCAATACACACCACTGACTCACTTGGCAGACATGCAGATGGACACACACATTGCAACACATGCCACACACGGCCCAATGCGTGCACACTCAGACACTGGAACTCACCACTAAGCAAAGAAGTTGCGTATGAGCCGACTCCGCATGTCCTCCACAGCCTCCTCCTCCTCCACATCACTTGCCCCGTCACCAAGCCCTTCATCCTCCACGGGTGGATGGTCCTGGTCATCTTGATCCAGTATGAGTGGAACAGCTTCCTCCACTGCCATGTTGTGCAGCATGCAGCAGACGATGATGATCTTGCACACCTTCACCGGGGCATATGGGAGTGCTCCGCCGGTCTTGTGGAGGCACCGGAATCGGCTCTTCAGAAGTCCAAACGTCCTCTCAATGACTCTCCTGGTCCGCCCATGTGCGTTGTTGTAGAGGTGCTCGGCAGCCGTGCTGGGGTTGCGGACAGGCGTCATCAGCCATGGCATGTTGGGATAGCCAGCGTCCCCTACAAGGAAACATCATGGACAGAAGTGTGTCAGCACAGGCAGTGAGATTGGAAGATGACGCCAAACACTGAACTGCCAGAGTCTACCCACCAACAATACATGCTCGCTCGTTCCGCAGCTGCAGCATCATTTCTGGCACCCTGCTACGCCTCATGATGAAGGCATCGTGTGCTGATCCTGGAAAGCGAACACAGACATGTGAAATCACCATGTTGGACAGACACACCACAAGGGCATTAATGGAGTGATAATGTTTGCGATTCCTATACACCACCTCCTGTGCCTGTGGTGGTACCAACGCAACATGTGTCCCATCTATGGACCCAATGACATGGGGCATCCCTCCCAGGGCATAGAACTCACGCTTGACATCTGTCAACTGCTCACGATTTGGGAATTTAATGTACTCATCCAGGTGAACCAACATGGCCTCTAAGAAATCATGCAGAACACGGCTGAACATCGTCTGGGACATGCCCCCGACATCAGCAATGGTATGTTGGAACGTACCCGTGGCAAGGAAATGTAGGGCTGCCATCACCTTCAACTTGGGTGTCAGTGCACTTGGATACCTGTGGCGCGGGAGGAGTTGTGCTTCCAGCCGGCCAGTCAACTCATCAATCAACCGTTGGCTGAATCTGTAGCGGCGTATACAGTCCCGTTCATGCAGGGCAGCAATGTCTGGCATACGTCGAGGGAGAGGCGGAGCCCTGCAGTGAAATGGAAGGAACACCTAAGAGTGAGCACTGTACAACAACATCGTCAATGCACTGAGCACATGTTACACAGCCAATACACATATGCCACGTTGTGAGTCAGGTCTGTGCCACAGTTCCTGGACACGAACGCCAGTCAGGTTACACTCCTACCAAGGGACAGCCACTAACGGAGGGGGGCAAGATCACGATGACATGGCATGAGACTAGCTGTGGGCCAGTGTAAGTGAACATGCACACGCATCACAGGATTCACAGACATCCACACATGTGCAGAGGTAGTATGCGTATGGTACAGACAGGTAGTTGGATGCGATATGCACTGGTCACATGTCATAGGAATAGGACAGGCCACACACATTGCCTTTGAGGAGTACATGTCGAGACAGAACATACATAGGGAGCATGTGGATATGTACTTGTGTTGATACTCCGTGTAGTTGGATACATACACACCTCATGGCAAATCACATATGTGGGCTGGTGTGCGGAACAGTGTGCCATGCCCATCGACACACAGACACATGTTGGCAGCAGCAACTGCTGACACATTGAATCACACACCTACAGCAAAATCATGGAAAGACATGCCACACACATGACATGGTTGCAGCATGCAACGCAGCCATACACGTGTCATATGTAATATTCCGTGTACCTGGCATCAGGGGACAGGTGCGGGTGTCCGTGACTGGGACATGCAAGTGACTCATGGCTCCACTAGTGTGTACGACATGCACACATGTCAAAGGAGTGCAGGGGATGTGTGGTACAATGCGCACCATCACACACGACATGTGTACACAGCTCATCGTACATGTGCTTTGCCCACACCTCAGGGGTAAAGTGCCACATCACATCCTGACACACCTGTGTCACACACAGGTGGTATTGCACAGACAATGCATTGGTGTCCACCCTTGGCAATACCTGTCCGCTCCATTCCTGTCTGTGTGCCGCCTGTCACCACTGACAGTTGTTATACGCACCGTACATACGCTCGGAGCGCGTGTATAGGGTCCCTGGGCCAATATTGCCGCTGGCGTATGCGTACGCCACAGTAGTACGGACTGTACACGCGCTTGTACGGTCCGGATCACAATATGGGCGCTGGCGTATGCGTACGCCACAGTAGTACGGACTGTACACGCGCTTGTACGGTCCGGATCACAATATGGGCGCTGGCGTATGCGTACGCCACAGTAGTACGGACTGTACACGCGCTTGTACGGTCCGGATCACAATATGGGCGCTGGCGTATGCGTACGCCACAGTAGTACGGACTGTACACGCGCTTGTACGGTCCGTACTACTGTGGCGTACGCATACGCCAGCGCCCATATTGTGATCCGGACCGTACAAGCGCGTGTACAGTCCGTACTACTGTGGCGTACGCATACGCCAGCGCCCATATTGTGATCCGGACCGTACAAGCGCGTGTACAGTCCGTACTACTGTGGCGTACGCATACGCCAGCGCCCATATTGTGATCCGGACCGTACAAGCGCGTGTACAGTCCGTACTACTGTGGCGTACGCATACGCCAGCGCCCATATTGTGATCCGGACCGTACAAGCGCATGTACGGTCGGTATCACTGCTTGTGGGGTGCCCTAGGGCGTGGAACGCACCGTACCTGTGTGTAAATGTATGAAAACACATAGGGGACACATGAGGGACAAGTATAAGGGCCTAAATGCCTGATGGTTGCCATGGAGACTGAGTTAAATTTTTGAATTTGAGCACCAGGTGCACAGCAGAAGTCAGTTTGAAAGAATCTACATTGTTGCAATGTGGATGTTGACTTGACATCATTATCAAAACTGAAACCATGCAAAGCCACACACTGGGGTAGGTTTGAAGGGATTGGATGAAACGTAGGATGCTAATGTGACTGACCAATCAATCTGTACTCCTATACATGAACAGGCCAGCCAGGCATATATAAGGCAGCCAGGTCCCATGAGAGAGCACTTGCCTGCACATCCATTCATCCATGACCACTGCTGCTGATAGTGATTCCTCTGGCACCATGTCCAGGACTGTGGAGAGGTCACAGCCATTCACCCAGGAGGAGAACCTTGCCCTGATAGATGTGATCCTCCCACAGTTCCAGAGCCTGTATGGTCGACCAGGGGTTCAGGTGAGTGCAGACTCCACTAGCTTAGACTGTGCCCCTTTTGTGTGACAGTGACTTCTGGCATTGTGTCCATGTGTGACAGACATGCACTGTTGTTTGGAGTGGGTCCCAGGGTGTGGAAGGCCTCATGTCACCCATGCAGAGCATGCTGTGTTTCCTGTGTGCACTCCTCACTTGCATAGTGCCTACTGTGACAATGAATGCAAGGTGCATGCCACATTCTGCCTGCATACTCCTCCTGGGGATGTTGTTTCCACAGTCCTGATGTGATCCTGTGTTCCCCCCAGTGTGACAGGTGTCAGTACCCATGGATGTGTGTTTGTTCAGTGTACCTGTGCTGTGAGTGTCCAAAGGCCGTGTTCGTCCCCTGCACATTGGTGTGTGTGTTAGTCCCCTGTCATGTGGGTGAGTGCATATGGGGAGTGTTGCACACAAGCAGCATGAGGGATGGATATGGCCTGGCCATCGGATGTGAGCAGGGAGCAGTGCTGTGTGCATGCCGTGCTGAGCCAGCCCCACACCTGTGACACCCACGTCTACTGGCACATGGGCAGAGTGAGGTGTGTACCCGCAGTTGGCAATGCCATGTGATTGTCCTGTACCTGTGTGTGTCTGTGTACTCTGCTGAGGTAGCATCAGTGTGCTGGGGCAGGTGACTGCTGTGAGGTGCTGTACATAATCCTGGTGTAGCCTGTGAGGCACAGTGTGATCCCTGGTCAGTGAGTGTGTGGTACCCCTCATGCCACCCGTGTGCTTCCACTGGCACGTAGTGCATTTGGCCTTCCACAGTGGATAATGTCCCTATGACAAAGGTGCAATTAGTTGCATGCATACCATGGCCTGTTCATAATGAGGATTGTTCTATATGTGTGTCTCTGTGTCTTTGCTCATGTGGATTAATGTATTCTCTCTTTTGCATCCTCACAGGTAGGCGCCATTGCCAAGGGGGAGATCTGGAGGGAAGCCGTCAGTGCCGTGAGGGGTACAGAGGGTCGGAGGCGGAGCCTGTCTCAGGTGAGGAAACGCTGGCAGGACATCCGGTGCTGGACGAGGAGGATTGCACGGCTCCTGCTGGGGGACTCACCTGAGAGCCGTAAGAACCGTGGCCGCCGTCGTCTGACCCACATCCAGAAGCGTGTGCTGGCGGTGGTCTTCCCCGATATGGACAGGCGCCTACAGGAGAGGCAGCAGCAGGAAGGGGGTAGGTACATGTGTGTCAGTTGTGTGTCCCCAGCCAATGTAAGTGTGCAGTTGCATGGATACACTGCCAGGGTTTGATTGTGCAGTGCGTCAACTTCTCCACAAAGTAGCACAGTGCTGTTCTCACTCCCTCCCTTCCCCTCCTTGCAATGTGTTCCCTGGTCTGTCGCCACTCTTGCACAAGGTTATTTATGCAGGCAGTTCATGCAGGTGCCCTATGCTATCAGCATCATGTGTGGGGGTGATGTGCCACAGGTATGGGGACCTTGCGTGTGCCATGGCCAATTTCAGTCATTGTGGTGTCCATGTCACTTGGCACTGATTGTGAATCACGACATAGGGGTGTGTCTCCAAAATGTACAGCCTTCCAGCATGCATGTCCAATTGTGTGCCCTCTGACATGATGTGCCTGAGTGGGAGGCCTGCTAAGTGCAGGGACGGTTGCTTAATTTGCAGTCATGTCCATCCTGGACCATGGAGGAGTGTGGGCACTACTGTGCCCTGGGGCACCTCTTCCTAGGTATCATGTGCGTCATCCAACAATATGGCCATTCACTGTGTCTTTGCCATGGGTTGCGTAGGGTGGCATTGTACCCTGGGCTCAACTGTTAGGACCTACAGGTTGCTACATGTGTCCACTGTACAGGGGGACCCATTTTGCTTGTGCATACTCACAGTGGGCATTACCTGTGTGTGTTGTTGAGACAATCTGATGATGTTTGCCTGTCAATGATGTGTGGACATGGCCACCAGGGGCTGTGTGTTTACAGTCATGAATTAGTGGAGGCCATGTGTTTCCATCCCAGAGTAAGAGGTGTACATACTTTCTCCGTCTCAATGAGATTGTCTCAGGTGTGGGTGGTTTGTGCGTACAAGGCCTACATGTCAGAAGCTTCATCCTCCTTGCTGGGTTTAGCCTGTGTGTGATGTTTGACTGGACATACGCTCAAGGTGCAGTGACCCTGTCATGTGTGGCCTGGTTTCATGTATTGCCTTTGCAGCATGCGGCAAGAGTAAATGGATATGATTCATGCTCATCCCTTTTTGACGACGCAGTGTGGTGCAGGTGCTGTGCACATTTGTCCCCAGAGGCTGACTCCTCTCTAAAATTTCAGGTGCAGTGATTTGCTGTTGTGTCATGATCTCCATTGTGTCTCAGTGGCATGGTGGGTAGAAAAACTGTGTGTTCCATGGCCTACATGTGTACATTGTTTTGTAGGTGTTACTCCTGTTGCTTTTCAGGCTATGCAATGTGACCTATGTATATTTGACTCATGTGACATAAGTGTACAGGTGTCTGATTTTCTCCTGTCTCTTCACCTTGCCCACAGCATCGCCGGGGGACACGGAAGGAGACACTAGCACGGACCGGGAGGAGAGATTGAGCACCAGTACCAGCAGTGCTGTCCTGTCTGGCACATGGAGTGGCACGGAGGCCGAAGGGAGTGAGGCGGAGGACCTGTTGACTGCCAACACAGACTATGACGCAGACGGGTCCGAGGCTGAGCTCCCAGAGGTGGCGGAGTCTGCCCCCCCAGCTGATGGCAGCCCTCCACATCCCCCCGCCACCTCAGGTTCCATCACCGGCCTCCCACATGCTCGTGGCCCTTCCCTCCGTGCTCGGTCCCCACATGTCTCCTTCCTGCCAGGCACCGCACCCCCTGCCCCTGTCACCACTGCTGCGGTGAGTGCGGAGTCTGTGGACATCCTGAGGCAGTTGCAGGTTGGTCAGACTGCGATGCTAAATGTCCTCCATGCCCACACCCAGGTGCTGACCCAGATGGAGGCATACATGGAGGGCATGTCGGCTGCGCAGTCTGACCAACGGCAGTTGCTGAGGTCCATAGACTCCACACTGACTGCAGCACTGGATCTCCTGCAGCGCTGCGTAACACCCCCTACCCCTGCCCCATCCACAATTCCCACTCCCGTGCCTGTCCCACGCACATCCAGACGTCAGCGTGCACGCACCCCAACAGACACAGGCACCACACCACCAGGGAAGTCGAAGCGCACACCTCCTGTCACGCACACACAGGGTGAGGAAGGCACACCCACTGGGTCGGGGGGGAAACGTAGAACACGCAGCCACAGTGGGAGTCCGCATTCCACACAACCCACTCCCTCCAAATCCACTCCCCTTAGCTCTCCTGGCCAACAGTCAGTGACAGCATCATCCACTGCGAGTGTGCCCCCCAGCCCCAGGATGACACCACCCCGCAAGCGGTGGAGGCGGGACCCGGCCAGGGGAGTTGAGTCCCCCACCCTGTCCACACCCTCCCCCAGTGGCGCTGCGACCCATCCCTTTGCCCCCCCCCCCTCCTTGGGGCCTGTGGTTGGATTGGGTACGGGGGAGTCGCTGGGGGAACTTGCCGACGTGTGCAGCGCCATTCTGTCCTCCACCTTTGGCGCTGGCACCCCCCCTGTGGCAGATTCATCCCTCCCTGCACCCACAACACCTACCCTTTCCCCTCCTGTCCCTGCGGTGCCTGTTTCCACCCTCCCCCCTGATGCCCCCTCTTCTGTGGATGAAATGGACTTGTGAACTGTGCAGGCAAGCTAGGGGACACACGTCCCGATGTGTACCCCCCCCCCGGACATTGCTGCTGGGCTGGCCCATGGCCCTTGTACATAGTGGACATTTTCTCTGATATATTTTCCTGCTGAATAAAGCCTTTTCTTTTTGTTTTGCACACTGATGCTTTCCTGGACTTGCTGTTGGTGCTGGTGCTCCCTGCGTTGGGGTGGTGATAATGTGTTAGGGGTCTGTGAAATGTTGGAGTGTGCTGCTCATGGGGTGTACCCTGCCATCTGCGTGCCATCACAAAGGTCTCTGCAAATGGTATTTGGTCATGTTTGCTCTCACTGTATGGTGACATTGTCCCAAGGTGTGTTCCGTCCTCTGTGGCCCAGGCCATTTTTCCTGCAGGGTGTCTCCCAAATGCTGTGCTGTGCTGTGTCTACATTTCCTGGATGTGTGAGGGTTGCCTTTCAATATAGCCATGCTGGCTCAGCGATGGCTCCGCCTGCATCTGGGGTATCACCCTTGTAGGTCACTGAACTTGTTGATGGGGTATATTGTCCGATGTCTGGGCACTGCTGGGAGTGATAGGTACACACCCCTCCTGTGTCTGGGCACTGCTGGGAGTGATAGGCACACACCCCTCCTGTGTCTGGGCACTGCTGGGAGGACCCTGCACCCACCCCTCCTGTGTCTGGGCACTGCTGGGAGGACCCTGCACCCACCCCTCCTGTGTCTGGGCACTGCTGGGGGTGTTTTGCACACCCCATTCTTATAGCAGGTTCGGTGCGTACATGCACGGGTGGGGGTTTGGTGCGTACATACACGGGTGGGGGTTCGGTCCGTACATACACGGGTGGGGGTTCGGGGCGTACATACTCTGCTGGGGTGGGGGTTCGGTGCGTACATACACGGGTGGTGGTTCGGTGCGTACATACACGGCTGGGGTGGGGGTTTGGTGCGTACATACACGGCTGGTGTGGTGGTTTGGTGCGTACATACACGGGTGGGGGTTCGGTCCGTACATACACGGGTGGTGGTTCGGGGCGTACATACTCTGCTGGGGTGGGGGTTCGGTCCGTACATACACGGGTGGGGGTTCGGGGCGTACATACTCTGCTGGGGTGTGTGTTAGGTGCGTACATACACGGGTGGGGGTTTGGTGCGTACATACACGGCTGGTGGTTCGGTGCGTACATACACGGCTGGGGGGGGTTAGGGGGCGTACATACACGGGTGGTGGTTCGGTGCGTACATACACGGCTGGGGTGGGGGTTTGGTGCGTACATACACGGCTGGTGTGGTGGTTTGGTGCGTACATACACGGGTGGGGGTTCGGTCCGTACATACACGGGTGGGGGTTCGGGGCGTACATACTCTGCTGGGGTGGGGGTTCGGTGCGTACATACACGGGTGGTGGTTCGGTGCGTACATACACGGCTGGGGTGGGGGTTTGGTGCGTACATACACGGCTGGTGTGGTGGTTTGGTGCGTACATACACGGGTGGGGGTTTGGTGCGTACATACACGGCTGGTGTGGTGGTTTGGTGCGTACATACACGGGTGGGCGTTTGGTGCGTACATACACGGGTGGTGGTTTGGTGCGTACATACACGGCTGGGGTGGTGGTTTGGTGCGTACATACACGGGTGGTGGTTTGGTGCGTACATACACGGCTGGGGTGGGGGTTCGGTCCGTACATACACGGGTGGGGGTTCGGGGCGTACATACTCTGCTGGGGTGGGGGTTCGGTCCGTACATACACGGGTGGTGGTTCGGTGCGTACATACACGGCTGGGGTGGGTGTTAGGTGCGTACATACACGGGTGGGGGTTTGGTGCGTACATACACGGCTGGGGGGGGTTCGGGGGCGTACATACACGGGTGGTGGTTCGGTGCGTACATACACGGGTGGTGGTTCGGTGCGTACATACACGGCTGGGGTGGGGGTTTGGTGCGTACATACACGGCTGGTGGTTCGGTGCGTACATACACGGCTGGGGTGGGGGTTTGGTGCGTACATACACGGCTGGTGGTTCGGTGCGTACATACACGGCTGGGGGGGGGTTCGGGGGCGTACATACACGGGTGGTGGTTTGGTGCGTACATACACGGCTGGGGTGGGGGTTCGGTCCGTACATACACGGGTGGGGGTTCGGGGCGTACATACTCTGCTGGGGTGGGGGTTCGGTCCGTACATACACGGGTGGGGGTTCGGGGCGTACATACTCTGCTGGGGTGGGTGTTAGGTGCGTACATACACGGGTGGGTGTTTGGTGCGTACATACACGGGTGGTGGTTCGGTGCGTACATACACGGCTGGGGTGGGGGTTTGGTGCGTACATACACGGCTGGTGTGGTGGTTTGGTGCGTACATACACGGGTGGGCGTTTGGTGCGTACATACACGGGTGGTGGTTTGGTGCGTACATACACGGCTGGGGTGGGGGTTCGGTCCGTACATACACGGGTGGGGGTTCGGGGCGTACATACTCTGCTGGGGTGGGGGTTCGGTCCGTACATACACGGGTGGGGGTTCGGGGCGTACATACTCTGCTGGGGTGTGTGTTAGGTGCGTACATACACGGGTGGGGGTTTGGTGCGTACATACACGGCTGGTGGTTCGGTGCGTACATACACGGCTGGGGGGGGTTAGGGGGCGTACATACACGGGTGGTGGTTTGGTGCGTACATACACGGCTGGGGTGGGGGTTCGGTCCGTACATACACGGGTGGGGGTTCGGGGCGTACATACTCTGCTGGGGTGGGGGTTCGGGGGCGTACATACACGGGTGGTGGTTCGGTGCGTACATACACGGGTGGTGGTTCGGTGCGTACATACACGGCTGGGGTGGGGGTTTGGTGCGTACATACACGGCTGGTGTGGTGGTTTGGTGCGTACATACACGGGTGGGGGTTTGGTGCGTACATACACGGCTGGGGGTTCGGGGCGTACATACCAGGGTGGGGTGGGGGTTCGGGGCGTACATGCACGGGTGGCGCTTGGGTGCGTACATACACGGGTGGGGGTTCGGGGCGTACATACCAGGGTGGGGTGGGGGTTCGGGGCGTACATACACGGGTGGCGCTTGGGTGCGTACATACACGGGTGGCGGTTCGGGGCGTACATACACGGGTGGGGGTTCGGGGCGTACATACACGAGTGGGGGTTCGGGGCGTACATGCACGGGTGGGGGTACGGGCCGTACTTCCACGGGTGGGGGTACGGTCCGTACATACCCCTGCCCACGCTCTGCGTGCCTGGGTACGGGCCGTACCCATGCCTTTGGTGTGTGGGTACGGTGCGTCCCACCATTGTTGCGGGCCGTGGGGTCCGCACCGTACACAGGCCTTGGGGGCGTGGCTACGGGTCGTACCACGCGTACCCCTACATGACCCCAGCAATGCTGGTACGAGCTGTACCAAGGCCTTTCTGACGTGGGTACGGGCCGTACCGCTATTGTTGGAGTGACGTAGGGGGACGCGTGGTACGTTCCGTACCCACGCTCTTGCGGCCTGGGTAGGGTACGTACCGGTTCGCGTGACCATCCACTTCCGTTGTGGCGGACGCTTGCGTTGCTGGCCTTGCCCCCACCCCCTGGAAGTGACCAGGCCCTGATGGTCAGGTATGTCCAGGCCATGTGTGATTTGGTACCATGTGTTGGTGTTGTGTGTCCTGCCCCTGCCCCCCCCTTTGCCCCTGGTTGTTGTGCTGACCTTCTGCGGCGTCTGCGTCGGTTCCTGTACGCCAGGTGGACTGCTAGGAGGGCAGGGATGGCACGTAGGTTCGGGTCCATGTCTGTTCGTCGCGTCCAGCTGCTCCTTGCGTGTGTCGTCCTGATTTCCCGGCAGTTTTTGGCAGCCGGTAAATATTTTCCGTGCGGGATGACGTCGGTTCGAATCGTACTTCCTGGTTCGTGAAACGTAGGCTGGATGCGTACCGACGTCACGTCGGCTCCTTTCAGGATCGGAATTGTGTTTAGTTTCTGTTCGGTCGGTGTTTTGTTCGAATCGTACGGAAATGGTGTTTCCGTATGAATCGTACTTGCATTTTCGGATGGATTTCGCACCGGGTACGAGTCGGACGGAGAAAAGGCTCCGTCCGACGGTTCGTACCCGGTTTTTACCGGATCGGAATTGGCACCTCTATTTTGTAACCCGGTAATGTTGTTTTGGGTCATTTGGTTTGAAGGGAAGCTCGCGGTTGGGAGTTACTTCGCGTCGTGAAAGGTAAGGTTTGTTTTATATGTTTTAGATGGTTTTAAACTTTATTTTGAGCCTAGTTAGATAATGTTTAGTGTAGCTGTACATATATTAGTTATATTTGGAAATGTTATGTGTTAGAGTTGCGTGTTGTGTTTTTACGTGTTTTTAACTATGTGTAGGCATGTTTCGAAAGTGAGGTTTAAGGTGTTTAATGTATATTTAGAACTGTTTTAAACCTAGTATTATTGTTAGTAAGTGTTTATGTGTTGTTTTATGTGGGTGGGAATGTATGTTGCTTTGTTTTTACAATTTCTTTTCTAGGTTATTCGTTTCGGATGGACTCGTTTTTTTTTTAAAGAAGTGTGTGTTCGTTTTATTGAACAATATGTTTTTTACACTTCTTTAAATGTTTTGGTTTTCATGGATCGTTTTTTAATATTTTTAGCTATTTTCGGGTTTTTCATGGGTTTTCGAAGGATATTTGGTGATTGGCTTATGGATTTAATCGCCAGTTGTATTTTTGCATTTTTTTTTGGGAACCTTTTTTTTATGTTTGGATTGTGTAAGCAGGAAATGGATTTTTCAGACTTTGGAATAAACTTGGTAAGTTAATTTATTATTATTTCTTGTGGGTGGGTATTGTTTAATATTATTGTTTATTTTTATTTTATTACAAATATTATTAATGTGTGTTAATATATTTTTGACAATATGTATAAATATGTTAGACACAGTAATTATTTTTGTAATAAGATAAATATATTTTATGTGTTTGATATTATTGAAAATGGGTAATTAGTCATTTATTTGTATTTCTACTTTAAAGAAGTGTTTTAGCTATGATGTTTAGGTATTCTAGGTAGTAGGGTACAATTTTACTTGTTGCTCTAGATATTTATACATTTGTTTAGTTTGTTTTGAGGTTTTTGGAGTTAGCTGAGTTATGGATTGTTCCATTCGGAACTCTTGATAACTCTGTTCTTTTTGTAGGCATGATATAAATCTTTCTAGTGTTGGTTTTGTTCTGCCTGTTGATTGTAGGAAGGCGTTATGCCATCCTTCAACTGCGTTATTAGTTTTGGATTCTCCATTTAAGGTGCTTCTGTATACGTTCCACCAGGGAATTAAGAATTTAGGGTTTCTTCTGTGGCCAGATCTATGTAGTCTGCCGACCCATGTATCTTCGAAATAGTCCAATAGTGAACTTAGTTTTTCTTCATTTTGTTTGTAGAAGGCGCTGTCTATTAAAATGTTGTAATGTTCTGTTACGTCTGTGTCAGGTACATAAACTAGTGCTATGAGTTTTTTTATTTGATATGCAAAAGATGAATTAGTTGCATATTCAATGCTTAGGGCTGATTTTTGCATGTGTCTCCATAGGCATTGATTAAAATGATAGTAACAGCCTTGTATGGAGGTATGGGGGTGTGTTTTTAATATAGAATTAATCATTGCATGTTCAAAATCTAGGATTATTTTTTGTGGGGAAAAGTCATTTGTTTTTTGTTTTATTATATTTAATAGTTCAGTGTATGTGGAGTTATGTTTGTTTGGTAATAATGTGTAAATTAATGGTATATTGCAATTGTGATATAGGACATGTATTGTATATAGTTGGAAAAAGGGTTTGGGACATATGGTAAAAGTCCCATCCATCATCCAGTTATGTGATTCTTGTAGTTTACAGAGATTATTAGCTGTTCCAAATATTATCATTCTTTTGTCATTGTTTTTATTATCAAAAATGACAAATGGTTCTTTGTTTAAAGTTATACTTTGTTCTGGACTTAGAATAACTTCACTATATGTGTGAGGAATTGGGGTTGAAGTAGTAGTGGTTTTTTTAGTACGTGCTATAGTTCTTTTGAGTGAAGTTACAGATGGCATTTGTGTAGTAGCAGTTTTAGGAATTTTGGGAAGCTGCTCTTTTAAAATTACACTAGTAGGTTTTTGAGAACTTGTGCTAGCTTCCTTTATAGTTTCTAAAGCAGATCTGACTTTGATTTCAGTAATGTTTGGTGGGTGGTTATGTTCTCTAGTGTATAATACTGTTGTTTGTCGTGTTGTAGCACGCCCATAGCACTTATTAGAGTAGTATTTAGTGCATTTCCAGTTAACTTTTAAACCATACACTTTTTCCTGTGTGTAAGTGTATCCCATATAGCATAGTAACAATTTTCCCTTCTGGCTTGTTATGAATTCAGCTCCTTCAGTCATTTTGATGTAGCTTTATCTATGAAAAATATATATTATAGTTATTATATATGATGTTATATTAATTTTCAGTAGAAAAAAACAAGATTTAGTTACTATATACTTACAAAGTTGGTTTTGATGTGTTTGAGTAGAATGCTCTTGATTCTTTATTTGTGGGATTTTCCTCTAGTATTTTCTTTGTCTGGAAAAGAAAAGGAAATGTGTTGTAATAATTGTTTCTATATTTTTATAGGGAATGGTTAGGGGATTTGCAATTGGGATTTAATTAGGGTGGCATTTTAATCTATTAGTTGATTTTTGGTTGTGAAATACTTACTTTTTAGTTGTATCTTTTTTGGTGCTGTTCTGTATTTTCTTAGTTTCTTTTGGAGTTTCCTGTAGTGAAAATATGAAATAGAAAGAAGACATTAATTTATTTATAGTGTATGTATATTGTAATCACAATTTATTCGATTTGAGTCTTCATGAGAATGATATAGTTAACTTACTTTTGATAGTTTTAAACATTTCCTCTATGTTGATTTTCTTATATCTGTAGTTGCAATCCAGTAGATTTTCCTCTTCATTCAATTTCGTTTTTTTGGTTTTGGACTGTGAATGAAGTTGAACTTCTTTTTATAGTGCTTTGGATGTTGTAATATGTGTTTTATTGGTTAGTTTGAATTCGGAGTGTTTTTATTGGTTAGTTCGAATTTTTTTTTTTTTTTTCTGGTAGTTAGTTTCCTAATAAGGAAAACGCTAATTAGTGGTTTTGTGGTGTATTATTCTATATATATTTTTCTAAACATTATATTATGTATTGGATGCATAAATTGATAAAGTATAATTTAATAATATAGTTGTTTAATGTAGGAAGGTTGTTAATAATGTTTTAGTAAAGAGTTAATTATTTAAATCCATTTTTAAATGTAGTAAATATATAATTGTTTAATAATAATTTTGTGTAGAGATAAAAGACATTATTTGGTGTTTATGTTGTTTGATTTTAGGTTTTAATTAAATGTTATATAGTCGATATTAGTAAAATGGAGATATTTTAGTGGTCGATATTTTAGTTTACGATATTTTGTTATGAAGTATATGTATATTACTGAGCATCGATATTTTAGGATTTCGATATTTGTGTTGGCGATATTTTGTGTACCTATATTTCTGTAGTTCGAAATTGTGTGTTCGATATTTTTGTAATGTTTTAAATAAGTATATGATGTCGATAATAATGTGATCGATTTTTTTGTATCGATATATTTGTAGGTCGATTTTTAGTCTTTCGATATTGTGTCAGTGATTCGCTCTCAGCTCAGTGTAGAGCAGTGCTCTCACTTGTAAAATCAGGGTCTATAGCCTATAACGTGCTGTACCTCAACCAAGTAGCCCCAATCTACTGCATCAAAGGCTTTCTCCAAGTGAATAATGACCAGTGCTATTTCTGCATCCTGGTTCTGGGTTTCATGAAGAACTGGGTCAGTTGCCTCAGATTCATCCTAGTGTTATGGCCCGGTATGAAATTGCAGTGGTCTTCATGCAGCAAGTATGCCATATGAGCTGTCAATCGAGTGGCCACATTCTACAGATGACTTTTGTTAGAACTGGGGGTCTCTAGTTGGCAGAGGTAGGTACCTTTGACCAAATAGGGACCCTTGCTTCTAGTCAGGGTACGGGGGTACACTCCTAAAATAACCCCTGCTCATCCCCTTGGTAGCTTGGCACGAACAGACAGGCTTATCTCAGAGGCAGTGAACACATACAGTAACCCAGAGCCAACACTACAGATGGACACCACACAAGTTGTAGTATAAAAATAAGTATTTTTATATAGACTTAACACAAGACAACAAACGACAAAAATCCACAATACTGTACATTAAAAAATAGTAGAAATAGCTTAGTTCTCGTAAGATGTAAAATGCGACACTTTGAGTTCAATGTACCTTTGGATGCGTAACACTATACAACGAAAGTGTTGCAGGAAAGGTGATGTGTCGGTTCCTTACACACAGGAACGGTGATGCGTTGGGTCCCTACTGATGCGTAGGGGATGCGTTGGTCCTTCTCTGCGAAGGGAGGTGATGCGTCGGTTTCTTACTGTGCTTTCGTGGCGATGCAACCAGCAACGCTGTGATGGAGTGGTGGAGTGGTGTGGCTCACTGGTTAGAGGCAGCAGACCCAGAAGCAGAGGACGGCCTGGGACCAGGGATCAATTCCCGACGCGGCAAGGTCATGGACCAGGGCCAGCGGACTCGATAATTCTCACTTCGGTGCCTACTCTAACCAGGGATCACACTCGGCAACTCTGGGCATTAGCTTGCCTCATCTCCACAACGGCCCCCCACATTCGCTGGGGATGCCTGGTTTCACCTTGGAGATACCCTGGAGGGACCATCTCACAGGGATAGCCAGGACGGGTTCCCCAGCGGTCTACAGTGCCACAACGCCTCAGGGCAGCAGTGCGCTTTACAAGACACATACATTTACATGTGATGAAGATCCGGTGTGACGAAACAAAGATGGCGTCTTCTTCTTGATGTGACACGATGCGTGCATGCCCGATGGCTGTGTGGCGACTCAACGATTTTTCTGAGCCACAACAGGCCTTGTGACAAGCTTCCCGGTGATGCAGCGGTGTCTGATGCGACGTCAATCCTCTTCTCCGGCGATGCGAGGCGCTTCGGCAACGATGCGACAACTGCAGCTCGGATACGCTTTCCCAGCGATGCGATGCTGTGGCTGCAACATGCTTCTCCGATGATGCGGCGGCATCTGGTGTGACATTGATCCTCTTCTCTGGTGATGTGAGGCACTTTCACTTTGTGAAGCGACAGCGGCAGTTCGGCGACACGCTTCTTTGTGCGTTGCGCTTCCAGCTCCTTGCGACACGGAGTCCCTCAGAAAGCCCAACACAACTGCAGGCACTTCCAAAAACTCTTGGGGAGCTGGTGGGCGAAGTCTGTTATCCCTAAGACTTCAGCAGGAGGCAAGCTCTTTCTCAAGCCCTTGGAGATCCTTCACAAGTTGATGAAAGTACACACAAAGTTCCTCTCTCCTTTCTTTGGCAATCAGGCAACCACTGCAGGCCAATCCCTCAAGCTTAGGAATAGTCTCTTAAGTCTCTCTGGTCCCTCTCCTCAGCAAAGGTTTCTTCTTGTTTCCCAAAAGTGATCTAAAGTTCTGGGGTCTGGGTCCCCCTTTTTATACACCGTTTCTCTTTGTTCTCTGAAGGCAGAGAGGCCTTTGCCTAGTCCAAACCAGTTCTGGTCAGTCCTGGAGCACTTTGTTGACAAGACTCCTTCTTTCCTTTCACAGTGCAGGCCAGGGACATCAGACACACCACAGGAGGTGGAGCCAGCATTGTGGAGGGAAAGCACAGCTCTATTCAGGTCCCAAGGTGCAACTCCTCCCACCAATCTGCATGCAGATCTCTCTATTAAGCCCTGTGCTGACTCATCCTGTCTTCTGGAATCCCCCAGTCCCTGTCACTCAAACTCCAGACAAGGAATACACAACCTAGCAGAGGCAGGCTTGGATGGTTAGACAAGAAAATAGCTACTTTCTAAAAGTGGTATTTTCAAACACAGAGGTGCCGATCACGATCCGTTAAAAACCGCGTACGAACCGTCGGTCGGAGCGAATTCCCCGTCCGACTCGTACCCGGTTGTAAAACTTTACAAACATGGAATTACGATTCGCACGGAAACACCATTTCCGTACGAATCGTAAAAAACACCGACCGACGAAAATATACATACGAATGTGATCCGGGAATGCTGCGACGTGACGTCGGGACGCTTTCAGGCAGCGTTTCACGAACCAGGAATTACGATTCGAACCGACAGCAGTCCGGACGGCAATATTTTCACGGCACCCAAAAAGTGCCGCAAAAGCGAAGTACGGCGCGAATCGACCAGAGTAGGTGGCCCGGTACGCGCCGACCCCCCCAGCCCCCGTAGGTACGCGCCGACCCCCCCCAGCCCCCGTAGGTACGCGCCGACCCCCCCCCCCAGCCCCCGTAGGTACGCGCCGACCCCCCCTGTGTGTACACCCGTGTACGGTGCGTACCCCCCCGTGTACGCTCGAGTCGAACCCCCCCGTGTACGCTCGAGTCGGACCCCCCGTGTACGTTCGAGTCGTACCCCCACCCGTGTATGTACGGTGCGTACCCCCCCGTGTACGCTCGAGTCGAACCCCCCCGTGTACGCTCGAGTCGGACCCCCCGTGTACGTTCGAGTCGTACCCCCACCCGTGTATGTACGGTGTGTACGCACCGTACATACACGGGTGGGGGTACGACTCGAACGTACACGGGGGGGTCCGACTCGAGCGTACACGGGGGGGTTCGACTCGAGCGTACACGGGGGGGTACGCACCGTACATACACGGGGGGGTACGACTCGAACGTACACGGGGGGGTCCGACTCGAGCGTACACGGGGGGTCCGACTCGAGCGTACACGGGGGGTACGCACCGTACACGGGTGTACACACAGGGGGGGTCGGCGCGTACCTACGGGGGCTGGGGGGGTACGGCACGTACCGGGCACCTGTTTGGACGTCTCCATGGTTGTTATGGGAGTTCGGTGCGGACGGTCTTTTCACCATACGGTTGTACATTCGGACGCCCGGGATGGATCGTGATTCACTTTTCACGTTTGTACGGTGAATCGTCCGAGGACGTGTCGGACACATTTTCCGACCCGAGGACGTGTGGGGAAATATTCCCAGTGCGGTTCGTATGGACTTTTTACCATGCGAATCGTGATTGCCAGTTCGTACGGCACTTGTACGATTCGTACGGTAAAAAGACCCGATACGAGTCGTACGGGGGCATTTTTTACCGGATCGTGATCGGCACCAGAATGTTAAAACCAACTTCACTATAAGATGTGTTTTATCATTCTGAGTTCAGGCATTCTAAACTCGAATTTCTACCCAGTTCCCTGAGTCAGTTAGGATTATAAGATGTAATAATCAAACTGCCCATTCTGGCCTATGGGGAACAGGTAGCCTTGCAATAGTGAAAAATGAAAATGGCTGTAATTCACTATTAGGACATGCCACACACATCAGGGGTGTCCTACCTTTACCTACAATGCTCCCTCCCCTTGGGCCTTCCATAGGGTTGACTAACATGCAGCAAAGGGAAGGTTTAGGGACTGGCAAGTGGGTGCACTTGCCCAGTCAACATGGCCGTACCAGACTGCACACAGGCTCTGCAATGGCAGACCTGAGACACACTTTACAGGCTGCTTCTATGGGTGGCACAGTCCGTGCTGCAAGCCCACCAGCAGCATTTGACTTACAAGCCCTGGGCACACTCAGTGCACTGTACTAGGGTCTGACAAGTTAACCAAATCAGCCAATCATGGAGTCACTAATACATACATCAATTTACAATGGGGAGAGCATATGCACTTTACCACTGATCAGCAGTGGTAAAGTGCCCAGAGTCATTAAACCAACAAAAACAGGTCAGAGAAAATACAGGAGGGAGGCACAAAGTTCAGGGATGACCCTGCAAAAAGGGCCAAGTCCAACAACTTTCATGCCTGAGTTGATCATTGAGAGGGGTCTGCCCACAACCAGGTCAGCCTTGTGCCTACTTGGTTTCAGGAGCATGCATATTTCCCCCTCTCTCATGGTTGGAAGCAAAATACCTTCAGTATATACCTTCAGGTGATTTTGTGTCGGTGTACCCGAAAATGCCTAGTAAAATACGGGTAGGATGCCATCACTCCCCGGTGCCTTTGACCGTGGTAGCACATGCAGTGCTGCCCTGAGCTCCTCCAGGTTGAGTGGGGTATCAAGGGCTTCTATCAATAATGTACTAAGACTGGGAATGTCCAGTCCTTCCAAAAAGGGGGTGTATCGCTATGTGTCTATGTTCGGGTCCATGGTGTATACTTGCAGCAGGTATTGCGGAAACACTTGTACTATGTCTGCCCTGGACGTGACCCTGGTGGCCATGGGCATTGTTAAGTATGGCATGACTGAAGCTGTTGGCACACTCCACAAGTGAGTCCCAGGCAAGTGCCCCTCAGGACTGCTTAAGGGCCTCCCATTTCTTGGACCTGCGACCAATAGAGCCCCAGTTGGGCTCCTAGTAGCCAGTGAGTGAGTGTGATAAAGTCTCATGCCCCAAAGTATTCTCCAAAAGGTCTGCCAGCATTCTCCATGATCTAGAGCCCCACATATTCCCCAGAGTCTACCTTAAAACTACCCGGAGAGTGGTCTGAGAGAAATTGTGCTAAATGCGTGATCTCAATATCTTCCAAATGAGGGAATCCAGCAATTATAACCTTGTCTAGTCTACTGTGGGCATTGTGTGTTAAGGAGTGACAAGTTCCTTAAACACAATGTTGTGAATTACCCATTAAAGTGCTGCCATCATATTAGGCTTAGTGCCTGCTCTCAGGGGTGTCCTGTCCAGAGTGGGGTCCAATATGCAATAAAAGTTCCCCAGCCATATTAGGGGTGAGTCCAATTCTTGCATCCTGCTTATTGTAAAAGAACATCGGTAATCATTATTAGGGGCATATGTGTTTAGTTTAGTCAGGGCCAGACTATCTAGGGTACCCTGAACCAAGACATACCGGTCCCCCACATCAGCCTCTGAGTTGGTGAGGGAGAACGGGACCCCAAAGCCACCCATATCTGCGTTCTCCTTGTGTAAGGTGAGCAGGATGAATCAAAGATCTAACCCTGCCATTTATTTGCCAGTTGTGATGCCCCTGCATCATCCAGATGTATTTTTTGCACACAAGCAATGTTGATTTTGTGGTGTTTGAGGAAAGTGAGTACTCTGTATCTCTTAGCATCAGTGCCTAAACTGCTGACATTCTAGGTAAGGGTTCTAAAGTTGTCCTGCATCATCGTCTAAAAATGTAGGTGTGTGTCACCCCCCCCACCAGCAACATCCATACCCTCCTCATCTGCTGTTCAACAATAAAAAATAATAAAGAAAACAGAAAACACTCAACACCCACCCACGGACAGTAATAATGTAACCATTAAACTACCAATGTCCACCCAATGCTTGTGCCAGGCCGAGCACAGTAAAACAGCCTATCCCACAGGGAAAAGCTAACATACACAACCAGCAAGCAACCGTATCAGCCAGGAATATTTACACATGTTATTAGTAGTGCCTCTCATGCACAACCTACATGCCAAATAGAGGTATAGTACCACAACTTCAATACATTATAATTCGTAGATATGCCCCAATGGCCTGGGTGCTTCAGGATTCCGCATTTGCAGTCATCTTAAAGTCGTTGTGCCGACAATCAACCTTCTTGTGAGTGTGACTCTGACTCACTCCCTCCTAGCAGACACCGATCAAGCACACAGACAGCCTCTCCCACAGGCATCATCGCCCACCACATCCATTCAGCCACTATCACGCTCCACTTCCAGATTGGCCAACGTGTTGGGCACAATGTCGGTCATGGGGCTCGGGGCTCTAGAACCAGTACCATTTCTCATTGACTGTGTGGGGGCTCCTCCCTCCATCTCCAGCCCATCCACTGTGTCCCAGTGCATGGTTCCATCCTCACTGAATGTCATGCTCTGGGGCCCCAGCAGGGAGGAGTTTGGATACATTCCCCTAGTCCCATGTCTGCAGGCATTTCTACAGAGGCTTGTCCACCAGGATGGACATTGGCTGCCGCAGCAGGACATTGCTGCACCGTTACTGAGTTCCAACCAGTCTCACACCTCTTCTGAGTTGTCAAAGAAGTGGGCTTGAAAAATTACTTTCAGCCTTGGTGGATACAGGAGCATATATCGCAGCTGAAGGGAAGAATAATTTCTGTTTAAGACTAAGAAACGATTTGCGTTGCTCCTGGACTTGCCTTGTATAGTCCAGATATATTGCGATTGTACCGTTGCCGAAGAGGGGACCGCCCACTCATGTACTGCTCAAAGGATGCTGTCCCCTACTGTGAATTAAGGAGTTTGGTAATTATGGCCCTGGGTGCAGCCCCGGGCTGTTGGGGGGGACCCCAGAGCTCTGTGTGCCCTCTCCACCATAAACAGGTCTGACTGGCCTCAGGGATTCAGTTCAGACTGCACCCAGTCTTCCATCAATTGTTCAGGTGATATTCCTCTGATTTCTTGGTGAATCCCAGTACTACGATATTGCTCTGACATGAGTGCTCTGCAGATGCCATTTGAACCATCTGGTGCTTAAGGACTGCTACCTACCCTTGCAATTCTGTGATGCTTGACTCCATAGTCATGACTTTGTTGGCTACCGTTCTGAAAAAATGAAGAATAACGTTTACAACTATGCATATAGTTTCAATCTTGTGCTCCAGAGCCATACGAGAGCCCTGTATAGTTGCCAATAGGTCTGCCCAAGAGTGTTCAGCATCACCCTCAGTGGTATCACCAGTGTCTGTAGCACCCATTTGTCAAGTTATTATTTGGGTGGGCTGGTGCAGTGTGGTGTACTGGGTAATGGTGTGTGCACAGGCCGGCTTGTCCTTACCTATGGAGTCCCCAGAGAGGGCAGTAAGCACCCATGATGAGCAGCCGTGTTGCAGCCAACCTCCACTGATGAGACAACTGCATAGCAAGACCCATGGGGAGATCCCACAGTGTGTGGCTAGTCACCAGGCATTGGGTCTTCCTGGTTTCGCCCAGGAGTAGCTCCTGATTTTCCTACACCTAGTTCTTCACCAGTTGTACACCTACAAGATGGGGTCCAGGCGGTGTAGACACAATGTTCATTCCAGAGGGGTGTACAAGGGGTGTACATGGGGTGCACCAGGTTCCATGGAGGATCCCCAAACAGCTCATCCTGGAGTTACTGTATAGGACCTAGGTTCCAGAAATAGGCACCCAATAGGCGATCCATTCCCCCATGATAAAATCACTGGAGGAGCCAAAGATAGAAAAAATTGATCCCACTCTGGGCCAAAACCGCAGATGCACAAATGCTGGGGCAATGAGGTGAGGTTCTCAAAGAGCTTTCAAAGTCAGTGTTGATTGTTTATATAAGGTGTGTCTTCGATGGCCCCCCAAGTCATGACAGGCAGGCTGGTGAAGACAAGGTGTACCAATGGGGCGTGACTCCCAGTCTAACCTGGTACCCCTCACTTGGGCCGACGTCTGGACTGCTGTTCTGCACCATGAAGCTGCTTGCCTCTGCAGGTTTTTGGTGCTGTTTTGTGGTATTAGCTGGAAGACAAAGGGAGGCACACGCCACAACCTAGAGGTGGGTGTGCCAATCAGCAGGGCCATGGGGTGCAGGCAGATGCGAGTGGAGGATCCGCAAGGCTCAATCTCACATGTCACTGTGGACCCGCACAAAAAGCTCTACAGGTCGCATGCAGTGGCCGTGCTAAACATTTGTTTCCGCTGGCTGTAGCGGCAGGTTTGCTGAGTATTGGGTGCAAATCCTCATCACCTGGGGGAGGCCCAACAGAGGCAGTGACACTCAAACCAGAGACCAGTGCAGGTGTAGAGGCACAGGAGCCATCTGGTTGTCTTGTGAAGCTCCAGGCTGCCCCTCAGAATAACTGAGGCAGCTACTGGCAGCAGACACTCCTCTGGTCCAGGTGTGATCTCCATCTAGGGCCTGCCCAATGTCCACTGTGGGCCCCACAGGTCCACACTTTCTCATAGTGGCACAGGAGGACAGGGGGTTTGAGAAGAGAGTAATCCGCAGTCCCGGCAGCAGCGTACAGAGAGGACTCTCATTGCACCACTCTGCTCTACAGTGCAGGCCCAGCGGAACAGGCCGAAGCTGCGAGTCTCAGACCTTTCTCCGTTTACACACAGTCAATGTGCACTGCAGTCGGCCGCTGGTAATCTGACAGTGTCACCTGCGCTTAGCGCCCACTGGAGGCAAGGATTCAGCAGAATAGTACAGGATTGGGAGGATCAATTGTCCTGGCTGGCCAGGAGCCTGAGAGCTTACATCCTGTCATCTATGTTCCCAGGCCAAAATTATATATCTGATTTGTGTGTCCTCCTTTTATGTCTCCGGGGCATAATTTAGAGTCTCATTCAATTTCAACTTTACCTTGGAGCCTGGGTCCCATGAACTTTTCAGCTTCTGTGTTTCAACGGGCTCTTTGGATATGTTGTTCTTGATGTCGAGAAAGAGGACATTGCCACTCAACAGTCTCCAAATTAACCTGCAGTTTTCATACCAGCCCCAATCTTCAGCCCTCAAAAGGGTATAATCAACAACTGCCTGGGCGCCTCATTCCTTGCAAAATTGTGTGAGGTTGTTATTTTTACTCAAATTGTGAGCAGATATCAGGCCATCTTTCACAGAAAGACTTTCAAGGTTTTTCATTGTGTTCCTTTTTTAATATGTCTGAAAAATCGAGGGGATGCCTACCACGTTTTTCAGTTTGATAGTTGGGTTGTCAATATTTCCCCATTTCCCATCTTACTTTACATTTAATGTCTGCACATATGAGTGTCCAGGGCTCAGACTCAGCTGACTTGCTTAAGACCTCCCTTTTTCTGATGTCCTTGGCATGGCATTCCCTCATCTTTTTGCCTTTAACCCTCCTGTTTTGAAATATTTCATTTTTGCTGACCGTAGGACTCTGCCCACCTTATTACGGCTAATCAGTGCTAAAGTGCTTGTACCTTCTCCTTAAAACATGGTAGAATGGGATTACACCCAATTAGCACTTTAAATGTACTTCTTGTAGGTCCCTTAGTAAAATGGTACTACATGTACCCAGGGCCTATACATTAAATGCTGCTAGTGTGCCTGCAGCCCTGATTGTGCCACCCACCCACAAGTATCCTTTTAAACATTCCTCAGGCCTGCCACTGTAGCCGGGGTGTGCAGTTTTAAACTGCCATTTCTACCTGGCAACATAAACCCTTTGCCAGGTCTAAAACTTGGATGTGTATTTAAAAAGTTGGTATCAACAAGAGAAGAGGGATGAAAAAATGGAACGCGTCCTTTTCCCCTCGGTTAGTCAAATAACAACAATGGGCACGGGTCCTGAAAGAATTTAAGTTTAACTGCATCAAAAGGTAATCATACAGGGAAACCAATTAGATTAAGTTAGTTAAGCACAGGTTTATTTGGGGTTTGCTTGCGACTTCACCCTGACAGGAATTGTGGTGTCTGTTTGATGAGGGTTTCACCCCCCTCAACCAGTAATCCCATTTCCTACAATTTCCATTAAGATGCTTAATACAGTCTTTCTTTTTATATTGTCCATATACATTTATAACCCTCAGCATGATGTTAACTAGTAGAGAGATATCACGCTTCTGTATTTTTTCATGTCAGTTTTAAAAGTTTTATTTGTTGTAGATCAGTGTTTTCCCTGCAGGGAATGTGCAGGTCTCCCTATTTCTTGTTT
Organism: Triturus cristatus; assembly: GCF_964204655.1. Taxonomy (NCBI): domain Eukaryota; kingdom Metazoa; phylum Chordata; class Amphibia; order Caudata; family Salamandridae; genus Triturus; species Triturus cristatus. The sequence continues at coordinate 649,390,238 of NC_140581.1, forward strand.
CAACCAGCTGCTTAGCAATTTGGTGAGATTGCTGGAATCTAGGACTGCTCAGGGTAATACAGTCCCAGTTTCTTCGAGATCTAAAATTTCATGGTTGGTTAAGAAATCCATCAATTCCAAGTCTCTTAACTTTTGTGTAAAACCTGCCTCGTTCCATAACAAGACTGTAGTTTTCCACTCACCCGTCATTTTCAATCTGTCTGTGTCTTATAATGACCAGCTGCTAGTGAGTCCTGGATTGATGTAGTACATATAGGTTTTGGTACCACCTCAATAGTGGTTTTGTAGAATTGATCACTTATTTACAGTTAGCGATTTTTGGGGGTTTTGAGTAACTCTTGTTGATAGGTATTGAGCTTGTTCCCTTCAACCTGATATTAACTGAACATGTAGTTGAAACAGATGGAACATTTCTTGTAAGGTGGTCTTCACCGATGTGCATTGAAGTTTCGAGGGTACTCAGGCGCATGCTATAATTTGGGTCTTTGAAAAGGAATCAATGTCTTTTTACCATTTACACATCAATCCATTTTACAGTTCCTTCACCCAGTTTCTAAGTCAACCATTTTAGGGTGTCAGGTCCTTTAGGCTAGTCCTGTCATGTATACCCCTATTACATAAATTTGTTCCATTCACACAACAATAACGATTCTAAACAGGTGACCGTTTAACTAGAAGCTTGCTCCTGTCTCTTCAACTCCAAATTCATAATCCCTGTACCTGACATGCATAAACATGTCCTCAGGCACGGTATAATTATTCTGTATCAGGGTCACCACTTTTTAAATCCTTGGCCAACAGCCAGTTGTGCATTATCGCATTTGTTTGGGAAAACATTCATGATTGTTTTCAAAACGTTTATGACTTTTCTAGAAGATACCCTGAGTGACCACTCTCGTATATAACACCCTTATTCCCCCCTGCAAATTAGAGGAGAATTCCTTCCAAGCTGCTTGCTGAATCTTCAACACGCAGCGGTCTGAGATCCCTTGCGGGGCGTCATCCTCGAAGCAGAGATGGGTTCCTTCATTCTCAACCATCAGGTGAGGGGGCTGGTTCTTCCCTAGGGTTTTTTGGGCTACAGATACACATAGCTACACACATATACATGCAACACATACAGATCTAGGATAGATGCATTTAGGCAAATTACTTAGGATGCGCATTTTAGGAATATGCAAGTGCTACTGTTTTTATCTGAACTGCTTATGTTCATCTTATTAGCACTATGGTAGAAATGTATCTACTATTTACTATATCGGTATTAGCAATCTCTTTCGTATGCCTCTGTCTCCTGGTTGTCGCAGCACAAATGTTTTACATAATTCCGTCACTGGACCAACAAAAACTTATTGAAACGTTCTAATCGCCATCCTGTGTATTTTCTGAGAGGAAGCAAGCATGAGTGGCTGAGCGAAATGTACTGTACTGTTTTCCATGATCCCTGAGGAATCAGGGCTGTCATGCTCAGTGGTTGCCAGGAACTACCTACACCACTATGAGATACAGGGGGTGGTAGTGGCACTGTAGAGATAGCTAGTCTAATGGCTGACATATCCAGTGGGGGTGTCTAGAAGTGGTCGGGACACCAAGCCCTCAGTTTGGGTCATCAAAAACTCGCAGGTCGTGTGGGACTCCTAGGACCTACACGACATGGCACCACCAACGTTGGTCTAGTTCTTATATTAACAGTGAAAATCTGAGTAGTTCAGTCGTGCTTTCTCATAAAGTCAATCTCACACCTTTCAGAGACGTCTAAAGTGGGAAGGGAAATACGCCTCAGCTGAGCAGATACACTCTGTGTATTGGCAGAAGTTTTTGCAAGCTTGCAAGGATAAAAGGTTCCCCATACTGCGCAAAAACCTTAGTGACTAGAACTTTTATTCCTCTTCCGAGAATGACTGAGTCCAAGAGTGGTGGTTTGGGCTCGGGGGAGGACGAATTGGCTAATGCTCTTAACATTACAGAGAACTGCAGACATGCAGTGACAATGAAATTGTTAGAACACGGCGTACCAGCAACAGGTGGCTGTGTAACCTTCGTGATTGAGGCACACCAGGTGTTCGGATCAGAGGTATTCTATTCTTGGTTTCAGTTCCCGCCTGCAGATCCGCAGATTAATTTGTTCCACACATACCCTGTTGTTGAACCACCAGATGAATACATTCAATATGAAGACATTGAAGTCCTGTTAACTTACCCGCAACACAGAAACTGGTTTAAAGGTGTGCTCCCACACACAATCTATTGTGAGACTCAGTCCACTCAGCAGAGAAGGAGCGACCCGGCCGGTCTTAACGACATACACTCCACATCCAGACATAGATACACTGCCAGTGGATGAAGTCCTTACATACAATATACAAAGACATAGTCAGGATATACAGAAACATTGTCCAGTTCGTCATGCGAACATTAACTGTCCTACCTGCAAGAAATGCTCCAGCTGGTCCACATCAGACCACACCTAAAATGAACCTGCAGACACTGAAATCAGTAAGAGAGACAATTCCTTCCAAACAGGAACAAATTCTGTCCGGTATTGCACAAATAATTGCAAAGCAGTCTTTCCCCCATACGGGTCTGCAGGAAAAACATAGAATGCTATCCATTTGCTTGCCAATGGGGATGGATCCCTCGATTGAGGATTGTACCACTTGGGAAACAATCTTTGCTGCCGTATACATTAAGATGCAGAGTACCCCTTCCATAGCAGTCGTTTGAGAAGTATTTAAACAAATACAGAATGAGTGCAGGGCAGGACCTGCCCTGGACATGGGGTTGAAACTGATGAGTCATTTTGCCCAATCTCTGCAATAAATCTGAGCAACATAAAGGGAGAGGTAGCAGCAGTGGCCATACGCAGCCGCCTAAGGGAAATAGCACCTAGAAATAAGGAGCGAGAATTACCCCAAAAAATCGAAGAAACCTATGCAGCATTAGGTAGAGATAATCTGGGAAACAAAGCAGGGAAGCCACAAATGGCGGGTAGTCCAGAAAAGGACAACTCGAAGCAAGCACCCGCTTCTTCTAAAAAGAAATGGGAAAATTAAAATTCTAAAAATAACAATCCAGAAAAGAATTCACGATCAAAGGTTGGGTCTCCCCAAAGGGAGTCCTCTAAAAAGAGGTATAACCATTGAAATTGTGATAACATTAGGAAACCTGACGGGTATCAGGACACTGATACACATTGCTTTTGTTCCCCTCAGGGTTCATCGAAAAACTCAGAGAGGGACAGGCAATCAGAACAAAAACAAGCAGATCGACCGAAGACAAAAAGCGAAACACATCTAAATTCAGATTATATTATCAATCAGGAAGAGCAACCTAAAACAAAGCCTCAATTCAAAAAGTAGAAAGTAGATGGTTTAAAGATTAGACATGCCCAGGTTACTGAGGACTCAGCTTCTGAACGGGGAATGGGATTTGACGATGCTAGACAGTATAGCAGAAGTAACAATTGCTCGCCGGAACCTGAATGATTTTCTGGTGACAGCAGTATTGAATGAACACATCACGGTGGAAACACCTGATACCAGAGTTAGTGTCCCGCATATCCTGTATAAAATTACACTTCAAATAGAATGGGACATCTCAAGAAAGGTTAAAGGTCTCTTTTGGGAGAAATTAACATATGGATATGACATACTGCTAGCAGAAAAAGATTGGCCGCCTGGATTTCTGATGGGTTGCCCAAGAGGGGAAAGTGTCATTTTGCCTGCTTTCTCCCACCTCGTTCTAGAATCATTAAAACATTCATATGCACAGGAGTAGGCACTAGTGCTAGCTCCGGCATTATATCGCAACCGTGCAGGGTGGGACGTGGAGTCTACCCACCACAAAATCCCATCAAAATCTACTCCTAATCCACAGAGACAGTACCCTATAAAAAATGATACAAAAGGCAGGTCAAATAAATTCTAGACCAACTCGAATACCAAGGTGTAATTGAGACTTTCACCTCCCCGATGAAAAATCCTTTTTCTCAAGTAATAAAACCTAGCAACCCGTATCGTCTAGTTTTAGATTACCAACATTTAAACACATGCTCACAAACATTTGCAGTTCAAAATGCACACAGTGCAGCATTGATGAATAACATTGTGTGGAAGAAATACAAAACGACATTAGATATCTCAAATGAATTGTTCTGACAAAATATAGCTCCAGAAAGCTGATATGTGACAGTATTTTCTCCCCTCGGCATTCAGCGTCACTTCCGTCATTTGTCTCAAGGGTATAAGAACAGCCCAGGTATATTCTCAGCAAGAGTGTCTGAAATATTACAAACATGCGATGAGGAGGCAGTGTCCTCTGTAGACGACATCTATCTGACGAGCGATGAATTAGTTAATTAATTTGTGCACGGTTAACAACATGATTGTGGGATTTGCCAATTTGGGATACAAATTTAATTTCAAGAAATCTGAAATTGTCCATCTCAATGTCCTATTTTTGGGATATGAGCTATCAAGTGAAGGCAAGAGACTGGAAGCCCACTTTTTAGAAAAGTGCACACTGCTCCAACCTCCAAAGACTCTCAAAGGTTTGCAATCCATATTAGGATTTCAAAATTTTGGCAGAACATACATTCTAGATTACGCAGAAAGAGTAAAAGCTTTCTAAGACTTCATCAGACCTGATTTCGCACCACATCAGTGGACACAGCAACAGACAGATTCTCTCCGTTCAGTTCAGGCTGACAAAATAGCATCAAAACACTTGCACACACGTGTGAATACCACCAACTTGGTGATCCAGGTGTTCCCTGGTTCATCAGGATATACATACATCACTTTCAATGAAGGTGAGACAGTCCCGATTGCATACAAATCACATTTATACACAAATGTTTAAATGAGATTTGAGGCAACGGAAAAAATTTACCTCAGTACAGACTGCTGAAGTGAGAGAAAAAGCACTAGCACAGGGGAAACGCATTACTGTTGCAATGTAACTCCGGTACTTACTTTAGAAGCTGTTAACAAAGCAAGCATTCCAAATGCAAAAGCACTGCATACAATGGGCTAATTCTCTCACTGCAACAGATGTAGATTACAAATGTGATTCTACAATAAAAACACAAGTGTCCCTGCAGTATGAACAAGAATATCCTCTCCCGGATGAAATCTTGCCTCTAGAAAAATATGAATACATCAGTTATACTGATGGTCCTGCTCAGCCTGCCTTAGGAAGTAAACGACAGTCTAGTGCAGCATGTGCGATAGTGAAGGGGCATATGTGGGACAGTAAGTTCCATCCCAGCAATACGACTACGCAATCTCTAGGAGATTGTACAGCACAGTTGGCAGAGCTGAAAGCTCTGGTACTAGCACTACAATACTTGGATCTAGAATTCCCCACACTGATAGTGTGAAATTAATTTTACTGTGTGCAGTCCTCTAATGAATATCTTCCTTACTGGGGGCAGAATGGGTTTAGAGATTCCAAGGGTTGCACAATTAAACATAAATTGTTTTAGGATCAAGTGGCAAAGCTGAAAGCATGCTTGCCAAGGGCTCTAATTATTCACACCTTGAGTCATCAGCGTTATAGCATACACGTTGAAGGTCATTCACTGGCTGATGAAGCCGCCAAGGTGACAGTGCAAACTGCTGCCGTTGCTGCAATCACTCGTTCTAGCACAAGGATAGACGGAGACATACTGATAGCTGTAAACCCCTCAAAGAACGTCTCTGCTTTCCAGTCAGAATTCCCATAAATTAGATGCACAAAACACACCGTATGCTCAAATTCTAGGAGTGGGGGATAGAGTTATACCAAGGATGGATCGCAGATTAGGTTTAATTCTACCTGTACACAAGGGTCTGGGCTCTGCACACACAGGAGTCACTGCTTCAGTTTCGATACTGAAGCGGCAATTCTGGTGGCCAAGTTTGTCTAATCAAACAAAGGCTTATGTCCTAAAGTGCGACATCTATCAGCAGAGGAAAGGTTCCACCATTGCACAGCCACCACAAACACCACTACTTATTTCAGACAGACCTCTAGCTGTGTCTATTTGGATCACTGCGACCCCTTAAATTCAGACTGGGCTTACAAGTGCATCTTGGTGGCAGTAGATTCATGCTCTAGATTTCTATGGGTTTGGCCTCAGCGCTCGGCTGGATTTGAATTGCGAGTCTTGATCCGGGCATACGCAATTGGCACGTTACATTCCGACCGTGGCCCTGTGTTTAGCTGTCGGGCCTTTGCGGTACTCCTCCCCCTACCATCCAGAGGGAAATTTGGTGGTGGAGAGGAAAAACTGGGACATAAAGCAATCCTTAAACCGCAAGGGTATTAGGTGCGGGTGGTAGTTGGGTCAATTACCTATATGGGTCCTAGAGGGCAGTGGACAATATGCCAAAAAAAGCCTTGGGAGGACGTACCCCCTATGAGATCCTGTTTGGGACAAGAATTTGGGTACCTGACCTCGATTGTGCCAGCACACTGGCGGATATAAAACCATTTGAACTGAATGATCGTTTGGCTGTTTTACAGTAACTCAATGAATTCCGGGCATTACAAAGCAACGCACAAGTAAAAAGCACCGCCACTGGGGAAGTGAAACTGGTTTCGGCAAAACCTGTCTGGGTCCCGAAGATTGGGGATCTGGTCAGGGAAAAGATCATGGACAAGAAAGAGTTTGGGCCATCTTACAGAACACCTGTACCTCTCCTGGTGGTTCAAGGAACAAGAACAGTACATCTTCGGCTTCTTGCCAGCAAAAAAGAAAGAAGATTAGTCTCCATTGATCTGATCAAGCCACACTATGTGGCCGATTCTCAACAGCAGGCCACGTGGAGTCCTGAGTAGCCGCAGATCTCCTCTTGCTACAATATACAAGGTTCAGATGGAAAGACTAATAACGTTTCAAGACTCCTCTGCACAAGAGTCTGGATTACACCCTTTGAAACAGAACAACATCCAAATGAAACTGAAACACAAATTGCAATTCTGCCCAAGCAATGAACTTTACATTAATGTGTCTTCACAAGAAGCAACTGCCAGTTCTACTAACACTGCTGAGCTCCAAAGATAGATCGAACTGCGTCTGGCTATTTCATCAACTTTGATAACTGTTCTTCAGATGCAAACCAAGTGAACCTGAGCAAATGCCACACATTTTTAAGAAAGATACATTTCTACAATTCTATCTCTGGCTGAAAAAGACTTACTTTGTGTCCCCTTGGTTGCATCTTTGATTTGCATTAGGGATCCTGTTAATTTGGATTGGTATAGTAACTGTCTTTTTCCTACTACTGAATAGACATTACCTCCGACAACGCTCTGCAGTACCACCTGTGAATTTGGTCCTGTAACCACATATGACATCACACCGTGAACAGAGAGACTTGTCCCGAGTGAACATCACAGCAGTTCCAGTATCGCATGGTATAGTTTTGGATAGAGTTTCATATGATGTATTTGGTCCTACTGAACATCTGAAAATTCCATACGTACTTAAAATTTCATTGAATGATTTCATTACCCCAAGTACGCTCTCTGATGATTGGGACATTGACACTGTAAAATTTATGCTCTCAGATTTAGAACAATTTGCTGCATTTTCGTACAGGGAATTGTACTAAGATACACCTGTCTTCGACAGTCTGTAGTGTTACCAGCACAATGGTCATCAATTTTTCCACAGAGATAGTGTTCCGCACACTGTAACACTTACCATCAATGGAAGCATTGCCCGACACCACCGAAAGGTAGGTCTGCCACATTCACACATAAATTTGGATACTTTTCAGGGGTCAATACATCAGAGCCAATGTCATATTACTATAGGTTAGTACAGACAAATACAACTGCGAAGAAAATGATGAAATGAAATTAGGATTTCTAAAGCACACTACTACCCGTAGGTGTCTAGGCTCTAACTTCCAGGGGGTGGACCAATATGAGGAAAACATCAGAACAGGGTGTATTGCGCAAGTTAGCTAATTGTTAAGCAGCCAGCTTTTAAGGGCCTTACGAAAGGTAAGCAGAATTTTTGTGGTTTTTAGTGTCAGAGGCATTGAATTTCAGAGCTTGGCAGTGGCTAATGCAAAGCTCTTGCCTCACCAGTTGGCTCTCCTGAATTTGGGTACAACCAAATTAGCCTGGGAGGAAGATCTTACCATCCTAGAAGGGATGTATTGTTGAAAGAGTTGTTTGATCGATTCAGGACCCACAAGATTGATGGCCTTAAAGGCTATGCATAAAGATTTGAACATCACCACTTTCTAACTGGGAGCCAGTGCCTTGGAGACCAATTGATATTTCAGTATTCCTAAAAGCAATCTGGCCGCTGCATTTTGGACCATCTGGAGCTTGTCTAGAGCTTGTCTAGAGCTTTCTTGTGGGCAGTCAAAAAAAGTCTATTGCAGGAGTCAATTATCAATAAGACCAGAGCAGTAATCACTGTTTTACATAGGTCTTGAGGAATGAAAGGAAAAACGTTCCTACATGATTTAAAAATAAAGAAATATAATGAGGTGATGCCATTGGCATGTCCCACAAAGGAGAGTTTTTCGTCAAATTGGACTCCCAGGATTTTCACCTTAGACACAGGAGTTGGGAGCCCACCCAGGTCTTGTGACCACCAGCTAGGGGACCAAAATGATGACTGATTGCCAAACAGCAACACTTCAGTTTTATCTGAATTCAACTTCAGAACATTTCTGGACATCCAACAGCCAATCTGTGACATGCAGTTGTGGAAACTTTCTGCTGTGCTGTCAGGGTTTTCTGTGACCAACACTACAATTTGTGTGTTGTCAGCATAAGACACAACAGAGAACCCTAGGTCCTTGATCAGAGAGGCTAGCGGGGTAACATTAACATACAGATTAAAAAAGGTGGGAATCAATGCTGACCCTTGTGGTACCCCACAGGGAAGAGTAAAAGAGGTTGATCTGTGACTGTTACATTCCACGAACTGCGATCTGTCAGTAAGAAAGGATCCGAGGAACATTTTAGAGCAGTACCTCTAATTCCAATCTCGAACAGGCGTTTGATAGAAGTTCATGACTGACCGTTTCGAACACTGCCAAAGGATCTAAGAAAATTAGGGCAACGTTCCTTCATTATCTAAGGTTGTTCTCATGTTTTCAGCAGCTGTGATCAAGGCTGTCTCAGTGCTATGTTTCTGAATCCAAACTGGGAGGAATCCAGTAGATTTTGATCATGGATAAATAGAGAAAGTTCGGTGTTTATGGCCTTCTCTATCAGCTTGGCCGGAAAGGGAAGTCGGGAGATTAGCCTGTAGTTGTTGGGGTTATCTGCGTCCAGATTAGGTTTTTTTAAGATAGGAAGAATTGATGCAATTATTGGGAAGGTAACCTAGGTGGAGTATTTGGTTAAAAATCACTAGGAGGAGTCCAGGGACTATAGCAGGGGTTAGTTGTAAAACTCTAGGGGGGCAGTTGTCCAGCGGCGATCCTGATTTAATTTGACTAAACAGGTTGATTACTTGACCAATTGAAAGGGGGAAAATGCCAAAAGAGTGGTATTCCTGAATAGAGAGGGCACTAAGAGATCGTTTTCCGAATAGTTGGCTTCACTGACAGGACTTCCTACTTTGAGCCCATTGGAAGCTGCTAACTTTGGGTTTTTGTGCAAGCAAATTCCTACTGGATTCGGGCTAGAAGTTAAACCATTAAAAATAGCCTCTACCTTATTTTTGAAGAATGTAGCAAGTCTGTTACAAAAGGTGGCATCCACATTGAGATTCCTGGCTGGTGGGAGGTTGCTTAGCTTGAGCACTGTAGAAAATAACTCTTTGGGAATGTTCAATGCAGAGTTAATTTTATTTATAAGGAAGTCGGATTTGGCTTTGGTCAGCAGTTTTTTATAGTGTAATAGTTCTCCCTTATAAAGATCTTTATCCTTAGCACTGTAATTCAGCCTCCACTTTCTCTCTTGTCTTCTACATGACTGTTTGCCCAGTCTGAGCTCTTCATTGAACCAAGGTTCGGATGGAACTGTTCGGTTATTATGCCACGTTTAGTTGAAGCTATACTGCTTATGGACTCGCATAACCATTGATGATAGTCATCAGTAGCTTGATCCGGATCAAGAGATATTGGTTTATTATATTCAGTTAGTGTCCTCTTGAGTTGGCCTTATGAAATTAGGTGCCAAGGTCGGTAGCTGGAAGTAGGTGGAATCATAGGTTCCTCCAGACGGTGGCCTCCTAAGTTCAGTTGAAACATTAAGGCCTTATGGTCTGGCCATGTTAGCAGTGGAGCGGGGGAAGCATAAATAAAAGAACAGTCTGAGAAAATGCCATCAAGGGTATGGCCACCAGAATGTTTGGGCTCGCAAACTAGTTGTGACAAACCTAAGAGAGCCAGAGAGGCTATAAAATCATGAGTGTCTAAGTCGTCCTTATTCTCCAGATGAAAGTTGAAGTCACCAAGGATGGTAAAATCAGAGGAGTTATCCTTAATGTCCCACGGTAACTTGTTCAGATTTAGATGCTGACAAATACCAATCTCATATATTCAGCACCTTTTATCTCCCAACTGTATATATAAGGTTTTGACTATTGGAGGGACACAACAGACACAAAATCCATGGGGGGGGGGACAGAAGATTGGCAGGTTAAGGGAACAGAGGCTTTATTTAGAGCTTGCCTCATAACAGTACAGCAAATGTTCTTGAACAGAACAGTGCAACAAATTACCTGCTACAGGGTTTTCAAAAATTAAAAACCGAAAACACCACGCATCCCCTCGCCCATACCTATTGAAGTTATATCAAATGATACACTGCTTAGTGAGGAGTTACTGGGTACAATGATACAGAATGGTACATACAATTCTTCAGTTGCCAATTGGAAGGGATGGTTAGTTTGGCCTATCGACACAGGTAGGTGTCAATAAAGATTCAGGGGTACCACCAGAGGGTTTAGTATCCATAGGCCTGACCCATGCTATGTACACACAGATGACCCATGAGTAGTGACTTCTTATAGTGTTGGGAAGTTGTGCCTAGAATGGCTAAAAACCTCAACACTATTACAGGTGAAACAACACTTGTCCCGTCTATCAGAAAACATGGATCTTAGGGATTTATTGCTAGGACCCAAGAAACAGCGTAAGAAACACTTCTTATATTCCATCTACAATGAACTGTGTAAAGTCTCCCAACAGGATGCTGCTGAGAGATTGCATGAAATTAATAAGATTAACCTAGAAAAGGACCTGGCTGTGGCAGACAATGGTATGACCACAATTTCTTTATATATTTATTCACTGAGCAACATTGTGTCTTCAGCAATAGACATAATGGAACAAGATTTGTCTATTCTATAACATAGGCAATCTCAATTGTGCTCCATTGTGCTTTTAAGCTGGACGCTACAATCATAGCGTTCTGGCCACGTGCCATGGCGGTACATTAACAGCTCAAATCTGGTTTTGGCTTATAATCTGACCGACAAGACAGTTGACCATGGCACGCAGAGATGTAAATCACACCATGCTGCTCATTGAAAAATTAGAGAAGTTACCTTTTACGGTAGCAGAGTCACCATCTACGGAATGCTTAATTTATGGCTATATCACACTGCCAATCACGATATTCCAGTTCCAATATTTCCTTAGATAAATCCAAGCAGGCAGGTATGATGCGTTGAGTGAAGTGTACATAAAGGATACCTGGGAATTTCTGTATAGATATAGGTACAAAAATAAGGACTCTAAAGTTTTCTTGAGTGGTACTGACTGCGGGAAGGCTTTAAGTGGATCTTTAGTGTGCAAAGAGGTGTCACTTTATGGAGCATGTTATGCGTCAAAAGCGAACTTATCTTGCTACTTAAAAGGCTCCCCAGCTGCAGTGATTCATCCAGTTTTCGAGTTACTTTCAAATGAGAGTTATTTATTGCTGAATGATCAAGGCTGAATGGCACAAGGCATCACATATCTAGTCGCATTAAACCTCAGGTTGGTTTTCTGTAAGCAAGTATTGTTTTCCCCGGCTTGCAGTTAGGGAGGAACCACTGTGGCCGTCATTGAATGTTTCCAGTGCACGGTTTGATACGCTGAGCAGACTCAAAGCCATGTTGTTTCAAAAAATGTGGTCTTAACTTCAGCCCAAGAGACTTTTGATCTCCAGGTTGCAAGGTCTTCAGCCGAGATACAGGCCCTGGTCCGTACAAACTTCCCAATCCCTTTAGGAGAAATGGTTCATCGTATCTTTAACATGTCTGATACGAGTTGGATCGCACACTTTTTTAAGCATCTTGAATCATCTTTCAAACCATCTTCGGAGTAATTCCAGCTTTTTATACACTCCGTACTTGGAAGCATTTTTGGAGGGGTTCCTTTGGTCCTGCTATTGATAGAGGGCATCCTGATTTTGATCCTATTGCTTCACAATGGGTGTCTCAATCCCTCAAGAAATGGAGAGAACACTGCTGGACCGACGTTGTCGTGAGCGGAATGTGTTCTACCTGACTACGCCTCGGCTTCGAGTGCTGAGTAAGCATTGGTTCCTGTCTTTAAGACCGTTCTGGCTAAACTGTGTCCTGCCTGTGTTCCGTTGCCTCTTCTGCGGATTTGGCTGCTTGTTGGACCTGTGTCTGACACTTCCATCGGTTGGGCCGCCAGACATAAACATGCTTCTGGAGCCCTTGCAGGCCCACATTTAAAGTTGTCCACAGCAGACTCTCATGTTGATGACGGCATTCTTGGAGCCTCCACGGGAAGCTTCAGCTCCTGTTGGCAGGAAAATTGTCTGCTCCAGAGGTACAGGCATCAGGCATGCAGGCATCTAATTCTTCCCCAGCGGCTGCTGTGGGTACCGGAGATGAACATCTTTGCCCACTCTACATGATACTGGAATTTCTAGAGGGATTGCCACCTGCGGATGCGATGATCAGCGATTTTGAGTATTCAGCGCAGGATTCATAAACAATCTGTCCTTACCTGTGCTGGGAACTAATTGTCGACTTTTTAAACATTTACCAAATTGAAGGCCAAACACTGACTTTGTCGTTCTCGGCTCTAACTGAGCTTAATATGGCTTTCAAGTGGCTCAGTGTAATAAAAACCACATATACAAGTTTACAGAAACTTTTTGAATGCTCTCAATGGCCTTAGGCTTTATCATTATCTAGCTGACCCTGTTGACCTTTTGATGAGGAGTGGGTGTCATGTCCTATAGGCTAGTCCTTTTGTCCCATCCACATGACACTAATGATTCTAAACAGGTGACCTTTTACCTAGTAGCTTGCACCTGTCTCTTTGACACCAGACTCTCTGTACTCTATCCTAATCCCTGTACCTGGCGTACCTAAACATGTCCTCAGGCACTGTAGAATTATGCTGTATTAGGGTCACTAATTTTTTAATCCTTGTCCAACAGCCAGCTGTGCATGATCGCATTTGATTGGAAAAACATTCATGATTGTTTTCAAAACATTTATGACTGTTTTCAAAACATATCGATTCTAGAAGAAACCCTGGAGTGACCACTCTAGTATATAAGACCCTTATTACCACTTTCAAACTAACACGAGGCCCTGCATGCTGAATCTTCGGCACGCAGCAGTCTGAAATCCCATTGCGGGGTATCATCCTTGAAGCAGAGACAGGGTCCTTCATTCTCAACCATCAGGTGAGTGGGGCGGTTCTTCCCTAGGGGTTTCTTGCCAACAGATGAACATAGCTACACGCATTTACAGGCTACACATACAGATCTAGGCTAGGTACATTTAGGGAAATTACTTAGGGCACTTTTTAGGAATATGCAAGTGCTACTGTATTTATCTGAACTGCTTATGCTCATCTTATTACCACTATAGTAGAAATGTATCTACTAATTATTATATTGGTACTAGCAATCTCTTTTGTATGCTTCTGTCTCTGAATGTCGCACCACATATGTTTTACACAAGTCGCTGGACCAACAAATACTTATTGAAACGTCCTAATTGCCATCCTGTTTATTTTCTAAGAGGAAGCAAGCATGAGAGTCTGAGAGTCTGAGCGAAATGTACTCCCTACTGACAGCCTCTTGCGTTCCCTCGCTGAGTCCAGTCCCCCTCCTGGCTACGGGCCTTTGGAGGCCGATATCGCTTTCCATGACTGGCTTTGCCATGCGCTGGATGCGGTTCTGCCTGTAAAAAAGTGTGCCAACAAAACTAACAGTCATAAATCATCTTGGTACACTCCGGAGCTGGGGACGATGAGAAAGAACTGCAAGAGGCTTGAACGGGAATGGCGGAAGGACTGGGCCGTTAATAGTAAACATAACTATCGGGAAGCTATGAGAGCTTATAAAGCCGCACGGATCTCCACCAAGGCCGCCCACTTTGAGGAGCGAATAAATAAGGCAGGTAATTCTTCAAAGGAAGCCTATAAAATTCTCAAAGAGCTTATTACGGCTCCCATCGCCCCAGCCTCTCAGGTGGAGAATCCCAATAGATGCAATGAGCTGGCCCAGTTTTTTGATACTAAAATACAAAATATCCTAGCTAGTCTTCCCCCGAGTTCAGGTAATATGAGCACAGCAGCCCCGAAGGGGGTTCTAGGCATGAACGGTTTTAATTCTATCTCTCCCATTACAAGGGAGGCTTTCTGTGAGGAGCTGTTGGCCCAGAAGAGTGGCTCCCCGCTGGATCCTATGCCTATCCGGATCCTCAAACAATGTGTCGATCTGATTGTTGGTCCTGCAATGGACCTTCTGAATGCCTCCTTCACCCACGGAATCGTTCCACCAAGCTGGAAGCAGGCCATTGTGAAGGCCCTATTAAAAAAGCCTGGCCTTGACCCCATTGACTTGGCAAACTACCGCCCTATATCACTCTTGCCGGGCCTGAATAAGATCGCGGAGAAGTTTGTTAATCGCCAGCTCTCCGGCTTCCTGGAAGACAACAATTTATTAGGCCGGTCGCAGACTGGCTTCCGCCCAGGCCATGGAACAGACACGGCCTTGCTAGCGATGGTGGAGGAAGGCAGATGCATCTTAGATTCAGGAGGTTCTGCAGCGCTGGTACTCCTGGATCTAAGTGCAGCTTTCGATACAGTGGACTATAATATTCTGATCCACCGTTTAGGAAATATTGGAGTAGGGGGACGGGCACTACAGTGGCTTCAGTCATACTTGAGTGGTCGTTCTTATCAGGTTGCCGATGGCGATTCTAGATCTTCGCCTATTCCCCTCCAGTGTGGAGTCCCGCAGGGCTCTTCGTTGAGCCCTACGCTTTTTAACGTCTATATGGCCCCGCTGGAGGAGGTGGTGGCACCCTTTGGAGTGACCATGGCAACCTATGCAGACGACACTCAATTGATTGTTTCCCTGTCTCTTTCAGAAAGCCAGGGGGAGAAGTTCGCTGCCTGCCTCACCAACATCGTGGCTTGGATGGCGGAATCCCGGCTTAAACTGAATGGGTCAAAAACTGAGCTAATGATTCTTGGCAATTTGTGCTCGTCACTGCCCAAGTGCATGTGGCCTGCCAGCATGGGAGCCCTTCCGGCCCCCAAGGACACTATAAAAAGTCTTGGGGTCTGGCTTGAACCTGAGTTATCTTTCATTACTCAAGCCAAGCGAGTGGCTGGGACGTGTTACGGGCTGCTTCGTTCAGTCCGAAAAATCCTGCCGCTCCTTCCTGACAACTCCAGGAGACTTCTTATCCATGGTTTGGTGCTTTCGAGGCTGGATTACAGCAATGCCCTCTTTCTAGCAGCACCTGAATCCACTCTTAATGTTCTTCAAAGAGCACAGAACGCAGCTGCGCGGATGCTTACTGGTACAGCCAAAACCTCTTCAGCTCGGCCTGCTTTGGAGGCCTTGCACTGGTTACCAATAAGATCTCGCATCAAATTCAAATCCCTCTGCATGGTGTTTAAGGCTCTACAAGGATCCGGGCCCCCCATTCTTAGAGATTTGATCCGCCCCTATAAACCCTCCCGTGCCCTTCGCTCTGAAGCTGGGAACCTTGTAGCAATACCCAGAGCAAAAAAGGTGAAAACAGGTGGACGTCGTTTTTCTATTAATGCGGGCCATCTTTGGAATTCCTTACCGGTGGCTCTGCGTAACGAATCCAACCTGACAAAATTCCGCAAAACACTTAAGACCCTTCTTTTCCCTTCGTACGTTCCTTCTGATGTTCTGGGACAGTGGCTTAGTGTATTACTTAGCGCTGGGACGCTCAAGGGCAGCCATGTGCTTTAGAAATCCGTTTTCATTTCATTTCATTTCATTACTGTAATGTTTTCTACGATCCCTGAGGAATCAGGCTTGTCATGTTCAGTGGTTGCAAGTAACTACCTACACCACTGTGAGATACAGGGGGTGGTAGTGGCACCGTACAGATAGCTGGTCTAATGGCTGACATATCCTGTGGGGGTGTCCATGAGTGGTTGGAACACCAAGTCCTCAGTTTAGGTCACCCAAAACACGCAGGTCCTGGGGCACTCCTAGTAACTACACGACAAGGGACTTTGTTGTTTAAGGAAATCTTCCTACATATTAGTTTTTCTCGGCAAATTACAGATGATAAGGTTTCTGTCATCACTCAAACGTTTTCTACTGTTTCTTCAGGGGGTGCTTGTGACTGCTATTTAGCAGTTGGTCTGGTTTAACCCTAACAAGTTCAAGTCAGGCGGCCATTCTTTGTATTCAAAGGCATCCAAAATTAGGACGTCTAATTCAGATTTGAATCAGGTGCCAAGCTCAGAACCTTGGATAGGTCCCAAGGTAGGATTCAGTTTGGTTGCTCTGTTTGGGTTGGAGCGTATTTGACTCTCCATGTGATTGTTATTCATAATTTGTGATGCAGAGTAAACATTTAGAGGGGAGGTATGAGCATCTAAAGCCCCATTGAGGTTCCATTATTTGCACTGTATATTGATTATCTTAACTGCATTATTGGGTGCAATGTTCCTTTTCTGCCTTTGGATACCAAGGCCGCCTTGGTGATTGATAGTTATTAATGTTCTTTGATACCATATTCTCTCATAGGATTGTGATTTCTTGCCATCATTCATAGACATCTTTGCATAGTTGGATACCAAAAAGAGCTAACTCTATGCAACTATCGGTGGAGATTTTGATAATTTGGCCCTAGCAGCTTGCATGATGGCATGTAGTTAGTGGGCAACTTATTTTTACTGTGTTGCCTGGTCTACATGTGAAGTACACATTTATTTCCTCAGTTTCCTGGATCTTTCGGTCAACTTGAGTGCTAATTGCCCTGTCTTTTTTTGTCTGCCAGTTTCTCCTCACAGCTTTCTTTCCCAGCATAACCTGTTTCCTGGTCAGTAGTTTTGATTTGGCCACATGGCTTGTTTCTGTTTTTTTGTTCATGTGAGGTACTGTGAGAGTGTGGCATAATTTGGATATCCCATGGAGATAGGTTGTCACTTTATAAAGGACAGTTGGTCTTGAATTGGGCTGGAGCTATGCTTTCCTCATTTTGGATGATGCAAAGTTTCTTCCCCTTTCCCACCATCTTCATCTTTCTTTGTCTCACTGCACTGACTAGGAAGATTTTTTTAGGGCTTATATTCTGTACTCCGGATGTTTGGGTGATAGATGAGTATGATGCTGTTATATCCAAGTCTACCTGGGTTTAAACATGAAGATGGTGGATGAGGCCAGTGGACCAACAGGGCTAATTGTGATGATTAGCAATTCCTATGGGGGTGTAGTTGGAAGCTACACAATTGAGTCTCATCTCCATCTTTATGCTTCCAGATATTAGACCTCTGCCTTTGATGAGAATGGGGAAATTGTGCCACACTTTAGGTCATTGAAAATTCACTCTGTAATGAGAAAGGGAAATTTATCATCCCCATACATTTTTCTTAGACTGCACACATTTGGCACTTACCAAGAATCGCTTCCAATTTGAAGGTACTTCATACCAACAGATGAAAGGACGTCAATGGAGTACACTTTTGAGACCCATCTGGCATATCTGCATGTGCACACATTTGAAAAATAAAATGTTTACTCACACATGAATCCATACCACAAAAATTGTCATTGATATATTGACAAAGTTGTAGTCATCTGGGAAGGTAGTAAAGTTGAAGCTCTTGAAATTGTCAATTGGCTTAACAACAGGGATACCTTCCTGAAATTTATACACAGCATGAGTCATTAAGAAACAGTGTTTCTAGGTATGCGAATCGTACCCAAACGAGGGGGCTTCGCCACTGACCTGGGCCACCAACCTTCTGAAAGGAAACACCTATTTTAAATTGACTGTCACCACCCCAGTTTAAAAACCACTCACTCACCATAAATGGGTACCACAAGGACTGAGAAAAATACATATGGCTTTAATAATACATATATAAATAGCTATACAAATCTCGATCTTATTTCTTGCTTAGCATCTAAATATCATATATATATATTAAAAACACATACACCTCACAATACAAAATAACCTCATACTTTAAAAAAAACAAAACAAAAACTCAAGGGAGCAAAATTAAGTACCT
Organism: Triturus cristatus; assembly: GCF_964204655.1. Taxonomy (NCBI): domain Eukaryota; kingdom Metazoa; phylum Chordata; class Amphibia; order Caudata; family Salamandridae; genus Triturus; species Triturus cristatus. The sequence continues at coordinate 649,408,696 of NC_140581.1, forward strand.
GCAAGTCTGCTCCATGATCGTTTCAATCTCTCATCTAAGGTCTCCTAATATACAGCAGATTCTACATATATATACATCAATGTGACACGGTGGTTGGGCGATGCTTGTGGTTCTTTTATCATATATATTTTATATTATTCATGTTGTTTTATCTGCTGAAATTATGTCAATGTCCTTTCTCATAGATGGTTTATTGAAAATCTGTAAGAGATAAAGCCAATGGTGTTGTCATGAAGAGGGTGGTTTTAACTAATTTTAATTATAATATTTAACTAATATATCCACCAAAACGCTTCAATGTATATATATCTATGCAGAATCTGCTGTACACTGGGCGATGCTACATGAGAGGTTGATATGATCATGGATCTCTGTTGATACCAATAGCAGACTTGCAGATTTTTAATAGACCAATTGATGTGCGTTAATTGTTCTCCCCTGAGTTATTTTTTGTTTTAGAAAAAATTGTAGTTTATGGTTATATTTTTTTATTATTATTTATTGAGTGGTGTATATGATTTTAACATATCTATGATATTTGGATGCTAATCACAGAAGAAGATATATATTTATATAACTGTTCATATATGTATTATTAAAGGCATATACATTTTTCTCAATCCTTCATTACCCATTTATGGTGAGTAAGTAGTTTTGAATGTTGTTTGTAGGTGCGGCAAGTTTTGAGAATTGTGTGAAGCTTTGGTGTTTATACCAAGAGTAATTTTGTTAAATTTACTGTTAAGCGGTACCCTGTCCGCTTGGTGCATTGGGTCCTTCTCTTTTTAGTTAGACCACCATAGATCCTTACAACAGAACCTGCTGTGCACTCAGTTCCTCTGCTTCAGGAGAAATTGCTTCACTACTACACCATATGAACAACTGGCTCATCAATGATCAGCCTGTCAATATTTCACTAGAACCATAAAACAAGCCTATAAAAGAGTCAGAAATACCAATCAGGAACCTCTATTAGAAGACGATCTACAAGTTCAAAATGAAGAAATAGTGTGCACAACTAAGGTCAATAATATAATCTAGAGCATCCTAAATTTGGGACCCAAACAGAGAAAAGCCACTGTTCTCTTTCAGGAAAGGAACTAATCTCCACCATATATTAATATACCCTCACCCACCAAATAAAAGTAAATATATCATCATCACTATGGCACAGGTCTTCAAACGTTTTTGCTTTGAGCCCGCCCCCTAAGCAAGATGTTTTAAAGTCAGGCCCTCCTCCAAAATGTTATGACAAGGTTTAAGTGAGTAGGATATGCATCCCCATACTTGCGGTGTTATGAGTCACTTGGCCACAATGTAACTTCTGCACTAATGATAACTGAATCCTAGATTAGCAAGATTTCACCTCTGTCTCTTTCACCCCATCCCCATTTTGCCAGATCATCACTCTAATCTTTCAACAGTATTTTGTGTTCATTTTCAGGAAAAAAGTGATCCCACATGTTGTCCCCCTATGTTCTGTTAGAGTACCCTAGTGCTAGATATGAAATTAAGTCCCCAGGTCCCCTTTTTAAAAGTGAGAAAGTCATAATTGTGATACAGAGTGTCCCTCAGATCTTCTGGGTCCCACTGCCACTGCACCTGCTTCATTAATGAGAGCTATTGCTAGTGTGCTGTTTCCTTTGTCATTTGTTAAACAAAGGGCTCTGACACTGCCACATCCACCTCCCTACCAATATTCTCAGGTTAATGTAAGGTGCCTCTTCTACTTAAATTTTCCCTCCCATGCACGACTGCTCTGAGACCGATAGCAGCAATGGGATAGAAAGTGTGCATTGGGGCCTAATGCAAGCAAAGGAAGTAAAACTGCCATGACTGGGGTTTAGTTGGCTCCTCATGCCACGGTAACCCAGTGCCACTGCACCTGCAGCACCAATAATACTTTCTGCTCATTTGTGTTAAAATAAAAATCAGCAGGCATGGCCTGGCCTCTAATGCTAGCAAGTACAATAGACCTCCAATCCACCTTTTCATATTAAGACAAACATAATTAGGGTATTGTGGTCACTTGCATCATTGGCCCCAGTACCCATTACAATAATTATAGTGATGGCCCTTTAAAAAAAGCCCCTATGTAAAGGAATCTCTCAGAGGAAGATCTTTATGTACACGTGCTAAAACAAAAATATGAACCACCACAGTGCCTCTTCTTCTGGGGGATATCTTTGACACTATCCACGGATCTTTCACCATCCCTTTTTCACCTCTGCCATTATTCCTTGGCCTGCCGGTTCCAGATGATTAGGGCTCAGCCTCTGAATGTAACCCTGTTTGCCTCTATTCTGGCACCCCCTTGATTCACGTTTTACAAAAACAGCTGTCCCTGAATGTTAATGCTAACCTTGAGATGCCTTTGCCTGAAAGCAAACGGAGTGGTGAGGTACAAAGTTTTAAAGAACGTAAACAGCCTTCTAACCATTCTTTAATTGATGGAGTCCCGTAAAGCTTCATGGTTACAAACATTTATTCTTTTTAAGAGGTAATGTAAGGGTGTTGTCAGCTGAGTTCCAGATTAATTGAGACACTTACTAAAATGTTAGCACTAGGTACAGTATTATTACTTATTGCTAAAATATATGTTACGAAAGCACTTGTTTGATCTCAAACACTACTTCAGAATGTGACGCTACAGCTAGAGTTGCCGACTTTGGAACTGGGGAGCCATGTTCTAGTCCTGGTGTCTTCTCAATATCCAGTGATTCCGTGCAATTCACTTAATCTCCCCATGCCTAATAAAATGAATGTGATCTTGTGTAATGTAACTTGTGTTCATGTAAAGTAATCCAATACCTTCAGTTTGAGTCTGCGCCCTATAAAACCACAAAAAAAGAAACATAAATTGTGGCAGCCTAGCTTACCCTGTATGTAATATTATTTTAAAATGTTGACATATATTCAAAGTTCGGTCTGTCACAGGCTGGAACTTCATAGTACTATAAATGCAAAGATCACAAGTCCACACTGCACCAAGTAGGACTCAATTCAGTGCCTTTTTGGTCTTACACACACACACACACAGGTATCTGCAGTGATCACATTAACCAAACTGAGGTTTCACATTTTCCACTGATTTTTTTTTTGTGAAAGCAAAAAAATGACAAAATCCTGACAGAATATTTTGATCTTTTTAGCCACGTGTTTGACCTGGAACCACACTAAATGACCCATGCCCTTCTCGCACTCGAGATCACAGTTCCCATGAACCCTGCCAAATTTTACCAGGATGGAAATGCACTGTAAATATCTCTACATGTAGATTTTAGTGCTCAAAGCGACAAAATCACATGCTATGCCCCATTTTACAGGCACATCTTGAAATAGGCAATCTTTATTGCGCCTTTGAAATTCCAATCCCCAGAGTATCGGATTTTAAAAGGTGAAATAATAATCAGCTTGCCAGCTGTGCTCTAATAAGGACAGCCAAGATGTTTTCCTGGATTTTGAAACTATGGAATTTAACCAGGATATCTCTGGGCCACTGGATTATACCCAGAGACTGTGGGCCTAACTAGTGCACTCAATCTATTCTACCCTCTGGGTGACTTTCTCCTACAATAGTAGAGAAAAAGACTATGACAAAAGCATCTAAGTCTATGCTCTCCCCCCTTCTTGCAGATCTCTAATGCAAATGTTCACTCATCTAGACATGTTTCCGAGGTCTTGGCATTTGAGCACAGTGACCTGTTGGAGGTGTCTCATTTTTATTGATGTTTCTTGTTTAAGATCCTCTCTCTGTTCTAGTGAACGGAATTTAGATTCTTTGTCGAGGACCATGGTCCTCAATGGGTTCACATCACTCCAGAAAGCATTGAATATGGTATTAATTTTAGTTTTGCGTTCATTTAACGAGTGAGTGCTATCTATTCCGAGATATTCACTCAGCTCCTTTTTAAAGATTTGCAGGCAAGTAAATAGATTTTCTCTTGTCAGATGCATAGAGCCTTCAGGGGTTGCACCTCTTGTTAAGTCTGTAGGAGTACAGTTAGGTTGGGGAGATGCTGTAGTAAAGTAACTAGAAGCACAGTTGAGTGGAGAATTTTTTTGGGAGGCATGTGGGTGCTCTGTGTTCCATAGGAGCAGGTCACCAACACTTCTCTTAGGTATCTACATTTTTCAGGGCTCTCATTGAAATAAGACCTGGCAAATGGCGAAAATGCCACCACCAAAATCTGGTTTGTGCTCTATCCCCTCCACATCCAGCCTAACCCCAAGAAGTCATTCCAATGTTCTACCCACCACAAAGCGGATGGGTCTGAAGTATTCACTATGTATGTTGTCTCAACTCTCAGATTAATGCTCTCTGCTCTCATTTAATATGCATGTGGAGAAAGGATCAGGTCGTTGGGTATAAATTCCCAGTGAACTCATTAAGTATGAGCGCTGTCCCCATTCTAAGCCATCCATCCTCTAATCTGTTGCCAAGTTACAGTCACTCATGGGTTCCTTACAGAGAGCCTGTTTTCTTCCCACATTGCCAAGGTTTTATAGTCAAGGTGTACTTAAATGCCTAATTTATCCATATGTTGTGTCTTTCTATAAGCAGTAATCACAAATTCGCAGTCTGTCATTTTGGCTATTCCCTCAGTGTGGCTGCATGGAGTCCGTGGGTCTCCTTTCCTTACATTACATCTCTCAGCTTCAGCTTTCCTTTATTTTGGGGCATCCTCAAAAGCCCACCCATCTCCTGTATAGTCCCCGGCTTCCTTAGCAACACCGCTAAGTGTGCTCCAGTCAATTGAAGTCACACGTTCTGCCATTTTGGCTTTGGCCACACTCGCCAGAACTCAGGCCTTCACTTGAAGCGGCCTAGTCTTTTATTCTTCACTCCCCAAATTTTGACAAAAGAATCTCTAGATGCTGCACATTCTCTGAACATCTGTCAGAACGTCGGTTGTCTCAGTGCAAGCCCATATTTCTTCTGATAAGCTTTGGTCCCGGCAGAACAGCAATGTTTCAATTCATTTTAATTTCTGTATAGTTTATATTTTGTAGATTATTTATTTTTTAATTGCAACATTTTTTAGTTCTGTAAATGTTATCATCTTTAATTCATTTTTTATGATAATATTTTTTTTTTAAATGCAGTATGTTTGTTTAGGTAGTTTATATTATTTTGCAATATTTTTTTAAAGTTGGAATGGATCCAGCATAGTTTTGTTTTTTTTAATTAATGTTATTGTTCTAATGTGATTTAGTTAGGATAGGTCATCTAAAAATTGAATTTTACAAATTGTAGCCCTTTCTTTTAATGTAGGTAAGTTTGGAGTGAGAATAATAAACTTTTCTTCGCCAAAGTCTAATACCTTAGTAAATTCGACCTCTCGAAGTCCAGCACTTTCCCCAGTGTTTCTAAGTTTGGAGTGGTATTAGATAATGTGACTACCTCAAAATCCAACATTTTTCCCAAAGTGTTTGAGTTAGGAGAGTAAATTGTCAATCTGACCTCTCCAAAGTCCAACTGTTTCTACAATGTGGTTAAGTTTGGGGTTGGAATATTGAATTTGTGCTCTCCATTGTCCAACGCTTTCCCCAGTGCATCTCAGTTTGGAGTGGGAATAGTATATCTGACTGCCACAGAGTCCTAGAATAGAATAGGGGTGGACATATAGCTACATGTGTCCCATTTATGCAACCAATTACATGGGGGATGTTGACTATCTGGTAAAAGTAAATTTTAGTTTCAAGCAATTCCTGTGGGGTATTTGGGAATCTTATGTTGTGGTGCATCCTCAGTCACATAGCGTCCAGGAACGTGTTAAAGAAACGCGATAGTGAACTATGGGATACTCCAGCTGCAGCTCTAACCCCCTGGAAGCTACCTGATGCTGGGACGTGCAGGGAATACAGGACCTGCACATGGGTGGGGATGGCTTGGGTCCTGCGAGTCCAACAGCGCAGTAGTGGGTCTAATTCTGCAATCAGATCTTGTATCCTTGCTGCATTTAATCCATAGTTGTCATAGATTTCCTTCTCTGTCTGTCCCAACAGAGTGACAGGCACTCTGAAAATGTGCTCCTGTATCCTCCTTTTCCTATGTGCTGCTGCTCTTAGCCTCATCCTCCTCGCCATGACGTAGAGCACTGCCATTGTGAAACAGTCTGAGGCCTTCTGGGCCTGTTTAAATACTTTCCTAAATGTTTCCCACCTGATTTGATTGTTTTCACCTGGTTGCACCTAGTTTGATTTGGTGGTATTTTGCAATTTCAAAATTTTTATTAATTACATATTCACAATTTGCAATTTTTCATGCATAGCTTGGCGACTTCGAAATAGCGATTCACAAATAAGGATTTGCAGTTTTGGAAATCGCAAAATGGGTAAGCCCAAAAAATTGGAAATACCTGGGAGATTCTGCGAATTTTGCTTGATGCATTGCTTATTGCCATTTTGTGATAGCAAATGCCCATTTTTTGCTAATCGCACTGTTTGAGTTGGCAAAATAGCTTGATGCATTTGGCCCTAAGATCCTTGGCCCCCATGGTATATGATCAGATTTGAGATATTTTTTGAGTGGCGCCTGCTTCCCACCACTATGAGCATTGTTTCTTTAGGACTTTCTCTATTGCTAAGAAAGTGCTCTAGGCTGAAGATGGATTAGGTTTACTGGTCTGTGATTGTGGGTATAGATGTGCAGTGAATACCTCATCTATCATTGTTTGTCGGGTTGCTCGTCGTTCTTGGCAACTACCCATAGGTATGTTACGTGAATATTAAAGCTGCTGTGGTTCTAGTAAATATCTAAATCAATAAGTAGGACATCTATGGACAAGATCAAAAACCCTGACTGAGAATATCCAGTAAGGCTAGAGAAGAGGGGTTGAGAGTCCCAGTAGTGTCCATCCAAATAAATGTTTTTTTTCAGTTGGGACCAGATGACCAGAATGGGAAACCCCTAAGCCATTAATATAGAAAGCTGAAGTTGGGTGAAAGAGAGATCTTGTAGAAAAATATGATTGGAAATCCTCTACCACAATGGCTCACTATTATAGATGATCAGAAGTCTTTTAAAGTTTTAATCCATTTTCCTTGTGTTTCAAAGTAGAGAACAAATGCAAATGTTGCCTTTTCCAGTCTTTTTAATTAATCAAAGTTCTTCTGGTGATCCAGAGTTAAAGGAAATATAAAAAGTGCAGCCATTCCGTGTTTTGCCTCCTAGTGGCACGCAGCACCGGGGATTTTTCAAGGCTGTATATTTATGCATAAGCGATAATCTCAGGAAAAGTGGAAGGAAGAAAGGTAAAAGTAAAAGAAATTAGACATAGTGAATAACATGAAACATTCCCTGTACTTAATGTAAAAAATTCAGTGAGTGAAAAAATGAAAGCCCATTGCAATCTCAAGGCCAGATGGAAAATAAAGTAAACTACATAAATCATTTGTCCGTACATAAAGTCAACAACCAGTAAGCAGCCTGCTGGGCCCATTGCAAATTCCATTGTCAGATGTCAACAAGGACTCAACTGTGTAGATTTTCCCATCCCGTCCTTTCCTTTGGCTCCCTCCAGGACACACTAACTGAGACAGTTCTAATTGATAGTGTCCCTGGGGCCATTAAAGGCTCAGGAGGGAGGAAAAATGGCCCCTTCCCCTTCATTTTTTAATACAGCCCAGGGGAATGGGGTCTTAGGGGCCTCCTGAGGTTTAAGGAGCGAGGTCGCATGCCCCCTCCCTTTAATTAATACCCCAGGGTATGAGGTCACAGGGAATAAAAATAACTAGGGGAGGGGAGTGCGTGCCCCCTCCCCTATAGTAAAATAACTGGACCCGGGGAGGTGCTCCTCAGGGCTTAAAATCAGCTATGGAAAGGGACCATACTCATGCCCCCTCCAATATATTTTTAAAACTAGGCAGTCACAATTATTTTTTTGCCATGATCCCACAGAAGTCCCATGGAAATGCGACAAAAAATGCTTATTTTTTTTTGGGGCTCCACGGGGGTCCATCTCCACAGTACCCAAGGATGTAGGGTATCTCTACCCTGCCCAATTAAAAAAAATGTCTCTTTAACTTCAGGACAGGGGACTAAGTCCCAGAGTCCTGTAATGGCAGCCAGAATCATTTTTCTCATGTTGCTGGCAGTCAACCAGAGCACTCACTCCAGTGGAAGTCTGCCTACTAGGGGAGTGAATTGTACAGAGAGAAGAAATGTTGCCTGGCCCAATCAAACTTATGCGAGAGTCCCTTGAAGCCAACCGTCCAGATATATACGAATATTTTTTAAACCTTAAAATCTCAAAAACTACTGAGCAGATTTTCACCAAACCACAAAAAGCATGCTTTCTGGACCAAAATCTAGCTTGCTGCCAAATTTGGTGAAATTCCATTACGCAGCTTTTTCAGTAGCCCTGTCTAAATAAGTCTGGGGAAAATGCATGGGGATTTTGCATTTTGAGACCCCTCATTTTCATGACTCTCACTTGATGGATCACCCCGAAACTTTTCATGTACAAACTAGTCAAAAAGATCACTTTTTGGGAAAGTTTTGTGAAGACTCATTAAATGATGCCAAAGGTATTAGCAACACAAAAAAACACATTTCCTATGGAAACACTGACCTACCTATAACTACGTAGCGGTCCCAGTGTGTGTGTGTGTGTGTGTGTGTGTGTGTGTGTGCGTGTGTGTGTGTGTGCACGTGTGTATGTGTGTGTGTGTATGTGTGTGTGTACAGGACAGCCAAGTAGTTAATTAAACAATCACAATCAATGAAATGCATTTAAATGAGCTAAATAAAAAGGAACCACCCCATCACCTAAATATTAAAAGATTAATAAAAATGAATCCTATACATTATTTTAAGTATTCTATGTCTCCTACTTAGCAACATCCATGCTTTTGCTTGGCAAGCTATAGGTAACCTGTCTCAGAAACTTCTCTGTCCTACTTAAAACATTTATATGTTGAGAATCTATACATAACTGAGCAGCCTCCTTTCACATGCGTGTCCCTTTTAACAAAAATCTTCTATGATTATTGTATGCCCTGTTTATACATAATATGTGTGTTGAAGATTTCTTCCTTTCAGGCATTGTCTGCAGAAGTCAAATGTAATTAATTTTAATAACGCTACAAGCAGGAACCTCATTCTGATTATATCATATGTGGTTCTGCTATACATAGCGGAATAAGTATGTTTGTCTATGTCCCACCATGTAAGAAGAAATTAGGTAGTCAGAGAAATGCATATTTTAAAGCTCCCACTCAAATAGGACTCTTCTGAGACTTGTCTCAAGAACGTCTTTGAATAGCATAACAAATAAGGTTGAAGGCTATCTAGTGTTACAGTGGTTTTTGTTGCCTATGGATTATCCCCTCTATCAGCTTGTGCAGGTTCACTAATAGCCACAAGAGCTGATTTAATGATAGCTATCTGTACTTTAAAGCAAACTTTAAATAAACATTTTCCCCTAATCCTACATGCCTTCCCTGTAACCCTTAACTCTCTTTTTTAAACGTTTAGCCTTCAAACACACAAACCCTTAACCCTATATCTTTAACCCATATGCCCTATGCTTGCATGGCCTATCCTTAACCCCTCAACTCCAAACCCTATGCCCAAAATGATTAACCCTTTACCCCAAACAGTAAATCCTATACCTCAACTAGCAATTATGTTGTGAAAAAAACACTCTTTGGAAAATGTTCCTTTCTAAGAGTAAATATTTCTAGGACTAATAATTAGGACAGTTTATTTTTAGAAGTGCTGCTTTCGCAACTTTGATGCAATGCGACAGGAAGCAGCCTTAAGCTATGTGGTGATATATCTTTAGATAACCAAGGGCAGGGAAAGCACCAAAAGTACAATGTGTGTATTATTTCCTAGGGTATGTGTAAAAATATGTATTACCTTATAACAAAATGCTTTAAGCATATACACATTGCATACTATGCAAAATAGATATTTATAATTAAACTATATCTCAATTAAAGCAAGAAATGTGGGGACAGGGCTGGAATTACAGTGACTTGGATCAACAGATCGTATATTACATCTGGTTTCGGATTTAATTTTTTAAGTCTTCATATCTCGTAATTCTTCAGCATTGGTCTTTTACAAGCATTTATACAATTTAGGCATGCATCATAATGAGCACCTACTAAGAAGCCTCAAGCTCCTGAGCCTGTCAATGAGCCTTTGATTTAAAATTGTTGTCGCCTGAATCATCTGAGGTACAATTTAGTTCTGAAGAGAAAGTAAAAGTATACTGAACCCTGATTGTCTTCAAGGATACATAATAACTTGTCTAGGACACTCTCAACAGACTCCCCTCTTGTAAGACAATGGACATTTAGTACAAGAAAAATATTCTATAAAATAATTTATCCAAGATCATGCAAAGATCACTTCCAAAGTACGAAATATTTTACGGCATAAACAAAATAAAGTTATTTGGGCTATATTGATAGTATCAAAAGCTTGTGCGCCAGATTAATGTGAAGAAAGAGTAGTTGTGTGCTTACAATACGAATAGCTTGCACAGGAAATAGTCTCTGAAGCCATTGCAAAAAGCCTCTGCATTTTATTTTTGTTTTAGGTTTTTAAAATGTCTTTCCATTATTCTGTGATCCAGTTCTGATGGAAATATGGAACAACATTTTTGTTTCCCTTGTATTCTGCTTCGCATCATTTTCATTGGCATTGAATGCTTAAATTCTTTAATATATAAGCAAAATGGCTTTTAAATTGGATGATTTTCAGCAGCATTACACATTTATTATTGATGTTTCTCAAAATAGTCTCATGCAATATTAAAGGTTGTACCTGTCTAGTTAAACTTAAAACAATGTCATGTCAGCTTCACAAATTAACTCATTCCAACCTAACCCACAATTTGTTCATGACATTGCTTTTTTCAGTGTTGGTATAAATGGTGATGTGGCAATTCTATTCGGAAAAAAGTTAAAATCTGATATTTTCACAGACTAATGAAAGATGAGTTAATGTGACAAAGGTTAAAGATAGTGCTTCTCCATTTATTAAAACATATGCACCGAAACAACAAGAGATCTGTCTAAATGTGGTGTTGAACAGCTCATCTTGCCATATGACAGCAATCATTTTGGATGTGTCACAGATGGTAACTGTTAGACGTGAGACCCTTAGGGTGATCTTCCAACATTTTGCCTTCCTCCTTCACTTTTTCTGTCCTCATTTTTGCCTGCCTTAGGACTCTGAGCACATAACTAAGGGTGGGAGGCAAATTCCGTTCCGCTCACGGAACTTGCGAAATTTCGGCATTTTCGCTTTCCGCGCGGAGCACGAAAATGTCGAAACTTTCGCGATCAGCGGCGTAACGGAAATATGCAAGGCAGGAGTCATTCTGGCACGATGCTCCTGTAACAAAAATGAAACCTCAACAGGAAGCACTTACCGATATAAAGAAAGCAGGTGCCCGAGTTGAATCTCAAATTCAGTAACGCATTAATCAGTCCAAAAAATTTGTGAGCTAGGTCGCGGCTGGGCAGGTGTGTTTTTCTCCCCATATCTACCATCAAAAATTAGCTGTGATCCTTGATGGAGCTCTGTGCATCCATGACTTTCTCGAGCGCAATTCCCGTTTAGTTCCTGTGACCAGGAGCTTCTTTCTCCTCATCTGCTGCTCTGATCGGTCTCTGACCCTTTATAAACAAGAGGCATGTGAACTCGCATAGAAGCCCTGCCCGTTTGGCCCCGGGCCAAACACCAGCGGTGTGCAAAGTCTTCCCGCCCTTTCCCCCACTATGATGGACAGCTCACTCGAGGGACCCCGGCGCCTATTGGCACGGTGGCAACGTTACAGACACACATGGCCGCAACTCTTCAGGCCCTTTAGGCAGCTGTAGTGTAGGAAAATCACTATATATTTACCCAACGAGGTAGCCTTACTGATTAGCCAGTAGAAAGTAGTTGAGTAGAGGTATTGCACAAAACGGTGGCATCTTTTTGGGTAAATATGCAGGGCAGGATTCATTCTGGCACGATGCTCCTGTCACAAAAATTAAACCTCAACAGGAAGCACTTACAGATATAAATAAAGCAGGTGCCCGAGTTGAAGCTCAAATTCAGTAACGCATTATTCAGCCCAAAATCTCCGTGAGCACGTGAAATTTTGCGTGTTCGCGGAGATTTTATGCCGTTTCGCGAAATTTGGCGAAAGGCAACTTCGCAAATTCCGCCCACCCCTACACATAACCACTGTTAACAAGTGTTAAACTGATTCTACTCTCTCTCTAAAATATAGTCATATTGGCTCATCCCCAATAGCTTATTTAATTTACATATAAGTCCCTAGTAAAGTGCACTAAATGTGCCCAGGGCCTGTGACTTAAATGCTACCAGTGGTCCTGCAGCACTTATTGTGTGACCCGCTTAAGTAGCCCTCAAACCATAGCTCCGGCCTGCCATGACAGAGCCTGTTTGTGCAGTTTATACTGCCATATTGATTTGGCGAGGTAAATCATTTGCCAGGACCAAACCTTGCCTTTTTATACATGTAAGTCATCCCTAATGTAGGCCCTGGACAACCCACAGGACAAGGTGCAATGTATTTAAATGGCAGGGCATGGGCTATTAAGTTTTACATGACCTGGTAGTGAAAAACTCTCAAATTCGTTTTTCACTACTACAAGGCCTATCTCTCCCATAGGATAACATTGAGATCACCCTATTCCATTTTATACACGTAATTCCCACTTGAGAAGACTAAGCCTTTTCAAGTTTAGTGTCTTTGGAATCACAATTTAAAATCACAACTTATGGGGAAGTCTGATTTTACATTGAAATTCTGAAAATGCCACTTTTAAAAAGTTAAAAGGAACAGATGATAGACGAATGGTGAACAAATCAAGCATTCTCTCTCAGTCACATATCTGGGATAAATCCATAATTTTTTTTGCTTGCAATGCCATTCCAGTTTGGACCCAGCCATATGCTAATCAGTCTTGATTGTGTACCCCATGGGAATAGAGTCCAGCCTGAACTGCCAGGTCAGGTCATCCTGGGACCAGTTTGGAGGTCTCACTTCTCATAAGCTGGGTTAGCTTGAATCTGGTGGCATAGTGAGCATGGGACCCAGGTCTGGGCATAACCTTCCCACTTAGGGCAGCACATTCAAAAAGAACAGATGACGGATGTAAAGCTGAACAAATCAAACATTCACCCCAGTCACAGATCTGGGTTAAATCCATTGTTTTTGCTCACCATGTCTTTCCAGTATGGACCCAGCCATGAGTTGGGGTACCCAAGCACACGTAGAAATAAAGTTTACATAGATTATTACATCAAGTAAAAATTGTAATACAATAAGTGAATCTCCGTTTCTTTCTTGTAGCTTTCTTCAATTTAATATTCTTGATTCATAGCAATTTCACAGTCTTCACAGTGGTTTCCAAGCCAACACGTGTTTCGTCGCCTCTAGTAATATTGTACATGCGACTTGTTCACGGCTAGGTACAAATTGATATGGTAATTTACATTAGTTAAACTGATTATTTAGGAAATTGCATACATTTGTTAACATTGTAAACAAATGTGCTGCCAGGGTAAGTGTCACAAATTATGGGTTCTTTTCGTGGGAGGTGGTATCCCAAGGCTATAGTGTACTTAGCATGCACCGTGAGGTCAGGTGAGTACTAGCCTTATAATATCCGTTTGTGACCAATCAGATACATGTAGCTTTAGCGTGAGTATGGTGTATAGTGAAAATACACATATGTGATAGAAATCCGTTTTTTTGTGATGTCTACTGATTAAAGCATGCGGTATGCAGAGCCAAAGACCCAGGTAGGTGGTAAAGGGCAGTAGCAAATCATATAACATCAATGTGGGGTATGTTTAGCTGAAAAGTTATTAACTCGAAGGTATGAGCAAACTGACCTGCACACTGTCTAATTATCAGTAGGCCTGGGCAAAAATTTCGTTCCGTTCGCGGAAATTGCGATAATTTGACATTTTTGCGTTCCGCGGAGAGCGCGAAAATGTCAAAAATTCCGGTTTCCGCAGCTTGGCGATAATTTGTTTCTTGCTCGCGCTGTAAAATGATACATTCTCGCGCGCGCGCGATCGCCTTACCTGAATCCCTGCGTTCGCCGACAAGTTTTCTTGATCCGGTCGCGTTCTCCATGAGATGTTGTATTGTTTTTAGCCATTTGCGCTGTCTCGCGACAGTTCGCGCCCGCAGTGACGTCATGCGTCGCGCGATCACGTCTTTCTTCTCGCGATCATGCACCGCGAGAACAACTCAAAACAAGATGGCCGCGCCCGCAAGCAACCACATGGGTAAGTTGGCGACCCGCAACCATGCAGAAAATCTCGCGAACATGCCGGAAAAAAACTTCCGCATCTTCGCGATATTTCTGCTTGTTTGCGATAATTTTAAACATTCTCGCGATAATTTGCGAAGGTTAATTCCGCAAATTCCGCCCACCCCTAATTATCAGTATCTGCAATGAGTAAAAAAGGAAAAAAGAAAATGTACATGTGGCCATGAGTACCCACGTAAGGGGACACTGAAGTCATAATAATCGTCACAGGCATATGCCAGAGAGAGATACATACTTAGGGTATGACGATATTTCCGGGTCATACAGTCATGCGACGGGGGGGGCCCGGTCCTTATAAGGTAAACAATTTCGATTGGTGGCTGTGCTCAGTATAACAGCAAAGATCCCATCTACGATCAACGAGACAAAATAATAGGATCCGTGTAAGGAAACACTATTTAAATTAATAGGTATTCAAAAGGACCCAAATGCGCGTCCCGAGTGCTGCTAGTTACTCTCTTACCTCCGAGTAGTGGAGAGTATGTCCGTGATGTGAGACTGCCCCCATCCGCGTCTGGCTCCAATTCGAGTTGCCGGTAGAAAACACTCTGCATGTTTTTGACTCGGAATCGGAAGTCACATGACCGGAAATCGGTCATGTGTACTAACACAATGCAGGTAACTGCAGGCGCCATGTCTAGGACTGTTGTGAATAGCAAATTCCAATGTATATAGGCGATCAAAATATGATCATGTTCATCGTGTGGGTAATTCAAGACGTAAATATTTACTTGCGTGCATGATAAGATGCACGCAAGTAAACAGCGAAGGAAGTATGTTCGGGTGTTTATAAAGATGATGATGTTAGTAAATGTATTCTATAATTTCCATGGATACGTAATATATCTCAAAGGCCATTATCAGAATGTCGAAACTAGGTAAATCTAAATTGTAACGTCTGGTTGCAGCAATGTGATATAGAAAGACGGCGGCCATCTTGGGTCAGGATATGCCCCCGTTAAATTAATAAGAGAAAAAAACGGCAGTGAAGCGCTGGGGTCAGTTTAACTCGATATTTGACATGAACACAGAAACGCCAAATATGGTTAGCAAAATCTGTATTCGAGCTGACAGGTGTATATCAGATTTAATCTGAAGTTATATACAGGCTCTTCTAAATGTTAATACTATCTATAAGGACAATGATTGGGCCCCGAGGGGGATGGGTATATTGCCCATAAAGTGGCAGAGCTGGCATAAAACCTAGAGGAATTGGGCATAAACTGTAAATAGTCTATATCAGCGAACCTCAGAAGTTGCTGAGAATATTTATATATATGAAGGGCTAAACATACCGCTGTGTGTAATTTAGTGATAACATGTAAATTATGGTTTTCAGTGGCTAAGGTGCAGGGATGAGTGACATCTTAAAACGTAATATACGCATATGTTAAAACACTTAAATGGCATATGTACAAAATTTATGCAGTTATCAAAGATACTTCATTACTGTGTATACATGACAGGAGATGATATATCTATATGGTTACATATGAGGCACTTCTTTTATTTGCCAAGGAAATAATGCATCTCATCATCGACATTCATCCCTATATCAGTCGTACGTAGTTTTAGGATCCAGGATGCTTCGTTCCTGCGAAGTGTAAGTTCTCTGTTACCCCCTCTGGGGTTTCTTATTGTCTGCTCTATACCATAGAACAGGAAGTCCTTATGTACACCCTGTGATTGGCAATCAAGGATATGTGTCACGATGGGATATCTGCGGTCACCCTGCTTGACTGCCCTCATGTGTTCGCCTATCCTGACACGTAAAGGACGTATCGTGCTCCCCACATATTTCCTGTTACATCTGCACTCAATGATGTATACTACATAGCTTGTGCTACAGGTGATATTTGTAAGGATTTTGTAGCTTCTTTCATTAGGACCCACGTGTTCTAATGTCTTGCTGTGTGCCCATTTACAGGCTGAACAATGTCCACACCTGTGGAAACCCACCATGTATGTAGACAGCCAGTTTCTGCTGATACGGGGTGTGGGATAGCTGGGGCTGAGGAGACTTCTAAGGCAGGTCCCTTTTCTGTAAGTGATCTCTGGTTTGTTGTCAATCACCCCTGTCATGGTCTCATCTTTCTTAAGGATGTGCCAATGTCTATTCAGACTTTTCACTAGCACGTCCGAAAGGTTATTAAAATTTGTGATGAACCTGACTTTGTTTTCGTCTTTCTTTCTACTAGTGGTGTCCCTTAGGGTCGTGTCTCTTTTGATCCTCTTGATCCTAGATTCAGCCTTCTTTAGGGTGTTTGTGTTGTAACCTCTAGACTTGAAGCGTTTAGTCATTTCTTCAGTACATTTTGTGAAGTCAGAATCCACACTACAATTGCGTCTAGCTCTGACAAATTCCCCATAGGGGATGGCATTTATCTGGTGCTTAGGGTGTGCGCTGGACGCATGCAGTATTGCATTACACGCTGTCTCTTTGCGATATAGTCTGCTGTTGATCTGATTATTTTCTATATATAGTTCCGTATCCAGAAATGTCACCTTCACCTTGCTGTGTACGTGTGTAAATCTGATGTTCCATGTGTTATCGTTAAGGTGTTCCACAAATTTCATAAGTTTAACATCGTCTCCTGTCCAAATCATCAGGCAGTCGTCAATATATCTGCCCCAGAAGAGAATGAACTCTGTCCATTCTGATCCATGTTGGCCCCAGATCCACTCCTCCTCAAACCATCCCATGAACAGGTTGGCGTACGAAGGAGAGAATCTGGAGCCCATGGCAACTCCCTGTTTTTGACGGTACCATTTCTCCTTAAAGAGAAAAACATTATTATCAAGGATGAGTTCTATCATGGTAATGAGCATTTCTGTATGTTCCCATGTGCTGGCAGATCTAGTGCTGAGAATTTTCCTAATGGCTTTCAATCCACTCTCTCTTTTGATGCTCGTGTACAGTGCTGTAACATCTAGTGTTACTAGTGTCATGTCAGGCCCCCACGTTATGTCTGTTAAAAGACCTAGTATATGTTTGGTATCTCGTATAAATGATGGCAGGTTATATACCTGCCATCATTTATACGAGATACCAAACATATACTAGGTCTTTTAACATTACCATGATAGAACTCATCCTTGATAATAATGTTTTTCTCTTTAAGGAGAAATGGTACCGTCAAAAACAGGGAGTTGCCATGGGCTCCAGATTCTCTCCTTCGTATGCTAACCTGTTCATGGGATGGTTTGAGGAGGAGTGGATCTGGGGCCAACATGGATCAGAATGGACAGAGTTCATTCTCTTCTGGGGCAGATATATTGACGACTGCCTGATGATTTGGACAGGAGACGATGTTAAACTTATGAAATTTGTGGAACACCTTAACGATAACACATGGAACATCAGATTTACACACGTACACAGCAAGGTGAAGGTGACATTTCTGGATACGGAACTGTATATAGAAAATAATCAGATCAACAGCAGACTATATCGCAAAGAGACAGCGTGTAATGCAATACTGCATGCGTCCAGCGCACACCCTAAGCACCAGATAAATGCCATCCCCTATGGGGAATTTGTCAGAGCTAGACGCAATTGTAGTGTGGATTCTGACTTCACAAAATGTACTGAAGAAATGACTAAACGCTTCAAGTCTAGAGGTTACAACACAAACACCCTAAAGAAGGCTGAATCTAGGATCAAGAGGATCAAAAGAGACACGACCCTAAGGGACACCACTAGTAGAAAGAAAGACGAAAACAAAGTCAGGTTCATCACGAATTTTAATAACCTTTCGGACGTGCTAGTGAAAAGTCTGAATTGACATTGGCACATCCTTAAGAAAGATGAGACCATGACAGGGGTGATTGACAACAAACCAGAGATCACTTACAGAAAAGGGACCTGCCTTAGAAGTCTCCTCAGCCCCAGCTATCCCACACCCCGTATCAGCAGAAACTGGCTGTCTACATACATGGTGGGTTTCCACAGGTGTGGACATTGCCCAGCCTGTAAATGGGCACACAGCAAGAAATTAGAACATGTGGGTCCTAATGAAAGAAGCTACAAAATCCTTACAAATATCACCTGTAGCACAAGCTATGTAGTATACATCATTGAGTGCAGATGTAACAGGAAATATGTGGGGAGCACGATACGTCCTTTACGTGTCAGGATAGGCGAACACATGAGGGCAGTCAATCAGGGTGACCGCAGATATCCCATCGCGACACATATCCTTGATTGCCAATCAAAGGGTGTACATAAGGACTTCCTGTTCTATGGTATAGAGCAGACAATAAGAAACCCCAGAGGGGGTAACAGAGAACTTACACTTCGCAGGAACGAAGCATCCTGGATCCTAAAACTACGTACGACTGATATAGGGATGAATGTCGATGATGAGATGCATTATTTCCTTGGCAAATAAAAGAAGTGCCTCATATGTAACCATATAGATATATCATCTCCTGTCATGTATACACAGTAATGAAGTATCTTTGATAACTGCATAAATTTTGTACATATGCCATTTAAGTGTTTTAACATATGCGTATATTACGTTTTAAGATGTCACTCATCCCTGCACCTTAGCCACTGAAAACCATAATTTACATGTTATCACTAAATTACACACAGCGGTATGTTTAGCCCTTCATATATATAAATATTCTCAGCAACTTCTGAGGTTCGCTGATATAGACTATTTACAGTTTATGCCCAATTCCTCTAGGTTTTATGCCAGCTCTGCCACTTTATGGGCAATATACCCATCCCCCTCGGGGCCCAATCATTGTCCTTATAGATAGTATTAACATTTAGAAGAGCCTGTATATAACTTCAGATTAAATCTGATATACACCTGTCAGCTCGAATACAGATTTTGCTAACCATATTTGGCGTTTCTGTGTTCATGTCAAATATCGAGTTAAACTGACCCCAGCGCTTCACTGCCGTTTTTTTCTCTTATTAATTTAACGGGGGCATATCCTGACCCAAGATGGCCGCCGTCTTTCTGTAACACATTGCTGCAACCAGACGTTACAATTTAGATTTACCTAGTTTCGACATTCTGATAATGGCCTTTGAGATATATTACGTATCCATGGAAATTATAGGATACATTTACTAACATCATCATCTTTATAAACACCCGAACATACTTCCTTCGCTGTTTACTTGCGTGCATCTTATCATGCACGCAAGTAAATATTTACGTCTTGAATTACCCACACGATGAACATGATCATATTTTGATCGCCTATATACATTGGAATTTGCTATTCACAACAGTCCTAGACATGGCGCCTGCAGTTACCTGCATTGTGTTAGTACACATGACCGATTTCCGGTCATGTGACTTCCGATTCCGAGTCAAAAACATGCCGAGTGTTTTCTACCGGCAACTCGAATTGGAGCCAGATGCGGATGGGGGCAGTCTCACATCACGGACATACTCTCCACTACTCGGAGGTAAGAGAGTAACTAGCAGCACTCGGGACGCGCATTTGGGTCCTTTTGAATACCTATTAATTTAAATAGTGTTTCCTTACACGGATCCTATTATTTTGTCTCGTTGATCGTAGATGGGATCTTTGCTGTTATACTGAGCACAGCCACCAATCGAAATTGTTTACCTTATAAGGACCGGGCCCCCCCCGTCGCATGACTGTATGACCCGGAATTATCGTCATACCCTAAGTATGTATCTCTCTCTGGCATATGCCTGTGACGATTATTATGACTTCAGTGTCCCCTTACGTGGGTACTCATGGCCACATGTACATTTTCTTTTTTCCTTTTTTACTCATTGCAGATACTGATAATTAGACAGTGTGCAGGTCAGTTTGCTCATACCTTCGAGTTAATAACTTTTCAGCTAAACATACCCCACATTGATGTTATATGATTTGCAACTGCCCTTTACCACCTACCTGGGTCTTTGGCTCTGCATACCGCATGCTTTAATCAGTAGACATCACAAAAAAACGGATTTCTATCACATATGTGTATTTTCACTATACACCATACTCACGCTAAAGCTACATGTATCTGATTGGTCACAAACGGATATTATAAGGCTAGTACTCACCTGACCTCACGGTGCATGCTAAGTACACTATAGCCTTGGGATACCACCTCCCACGAAAAGAACCCATAATTTGTGACACTTACCCTGGGAGCACATTTGTTTACAATGTTAACAAATGTATGCAATTTCCTAAATAATCAGTTTAACTAATGTAAATTACCATATCAATTTGTACCTAGCCGTGAACAAGTCGCATGTACAATATTACTAGAGGCGACGAAACACGTGTTGGCTTGGAAACCACTGTGAAGACTGTGAAATTGCTATGAATCAAGAATATTACATTGAAGAAAGCTACAAGAAAGAAACGGAGATTCACTTATTGTATTACAATTTTTACTTGATGTAATAATCTATGTAAACTTTATTTCTACGTGTGCTTGGGTACCCCAACTCTTGACTTTTGTTGCTCTGGCCACAAATCTTTTAGGGAGTCTAGTGGTTCTCCCCTACCCTCTAGCACCGTTACTGATTTAGAACCTCACGAATACCGGGTGCACTCACCACAAGCGCCTATTATCTATTATAAATACCACTGCCCAGCTCAAAAAAACTCTATGGACCCAGCCATATGCAAATCAGTCTTGACCTTGCACCCCATCAGAACAATCGAGCCCGAACTGCCAGGCCAGGTCCTCCCAGGACCAGAAAAAAAACATCCTGGGACCGATTTTGGGGTATCAAAACTTACCATCCAAGCTAGCTTGAATCTGGAGGCATAGTGAGTGGCATCAGTCTTGACACTGCACCCCACGGGAACAGTTTTGAGCTGGCCTGGCAGTTGCTTTGCTGGACTCCAACCTTGCTGTGCTGCCCTACTGCCTGCTGTTCTCCTGCCCAGGTGAGAAGTACTGGACCTGCTTCACTTGAAACCAGAGTGACTCCAAGAGCTAGCTGGCTGACCTCCTGATATGAAGTCTCAGGGACATAAAAGATTTTCAACCACCCTGCTCCTGCACCAGGACTCTACCATATGTGAGTCTGCCATTCCAAGTGGTGCCACCCCAGTTCTGGAGCCTTGGAAGTGGGCTGAAGGTGTTTGCTTCAGGAGAACCCACACATCTTTTGTCGAACTGATGCATCGCTGCAGCTGCGCAGATCAGAACCAGTGCATAGCCTCTGTTTCGTGGATCAGGACCTAGCACATAGACTCTGTTGCGAAGATCAGCACCAATGCATCGCCGCCATTGTGTGGACCAGAATCGGCACATTGCCTCTGCTGCGTGGATCAGACCTGATGCATCACCTTCACAACCTCCACTGTGCAACTCTCTTTCCAGCACAAGGTCATCGCATCGCCATCAATGGCTGCCTCAACTATGATGACAAACCTCTGTATCACATATCATAGTAGCTGATGCATTGCTGCTGCTGCATGGGTCAGGACTGGTGCATCGACCTCTGTTTTGTGGATCGGCACTGATGCATTGCCTCGGCTGCACCTCGCATCCTCGATGCCAATGCAACCAGGATTAAGGTACTTTTGTTCATCAGGCCCCACTGGGTCCCTGTATCTGTCCTGCACTCCGTTGTGGTTGGCCTGAACTTTTGACTATTTCCTGATCTGGATTGACCAGAAATCCTAAATAAGCGCGTATTGCTTCTAAACAGCATTATACAGTTTATTCCTTAAAAAATCATATTTCAAGTACTACTTATTTGATTTTTGTCATTTTGGTCTTGTTTTAGGTATTAAATTATGCTTGATATTTATAACCTGGTGTGGAATTTTCTTGTGTGCTGTTTTACTGTTTGAAGTGTTTCTCAAATACTTTACACATTGCCTCCAAGTTAAGGTGGACTGCTCTGTGTCAAGACACTAAAGGGTGAGCACAGGTTAATTTTGGGTGTGCCTGCGTCTTTCCCTAACAAGGATAGTGGTTGTTGCAAAACTAGGGCTCATACTCCAGTCAACATAGAGCCCAATGTCTAACATTGGTAGCAGCAGTGGGATATGACTTGTGTTTGTGCAGTGCCATTCAATGATTTGGTGTACACTACTATTCCATACTTAAGCCCAATTAGATTTTTTTAAACCCTCCCTGATTGGTATTTTTTACCCAAGTCATTTTTTTGTCCGGTGGATCTGAAACCTCACCTGCAATAATGGAATTCAAGCAGGCCAACATTGAGGTCTACACTGTGGCACAGCTCAAGGATTTCTGCAGAGAGGTTTGGCTTCCTGCAAACAGCACCATTATGAAGGTGCAGTTTCAAAAGGCACTGAGGGCCTGGTCAGAAGCACAATCTACATTGGTTGAAGCCACAGGAGAGGAAGAGGAGATGGAGGAGCCTGAGGGAGACCCTTCAAAGGAAACACCTGCAGTAGAGGGGAGGAGTTGACCCATGAATTGGAGCTCCCTGCCAGGGCAGGAAGCAATTTCTCCTCTTGCTGTCTCTCCCCAGATGAACTGGCAGAGAGGAGGGAGGAGAGGGAATTCAAGCTGCAGATGGCTAAAATAAAGATTTGAGGCCAAGGAGAAAGAGCCTGAAATGGAAGCAACAAAAGATGAGACAGAGAGAGCCTTAGCAGAAAATAATCTCTTACTGGCTCATGAACTAAATCTGAAGGTGCTGGATATCAAGGCCAGACCGGCAGATTCCAGCAGTAATGGTGGCAGCACACATGCAGTACCTGGAGGAAAAAGAATTGTTCACATACATAGGGATTTGGTGCCCAATTATGTGGTTGGAGATTACATTTCCAAATGGTTTCCTGTTGATTAAGTTGCACTGAGGGTTCACAAATTACCTGAGGAGCCAAGAGGGGGGTGCTCTGTGGAACCACTTGCCCACTGTGGAGAGGGACACACTTCTGACATTAAAGGTTGGGGACCAAACCAAGTATACTCCCATAAAGGCCATTTAACTTGCTTAATTTGGGCTGAAACCTGAGAAGTGTTGCCAAAGATTCAAAGGCAGCCTGAAACTCCCCAAACAATCCCAATCAGCTGGTATGAATTATTCCAGCAAGGCACTGAGTGGTTGGGTGCAGGTGATTATGTTGGGTTGCATAAATTAATCATGAAAGAGCACATGCTTTTTTACAGTTGTGCTAGCACTTAGTTGACCCCAGGAAACTTGCAGAGGAGGCAGACGTCTCGGCTAGCACCAGATTTTCCAGAAAGGTATCTAGGGGTGGGGGGTGGGGGCTCCCAGAAAGGTGATCAGGATTAAAAATCAGAAGAAAGAGGGGAGACAAAAACACAAAAATAAGGAGTCCTCCAACGCTCCCAAAATAATTCTCAAGGGAGTAAAAGTAACAAGTCTGTTAGACCTGCCATCCTTAGGGCGGTATTTCCCCCAACTTTGTGCCTTTTGCCTCCCATTTTTACTGATTCTTTTTGTTGGCCTTAGGCCTCTGATGGGTCTTTCTGAGCATTAAGGAATGGGAGTGTCAGCCTAGTACCTGCACCTGCGCCTCCACAGGAGCTGAACGGCTGAAGTCTACTCTTGCAGAATATTTCCCAACTCCCCTGCAATCCTAGAACCAGAAGACTCTCTGACTCCAGAATCACGGGGGAAAGGGGAATGGGAATAATAGAGAGACTGCCACACTGGTGTCACCACTGGAAGGCCTGCACCTATAATATTAAGCAAATGGTTATAAAAGTTCTGAAACCTTCTAAGTGTAAATGTACTCTCCCTGAATTACCCTAATTACCTTCATGTGTGTGTGGAATTTGCCTCTCTCTAGCTGACCTTGTAGGGTTAATAATTCTTTCCTTTCTTTTCTTTTGTTGCAGGAAGGAAAAACTCGACTGTTAGGAGTACCAACTTGATTCTGACACCCCCAACGGAAATGAGGATGCTGCTGGTAAAGATGGTAAGTAGAAATATATATATATATATATATATTAGTATTTGCTTGAAGGAATTATTGCAGGTTAATGCTGGTTTGATAATGGGCTGAGCGCGTAAGAGAAGGCTTGTAATTGTTGATTGAAGAACCTGGTAGATAGGGTCAGAAGCATCTAGTTATAAGTTCCAAGTCAAGCGCCTCTGAAGAAGGAGTTAGAGTTTGTGCGCTTCAAAAGTGGGAGTTTATAGTCAAGCGCTTTAAAAAACTCTGCTGACTGGATGCAGGACATGTAAATAACTATGCGACAATTCAAGAGTTACATCTGCCTCTTGCTGCTGGAACTAACTGGAATCAAAAATAAGCAAAGACAGTAGCTGAATGGCAGCAATAGCGAGTAATATTCTCACGCAATTTAAACCTGAAGATAGCGAGCGAGAGGACACTCGCTAACCAAAACGCTGGAACTGCTTGAAGCGCTGAGGAGAAAGTCGACTCTTCACAGGAAAATGACAGTTGAAGTGCGCGAAGCACAGAGTGCGCGCGAGTGATACTCCAGAACACAACACTACAGAAAACTAAGAGAAACACTAGAACGCTGACCTGAAATCAGCGTTCGCCATGTTAGAAGTATCTTTCTGAGGGAAAGCAGGCAAGCTCACGCCTGAGCGTAAGCAGCAAACCCCTTAGCAACCCTGTGACTCCAATTAAGGGGTGAATACCAAAAGGTGTAACCCTGCCTAATTTTGAAGGTGGGGACTGTGTGTCTTGTAATAGAATCAGTGAGGCCTATCCTGACAGTACCCCCCACTAAAACCCCCTCTCTAGGTTTCTGTGGGTGAGTCTTGTGAAATTCCCTCACTAATCTTGGTGCGTGAACATTTGTACTGGGTTCCCAAGACCTTTCTTCAGGGCCATAACCCTTCCAATCGATCAAATAATATAAATGACCTCTCTTGAGCTTTGAATCTATAATTCTCTTAACCTCAAATTCTTTCTCTGATTGCACTTGAATGGGTGCTGGAGGCAGAACCTGTCTTAGATTTGGGGGACTACGCTTAATCAAAGAGACATGGAAGGTTGGATGCACCTTAATCTTGTCCGGAAGTCTAACCTTAACACTTACTGGATAAGGACCCAAAAATTTAGGCTGAAACTTCCGATTCCCCTTCAAACTCATGTTTCGAGTAGAAATCCAAACCTGATCTCCCGGTTCAAAAATTGGATTTTCTTTTCGATGCTTGTCTGCCTGCTTCTTGTAGGACACGTTGGACTGGATTAGGTTCTCAGTAGCTGTCTGGTAAGCCTCTTGTAACTTCTGAAGCACTTCTCCAGCAGCTGGAACTTCTACCTCAGCTTTCCCAATTAACATATTAGGATGTCTGCCTGAATACAGATAGAAGGGGGAGAAGCCAGTAGAGGAATGGAAGAGTTATTGTAAGCAAATTCTGCAGTCCTAAGCAAGGCTGGCCACTCTCCCTCTTGATCCAATAAGTACAAACACAAATATTGCTCAAGATCTTGGTTAACCCGCTCAGCCTGCCCATCAGTCTCGGGATGGAAACTAGTGGACAAACGAGGATCTACTCCTAAGCCTTTTAGAAAGGATTTCCAAAATCGAGAGGTAAATTGCGGCCCTCGGTCGGAAATCACAATCTTAGGAATTCCATGTAGTTTCACAATGTTCTGAATGAACAAGGTGGCCAATTGTGGAGCATTAGGAAGAGCCCTTAGAGGGATGAAATGACTCATTTTGGAAAAATGATCTACTACCACCCAAATTACAGAATAACCCTGACTGGAAGGTAAGTCAACAATGAAATGCATGGAAACAGTATGCCATGGATAGGGTGCTACTGGTAAAGGCATTAAGAGTCCTTGTGGTGACTGTCGAACTGTCTTTCCTTTAATACACTGCTCACAAGTAGCTACATACTGCCTCACCTGAGTTTCCATGCCCAGCCAATGAAATGATCGCCTTAAGAGTTCCAGAGTTTTCTTGACCCCCTTGTGACCAGCTAAGGGGTGGTCGTGAAACATTTTAAATACTTCTTCTCGCAAGTCATCATTGGGCACAAAAGGTTTTCCTTGAAAGAAGGGTTTTCCATCCTTGATTTCCCTTTCAGTACCTTCCATCTTCCAACTCTCTAATTCTTCTTGTGGGATACTAGCTCCTATCTTGCTTTCCAATTCTGCGTATACTGTAGTTCCTACCATCTTCACAACTGGGATTATATGACCTTCTTTCATCTGTTCCTTTTCTTCACTTATATTTAAGCGAGACAAGGCATCAGCCTTTCCATTTATTGAGCCGGGCTTATAGGTCAAAACGAAATTGTAATCTTCAAAAAAGAGGGACCATCTAAGTTGGCGTGGGGAGAGAGTCCTGGCAGACTTCAAAAATTGCAAATTGCGATGATCGGTAAAAACAGTGACTTCATGTCTCGCCCCAAATAAATAATGCCTCCATTCC
Organism: Triturus cristatus; assembly: GCF_964204655.1. NCBI lineage: Eukaryota > Metazoa > Chordata > Amphibia > Caudata > Salamandridae > Triturus > Triturus cristatus. Next base: position 649,435,343 of record NC_140581.1, read on the forward strand.
TGAAAAGCATCCTTAACTGCCAATAGCTCCTTGTTTGCAATTGAATAATTTATTTCCGCAGCAGATAATTTTCGAGAACGGAAAGCAACCGGATGTAGCTGTCCCGTATCCTTATTTCGTTGAGATAAAATCCCTCCGATGGCTAAGTTTGAGGCATCAGCTTCAACATAAAAGGGTTCACACAAATCAGGATGCTGTAGAACCGGAGCCATGATAAAGGTCTCTTTCAACAACTGGAACGCATCTTCAGACTCTTTACTCCACACGAATTTTTCTTTCTTCCTCAGTAATCGTGTTATTGGACTGACCTATTCTGAAAATTTTTGAATGAATCGTCGGTAAAAATTTGCAAAGCCCCAAAAACTTTGTATTTCCTTGACTGATCGCGGAGCTGACCAATCCTTGATTGCCCTTACCTTGGAATCATCCATCGACACACCTTCGGATGACAATATAAAGCCCAAAAATTCCACTCGCTTTACATGGAATACACACTTCTCCAACTTGACAAACAGTTGGTTTTTCAGCAACCGTGTCAAAATCGATCGTACATGCTGAACATGCTCTTCCATATTTTTAGAAAATATCAGGATGTCATCAATATATACAACAGCATAACGATCTAGAAAATCTCGCAAGATATCATTCAAGAAGTGCTGAAAAGCAGCTGGGGCATTACACAAGCCAAAAGGCATGACTTGGTATTCGAACAGACCAAATCGTGTCCGAAATGCCGTCTTCCATTCTTCTCCTTCAGCCATGCGAACCAAATGATAGGCTCCTCTTAAATCCAATTTCGTATAGAACTGGGCCTCTCTAACTTGATCAAGCAATTCAGAAATTAAAGGCAGTGGATATCGATTTTTCTTGGTGACTTGGTTCAACGCGCGATAATTAATACACGTTCTCAAACTTCCATCCTTCTTGGGAATAAAAAAAAGAGGAGAAGAGACCGGAGATTGAGATGGGCGAATGAACCCATCGGGCAAGTATTTTTCCAAATATTCCTTTAAATGCTGATTTTCAGATTCAGATAGGGCATAAATACGACTACAAGGCAAGAAGCTCCTGGTTCCAACTCTATCTTGCAATCATATTCCCGATGAGGGGGCAACTTCAAGGCTTCCTTCTCATTGAATACAGACTCCAAATCTTGACATTCTTCTGGAATGCTTTGAATTTCCACAACACAAATCAATCAAGCTTGCGCAGCCAAACAGGTTGAAGGGGAATATCTAGGTTCGTTCTTATCTGAGTGAAAGCAGTGCTCTAAACAAAACTCTGAGTTCAATTTTATTGTCCGTTTTGCCCAATCAATCTGTGGATTGTGCTCCGTGAGCCAAGGTAGACCCAGGATCAGCTGAAATTGAGGTGCATCTATGAGATTGAAACGTATGAAACTTTGATGCTTTTCTGGGCCAATCAACATGATCTCTTCATTGTCATAAGTAATGGGGCCGGACGAGAGATTTGTACCATCCACTGCTCTAACGAGCTCTGGCTTTTCCTTTTCGATGAAAGTGATTCCCAATCTTTTAGCGAATTGGATGTCACAAAAATTTCCAGTAGCTCCCGAGTCTATCATTACTGAAACTTCTCTCACCTCCACTTCACGAAACGCAATCTGACTGGAAATTAATAAGTGAGGCGCTGATGACTGCAGAGTATTCAACAAAAACTGAGGGTTTGGAGTTGTCGCTTCAGCAGCTCCCACCAGAGCAACTCCTTCTGCTGGTGGAGCCGGTCTTTTACCCACAAAAAATTCTTTGGTTTCTTAGGACATTCTTTGACAAAATGACCAGATGCGCCACAATACATGCACAACCTGCCTTGTCGTCTCTTGTCTCGTTCCTCCTTGCTAAGGGGACCTCGAACTGTACCTATTTGCATGGGTTCTTCACTAGTTCCCACTTCACTGGACCTGTATACTTCTGTTCTGATCCTGTCAAATCGGGGTGGAATTGGCCGGGCATCTTTTTGACGTTCACTTCTTCTTTCAAATTGACGCTGATCAATTTGTAAAACTAGATCAATTAATTCAGACACCTCCGTGGGTCTTTTCGGAATCTGGGCCAGACCATCCTTCAATTTGTCTCGTAAACCCCTGTAGAATATGGCTGCTCTTTTGGCCTCTGGCCAATTCGTCTCCACAATTAGTTTATTAAATTGCGCCAGATAAGCCACCATCTCTCGATTCCCCTGTTTTAGATCCAACAACTCATTGTCAGTGGTTTGTGAAATAGTTCTTCGATCAAAAATTCATAAAAATTCAGTCTTAAACTCTTCAAAATTATAAAGGACAGGATTGTTGGTAGACACTAGAGGCATGGACCAGGCCGCGGCATCTCCACCCAAGTAAGACAGTACGAAAGCCACCTTGGACTGATCTTCCTTAAATATGATTGGTTTACATAAAAAGTGTAATGAACATTGCGTCAGGAAAATGTGCGCCTTGTTTGGATCCCCTTGAAATCTTTCTGGTGGGGCTAATGGAATAGTTGGAGACAAGGCATGGACTACTTGAGTAGTTAATTCTGAAGAGGAAGGGGATGGGGGAAACTCGTGAGACTTCTGTTCTCTAAAACTGGGATTTGGACTAACGGTAAGCTCATCAATTCTTTGTCGCAAATAACTGGCTTCCTGATTAGATTTCCTTACTTCCTCCCTAGTTTCACTTAATTGCTTCTGTAGCCCCTCTAAGATTGACGCCAAAGCCTTCGCTTCAAAACTGTCAGCCATTCCGCTCAGGTGTTTTTTTTTCTATTGGCACTTCAATCTGTCAGACTAGTACCTGAACCTGCGCCTCCACAGGAGCTGAACGGCTGAAGTCTACTCTTGCAGAATATTTCCCAACTCCCCTGCAATCCTAAAACCAGAAGGCTCTCTGACTCCAGAATCACGGGGGAAAGGGGAATGGGAATAATAGAGAGACTGCCACACTGGTGTCACCACTGGAAGGCCTGCACCTGTAATAATAAGCAAATGGTTATAACAGTTCTGAAACCTTCTAAGTGTAAATGTACTCTCACTGAATTACCCTAATTACCTTCATGTGTGTGTGGAATTTGCCTCTCTCTAGTTGACATTGTAGGGTTAATAATTCTTTCCTTTCTTTCCTTTTGTTGCAGGAAGGAAAAACTCGACTGTTAGGAGTACCAACTTGATTCTGACACCCCCAACGGAAATGAGGATGCTGCTGGTAAAGATGGTAAGTACAAATATATATATATATATTAGTATTTACTTGAAGGAATTATTGCAGGTTAATGCTGGTCTGATAATGGGCTGAGCGCATAAGAGAAGGCTTGTAATTGTTGATTGAAGAACATGGTGGATAGGGTCAGAAGCGTCTAGTTATAGGTTCCAAGTCAAGTGCCTCTGAAGAAGGAGTTAGAGTTTGTGCGCTTCAAAAGTGGGATTTCATAGTCAAGCGCTTTAAAAAACTCTGCTGACTGGATGCAGGACATGTAAATAACTATGCGACAATACGAGAGTTACATCTGCCTCTTGCTGCTGGAACTAACTGGTATAAAAAATAAGCAAAGACAGTACCTGAATGGCAGCAATAGCGAGTAATATTCTCACGCAATTTAATCCTGAAGATAGCGAGCGAGAGGACACTCGCTAACCAAAACGCTGGAACTGCTTGAAGCGCTGAGGAGAAAGTCGACTCTTCACAGGAAAATGACAGTTGAAGTGCACGAAGCACAGAGTGCGCGCGCACGATTCTCCAGAACACAAAACTACAGAAAACTGAGAGAAACACTTGAGCGCTGACCTGAAATCAGCGTTCGCCATGTTAGAAGTATCTTTCTGATGAACAGCAGGCAAGCTCAAGCCTGAGCGTAAGCAGCAAACCCCTTAGCAACCCTGTGACTCCAATTAAGGGGTGAATACCAAAAGGTGTAACCCTGCCTAATTTTGAAGGTGGGGACTGTGTGTCTTGTAATAGAATCAGTGAGGCCTATCCTGACAGGGAGGGGCTGACACTTACATTTCTTGAGGTAGTGTACTACAAAGCACTGATTTGCTCCCCAGGGTTATCCTGGCAGAAGAAACTGGGTCGAAAGGGACCCTTTTGCACTTCAGAGACTTCTTTTGGAGCACCCTTCCATAAAAGGCCGTTATGGGTACTGGGTCTCTGACCCCCAAAATTTAGAAACGTCTGGATCTTGAACTGAACTTCTGTCAGATAAACTGCTATGCTTACAGAACTCAACTGGCCTGCATTTCTGGAAGGGTTGCTATTCTGCTTGTTAACCTGCTGCCTGCTGGACGGGTAAAATTTACTATTTCCACTTCAGTCTGTGCAACAGTAGGAAAAGCAGTGGACTTCGAAGGGGTAAGGTTTAATATACTCACTCCAGTCGGTGCAACAGCAGGGAAACCGTTGGACTCAGGAGGGTTTATATTTACTATTCCCATATCAGTTGGTTCAACCATATGGAATGTGTTGGACTCAGGAGGGGCAACATTTAGCATTCCTACTCCAGCCTGTGCAACAGTAAAGAAAGTGTTGTACTCTGAGGGGCTACAATTACTATTCCCACTCCACTTAGTGCAACAGTAGGGAAAGCCTTGGACTTAGGAGACGAAACATTTACTATTCACACTTCAGTCCATGCAACAGTAGAGAAAATGTTTGACTCAGGAGGGGTTCAGTTTACTCATCCTACTTCAATCTTTATAACCGTAGGGAAAGCATTGGACTTTGAAGGTGTAAAATGTACTATTCCCACTTAAGGCTTTGCAACAGCAGGAGAAGCGTTGGACTCAAGAGGGGTAACAATTACTTTTCCACACCAGTCAGTGCAACAGCAGGGAAAGCGTTGATCTCTGGAAGGGTGAAAGTTACTTTTCCCACTCCAGTCTGTGCAACTGTAGGGAAAGTACTGGACCCAGTAGGGGTAACATTTACTAATCACACTCCAGTTTGTGCAACAGTACGGAAAGCCTTTGACTTCGAAGGGGTAAAACTTGCTATTCCCACTCCAGTCTGTGCAACAGTAAAGAAAGTGTTGGACTCTTAAATTGTAACATTTACTATTTTCACTCCACTTAGTGCAACAGTAGGGAAAGACATGGACTCAGCAGGGGTAACATTTACTATTCCTACTCCTGTCTGTGCAACAGTGGAGAAAGTGCTGGAATCAGGGAGGGGGGGGGGGGTACAATTTACTACTCTACTCCCACTCCAGTCAGTGCAATAGCAGGGAAAGCGCTGGACTCAGGAAGGGTAACATTTACTATTCCCACTACAGTCTGTGCAACGGCACAGAAAGCGTTGGACTTCGAAGGGGTAATACTTGTTATTCCCACTCCTGGTCAGTGCAACAGCAGGTAAGGCATTGGACTCAGGAGGGGTTAAATCTACTCATCCTACTCCAGTCTGTGCAGCAGTAGGGAAAGCGTTGGACTTTGAAGGTGTAAACTTTACTATTCCCAATTCAGTCATTGCAACAGCAGGGAAAGCGTTGAATACCAGAGGAGTAAAATGTACTTTTCCCACTCCAATCTGTGCAACAGTAGGGAAAATGTTGGACTCAGAATGGGTACAATTTACTAATCACACTCCAGGCTATGCAACAGTAGGGAAAGCAGACTTCGAAGGGGTAAAATGTACCATACCCACCCCAGTCAGTGCAACAGCAGCAAAATCGTTGGACTAAGGAGGGGTTACATTTACTAATTGCACACCAGTAAGTACAACAGCAAGGAAAACGATGAACTCACAAGAGGTAAAATGTACTATTCCCACTCCAGTTTGTGCAACAGTTGGGAATGTGTTGGACTCCGAAGGGGTAAAATGTTCTAGTCCCACTGCGATCACTGGTACAGTACTTCACTTTAAACAAATATCCTATTTTAACAACACTGTTAAATACCACAAAATATAAAATTCTAAATAGCAAAATTTAAATGTCTTAATTTTAACAAAAATGTAAAAAAATAACATAAATATTCAAATGTTTACTAATGATTATCAATTAACACAGATATTATTGATATAATTTAAAAAAAACACACACTATATTCCCAAAAACATAACAGTCAACAATTCAAATGCAATAAAAATAAACAAAGTATAACACAATTGACATATTCAATAATATTTGTATTTAAATAAATGAATATTTTTTTATTTAAGATTTGTTAAATAACTTCCAGCCATTCCTCTACAAGCTAAACAACAAATACCTAAAATACAACTTAACATATATGATGAGTTCACAATTAACATAATTTTTTAATTTTTTTAAAAAACATTTTATTAAACAAAAACAATGATGCACCTTTGAACATTAACAATTAACATAATTACTAATTAAATAATTACTAATAAATGAATAATTCATTATCAGTAAATTATATCTTAATCAACTTCCCACCCTGTAATCATAAAAACACAACAATATCCACCTCACAAATTATTTTACAAAATTCTAATTGAAAAATGTGCATCATTTATTATCAATTAAATAATTATTAATAATTTGAATTAATTATTAAATATTTAAAATTAATGTACTTCCACCCTGTACCCCCACAACTCCAACAAACAGCACCTGACATATAATTCTAAAAATATCTTAAACACAATTTACATTATTATTTATCAATTAAATAATTTGATAATTTCAATTATTTTTTCATTAATTATAATTATTTCCTTCCCACCCTGTACTCATATAAATTCCACATCCAGCACCTAAAACATAACTTAAAAAAATATTAATTACATCAGTTACATATATAATTATCAATTTAACAATTAAAACTTTAAAACTTAATTATTAATTAATTATACTTAATCTAATTCCCATCCTATACCCCTACAAATCTAACAACCCCCACCTAAAACGTAAGTGAAAAAATCAATAAATAATTTAATAATAATTTAAATTAATTATAATTAATTTACTTTCCATGCTGTACCCATATTAATTAATTATCAATTGAACAATAAAAAATAAAAAACATAATTATTAATTAATTAAAATTAAACTACATCCCATCCTATACCCCTCCACATCCCACAACCCACACCTACAACTTAATTGAAACAATAAATTAATTGCACAGTTTACATAATTAATTATAAATTAAATAATTAATGATACATTTTTTCTCATCCTATACCCCTAAAAAGCCCACAACCCACTACAAATCTACAAATTACAATAAACTACATTAAAATAAAAAACAACTAAAAATGTACAAAATGTAATAAAAAACATTAGCAATAATTATACAATCAATTTGAAGCATATGCAATTAAAAAATATACCAAAATACATTAAAATAATTGAAAAACTCTATTAATAACAATGATATTCTTGTAAATTATATCAACAACACAGATATTTTTAACTTCAATATTAACAACATAGATATTTTTGTAAATGCTAATATCATAGATATGTTTGACATTGATATTACTTACCTGAAAAAGCGATACTCTTGGCAACGATATTCCTGCATCCTGATATTTGTGTATCATGATATTAAAAGCTCAATATTTTTGCATCTCAATATTTTTTCCAAACACCGTTTTTAACTGTATCGGACCCGTGTTCCATCACTGTCTGCCTGAATTTTGAATTTACCCCAGTTTAGCGAGACCTAAAGTAAACTCTTATCTCTTTTGACTTCTAAGCACTGTTTTTGCAATTAATCTTTAAAAATTCCTATTTCAATGTCTACCGATTGGATTTCTGGCGATTTTTCTTATTTTGCTCAGATTAATATTCTTTATTTTTTAAAACCTGTGTGGAGTCTTTTTGTGGAGTATTTATTGTGTTACTGTGTTGTGTGTGTGTGTGTGTGTGTGTTGCACAAATACTTTATTTACACATTGCCTCTTTAGATAAACCTGACTGCTCTGTGCCAAGCTACCAGAGGGTGAGCATAGGTTATCTTCTAGTGTGTATTTAGCTTAACCGTGACTTGAGTTGTGGTTGCTGCCTGGCCTGCGTGCATACCTCAGCTAACCAAGAATCCCATTGCTAACACAGTCTCAGTCTGATACTATGACAAAGGGGCTCTTTGACAAGCCGGCAGGGAGTTTTGTACCCCATTGTACTGAGTGCTCCAAATATGGGCACTCCAATGGTGACTCCAAATGTCCCAAGAGGGCACAGCCCTCAACGATGGGCAGACACCTGAGTTGGTGAGTGTAGCACCCGGGTAGGAGGTAGACCTTGATAACTTTGGGGGTCAGACAGAGATGACCCTAGTTTCCTTGGGTATAAAGAGATGGTGCTAAAATCCCCTATGCCTGCTATTACTTCCAGGTATAGGCAATGGGTTACCATCAATGGGAAACGAGTGAAGGCTCTGTGAGACACAGGAGCCTGTATGACTTCTGTTGATAGTCATCTGGTGTCTGCAGAGCATGTCCTTCCGAACACATTGCACCAAGTCATAATCACTGACATTCGTGACAGCCATCTACCGGTGGCACTTGTTCCATTTGAGTGGGAGGAGGGTCTAAGATTCTCCACAAGTTGCTGTGAGCCTTGCCATACCTGTTGAGTGTCTGTTAGGCAATTAACTGGAGCACCCTGCCATGAGTAAAGTAGAGCTCAGGTCACACTTGGAGACGATGGGATTGCCTGAGTGTTGTAAATGAAACAGCGATATGATTAAGCATTTACTGAAGACATGTGCTCTTCATGTCTGAGTTACGTTTTCTGCTTTATATTGACTAATGTTCAGACTCCATTTTGCTTAGCCGTCCGCCATCTTGTATGGCCACGAAGCCACGTGCTCTGAACGAGAAGAGTCTTACCTCTTCATTGGTCACTCCCGAGATCTGCCTGGCAACAGTCTATAAATAACCCCTTTGTGCGTTTGGTGCATGTCCAGAACTGACCACATCTGTCACTAATTAGGCTTTGCTCGAATGTGTTTTCGCGGGTCTCAGGAAGCGTTAACTCCACCCATGTATTGATTATGCGCTGAACATGTCCATATAAAACCATGAAATCTTGCTTCATGTTGTATCCGCCTACTTATGAGCCTCCCTATTGTGTATAAAAGGGGACCATGTGCACAAGTTCTTTGTGCTACTCTGTGCAATACTGTAGAGTGTTGCGTAGGTTGTAGGACCACCTTTGAAGGTTAATAAACTTTGTATTTGTATTTGCAGTTTCCGTGCCAACTTCCTTCTAGTACTTCGTATACAGAAGGGCGAACCCATTGTACTTGCGGGCCTAGCTGGGGCCTGTACTCATCATGAGTGGGCCGGTATGACCACACAGTCCATGGCTGCCCGCAAAGTGAGTCAAGAGCTTCTGGAGCCTGGAACAATGGCACAGACTGCTGCCAAGAAGAGGGGCAAGGGCCATGGGAAAACAGCCCCTGAAGTGCCTACGGTAGAGTTTGACGAGGTACCAGAGGAGGGAGTCTCCAAGTCAACAGAGGAGGACATTGCCGCTCTAGGGGACTTACCTGAGTTTGCTGACTGGAATGTTGAGGGTGGGCCTACCAAGGAGCAATTCTGCAAAGCACAGAAGGAGTGTCCCACTCTTGAGGGCTTGAAGTGGCACATCTCAGTCCAAGCAGAATTTGAAGCTTCTGGGGATCACCTAATCTACTGGGAGAATGATCTCCTCTATAGAGAGCCTAAGATTCCTGGTGCTGGGGCAGCCCATGTGTAGATGGTCCTGAAGTATTACCGGACCTTCCGACTGGGTTTGGTTCACGAAATCCCCTGGCAGGGCATTTAGGGCAAGATAAGATCTTTGCCAAGGTTGTCATCCACTTTTATTGTCTCGGAATGAAGACAACCTCAGATTAATTCTGCAGGTCCAGTCCCACCTGTCTGGCCAATGGGAAATCAGGGAAAAAGCAAACAGCTCCCCTCATCCAATTACCAGTCACTGACACCGTCTTTAAAAGGGTGGGCATCAACATCATTGGACACTTAAACAACCTTAAGCAATAGGTTTGTCATAGTCTTTGTGGACCATTTCTCCTGCTACCCAGAGTTCATCCATCTGAGGTTGGTGACTGCACCTGTGGTGGCTAGAGCACTGATGGGGATATTTGCCCATGTTGGATTCCTCAAGGAGGTAGTGCCTCACAGAGGCACTAACTTAATGTCTGCATACATGATGTCCATCTGAGATGAGTGTGGTGTAACAAGCACATTCACCACACCCTGTCACCCCAAACCAGTGGTCTAGTGATGTTATTCAACAAGGCCTTGAAGGGCATGATTATGGGCCTGCCTGATCCCATGAGGCATAAGTGGGATGTTCTCTTGCCATGCATTCTCTTTACCTACAGGGGGTGTCACAGAACAGAGTAGGGTTCAATCCCTTTGAACTCCTCTATGGCCACCCAGTTATGGGACCTCTGAGCCTTGTCATGGAGGGGTGGGAGCAAGCTCACCTGTTCTTTTAGTTCACTGTTATTTACCAGTACTCCTTACTGTAGGGTAGCCTGCCAGGAGGGAGGGGAGTTGCTGGGCTCTAGTTTGTTTTTCTTTCACCCTGTTTCTGGCATCCTTCACCTTGGCCACACCCCCTTTAACGGTGGGGTATTTAAAGATGTTGTCTTTTGTCATTGCAGCGAGTGCACCGCTGGCACACCAAAGGCATGCCTGTCTACACCCATCCATGCCCGGACGGTACTAGGGGTCATGACCCCTGCCTGTGCAACCTCAGCTGTCACGCAATACTCTCTAGCAGATCTTAGGCTGTTAGCAGACGTGCTTACCCGTGCCTGCCATCAGACGCTGGACCTGGATTGCAGGAACCCGGCATGTGAGAACCATGGCTTTGAGTTCTCCGCGACTCTCACATCAGTCCCTAAGGTAAGCACTGATTTGCAGTCAGAAAAAACTCTCCAGGCCTTATCCAAAGCTTCCTTCTTCGCCTTAAACTGTTGTTCCTTAGTAAAGCACTAAGTCGAACTATTTGATTTTACATGTGATCATAGGCCTAATGCTATCTTCTTGACTGAGACATGGCTCTCAGAAAACTGCGAGCATGACATTTTGGCAGCAGTTCCGTCAGGCTATGGGTTAGTAAGGTTGAATAGTCAACTCCAGTGTAGAAGGGGTATTGCTATTGTTTTTAAACAGTTTCTGAAGTGTAGCTTCACTAATATAGCCATAGTCGTATGTGAGGTGGCAATATTCTCCCTGTCCTGTTCAAATAACTTCAGCTTTTCTGGGATTCTAATCTATTGGTCACCAGGGTCAGCTGCTAGTTTTATCTCATCACTAGGTGATATCATGCCCCCATTAGTCTAACACTATTCTATCTTCCCTATGGTTGGGGAAATTAATCTTTATTTTGAAGATCTGATGTGCCCTTTCGTCTCAGCAATGGTTCCGGACTTAGCTAGTCTTCCACTGCCCCAGCTAGTCTCTAGGCCCACACACAAGTGTGGAAATATGCTGGATCCATTATTTCTAATCTTTCTGACTTAATAGTGGGGTGCCCCTGCCACTGGTCTGGTCTGATCACAGGACCATTCTCTTTTGGAACTCTCACATCTCCACCAAGGCTCCTTCTGGAGTGAAGCTGAAAACTTGGAGATGAGCTAGGGTTAACTCACTGATTTTTACTACAACGCTGGCTGCAAACCGACCTATACTTAATAGCTGTCACACCAAAGCCAACAATCAGGTTGATGACTGGATCTTGGGAGCACTAGACTCCATTGCATCAGTGGTAGGTAGAAAAAAAGGCTTGCAGAACCAATTCTACGGCTGATTAGTTTAATGAGGAGCTGGCTATGCTAAAAAAAAACTGTTAGACATATGGCGTAGGTCTTATGATCAGCCCAGTAAGGAGGTGTATCGATCTGCTCTAAAATTCTATCTTGGTCACATCAGGCAGGTGCGGTGAGATTTTTATGCTAATATAATTGAGATGGCCCAAAACTTCTCTAGAGAGATCTTCTCTATTGTTAAAGCATTACATCGCAAGATCGAGTGTCTGCAGTAACGCCATCATCTAAGGAGAGCTGAGACACATTGGTGGATTTTTTCTCAGGCAAAGTTGTCACTGTTTACTCTTCCTTTCCAGAGGCAGCTAGAAATGTCCACTATTGCAACACATGGTCTGAGCCTTCTAACGAAGGCAACCACCTGCTCCAGTTCAAACCTATTTATTCTATCAAGTCGGGTTTTCTTTTTGACCCGCTACCCCTGGTATCTTGGAGTGTGGTACTTTGGAACTTCTTCCTATATTTAAGGAATTGCTTAACAGTTCCTTTGAGGCAGCCCTGGTACCTCTTAATTGGAAACATGCCTCTATTGTTCCTTTGCTAAAAAAAGCCCTTTTTTGTTCTTGCTAAGCCAGAGCATTATATGCCTATCTCTCGTCTTCCTTTGTTATCTCGTGGCTGAAAAATATATCATAAAGCAGTAATCAGACTGTTAGGCAGAACAGGGTGGTACTTCTATATGAGGTTAGCTAGATAAAAGAAAGGAGTAGTGACTATAGTAGCTGTGTTGCGATCTAGCATTTAGGGCGTACCTTGTTAGAACCCGTAGGGGACATATCAACATGCAAACAAGGAATGGACCCATTACCCAAATATTATAGTTATATTAATAAGTATACGGTGGTCTCAGGAGGACTAAGTGGGGCTATAATGAGGGTAGTGACCCACTCCAATATGGCAACTAGTGAACCTGGGAATGAAAATGACAGAATTATGATATCCAATTGATTAAACGCAAGTATATCTAAAAACGAAAAAACATAGATTTAAGGATCACATTTGGTTTCAAGATTAATTCCAAAAGCGATAACAGTACTAATTTGGACCGCATAACAGAGTGCCCTGAGGATGAGGAACCACTTCAATATGGCATAACCAATATGTACTATCCCACCCTGCAGCGATCATGTGGGTGACCTGTGGTTCTGGAAGAAGTAGTATTTAGGTAGAACGTGGAGACTGGACAAAGATTTGAATACGGCTCTATAAATAGGACGACAAACGCGTCCAGACAGAGATTAGAGGAAAAGGACGACAAACGCTTTCCAGATGAGATAAGGTGTGGTATTGCTATCGAGGAGGTTACTCTGTAAATGAGTTTATGGGAACCAGTGGCACTTATTAATCTCCCATACTCTGGAGATTTTTATTACCGCCCTTTGGCATGAAATTATTGCACTAAAATCGGCAGCCTCACAATACACTTGGGGTGGAAAACATTGTCCCAGGGTTGGGCGTCTACTGTGGAAACGACAAAATTTGGGTTGCCGTAAGACCTACATAGCAGACAGTGGACCCTTAGATGTAATCCCGATCAGATGAAACAACAGAATCCACGTAATGAAATGGGATAAATAAGTGTTTTACTAACGGGGTAATACAGTGGAATTTATTTATTTATTTATAAGGTTTTATATAGCCCGAACAAGATCCTGAAAGATATCAGAGCACTTTACATAAGGATGGAAGGAAGGACATAAATGCAATATCGACATTGAGTAGGAGTAAGAAACAGGAATGATCGAAATTACAGGACAAATGACATCAGGGGAGTAATACAAACTAAAATGATGATAATACAATAATCAAGTGTATAGCGAGCTACACAGGAGATCACAATATGCTGTAAAGAAGAGCAGCATCAAATCATGGTATGATGGTTGTAAGATCAGTCACTTCGAGAAGGTGAACCTAGCCCAATTAAGGTAGGAATTTATTCATGAAGAATCTTTTAGCTTCCACTTTGAAAGCCTTGTTGAGGAGATTCTGCGTACTTCTGGTGGAAGGGAGTTCCATATCTTTGAGTGCTTTCAAGAGGAAGGTGTTAGCGCTTCTTGAGGCTCTACCTCCACAGGATAGTTCAAGCTTTTGGGCTAGGTACCTAGGTGTTTGGAGATGAAGGGCTTTGTGAGCCAGAACAGCAATCTTTAATTGGATTTGTGCTTTGTAAGTCAACCATTTAAGAGATTTTAGGACTGGAGATATGTGCTCATTACATTTGGCGCCTGTAATCAGTCTAGCCGCAGCGTTCAGTGGAGACAGGGTGTATTTGGGAAGGCCACAGAGCGTAACGCTGCCATAGTCTAATCATCGTCAAGACAAGCACTTGGACCGCCGGCTTGAAATCTGTTTGTGGGAGGAAAGGTTTGATATTTCTAAGTGGCCTCATCAAGTTGTTAGCTCCCTTGCACACATTGCTGATATGATTTTTCATATTAAGTTGCTTGTTCATAGTGATTCCAAGAGATTTAGCTTAGTCTGTGATCAGAGGGGTGTAGTTGAAAGCCGTGAGGTGGTTCAGCCAAAGGTCAATCTTGGGTATGTGGTTCGGAGGAGAGATGAGTAGGAATTCTGTTTTGGAGGTGTTGAGCAGGAGATGGTTCTCGGTTAACCAGTGTTGAGTTGACGTTAGGGTAGTGTTAAATGAGCTGATGTTTTCCGGGGATGAGATTTTCAGATCAAGTTGAGTATCGTCAGCGTACATATGGAAGAGAATGTTTGTGGAGTTTAGTGAGTTAGCTAATGGCTCCAAGAAAAGGTTGAAGAGGATAGGAGATAGGGCAGACCCTTGGGGGACACCCATGAGTACTGGAGAGGGCTGGGAGAGAGAGTGGTTAGCCTTGACTTTTTGTGATCTGTGGTGGAGATAAGACGAGAACCATTGTGGCACCTAACCCGAATAAAACTATATAATATTTACCATCCCCATATCAATTGGTTAGCCTGAAAGAATATATTTGTATTTATTACCAGGGCTGGGAATTTTGACTTAATATATGTAAAGAAAAGCCTTCCACTGAATGGCATAAGAATACTGAGAAGGTGCCGAAGTGCATAATCACTGGAGAGTACAACAACAGAAGGAATTAAAAGTAATACCTCCGGGAATGATTGCGACATATATAAAAAAATAGGAGAGGCATAAGGTAGGAGATACATACAGATATATATGTTCGGGGAACACTGGGAGATAATATTTGCGAGCAAAGTTGGGCAATGGACTGTTGTCCTATTTGAGGCGATATTAATGAACTATTGCAGTGGCTTCATGAAATTATTATGTTAATGGACTACCTATCCCATGGTGCAACTGGGTGTATTTTAACTCACCTGGGGGTAATCGAAGTGAATAAAAGAAAATGAACAATACAAAAACCCGTACTGATTATTTTCGCAGCTGCTGGCCCGTGACCAAGAACTATTGCAGTTTGAAACGAGTTGGGCAGAATACTTATATAATGGAACTTGCCATAACTATGCTTGCCATCTAAATTAACGGAAGTTACCCAGTGAGGAGTGTGCTTCGTCTTGGGACAAATGTGGAAAGGTATGTTTAAACGGCGGTCCTGCCGTAGAAGCGCACCACCGCCTTGGATGTTATGGCGGGTCCCTGGCCTTGTGACGACGAGGCAGACTCGGGGAACACTGGGAGATAATATTTGCAAGCAAAGTTGGGCAATGGACTGTTAGCCTATTTGAGGCGATATTAATGAACTATTGCAGTGGCTTCATGAAATTATTATGTTAATGGACTACCTATGCCATGGTACAATTGGGTGTATTTTAACTCACCTGGGGGTAATTGAAGTGAATAAAAGGAAATGAACAATACAAAAACCCGCACTGATTATTTTCGCAGCTGCTGGCCCGTGACCAAGAACTATTGCAGTTTGAAACACGTTGGGCAGAATACTTATATAATGGAACTTACCATAACTATGCTTGCCATCTAAATTAACGGAAGTTACCCAGTGAGGAGTGTGCTTCGTCTTGGGACAAATGTGGAAAGGTATGTTTAAACGGCGGTCCTGCCGTAGAAGCGCACCACCGCCTTGGATGTTATGGCGGGTCCCTGGCCTTGTGACGACGAGGCAGACTCGGGGAACACTGGGAGATAATATTTGCAAGCAAAGTTGGGCAATGGACTGTTAGCCTATTTGAGGCGATATTAATGAACTATTGCAGTGGCTTCATGAAATTATTATGTTAATGGACTACCTATGCCATGGTACAATTGGGTGTATTTTAACTCACCTGGGGGTAATTGAAGTGAATAAAAGGAAATGAACAATACAAAAACCCGCACTGATTATTTTCGCAGCTGCTGGCCCGTGACCAAGAACTATTGCAGTTTGAAACACGTTGGGCAGAATACTTATATAATGGAACTTACCATAACTATGCTTGCCATCTAAATTAACGGAAGTTACCCAGTGAGGAGTGTGCTTCGTCTTGGGACAAATGTGGAAAGGTATGTTTAAACGGCGGTCCTGCCGTAGAAGCGCACCACCGCGTTGGATGTTATGGCAGGTCCCCGGCCTTGCGACGACGAGGCAGACTGGGGGAACACTGGAAGATAATATTTGCTAGAGCAAAGTTGGGCAATGGACTGTTAGCCTATTTGAGGCGATATTAATGAACTATGTCAGTGGATTCATGAAATTATTATGTTAATGGACTACCTATCCCATGGTGCAATTGGGTGTATTTTAACTCACCTGGGGGTAATTGAAGTGAATAAAAGGACAAAAACCCTTACTGATTATTTTCGCAGCTGCTGGCCCGTGACCAAGAACTATTGCAGTTTGAAACGCGTTGGGCAGAATACTTATATAATGGAACTTGCCATAACTATGCTTGCCATCTAAATTAACGGAAGTTACCCAGTGAGGATTGTGCTTCGTCTTGGGACAAATGTGGAAAGGTATGTTTGAACGGTGGTCCTGCCGTAGAAGCACACCACCGCCTTGGATGTTATGGCGGGTCCCCGGCCTTGCGACGACGAGGCAGACTCGGGGAACACTGGGAGATAGTATTTGCGAGCAAAGTTGGGCAATGGACTGTTAGCCTATTTGAGGCGATATTAATGAACTATTGCAGTGGCTTCATGAAATTATTATGTTAATGGACTACCTATCCCATGGTACAATTGGGTGACCAAGAACTATTGCAGTTTGAAACGCGTTGGGCAGAATACTTATATAATGGAACTTGCCATAACTATGGTTGCCATCTAAACTAACGAAGTTACCCGGTGAGGAGTGTGCTTCGTCTTGGGACAAATGTGGAAAGGTATATATATATATATATACGCAACTAGTGGTTATCCTCAGAATTTTAGGTGGAGCATACCGTTCGGTGAGTTCCTCCGTGCAAAGAGAAACTGCAGCACGGAGGAATCATACGAAAGAAACAAAAAAGAAATGTCAGAGAGATTTCTAGCTAGAGGGTACCCCCATGGAATGCTGAAAAAAGCTGAGAAAAGAGCAGATGAAATTAAGAAAAATGAGGCACTCTACAAAGCACCAAAGAAAAAACAATCTGAGACAGATTCACCCATTAGACTTATCACTACCTTCAATTCCCAATCTAATCAATTCAATCAAATAATCAAAAAGAGATGGGATATCTTGATCCAAGACAGGGTATTGAAAGAAAAGCTTGGCCCATACCCTGCAATAACCTACAGAAAGGGAACCTCTATCAAAGACATGATTGTAAAAAGTCATTTCAGTAATCTGAAACCAACATGGTTGGACAGAGTAGGAGGGTTGCATCGATGTGGTAAGTCTAAGGCGTGCAGCCACAGCGAAAATGTCAAAGAAGTTGTCCTAGAGAGAACTAAAAGAAAGTGGTACATTCGCAAGAACATACAGTGCAGTACAGACTTTGTAATCTATGTAATCACTTGCCCATGTGGCAAGTGGTACATAGGTTCAACAACCTTCCCAGTGAAAAAGAGAATATTGGAACACTGGCGTGCCATCACCAATAAGGACTTTAGCTACAGCACAGCAAGTCATTTTCATAATGAACACAATGGAGATTGGACAAAGGCTAAATTCTTTGCCCTTGATACCATTACAAAGAACCCCAGAGGAGGGAATTGAATCCAAGCC
The DNA here is from genome assembly GCF_964204655.1 of Triturus cristatus. NCBI lineage: Eukaryota > Metazoa > Chordata > Amphibia > Caudata > Salamandridae > Triturus > Triturus cristatus. The sequence continues at coordinate 649,453,207 of NC_140581.1, forward strand.
TTACGCAGATCAGAATCGAGATTTATCCTGCAAGCTGGAAGTGTAGCTCCCTTTGGGATGAACAATGATGAAGAGATGCATGTACACCTTTAATCAAATAACTTCGCCTTCTACCCTTTAGAAACTCTGGTTCCTTTTTATAGGAGTTGAGTCTCTGTTGTTTGAATCAGTTTACGTTAGTCTTTAATGTGTACTAATAATGACATTGATTATTTAATTCCCTGTTGTCTGTTTTTTCTTTGTGACTTTTTTCATGTTAACTGCATACGCATTTTCGTTGGTTGTCTTCATGGCACTTATGTTTTGGAATATATTAAATGCAAATATTGAAAGAGCTTTTTTTGCCTAATCTGACTTTTTTTTATGACTTGAAGTCTTTTAGTTATCTGAGCTTAACTTTTTTGTCTCACAATCAGTAATTGGAGTATGTATTATCATTATTGGATTTTGTACCTGCATTATGATTAAACCTTTGTCTCATCTTTTGTCTTTCCCCTCTAGACTGGACCTATGGAGCCCACAAGCACTACTGTTACTGCTAAGTGATACGAGCACGGAGTCTTAGGGGGTTGTCTTACAACCACCTTCTCCTTTTCTTTTGAGACATTTAGGACCATGGGCCACACTATTATGTTGCATCTTTTTGATTTAAGCTAAGTGCACTTTATAAAAATATATATATAGTTTGTGTTAATACATATAGTTGGGATTGTATATAGAGATATAGGTTTTTTGCTAATTTTCTGTCCACACTGAGTATTCTCATTATCAATTGGGGTACTATACCCTTAATCTCCTGATTTCTTGACATCAATAATTAATGAATGCTTTCCCCTTTTTTATAAATAATTAAATAAGAGAGGAAAACCAATTTCTTGACAAATAGGCGATTATTTAACTAAAGTCAGTGACCTATTCATGGCAAGAGGAGGTCCGACATGTAGTCCAAACAAGATATGTTTTCTAACTATATATTTCGAATTTGGCCATGAAATGCATATGTAATTTCGTTAAGAATATTTGCAATGATGTAGATTTTCACTATCGCTGTAATACGCTGTGGTGTATGAATTTATTTTGAATAATGATTTATTGTCACAGAATTAAGGGACCACACTGTTTCACAAGTCTTTTGTTTATGTCCTTTGATTTTCTTTAAAAAGACTGAACTCTGAACTTATGGTCATGTGACCAAGAGCTTGTGTGCTTGAAACACGTCTTTTTTGCCCTTTGAATAAATCAAGCATTATTGAAAACTGGATTCGTGTGGCTCGTGCTTGCATCAAGAAACTATTTGCGAGCTTTTGGTGGATATATATATATATATATTCAGTGAAAAAACCATAGGTTTCACACATGTTATAGTTAGCTGGACATTTTACTGATAAAAAACCAATGAAATTCCCCCGTTATAGTTAGTGCAGGCAACTATAACTCACGCGACCGCAATCCTCTGCTGATGCTAATACTGTATTTAGACACTTATTTGCCCATGTCTTCTTCCATTAAATTTTAGCTATACATATATTACAAATATTTTTTTTTCATAAAGACACATATGTCATCAGCAGAGGATTGCGGTCGCGTGAGTTATAGTTGCCTGCACTAACTATAACGGTCCAGCTAACTATAACATGTGTGAAACCTATGTTTTTTTCACTGAATTTGCAAGGTTTTTTAAATGCTAATTCCTAACTATAACGTGTGTGAAACCTATGCTTTTTTCAGTGAATTTGTACATTTTTTTAAATGCTAGGTTACTTTACGCCATTCGTGGCGTGCGCGCCCACTTAACGCAGTTCGTTCCGTGCGCGCACGGTGAGCACGCGGTGCACTTCGCGCACCGCGCGCCCACTTTACGCAGTTAGTGCCGTGCGCGCACGGTGGGCACGCGTGCCCACGTTACGCTAGATGGGCCATGTACGCACGATGCACTTCGCGCACCGTGCGCACATGGAGGACATATGATGCGCTTCGTTGTGAAAGGTAATATTTTAATTTTTTGGATGTGTGAAATGCCATGCACAAATTTTGCACTTCGGGCACCATTTGCACATGGTGTGCGGAGAGTATGGATATTTTTTTTTTTTTAATAATTTTTACCGTGCGCGTACGGTAAGCATAATCGGCGAAATTATCGAAAAAATTAAAATTCCGTTTTTAGCCTTGGGGGATCTTTGGGGACTGCCTCAACATGGCTAGGTGCTTAGGAGCTGTCTAAACAGCCCCTTTACATGTTTTTGGCCTTTGTTTTTTAACCCCCTCTCAGAGTGCGAGAGAGAAAATGGCGGCCGCCACTTCCTGGTTTCGACCGATTCGAATGTTTACTAAGATCTAACAGCCAATCAGATTTGCGCTCGCGCACGGCACCGTACGCGTACGGTAAGCTTACCGTAAGCGCACCGTAAGCGCACCGTAAGCTGCCACAGATATATATATATTGATTTAAATGCTATTTTCTCAGGAACTACTGAACAGATTTACACCAGACCTACAAAAGGCACTTCCTTGACCTGAGGACTACCTCTCTGCCAAATTTCAAGTAACTCTGTTCAGCCGTTTGGGCTGTAGCTGTGTCTAAAGGTCCTATGAAAAAATGCATGGGAAAAACGCGTTTTGGGACCCCCCTTTTTTCTCAGCCCCCGCTTGACGAATCCCCCCGAGACTTTCAGGGTAGGAGCGAAGCGTAGCGCCCCACCTATTTTGAAAATTTTGCGAGGATTCGTTGACCGGCGCCAAAGTTATTCCAAATAGAATGTTGCGGTTTTCCTATGGAAACAGGGTCCTAACTATAACTACCTACTGGCGACCGCCAGTAGGTAATATATATATATATATATATATATATATATATATATATATATATATATATATATATATATATATATATTTTTTTTTTAAAGAATGAGTGTAGGTAATATTGATGAATAAAGGTTACCTTGTAAAAATCCCATTTTATTTCACAGACAAATAACTATTAAATCATGAAGCCCCTTGGGGAATCTACGAAGACCACAAGGAGGACGAAGAAGGCTTTGACTATATCATCATGTAAGTTGAACTTTTTGGGATAACCACATGGATAACCACATGTGAGGTGGTGATTAACACCAATTTCTAATAGCATTTGAGACTAAAGAGATTTTTGTCCTCTTAGAGGGGATATTGTAAAGAACCATCTTGTCTAGATGAGGATAGGATGTGTGGCTGTGCATCAGAGATATTGGATGACTGGTGATAAAGTCTGGAATGGCTTTGGAGGTGGAGCAAGACCAAATGTGAACCTGGGACATCAATGGGACCTTCGATGAACTATAGGGTAGAGTAAACTTAATGGTCTGAATATAATTGTTTTATGTTTTTATATAGGTTGTTATTTGTTAACCTTAGTTCTGTCCAGTGCAAATTGGGTTGGGCGGAAAGCAAAAAATACAGTTGAGGAATCCAGAAATTCTTTCAACTTATTTGGATCTCCAGAATAATGAGGATTGGTGGCAGAGACTAGGACTACATTGGATGTCTTAGCAGCCAACGCTTGGCGCAAAGCTACATTTTCTTCATGAAACTGGTTTCATCTTGAGCTAGCTGTTGAACAGTCTGCACTATGGCCTGTGATGCTTCTACTGATCCTTCAGAAGATGACGCTTGAGGAAGATCCATGGCATCAGGATCAAAGCGGGTTTTTGGGCTTTGCAATCTGTCACGACTTGTTATGTTCTTATCAATTCTGGCGAGTTGGAGAGGTTCTCAACTGCGGTTCTTGAGGATTCTTATCTGTCTGAGGGAGGGCGACCCTTTCTGGTAGCCACGGTGCTGCCAACAATGAAAATCCAGAGCAGACTGTGCCTTCCATAAAAAGTCGCAAGAGGACAAAATCCCGTAGGAAAAACCCTCTGTTGAGGTTGGAGACTCCAGGAATGGAAAGGAAGGAAAGAACCCACAAATAAGAGCAAACACCAGCAAGGAGTGGAGAATAGAAGGCAAGAATGCCAAATAGGAGTGGAAGGTTTAAAGGTATCTAAACAGGAAGTGCCAACTGAAAACAAAAGTGTGCAGGAAGCAAAAATACACCAAGGAGGAGCAAAGGTCACCAACAGGAGTGAGGATACACCAGCAGGAGCAAGGAGTGTTGCAATGCAAGGAAATGAAGGATTCAGCCCCTTAAATACCCACAGGCATGAAGTAATGTAACGGGATGTGATGTAACAGGACATAAGCAGTCACCATCTTGGGTAGAGGAAAGGAAATATAAAAAATAGAAAAGGTCGCCATCTTGGAAATTGGAAAACAAAGAAACTTCCTAAGGCCCTCTGGGAAACAGGACTGAGGACTCATGGGAAGAAAAAGTAACAAGATGTCACCAGGAGAAGATTCTGGAAGCAGTAGTCAAATGTGCAAAAAAAATGTGAGTGATAATATGCCCAATTGAAGTCCTGGAAACTACAGCTCCAAAATACAGCTCCAAAATTGGAGCTGTGGTGTTCCTACAGTATATTAATGAGTATTAACGGGCCGCCGCATGGTGCTGCATCATGCCCGACTAGATATAGGCGTTGCGGAGTGTAACCGCGATGCTGGAACAGTGGCCCGCCGTGCAGCATCACGACATGCCCGAGAAGAAGGAGGCACCGCGGGGGGCATTGCATGAAGCACCGCAGCTGCAGTGATGAAGCGGGCAGCGCCATGGGCCAGTTAAGACTCCAAGCCGTGATTAATGTAGCCACATTGAATAACCCCACCATCACCGCAGCCTGCATCATCGTACATCAGGATCTAACTACGTGAATGTATACGATGTGCTTGTTGGCAATAAAACCCATTCCCTAAACATGAATCAACTGTAATCTGATTCAATATCATCTCAAGCTCCACTTTGTAAGAACCTGAACAGGGGCATGGCAGAGGTAGGCAGGCATAATGCATAAACCACAGAATAGTGGTGAGCTCCCATTCCATAGATCAAGCCAGCAGCACAAGAGACTAGTGTCATTGACGAGCAGCCAATGACTGCCAAAGTGCCAATGGCCATCACAGCAAATACTCCAGTTAACTTGGTCATTGCACAGGGTTCGCGAGCTTTCTTAGGAAAGGGATGTAAAATGTATTCATATTCAGGATTAATTACAGATTCAGCAAAGCCTGGATAAAAGGGGTTTCGAAAGACGAGTCTTAGCTCAGCCCTGTACTAGAAGGAAATATTCCAGGATCTCTCTAAAGTGATCGTTTTCAATGATGTTAGGGGCATATCAGCAACACCCGGCGATAATTATCGCTCAGCGCTCTTAGCGTGAGGATAATTATCGCCGGGTAACGTGGATTTTTATCGCTGAGATAGCGTGCTATTAGCAACGCTTATCTCCTCAGCGATAAAAGTCCTCACGCTAACTGCCTAACGTGAGATTATCGCTGGAAACCCAGCGATAATCTCACGTAGTGTGGCGTTAGCCTGCTGATAGGCCCTCACAAACTTAGCCATGATATCCACCTTCCATAGGATATCATGGCTAAGTCAGTCCTGAAGCAGGCATAAGGAAAGTAGCGATAACAAGGGTTATCGCTACTTTTCCTAACGCTATGCTTCATAGCGTGGGGCTTGATGATAGCGACATTTCTCCTTCATGTTAGGTCAGGAACGCCCACTTTGCATCTCATTAGAGATGCAAAGCTGGGCGTTAGGAATCTTGACGCTAAAACAAGGATTCACGCGTTAGCGTGGCCTTGCTAATTAGGCGATAAAATTATCGCTGCTTTTCGGCCGAAAAACGTCCGCAAAAGCGGTGATAATTTTTTATCGCCTGCTTGTAAATATGCCCCCTGGGGGCATATTATCAAGAACTGGAGTTACAATTATCGCTGCCTTAGCGGCAGAAAACTGACGCTAAAGCGGCGATAATGGGCTTGATAATATGCCCTTGAGAATTCCCATAGAAGCCCATGTTCTGTTGTCAACATGGGCTTCTATGGGAATTCTCGAGGGCATATTATCAAGCCCATTATCGCTGCTTTAGCGGCAGTTTTATGCCGCTAGAGCTGAGATAATTTTAACGCCGTGCTTGATAATATGCCCCTTGGCAGGGAAAATGCATAAATGATTTTTATTTAATCATTTCATTCTGAGATCTAACCGCCATTTCACTAATGTCGCCTACACTGACCCAAGTTTTTCGAAGTGTAGTCAGCGCACAGACTCATCTTGGAGCAGGTGCCAGTAGTCCTTTATTCATTTATTCAGATTCTCAACGATCTGTTTTTCTACGGCGTTTTAGGCCTTGAAACTGACTGCGCAGCAATCAAACAACAACTGCATGAACATTTCTATGTTTTATTAGCAATTAATACATTTAGAGTAATATTTATTAGTTTATCACGGCTTCTTTTTTATAGTATCGAGCACATATGTGAGGTCAAATTGAAATTTTGCAATATTTTATGTTTTCCTGCTGTATTTTGCATTGAACAGGATGGACAATCGTTGCATGAAAAACTTGCTTTTTTGACGGTTGAATGTATGAACACACAACCCTACAATCCTCATTTCTTAAACCTATTTCATAAAAACGTTTAATTTTCCTAGTTGAATGTTTGCCTTTTCAACACTGTCTTAATACAGCCTCTTCTACAATTTAGTAAATATATATTCTCCCAACTTGGGGCCAGATGCATCAAAGGGTTTTACCCATTCTGTGTCTATAGGAGAATATGTTCATACATATGGCCCTTGGTTTCAATAATGGCAAAGCAGATCATTGTGAGGTCTTTGCTTTACCCTGACTGCTGTTAAAGTGTATGATGAGTATATGCATTCCATTTGCTTGCTAGCAGAGCAGACATCAGTGCTGTCCACATAGGAATTCCCAACCACAAAATAGAATTTCCAACGCCTTGCTGCTTTTCACAGTGTGTATATTACTAAACACAGCAGCAGAGTTTTTATGATAGTCATATGAGACGTATCTATATAATTGAATTGCGCTTATTAAAGAATTTACGTGGTAAGTGTATTTTGGCAAAAGGATGCAAGTATTGCATTCAGTTGACCTAACAAGGACTCCTTAAAAGCCAGCCAGCATATGGTCTGTGGTATCTTCGCATGCGTCATCCCTTCCATGTATACTTAATCACTCTGCATTAAATTGGTTGAAATAACAAACATTACTGGATTAAACAATAGGTGCAGTTCTGAATTGTATGTTTTGGAACAGAAGAGGCTTTCGCAAGCTATTCAAGTGGATAGCACAATATTTATGGTTTTGAATCAGGAAAAAGGACATAACATTCTCCAAGAAACATGCATTTTTCTGCCTGCTCTGCCACAGACGAGACAGATAAATTCTCGACAGAAGGGGTGGTGTCCAATTAGGCATAGAACGTGGAGCCAGGAGGCTATCAATCTTAATAGGAAGGAACAAATATATGGTTAGGATGAATGGAAGCGACACTAATGCATCAGGCCAAAAGCAATGTAATGAGGATGTTTGCAAAATTATCTTATTAGTTAATTGAAATCTAAATAAGCAGAGTGGTAAATTTGATATATAATAAATTGAATTATGGAAAATGCTTCTTTATTCTTAACGTTCTCTTTGTAGCGGAGCTCATCTCAAATACAAATATATACTGAACAGATTACAAATAGAATGCAAGATTTATCAATCTCTATAAAGTTATATGTGACACTTTTGATGGTATCACAATCAGGTGTGTTTTTGGATATTGTTGGATATAATCATACACGCTGCAGCACACATAATTAAGGTCCTGACAAAATATGACCACAACTCCCCAACCATGGTGGAACAGCACTGACTCCTTGTGCCACCTTGAACAATCCTCAAAAGCAGCTGCATCATTGTAAGGACATTAGTTGAGGGAGGTGGAATCTCCATGCAGGCTACAACCACAGTCCTTGTCAGGGTAAACAACAAAAGTTACTAAATTAACCTGGGCTTAACCTTCTAGTAGCTTGGCACAAACACAGGCAGGCTTACCTTAGAGGCAATGTGTAAAATATTTTTGCAGCTCACAAACAGTAGTAAAGTAAAAACAAAACACATGGAAAAATAAGAAACCAAAATAGAAAAATAGAGTACATTTTAATTTTAAATCCAATCAGTACAACAAGAGTTATGAAATTTTAAAGTTTGCAATGTGAAATAGTGCCTTAAGGTTCAAAGCTCTAACAGCGGTATGTTGTAGCGCAAGACCATGACAAAGTCAAAAGATAAGGCCAACCACGATGGAGTGCAGGTCGGAGAGATTAGATAGATTGGGCTTGGTCTCAGTTTACCTTCAGACTAATTCTGAAGACTAATTCCTGAGGAGTTCAGCGGTGTAGGGCAGAAGGCTGTGTCTAAGGAGGAGTCGTTGTTGCCTGGGAGTTGCAAGTTCTTGGTGAAGTCGTCCACGATGGTGGGAAAAAGCTCAGAGTGTGAAAAGTTGGATTTCCAGACTGAGGAGGTTGTCGCTGTCAATGGGGAGCCAGTCATCGTCGAGCCCAGTGAAGATTTTTCCCTTCAGACTTCGACAACATTTTGAAAGTCAAACATCTCCAGCTGCAGGCTCTAGCCAAAGAGTATTCCATGTGGCTGGATAATGTTGCTGAGAGGTCCTGCTGAACAGGATTTGCTGTTGTGGAGCAGATTGTAGCCTTTTAAATGCAATACACCCTGCCCTATGGGACTTTAAGGCCTAACTTAGGTGAGACATATGTATTAAAAAGGAAGCTTTAGGCTCGGCAAAGGTTTATTTTGCCAGGTTGAATTGGCAGTTTAAAACTGCACTACAGGCTGCAATGGCAGGCCTTAGAAATGTTTTAACGTGCTACGTTAGTGGGTGGCACAATGAGTACTGCCAACCCACTTGTATTATTTCATTTACAGGCCCTGGGTACATGCAGAACTACTTTACAAGGCGCTTACAAGTAAATTAAATGTGGCAATCAGGTGTAGGCCAATTTTACCATCTATAAGGGAGTGAGTGTCCACAGAGTCATAATGCCAACAAAAACAAATTCAGAAAACAGATGTGAAGGCAAAAGGTTGGAGGTCATCCTGCAGATAGGGCCTGTTCCAACAATCATCCACAAGGAAATTCAGCAGCCCCACGTTTATGGATGACCAGTTTATCGCCTTTGGTGGATTGCTACACTCTTGCAGCGAGGACAACATAAGACCGGAGATGAAAAAGTGCAAAAAAAGAAAAAAAGGACAACAGCCGTTCATCGGTTATACTTACCTTTATCCATCAAAACAGGCCCGAAATTGCTTCTATATAAACAAGAGCAAATGATACACCTCTATAAGGAACACCATATCAGGATTAAGTAAAAGTCCTCTTCAACTCTCAGAACTGGTTCACTCTACCTTTGCCTTTATCCCTGTACAGTGATTTTTTGCCTTTCGTACATATATGCACCATACATAATTACATATACAGACACGTGCATATATGCTGCAAGCTATTTTCAGGGTGAATTGAGAGGGCACCATACATTATGGGACATGAATCTACACAAAACATTAAAATGACTAGGATATAGCAAGTACTCTCCAAGTTGCTTGGCCCTGTAAACAAAGACATCATGAATACAGTGCTGAGTACTGTACTGCAATGTACGGTGCTGTACAGTACTGTACTGAACTGTACTGAGTGTACATATGGCTGTACGTGGACGTAGAATTACTCAACATTTTCCATTTCGGTTCTTATGTATGATGCTGATACTTAATTAGAAAGTGTTTATTAAATAAACTATTTCTATTATTGATCCTAATAATTGGTCGACCAATACACTACAATAAAGTGACAGCTTGATTAGCAGACACGATTTGCAAATATTTTTAGCTCGATATAATGAGGATAAGATTGTCAAGGGCATTTTGAACTCTAACTAAGAAGTAATGTTGACATTTTAAAACGTGATTTAACTATAGTTCAATCTATCTTTTTTGTATGGTTATTGAACACGTCACCACCTTCTTTACTCAATCGTCTCTTCCGTCTGCAAAGCTTTGATGGATGGTCTTGGGGTTGCAGGCATTTATCACATTTCCTTATACAACATCATCTTTGCTGCAGGAATGTGTAAACATATTAGTTCTTAAGTGCCTGAAAGCCTGATCTGTATGAAACAGCACCGTGTAACGTATGTCACTCTGCCGAGGGTGCCGTCTCTAGCTCTTTACTTTTATTTCCTAAACACTTATCAAGAACTACAAAATGTATTTAATGTGCCAATTGAACGTCATGCAAACATTTAAAAATGAATGGAAAATTTCCACTAAGAGTACATAACATGTAATATTATATGAGATTCCTCGATAAAAAAAGAATGTCAGGTGTGATTTTAGAAATGGAGCATTATTTGCCATATATCCTGAGCCTCCAAGCCAAAGCAATGTATGCGACATCTGGGACAAAGATGCTAACTGACCCAGTCTGGCGGAATATGGTCATAGCCTCTTTGGAACACCCTACATTATGCCCACGACATAGAGGAGGGAGCACCTGCTTTCTCAAAGTCATGGTTTTAGTACAAATAAGCATTAAGTGGCTCAGTGTCACTAGCCCACCCACGTCACAGTTGCAGATCACTGTGAGTTCCTTGTTTGTACACCATTTCTCTGTAAAGGCTTGCCCAGGTAAAGCTCCAAGTCTACATTTTAAATTGAGGCTTCTTTTTGTCTCTAGAATTTGATGTTCAAATATGGATCATAGGTCTTGAGAGTCTTTGCCTCTAAGTAGCTAGATAGTTTTTTTCTGACTGCTGCTTATAACACAAAATGATTGTTTCCTTTCCAGGTAGCATGTTTTACTTTCGCAGCGCTGGTCTTGAACATTATGCTTGTAGTGCAACCATTGTATTTTGGTAGAGCCCTAAAAATACTTGGCCCCAGATTTACTAGCATTTTGCGTCACAGGTGCTCTATATTTTTGCTGCAGCAATATTGCAAAATGTTTTTTGAGATTTACAAAGCACACAAAGCCTGATTTGAGAGGCTTTACACAGTTTTGTGTGGCTGTGAGTTAAAAGGTAATGCAAGGGAGCATGTGGCACTGCCATGAGTAACTTTGCATATGGGAGGCAATACATAGGTTGAAAATTAGCATTTCTGTGCACCCATGTATTTTGACACAGACCTCGATTTGCGTGGCTTTATGTGGCTTTCCATGGTTGTCTAAAAAAAAAATGTAATTAAGGCAGTGCATAGTACGTGGCAGGGTTCGGCCCGGGGAGAAACACTGCCATTTTACATGCACGTTTCTCAAGTTGCCTTCTTTTTTACATGTTGACATTTGACACACATTTGCTTGCATGACTGAGCAGAATATGGTTCTTAGAAACCACATTTGGATATATTTCACCTTCATTGTTATATTATCACGAAACCTTGAACATCTAGTACAAGGGATAAAGTTAATTACGAAAATGTTGTTGTTTGCTTATCTTCCAGTAGGCAACATAGCTATCAAAGGAGTAGAAACAATGACAGCCTGCCTGAGGTCTCAGCACAGCAGCTTTGATCTGTTTATTGTATATACATGAGCACTTCCATGTTCAATCAGAGGAGCACTCTGCTGTCACTGCGAGATTGTTGCTTGTCGTAATTCCAGCCCAGCTGTTCCTGTTTCCCTCTGAGGAGGGATGTCCAACTTGTGACCAAGATGGGCCCCTGAAGACAATTATCCTTAGGCAATGGGAATCAGATCTTCCAGTAGGGGATTTTGGCAGATCATCTGCCCTAGGCAACTAGGTTAGGGAGTGCCTAGTAGGAATACACTATACACAGTACTTATATGCAAGCATATATACACTGCTTTAGCACAATGGTGAAATTGTTTATCCTTTTCACTGTTCTCGTGAAGGTAATAACTCTAATTTGTTTCTGTCTATTAATCATTGCAGCACACATATTTCACAATGCTTTAATAAATACTGAAACCCCTTGATTTGTACTTCCTCTTTATCTCCTTTGGATATGCACGAGCAAAAGGGTTCTACATATGTTAAAATGATTCTTTGAGGAGTCAGGGTTGTTATGTTCTGAGGTTGCACAATCCATTTGCTACCTTCCTAGGTTCAGGGTACTTACGGTTGCACTGTGAGCTAGCAGGACTCTAGGCCAATATATCCTGAGGGGTGTATAGAATCAGTTCGACACCCTCCCAACATTTATGTTGTCCGACAAATTTCTACTGGTGAAGTAGAAGCCACATGACACTGCCATGAGTTACTTTGCATTGGGGAGGCATTTTATGGGTGGAAAATGAGTGTTCCCGTGCATTCACCAATGTATTTTGACACAAACTCTGATTTATGAAAGTTTGTAAACCTAAGTTTGTGCCAAAATGGTGCGCCTACCAGAGACTGATGCAATGAGGAGAACTATATTTATTTCTCCTTGTCGCTTCCTCTTGGAATGGGCACTGCTTTCTACATCACAAATGCAAATAGTGGTGTGGGGGGCACAATCTGTGCTGCAGGCCCTCTAATAGCATTTGATGTACAGGCCCTGGGCACACCTGGTGCACTTTACTATGGAATTACTAGTAAATCATATATGCCAATCATAGATAAACCAATCACAAAAATATTTTAGACAGAGAGCATATGCACTTTAGCACTGGTCATCAGTGGTAAAGTGCCCAGATCCCTAAAGCCAACAAAAACAGGTCAGACAAAATAGGACGAAGAAGGCAAAACGTTTGAGGATAACCCTGCAACAAGGGCTAAGTCCAACAAGGGTCATGATTTTGAGCAGCAATTTTTGGACATAGCTTTGTCTCTGGTTTCGTCCAAAACCTGGTCCAGTATTGTCCATGTTTTAGCTGGATGTTATCTGTCTATGCTGTTTAGACCCACCTTGAAACATAAGCATATGCCTAGATGCAAAACAGATCTTAAATAGCGATTTTTGATCTTCTGAAGTTCTTTCGTTTCTTTGAAGTCCAACATATCTGACCCAAACATGGTTGATGCTGCTGATCTCATTCTGTAGTCTTCTTTAATTGGTTTTACAGGCATTCAAGAAGTTTTGCGATAGTAACTCAGTACCTGTGTTCTGGCTCACAAAGAACACATTTATTTTCCCTCTGTTTTACTCATGTACTGTATGGGTTGAAATATACACCTTAGTAGTCAAAGCCTGAGATCTGCTCTAGGGGAATTCCATTAAACCTGAATGCTTTCTTCAGGCATGTGTTATGGTACATAATTGGTTGAAACGGGATTCCTGGTTGGCTGATGTATGCACCTAGAACAGACAGGAGCCACCACTCTAGTCATGGTAAGGAGAAACACACAAAAAGATAACCTGTGCTCACCCTCTGGTAGCTTGGAACAGAGCAGTCAGGCTTATCTATAGAGGCAATGTGTAAAGTATTAGTGAGACACACTCACACACACTAACACAATGAGCACACGACAAAAAGACTCCATGCAAGTTTAGGAAAATAGAGTATATTTATCTCAGCAAAATAAGACCAAATGACAAAAATCCAATCAGTAGAAGTCAAGATATACTTTTTTAAGATTAAATGCAAAATTAGCACTTAGAAGTCACTAGCGGTCAAAAGGTTACTTGAGGTCACGAGGGACCAGTGCAAATCCAAAGTTCAGGTTGACCTCAATTGACGGCAGGCCCGCTACAGGACCCATACAGGCCGTGCTGAAGAAATACCTTAGCTGGAGCTTTTGTTGACTTTGAGAGTCTACTGCCTCATCATAAAACCGCACAAAGGGGATCACTCGTCAGCGTTGAGCTCTGTTTAAGTTAATGAAATGCATCGTTGTCAAGGCACACAGAGCATGCTCGTTGAGCCGCACAGGCTATGGAGTGACTGCCTTTGGGGATTCTCTGTGTTGGTTTTGAAGGGCGATGCGTTGGAATTTCTCATGCAGTCGATGTAATGTATCATTTCTTTATTAAAACAGCTGCAGAACCCACTTCTGGGGCCCAGAAACTGGAGGGGGCACCTCAGGCAATGCTAGGACTCACATTTTGTGTCTCTGAGGCTTCAGAAAACAGGAGCTGTTAGATTTCACATCTTTGGCGCAGTTTACCCTGACTTTTAGCCCCTAACTCCTGTATTTTTGATGCTGTGCTGCATTTTGTTCTTACTGGTTAAGATGCTTTGGGCACTTAGCCACTGCTTATCAGTGTCAAAGTGCTAGTGCTCCCTGTGTAAATTGTTATTACCATTGGCTCTCCCTGATTGGCACATTTGATTTACTGGTAAGTCCCTAGTAAAGTGCACAGAGAGTGCCAAGGCCTGTATATTAAATGCTACTAGTGGGCCTGCAGCATTGATTGTGCCACCCACATGATTAGCCCTGAAAAGGTATCTCAGACCTGCCACTGCAGTGTCTGTGCATAGTTTAAACTGCCATGTCGACCTAGCAAGTGCAGCCACTTGCCAGGCCCTAACCTTCCCTTTTCTTACATGTAAGGCACCACTATGGTAGGCCCAAGTTTACCCCCATGAGCAGGATGCAGTATAGGTAAAAGGCAGGACATGTACTGGTGTGTGTGACATGTCCTGATAGTGAAATACTGCCAATTTCATTTTTCACAATTGAAAGGCTATCAGTCCCATAGGATAGAATGGGAGATACTTTGTAGCATCTTTCAAATATGACTTCCCATTGGGACAAGATATACAAATAGAGCTTATGAGCTTGCTGAACTCAGAATTTAATAACATGTATTTTAGTAAAGATCCTTTTTAAATTATGTGTATGAAAATGCCATTTTTAGGGGATAAAAGGCACACAATTGATGGACAGAATGCAGAACAAATCAAAACATTCACCCCCAGTCAAGAGATCAGGGTTAAATCCATCATTCTTTTGCTCGTCATGCCACCTCAGTTTAGACCTGACCATATGCAAATCTGTCTTGACCCTGTGCCCCATGGGAACAGTCCAGCCTGAACTGTCAAGCCAGGTCTCCTGGGTCCGGAAACAAGCATCTTAGGACCGGTTTCAGGGTTTCACCCTCCTCAGTCAGGATAGCTTTAATCCAGTGGCACAGTGAGCCCGGGACCCAAGTCTGGGAATACCTGGCGCACTTAGGGTGAGAAAGCAAAAGACACATAATTGAGGGACCAAATGCAGAACAAATCAAAACATTCAACCCCAGTCAAGAGATCTGGGTTGAATCCATCATTCTTTTCCTCACCTTGCCACCCCAGTTTAGACCTGGCATATGCAAATCAGTCTTGACCCTGTGCCTCATGGGAACAGTCCAGTCTGAACTGCCAAGCCAGGTCCTCCATGGTTTGGAAAAAAGCATCCTAGGACCGGTTTCGGGGCTTCACCCCTCATCAGCCAGGATAGCTTGAATCCAGTGGCACAGTGAACCCGGGACCCACGTCCAGGCACACCCGCGCACTTAGGGCGAGAAAGCAAAAGACACAAAATTGATGGATGGAATGCAGAACAAATCAAAACAATCTCCCCCAGTCAAGAGGTCAGGGTTAAATCCATCATTCATTTGCTCACCATGCCACCCCAGTTTAGACCCAGCCATATGCAAATCAGTCTTGACCCTGTGCCTCTTGGAAAAAGCCCAGACCAAACTACCAAGCCAGGTCCTCCCTAGACCGTAAACAAACAGACTGGTTTCGGGAAATCACTCCTCATTAGCCAGGCTAGCTTGAATCCAGTTTTGGGCCTCTGGAGGTTGTTCCTGCTGTTGGGAGCTGGAAGCAACTTGAAAAAGGCAAGAAAACCTGTCTCTGATGAGCTCAGCAATGCCTCTGTGATGCCGTAACCTGCTCTGAGGCCAGGGGCACCGCTTCTGAATTGCAGGACGCACCACCCGGCCTGCACCGCAGCTCCAATGGCCTTCGACACCTGCCAATGCCTGCAGTTATCAGTATTTCCCCACGCCAGTGCTCGCACCGACTCTGTCGATCACCAGTGCCTGTATCTGTAGGGTGACTCCACGAACACGCCGATTTCAAATCACCTCACCGGAACCGACGTCTCACCACTCACGCAATCGACTTCCTCTGTCCTGGATTCAACACATCACCTCCTCGTGGACACAATGCCTCACCTTTCCCGTGGCAGCCAGAGAGCCAGCCTTGAACACGGCACTGACGTCTCGCCTCCACGACACCATGCATCATCATATACTTCATTATCCAAAGGTACTGTTTGCTTGGCAGTCCATGTGACTCTGTGTCTGATGCCGCGCAACTTGCGGTCGGCGTTGTACGTTGTATTTTTAGCCCTGGGTGGAGCTATTTCTTTTCTACAAGATTTCTTTTGGAAATAATTATTTTTAAGTGCTATTTTACAACATGTATGTTGGATTTTTGTCGTTTTAGTCTTGTTGAGTTTAGATAAGGATACTTTATTTCCCTAAACTGGTGTGGTGTCCATGTATGTTGTTATCACTGTATTACTTGTGTTTTAAGTACAAATACTTTACACATTTCCTTTCGAATAAGCCTATCTGCTTGTGCCAAGCTACCAAGGGGGTGAGCAGGGGTTATCGAAGTGTGTATCCCCCTTACCCTGACTAGATGCAAGGGTCCCTATTTGGACACAGGTGCACACCTCTGCCAACTAGAGACCCCCATTTCTAACACCCACGATGAGATCTCTCACCAGGAGGAGGTCTAGAAATTGTTATTTTTTCTAGCAATCACTTGCCAACTTACTGTTGGCGAGCCGCTTGAGAAAAAAACCTCCACTCTATGTCACTTTGCTAAGTTTTTGGAACTCGCATTCCACATGGAGCTGGGAGTGGGCAAAACTCTGCAAACTCCTCCGGAGGAGCAGAATTCTTCGCCCACCCCTAGTCTAGATAATCTTGATCTATAGGCGGCCCTCAGGAATCTTGTCATTGCACTAAATATGAGTTAATCTGTGGTAAGCTTTTTGAAGTTTGAGTAATTTTCCAACCTCATCAGCAGACAATGCATAGCTAGGACTGTATCTGTAAAAATGTTTTTTTGTGTAATCTCCCCTGCCTGGGTAGAATGCCACCATGTCAGACCCTGTATTAGAATTTGTTTATTCATTCAGCACTTCTGATTGAATGACTCAAGGTTGTCTGTGTAGTCTTTATTGGGTTTCAAGTTCATGGGCTTTGAGGATCCAGCTAAGATAATTGTGAGCATGTTCTCAAATATTTTAATGACTGACTTATTTGGGACTTGCTCCTGCTCTACTATACCTCTAATTGGGCACTTGGAAATTTTGTAAAAACAGATATTGAGATGTCATAGGTAGCTGGTCACCGTATAATGGCCATCTGGTTAGATTTTAGGGGTAGGTTAGTAATGCTACTTTATGCTCTACTTTACATGATGTTTATATTAGTCCTTAAAATGAGCGCAATGCAATTGCTGGGTTGCTCTCTCTTTCTACTCTTGACTGTGCACTCATATTGATAACTAAGTGCCAACTCTCAATGACGAATAATATGTAATTAATTTGTCTACTTCAAATACTTACTGTGAAGGTGTGTTTTTGCTGGTGTGTCCAAATTGTGCACCCATTGAGGGAGCAAAGGTCACATGCTGCCATCATTGTACCAAATAGGGTTCCCGTCTTGAGCTTCTGTACCCGTTCGATGACTAACACAAAGGTCACTCTAAGAATATGAAATGTATTGGAAACAATACGTCTCCAACAAATATCTAAAGCTAAGAAGCCTAAAAACGGGAGCCACATCTCATCCTTTCCACCACTGAACTCTGCATCAATACATATATGACATGCTTCTGTATAAAGGTCTTGCATATGTGACACCACCATCAAGCCATGTCTCAAGAAAATCTACCAGTGGATCTCAAATTCTTCTCAAAATCAGAATTGATACTTGTTACCCCTAAGAACAAAAACAAACTTGAGACCACTCTTCTTAATTAACTCAAGTTTGACAATTTGCGCTGATGCCTCTGATAGGTTGAGGGAGAGGATGTGGTCTGACGGCTAGATTGCCGACTTTGGAGCTGGGAAACCAAGGTTTGAGCCTCGGGGTCACGTCCACACCCTGTGATTTTGGGCAAATCACTTAATCTCCATGTGCCTACCGAAAAATTAATGTGTCCTTGTGTAAAGTAACCGGTGCTCATGTAAAGCGCTCCAATACCTTCGGGTCGAGTTCGCGCTATATACATCTGCAAAAAGATATCCTAAAAAAATAAAATAATATCTTTGGACATCATAAAAAAAACAGATAAGCACCTCCCCAAATCCAACCAGGTGAAAATGGTAGCTCATGCTCTGGTAAATTCTCGACTGGAACTGCACAGAGCCTTTTTAGCTGGTGTCCCTCAGGCATAACTTTCCTCAATCAAGGATGTTTTTGTTGCCAAGACACAACTAATACCTATGAAGAGAAAAGTAATGCACATTTCTATGGTGTTTAAGTAACTACACTGGTTTGGAACTAAAAGGGCCCGTAAGAGAGCACAAGCCCTAACTTGGTACCAATGTTCATTACTTTCGGAGGACAGAGCAAAGACACTCTTCACTTGGAAACCTCAAAGGTGAAAACATCACTCACACTAAAGGAATGCTTCTCTGGTGGCACAACGAGCTTCTGGAACTCATGCCCTACTCAAGACACCAACAGAACTTCTCACTTTCAGGAACTTTTGAAAATTAACCTATTCCAATTTCATATGGAATCATCGAGTCCCTGTTTTGTCCCTTTCCTATTTCTTTATTTATTAACTTATTTCAAGCATCAGGTAACATTTCAATCATAAATGCTGTGCATTAGGACAAGTTTAAATTACAGAATGATGAACTGGGTGGTGTTGCAAATCCCAAAGAAAATATAACTGGCAAGCGGTCACTGGTCATTCTCAGAAAAGCAAGAACAGCATGGGCATACATACACCTGCACAACAACAGTACCTAGAATATTTGAGCTGAAGGGGGCAGCCATTAAATTTAAAGTATGTATGTGTAGAGATTCACTCTGAGGTGGTCTAGTTGAAGAGTGAGTTTATTGAAGGAGAGACTACACAGCTGTAGATCAACACCTGCCAATTACAGCCAAGCAAGAGCAAGTACATTTACAGAGTTCACTCTTTGAATAATAACATTCTCAGCATGCACCTGACACTATGACATCACAGCATCAGCAGAGCAACATAGTAGAATACAACATACCTCCCCCTATCCAACAAAGCAAATAGAAGTAGAGAAAAAAGAAAAGAAAAGAAAAGAAAAAAAAGAAAAGAAAGACAAGATACACCAGAAAACAGAGCTAAAGAATAAAGTACCAAAAATTATTTACGAAACCTTTTAGGAGTAACGATGACTCTGGAACTCCTTCTATGTTCAAGAGTAACGGGTGGGACAAGCTCATCTTGGCCATTCGACAAGAGGCTTGATCTTGTATTGACTACTTTAGACAGGTTCCACCAATGACCCCCTTCCACTTGAACTGCATTGTTATCGATCTTGATAACTTTGATAGGTTCACCATATTTACACTTCCCTTTCTTGGTATGCACAGGAATCTTGACATGAACGAAATCACCCACATTAAGAGGAACAACCATGACACCCTTTTTTTTTTCAAACCATACCTTTTGTTTACTCTGTACGCAATCAGAATTAAACTTGACGATTTCCATAAGGGAATCGACATTGGACTCAAATTTTTACCATTTGCTCACCCATCCGGGCCTGAAGTATGAATCGGCTCTCTTACCCCTTAGCAACTCAAATGGGGAAACCTTAGTGGATGAGTGATGGGTGGTCCTATGAAACCAAAGCAGGCTCTCTAAAGACTTTATAACATTGTGGTTACCACCCACCGCCAACTTAACACACTCACCCACCACACGATTCATTCTTTCTACAAGACTGTTGGTCAGTGTGTGATAGAGGGAACTTTTTAAGTGTTTCACACCACTGGAAGTCAGAAAAACTCAAATTCTTCACTCAGAAAGTGAGTCCTATTATCTGAGACAGTGAACTCGGGAAACCCTTCCCTCAGAAAAACATCTTTCAAGAAGGCAATCACGCTGGTAGAGCTAGCTTCCTTGACCATCTTAATCTCAGGCCATTTAGATGCATAGTCCATCGAAACTAGAATGTACTTCTTTCCCAAAGGTAATACCTCATATGGACCCATGAGGTCAACTCCTACTTTTACCAAGGGACCAGAGGGACACTCGATGGGTGAAAGGGGAGGAGTAGAAGCCTTAACGGTTTTCTCAGCCGAGCAACACACAGAGCAAATTTCCACGAGCACACCAATCTCAGCATCCATGCTCGGCCACCAGAAGTCCTGACGAACACGTCGCTTGGTGAGCGTGACACCTAAATGCCCCTCTTGAGCTTTTTTGACAATGGTGGGCCTAACAGAGTGAGGAGGGATTCATTTGTTGCATCTCATGAGTACACCATCCTCTAAAGACATTTCAGATTCAATTTTCCAATAGGGCTGCAAGAGAGGAGACAAACCCTTTTCTCTAGGCCAGCCTTCTTTGACTAACACACACACTTGTTGAAGAAGACTATCCTCTAACAAAGCTGCTCTCCAATCCTCTTCCGACCCAACAGCGAGGTCAGAAATGTGATGTGAGAGCATACACAAGCGCGAGCATTCTCTAGCGCGTGAGTGCACACCCAAATGCGCATGCACCAGCACTGTGTATACCCGCGCAGGGTGCTCATGCGTGGGACTCTCAAGGTAGACAGAGGCAGAACCGCAAAGAAACGGCCTCCAATCATCGACTGCCCCAACAATAGGAGTGAGAGGCGGCAAGATGGGGAGAAAAATACCTGATAAAGAACGTAGAGGCTCAGTCTGCAGACAAGGACAAACAGGTACAGTTGAGAAGAGTCCAAAACCTTATGTCCTTAGGCAGGCACGGAGACTCAGTGAGTGGGAGGAGCTGTAGGTCCACACAGGGGTCCAGGTGATCACCACAGTTTTTAGAGGTACAGCCAGACAAGTAGAGAAGATGCATCCACGTGATGAGACATCCACCACTAGAGAAGTGGCATACCAGTAGAAGCAGTGTTGAGGATGGCCAGGAGAATTGAGACCAGGTTTGAAGGTGAAGAACGCACGCTGCGTGTTCCGCTGTGTAGTCAAATTGTCACCAGACATCTGTAGAGATTCACTCTGAGGCGGTCTGGTTGAAGAGTGAGTTTATTGAAGGAGAGACTACACAGCTGTTGATCCACACCTGCCAAGTACAGCCAAGCAGCAGCAAGTACAGTTACAAAGTTCACTCTTTGAACAATAACATTCTCAGCAAGCACCTGACACTATGACATCACAGCATCAGTAGAGCAACATAGTAGAATACAACAGTATGCATATATACCTAACTTTCCATCAGCTTAGTACTAGCTTTGTTTATTGAGAGTTTTAATAATACGCACACTCCTGCCTACATTTCAAGGCAGGAAGGGACTGCTTTAAATGATGGATGGCAAATAAAACTGAAACTTAGTAGAGTGCGATGCTATACATCACATCAGCTCAAAAATGTAAGTTTACAGTAACACAACAATAAAACCTCCACCCTCCCACCAACCCCACTGACCAAACAGTACCATCCTCCGCTGTCCCCACTGGAATGTAACAGTTTATGACTTAGAGCAAACTGCTGGCATGCCTAATGAGTTGATCTGCCTGTCCCTCTCCTCTCATGGAAGAGCCCTGGGTGGCCTTAATCGTGATTTCCCATGCCATTAAGTAATTAGGGTATGTGACTTCCAGAAATTCTGATGACAGTGAAACCAGACATGAGGACTACAATATGTTGAAACATTCTGCTCTTCCTACCATCCCTCCTAATAAGATATTTTTCATTCTGAGCATATTCCAGACCATTTACAACCAGCCCATGTAAGTGGCTACATCCTCCATGCCTCGGTAGCTCAAAAGTGCCTGCTTCGCTTTAGCCTGCAGGGGAAAGATCTGTCCGCCCTTTGGTGATCTTAGGGGAGAAGGACAGGAGGTCTGCAAGCCATAATATAATGAGCTGGATCCCATACATACGATCATTCTCACTCAGAATATCTGTCCAGTACCTTTGGAGTTTAGGGCAGTGCCAGAGAAGGTGGGGGCACTACAGTTTCACCAACATAAGTTACGTATGTTAACATCTCACCTATAAATTCCGATAAGTGGATAATTTCAATATGTTGCAGTTTTAGTGAGTATTTCTCTTATTGCTGCACTAGAGGCATGCAGCCAGGCTCTCGCTAATATATCGGCCCATTGTTTGTTTGTTAGCTTTCTCCCTAGTTCAGCCTCCCATTTTAGCTGACCAGAAGTATGGACTAGCGAAGGTTCAGAGTTAAGGTTTGTATAAATTAAGAAAAGTCTCCCCCTATCATCTAACTTAAGGAAGATACAGCTTTTAAACGTTGCCATGGGTCTGGAAGCCCCAGACTTCACCTCTTTATTAGCAACCCTATGTCGTATCTGAAAATTCCTAATTCTCTCAGATTCAGGGAGGCCGTAGTCTTTTTTAACTTGCTTGACTTACTTAATTACCTGACAGTCAAACTGGTTGCCCACTTAAATACACTTAGCCATTTGCCATGGCAAAAATTGCCTGCAATCCATTCCCGGGATGAAGTCTGTGTTTCCTATAATAGGTAAGGGGAGAAGGGTAAATAGAAAGACCTGTCCTAACCATTACGGTTTCCCATGAAAGTAAATTGGCTTGTGTGACTGCAGAATAGGAAAGGCCACAGAATTAGAACTGTCTGGGTGGCCATGGGATCTCCCAGACATGACCAGCAATGATCTGGTCCACAAAACACCATGAATTCTCTGTGACTGGCCTTCTTAATTCCATTATACACCAAAGTTGGGCATAATGGTTATAGTTTGTAATGTGAGGTACACTCAAACCCCCTTCGCTGATTGGACAGTATATTGTGCGTTTACGAAGTCTGGCCATTCTTCCTTCCTATTTGAAATTATTAGGGGTGGCTTGAATATCTTTTAGTATGCCTCATGTTGGTCTCAGCAGCAATAACTGATGCAAATACAAAAATTTGGGGTGGGCCGTCATTTTCACTGCAGCAATGCATCCTAACTATGAGAGGCCTCTATTATGTCAATGTTGGAATGGGTGAAAACGATGTCAATGAATGTCATGATATGTGCAGTTCTGACAACAGCAATATCTGTAAAAGCAATGTAAACTCATGCCATAACCTGTACCCACATAACCACAACAATGCCCGTCAATGCAATGTCAAAGTATACCGTAACTTGTGCCAGCGCAGTAGCGCCAACAACAGCATCAATGATGTCAATGTATTTCATAATCCATGCATGTATGATAATATTTATTTTGCCAATAGGAACAATGTTAATGTACGTTCAGACCAAAGTAAACGTAACTTTGTCACTACCAGTAAGAACGATGTCAATGTACAAAATGACAACTGTATGTGCAATGCTGATAATGTTGATAACAATGATACCAGTGGCTGCCATACTATTCTTAAGAGTCCCAATGAACTAACATCATTGATGTCGGATTCCTCCAAGGTGACCTCCTCATCAACCACGAGCCATAGATACATGGTCAGGCAGGTGCTGCGACCTGTGCCTCTGCCTATGGAGTACCAGGTCACAGGTGGGGTCACCCATAAACCAAAAGCAAACGCTCACCCAGGGAAAACCATGATCAATTCCAAAGATAGATAGTTCCACCACAAACAAGTCCAAGGTAATTGGCCTCAATAAAATACATTTGTCCAAAGAATTGCATTTCCCGAAAATACCAAAAAGCTAGATATCCCATGTAGACAGGTACTCTAAACTAATCAGAACACGACAAACACACCACACGTAGTGATCACTCACTCCTCATGCCAGACATTTGGACACATACACACTGGCCCACATCAGCTCTCCCCGTGGTCGAGAGCCATCTGTGTCCTTATCGGATGCACACATTCATTTGATTTATGACTAAGATACTCTTTAGGAATGCAGACTTCCTTTTATTGTACTACATGATCTGTATGAATTGCTGGCCAAAACTTGTACATCGAGAGATTTTCAGCAGACGAACTCTGTCCATGCTCTCCGTTTAATTAAACCAACTTATTCCTGTTTTGCAAATGCCTTTTGTCTTTTCATTTATTTAAGATAAATTCATATCCGAGCAACACCACTTCTGTAGGTCAACTCATAAACAATGCAGTAAGTCTGTGGATTTAACACAGACCATCTCTACTAGGGAAGAGAATTTTATCCATGGGTATGTGATATATTTCTCAGCCCATTCAGGAGGTAATGGTTGCATATGTTTGCCACTTGGTCAGGTGGGAGAAATAGATTTAAGAGTTGGGATTTCTGTAAATTAATTTTGAAGCCAGCTGCCTGGCCGAATCACTCTAGTTCCACCAAGAGCAGTGGACGTGAAAGTGCCAGCTCACACACCGTTGACATAACATCATTGGTGTATAAGCAAATTGTATGTTTTTCCTTTTCAAGAACCCTCCCCTTGATGTCCTGTCTGGATCATATCACATTTTCGATGGGTTCCATATATGAGGCTTAGAGGAAGGAGACAGGGGGCAACCCTGTCTCATTCCACGTTCTATCAGGAATGCTCAAGAAGCCCCACCATTGACTACCACCCTGCCGAATGGATCAGCATAAATGATGGCCTCCCAGACCCTTTATTTAGGATCCAGACCATATTCCTCAAGATTCGGCCACAAAAATAGCCAATGCACCCTGTGCAGCACTTTTGCAGCACCAACAACTAGCAAAAGGGCTGGTGTGTGTGCTGTTTGCTTTATCAACTAAATGAGTGTGCACTTCACATTGTCTATCATACATTGACTGGGAAGAAAGCACGTGGGGCTGGATTGATAAGTCCCTACATCACTGGGGCCAGGCGAGGCGCCAGGATCCCCAAGAAAATGTTGGCATCAATGTTAAGCCAGGAGATCAGTCAACAGGGAGAGCATAGCATCAATCCTTACTAGGCTTAGGAGGAAACACAATATAAGCTTCTCACATGGACTCTGTAATCTGGGAATTTTAAACAAAGGTATTATAAAAGAGCAGTGCCAGTGCTGTACAGAATGTTTTATAGAAGAGACTAGTATAGTCATCCAAACCCAACACTTTCTGTAATTTCTTGTTGGCTATAGCTGAAATGAAAAGCCAGCTCCATTGGGTTATCTAAAACTTCCATTTGTAGTTGTGGACTTCTTTTGAATGTAGTATGCTCAGCATAGCCCCAGACTATCCGTTATGCCTCTGTTCCACCTGATACAGAGATTTGCAATACTCTTGTAATTACTTCTGCATTGCAGAGCTCTCAGTGCAAAGATTTCCGGTCTGAGAGTGAATATTAGATACCCTGTCTCTTTGGATCCCAGCCCTTAATTTAACAGCCTGGAGTTTTCTGGGCTTATTTCCTCACTATAGTACATATCTATCACATGGAAAAGGGAGTATTCTGCTAGATCCGTGTCTAGCAGCTTCAGTTGTGCCAGGTCTCTCTCCAGCTAGTGCTAAACGTAGGTAGCCCCAGTCTGTTTATGGGCTGCTACCAACTCACTCTTCCCTCAAGCTCTGCTTTCTTCTCCTGTCTTTCCTGACTGTCTCTGATTGCCAGGGAAATTAATTTGCCTCTAATACATGCGTTCAAAGTATCCAACAGTTTGCCCCCCTCTGCTCCCTCCGTATCATTGTCTTCAAGGAATAGGTGAAGGACTCATTGTTCTGCTCAACTTTGTGTAGGTTCCACTACAAAGCATCCCTCAGACACCATCTATCTGTTTGCAACCGAATTTTGGGGATTTGAAGCTGAAAAAATATAGGGGCATGATCAGAGAGCGAAAGACAGCGGATAGAAGTCCAAGTCACTTGCTCCATCGCCTGAGTGGTACTCAGAAAGAAGCGCAGTCTAGCTTACATACGGTGGGCCAAGCACTAGAACGTAAAATACTTTTACGTGGGTGAATCACCCTCCCAATGTCCACAACAAATAGGTTTTTCAACCATTCCTTGGTCTCTCTAGAGAGCTCCTCAGAATGACCCTCTTTAAATTGACCTATTGTTCACATTGTGCATTTCCACACTGAGGTCTCCTCCCACCATGATCTCTCTATCGGTATCTGTGGAATGGTAGCCCTGGCAAACTTCTCCTGTCTGTCATTGAGTGCATATATGGAGGCAACGGTGAAGGCATATCCTCCCATGCTCAATCGACTTCCCAAGGCTCCTCCATCTAGATCCAACACGACTTTTCTCACTATTCCCTTGAATGAGGAGTTGCATCTTCTAAAGGAGATAGATTATAGTCTCAAAGTCGAGTAACAGTAACAGAACAGCTTCTCGTATTACTGGTGCATTCAAGCCCTCATGTTAAAGCTCAAAATCTTCAGAGCATTAGCCGGAGTGCAGTAGGCACTAAGTGGCAAGTAGGGTCAGACATGCAAACCTTAAGGCATTGGTGTTCGGCAGTGGCAGTTGGAATCCTAAAGTGTCAGTTCACTTACCTCGTTCAGCTGGGGCGTAGCATCTCCCAGGTCTCTCCCATCCCAAAACCTCAACAACAGAAAACCCAGAAAGAACAAAATCAACCCTAACAGGACACTAAACCCCTTGACACTTCCCCAACAGGAGGCTGGGCCCAAACAAACCAATATGTTATTTTGTAGAAACAGGAACCCTTGGTTAACATCAATACCCGTACTTCTAATTTCTCTCTCTCAAGACACACATCTTATAAAAGTCTCCAGGCAGACCACAAAGACCTCCAACATTTGCCAAAGAAAAGCATGGATTTCAGGTCTCCTAAGTGTGCGCCAGGGATTTAAGATCTCATAGTTGTGATAGGACTGCATTCCTCTCTGAGGCGAGGACTCCGGTTGAAGACTTGGCTCAATTGTGGTGGTGTCGAACAGTTCAACATTTATTGTGCTCTGATGACGACTGGCAACTCCTCGATTGGGTCAGTGGCTGCGAGGGTCCTGGCTCTACCTCCTGTTGCGCCAGACCTAGAATCCTCCTGGCCTCCACAATTGATTGCACATTGATCTGAGACCCCTCCCATTGAAAGATGAAACTGAACAGGTAACCCCACCGTTATTTGAAGTCCTTGGATCCCAGAAAGTAAGTGATCAGATGTAGGTAGTGTCACTTTAGAAGAGTTATCACAGATAAATCCTGTTAAATATGAATTGTGTTCCCTTAAAAAGTGATCGGGTATCTAATGTGAGCTGCTGACGGAAAGCTGACAGAATGGCCTTTGGTAGCAATGCAGGCATGTGAGAATATCAGGGGGAAAGTTGTTTTGCTTTATAGCAGGTCCCGTCCCATGTGTCCGGTCCTCTGGATTTCGGACGCTGCTCACTAGCTGTAGGGCCCCAGATATGAATGTTCTGTTCTCTGGAGCGGTTTTCCAGATCCTTGTGAATCGAGGGTGTGCTCATGCAGTGAGAGTAGCTGTTGGCCAAAAGTCTCTAGTTCACTCTCCTGTGCATCTTTGCAGTACTTACGCGCCACCGTTCTATGTTCTAAGGCCCTTACGTCCTGTTTGATCTCCTGTAAATCATTGTATACATCCTCTCGAGGATGATATATATCATCTCTTATGTCTCTTCAGAGTTCCCCCATAAAAGATCCAGTGATTGGCACCTCAAAAAGTGGAAATCTGAGCCCCTAATCTGGTAAGCATGCATTTTACGATGGCATCCTTCTAATTCTTCAAAGAGGCCATCAAGTGAAGCAAGATCGGAGTATTCACAGCATCGTTGAGAGCTGCAGCCGTGGAAGCAGGACAGAGCCAGGTGGATTCCCTCTCGAACTGGATATACCTTCCCCGAAGTCGCCTCTAGACTTCTAGAGAGAGGAGGCGACAGGCGTCTTCCTCAGTACCTGCTGGGAGTCCTACGCAGACTCACGGCTGCCCATGTCGCAGGTACTTTGGCCTCACAGCAATCTCTGTGGCATACTCACACGGGGACACAGGCACATCCCCATCAATTGAGTGATATCCTCTTTGGGTCAGTCTAGGCTGCCGCAATCACAGGCCTCCAGCAGCTCCGGGGCAGATTCAGCACAGGGCCTCGCGCAATAATCAGTCCACGCAAGGTACTTGAGCGTAAAAGGCCATTTTATTAGGACAGGGTTGGACAATCATAACCAGAACATAACACAAATCCCCAACAATCCCCAACAACAACCTTTCCCACTATCCCATACTCTCCAAGACTCCAACTACTCCATCCCCACTTCACACCGCAACCTTCTCACTTCCATTCGCTTCCTCACTTCTCTTCCCAAAACTCCACCATCATCTCCATTCGTCGTACACTGGTCTGGCGCACCGCCACGTTTCCCCAGTATCCCCCTCCCCGGAAGGGTGAGTATGCCCGTCATGGACTCCTCCGCCCTCCCCAATCCGCCCCACACACACACAACCCGTCCTAAACTGGCACGCTGAATAAACATGACATCTCCAACTAGTCACGTGATTGCCGGGTGGGCGGGTGGCCAACGATCCACTAGCTGAACCCACCCTGAGGCGCTGGGGAAAGGAAGAGGAAGGACTCCCTCTTCCTCCCCCCTTTATCCCCTACCTGACGACCCCACCCCTTATCCCACCCCTTCCTCCCCTGTCCTTTCTATTGCGCGAATTCCCCGGGGGAAGACTAGACCGCTGGTCTTACTTCCCCCGGGGGCCGCAATGGCCGCCATGTCAGGTAAGCCGCCAGGAGCAATCCTTACGGCTGCTCAAAAAACGAAGGCACCGCCGCCCTTAACACATAATTTCTGCTTGCATTTGCCCTTTCACAGTCCCCGGGGGCTGGTTCCGCTAGGGCCCCAGGTTCGCTGCTAAAAAGGCATGTCTTACTCCTCTGATGTCTTCGCTCCGACCTCCCCCGTCAGTTTAATAACTTATTGTCATCCTTTCAGTTTGAGAAGCCCTGCAGACTCTCTCTTTGTATGCTTATAGTGTTGCATAGAAGTTTACATTCAAGTAAAAAAGCACTAAAGAAAATTGGAAATAAAATAAACATTGATTGCTGTAAATAATACATAGAGCAGCCAGTTGAAGGTAAATACAATAGAAACATCAAGTACTAGTAGAATATAGTGAAGCAGGTGACGGCAGTTAGCTGCTAGGAGCAAGCAGGCAGAAGGAAAGGGGGTGCCATTTTAAATACAGATAACCCTATTTATATAAATGGATTCTTTCTGAAAAAGAATCAATCCATGAGAAGCCCCTTTAAGTTAGAGGGTAGTTTCCTAGTTTTTCATTTTTTTAAAACAAAATTAAATTGCGGTAGAAATTAATGGGGATGTAGCCCATGCGTTCAAACAAAAACACTTGAATGTGTAAATGTTAGATTTAAAACTGGCCTGGAATGTAAAGCACTATCCAGTATCACAAAATGCATCGCCATTAATGCATTATTCAAGATGGTAGCCTAAAAGTGTGAAAAGCAGGGATAGTGTGTTACCCGAGAAACCAGTGGTTGAGCAAGCAGTGATTCACAGATCTCACTAATAAGCTAGTAATGGACGAGTAGGAGGGGAGCATCACCCAGAAGAGGGAGAGACTGAGAAGTCTTGTACAAATAGCTCGTTTCCATAGCAACCGGCTCAAAAGGGTGTTCATATAGAATGTGCATCAACAGGGGAAAGAGCATTTCATGAGTCCTGTAAGTAAAATAGTCTGCCTCTGGTGTTGCTCTAGAAACCTAGGATGCTGAGGAGACAAGGGGGCTTGACCAGAGATGGGAGCTTTTTGCGAGACTTGCGACTGATGGGAAGCTTCAATATTGGCATTTGGGTTTATGTGGGAAAACGAAAGGTACAAGCACACAAAGGGGAATCATTACTAAAGCCTACTGGAAGTGGAAGAATCATCGAGGAAGGCCTGTGGAAAGGATGTGGTGCAGAAAGGATCACACATGAGGATAGAGACAAACTAAAGTTTTCAGACAAATATCTATACCAGAAATTAAAAATGTAAAAGTGATAAGAAGTAGAACTAGCAGCACTCAGAGGACTATGAGCTGATGATCATACATGCAGTGTTGCTGTTGGCGGTGTAGCAGTAAGAAAGCAACGCATGATCGTTTCCTCTATGCCTTGAAGTAAAATTATTAGGGCCTGAGACGTATTCCAAACTAACCTACTGCATATAGGACATAAGAATGGGACGAGTCCTGGTCCTTACCTGAACAGTGATCTAATATTTGAATGAGAACATTTGGTATACGTGCCATCAAAACCTGGAGCCGGATATGGTCTTGTGTACTCTAACGATGTTTTAATGTCAGGTCATAAGGCAAATGATCATTAAATGCTCGAAAAGCACTATAGCAATACAACAACTTGAAACAAACTCGGGTAAACCCTCACTGCGTTTTAGAAAAACAGCTACAGAAGGCATATTAGTACAGACCAGTCAGAGGCGATATTCAAAAATACACTGTTGAGAATATTTTTTTTTTTTTTTTTTTTTTTTGAAAACCTTTATTTCGAAATTCAGGACACAGCTATTCAGCCGACAGCCCGAGGGTTCGGCAGCATTGCAAGTTAGATACAGTAATGTGTCCCAGATACAGTACGATGAGTAATGCAAAGGTCCAATTTTAAATAAACACAGAAAAAACACACAACAAACCCCAGCAAGGCAGAAACATTGAAATCCCATGGCGAAAGCCCCCAGGGGAGGCAGGACCCCACTCATCTACTAAGTATAAGACTGTGTGCGGAGGAAGAAGGGGAACAGCAGAGGCCCAGAGCGGTTACCAAAACCAAACTGTGCTGGAAGGTAGGTCAGGGGGAAAGCTGTTCCTCGGGAGGTTCCAGGTCCGGGGCAAGACATATTCCCCCCCTGTATTGGTTCCACCGCCCCCAGATGGCATGCCACTTCCGGGGGCGACCTCTAGAGCAGTAGACCGTCTTCTCCCTAAACATGCTCCAATCCATGTTCTCCTTCCACGCGGTCAGTGTAGGGGTTCCTGAGGAGCCCCATAATCGCGCGATATCCCTTTTAGCTACCATGTTACCCAGAGTCACCCATTGGGTCTGCGCCTCATCGAGATCAGTGGGGCCCCAGACGTTCAGGAGGCAGCACCGCGCCTCCGGCTGTACCACAATGCCCGTCACCTCCCCCATAACTGCATGGACTCTCCTCCAGAACTCCACAATGACACCACATTCCCAGATGATGTGCAGGAAAGTACCCACCATACCACATCCCCTTCTGCACAGGCCGTCCTCCGAGAATCCCATGTGGACCAGCCTTGGCCCCGTAACATACACCCGGTGCAGTATTTTAAGCTGCACCAGCCTCAGACGCGACGGGATCGCAACCTCCTTAGGCGAAGAGACCGCTGACTGCCAGTCCTCATTATCCAACTCGAGGCCATCCCTGGTCCACTGTTCTCTCAGCCCCAATAGCAAGTCTGCCCGGACGTTTATCAACTTCTTATATATGAGCGAAATCGTGCTCTCGGGCATATGACCATCAAGGACTCGGTCCTCAAGGGGAGAGGACTCCGGCACCTTCTCACCCTCCACAAGGACTGATCGGAGGGCGTGACGCAGCTGGATATACCTAAAATACTCTGAAGGCCCTAGCTCAAACTCAGTCTGCAACTCCTCGAAGGACTTTACCCTCCCCTTATGCAGCACATCTCCCACCTTGGATATACCTATCAGGTCCCACTTATCAAAGCCCTTCGTGTGCCAGAGTCTTCCCAACCGTTCCGATTCAAACAATGGGGTAGCGAGGGTGAGCCTATCCTTCCAGCCCAGCGAGTCGGTCGCCATCTTCCATACGCGCACCGCCACACCTGTGGGCCCCGTGAGGGACGAGTCTAGGGACCGCGAATACAACGCCCTGTAGTAGTTGCCTCCGCGCAGCAGCCACCTATCCATGGCATACCCAGGGCTAAGGGCAGGGCCGTAAAACCCATGGTTGATCGCGCTCAGCTGCGTGGCCCAATAGTACCGTCGGATGTCTGGGAGCGCAATGCCCCCATCGTACCATGGGAGCGTCAACTTTGAAATAGCTATTCGCGGCCGCCCATCCCACAGCAACGTCCTTTGGAGGCCTTCGACCTCCCGAAAGTATTTGGCCGGTACCCAGTCCAAGGTGTTCTGGAGGGCGTAGAGGAAGCGGGGAAGGGACATCATTTTGAACAGGGCCGCACGCCCAACAAGGGAGAGCGGCAGCCTCCGCCAACCTTCAACATCTCGCCTCAAGCGTGCCAAGGGGGGGAGCAGGTTCCTCTCATAGCGCACAACAGGATCCATGGATATAAAAATCCCCAAATACACAAAACCTTGCTGGGCAACCTGTATCGAACATGTTCTAGGGATCGGTGGGACCTCGCCACTAAGAACGTACAAATACGATTTGCCCCAATTAATCACAAGCCCCGAGTTCCTACCGAACGATGCGAGTACGTCACAGACCACTATAAGTGACTTCTTCGGTGAGGCAAGATACAACAGGATATCATCGGCATAGAGCGAAATACGGTCCTCGTGATCAGGCGACCACCGAAGGCCCCGTATATCCGGGTGCCAACGTATCCACGCAGCCAACGGTTCAAGGGCGAGGGCGAACAACAGAGGCGACAGGGGGCAGCCCTGCCGAGTACCCCTACCAAGCTGAAACGGAGTAGATGCCCGACCATTCACCACAACATTCGCTAGTGGCCCCTCGTACAGCAACCGGACCCAACTCACAAACCCGCGACCGAAACCAAACTTGGCCAGCACGGCCCATAAGTATGCCCACTCCACCGTGTCAAAGGCCATCGTGGCATCAAGAGATGCCACAACAGCCGGTTCACGCAGCGTGCCCGCCCTGGCGATGACGCCATGAAGACGCCTAAGGTTCAATGCTGTGTTTCGGTGCGGGATAAAGCCAGATTGATCCGGGTGGACCAGATCGCCAAGTACCCTAATCAGACGGGTAGCCAGGAGTTTGGCCAGAATTTTCGGCTCAGCGTTGAGGAGTGAAATGGGCCGATAGGAGGCGCATCTATCTCGGGGTTTACCCTCTTTATGTATGACCACGATCGACGCCAACCGCTGATCCAACGGAAGGATCCCATCCCCCCGCGCCTCCAAAAACATGGCGCGCAGGTGAGGGGCGACCCTATCCGGGAACAGTTTGTACAGATCGATCGGCAGTCCGTTCGGTCCAGAGGCCTTACCCGAATTCAACGCGCGAATCGCCCCCGCCACCTCATCAACCGTGATGTCGCCATCCAAATCGTCCCTATCTATGTCAGAGAGGCAGGGCAACTCGATATCACGGAGGAGATCAGTCGAGTCTTCGGGCGGCCTGTCCGACACAGAGGAATAAACCCTATGAAAATACTCCGCAAAACACTCCACAATCCCCTCAGGTTCCACAATCGCCTCTCCCCCCTCTCCAATCAACTCTGGCACCACTCTATTGACCCGTTCCTTCCTGTCCAGCCACGCCAGGAGTTTCCCTGCCTTATCTCCAACATCATACAGACGGCCCTGTTGTTCCCTGCTAAGGGTCTTGGCGGCTTCTGTCACCAGGTCCCTATACTCCGCCTGCTTCAAGCAAAGCTCATGCAATGAGGACTCTGTGACCTCCTCCTCCATATCCCCCTCAAGGGCCGCAATCTCCTCCTCCACTTGCCGCACTTCGCAATCCCTCCGATTCTTGGCAGTCACCACCAGGGAGAGGGCCTCCCCCCGAAGCACGGTCTTAAAAGCTTCCCACAGCGAGATCGCCGAGTCCACGGTTCCCAGATTGTCCTTAAAGTAATTATCTACCTTCTTTACCAGGGCGCTGCGCATCTTGGGGTCTCGGAAATACCATGGGTTAATGGGGGCCACCCTCCCTCCTCCCTCCCGACCGAGATCCAGCCGGATCCACACTGGCGAGTGATCAGAGATACCACGTGCCATGTGCCTCGCCTCGGATATCAACGAGGCATGTGCGGCCAGAGTGAGCAGGTAGTCAATCCTGGAGAGGCTACCATGCGCCCCGGAGTGAAACGTGTATTGACTCTGTGTGGGGTGCCGGAGCCTCCAGCAGTCTATCAGGCCAAATGTGTCCAGGAGGTCTGGAAGCCATTTCTGAGCCCCCCCTGTGTCCCTGGGCGGGTATCTATCCAGCAGTCCGGAGCCCACAGCGTTGAAATCCCCTCCCACTACCAGCATGCCCCCCGGGAGAGTCAGCAAAGCCCTGCCCAATTCAGCAAATGTGGCGGCCTGCAGGGCCGGCGGGACATAAACCGAAACCAAAACCAAAGTCCATCCTTCCCACCGCCCCGCCACCGCCACAAACCTCCCCCTATCGTCAACAATGGTGGAGTCCACCTCAAAGGGCAGCGATGCTCTAACAAGGATGCCCACACCCCTGGACCCAGAAGAAAATCCCGAGTGTGCAATGAATTTATACCCCTTCCTATTCAGGGCATAGCACGTATTGCCTATGAGATGCGTCTCCTGCAGCAGTACAACGTCTGGCATTGAGCGTTTCAGAAATTGCAAAACAATCCCCCTCTTAATGCGATCCCCCAAACCATTAACATTCCAGCTTATAACACTTAGGCCTCTACCCCCCATCCTCAAACGGAAAGAGGCCCACCCCACACCCGAGGCGCCACCATGGAACAACCCTGAGGATAATCATCATGCCTTGCAGAAATAAACCCCCCAACAACAAATTCAAACTCCCCATAACTCCCCCCACCCTGCACCCCTGCTGCAGCTTAAAAAGCCCCCCCAACTTGCAGTGTGCCTGTCGCCCTACAAAAACAAAAATCTACAAAAAGTACCCCAAGGGAGGAAAAGAGCACCCCTCGTCCTCCCGCAACCCTCCACAGTAACTGCACTCTGTTCAAATCTTCAAAAATGGTCAAATCAAGCCAGGCCGGCTTTGAGATATCAGCCCTGTCCATCCCGGCCACTATCTCCATGCTCAGCTGTGTCGTCCCCGGTCCGTCGCCGGGGCAAAGCGTCCAACCATTCGTCGGCCATAACAGGAGAGTCAAAAAAGAATGTCCGATCTTCATGCACCACCCGTAGTCTGGCGGGGAAAAGCATGGCATATTTTAGGTCCCGTTCCCGAAGTCTTCGCTTCACCCCCAGGAAGCTCTGTCTCTGTCTCTGCACCTGCTGGGTGAAGTCCGGATAAAAATTCACCGACGCATTCTGGAAGGGGACTGGGCCCGTCACCCACGAAGCTTGCAGGATAGCGTCCCGATCTCGGAAATGAAAGAGCCGGGCGACAATCGGCCGCGGCGGGGCACCCGCCTTGGGCCGTCCGCCCGGCACTCTATGGGCCCTTTCCACCGCAAAAAACTTTCCAAGGCCCTTAGGCTTCAGATGATTGAGGACCAAATCTTCCACAAGCAGGTCCACCGAAGCCTCATCTGAGGACTCCGGGACCCCGATGACGCGCACGTTGTTGCGCCTGGACCGGCTCTCGAAGTCCTCCAGCCGGCGGGCGGCGAGGTCACTCTCGGCCCTCAGCTTCCGGACCTCGTTCTGCAGATCCGCAACCTCATCAGTGAGGCCCGTGGTCTTGTGGTCCAGGTCCTTAACGCGTTCGTTTGTCTTGCCCAGGTCCGAGCGGATCAAGTTGACATCCACCAGGATGGCATCCACCTTATGTGCCAGGGCCTCGAATTGCCGCCCCATCGAGGTCTGCATCCCATCAAGCGCGCCCATGACATCCTGCAGGGAGAGCTCCGGTGTCCCAGGCGAGTCCTCCTTCTGGGCATCCGGCGCCTGGCTCGATCCACTCGGCGATGTCTTCAGGAGGGCGTATCGGTCCATACTGTTGACTTGGGAATACGTTCCCCGCCTGGTGGACTTAGTCTTCAGCCGATCTCCTTCTGCCTTGCCCGACCTGATGGACTCCAGGCAGTCCAATGCAGTGAAGACCGTCCCCTCTCAGAGAGAGGTATAAAGAGTGAGCAGGTCCGCCTTGTTCTTCCAAAGTAGCTCGCCGAGCGTCCCCGGGGTTATAAAGCCACCCAGAGCACTTCAGTGTCCGGGCAGACAAAGGGAACGAAACCGAAAGTGAAAGAGCGAGGGCCTCCGTCCGACAGTTCACACCTCACCAGGCCGTTGTTGATCAACTAGGAGTCGGGCATCCTGCCAACTCTAGCCCCTGGCATCTCCGGGAGTTAGGCCGCAATCTTTCGCCAGTCATAAGTCCGTTTCCCGATGGACGATCCGACCGCAGGCAGCATCAATCGCCTCCCTGGCAACTCAGCGACACGATGCCATGCATACAATCAGGATCAGAGACAGGATAGTCGACGGAGGGCGCGAGGGTCTCGGGAGCTCTAAGCTCACGCGGCCATCTTGGTCAAGCGCTAGGCTCCTCCCCCCTTTTTTTGTTTTTTTTATTTGAATTTGATAATGAGATCTTTTTGAGGGGGGCACATAAAAAAACTCATATACAAACAATTATTCCGAGAGATTCCATAGTGATAAAATATACAATGGGATAAAAACGTGTACATTTAGTAGCAGCATTACTTTCATACATACATGATATTTTCAATTCATACTACTTTTACAGACGATTAATATTCAGATGAAAGAAACATTGGGGTAAAAAAACCTATAGAGAATATTGTTTAATGAAATGATAAGCAGGCTAATTTTAATGAATGGACTTAGGCACTTTAATGCCAACTATCGAGACCTCTTAGTTCTGGCACGGGCGAAGTCATATAATTTAGAACTGCGATGAGATGTGGGGCTGCAGTATTGTTCCTGCGGAACATGGCGAAATTTGATCAAAGAGAGTGACGTATTACGGTAGCAAACATTATGTCAACTAAGGCAGATTCATTTGATACTCCAAGAGCCGGGCTGAAGATGATTACAACTAAACCTGTTGATGCATGAGTCTTTGATGGCATCTTTGGGCTTTTATTATGCAAGAATAGTCTTGCAAAAACCCCTAATTGTTTGGGTACCATGCTGAAGTTCTGTTTTCGTTATGATTATGCCTATAGCATAATTGTGTATCGCTGCTTTAAGAAGAAAATGGCTTCTGGGAACTGTGAAGCTGGGTGTGGGTTGCAGCAGCAGGAGCTGCCATACGTTGGCGCTGGTATCTCACAAACCTCTATTCTACTTTACTGCAGGGCACCGCTTGGCAGAGTTATATGAATAAAGCCCATATTTACCTGAATTACATCAATGTAGTTAGCCACCCGGCCACCTCCATACAATGTTGCACCCTCAACTCCCTGGGCCGGGCTGGGACCGGGGAGTATAAATGAAGGGAGACGCCAGCGCACGTGGCTGACGCGCGGACCAAGATACTGAGGCATTCTTAGTGTGCCTCCTCAGTAGAAGGCCTTCTCTGACTGATACCTCCCCTGACTCATTACCGGTGCAAGGGGACCTATCGCCAGCCGCTGTTGGTGCCGGTGGTGCCCCATCACATTGGCAACGAGGGTGGTGTTTAGCCCGTGCGCCTGTCCATCGCAACGCAGGTCAGCGTTGGTGGCAGGCACGACTACGACCAGCGGATTGTGAGGCGGTGCTGGTGCACGTCGGCAGCCATGTGAGCGGTGTGGAACCTGAGAGCAGAGATGGCTCCGGATGGCGGGAAGGCGATTGCTTGGCGTGAGGGCTTGTGGGAGGCTGCGGCAGGAGCAGAATTGGTGCCCCTTGTGGTGCGAGAGGCCTGGTGTGTGCGCAGCCTATCTACCCAGGCGTGCATGTGCGGCAGCACCCAGACGGCCCCAGAGGTGGCTGTGGGACACACGGCGGTGAGCGCAAGTGGAAGAGGCCCAGCACAGAACCCGCGGACAACAGGGTGACCCCGCAGATGTGGCATTGGACCGGCCGGCAGCGGTGCCCATCACCCCGTGGCCTTGCAGAGCGCAGGTGGGAGAGGATCGAAGGTGTGTGCATTGGTGGCTGCAGCACGCCAGGGCACAGGTGTGTTTTTCGTGCTGATCAGCAGGAGGCAGACACGGTGCCAGATAAAGCCAGAAGTCAACATGAGCCCGCCGCAGGCACAGGCTGCCGCCCAGGAGACGGGAGCAGCAGGGGCAGACCTGGGCCCCAAATGGCAGTCAAGGCACTTCTCGAATTCAGCCAACTGGCACACCCAGCAACGGCGGCACCACGATGGCGTAAGTGGATAGGCCAATTGGAGAACTATATCCTGGTAACCAGGGAAACTGATAATGCGGTGAAGCGCTCCACGATGTTGTTGATGGGGGGTGATGAATTGTACGGCCTCTTCCAGGACCTCCCTGACACGGGAGACATCAACAACTATGAGAAGGCGGTCAGAGCGCTTAACAGGCATTTTGACCCACAGGTCAATCCGGACTTTGAACATTTTAAACTGCGCCAAGCGAAACAGAGGGAGGACGAGTCTGTAGACATGTTCTTTGCCCACCTGCGGAAGCTAGCAAGTTCCTGTGTGGGGATTGACCGGCAATTTGAGACCAAGGCTCAGCTATTTGTGGGGTGTAAGTCATTGGAACTGCACAAGTTAATACTGCGACAGCCAGGTATTTCCCTGGATGACATCCTGGTCCTTGGGAGGTCCCACAAACTGGCGGATGTGAGGGCAGGTGAAATGGAGTCAGCACTGGTGAAACGTCCTACCAATCCACAACCACTTTATCCCTGCCCCATCAAGGAGGAACGAGTGGAGGCTATTCGGAAAACATACGGCCAGAGA
Source organism: Triturus cristatus (assembly GCF_964204655.1). Classification (NCBI taxonomy): domain Eukaryota; kingdom Metazoa; phylum Chordata; class Amphibia; order Caudata; family Salamandridae; genus Triturus; species Triturus cristatus. Next base: position 649,491,889 of record NC_140581.1, read on the forward strand.
CCCACCAGTACTAGCGGCAGTGAGGATTGCCCAGGCAAGCAAGGATGCAGGAACTGTAGGCTGGTGAACCATTCCCAGATAAGATGCCCGGTCCAAAGGAGGCAGTGTTTAAAATGCAACAAATTTGGACACTTCACGAAGATGTGTCAGAGGGCAGCAAAACCAGGGGCTGGTAGGAACAAAGGACTGAGGCCACAGCGCAGCGGGAAGGCAGCCCAAGAGGTAAAGGAGCTGGACAGCAGGTGCCAAAAATTGAACATAACCGAGGAAGAGGATGACGTCGACATCTTCGTAGTGTCAAACATTTTAGGGATCAACACCAAAAGAAGACAGCCACTGTTATGCCACATGTGGATTGGGGATAACTGTGTTAAAAACCTCACTAACACAGTGGCATCAGTGAACATTCTAGACCTGGCACAGTACGAAAAACTTGTGCCCAAGCGTCGGCTGTTGCCTACAATGGCCAAAATCTTTACCTACGGTGGCGATGTGCCCATTCCTCTCCAAGGAGTGATCGAGGTTGAAGTCCAACATCGGACAAGATCAACGCACACCCGATTCTACGTTACATGTGATCGTGCCAGTTCGCTGTTGAGCTGCCACTCCGCTGAAGATCTGGGTCTCGAGATGTTTGCCAGGCATGTCCATCAATCGCACGCTGAAGTGGTGCCGGCAGAATTTCCCGAGTTATTCCGTGGTCTAGGCTGTCTGAAGGGAGGGGAGGTGCAACTCCACATCGACGACACTATCAAACCAGTGGCCCTACGGCATCACCGAGTACCGTTTAATCTTCGCCCACTGGTAGGGACCGAGCTAGAGCGCCTGGAAAAAGATGGAGTGATAGAAAAAGTGTTGGGGCCTACGCCATGGGTATCACCGTTGGTAATCGCTCCAGAGCCCAAGCAACCGGGGGCGATCCGCCTATGCCTGGACATGAAGCTGCCCAACAAAGCAATATGGAGGGAGTGGCACATCACGCCCACCATCAGTGAGATCGTGTTCGACATCAACGGGGTGCAATGGTTCTCTAAGGTCGACCTGAATTCTGGGTACCACTAGCTGGTATTGGCAGAGGAGAGTCGCTACATAACAACCTTCTCAACATACGTGGGGCTTTGCCAGTTCAAACGGTTCCGTTTTTGGGTCTCCTCGGAGGCGGGGGTGTTTCAAGATGCCATGAGAGAAGCACTTTCGGGACTAGTGGGTGTATTAAATGTCAGCGATGACATTCTCATCTTCTCCAAGTCCCTGGAAGAACACCATGTCCTGCTAAGAGCAACCCTGAAAAAACTGGTAGAGCAAGGTTTGACACTACACAGAGCCAAGTGCGACTTCTATACCAACGAAGTCGAATTTTTCAGATACATGTTCTCAGCAAGCGACTTGCAGGTAGATCCAGTGAAAGTAGAAGCCATTCGAGCAGCCGCCATTCCTCAAACCATGTCGGAGGATGGGGATGGCGAACTATTGTGGCTGGCTCATCCCACTCCTTGCCACACTATCAGAACCCCTCAGGAAGCTGACAAAGAAAGACGTACCATAGCAATGGACTGAGGAGGAGGCCCGGGCTTTCAGCAACATCAAAAGTGCGCTGCTACAAGGGGTGACTGTAGCGTCCTCCAGGCCAGGCAGGCGACGGAGCTCGTGGTGGACACCAGCCCAGTGGGGTTAGATGCGGTACTTCACCAGAGGAATGCGCAGGATGAATGGGTGCCCATTGCCTATGCCAGTTGGGCATTAACTGCGGTTGAGACCAGATACTCCCAAATTGAGAGGGAGGCACTGGCAATTTGCTGGACATGCCAACATTTTGTCATTTATCTGTGCGGTCACACAGTGATCACAGATTACAAGCCGCTGGTACCGTTGTTCACAGGCACTGCACGCAACTGCCCGCCCCAGATAGAGCGCTGGGCAGTCCAAATCCAACACTATAAATTTGAAGTGGTGTGTCGCCCCGGGGCCAGCAACCCTGCAGACTATTTATCAAGGCATCCATTGGCCATTCACTCTGGAACCAAATGTGAAATCGATGACTGCACAGAGTCGTTTGTGCAGCACATTGTGGAGGCAGCATCTCCTCAAGCTCTTTCAATGGAGGAAATCCAGGAAGCCAACAAGGAAGATGGGTGCCTGCAAGCTATCAGGCGGACACTGCACAACCATCGGTGGAAGTGGTTCCTTCAAGGATCTGGCGGTTTGACGGATGAAGAGAGAGAATACCGATTGGGCCTGTGGAGATGTCGTGAAGAGCTGAACGAAGCGTATGGTGGAGTAATCCTCCGGGGCACCTGTCTGGTGATACCAGCAAAGTTATGGTGAAGAACGGTGGACCTGGCTCACCAAGGTCACCGAGGGGTCGAAAAGACAAAAGCTTGGTTGAGATCGAAGGTGTGGTTCCCTGGAGTGGATCGCGTGGTGGAAGAAAAGGTTTGTGGATGCCATGCTTCCCTGATTACGGGGGCGAGCCACCAATTTCCGGTCATCACGGAGGGACCCAGCCACACCACCTGGGCCAATGTGAGCCTGGATTTTGGAAGTTTTTCACGATGGGCGGCACTCCCTGGTAATGGTGGATAGTCACACTAAATTTCCCGTAGTAGAAGTAGTGGCATCTACTGCATTTGACAGCATCAAACCGGTATTGGAAAAGATATTTGCACTCCTTGGGATGCCGGAGGAGATCTGAACAGACAATGGACCGCTGTTTCAGGGACAGGACTTCAATGAGTATCTGAACCAACACTGCATCCGACACCGCCACGTGACGCCCCAATGGCCGCAAGCCAATGGTGACGTCGAGAGATTCATGAGGACTTTAAATAAAGCCTTATGGATCGGGGTGGGCCAGGCCAAGTATCTCGAGGGTTGTCTGCATTGGTTCCAATATGCCTATCTGTAAACTCCGCACTGTACCACCAAGTGCGCCCCCAATGATCTACTCATGAAGCGTGCTGTGAGGGATGGGATCCCTACCAGTCACCAATGGTCTCCAGCAGTGCTGGACATGGGATGAGCCCAGGCTCAGAGACAACGGAACAATGGTAGGGCCAGCCAGAGAAGCAGAGCCAGACCATCGGAAATAAGCGAGGGCAACTACGTGGTAGTGAAAGACCGACATCCTGGGTCCAAGTTACGGACGCCATACGAGCGCGAGCTGTGGGAGGTAATTCAGGTCAAAGGATCCATGGTCACCGCTAGAAGAGGCACCCACTAACTAACTCGCAATGCTTCACGGTTCAAGAGAGCAGGCATGCCAGCTGGGAGTAGGGCAGAGCAGCACCAACCCGTCGAAGGCCATCTTCAAAGCAGTTAAAGATCTTATGGCCAAACGGACTATCCCTTTAGCCGAGAGCTCGGTCTCCCATTGTGAAGCCCTAGCCTCTTATTTTCTGGGAAAGGTCCAAGCCATCTATCGGACCTTCCCTAGTATTGGGGCTCCGCTGGAAAGTTCCATCGAGACATTACGTCAGTTCACCCTGCCCTCATTTCCCCCCCTCACCTCTGATGGGTTTGACAAACTTGCTTTGCAAGTTAAATCAGGATCTCCATCTGATCCGGTAAAGCCTGCTCTCTTTCGAGACCAGACCTTTCTGGGGCGCCCTGCGGTGCGCTCCCTTGTCAACCTCTCCCTGGAGTCGGGGGTAGTTCCAACTAAATGGAAGCAGGCGGTAGTGTCTCTGATTATTAAAAAACCCTCCCTAGACCCGTCTAAGCCTGAAAGTTTTCGCCCCATCTCGCTGCTACCGTGGCCGGCAAAGTTGACAGAGGCCCATGTCAATCTGGCCCTGTCGGAACATCTAGCCCGGACCAATGCCCTTGATCCCACACAGAACGGTTTTCGTGCTGGTCACAGCACGGAGACCGCTCTCCTCGCAATGGTGGAACATCTGCGTGCTAGGTTGGATGCGGGTCAGACGGCGGCGCTGATATTGTTAGATCTTAGCGCCGCCTTCGACACTGTATCTCATGGCATCCTCCTGCATCGGCTAGAGGAGATTGGTGTCCGGGGTCTGGCGTTGCAGTGGTTACGCTCCTTCCTGGACAATCGTTCCTTCTGTGTGGCCATTCCTCCCTTCTCGTCCAGTTTTCAGCCTCTGGCCATGGGGGTTCCGCAAGGGTCTTCGCTAAGTCCCACGTTGTTCAACCTTTACGTGAGACCGCTGGCTGATGTCGCGAGGCAGTGGGGCCTTACTTTGGTCTCATATGCCGACGACACTCAGCTGGCGGTTACTCTTAGCGGAGATGTCCAGCTAGACGCCCCTAGGTTTCAGTCCGGACTGAAGGCGGTGGCTTGCTGGTTGACAGAAAACTGTCTCCAGCTTAATGCCACAAAAACAGAGGTGATGGTTGTTGGGAAGGGAGTGGAGCTTTGGGGTGATCAGTGGTGGCCTTCTGAGCTGGGCCCCACTCCGACCCCTGTGTCGGAGGTGAAAAATCTGGGGGTCTGGTTGGACGCTGGCCTTACTTTCACAGGACATACTAAAAAAACGGCAGCCTGTTGTTTTGGCCTATTAAGAGGTCTTAGACCAGTCCTCAAATACTTTGATGCCCCTACCAGACAGCTTGTAGTCCAGGCTACTATCATCTCTCGCCTGGACTACGCTAGCTCTCTTCTGGTTGGGGCGAATCAGGCTGAGTTAACTCGCCTACAGCGGGTTCAAAATGCTGCGGCTAGAGCCATTGTCGGCCTGCCCATATTGTGCCCGGTGGCGAATGTCCTTCGTTCCTTGCATTGGCTCCCTGTAAGGAAGCGTATTCTTTTCAAGGTCCTCTGCTTGGCTTTTAAGATACTAAGAGGTATTGGCCCTGAAATCTTGTCCAATCTTATCTCCTTCTATGTTCCCACTCGTAGCCTCCGATCTCAGGGCCAGGCCCTTGTTGTGGTCCCCAGATTTAGACTCTGTCGGATGGGGGGTCGTTCCTTCAGCGTGAAAGCTGCTCTAATTTGGAACACCCTCCCAGTTGAAATCCGACAGTTAGACGATCTGCTTTCTTTCCGTAGAGCAATTAAGACTTTTTTGTTTTAGCTGTCTATCTTGGGCGTCTTTGTTTTGCTGTGTTGTGTTCCTCCTTGTCTTTGCGCCGGGACGCTCCTTGGCTGGAGTAGCTGTGCGCATAATAAATCAACTTAACATAACATAACATAACAAGGGTCCGGAAGCTTGGGGGAAAGGTGGCGTCAGCATCAAGAAGCAAGAGAAGAAGCAGAGCCTATCCCGTCAGTGGAATTCAATGAAAACCCTGAAGCACCCCCATTGGAAGTATCTGCAGAAGAGGAAACGAGAAGGGAGGAAGCGTGCAGCCCAAGAGGAGGTCAGAGACAACGGCTGAGGAGCAACCCCCAAACCTGCACTTGACTCCGAGATTTTCTGTGTTGAACACTGTCCCACGAACTGTGAGCTGATCCAGGGGCACTCCTGAACATTTGGCAAAGTTGTTATGTTAGTTTGTTTTGACTTGTTGTGTTGGTTTGTCTTTCAAACTTCCGTGGGTTAGATGGGATGTAGTGAGCCTGGTGCAGATCAGAGCTTACGAATCCCCCCTACTTCCACAGACGGAATGATTTCACAGTCACACACGCATACACACATCATACGCTGGTGGGGCCCATTACACCAACATTCACCCTAAATCACACTATCCGTGCCCTGTAAAGGAGAAACACCTTCCACATATGCTCTATCTAATCTGCCTGTACTTTGAGGTCAATGCGACCATCTAGTTGCTGAAGATCTAGTGAAATACATTTCAAAGAATACACAATAAAATCAATAAAACATGACCAGATATAATCACCCAAGACAGGAATTCAAACAGATTGTTCATTTATCTAATATTTCAAGAAAAGCCAATTAAATGCAAATCCATTTTTCTCATATTTACCTATTCTGTCTAAATGTCAGATCCTAAGTCAGAACCGGTCCTCTGAAGAAAAATTAGAGTCTTCTGCCGTCATGTAGAGTCATCGTCCTCTCCGTCAGCATAGGGACCTTGCATCATCAGCTCGGGAAGAAGTGGCGCTAGACCTCTCTAGTCTACTGTTATTTATACCGAAATTTACATTCTAAAAAGTAACATTTCTTTATTCAGAACGGATGAATGGCGGAAATAATGTCATCTTGGTACTTTTTGATATTGTACGGGTTATTCTCACGCATAGATTGTCCCAAATAATGAATAGCAGAATTGAATGTTCATGACTAATTCGCAACATCCACGGATGTCTCTATTAGGTGAATTTGTTGCAAAAATGGGATCACACTAAGTTCGTATCAACTTTTCCGTCTTTCAGGGGCTTTTGGCAGATATCCCAGACTTGTCATCATGCTTATGGCTTTTCAGTTCATCGGTGGTGCAAGGTCACAGGCAGAGCGAAGCCTTTCTGTAAATTTCCAGCAACTCCAATGCAGGCTGCGGGTGGCGGCCATTTTGTGGCAGGCAACAATGGGCAACTTAAAGCAAGATAGACATAAAACAGAATTACTACATACAAATGATTGAATAGTGTTATTCCCCTGCTAATACCCTTATGTGTGTGTATTTATCTAGCCATTTGCGACATCAGAAGCCTTTAATGCATGTTAATTATAAGCGCAAAACACCATAACATCACAAAAGCAACATCGTTTTCTGTCAGTTTGCTCACCAACTTAGTTCACTTGTTATTTAGCCATGCAATAGCATTCCCACGTGTAATTCTCTTGTTAATAAGGTTGATTAGTCAACATTCGACAAACTTTTAATCATTAATAATTAATCAGTAGTACTTTTAGTTATATCATGCGAAAATGAAACAGATATTCGGTTTTAGAGTAAAAACCCTGCTCCATCAATCCCCCCTTTGGTGATATATAATCACCACAAAAATCAAAACCCCCAAAAAAATGTAGTTTCCCCTTTTTGGAAGAATTTGAAATGTCTTCTTGTTCTTGTTTTTAGACCCTAGTTTCCATCTCATCTTCCTTTTTAGTTTCTATATACATGCTTTCTCTTAGCTCTTCTAGTTCTATTTCTTGTGGATCTCTTTCTGATTTCTTTTGTCTCTTTTTAACATTTTCTTTTGTGATTTTCTTTTTATTTCTTCTATATCTACAACACATACATCCTAATCTAAGGATCAATAGTGCAACTATTACACAAGTTAATGGAAATAATATCTTACCAAATATGGTACTACCTATCTTAGCTACAAAATTCTTAATAGCAATCATCTTGTTAGCCATTTTAGTCCAGATACTTTCAGCTTCCATTGGTACTAATTCTTCATGCAAATCAGTAATATTTTTGATGTAAACTTTTAGATCTTTACTTTCGTCAGGAATGTAAGTGCAACAATGTTGAACTTTCAGCATTCCACAGACTCCACACTCTTTTGCCAAAAGAATGTCAAGGGCAAGTCGATTTTGCATCGCCATAGCACGCAAAGCAACCATTTCTGTATTAACCAAAAGAAAGCCTCCAGCGGTGCTTGTTGACAAGCGATCTACCACTGTTGACAGCTTCCGAATGCCATATGCATTCAAAGAAATTCCCACTGCTGGAATTAAAGCTCCAAAAACATCTCCTACAATTTCTGTCCATGTTTCTCTTTTATTGCGTGTTAATGTGTTAGAATGTTCAGCATCATCTACTCTATCCATGTGAAAAATCTTTGGAAAGACCAGGCCAACATAACATGTACCAAACCAATGGTCAGGCAAACGGTAATTAGCCTTGTTCCCACAAATATAATACACTCCCGGAAAAACTGGATCTTCTCCTCCTATAAATCCCCATCCGGTTGCAATAAAGTATGTATCATGGCACTCACTAGTCCCTATGAAGTAATAATCATATTGGGATCTCTTCCTGGTAATGCACAGTTTCCCTTTCTGTGGGGCATCTATAGCCATGGTTGGACTGGCTCCATTTTCAACTCCTTTTCTTTCTCAATATCCCACATTGTGTCACTCATTTTGTGCCCTTCTGCTTTCTTGTGCATGTTCAACCTTCTTCTCTCAACCATGTCTAGAAAATTCTTCTCTTCTCCTTTCAATTTGCAAGTTAAATTATTTCTAAAACCATAGTCTAAGGTTAATTCTTTGGTTTCTAGAAAAATCTCACCTAAAGTGTTAGCATCCTTTGCAGGATTCAGTGCTTTATTCATAGGCAACTGCCCAAGAATATTATCTACATTAGACATATTGTAATCTAATTTCCCTAATTGATAAAAAATACTAATCAACACACTACAGGAAATTCCATACGTAGCCGGAAGATGATGATAAGTCACTCCTTCCGAAACAGAGGCAGGTAATTGCATGCAGACGTAGCAATCCCTTACTTCCATTGTCTTTACATACTCATACAACAATTTAGAAAAAACATTGCTAGAAAAATCGTTAATTGACCTATCTTTATGTATATGTACATTACTAGTTCTAGTTGGAACTACTTTTAACGGACTCTTCCCTATATTAGTCTTGTTCTCAGTATGACCTTCTAAAGTGTCTATAGTGACTCTAAATGAAATCAGTAGAGCAAGCACGCTCCAAAGCAGCATTAATAAACCTGTACAGCAGCAGCACATTTTGCACGATCTTTTCAGAAAGGTACATCTACTTTTATTCTCAGTGTTAGCCATTTTGTTAATTTGACCGTGTCTTTTGACTTAGCCTCTTCTACTCCTTTACTGAACTTGTCAGGGTAGCAAGTACCCACCAGATTATTAAACTCTACTAATTTTAGTACTACTTCTTCTTCTCTTCTTCAAGTGGTTTTTCCTTGGATTCACTCAATTTGGGTCTTCATCACTTTTCACTGTCTCTTCATCATCATCAAACTGTATCAGGTCCTGAACATCCGTCTCTTCTCCAATGTCGGACAAGATAACTCTCAGGATTCCCACAGCTTCTTCTTCAGCAACCCCCTTCAGTAAAGCCTCCTCTGGACTTTCTTGGCTGTCCGCCTCTTCTCCTTCTTCAGGCAGTGCCACATACGTCCATTCTGGTGACTTGTACCTCTGGTTTGGTTTTCTTATTCTTTTTGCTCTTTCAGGTATCTTTGTTTCTTTTTCTTTGGTTGGGTTTTGACTTGACACTTCGTTCACCTGCTCAGCTCGCGAAGAGTTAACTTGTGTCAGTCTGTACCTCAGTCTCTTTATCTTATTTGGCCAAAGATCTCCTTTAGCATTTCTCTTTTGCTTTCCTTCTTTATTGTTTCTTTCTCCAAGCCAAGTTCTCTTTCTCAGAACTCGTCCTCCATGTATCTCATTGTCACTTTCATCAGACTCTGTTTCAGTTGCTACTGGTTCGTTAACAGCTTCCTTTTCTTCAACAATTTTCTTTTCTTCAACAGTTTCTTTTTCCACCACTTGAGATTTCCCTACTTCTGTCCCTCCTCGGATCTCCGACACGCAATCTTCTTGCTGTCTGCTTGTCCCTTCACCTATCTTGTTGTTGATGTTCCCTTCACCTCCTCGGGGTTTTTTCGCAATCTGTCCCTCTCTGTCTTTGTCTGTCCCTTTTTCTTCAATATTTATCTCAGGTGGAACTTGTCCAATTCCTTCATTTGACTCAGGTGTCTCTTCTGTTGGAATGTTCTTTTCTTTTCTTTCTTTCTTTTTGTGTTGATCACTGTCAATTGGAACTTCAGGCAATTCTTCTGAGTCTGAGCTTGCTTCTGCAGTTTGCACTGTTCTCTTCAGAACCTCTTCTGGTGGGATAAAAGCTTCTCTTGACTCACTTTCCCCACTTTCAGGATTCTTTTTCCTTCTTACTGCCTCACTATCTGCATCATCACTGGAATCTGATTCTTCAAAGTATTCTTTTCCAGTACCATCTCTTGGATTTGGAACTCTCAGTGTGTGGCTTGCATGTATCCAATTCTTCACACCAGCGCACTTCACAGCAGTCGTTGTGGTCAAGATGACTTGTCTTGGCCTTCCCCACCTTGGAACCAGGCAATTCCTTCTTTTGTGGACTTTTATCCTTACCCAGTCCCCTGGGCTCAGATCATGGGCTGGTTTCTTTTCAAGTGTGGTGGCGTCTTCTCCAACCCGGTGAAACACAGAATGAACTGCGTCAGCCAGGCCTTTGCAGTAATCCAAAATCATGTCATCAGTTATAGTCATCAGCTTGTTCACTGGTACATATGCATGCCTCATAGCACGTCCCATGATAATTTTATGTGGACTCAAACCTGTTGTTCTGTCTGGAGTAGACTTAATGGTCATCAGGACTAGAGGCAAGACATCGGGCCATTTCATTCCTGTGGCGAAGCACATTTTGCCAATTCTGTTTTTGATAGTGCCATTCATCTGCTCAACAACCCCAGAAGCCTCTGGTCTGTAAGCACAATGCAACTTCTGCTGTACACTCAATGCTTCACAAATTAGACCCATGATTTCATTATAAAAATGTCCTCCTCTGTCTGATTCAATGGTTACTGGGAACCCGTACCTTGGGATGAACTCTCTTAACAGTAATTTTGCCACTGTTATCCCATCATTTCTTCTTGTTGGGTACGCCTCCACCCACCTTGAGAACAAACAGACCACCACCAGGACATACCTCAACCTGTTGACTAGGGGCATTTCAATGAAATCTATCTGCATTCTTGTGAAGGGTCCTCCCTCTCTGCCTATTGTTCCTAGGCTCACCACCGTTTTCTTTCCAGGATTGAATTGCTGACATATCAGACATCTCTGACAGAGAATTTCTGCTATCAGTCTGAACTTTGGACTGTACCAGGTTTGCTTAAAGGCTCTTATCATAGCATCCCTTCCCAAGTGTCCTTGGCTATGATACATCCTTGCCATTGTTGACAGCATGCTGTTTGGCATGACTGGTCTTCCATCCCTGTAGACCCACACATGATCCTTTTCTCTGGGTGTACAACCTGCCTTCACCCAATCCCTCATTTCATCATCTTCTGCCTCATCCTGCAGCTGTTTTACTTCCTCCCATGCACTTCATTAGTAAACATTAATGAACAAGAAGACATTTCCCGTTCTTTGCTCCTGTTAATTGAGTGATTGTTCCTTGCACAATATTGTGCTATGTCATTGGCAAACTTATTACCAACTGTTACAAAATCGTCACCATGACCATGAGCAGCACATTTCACAACTGCTAGTTCTTTGGGCAGCTGTATCGCCTCTAGCAGTTTTCCAACCACTTCAGCATTCTTTATGGGAGTTCCACTTGAGGTCAGGAAACCTCTTTGTAGCCATAGCTGGCCAAAATCATGGACAACTCCGAAGCCATACTGGCTGTCAGTCATCACAGTCACTCTCACACTCCTCCCAATCTTGCATGCCTTTGTCAGTGCCACCAGTTCTGCCACCTGAGCGGATTTAACTCCTTTCAAGGGTGATGCTTCCACGACTTCCAAGACTTTGCACACAGCATATGCAGCACTCAACACTCCTTCATCTGTTCTCAGACAAGACCCATCCACAAACAACACATGATCACTTTCAGGCAGTGGCAGATCTCTTATGTCTGGCCTTGGTTTTGTGCAGTAATCAAGTACATCCAGGCAGTCATGATCAACATCATTTCTCACTCCCACACATTCAGCATCAGGTAACAGTGTCGCTGGATTCACATTCACACATCTCTCCAGACTTACATTGGTTGCACCAAAAATGACTTTCTCATATTTAGTCAGTCGACTATGAGACATGAACTGTGTCCGACTCCTTGTTGAAAGGATTGCCACATCATGAGGTACAAATACCCGTACAGGGTATCCCATTATGATTCCCTCACTTTGTTCCAAACTTTTGCAAGTAGCAGCTACTGCTTTCAGGCAACCTGGCAAACCCACAGCTACTGGGTCAAGAGTTGCTGAGAAATAGGCAAGTGGCCTTCTCAGACGTCCGTGTTTCTGGATTAACACTGAAAGTGCACATCCATTTCTCTCACTACAGTACAATTCAAATTCCTTTTCATAATCAGGCATCCCTAGGGCGGGAGTTTCACAAAGTCTGTCTTTCAGCTCTCTGAATGCAGCCATTTCTTCTGGGTTTAGTTCTAATAGGTCTTTCACTTCACTTTTGGTCAATTTAATCAATGGTTTGGCAATCAGGGAAAAATTACTTATCCACTGACGACAGTAACCCACCATTCCCAGGAACATTCTCACTTCTCTTTGTATCATTGGGGCTCTCATTCCCCTAATGATTTTGATTCTGTCAATAGTCACTTTTCTCAGGCCTTTCTCAATATTGTGTCCCAGATACTGGACTTCTTTCTTACAGAACTGCAATTTGGCTGGAGATACCTTTAATCCTCCATCTGCCAAGTGATTCAACAATGCAATGGTAATTACTTCACAAGCTTCACGTGTTTTTGATGCCACAAGCAGGTCATCAATATATTGGACCAAGACTGAATTTTCGGGCATTATCAGACTTTCCAGAGATTTCTTTAGCAATTGATTAAATATTGAGGGGCTCTCTGTATACCCCTGTGGGATTCGGCACCATGCCAAAATCCGCTCTCCAAATCTAAATGAACAAATTGGCCGGCTGTCATGAGGCAATGGGATTGAAAATAAAGCATGACACAAATCAATTACCATGTACCATTCTGCATCATGAGGAATCTGATACAAAATCACTGATGGATTTGGCACAATCGGACAACATGGCACAACAATCTTGTTAATCTTTCTCAAATCTTGTACTATTCTGAACTTTCCATTAGGTTTCTTCAGTCCCATTATCGGTGAATTACATGGGCTGCTCAATATTGCTCTTAACACCCCTTGCTGGATCATCTTTTCAATTAAGGGTGTTATTCCTTCAATGATTCCAGGTGTCAATCTGTATTGCGGTATATTTGGGTAAACCACTCCCTCTTTTACAGTAATCCTTACCGGATCTACATTTCTCATCAGGCCCACATCTTCTCCAGTAAAATCCCAAACTGCTGCTATCACTGTCTGTTTCAACTCTGGGGGTAATGCATCAGAATTAAATATTGCATATGTTCCCAAAGCCTCACATTCTCTGTTATCCATGGTCATTCTGTATAGCACATCCTCATCAGGTGTCTCAAAGGTTTTTCCATCTGGAGTACAGAAAATAGTGCAATTCATTTTGCACAGCAGATCTCTGCCTAACAGGTTCACTGGACTGGTGTCACACACCACGAATCGGTGCATGTCTGAAAATTTCCCTATTCTAACCTTTACTGGTTCAGTAAGTAGTGTTTTGATCTGTGTGTTGGACACACCAACCACTTGGATCGCTTCGTCCGAGAGAGGAAGATTCTTTATATCAGCTGACCTGACAGTTGATCTCGTAGCCCCAGTATCAACTAGGAAAGTGATGCTTTCACCATTAATTTTCCCGTCTACAAAAGGTCCTGCCTGGTCTATTTCCAGAGTTGCGCCAAGTACGCACTCCTCCTCCTCTCTTCGGCACCGTCAGAAGTCTCCCTCAGAGTCACTTCCCTCATTTTTCAGCCAGTACTGAGATACAGCGCTTGCGCGTTTTGGTTTGATTACCTGCTCTTCATCGTAGAACCCCGATTCTTGGCTGTACTTCTGGGATCCTTTTCTCTGTGGCAAGGGTGGTTTTGGCACCTGATTCTGCTGCTTATCAGCCTTCTGCTGTTGCCGATGCTGACCACACCCCTCGCTCTGCACCTGCGAATTCAATGATGAATTATCATCGTTAGTGGACGGTGGATTCTTACACTCGGATTTCCAGTGCCCCAATTTTCCACAGTTGTGGCAGGGGAACTTTTTCTTTGCTTCTTCTATATTCCCTTTTCCCTTTCCTGGCCCAAACCTAGGTTTATTTCCTGGGTTATTTGCCTGTTCCACCAGTTGAGCTTCCTGTCTTTCTGCAACTTTCACCTGTGCCCACATTGCCTTTTCTTTCAGTTTTCTCTGCTTTGCCTCAATCTCATCACTGAAGTATTTTGCATGTCTCAAAATCTCATCAATCTTCTTACTCTGCCAGTCCATGGTATGCTGCCGTATCATTTCACTGATTTCATGCCGCAAACCATACACAAATCTGTACCCAAAATGACTCAGATCCTTGTCACCCAGGTGTTCATCTCCACTGAACTGCTTAAAAGCTAGTATCAGTCTTTCATAGTAAGCATGGACTGATTCTTTCAATTCCTGATGTGTTTGGTCTATTTTAACCCAATATTTCTCCTTGGGGGGTACTTTATTTTTCAAGAAGGCCATAACCTGCTCGTACTTTTTCATTACCTCCTGGTCTGGAGCTCCTGTCTTTTGATCTCTCGGGTATTCCTTAGTGGGCCAGTCTATGACTATTTTACATTCTGCCCACAGGTTTGCTGGTACAATTATATCAAACAGACTATTCAGGTCAATCCACAGTACTTTTGACAGCTTTACAAATCTGTCGACTTGTCTGTACCACTCCACAGGCTTTTCCCTTAATCGAGGGAAATCATTCGTAAATGATAAAATATCCTGTCTGGTCCATGGGACATGTACGTACCCTCCTCCTGGAATCTCTCTCATGGGGTAAGCTGTCACTGCCTTCTCTTTTTCTGTCAGGGGAAATGCTGAGTAGGTTCTATCCACTCCATCCTCTCGCTTTCGATACCATCTGTCTTTCCATCTTTCTACATCTCCCCATTTCCTTAACAAGGTAATCATTTCCTTAATCTGTCCTGTTCGGCCTGAATTGTTCAGATTCTCAATATCTTTGTCTGAAAAATCCACTCTGTATGTTTTCTGTAAAGCTTTTACCTTATCCATGTCAATTCCCACTTCACTGGCTATTCCTTTCAACCTGTCCTGTATGTTTTTTGCTCTCCATGTGATGCTCTTACATAAAAAGAGAATCTCCCCTTCCTGATAATTCTTCAGTGTTTCTGTAGGTATAGTTCCTACTATCAATTCTTCCATTTCCATACGTAGCCTAGCTACATCCATTCCCTGTGACTCTTTCTCCTTTTTCTGTAATGTTTTCAGCCAATCATTCAAATCTTCAGCAGTTATCACAGATTTTTTCCGCACCCCCTGGTTCTGCCACCCTCTGCGGTTCCAGAATTGATCCTCTGTTCCCTTCCATACATCCAGAATTCAAACTTGAGTTAGTCTGCACACTCATTTCCCCTCCACATGCAGTATGTCTCCACTGATTTTCTCCTGTTCTCCACTGTGTTTCTCCCGCTCTCATTTCTGCCTGTTCCGGAGGTACAATCAACCTATTGCCCACATATGGCACCGTCAAACCATTTTCACCCGTCCTCTGCTTGTCAAAAATCGGCATAACCGGGCCTATCGTCACAGGCACTGTAACAGCCTCAAGATTCTTAGTCAGCTCCCTGATTTTTTCTGTTAATTCAGATGTAGTTCTTGCTAGTTCTCTGGTATTTTCATTTTCAAGTTCATTCTCTCTCTCTCTATCTCTCTTTCTCTCTCTCTCTCTCTCTCTCTCTCTAACTCTCTTTCTCTCTCTCTCTCTCTCTCTCTCTCTCTCTCTCTCTCTCTCTCTCTTTTCCTATCTCTCTCTCTCTCTCTCTCTCTCTCTCTCTCTCTCTATCTCTCTTTCTCGATCTCTCTCTCTTTCTCTCTCTCTTTCTCTTTCTGCCAGAGAACAACTGCTTTTCAGCTCAGGGGCTGTAGCCTCTGTCTTTATAATCCGCAGGGTGTTTCTTATTGGGGTAACTGCTGTTCCGACCTCTGGTTCTCTTCTATACGGGGTTGGTCTTTTGTAGAGCATATCCTCTAAGATATCATCATCAGACTCATTTGCCCCATATCTTCTGGTCTTTACATTATGTTCTTTTTCTGTACACTTTCTCCCTCCTGATTCCTTTGCTGTTCTTACCGGATATAACCCCTCGGTCATACTGGCATCACGCCACCTTCTCATTCTGTCATGATGAGTTTCGCGATCATACTTTCGCCCAAACATGTATCTGTAACTACCCCCACCCCTCTGCTTTTCTCGTTCATGCATTTCGTCTTCCCATTCAGTTAATGCCTCAAACTGCGTCGGCCTAGGCCGAGGCTCTAGGTTCATCATCTGCTCTCGTAAGTTCCTCAGTATGGCCAGATTAAATGAACCATGTTCTGGGAACGCTAACACTCCGTCGTCTTTAGTGTATTTCAGCCAGTTGTCCAACCAAATGCAGGTATGATACCCATACTTCGCAACCATAAAGGATGCCGGGGTTCTTATCGGGGGCAATAACTGTCCTTCCCTTGTCACTATGTCTTTATCCTTGTCAAACCAGGTTTTAACCTTACTGAGCAAGGACTTTTTCTTCTTTTCCTCAGCATGGTAATACATCTTTCTTATTTTCCACTAGCTGTTTACTCTTACTACAGCTGTACGATCTTTTGTCCAATTGCAGCGCGACTCACACCAACGCACCAATCCTGGAGCGTCCACGTCACTGACTCAGTCCGCGAATCCCAGCGCGACTCACACTAACGCACCAATCCTGGAGCGTCTACGTCACCCTGTATGTCTCCCATTCCTAGTGCGGCGTACACTAGCACACCAATCTCTGCGCTTCCTCCGTTCTAACCCACTGTCCAATCACAGCGCGGTCTTCCTGACGTCAGCAGCCGCTGCAGTCGCTTCTGCTCCTGTCTCTTCCTCTTCCGTCTACCCCTCCTTTACAAGACTACTTGGTAGACTTTGTTTCAACTTCTACGAGTCTGTTAGTTACAACATACAAACATCTCCATTGTCTGCTTCGCTAGCCACAGAACAGCAAAAGACCTTTCCCACGAGAATTCTGCCTTTCCCGAGAACAGCGCTTACCTCTGCCCTACTACAGAATCGTTTCTTCCGTTGATAAAGTAGCACATCCCTCTACGTTACCCTTCTAACAAGCATCAATTAACTGTTACCCTCCGGAATGCTCCTAAGAGTTTCACAATTAACCAGAATACCTTCTCATTCACGCACTTACACACCAGAAAATGTAGTACATTCACACAGAATTCTGTCTTTCCTGAGAACAGCGAACAGTCTGTCCTATTACAGAATTATATCATACGTTAACAGAGCAGCGCTTACCTCTGCCCTGTCCTTCTAACAAGCTCCGAGAATACCTATTACTTCTGCCGTCATGTAGAGTCATCGTCCTCTCCGTCAGCATAGGGACCTCGCATCATCAGCTCGGGAAGAAGTGGCGCTAGACCTCTCTAGTCTACTGTTATTTATACCGAAATTTACATTCTAAAAAGTAACATTTCTTTATTCAGAACGGATGAATGGCGGAAATAATGTCATCTTGGTACTTTTTGATATAGTACGGGTTATTCTCACGCATAGATTGTCCCAAATAATGAATAGCAGAATTGAATGTTCATGACTAATTCGCAACATCCACGGATGTCTCTATTAGGTTAATTTGTTGCAAAAATGGGATCACACTAAGTTTGTATCAACTTTTCCGTCTTTCAGGGGCTTTTGGTAGATATCCCAGACTTGTCATTATGCTTATGGCTTTTCAGTTCATCGGAGGTGCAAGGTCACAGGCAGAGCGAAGCCTTTCTGTAAATTTCCAGCAACTCCAATGCAGGCTGTGGGTGGCGGCCATTTTGTGGCAGGCCACAATGGGCAAAATAGACATAAAACAGAATTACTACATACAAATGATTGAACAGTGTTATTCCCCTGCTAATACCCTTATGGGTGTGTATTTATCTAGCCATTTGCGACATCAGAAGCCTTTAATGCATGTTAATTATAAGCGCAAAACACCATAACATCACATAAGCAACATCGTTTTCTGTCAGTTTGCTCACCAACTTAGTTCACTTGTTATTTAGCCATGCAATAGCATTCCCACGTGTAATTCTCTTGTTAATAAGGTTGATTAGTCAACATTCGACAAACTTTTAATCATTAATAATTAATCAGTAGTACTTTTAGTTATATCATGCGAAAATAAAACAGATATTCGGTTTTAGAGTAAAAACCCTGCTCCATCAAGCCACCCGGCCACCTCCATACAATGTTGCACCCTCAACTCCCTTTGCCGGGCTCGGACCATGGAGTATAAATAAAGGGCAACGTCAGCGCACGTGGCTGACAGCGCGGACCAAGATACCGAGTGGTCGTGTGCATTCTTAGTGCGCCTCCTCCAGTAGGCCTTCCCTGACTGATGCCCCCCCGACTCCTTACTGGTGCAAGGTGACCTATTGGCAGCCGCTGTTGGTGCCGGTGGTGCCCCATCACAATCAGGACAAAATGCAATTTACCCTACCCACTCCTAATTATTAGAGGGGATTTATTCTTTTCATGGCACGCTAAGAAAAATAATTGTTCACGATTCAGTTTGCCTTTGTGTTCATAATTCATGCATCGTAAAACGTCCGGTACACACTAACAAGCAGTTCACAAATGTTTAATGGGAAAGGACATGCTGGAATCTTTCCCAGTGAATTTTCACAATCTATATTATAAGTTTACATGGATACTGCACAGTTAAAGAGCTACCACAGCCCTGCATTCAGGGCCAATTAAATTGAGAAACAATGCACTTTGAACGTAGGTAAAAATCAGCGGATGACTTTGCAGTGCCTGGAAATATTCATCATCAAGAGTTAGAGGAACCTGTAGTCCTTGGGCGAGAATCTATTGTAAAGAGAATGTACTTCAGAGGCCCCACAGAATACATCGCACAGTGCGATGAAAGAAGTGTAAGCATTGTTTGAGAAGGTCGACCCAGCTCAGCGAAGATTTCTATCACAATGTCTGACAGGCAAAAAAAAGAAGGAATAAATGCGTTCGAGAATAGCACTCAAAGTATTCAACAAATGATCACATCCCTAGGCAAAATGTGAAAAATAATGAATGGCTTTGGATTCATAAAATACATTCCCAGCAAAAGAAGCTTTATTAGTTTCAGCATGTTCAAGCAAATCCAATGCTTGACCACCAGTCATGGAGGTAACTTCTGTGCACTGACTGTAAAAATTCGGGACAAAATGTCAAAATACATAGCAAAAATTCAGGATAAACTGCCAATTTTTAGACACACCTGAAACGGTTAGACAAAAATATAGATTCTAATAAACAAATAGCCAACATAAGTACAGATCAAAACAATGTTACTTTTTTGTGTTGTGCCTCTCCTGCATTTAAATTGTGGGCTGAAGAAAAATGAACTGTTTCCAGTGTTGTCTAGGCTTCCCCAGTCAAGCCTTGAAACAATGGTGCCTTCCAGTCATCCCCTCCTGAAGTGTGTCAGTGGTGCATCACTTTTGTGCCACAGCCAGGACGTGAATCAATTTTGGCACTTACTAAACCAGGCAAAGTCAATTTGTATGGCTTTGAGTGGTTTAGTAAATATAAAGTAATGCAACCCAGAGCATATTGCTGCCTTTTGTTACTTATGTTTGAGTAAGTGTTACAGAGGTAGAGCAAGAGCATTTCCTTTGATACCCCCATGTCTTCTAATGCAAACCCTGGTTTACAAAGACTTGTAACCCTAGGTTTGCACAAAAATGGTGCACCTACCAGAGAGAGATGTAAGGCGGAGAATGCATCTCATTACTTCAAGCCCCGGACATTACATGTTACTAACTTATTCTCTTGTCTCTCCTCATGTTACTGAATTGTCAAACGAGTACTTTTGGGCACTTGGGATTGGTACCCGTCTTTGGACAGAGCAAGCGACAGCACCACAGAGATCCTCCCTCCTTTAAGTAAGCATCAACCCTATGTTCTTAGATGTAGCTCCCTGAGGGTAAAAAGCAAAGTGCTTGACTTTGAACAAGCGAGAACAAAATGCTCTTGCTTGTTTAAACCAGAGCACTTGTTTGCTATGGGATGGTGGGAGTGCTCCTTCCATCCCATAGCAAGCTGCAATGTCCCAGGGTGGGCTGCAATGTCCTGGGGGTGGGCATCCCGGGACATTGCTGGAGCCAGCCCTAGGGGCGGCCGTGCCCCAGGCCATTTACAGCTCCAGGAGGGCGGCCACACGTCCCCCCTTCCATTTTTAAAATAGCCCTGGGGAGGTGGCTGTCCGTGAGGCAGCAGTGGGGTGCGTGGTTCCCCGCATATTTGTATACGAGCCCCGGAAAGGTGGCGGTCCCAGGGGCTGCCTGGGGGGCCAGAGCCCCCATGCATCCTTTTTCAGTATAGCCCTGGAGTGGTGGTGGTCCCTGGGGCTTCGGGGGGCATGTGGCCCCCGCATTTAAAAACATTAGCGCTGGGGAGTTGGGGGCCTGCGGGGCTGAGTGGGGGGCTGGAGCCCCACCTACGCATTACAATAAAATATAGCCCCAGGGAGTTGGTGGTCCCCGGGGCTTTTGGGGGGCCTCATAGCCCTTGCAGTTCAAACTGTTAGCCCCGGGAGGTAGCGGTCCCCAGGGCTTCAGGGGCCCACATATTTGTTATTTACATTGGACCTGGCCCACCTAGGGACCTAAAGTAAATGAAGAATGTTTTACATTTAGTTTTCTGCCATATTCGCAGATCCACTGCAAATCCAGCCAATTATCTTTTTATAATATGCTTTTTTTGGCACTGGGGGTCCCTGTGGAACCTCCTGAACAGGCCAAGGGGGTCAGGGTGTTTCTACACTGCCCCCTTTTCTTGTTTTTTTACATTACTGGTTTGAAGTGTTGGCAGTCAATCTGATCTCAGGCATGAGATTGGGAGGGTTTGTGGATCCACCGAGGCCACAGTTGTATATCTGATAAATCTTTAAGTTTCTCAAAAACTATTGAATGGATTCACACCATTTTACAAAAAGATTGTTTTCTGAACCAAGAGCTAACTTTTTTCCTAATTTGGTGTTCAGGCTGTAACCATGTCTAAAGTTTACTATAGAAATGAACATGGAGGAAAAGCGTTTTTCCCAGTCCCCAATAGAGAGATCACCCTGAAATTTCCAAGACAGGAGTTGAAGCGAGCGTCAAACTAGTTTTGAAAATTTTGTGAAGATTCATCAAACGACGCCAAAGTTATTGGCTATAACTCCCTACCGCCAGTAGGTAATATATATATATATATTCACTGAAAAAACCATAGGTTTCACACATGTTATAGTTAGCTGGACATTTTACTGATAAAAAACCAATGAAATTCCCCCGTTATAGTTACTGTAGGCAACTATAACTCACGCGACCGCAATCCTCTGCTGATGCTAATACTGTATTTAGACACTTATTTGCCCATATCTTCTTCCATTAAATTTTAGCTATACATATATCACAAATATTTTTTTTTCATAAAGACACATATGTCATCAGCAGAGGATTACGGTCGCGTGAGTTATAGTTGCCTACAGTAACTATAACGGGGGAATTTCATTGGTTTTTTATCAGTAAAATGTCCAGCTAACTATAACATGTGTGAAACCTATGGTTTTTTCAGTGAATTAGCAAGGTTTTTTAAATGCTATTTCCTAACTATAACGTGTGTGAAACCTATGGTTTTTTCAGTGAATTTGTACGGTTTTTTAAATGCTAAGTTACTTTACGCCATTTGTGGCGTGCGCGCCCACTTAACGCAGTTCGTTCCGTGCACGGTTTTTATCAACTTTAATAAGCCCTGTACATTTGGTGGCCTTCGGCCACCAAAAGCACAGGGGGTGAGGTCAATGTGGATAGTGTTTTTTTTATTTCGATTTTATAATTTCATGTTGCCAAAATTACGTTTTTTTTCTCTATTAATAAGCCCTGCACATTTGGTGGCCTGCGGCCACCAAAAGCACAGGGGGTGGGGTAAGTGTGGATAGTGTTTTTTTTATTTTTATTTTTTTACCGTAAGCGTACGGTAAGCTTACGGTAAGCGTACGGTAAGCGTACGGTAAGCGTACCACGCGAAATTGCCGAAAAAAAAATAAAACCGTTTTTGCTCTTGGGGGATGTTTGGGGACTCCCTCAACATGACTATGTGGGAGGGAGTTGTCAAAACAGCCCCGTAACATGTTTTTGGCCATCATGTTTGATAAACAACACTCAGTGCGAGAGACAAAATGGCGGACGCCGCTTCCTGGTTTCGGCCGATTCGAATGTTTACTAAGATCTAAGAGCCAATCAGAATCGCGCTCGCGCACGCCACCGTAAGCTTACGGTAAGCGTACGGTAAGCGTACGGTAAGCGTACCGTAAGCGGGCTCAGATATATATATTGATTTAAAGGCTATTTTCTCAGAATCTACTGAACAGATTTACACCAAACCTACAAAAGGCACTTCCTTGACCTAGGGACTACCTCTCTGCCAAATTTCTAGTAATTCTGTTCAGCCGTTCGGGCTGTAGCTCGTTCTAAAGGTCCTATGGAAAAATGCATGGGAAAAACGCGTTTTGGGACCCCCCTTTTATCTCAGCCCCCGCTTGCACGGTTTTTATCAACTTTAATAAGCCCTGTACATTTGGTGGCCTTCGGCCACCAAAAGCACAGGGGGTGAGGTCAATGTGGATAGTGTTTTTTTTATTTCGATTTTATAATTTCATGTTGCCAAAATTACGTTTTTTTTCTCTATTAATAAGCCCTGCACATTTGGTGGCCTGCGGCCACCAAAAGCACAGGGGGTGGGGTAAGTGTGGATAGTGTTTTTTTTATTTTTATTTTTTTACCGTAAGCGTACGGTAAGCTTACGGTAAGCGTACGGTAAGCGTACGGTAAGCGTACCACGCGAAATTGCCGAAAAAAAAATAAAACCGTTTTTGCTCTTGGGGGATGTTTGGGGACTCCCTCAACATGACTATGTGGGAGGGAGTTGTCAAAACAGCCCCGTAACATGTTTTTGGCCATCATGTTTGATAAACAACACTCAGTGCGAGAGACAAAATGGCGGACGCCGCTTCCTGGTTTCGGCCGATTCGAATGTTTACTAAGATCTAAGAGCCAATCAGAATCGCGCTCGCGCACGCCACCGTAAGCTTACGGTAAGCGTACGGTAAGCGTACGGTAAGCGTACCGTAAGCGGGCTCAGATATATATATTGATTTAAAGGCTATTTTCTCAGAATCTACTGAACAGATTTACACCAAACCTACAAAAGGCACTTCCTTGACCTAGGGACTACCTCTCTGCCAAATTTCTAGTAATTCTGTTCAGCCGTTCGGGCTGTAGCTCGTTCTAAAGGTCCTATGGAAAAATGCATGGGAAAAACGCGTTTTGGGACCCCCCTTTTATCTCAGCCCCCGCTTGACGAATCCCCCCGAGACTTTCAGGGTAGGAGCGGAGCGTAGCGCCCCACCTATTTTGAGAAATTCGCGAGGATTCGTCGACCGGCGCCAAAGTTATTCAAAATAGAATGTTGAGGTTTTCCTATGGAAACGTGGTCCTAACTATAACTACCTACTGGCGACCGCCAGTAGGTAATATATTCACTTAAAAAACCATATATTACATCACTGTATTTAGACACTTATTTACCCATGTCTTCTTCCATTAATTTTTAGCTATACATATATTACAAATATTTTTTTTTCAGAAAGACACATATGTCATCAGTGATGTAATATTTGACATCATCAACAGAGGATTGCGGTCGCGTGAGTTATAGTTGCCTGCACTAACTATAACGGGGGAATTTCATTGGTTTTTCACGAGTGAAATGCCCAGCTAACTATAACATGTGTGAAACCTATGGTTTTTTAAGTGAATTTGCAAGGTTTTTTAAATGCTAATTCCTAACTATAACGTGTGTGAAACCTATGGTTTTTTCAGTGAATTTGTACGTTTTTTTAAATGCTAAGTTATGTATTTATTTATTTATTTATTTATTTGAAGGTTTTTCACTGTGTGCGTACCGTGCGCGCGCTGTGGGCGCTCGGTGCGCTTCGCGCACCGAGCGCCCCCGTTACGTACTTCGCGGAATTTTTCTGTTTCTACCGTGCGCGTACGCTACGCGCACTCCGCGATTTTTCATAAAAAATTTAAAATACATTTTTGCCCTTGGGGGTCCTTCTGGGACCCCCTGACCAAGGCTAGGGGGTCAGGAACTGTCCAGCCTGCCCCCTTTACACGTTATCCACCTTTATTTTTCACCCCCTCAGACTGCGAGAGACAAAATGGCAGCCGACACTTCCTGGTTTCGACCGATTCGAATGTTTACTAAGATCTAAGAACCAATCAGAATCGCGCTCGCGCACAGCGGCGTGCGCGTACGGTAAGCTTACGGGACGCGCTCGGAGCGCGCCTATAGATATATATATTGATTTAAATGCTATTTTCTCAGGAAATACTGAACAGATTTACACGAGACCTTCAAAAGGCACATCCCTGACCTGAGGGCTACCTCTCTGCCAAATTTCAAGTAATTCTGTTCAGTCGTTCGGGCTGTAGCTCGGACTAAAGGTCCTATGGAAAAATGCATGGGGAAAACGCGTTTTGGGACCCCTCCTTTTTCTCAGCCCCCGCTTGACGAATCCCCCCGAGACTTTCAGGGAAGGAGCGGAGCGCCCCACCTATTTTGAGAATTTCGCGAGGATTCGTCAATCGGCGCCAAAGTTATTCAAAATAGAATGTTGCTGATTTCCTATGGAAACACGGTCCTAACTATAACTATCTACTGGCGACCGCCAGTAGATAATATATATATATACATATATTTATTTATTTATTTTTCACTTAAAAAAACATAGGTTTCAGGGACGCTATAGTTAGTTGGACATTTCACTTGTACATAACCATAGAAATTCCGCCGTTATAGTTAGTTCAGATAACTGTAACTCGTGCCCCGCAATGCACTGCTAATGACGTCACATATTACATCATTCATGACATGGTCAGTGAGACATCACTGAAATGAATCACTGATGACAATGCAGCTCTGTGGTGCTTACTGGAGGTACCTGGTGGGCTAGTTGGCCCCCAGGGAACCTCAGGATTCAAGGAGAGTTAATCTCCCAATTTACAAAGCACCAGGGGGTGTGTTTGCACACTTGTAGTATAAGGCCCCGCCCCCTCCCTGCACCACTGTGCAAATGCGCCCCCTAGCATGTTGTAAGTTGGGGGATTAAGTCCCCTTGAATCCTGAGTATCCCTGGGGGCCAACTGCGTCGCAGAAAGGTGTAAAAAGGGGCGTGGCTTCGGACCACCTCTCTGCAACGCATCTCCCTGGCAACGCATCTCCCTGGCACATACTGGAGGTACCTGGTGGGCTAGTTGGCCCCCAGAGACCCTCAGTATTCAAGGGGAATTAAATCCCCAACTTACAACAACGCGCCAGGGTGCGCATTTGCAGAGTGCTACAGGGAGGGGGCAGGGCCTCCGGCGCGATGCCGGCTTTTTCCCCATTTTTTTATAGAAGGGGGACTTTGTGGCCCCCCTGCTTTTGCCATTTTTGGGGTCCTGCCGACCCCATCCCCTAGGCCTGACCCCTGTTTTTAATCCAAATGGGAAAAGGGCCGTGTGGACCCCCTCCTGTGACCAATTTTGGCCCAGGGGAACCCATCCCCCAGGCCATGGCCATAGATATATATATATATTTTTTTTAAGTAGGGGGGCTGCGTGACCCCCCTCCTGAGGCCTCTATTAGCCCGGGGACCCCATCCCCTGGGGCAGGCCTTTACTTTATTTTATTATTATTTTTTTATTATTGTATAGGGGGCCGTGTGACCCCTCCTTGGACACATCTGGTCCCGGTGACCCCATCCCCGGGGCCTGGCTGCTCCATTGGGGACTGTGGCGGAAGCCCCAAAGCCCACATGGTCCCACCGGCTCCTGCCTCCTGTGGGAAACGGCATTGCTTTTCCACAAGGGGAGCTGCTGACATGCAGCTCCCCTTGTGGAAAGCAATCCTGCTTTACTTCATTGAAGGTTTCCCTGCTCTCACTTCAGTGAAGAACAGCAGAGTTTGCTATGACAGGGCGGGAGCCACACGGCTCCCGCCCTGCCATAGCCAACAGCAGTGTCCCGGGGTGGGCAACCCGGGTCACTGTAGGATTTGGCCCTGGGTGTGGCGGTCCCCAGGGCCATCAAGGGCTCCAGGAGGAGGGCTGCATGACCCTCTCCCAACGTTTAAAGCCCCAGGGAGGTAGTGGTCCCCAGGGCCCAGGGGTCCGTAACGGACCCCCGCATTTGAATTCTAAATGCCCTGGAGAGGTCGTGGTCCCCGGGGCAGTGTGGGGGTGCTTGAGCCCCCCACACAAATAATTTATTGCAGCCCCGGGGAGGTGGCGGTCCCTGGGGCTTGGGGGCCCGCAAGGCCCGCCCTTTTTTAATTAAACCCCGGGGAGTTGGCGGTCCCAGGGGCAGCGTGGGGGGTGGGACACCCCCACACAATATTTTCTGAATAAGCCCAGGGGAGGCCAGGTGCCCTCCGCACATAATCTGCATAGCCCCAGGGAGGTGGCGGTCCCCCGGGATGCGGGGCTCCCGGGCCCCCACTATTATTTTCTCACAATGCCACCGGGACCGGGCCCAGCCGGGGGCCTCATTAAAATGAAGCGAGGGAGCCAGCGCTTCATTTTTCAAAACAATTTGTTTGGATTTGCGACCCCAACGCAATTCCGCCTATTTGTTTTTTAAAAAATTGCTTTTTTGGGCCCTGGGGGTCCTTGTGGGACTCCCTGAGCAGGGCTAAGGGGTCAGTGTGTTTCTACCATGCCCCCTTTTCTTTTTTTTTAATCTTTGTTTTACTATTTTCTTGTGACTCGAAGATGGCTGCCAACACTTCCTGGTTTAGAGTGTTGGCAGCCAATCACAGTGAAGCTCGTGCTCGGGAGGGTTCGTGAACCCACCGCTGCCCCAGATATTGAAACTTTTTCTTTTTTTAATTTCTGAGCAACTACTGAACGGATTTACACCATTTAACAAAAAGGGCTCTTTCCGAACCAAGGGCTACCCTTTTGCCAATTTTGGTGTAAGTTCATTCAGCAGTTCAGGCTGTAGCTTTGTCTAAAGATTCCTATGGAAATGAAAAGGGGCAAATGTATTTTGGGACTCCCCTTTTTTCTCGGCCCCCGCTTGATGAATCACCCTGAAACTTTCAAGATAGGAGCTGACCGGAGCGCCCCACTAGTTTTGAAAAATTCTCGAAGATTCGTCAACCGGCGCCAAAGTTATTGGGAAAAGAAAAAACGCTTTTTGAATAGAAACAAAGTCCCAACAATAACTACATACTGGCGACTGCCAGTAGGTAATATATATATATATGTATATATAGCGCCAGTAGGTAGTTATAGTTAGGACCTAGTTTCCATAGGAAAGGCGTTTGACGAATCTTCATGAAACTCTCCAAAAAATAGGGCCGGACCGCTGAGTTTGTGTGTTGAACGTTTTGGGGTGATTCGTCAAGTGGGGGCCGAGAAAAAAGGGGGGTCCCGAAGAGCGTTTTCTTAATGTTATTTTCCAGAGCAAACTTTATTATAGGCTACAGCCTGACCTGCTGAATAGAATTACACCAAATTTGGGTAAAAGGTAGATCTTGGTTTAGAGTGCACCCTTTTTTAAATGGTGTAAATCCATTCAGTAGTTCCTGAGAAATTTATAAAAGAAAAATATCGATATCTGACCACCGAGGAGTCGCGACTCCACGCGAGCATGGGCTTTATTCTAATTGGTTGCCAATACTCCAAACCAGGAATTGTTGGCAGCCATTTTGTGACTCGGTTACCGAGTCAGAAGAAAACTGTGCAAAATATGCTTCCCCCCAAGCCCCGGGACCGTTACCTCCCCGGGGCTTATGGTAATGGGTTGGGGGAGCCTCGGGCCACCCCAAGCCCTGGGGACCGCCATAATAAACAGTGCGTGGAGGGGCTCAAGCCCCCTCACACTGCCCTGGTGCCCTGGGGACCACCATCTCCCCGGGGCACTAACATTTAAATTCGGGGTCCGTTATCGACACCCGGGGACCACCACTTCCCGGGGCTTTAGAAATGTTGGGCCCTTGATGGCCCTGGAGACCGCCACCCCCCAGGGCCGGCTCCTGCAGTGTCCCTGGGTGCCCACCCCCGGGACATGGCTGTTTGCTATGACAGGGCGGGAGCACGGCTCCCGCCCTGTCATAGCAAACTTTGCTTTGGTTTTTGGAAGCGAGAGCAGAAAACTTGCTCCAGCTTCTAAAAAGCAAAGCAGAATTGCTTCTGCACAAGGGGATGTCAGCAGTTAGCTCCCCTGGTGGAAAAGCAATGTCGGGTCCCACAGGAGGCGGGGAGCCGGCGGGACCGTGAGGGCATTGGGGCTCCCCCCAGGGTCCCCAAGGAGAGGCCATGCCCCGGGGGATGGGGTCCTTGGGGCCACAAATGGCCTGGGAGGGGGACCACTCAGCCCCTCTCCCTTTAAAAGAAAAAAACATTTGGGTATGCCCCGGGGGATGGGGTCCCTGGGTCAAAAATGGCCCGGGAGGGGGGCCACACGGCCCCCTCCCTTAAAAAAAATAATTAAAGAATTGGTCGTGCCCCAGAGGATGGGGTCCCTGGGGCAGTAAGTGGCCCAGGGAAGGGGGTGGCCCCCTTCCACTCAAAAGTACATATTTTAAGAATTGTTCATGCCCCGGGGCATGGGGTCCCCACGGCGAATATAAATTAATTGAAGTAGATTGTTTTTGTTTTACGAAGTTTGAACTCGCGACCCTAGCGTGCCGCTCAGCGCGGCCCCCTAGTGTAAATGCGATGGGTGCACGGCGCTCAGCGCGGCCTCCTAGTGTAAACGCGATGGGTGCGCAGCTCTCAGCGTGGCCAACAGTGTGAACGCGGTGGGTGCGCAGCCCCCTTGTGTAATCGTGATGGGTGCGTGGCTCCCAGCGCAGCCCCCTAGTGTAAACCTAATGGGTGCACAGTTCCTAATGTCGCAATGGGTGCGCGACTCCAAGCAAAAATAATTACGATTTTTTTTCTAACGCTAGGTTTATGTTGGGTTATTGGGTGGCTCTAAAAAGAGCCCTTGTTTACATTGGGAGATTGATATAGTACATATAAGTGCGGATGCAGAGCTTCAGGTTGTTGAGAAACACTCTATTCACTTGATCATTAAAGTGTACTCCATCACTTCTGTAGATGCCATCCATATGGAAACGTAGATTGTTGTTGTACATGGAGCCCATCCTATGGTCTCGGAGGTAAGCAGAAACAGCTTTATTGCCATTTTTTCTAGCTTTCTCAATCTGTGGACAGAATCTATTGGACCACTTCCATTTCTGTCTTTGGCATATTTTAGAGTATACAAAGACAGTTTTGGGGAAAAGCAACATCAATTCTGCAAAGGTGTCCTTCATTAGCATTTCCAGACCAACCCCAGTCAATGTGATTAGGTCATTGCCACCACAGTGCACAATCATGAGGTCAGGGGGTTGGAGATGTCAAAAGGTTTTAACCAAAGGCATCAATTGGTGCAACTTTAATCCTCTTTGTCCAATCCATTTAATGTCCACATTTTGCAACGCTAGGTCTTT
This sequence comes from Triturus cristatus, assembly GCF_964204655.1. Lineage (NCBI taxonomy): Eukaryota > Metazoa > Chordata > Amphibia > Caudata > Salamandridae > Triturus > Triturus cristatus. The sequence goes on from NC_140581.1 coordinate 649,521,200, forward strand.
GTCAATACCTCTGTGTTCAGCATACCTTTTGCACCAGAAAACATAGCTGTGTCTCACAATCCACACTCTAAGCATCTTGAAAGGAAGCCTGGATGTAATGAAAAGATGTCTGTAGCTGAAGTAGTCAGTATCTAAAATGGTTGACAAGATGCAGTTTTTAAAAAAGAAGAGAAATAATTGGGTGTTTAAGAACATTATACAGTCAAAAATAGGGTGGATGTATCTGTCTTTAAAAAGCATGTTTCTTATTGGTTAGTAAAAAAATGTTTGAAAGGTACAGTAGATAGGATAAGCTCATATTTTGAAAAGTCAACCACATCTACTGTTAGCATTTTCAACATTGTGTGGTGAACTAGAAATTATGCTGAACTTGTGACCTGTAAGTTAAGTTGAGTGTTCCATGAACTGTTGCTATGGAAACTGGCACTAAGCAGAATGGGGGAAGGGCTGGATCTTTGCTATGGATTAAAAATGTGAAATTGTGATGTATATGTAAGTGAAATTTCATCAAAAGTAAGATTTCCCAAGTCAAGAGTATTTTTAGAAGTGGTGTGGACTTAAAAAATAGTTGAGTTTTTATTGGTGATATGTTTTTCAACTCCAGTGTCGGTGTGTGGCTCCGTCGCGGTGGGATCACGACTTTAGAACCTTCAAGAATGAGTTTGGGCAATTTTAGAAGTCTGTTTGTAAGGGTTAATAAATGTAACCAATAAAAAATGTGTTTTGAAATGTAAAATAATGTAGGAAGGAATGTGATTTGTTAGTCATATATATTTGTGTGGAGAACGAGAGGGAAACTTTGCCAATTCTGGTTCTACCTTGATGAGATTGGTGCATTACATTGATTGTGTGCATAAGCAAATCTTTTATGAGTTTGCGATATTTGAAAATCTGCAAATCAATTTGAAAGGTGAGTTATAATTTTGTGAGGTGTATTATGGATTAGGTTTATTTTTTTGTCTTGAAATTGTTTATTAGCATTTTATAAACATAATACGATACAAAGAATATATGTGTATTGTAGTTTGTTTTATTGTAGTTATATATTGTTTGAGTTCGTTTTTGAATAGTAATATGTGTATATTGGAAGATGGATTAGTGATTGTGGTAGTTTGTTTTTGTGTGTGGTTATGTACATTTCTAGTATACAGCATAATTTTAGCTGTTGCTTTAAATTTGGAGCTGGAGTCTGTTGAGTTTTAAGGTGTTCATGGACTTCTGTCTGAACTATGTTTCTACTTCTATATGTATTTTGATATGTTTTATACATTTGAAGGTGCATGATGTATAATAAAGAGGTGTTGTTATTAATTAGGCTTCTTTTCTTAAGTCTCTAGAGAAGGGCAGTTCTCTGCCGCATAATTTTTTATGTTTGTCTGAAATTTGATGTTTTTTCTGTGAATTTTTAAGGTTTGGATTGTGGTAAGGTAGAGACACATTCATGTACGCTTCTAGGAATATGATGACAGTTTTACTAAAGATATGTGAAGGGTTCCTACTTTGTATCTAGGTAGGTGTTTTATTATAAGTAGTTATAGAATTGCTAAGCAGAAGCCTGAAACCAAGCTTTTAGATGTTTGTAGAGATGTTGGGCCCGATTCACAGAACTAACTTAAGACAAAATCCTAAACTTACTACCATTTTGGTATTCACAGAAGGCACTTACTCATTTTGGTATTCACATAAGGCACTTACTCATTTCGGTATTCACAGAAGTTAGGAGTCCTAACTTTAGGACTCCTAACTGCCTTATGTGAATACCGAAAGTCTTAAAGTTAGGATTTTTCTCAGTTTAGGAGTAGTAAAGTTAGGAGTAAAGGTTTGTGATGTTATACTGTTTAGTATTTTTGGTCCTGAATAGAAGTGTAGAGAAGGTGAGAGTGTTATAAATGTAGGTGTTGAACAAGAGGTGGAAGATAGTAGTACTCAAAAGTTTGCTAAAAAAATTACAAAGTTTAAAGTAGTTTGTAGTGAAAAACCAAATTATGTTTGTATCTGTTGTAGACGTAGTCACTATAATAATCAAACTAGGAATGTTGATGTGTATTTAAAAACTGAAAAGGAAAACAATGATAAGTGGGAGCAATTTGGTGCTTATTTGATGGTGGAAGGTTGTTTTGTGTTGAGTACTGATCAATGTATTTGTAAATATTGTTACAGCAAACTAGAAGAAAATAAATTACCAGCTAGAGCTGTACATAATAACCTAGAGTTGGAAGCTATTTCTTCAGAACTAGAAGATTTAAATACATATGAATGTATTAATTTCTAATTCAATCTGTGCACCTGTTTCAGGCTATTGATCGTATGGAGCCTAAAACAGGTAAGCTGCCTCCTACAGACTTACTAAGAGGTTTAAAAGGAAGAGTTGTATATTTACCTTTGGATTTAAAACGAAATTGAAACAGTTGGTGTAGGTCTAGAAGAAATAGAACCTGTAGTTATTCTAGTTAATGGTGTACCAACAAAGAGTTGGAAAATGTGGCAAGAGTTAGTAGATGTGAGCAAACTTAAAAAAATCTACATTATATCTTACACAGAACAATATTTATTATAAAAATATACCTGTGGATGAAGAAGAACTATCTTTAGGAGATGACAAAGAAATTTCAACTGGCCAAATTGAAAAAGTCGATGTCTCCTTTACATTCAAAAGAAGAGATTGGAACTACTACTGAATTATTCCAAATGAAGAAAGCTAAGGGAACTCCCATGAGTGTTTGGGAAAGAAGTTTAGAAGCGTGTTGTTTTCCACAGCTGTTCCCCACTGGAAAAGGTGGAAGATATGATGAACGACCTGGGCAGATTTTAGCTTCAACTATCGTACAACAAGATTATACTCAGAAGATCCAAGATTTTGACAATGTATTCCATACATATTTCTTCTTTTGTTTGAAAGTGACTTGTCTACACTTTCGTATATGCAGTGAACCACATGTTAAAGACAGGAGTTCATCTTACTGATCTTTTCGCAAAGGAATTCTTGCACAAAGTAGAACAAAGAGATGATCATTTAGAATCTCAGTTGAGTAATTTGATGGCGTGTCAACGTGGTACTAATGAACATTGGTATCGTCATCATGGAGAACTGAAATGTATGCTAAGGAATTTAGAAACCCCTACGTGGTTTGTTACGCTAAGCTGTGCAGAATACGCATGGGACAATTTACTTGATTTTCTACGAGAAGCAAATTCAAACGCTAAAAACATTGAATTCAAGACACCTGGAGAGCTGTGTTCCTTGGATCCAGTCAATGTGTGCAGATATTTTAATCATAGGTTTCAAGCAATGATGACTTTTATCTGCAATAAAAAGAACCCACCTCTTGGAGAAGTTATTGATTTCTTTTGGAGAAAGGAGTACCAAGCCAGAGGTGCTCCACATATACATACGTTATTATGGATTAAGGATGCTCCTAAATTTGGAACCAATTCTGATGAGACTGTATTAATTTTTAATGGAAGACTATGTTACTTGTGGTATTCCAAAACCTAGAGGAGAAAATACCTTAAAACTGCAAGTTTTAAGGTTTCAAAATCATCGATGTGGAAAGTATTGACGACGGAAATACAAGCCCAAGGAAAAATGTTATACAAAATGTCGATTTGGTTTTCCACGTTCAGCAATTTCCAAAGGAAGAGTCAACAGTTTTATGTCAGCAGTGAGACATACTATCACTCGAAAATCTCCAAAGAATACTTACAATATAACGAGAAGTGAAGAATCAAAATATATTAATGACTACAATCCAGTAATTTTGACAATGTGGAATGCTAATATGGATATCCAGTATGTTGCAGATAATGCCATTGCTGTTGCTCGCTATGTTACATCTTATATAACAAAATGTGAAAAGATGGAGTTAAAAGAAATGTGGGAAGATATTTCACAAGAGAAGAGTAATAGTAAAAAAATGTACACCTTTAGTTTGAAGATGCTTTCACATCGAGAGATTGGATCCTAGGAATGTTCGGATCGGTTGACATCTGCAAGTTTATATTCAAAGTCAAGAGGAATCGTTTGGGTAAGTCTAGGTCTTGCTGCAACATGAAATCATGTATTGAAATCTGTACAAGAAATTGAATACTTGGCACGGAATGAACCAAAAAGTACAGATATTCGTAAAACAAATATGTTGGATACGTACTATCCTAACAGAAGTCCACATATAGAAAACATACGTCTCTATGAAGTACTGTAACATTACTCCTTTAAGAGAAATGTTACAGAAAATATAAATGAAGGAAAATATGCAGTGATTGGATGTGAAGGATGTTTGGTAAAACATGCCAAAGAACATCTGATTAATCACAGGAAACTCAGTTGCGATACTCCAGATAAAAGAGAATGTTTTTATTTAGCACTTCTACAACTCTTCAAGCCTTAGCGGACTGTCATGGAATTACTTGGAGATTTGGAGTGTTATGAAGATTCGTTCAATGCATGTAAAGATAGCATTGAATGTACAATTTTTCCAAATGATCTGTAAATGTTGAACGAAGAGATTAATCATGAAACTACGATTGCAGCTGAAATAGTTAGAGACAGCTCTCAAGATAGTCAGAGTTCTGCTGCACTAAGTCAAGATCCATTAGGAGAACCCATTGTTGAAAATGAAGCAGCAATAGCAATGAGTGAAGTGCAATTGGCTATGCAACAAGCACAACAAGACACCATTGATTTGGAAAACCTAGAAGAACAACTGAATATTGAACATAAAGATATATATCAGGAGCTTACACAACATATACAACATAGTTTACTGCATGTAAAGAAAGAATGCCAATGCCCATCATTTAAACCTATTCGAATGTACATCAGTGGTCAAGCTGGAACAGAAAAAAGTTTCTTAATTAAAGGTTTGAGAGGTTATCTATAGAAAACCACTGACTCACATTTATATTGTGTTGTAACCGCTCCAACTGGGCTAGCAGTACACAATATTAAAAGGATTACATTACATTGTTTACTCATGTTACCAGTAGAACATGAAAATAAGTTGGAATATCACAAGCTATCTGGAGAAGCTTGTTATGAAGTGTCTAAAGTACTGAAGAAAATGAAAGGTCTGATAATTGATGAGGTAAGCATGGTCTTAAAATTAATGCTTGCCTTTGTACATTTAAGAACGCAGCAGATTTTAAAAACAGACTTTGATGTTTTCTTTGGAGGAAAACATATAATTGTATTCAACGATCTATTACAAATGACTCCTGTGAAAGGCCAACCAGTTTTTAAGACCCTTGCTCATGAAGACACTAAAAAATCACTGGGAAGTATTGGAAATGTGAACATTTGGTCTCATTTTGAATATAAATAACGTATTAAGAATATGCGAAAAGCAAGTGATGAACATTATGGAAACATTCTTCAAGAGATTAGAATTGGTATCTTGACAAAGGATGGCAAAGAAGCTTTACAAACTCGGCAACTAACAAACTTGATTCCAAATGAAAATATTGCATTTGGAAGAATGTACCAAAAAATTGCTGAAAATAAGTCTATAATTTGCCTTATGCCAACACTGAAAGAATGCTCTACATTCAATGAAGTACCGTTGAAACTGGAGAAACAACCGATAATGAAACTGGAAGCTATTGATAAAATAGAGCATTAAGGAGTTACCATTCCTCTGTCAGAGAAATTACAGTCAAAATTAGACTCTTTGGAAAAATCTAAATCTAAGACTGCTGGTTTGGAAAAGATCTTACATGTATGTGCAAACTGTCGGGTAATATTACGGCGTAATTTAGATGTTATAAAAGGTTTAGTGTTCGGAGCAATGGGAAAAGTTGTTAATTATGTAAAGTTTCAGAACAGAGAAGAAATTGAATATTTGAAGATTACATTTATCAGATTGAAGAGGTCAAACAGATTGGACATTGTGCTGTTCGTTTCTTGCTTGTAAAAGATTTGTATGTTCGTAGAAAACAGTTTCTTCTTTGTTTAGCATATGCAGTGACCATTCATAAATCTCAAGGTTTAAGTGTAGCCAGTGCTTTGGTAAATATTGGAAGTTCAGTGTTTAAAGAGGGTATGACAAATGTTGCATTGTCTCGAGTAAGAACATTATCTGGATTGTATTTGATTGACTTTGATGTGAGAAAGATTAGTGCAGTTGCAAATTGTGTAAGAGAGTATACTTGGTTAAGAAGACTGTATGCTCCCAACTTAGGTGAATATCCAGTATATAGCGTGTAGTATGTCCAAAATGAACATATGAGAAACATTGTAGTGAGGTCGGAAAGAAGAAAAAAATGAAGAGAATGTTGAGGCTCCAAAGAAAATGAAAACGGACACTGTTGATGATATTGTAGGATACCAGTTAGAAAATAGTTCAGGTATCAACTGCTATGCTAATTTAATTTTGAATGTCGTTTTTTGTTTTGAGAATCTACATCATCAAATTATGGAGAATCGAGAAAAAAGATTTTGTTCTTTGTTGCATAATATTTTTGAAAAATTGACAACTGATAAAACTAAAATCCAAACTGCTTCTGGCATTCTGCATCTTTTGGATATAGGTTCTGGTTCTTCACAATTTACACTTAATGTACAGCAAGATGCTCAAGAATATCTTATGCTTATGCTTGCAGTATTGGAAGGTGAAAGAATACATATTGAAAATCTGGTTGGACTACATTACAGATGGGATCATAAATGTGGAGACTGTTCATTTTCTTCTACCACTGAAATAGACACTGAACGATTCATATATTTGACAATACCAGATTGCAAAATAGTGTATTTTACCAAATAAGTGAAATCAGTTAATCAAGATATGAAATGTACTCAGAAATGTTGTCAAAATTATTTATAGAAAGATTTGGACAATATATAATTTTAATGCTACAACTTTGTAGAGCAGATGGAAGAAAATTGGAAACGAAAATTATAAATGTTGTGGCAAGTCAAGTGTCAAAACGTTTAAAGCAGTTGTTATTATTTTCCATCATGGACATAGTTCAACATATGGACACTATACTGTGTATTTAAGATGCAATAAAGGATGGACACTTTGTAATGATGCCCATTTAGAATTCAAATGTTGGTTGCCCTTTGAGTTACAAATTTATATTTAATATTTTTGCTGCCAAAGTTCTGAAAACATCATTCGGCCTATTGGGAAGATGTCAATATGTATTAACAAGTTTATTTCAGTTATTGTCAATGCAAATGAATTCACAAACATAATTTGACGAATTGGGAAGATATCAAAATGAATTAATGAGTTATTTTGGATATTTTCAATGGAAACAGTTAGGGAAACATCATTTGGCCTATTGGAAAGATGTGATCAATTACTGTTTTTATTTTCATTTCGGTTCATTGATATTGCATTTGGAAAATTGTGATAGAAAAAAGTAGTTCATACATTTGGAATTTTCTGCAATGTAAATAAAAATGTTTATTTTTGAAAATGTAACTAGATAGTTGAGGTTGTTGCGGATATTTTGAACAGAATTTTTTTTTTTTTTACACTCTTATCGATTGTATTTTTTTCCCCGCTGTTTGCTGTTTTATGATGATCAACATTGAAATCACTGTGTATGGTGAAATTCAATAGACTCTGAAAACAGCAAAAAAGGCAAATTGAATATGTTATGTAATTGTACAATTATGTTGTGTTCTTAAAACTATATTATTATATGTAATACCCTTATTTTTTCTTCTCTTTTACAGACACTAATTCTAAAGTTTGAAAATATTTTGAATTTAGATGATAATAAAACAACTGAAAAAATTGTTTCAATGACTTTCATATCTACTTCAAAAAAGGTAAGATTAAGTAACTACCCATGCAGAACTGTAGTCACCTATAGGCACATGCATCAAAGGAAAAACCGGTCGCAAACGGGCAAAAATCGCAATTTAAGTAATCTCTAAAATGCGAGTACTTAAATTGCGATTGCATTTAAGGAATCCCAAATTGAGATTCCTTAAATGCAATGCATTAAAGTAAAAAAATTAGCGATTTTGCTAATAGGGGGAGCAAATTACCATGAAGTTGAACTTCATAGTAATTTGCAAAAACTTTGAAAAATGCACTTTTGTGCATTTTTCCAAGTTTCATGTTGTGCACACACATGCCCTTAGGGAATGTGTTTGTGCAACATATGTGCACAGATCAATTTCAGGGGTGCAAAAGGGTGTCATTTTGACACCCTTGCACCCTTTAAATTGCATGAGCAATTTGCGACTACCTACTGGTACTCGCAAATTGCTCATGCAATCTCCAATTCATTCCTAAGGGCCTGGAGGCCCATAGGAATGAATGGGATGGCATTCCTTAATTGCGACTCACAATTTGCGAGTTGCAATTAAGGAATGTGTAGGAATCTCTATTTTTATTACGATTCCTACATGCATAGGCTTTTGCTATTCCTTAATTGCGATTCCTTAATAATCGCAATTAAGGAATCGCAAAAGACTATGTTGATGCATGTGCTAGCTAGACACTACTCATTCAGTCCTTCAATAACCCAGAAACTACTCATGCACTGCTCCAATCACTCGTGCACTACCCATGCATCCCTCCAATCACCCAGCCAGTACCATGTACTTATCCAATCACTCCCCCAATACGCATACAATCCGTTAATCACCAAGCCACTATTAATTCACTCCTTCAATTACCCAGGTAGTACCCATGCAGTCCAGCAATCACCCTATCACTACACATGCACTCCTCCAATCACCCAGCCAGTACCATGTACTAATCCAATCACTCCGCCAATACCCAATCACTTATGAATTCACCATGCACTATCCTTGCAGTACTCTAATCATCCAGTCAATACCCATGTACTCATGACCCAGGCACTAACCATGCACTGCTACAATCACCTGTGCACTACCCATGCAGTCCTCTAATCACCAAGACACTACTCATTCACTCCTTCAATTACCCAGGTAGTACCCATGCACTCCAGCAATCACCTTGTCAATACCCATTCACTCCACCAATCATCCAGTCAGTACCCATGTACTCATGCAATGACCCAGGCACTAACCATGCACTGCTACAATCACCTGTGCACTACCCATGCAGACCTCTAATCAAATAGACATCTCTCATTCACTCCTTCAATTACCCAGGTAGTACCCATGCACTCCAGCAAACACACTGTCAATACCCATGCACTCCTCCAAACATCCAGCCAGTACCATGTAATTATCCAATCACTCCGCAAATACCCAAGCACTTATAAATTCACCATGCACTATCCTTGCAGTACTCTAGTCATCCAGTCAGTACCCATGTACACATGCAATGACCCAGGCACTAACCATGCAGTTCTACAATCGCCTGTGAACTACCAATGCAACCCTCTAATCAACTAGACACTACTCATTCACTCCTTCAATTACCCAGGAACAACCCATTCACTCCAGCAATCACCCTGTCACTACCAATGCACTGCTCCAATCACCTAGCCAGTACCATGTACTAATCCAATCATTCTGCCAATATCCAAGCACTTATAAATTCACCATGCACTATCCTTGCAGTACTCTAATCATCCAGTCAGTACCCATGAACTCAAGCAAGGACCTAGGCACTAACCATGCAGTGCTAGAATCAGCTGTGAACTACCCATACAATTCTCTAATCACCTAGACACTACTCATTCACTCCTTCAATTACCCAGGTAGTATCCGTGCACTCCAGCATTCACCCTGTCACTACCCATGCACTCCTCCAATCACCCAGCCAGTACCATATACTTATCCAATCACTCCGCCAATACCCAATCACTTATAAATTCACCATACACTCTCCTTGCATTACTCTAATCATTTAGTCAGTACCCATGTACTCATGCAATGACCCAGGCAGTAACCATGCACTGATACAATCACCTGTGCACTACCTATGCAGTCCTCTAATCACCTAGACACTACTCATTTACTCCTTCAATTACCCAGGTAGTACCTATGCACTCCAACAATCACCCTATCACTACCCATGCACTCCTCCAATCACCCAGCCAGTACCATGTACTAATCCAATCACTCCGCCAATACCGAAGCACTTATAAATTCACTATGCACTCTCCTTGTAGTACTCTAATCATTTAGTCAGTACCCATGTACTCATGCAATGACCCAGGCAGTAACCATGCACTGCTACAATCACCTGTGCACTACCTATGCAGTCCTCTAATCACCTAGACACTACTCATTCACTCCTTCAATTACCCAGGAACTACCAATGCACTCCAGCAATCACCCTGTCACTACCCATGCACTCTTTCAATCACCCAGCCATTACCATGTACTAATCCACTCACTCTGCCAATATCCAAGCACTTATAAATTCACCATGCACTATCCTTGCAGTACACTAATGTAATGACCCAGGCACTAACCATGTAGTGCTACAATCACCTGTGATCTACCAATGCAGCCCTCTAAGCACCTAGACACTACTCATTCACTCCTTCAATTACCCAGGAACAACCCATGCACTCCAGCAATCACCCTGTCACTACCAATGCACTCCTCCAATCACCTAGCCAGTACCATGTACTAATCCAATCATTCTGCCAATATCCGAGCACTTATAAATTCACCATGCAATATCCTTGCAGTACTCTAATTATCCAGTCAGTACCCATGTACTCATGCAATGACCTAGGCACTAACCATGCAGTGCTTCAATCACCTGTGCACTACCCATACAATCCTCTAATCACCTAGACACTACTCATTCACTCCTTCAATTACCCAGGTAGTATCCGTGCACTCCAGCAATCACCCTGTCACTACCCATGAACTCCTTCAATCACCCAGCCAGTACCATATACTTATCCAGTCACTCTGCCAATACCCAAGCTCTTATAAATTCACCATGTACTATCCTTGCAGTATTCTAATCATTTAGTCAGTACCCATGTACTCATGCAATGACCCAGGCAGTAACCATGCACTGCTACAATCACCTGTTCACTTCCTATGCAGTCCTCTAATCACCGAGACACTACTCATTCACTCCTTCAATTACCCAGGAACTACCAATGCACTCCAGCAATCACCCTGTCACTACCCATGCACTCCTCCAATCACCCAGCCATTACCATGTACTAATCCAATCACTCTGCCAATATCCAAGCACTTATAAATTCACCATGCACTGTCCTTGGAGAACTCTAATCATCCAGTCCGTACCTATGTACTCATGCAATGACCTAGGCACTAACCATGCAGTGCTACAATCACCTGTACTCTACCCATACAATCCTGTAATCACCTAGATACTACTCATTCACTCCTTCAATTACCCAGGTAGTATCCATGCAATCCAGCAATCACCCTGTCACTACCCATGCACTCCTCCTGTCACCCAGCCAGCACCATGTACTTATCCAATCACTCTGCCGATACCCAAGCACTTATAAATTCATCATGCACTATCCTTGCAGGACTCTAATTAAGGGTGGGCGGAATTTGCGAAATTGACTTTCGCAAATTATCGCGAAATTGTGCAAAATCTACGCGAGCATACGGAACTTTCGCAAAGATGCGGAGATTGCTTTTCCCGCCCGTTCGCGCAGGGAAATATAGCTCCAACTTGCCCATGCGGTCACTAATGAGCGCGGCCATCTTGCTCGCAATGCTTATTTCCTGTTGGCGATCGCAATGACGTGTTCGCGATCGCAAACTCTCGCGGGATAGCGCGACCGGCTACCAACAATCCAACATCTTGTGGCACGCGCGAACGGATAGGAAAACTCGTCGGCGAACGCAGGGACCCTGTAAGTCGCGACTGCGCGCAAGAATGCATTTTTAAAGTGCGAACAAGAAAAAAACTTCCATTTCGCGGTAGATTGCAAAAGTTTTGACATTTTCGCGCTCTCCGCAGAACGCGAAAATGTCAAAATATTGCAAATTCCGCGATCGGAACGAAATTTACCACCCAGGCCTAACTCTAATCATGCAGTCAGTACCCATGTACTCATGCAATGACCCAGGGAGTATCCATGCACCTATGGAATAACTCAGACACTACTCATGCACTACTGCAATCACCAAGCCAGTATCCATACACTCATTCAATCAATCACTCTGCCATTACCCAAACCTTCATTAAAAAAACATGGACTACCCTTGCACTTTTCCAATCAACCACACAATGTCCTTGGCTGCTCTCATGCAGTCCCTCAGGTAATTTTTCTTTCTTTAACCAATAGATGTGGTTCCGTAAGAAGCGTTTAAAACAAAAAAATTAACAATCTAAATTTTTGTGGTATTTTTTAAACCTTTTTTCTTTTTTGTGTGTTTTTTTTAAATTAGAGAAAAATGAAAAACAACAAACGAGCTGTTTAACAAAAAGAAAAGCGCATTGTAATTTTTTTTAAACATTTATGTGCTTTTATGGCAGCTCTTATAACATCGAGACATTGCTCTCCAATCCAGAGTTTAGTCTCACACTTCTTGCAAACGATTGCAGCTTCAAAAAGTTCAGGGACAATGTGGGGCCTTGGCACTGGAAGAACTTGCTGGGATGAGGTAGAAGGAGCCTTTGTATCTCGATCTGCCTCCTCATTAAGCTGCCTCCTCCTCTCCTCTCTAGTCAGGTGAACCGGGGGCAAAGTCTCCAGATGTTTTTTCATGTTGCTGGTTCCACATGAATATTTCTTCTCAGTTCCTCTGGATAGTATTCGTTCGCATATGGTACACGTGACTTTATGGGTGTTCACTTTTTTCTCGCCCTCCGGAACTGAAAAGAAGGCCCACACAATGCTCTCCTTTCTCTTTTTGATTGGTTATATAATTTCTTCCTCCTCTTCCATATCCAAGGGGTCAATTGTTGGTTTATTGGAAGCCATAGTCTTGCAGAAAATAGTCAATAAACAAACAAAAGTTGAAAAAAAGAAGAGAGAAACAGCAAGCAGGTCTTCTCTCCAAGGTAGCCAAATAATAGGAGGAATATCACAAGGATGGAACCTCCCCCTTACAAAATGAAAATGATTTAAACCAATCAAATTCTTTCTTTTCCTGCTGACACGAAGTTGCGTAGGGTGCGCGCAAGTGTAACATATTGTATACATAATTATAAACTATAAAAAAATGTTTAGACAATATTTTAAAAAGGATATTAGTGAAAGTGTTTATACAAATCTAATATTTGAACTTTATATAGTGATATTTCACACATTAAAAATACGCCGAAGTCACAACCCCAGCATGATCCAGCGTGACCGCAGAAATACGTGCGGGGAGGGGCTGCTCACTGTATGCGCATATATCCTTAGTAGTATACTGAAAAAAATACTTTACAAATAGTTTTCTAAATTAAATTAGTCAAACACTATAACCAAACATTTTATTTCATTCTATAATGATATTTCATACTTTTCAAATTATGCAGAAGTCGTGACCCCGGCGCGATGCCGGCATGAAGTGCCAGCGCGACTTCTGAAATGTGCGGTCGCAAGGTGCGCACAGCCATCGAGTAGGAGTCGCTTACCATGCGCGACTTCTTTGTAATAATCAAAAGAAAATAAAAGAATGAATGTAGTTTTCCTAAGTATAAATTATTCTTTACTTTTGTTTTATATATATATATTAACTACTGGCGGTCGCCAGTAGGTACTTATAGTTAGAACCTATTTCCAATAGGAAAAGCATTTTTTGTTTTCCCAATCACTTTGGCATCGTTTGACGAATCATCGCAAAATTTTCAAAACTAGTGGGGCGCTCCGGTCAGCTCCTGCCTTGAAAGTTTCGGGGTGATTAGCCTAGCGGGGCCCGAGATAAAAGGGGGGTCCTAAAACGTGTTTTCTCCATGACACGGCTACAGCCTGAACTGCTGAACGAAATTATACCAAATTTGCTAAAAGGTAGTTCAGATTGGTTCAGAAAGAGCCATTTTTGGTAAAGGATGTAAATCCGTTCAGTAGTTCCTGAGAAATTCAAAATATAGAGGTCAGAAAATCAATTTAAGACACGGCTACAGCTCAAACTGCTTAATGGAATTACACCAAATTTGCCAAAAAGGTAGTGCTTCGTTCAGAAAGCGCCCTTTTTTTAAATGGTGGAAATCTTTATATATATCTGGGCGGGACAAGTTAGGACTCCTAACTTTAGGACTCCTAAATGCCTTCTGTAAATACTGAAAGCCTTAAAATTAGATTTTTTCTCAGTTTAGTAGTAGTAAAGTTAGGAGTCCTAACTTTAGGACTCCTAAACTGAGAAAAATCCTAATTTTAAGACTTTCGGTATTCACAGAAGGCATTTAGGAGTCCTAAAGTTAGGACTCCTAACTTTTGTGAATACCGAAGTGAGTAAGTGTCTTCTGTGAATACCAAAATGAGTAAGTGCCTTCTGTGAATACGAAAATGGTAGTTAGTTTAGGATTTTTACTTAAGTTAGTTCTGTGAATCAGACCCTAAAACACTACCCCCGCATGAACCCCTATACTACCAAAACACCACTGCCCTACCCTAAACCCTAAAACAGTTCCCCAGCATGACCCACTACACTACCCATACACAACTGCACTACCATAAACCCTAAAACACTACCCACAGCATGACACCCTACACTACCCAAAGACCACTGCACTACCCTAAACCCTAAAACACTACCCCCCACATAACCCCCTACACTACCCAAAGACCACTGCATTACCCTAAACCCTAAAACACGACCTCCTACACTACACAAACACCGCTGCACTACCCTAAACACTAAAACACTACCCCCAGCACAACCCCCTACACTACACAAACACAACTGCACTACCATAAACCCTAAAACACTACCACCAGCATGACCCTCTACACTACCCAAAGACCACTGAACTACCCTAAACCCTAAAACACTACCCGCACACAACCTCCTACACTACCCAAAGACCACTGCACTACCCTAAACGCTAAAACACGACCCCCTACACTACACAAACACCACTGCACTACCCTAAACTCTAAAACACTACCCCCTACACTACTCTAACACCACTGCACTACCCTAAACCATAAAAAACTACCCCCTACACTACAAAAACACCACTGCACTACCCTAAACCCTAAAACACTTCCCCCTACACTACACAAACACCACTGCACTACCCTAAACCCTAAAACACACACTCAGCACGACCCCTAAACTACACAAACACCACTGCACTACCCTAAACCCTAAAACACTACCCCCTACACTACACAAACACCACTGTGAAGAACCAGAACCAATTGGGCCTGGCGGCGCAGGGTACGCCTTAATCTCCTGGGTTCTCCTGCTTCAGCTAACAGAGACACGGGGACACTCTGTCGGCGTAAGAGATCAGATTTTATTAGCTGCAGCTAGCACAGTTGTCTAGAAGTACACATGGTATGTTCTCAGGAGACTGCCACTTCACTCCGTGGCGCACAATCTTTTATAGTACATAGGTGACATATACATTAATGAAGGACACACCTAAAACATACATAGGAAAACCAGTAGGAATAGTTTGAAAGAAAGTCAGAGCCAATAGGAAAAGTCGGAAAACAAAAGTATCGAGTAACTCGAAGAAGCCTCTCCTCCAACTGTGTTTGCCATCCCTCCCACAGGTTAAGGTATTAACATGTCTGTAACTGGCTTGCAGGTGGCGAGATACGTTTGTGTGTTTTGGAGGACAGTTGTGAAACGAGAGAATCCGAGCGGAGGACAGCGAAGGCCAGAAGATGAGATAAAGTCAGAAGAGAATAGTGTGAACCAACAGATAGTTGAGACAGGGATTAGAAAAACCAAACAGGGATTAGTGTACTCGGCCAGTCTCTTACACCAGCTTTGTAAACGGAGGCACAAGGCTATTTTGACACAATATTGCAGGAAAAGCAGAAAAGACTTCGTTTGTCGTGCTGCCTGAGTGAGGGCAACACAAAATGGCGGCGGAGCACAAAATGACGGCTCAATGCGATCGTGATCGAAAATCGAATTTCCTCAGACCCTCCTTTTGCCAGAACTCAGGCAAGATACACAGACTCATGTTAATCTGAGTCGATGTCGATAGCCATGAGGTCATCGAGCTGTTGCTGTAACATCATTCTAATATTCTCTGTTCTTTGTGTCTTGGGTTTTGGGATGCACATAGTAGCACAAAGGTCGCAGATGGCGGGACCACAGTGCATACAAAGACAACAAGAGAAAACAATGGCTAAAACCATACCAAGGAATGTTAGCACTTTCCAACCCCATTTGGACAGTAGTCCCCAAAACCATCCCAATAACGACCAATCTCCTTCGTCCTGATGAATCGACTCAGAGATTATATGTAATTTAGAGATGGCCTGGTATACTGTCGGAGCATCATCAGGTATATAAATACAGCAACTCGATTTGATCGATTTACAGACTCCACCACGATCTGCAAGAATATCATCTAAGGCAACTCGGTTCTGCAAAGTCATAAGACGATCCGCCTGTAGTTCCGCTGTAATATTACTTAAAGCTCCTACAGTGATGTCTATGGTAGTCTCTACAACACGAACCAGTTGTCTCATATTCCTGCTGTTTGCCATAGGACCCCAAAAAGGAAGAAATCCTTTTAGGAAGTCTCCTCCCTCTTGACCTGCTCTATCTTTGGAATCAATAATTCCTCTGCCATATCTGTTTTTATGGAAATTTGAAGAAGCAGTGTATGTAGGGGGAAGAAGAAAAGCTATATAGCAAGTTCCAGAAAAAACAGTCGGCAACAACGTATAGGCTCTATCGTGACAGATGAAATACGTTCCCTGAGATGGCACTAATGGCGGCGAATTCTGAGAGGAGTGGATGTATGTATGGGAACAAAAGCTTTTTCTCTGTTCGGGGTCAGTAGTTTGGCCATTTATTTGCAAACAGAAATTGCCTTGATGAGGTACAGTCCAAATTGGTGGAGATGTTCCTTGTTTAACCTTATCACTAAGGCTTGTGATATAATGAGTGACATTCCAATTAGTATATGCTTTTCTCTCATCAACAGAAATTTTACTATTTTCCATGATTTTAGCCATAGCTACCATTCCCTTTATCAATGAACTATGACTGAAATCTGGTCCACCAATATAAGAACTGACAGGTTGTTTAAATCGGCTTTCATAGGCGTTAGAGAAAATTACAAAATAAGCCCAAGCAGAACCTTCATAAGAGAACAGAAGGACTAAATATGGCATTCCTTTTTCTGTGGTATGAGGCATTAGTCCACACACCCAACAATCGGTTGTATTGATTACTAATTGGTGTTGGTGTAATAATTGAATAAACAAATTATTGTAATATTCGATTCTTCTAACGAGTTCATGTTGAGGAAGTGTATGAAACAGATGCGGAGAGATAGTAGAATAAGAAGGCACAGAGATAGAAGAAGGGACAACTTTTTGCTGCATAGCGTAAACAATCCAACCTATACACGCCAATAGAATACACAATAATATGAAAATACATAAAGTTATACCACAACGACTGTATATTATTTTACAATGATTGTCTTTCATTTTGTTCCTTCTCTCTCTCTTGCCTAATGTAGTTTCCATCTTCTAAATGGGTGCTCATGGCAATCTTCTTTAATCACTTGGTCACGATTGTCTGTCGTCCTATGACACTGCAAGTCCTGCAGGCCTATTGCCACTACTCAGGTCACAACCAAGACTCCTACTGTGACCCTGAAACCGGGATAGAAACTACATAGAAGAGAGAATCTCAAGTTTTCTTCTTCAGTCTGGGTCTTAAATCGTAATGAGCCTTATCAGGTACAGTCTGATCCTGAAACAATGTTTGTGAATTTGTGGTGTTCAGACGAAAATGTGATGGTACAGCTTCTTGGAGAATGTTGTCGCTTTCTTTTTCCGACAATGTTCCATTCAAGTGTGCATCACTAAAAGGTATGAACTGGGGAACCTTCTCGCTTTCAGAGTCACTTATACCCTTACGGACCCACTGATCAAAGGGCAAAGGCAAAGGAACCTTCTTGCAGTGCACAAAGTGAATCCAGTTCTTCTTTCCCTCAACCTTCACTGCTGTACGAGTAGTTAGGAGAACCTGACGGGGTTCTCTCCAGCCAGGCTCCAAATTCTTCGTCCTTTGGAAATTCTTAACACAAACCCAGTCACCTGGTTGGATGGAATGACCTGAGTCTGTGGAGGCCTCTGGCAAAGTGCTCTGAACCTGTTGATGGAGATCACGCAATTTAGTTGTGAGGTCGTGCAAATAATCAATCAACATTGGGGATGGCAAGTCTGAATAATTCTTAGGACGAGGGACTCCCCATATATTAGCTGGGCGTCCAAAAACGATCTCATAAGGGCTAAGTCCCAAACGAGAATGCACAGCCGTTCTGGTGGATAGAAGAGCCAAAGGTAGTGCATCGGGCCAACTAAGGCCTGAACTAGCCTGTACTTTAGCAAGTTTTAGTTTTAGAGTGCCATTATAGCACTCCACTAGACCTGCTGACTGTGGATGGTTTGCCGCATGGAACTTCTGTTTTATACCAAGACCTGCACAAACTTTTTGCATGACTTGGCCTACAAATTCGCTCCCATTGTCAATCTAGACAATGCGCGGCAAACCAAATCTAGGGAAAAACTCTTCTAGAAGTACTTTGGCTGTAGATAAAGCAGTATTATCTTTCAGGGGGTAAGCCTCTATCCATCTGGAAAAGGCACATACCACAACTAGAACATATTTGTGATTGCTGCATCGTTCCATGTGAATGTAATCGATTTGCAACACTTCAAATGGATAGGTCGGAGGGGCAAAATGACCTGCTGGAGTTGGGGTTCCCTTTCCCGGAATGTACATCAAGCAAATAATGCAATGTTTCACTACATTGTCTGCACACTTCGGGAATCCTTCGTTTTGCCACACTGGAGCCAGAAGCTTGCATATTCCTTTCGCAGTTAGGTGGGCTGGACCATGCGCCATAGTAACTACAGGTAGTACATAGGCATCTGGTAACAGCCAACGTTGGTGCTCGGACAATTCTACCCAACATCCCATCTCATCTAACATTCCTGTACTTTCTTTCCACCTACTTAATTCTTTCTCTGTAGCCTCTTCTTGAATCGATCTCACACTTTCTACTGTGTCCTCATACATTCCTCTTTCTCTGACCCAATTTGCAGGGCCCGCAACATACATGTGACTTGTAGCATCTCTGGCTGTCTTTTTCGCTACCTCATCCGCAAATGCATTCCCGCGACCAACATCGTCAACAATCTTCTTATGTGCACTACACTTCACAATTGCTATCTGGGTAGGCAAAGCAAGTGACTCAAGAAGGTCAGTCACCAACGGACCATGTTGTATCTTAGTGCCGTGGGAAGTAAGGAATCCCCTTTCTTTCCACAAACGTCCAAAATTGAACGCCACACCAAAAGCGTATTGGCTATCGGTGTACACGTTCACTCTTTTTCTTTTGGATAACACACACGCTCTGGTTAAGGCTATCAGTTCAGCTGCCTGAGCTGAGTTATGTCTGATGCGTGCTGTTTCCACGATTGTATGTAAAGTAGTAACTGCATAGGCTGAAGTTGTGTCTCCATTAGGAAGCTTTAAACAAGAACCATCTACCCATAGCGTTCCATCCGGATTCACTAATGGCGTATCTGTTAAGTCAATTCTACCTTTTGTCTCTTCCTCAGTACGAAAGAAACAATCATGTTGTTCCTGAACACCTTCTTCTTCTGGAAGAGGCAACACAGTAGCTGGATTTAAAGTATTACATCGTTTGATATGCACGTGACTAGCCAAAAGCGTCAGCTCATATCCAGACAAACGAGCACTCGTAAGATGCTGTGTTTTTGTTCTGTTTAGCAAAGTATCCACTGCATGTGGCACCATAACAATGAGAGTATTATCTAACACCACTCCAGCAGACTGTCGAATAGAAATTGCTGCTGCTGCTGCTGTCGCTTTAAAACAACTAGGCAATGCTTTAGCTACTGTATCTAACGTAGCCGAAAAATAGGCACATGGCCGCTGTTTATCTACAAATCGCTGTGTTAAAAATGACAACGCACAACCTTATCTTTCATGAACATAGAGCGTAAAAGGCTTACTGTAATCAGGAGTACCTAGTACAGGAGCAGAACACAGAGCAGCACGTAAGTCAGTAAAACTCCTTTGACATTCGTCAGTCCATGGAAGGGGCTGAGGCGTATCTTTCAAAGTGAGTGCCAGCAAAGGTTTAGCCAACAGAGAGAAGTTAGGGATCCACTGCCTACAATAGGAAGTAATGCCTAGAAAGGCACGTACCTCTCTTTGTGTGGATGGTGCAGACATTCGCGCAATTGCTTGGATACGTTCTGGGGTTAATCGTCTTCCCTCCTTTGATAAGAGATGACCCAAGTAGGTAACCTCTCGACGAACATATTATAGCTTAGAAGGTGAAACCTTATGATTGAGATTGGATAAGTGTCGCAACAATGCAACCGTCACATTCTTACATATATCCTCTGAATCAGCAGCGATTAACAAGTCATCCATGTACTGAATGAGAGCAGCACCAGACGGCAAGGAAAAAGCATCAATATGACATTTCAGAGCTTGACTATAAATAGAGGGACTTTCACAATAGCCTTGAGGTGCGCGCTTGAACCGGAAGCTTCGGCCTCCAAGAGAGAAGCCAAAAATATCCCTACTCTCTTCAGCGATGGGAATACTAAAGAAAGCATTTTTCAGATCGATAACAGAAAACCAAACCGCTGTAGAAGGTATCATTGTCAACAGCGCAGTGATATCAGGGACAACAGGAAACTGTGGTACAACAATTTTGTTTACCTCCCGAAGATCAATTACAAAGCGATAAACAGGAGGCTGAGAAGGATCAGTGCGTTTAAGAACAGGAAGAATAGGGCTATTACATATGTTACCTCTCGTTTTCTCAACCACATCCTTCTGAATCAAGTCATGAATGATTTCCAAAAGCGCTCTTTCACCTTCAGTGGAAATTCTATATTGAGGAACACGTGGCAATTCAGCATTGGGCTTGAGAGTTACAACATAAGGTGGAATTTCAAGACAACCAACATCATTTGGACCCGTAGCCCAAAGCGTTGTAGGAAGAGAGAGTCATTCGGGTGGGAATTGATCTTTAGACAAATACATTGGAGAAGTCAATTTTTGTCCTAAAGTAAGATATACACCAGAAGGAGAACAAGATATTGTGGCATGCAGTCTTTTTAATAGATCCAAGCCCAATAGATTCTCGCCGCAACCATTCGTTAAGAGAAGCGGAACTTCTAAATCATAAGGGCCAATTGAAATAGGCAAAGGGCAAGAAAACGGATTACGAACTGGGGCGCCAGAAAAACCTACAGATACATTTGTTAAGCCAGACAAAGGTGCCCCAGGGAATTTTAAATGAATGATAGAGCTTCTCATAGCACCAGTATCTAAAAGAAATGGCTCTGAAACACCCATTTTAGTGACATTAACATAAGGTCCATTCTGATCTACTGGAATCGACACAACTCCATTACTTTGTCCATGGCTGTCCTAGTTAGCATGAAGACTTTCATTCCCGTCTTCAACATAACAATCCTCATTGTAATACTGTGTAGACCGAGCGTTTTGCTGATCAAAGTAGTTCACGGAATTAGAAGGAGGAAGGGAATGCTGTTCTTGGGTCAACATACCTCGACCTCTACCTCTGTTTGCTGACTGGAGGCCAGCACGACCTCGTGGAGCAGACAGTGTCCCATTGCGCTGCAATAGAACCGGACAACTATTCTTAAAATGACCTTCCTCTCTACAATAGGCACATTGATTAGGACCTAACAAAGGTCGTGGAATATAAGGCTCAGGCTTTTGATACACCCTCTGAAACTGTGGAGGTTGTTGAAACTGGGGCTGAGCATAACGAGGTGGATAAGCCTGTTGCAAGAGAACCTTAGTTTTCAATTCTTTAGTCTTTTTCTCTTGCTTGTCTTTTTCTTCTTTATCTCTATTTTCATAATATTGAGCAGTAGCCAATATCTGGGCTCAAGAAGAAACAGCCCATGAACTTTCGGAGTCTTTCAGCTTATGCGACAGCTCGGGAAGTAGATTAAATACGAACTTATCTACAAATTATCGCTGTCCACCCTCCGTAGTCATGTCCTGACCACTGTGATCAATGAATGTCTCCTCAAAACGAGTGAAGAAATCAGAGACACTCTCATCTTTCTTCTGTTTACACGCGGCTAGTTTATCCAAGTTAACTCTCAAGGCAGGCATCATCGTTTTCATTAATGTAATAATCCTACCACGGAGTTCTGAAATCAAAGCATCAGGCTTCGCACCAACCACTTGGTTTCTATATGCGGCAATCATAGCATCCCAGTTTCCACCTAATTCTTGGGCATGATTCTCTTTATGAATCCTAGCCCATAACGCTTGTGGGACTACATTCCCCATCAACATATCAATATCTGCTAAATTCATAATGCAGGCATCAACAGTCTGTGACAATTCTTTATAATAACCTGCAGGGTTCTTACGAGGATCCGGTAGAGACTGTTTAAGAGCCAAAACTTCAGATCTTTTCCAGGGGACATGTACCCATATTCGCTGGAAGTGAGCAGGAATAGCTAGATTAGCACCTGCTGCTTGAACCTCTTCTCTCCATACCGGAGGAACCTCTCTCATTGGATAATTTTTCAGTGTCAACCTAACTGAGGGATCGGAATCAAGAAAAGTCTGTGAAGTAAATAAGGTTCTAAAGGAAACAAGTGTCTTCACAGCGTCCTCAACCTTAGAACCCACAATGAGTCCCTTATCAAAATTAGCCTGAATATCTAACAGACCCTGAGGAACCGAACCCAAGTCCATATCCTCCCAACCTTTAACAAGAGTATCACACATAGTATTGAAAACATATCTCTGCGTAGGCGCATTCCACTGTGAGAAGGTAGGCATAATGTCGGGTACACTATACCGAGGAACCTTCTCAATCCATTTGCGAGCGAGAGAGTCCAACCTTTCTCGTTCTTTGGAAGCTGGGAACTGACTACGAGACTGTCTTCGAGAAAATGCCGGAGACACGTTTAACGCCTCAAAGAAAGGAGATAAAAGACCAGAGACCGTTTCTGTGAGTCGTTTACGCATAGACGGAGAATAAGACATAAGGATAGGGGACAAGGTATTAGGTGAACTAACTAAGGAGGAACAAGTAATTACCGGGGGAGCAGCGGACAAAGAAGATGAAGGTAAAGGAGTCGAAGGCAAAGCTGGCAGAGGCGGCAATACTTGAGGGGTCAAATGTGAAAGAGCCGGAGCAAGCGGAGGCGCAATTGGCGGCTGAGCAGGCTGTAACAACGGGGGTGCATTAACACCTTGTACATAGGGCGGAGGCAATCTCAGTAGGTGGGACATCAAGGGATCTTCCTCTAAATCCTTTCTTTTATCAGAAGGGGAAGCTGGCAACATCGGATAGCATTTATCTATTGCCATACGATGCTGTCTCTCTGAAATTTCCATCGCATTATCAACTTCATCATCTTTAAGTTGCTGAGCAGCCTGTATAATTATCATACCCTGTGCTTTCCTATCTCGTTTTTCTTGCTTAATTTTTCTCTGTTTGGCTTCCTTACGCCAAAGGCGGAAAGAGTCAAACATTGCCGGCCGGGCTTTTCTTTTTAATAAAATAGTTTCCAAATTATCTAGTATGTCGGGCTCAAAGCTACCATTTTCTGGCCATTTTAAAACACCATCATTCTTCATGTATCGGATCCATGCCTCGTTAAAGTCAATGGGGCCAACAACATGTTTAGAATAGAGCTCATAAGTGGGAGTTCCAACCGAAGGAATCGGACAAGAGTCCTCCAGCCGGGAAACCCTATTACAAACAAAACAACAAAGTTTCTCAAACTTAGTCAGAGCAGGCATCGTTATTTCACTGGATTGTTCACAAACATCAAGGGGGTTAAATCAATGAACACAGCACAAATGTACTTACCCCTCGGCTTCGGTTATTGCAATACCCGAATCAAAGACCCAAAGAACCTAAGAACCAAAGAACCAAAGAACCAAAGAACCTAAGGACCAAAGAACCAAATGTGGGAGCAACCCACCAATACTTAACTAAGATGTCTTCTTACACCAACAGAGGCCCGTCTATCGTCTCGCTTTACCATACATCACCAAAAAGAGGGCTAAGGCAGGGCGGCAGTCAGGACAGCAGTCGTCAGTAGCTGTCAGGAAGGAGTAACCACGCTGCAAAAGACCTTTGGACCACTTTCAACATACAGGGGTCACTTGACGTGGCTCGCGATTCCTCCAGAATTTTCTTGCGGGGTTCCTCACGACCTTCAGGCAGAACCACTACCTCTGAAACCGCCCTACGTTGGGCGCCAGTTGAAGAACCAGAACCAATTGGGCCTGGCGGCGCAGGGTACGCCTTAATCTCCTGGGTTCTCCTGCTTCAGCTAACAGAGACACGGGGACACTCTGTCGGCGTAAGAGATCAGATTTTATTAGCTGCAGCTAGCACAGTTGTCCTAGAAGTACACACGGTATGTTCTCAGGAGATTGCCACTTCACTCCGTGGCGCACAATCTTTTATAGTACATAGGTGACATATACATTAATGAAGGACACACCTAAAACATACATAGGAAAACCAGTAGGAATAGTTTGAAAGAAAGTCAGAGCCAATAGGAAAAGTCAGAAAACAAAAGTATCGAGTAACTCAAAGAAGCCTCTCCTCCAACTGTGTTTGCCATCCCTCCCACAGGTTAAGGTATTAACATGTCTGTAACTGGCTTGCAGGTGGCGAGATACGTTTGTGTGTTTTGGAGGACAGTTGTGAAACGAGAGAATCCGAGCGGAGGACAGCGAAGGCCAGAAGATGAGATAAAGTCAGAAGAGAATAGTGTGAACCAACAGATAGTTGAGACAGGGATTAGAAAAACCAGACAGGGATTAGTGTACTCGGCCAGTCTCTTACACCAGCTTTGTAAACAGAGGCACAAGGCTATTTTGACTCAATATTGCAGGAAAAGCAGAAAAGACTTCGTTCGCCGTGCTGCCTGAGTGAGGGCAACACAAAATGGCGGCAGAGCAAAAAATGGCGGCTCAATGCGATCATGATCAAAAATCGAATTTCCTCACACTGCACTACCCTAAATCATAAAAAGCAACCCCAGCACGACCCCCTACACTACACAAACACCAATGCACTACCCTAAACCCTAAAACACTTCCCCCTACACTACACAAACACCACTGCACTACACTAAACGCTAAAACACACCCCCAGCATGACCCCCTACACTACCCAAACACCACTGCACTACCCTAAACCCTAAAACACTACCCCTAGCAGTACCCCTACACTACCTAAACACCGCTGCACTACCCTAAACCCTAAAACACTACCCCCAGCAGTACTCCCTACAGTACCGAAACAACACTGCACTACCCTAAGCCCTAAAACACTATCCCCAGCAGTACCCCCTACACTACCCAAACACCACGGCTCTACCCTAAACTCTAAAACTCTACCCCAGCACGACCCCTACACTACCCAAACACCACTGCACTACACTAAACCCCATATACACACCCCCAGCAACACTCCCTACACTACCCAAACACCACTGCACTACCCTAAACCTTAAAACACTACCTCCAGCACAACCCCCTAGACTACCCAAACACCGCTGCACTACCGTAAACCCTAAATCTACCCCCAGCACGACCTCCTGCACTACCCAAACACCACTGCACTACCCTAAACCCTAAAACACTACCCCCAGCATGACCAACTACACTACCCAACCACCACTGCAATACCCTAAACCTTAAATCTATCCCCAGCATGAGCCCCTATACTACACAAACACCACTGCACTACCCTAAACCCTAAAACACTACCCCCAGCATGACCCCCTACACTACCCTAGCACCACAGCACTACCCTTAACCCTAAAACACTACCCCAGCACGACCCACTACACTGCCAAAACACCACTGCACTGCCCTAAACCCTAAAACACTACCCCCAGCACGACCCCCTACACTACCCAAACCGCACTGCACTACCCTAAACCCTAAAACACAACCACCAGTATGACCCCCTACTCTACCCAAACATCATTGCACTACCCTAAACCCTAAAACACTACCCCATTATGACCCCATACACTACCCAAACACCACTGCACTACCCTTAACCCTAAAACACTACCCGCAGCACGACCCCCTACATTACCCAAACACCACTGCACTACCCTAAACCCTAAAACACTACCCGCCGCATGACCCCCTACACTACCCAAACACAACTGCACTACCATAAACCCTAAAACACTACCCCCAGAATGACCCCCTACACTACCCAAAGACCACACGCTACCCTAAACCCTAAAACATTACCCCCACACAACCCCCTACACTACCCAAAGACCACGTGTTGGACCTGGCCCTTTTGGCCGGATGGTCCCTAGTCTTTTCGCCTTCCACCTGTACTTTTTCTGACCTGTTGTTGGCTATTCTATGACTCTGGGCACTTTACCACTGCTGTTCAGTGCTAAAGTGCATATGCTCTCCCTGTTTAAAATTTATATGTTGGTTGGATTCCATGATTGGCTTATTTGGTTTACTGTCAGACCCCAGTAAAGTGCACCAGGAGTGCCCAGGGCTTGTAAATACAAATGCTGATGGTGGGCTTGCAGCACTGGTTGTGCCACCCACAGAAGCGGTCTAGTAAAATGTGTCTAAGGTCTGCCATTGCAGAACCTGAGTGCAGTCTGTTACTGTCATGCTGACTGGGTAAGTGCACACACTTACCAGTCCCTAAACCTTCCCTTAACTTCATATTAGTCACCCCTATGGTAGGCCCAAGGGCAGGGTGCATTGCAAGCATGAGGTAGGACAAGCCCTGATGTGTGTGGCATGTCCTAATAGTGAATTACAGCCATTTTCGTTTTTCACTATTGTAAGGCTACCTGTTCCCATAGGCCAGAATGGGCTGTCAGAATAGTTACATTCTATGATCCTAACAGACCCAGGGAACATGGTAGAAATTCGAGTTTAGTATGCCTGAACTCAGAATAATAAAATACATCTTTTAGTAAAGTTTATTTTAATATTCTGCGTTTGCAAATACCACTTTTAGAAAGTTGGTATTTGCTTGCCTGACCATTTCAGCCCACCTCTGCTATGATGTGTATCTGCCTGTCTGGTTTGTGTGAGTAACAGGGCTAGGGAAACCCAGAGGGGCAGGGCTAGGTAGCCTGGTGGTGAATAGGAAGATTGGCAGTCAGATGGGTGGGAGGAATACACCTGGGCTCTGAATAGGGATGTGCTCTGCTACCACAATGCTGGCTCCACCTCCTGCGGAGCGGCTGATGTCTCTGCCCTGCACCCTGAATAGAAAGGCAGAGTCATGTCAACAGAGTGCTCAAGAACTGGTTTGGACTGGGCAAAGGCCCCTCAACCCCAGAGGAACAAAGGAATTAGCGGTATAAGTATTGGGACCCTGCTCCCAAGAAATTAGATCCTGCTGAAACAAGAAGAACCTCTGCCAGAGGAGAAGGAACTGGGAAAGCTGTAGGAGGAGTACTGTCCCTGACCTGGGGGATTGGCCTGCAGTGGTTGCCTTGCTGCTGAAGGAGAGGAGAAAGACTACTAAAGACTTTGCTTCTACTTGTGCTTTGAAAAGATCTCCAAGGGCTTGAACTGAGCTTGACCCCTGAACGAAGTCCCAGGACCAGTGGACTTCACCCCCAGCTCCCCAGAGTCTTTTGGAAGTGCCTGCTGCTGTTGTTTGGCCTTCTGAGGGACTGCGTGTCGCAAGGAACAGGAAGCGCGACGCAAGTAAGAGAAGCGTGCCGCCGTCGGAGCCGCTGTCATCGCATCTCGCAAAGGGTGTCGCCGCTGTAGCATCGCATCGAGCGGAAGCGTCTCGCATCATTCCGGAAGTGTCTCGCAACGCCGAAGAAGCGTGTCACCATCGCAGCCATCGTAGCTGTCGTATTGTACCGCATCGAGAGAAGAGTCTCGCATCGTGGAGGAAGCGTGTCGACATCGCAGCCATCGTAGTTGTCGCATTGCACCGCATCCAGAAATGCGCCTCGCATCCACAGAGAAGTGTGCCGCCGTCGGAGCCGCTGTCGTCGCATCTCGCAGAAGGGGTGTCGCCGCTGCAGCATCGCATCGAGCAGAAGCGTCTCGCAACGTCGGAGAAGAATGCCGTTGCCAATGCCGCTGTCGTCGCATCTCGTCAAGGGTGACGCCGCTGTAGCGGACACATCGAGTCGAGCCTTCTCGCAACTTCAGAGAAGCATAACGCATCTGGAAGATCCTGTCTTTATTTCTTTTGCACCAAGAACTTCAACGCATCTGCATCGCTACAACACTTTTGTTGCACTGCGTGTCGCATCTAAGGTACATTGACTTAAAGTGTCGCATTTAAGAACTTAAGAGAAACTAAGCAATCTTCTACCAACTAAGCAACCGTATTGTGTATTTTTAATCGTTTAATGGTCTTGTGATAATCCTATATAAAGGATCCTTATTTTTAATATAAATACCTGTGTGGTGTCCATTTGTAGTGTTGTCACTTGGTTACTGTATGTGTTCACAAATGCTTAACCTATAACGCTCTGAGATACGCCTTGTCTGCTTGCGCCAAGCTACCTAGAGGGTGAGCAGGGGTTATTTTAGGAGTGTAACCCCTTATCCTGACTAGAGGAAAGGTTCCCTGCTTGTCACAAGTACCTACCTGTGCCAACCAGAGAACCCGGATTCTAACAATGGTGGTCAGCGGTGAGGATTCTGGACTTGCATTTGTGACTCATGTACAGTAATTGGTGAACACTACTTAGTGAGTGCAGACCTTAACGCAACCAATACTTGTTGGTAGATTTCTTTTTGGGACTGTCTATTTTTGAGCCTTGCCAAGCTTTACCATGGTGGAGAAAGCAGTATCCATAGTCTCTGTCAATACAGAATTTGAATGGGAAGAAGAGAAACTAGACAGCTACAAGTTATCACAGCTGAAATTCTATTGCAAGAAGTTTAATGTTTCTACAACTGGATGTAAAAACAAGACACAGTTCTACAAGGCGCCGAGGGCCTGGGTAGAAGCAAGGAATGCCACTGATGATGATAATGCAGATGAGCAGCTGGATGGGCCAGTGGGCTCAAGAGGAAGGAGAAGCCCTTCCCCTGCTGGTAGCAGTGTTTCTAGGAAAAGTATATCTCCAGAGGAGCTGGCAGATAGAAGAGAGGG
Source organism: Triturus cristatus (assembly GCF_964204655.1). Lineage (NCBI taxonomy): Eukaryota > Metazoa > Chordata > Amphibia > Caudata > Salamandridae > Triturus > Triturus cristatus. Next base: position 649,550,389 of record NC_140581.1, read on the forward strand.
TAGGATGCACGAAATGGAAATGGCAAAGCTCAAATTGAATGGGCAGCTGGAGCTAGAGAGCAAAAAGCTGGCTCTGGAAGAGAGAAAAATGGAAATGGAGCATGAGTTGATCATGAGGAATCTTGACTTAGAGCTCGAGAGGCTTGAGACCATGAGTGTCTCAGCCCAGCAACAAGAAATGTGTGTAGCTCAGAGATTGAGCTTTGCTGAGTGGGAGGAGGAATCCAGCTCAGAAGGTGGCAGCAATATTGAATTTTCCAGTGCAGATAGAATAGTACACACACCCAGAGACATGGCACCTGACTTGAAGGAGGAGGTTAACATACACCAGGAGGTTCAAGGACATGAGGTAGCTCCAGTAGTGCGCAGTGTCCCTGAGAGGGATAGGGTAACTGGCGCAGGGGTTCATGGTCCTAGTAGTAGGAGGGACACTCTACTGACTCTAGATGAGAGGTGCAGGGAGAGGGGTTCCCCCAAAATTGAAGTCCTGGTATGTGAGTGTGAAGACCGCCCAGAAGAGTGTGGGTTGTGTGACAGAGACAGTCAGATACTGTCTTGTCAGTCTCAGGAGAGGGGTGTGCAGTACGTGTGTGAGGCACAGGATGGTGAGGTGAAGGATAGTTTGGTTAACCCTGCTAGGGGGCTGTGTGATCCAATTGTGGGAGAACATATTGTAAGTCCCTGTTTTCCAGAGCTATGCCAACACCTGTGGGAGAGTGAGTTCTCTGACCGCAGGGAGCTCACATTGGAGGCAGACCTTTTGGTGGAGTCCAGAGGGTCTGGAAAGGCATTGGGGAGTGGTCCCCAGAGGAGTGTTTCAGGTATCTTCAAACCCAGTGTGGTGGAAGTGGCTCAGAGTAGCCCAACTAGGTCCTGTAGTAGGGAGAGGGGTGTAGGGCCTCACGTCCTATCTTTAAGGGGAAGGAGTGAGAATGGGTTATGTCCCGGTAGTGCCCAACCTCAGTCTCAGAGCCTGGATGGTTCTTTAAGGGAACACCAGGTGGGGAGCCTAGTCTGTCCTGAGGGGCGGCCCATTGTGCGGGATCCCCTAGTGTCTGGTGAACGGGGAGTGTCTGTAAGCATGCCTCCATCAGTTCTGGTGTCTGGCAGTACCGCTCCAGTTGGGAGGGTGCAGAAGTCCAGAGTGAGGGGTGAGAGGGGGAAGGAGACCCCAGTGGAAGAACCAGTGGGTCAGGGGCCAGCCAGAAGGGCTGCGTCAACAGTGAATGACCATGGTGAGATTACTTCTGTCCTGGAGGATCTTCGCGCACTGTCAGATGGACAGAGGTTGGGAGATCTGCACCAGGCAGACTGTCACATGACACAGGAGTTATGTGTCACCCTCAGGGGGGGCATGCGTGCCCCCCAGGAAGTCCTGGTGCGCCAGGCGAGCGTTAAACCGCATGGGTTGGCCCCAGGGTTGGGAAGCCAGGTTCAGGGGTTGTCTGACCTGGAGGGAGGGACATCTGTAAACAGTGTCCCTACCAGTCTGTCTTCTTGGTGTACCACTCCAGGTGGGAGGGTACAGCCATCTGGAAGGGGGTGCAGAGGGAGGGAGTCCTCGCCTCTGACCCTCGCTCAACTGAAGGGTTTAGACCCTAGGTTGAAGGGCCAGGTTCAGGGTGTCCCCCCTGACCTGGACGCCCAGTTGCAGGATAGAACCCCTGAACTGGTGGGCGAATTGCGCAGGACACCTGTCACAGGTGCCCTGGCAATTCTGGAAGGGGGTACCACTCCAAGTGGGAGGGTACAGAGCCCCAAGGAGGAGGACCGGGTGTGGGAGAGGCCACCCCAGTCTTTGGTCCAGCCGCCGGGTACAGGCCTGGGGCTGGTGGGTCAGTGCCAGGATGACATACGTGACCTGACAGGAGGGAGAATGGACAAAGGGTGCCAAGCACCTGGGGCTACTGCCCCCCGCTCCCTGGCGCCACAGAGGTTTGAGAGCCCTGAGAGTCATACGGCCTGGGTCTCATCCCTGACTACTGTCAGTGGCCACTGTAGCATTTTGCTGTCCGTCTGTTGGGACACACCTGTGAGCCAGTTAAGGTTAGGGGCTGCACAGGTGGTGTCCCTGGGTGAGGAGAAGGGTTCCCCAGAGATTGGCTTGGTGGGCCCTGAGAGTAAGGACAGAGGGATTCCAATAGGGTCAGATTGGCGTAGGACTGGAGTCTGCCCCTGCAGTTGCGGGCCATGTCCTTGTTCTACCGCCTGCAGCAGGGAAGCCCATCAAGGTAGTGATTGGTCTACCCTGCGTTTTGGCTGGAAGGGGGTTGTGTTGGACCTGGCCCTTTTGGCCAGATGGTCCCTAGACTTTTCGCCTTCCACCTGTACTTTTTCTGACCTGTTGTTGGCTATTCTATGACTCTGGGCACTTTACCACTGCTGTTCAGTGCTAAAGTGCATATGCTCTCCCTATTTAAAATGTATATGTTGGTTGGATTCCATGATTGGCTTATTTGGTTTACTGTCAGACCCCAGTAAAGTGCACCAGGAGTGCCCAGGGCTTGTAAATACAAATGCTGCTGGTGGGCTTGCAGCACTGGTTGTGCCACCCACAGAAGTGGTCTAGTAAAATGTGTCTAAGGTCTGCCATTGCAGAACCTGCGTGCAGTCTGGTACTGTCATGCTGACTGGGTAAGTGCACACACTTACCAGTCCCTAAACCTTCCCTTAACTTCATATTAGTCACCCCTATGGTAGGCCCAAGGGCAGGGTGCATTGCAAGCATAAGGTAGGACAAGCCCTGATGTGTGTGGCATGTCCTAATAGTGAATTACAGCCATTTTCGTTTTTCACTATTGTAAGGCTACCTGTTCCCATAGGCCAGAATGGGCTGTCAGAATTGTTACATTCTATGATCCTAACAGACCCTGGGAACATGGTAGAAATTCGAGTTTAGTATGCCTGAACTCAGAATAATAAAATACATCTTTTAGTAAAGTTTATTTTAATATTCTGTGTTTGGAAATACCACTTTTAGAAAGTTGGTATTTGCTTGCCTGACCATTTCAGCCCGCCTCTGCTATGATGTGTATCTGCCTGTCTGGTTTGTGTGAGTGACAGGGCTAGGGAAACCCAGAGGGGCAGGGCTAGGTAGCCTGGTGGTGAATAGGAAGATTGGCAGTCAGATGGGTGAGAGGAGTACACCTGGGCTCTGAATAGGGTTGTGCTCTGCTACCACAATGCTGGCTCCACCTCCTGCGGAGCGGCTGATGTGTCTGCCCTGCACCCTGAATAGAAAGGCAGAGTCATGTCAACAGAGTGCTCAAGAACTGGTTTGGACTGGGCAAAGGCCCCTCAAACCCAGAGGAACAAAGGAATTAGGGGTATAAGTATTGGGACCCTGCTCCCAAGAAATTAGATCCTGCTGAAACAAGAAGAACCTCTGCCAGAGGAGAAGGAACTGGGAAAGCTGTAGGAGGAGTACTGTCCCTGACCTGGGGGATTGGCCTGCAGTTGTTGCCTTGCTGCTGAAGGAGAGGAGAAGGACTACTAAAGACTTTTCTTCAACTTGTGCTTTGAAAAGATCTCCAAGGGCTTGAACTGAGCTTGTCCCCTGAACGAAGTCCCAGGACCAGTGTACTTCACCCCCAGCTCCCCAGAGTCTTTTGGAAGTGCCTGCTGCTGTTGTTGGGTCTTCTGAGGGACTGCGTGTTGCAAGGAGCTGGAAGCGCGACGCAAGGAAGAGAAGCGTGCCGCCGTCGGAGCCGCTGTCGTCGCATCTCGCAAAGGGTGTCGCCGCTGCAGCATCGCATCGAGCGGAAGCGTCTCACATCATTCAGGAAGTGTCTCGTAACGCCAAAGAAGCGTGTCACCATCGCAGCCATCGTAGCTGTCGCATTGCACCACATCAAGAGAAGAGTCTCACATCGAGGAGGAAGCATGGCGCCATCGCAGCCATCGTAGTTGTCGCAATGCACCGCATCCAGAAAAGCGCCTCGCATCCACGGAGAAGTGTGCCGCCGTCGGAGCTGCTGTCGTCGCATCTCGCAGAAGGGGTGTCGCCGCTGCAGCATCGCTTCGAGCGGAAGCGTCTCGCAACATCAGAGAAGAGTGCCGCTGCCAAGGCCGCTGTCGTCGCATCTCGTCAAGGGTGACACCGCTGTAGCTGACGCATCGAGTCGAGCCTTCTCGCAACATCGGAGAAGCGTAACGCATCTGGAAGATCCCGTCTTTATTTCTTTTGCACCAAGAACTTCAACGCATCTGCATCGCTGCAACACTTTCGTTGCCCTGCGTGTCGCATCTAAGGTACATTGACTTAAAGTGTCGCATTTAAGAACTTAAGAGAAACTAAGCAATCTTCTACCAACTAAGCAACCGTATTGTGTATTTTTAATCGTTTAATGGTCTTGTGATAATCCTATATAAAGTATCCTTATTTTTAATATAAATACCTGTGTGGTGTCCATTTGTAGTGTTGTCACTTGGTTACTGTATGTGTTCACAAATGCTTAACCTATAACGCTCTGAGATAAGCCTTGTCTGCTCGCGCCAAGCTACCTAGAGGGTGAGCAGGGGTTATTTTAGGAGTGTAACCCCTTACCCTGACTAGAGGAAAGGTTCCCTGCTTGTCACAAGTACCTACCTGTGCCAACCAGAGAACCCGGATTCTAACACCACTGCACTACCCTAAACCCTAAAACACGACCCCCTCCACTACACAAACACCGCTGCACTACCCTAAACTCTAAAACACAACCCCAGCACAACCCCCTACACTACACAAACACAACTGCACTACCATAAACCCTAACACACTACCCCCAGCATGACCCCCTACACTACCCAAAGACCACTGCACTACCCTAAACCCTAAAACACTACCCCCCACACAACCCCCTACACTACCCAAAGACCACTGCACTACCCTAAACCCTAAAACACGACCCCCAACACTACACAAACACCACTGCAATACCCTAAACCCTAAAACACTAACCCCTACACTACACAAACACCACTGCACTACCCTAAACCCTAAAACACTACCCCCAGCACAACCCCTACACTACACAAGCACCACTGCACTACCCTAAACCCGAAAACACTACCCCCAGCAGTCCCCCTCACACTACCCAAACACCACTGTACTACCCTAAACCCTAAACCACTACTCCCAGCATGACCCCCTATACTACCCAAACACCACTGCACTACCCTAAACCCTAAAACACTACCCCAGCACGACCCCCTACACTACACAAACACCACTGCTCCACCCTAAACACTACCCCCAGCACAACCCCCTACACTACCCAAACACCACTGCACTACCCTAAACCCTAAAGCACTATCCCCAGCACAACCCCCTACAGTAGACAAACACCACTGCACTGCCCTAAACCCTAAAACACTGCCTCCAGCACGACCCCCTACACTACTCAAACACCACTGCACTACCCTAAACCCTAAATCTATCCCAAGCACCACCCCCTAAACTGCACAAACACCACTGCACTACCCTAAACCCTAAACCACTACCACCAGCACGACCCCCTACACTACACAAACACCACTGCCCTACCCTAAACCCTAAAAGACTTCCCCAGCACGACCCCTTCACTTCACAAGCACCACTGTACTACCCTAAACCCTAAAACACTACCCCCAGCATGACCCCCTACACTACCCAAACACCACTGCACTACCCTAAACCCTAGAAAAGTAACCACCACCCCATGCCGATTCCCCCTTCCGTCTCACTCCTCGTGGTTCCTCTCTCCTCGTGGTTCCTGCTTCACGTCGTCTCTGAGGGGCGGTGCACGTCATTGTGAGGAAACGGAACAGCCTCTGTTTCCTTACAACAATGTGGATTGTCTAAATTTTTTTAGAACTCATGGTCATTTACCATACATACCTTTACAACAAAATTTGTTGTACAGGCATGCGTGGTAAATGACCATGCGTTCTAAAAAAATACGTAGTAATGACGTCATGATTTACAATGCATGCGTGGTAATGTATGCGCTGTAATGGTATCGCAAAGTAAAAAAGTCGTTGTAACGGCTGTTTACCTATTGAAGCTGGCCCCTGTTCTTCAGTGAGTCATTTATTTGATCAATTAAGAGGAAGGAATGTGTTTTTTTTACCGAAAAGTGCATTCACGGCTGTTGTATTGTGAAAGTGTCTGCGTGGCCTGGTTTCACTTCCAGTGAGAGAGTGGAAGAGTCTGTTTGGATCTAAAGTGGTTTTGCTGTTGGACAGGGCCAGCACGACGCGTCATCAGAAAACACAGCTAATGGAAAGCGGTGTCCCCGAAGTGGGGAGCAGTGTCATGAGAGGTCAACGAGTGTGCGTCCGACCGCAGTATGACCATACCGCGTGACCCATGTGCCGCCTCCAGTGTACGGAAGGCAGAAGTGGCATCCATCGCAGGTCCTCTTGAAGTCCGTTGTAGCACTAATTCTACATTTTGGAAGTAGGGGATTTTAACCTTGTTATTCCTGCCAGATACAAGGAGAAGATCCTGTGTTATTCAGTGCCCTTGTTCCTTTTTTTGTGGGTAGTGGTGCTTGTCACTTCGCTGCCTAGCCGGTGCACACGACTGGGCTCCCCACCTCATGTGCCATCTGCAGGGCCTCTGCCCTTGGATCACTGGCTTTGGTTTCTGGAGTGGCAACATAAACAGTTGCTTCCAAAGGACTAGCCTGAACACTTAGTTAAATATCCCCTGCACCAGCATTCCGTGGAAATTGTTTCCTAGCTCTCCCACGTCAACGACAATGTCATAATAGCACGTCTCTGCTCGGGACACCGTATGACGTCATAGAAGCCATAAGAGGACCTTGTCGGCGTGCTGACATCAGTTCCACCCATTTTTTCCGTGCCACCGAGGTAAACAGGTGGACCAACATAGTATACTAAATATATATATATACAAATGCATAACCAATAATGGCATGAAGCAATAGCAACAGATCAAGCATTTCTCACTATTAAAACATAATCATGATTAAGACATATTAAAAACATTCATGCCAAACAGTAAAAGTATCTTTTTGGTAGAAACAGGTAGACAACGGGGAGGCGGGTGGGACAGTGAGGAATCCAAAGGCAGATACTGTATCCACCAGAAAAAGCGTTACCGAAGGTTAGTAACTTGCTCTTCTGATGGATACTTTTGCCTGTGGATTCCTCACTTTTTGAATAGAATCCTCAAGCCGTACCTCACCAGGAGGAGGGTGTCCTCCTGACTAGACCAAAAAATCTTGCAAAACAGATCGAGCAAAATGGCCTTCCCTCCTAAGCTCCGAATCCAATAATAAGCCTATGATAATGTTTAGTCAAAATTATATTGAAAAAAATAATTTAAAATACTTTTATTAATACATTTGGACAAACACTTAAAGGAAAACTTTTATTTATAGTTTAAAGATATTTCATACTTTACAAATTACGCCGAAGTCGCGACCCCAGCACGACTTTTCAAAATGGCTAACGGAATGTGCGCAGCCATCGTGAAGGGTGTGCGACTTCTGTATAATATAAAAAAAAAAGAATGAATATAGTTTTCCTAACTAAAAATTATTCACAATGTTTTAAAATATGTATATGTATGTATATATATATATATGTAAAAAAACATAGGATTGAGGTACATTAGACTTACAAATTTGTATTTAAAAAACCTTTGAAATTTACTGGAAAAACCATAGGTTTTCAGGCATGTTATAGTTAGAAATTAGCATTTAAAAAACCATAGAAATTGACTGAAAAAACCATAGGTTTCAGGCACGTTATATTTAGAAATTAGCATTTAAAAAAACATAGAAATTAACTGAAAAAACCATAGGTTTCAGGCACGTTTCACTAGAAATTCCGGCGTTATAGTTAGTTCAGCTAACTATATTTCATGCCCCCACAGTGTACTGCTGATGACGTCACATATTACATCATTCATGACATGGTCAGTGACATCACAGATCTGGCGCTGGTTGACGAATCTTCGCGAAATTTTCCAAATTTTTGGCCAGCTCCGATCCGCTCCTATCCTGAAAGTTTCGTGGTGATTCGTCAAGTGGGGGCTGAGAAAAAAGTGGGGTCCCAAAACGCGTTTTCCCCATGCAATTTCCCATAGGACCTGTTGACGCAGCTACAGCCCGAACTGATGAAAGGAATTACACCATATTTGGCAGAAAGGTAGACCTTGGTTCAGAGTCGTGCCTTTTGCTTAAATGGTGTAAATCCGTTCAGAAGTTCCTGAGAAAATCAAAAGTAAAATCACATATATATCTGGGCGGAGCATAACCACACATCTCATCGTGAGATCAGATTGGCTGTCAGCACTTCAACCAAGAAGTGTTGGCAGCCATCTTGGGACCAATATACATGATAGCACCTCATTAAAAAGCATTGCAGTTAATAGAAGGTTTTAAGACTTTAGTTACATTATACATCATTTGTTGATGGTACCATACTCATTTTAGGAATTGTGGTATGTTCTAAGGTGATTTTACCATGTGAAAAAGCCTTCTGCTGGGATATCATGAATCATGTTTGAGAGAAAACTATTTTCACATGCTTTTCCCACAGAGGTTTGGAAGGTGATCTATAAGCTAAACTGAGAGCATATTTTCTGTAAATTCACATTATCTTTCTTAGTCATGTGAGAATGAAGTCTGACATTCTCAGTAAAACATGTACATCCAACAAGGGCAGAGACTGTCAGTTGATTCCTTTGTGTTCTACTGCAGCTTCCCAGAGTGTTCCAAAGAACAACTAGAGCGCTAACACTCCTACTTATGATAAACGTATGGCACACCTGAAGCCACCTTGATTGGAATAAAGTGGTAACTCTTAAAACATTTAATTTAAAAAGGAACAAAATGAGGGGGTTCATTTTGCCATAGAACGTATGATTAGTGTTGCAGAAAGAGAAAGTAAGTAACTTGCTCTTCTGATGGATACTTTTGCCTGTGGATTCCTCACTTTTTGAATAGAATCCTCAAGCCGTACCTCACCAGGAGGAGGGTGTCCTCCTGACTAGACCAAAAAATCTTGCAAAACAGATCGAGCAAAATGGCCTTCCCTCCTAAGCTCCGAATCCAATAATAAGCCTATGATAATGTTTAGTCAAAATTATATTGAAAAAAATAATTTAAAATACTTTTATTAATACATTTGGACAAACACTTAAAGGAAAACTTTTATTTATAGTTTAAAGATATTTCATACTTTACAAATTACGCCGAAGTCGCGACCCCAGCACGACTTTTCAAAATGGCTAACGGAATGTGCGCAGCCATCGTGAAGGGTGTGCGACTTCTGTATAATATAAAAAAAAAAGAATGAATATAGTTTTCCTAACTAAAAATTATTCACAATGTTTTAAAATATGTATATGTATGTATATATATATATATGTAAAAAAACATAGGATTGAGGTACATTAGACTTACAAATTTGTATTGAAAAAACCTTTGAAATTTACTGGAAAAACCATAGGTTTTCAGGCATGTTATAGTTAGAAATTAGCATTTAAAAAACCATAGAAATTGACTGAAAAAACCATAGGTTTCAGGCACGTTATATTTAGAAATTAGCATTTAAAAAAACATAGAAATTAACTGAAAAAACCATAGGTTTCAGGCACGTTATAGTTAGTTGGACATTTCACTAGAAATTCCGGCGTTATAGTTAGTTCAGCTAACTATATTTCATGCCCCCACAGTGCACTGCTGATGACGTCACATATTACATCATTCATGACATGGTCAGTGACATCACAGATCTGGCGCTGGTTGACGAATCTTCGCGAAATTTTCCAAATTTTTGGCCAGCTCCGATCCGCTCCTATCCTGAAAGTTTCGTGGTGATTCGTCAAGCGGGGGCTGAGAAAAAAGTGGGGTCCCAAAACGCGTTTTCCCCATGCAATTTCCCATAGGACCTGTTGACGCAGCTACAGCCCGAACTGATGAAAGGAATTACACCATATTTGGCAGAAAGGTAGACCTTGGTTCAGAGTCGTGCCTTTTGCTTAAATGGTGTAAATCCGTTCAGAAGTTCCTGAGAAAATCAAAAGTAAAATCACATATATATCTGGGCGGAGCATAACCACACATCTCATCGTGAGATCAGATTGGCTGTCAGCACTTCAACCAAGAAGTGTTGGCAGCCATCTTGGGACCAATATACATGATAGCACCTCATTAAAAAGCATTGCAGTTAATAGAAGGTTTTAAGACTTTAGTTACATTATACATCATTTGTTGATGGTACCATACTCATTTTAGGAATTGTGGTATGTTCTAAGGTGATTTTACCATGTGAAAAAGCCTTCTGCTGGGATATCATGAATCATGTTTGAGAGAAAACTATTTTCACATGCTTTTCCCACAGAGGTTTGGAAGGTGATCTATAAGCTAAACTGAGAGCATATTTTCTGTAAATTCACATTATCTTTCTTAGTCATGTGAGAATGAAGTCTGACATTCTCAGTAAAACATGTACATCCAACAAGGGCAGAGACTGTCAGTTGATTCCTTTGTGTTCTACTGCAGCTTCCCAGAGTGTTCCAAAGAACAACTAGAGCGCTAACACTCCTACTTATGATAAACGTATGGCACACCTGAAGCCACCTTGATTGGAATAAAGTGGTAACTCTTAAAACATTTAATTTAAAAAAGAACAAAATGAGGGGGTTCATTTTGCCATAGAACGTATGATTAGTGTTGCAGAAAGAAAAATTAGGGCACATTTTGAGTGACTTCTCAAATCCTCTTCTATTTCATTACAGAATTCTGACATGCAGACTGAAACATGCACTTTGAATACCAGCAGCAGACTTCCCTGGTGAGCAGTAGCTTTACTACAGTGATCTAATGAGCAACTAGAGTGCTAACATTCTGAATTTATGGCCAATGTGTGACACATCTGAATGCCTTCTTCATTGAATCAAGGTAAACAAGCATTGGCATAGCCAATAGGTCTCGCCTTTGGGACCTTACAAGTGTTTAGCCATGTACAGTTGAATAACTTAATACTTATAAGGTCCCAAAAGCGAGACCTATTGGCTATACCGTGCGGCCGTGAAAGTGAAAGTAATCGGTTTAAGCGCGGCGCCTGCGCACATGCACTGTAGCTCTAGGCTGGCCTGGTAGCACTTTTTGGAGCCCTCTCAATAAGTCTCGCCAGACCAGCGCATGCGCTGGGTCAGGCGAGACCAAAAAACTGACAGTATGCCTACTGAGGAGACTCTAGTAAATGAGGAAATTAGGAAACTTCATAACAAGTCTCCCAAGATGGCCACCAGAGACAAAAGAGCCCAAATATCACCGAGATGTAGCCCAAGTATAGCCCAATGACAGAAATCCCAGAGTGTTTTAAAGAACAACTAGAGCGCTAACAGTCTTACTTGTGACAAAAGTATGGCACACCTGAGGCCATCTTGATTGGAATAAAGTGGTAACACTTAAAACATTTAATTTGCAAAGGAACAAAATGAGGGGGTTAATTTTGCCATAGAAATTATGATTAGTGCTGCAGAAAGAAAAATAAGGGCACATTTTGACTTCTTAAATCCTCTTCTTTTTCATTAAAAAGTTCTGACATGCATACTGAAACATGCACTTTGAATACCAGAAGCAGTCTTCCCTGGTGAGCAGTAGCTTTACTACAGTGATCTAATGAGGAACTAGAGTGCTACCATTCAGAATTTATGACAAATGTGTCACATCTGAATGCCTTCTTGATGGAACCAAAGTAAACAAGCATTGAAAATGCAATAGGTTTCGCCCTCGTTTAAGTTAAAGCAATTCTGTTTGTAACTAGGTGGCTTTTTAGCTTTGCTTTTATTAGTGTTTTTCAAAATTTCATATACATAACATGCATATATGTATATGTATGCATGCATTTATATTTGTATTTATATAGATATGCAGATTATATATATGTTTATATATGTATGTATATATATACACATACATATATATAAATGCATGTGCATATGTGTGCGTGTAGAGAGAGGTAGAGAGGGGTAGAGAGGTAGATGTGTAGAGGTAGAGACGTAGAGGTAGAGAGGTAGAGGTAGAGAGGTAGAGAGTAGTAGAGAGAGAGGTAGAGAGAGGTAGAGAGGTAGAGAGTAGAGGATGAGTAATAGAGAGTAGAGAGTAGAGAGAGAGTAGTATAGAGAGTAGCAGAGACTGAGTAGGAGAGAGTAGTAGAGTGAGTAGTAAAGAGTGAGTAGTAGAGAGAGTAGTAGAGAGTAGTAGAGAGTGAGTAGTAGAGAGTAGTAGAGAGTGAGTATTAGAGAGTGAGTAGTAGAGAGTAGTAGAGAGTGAGTAGTGGAGACTGAGTAGCAGAGAGAGAGTGTAGAGAATGAGTAGTAGAGAATGAGTAGTATAGTGAGTAGTAGAGAGAGAGTAGTAGAGAGTGAGTAGTAGAGAGTAGTAGAGAGTGAGTAGTATAGAGTAGTAGAGAGAGAGTAAGTAATAGAGAGTGAGTAGAGAGTGAGTAGTAGAGACAGAGTAGTAGATAGTGAGTAGTAGAGAGTAGTAGAGAGTGAGTAGTAGAGAGCAGTACAGAGTAAGTATTAGAGAGTGATTAGTAGAGAGTAGTGGAGTAGAAGAGAGTGAGTAGTGGAGACTGAGTAGCAGAGAGAGAGTGTAGAGAATGAGTAGTAGAGAATGAGTAGTATAGTGAGTAGTAGAGAGAGAGTAGTAGAGAGTGAGTAGTAGAGAGTAGTAGAGAGTGAGTAGTAGAGAGTAGTAGAGAGAGAGTAAGTAATAGAGAGTAGTAGAGAGTGAGTAGTAGAGAGAGAGTAGTAGAGAGTGAGTAGTAGAGAGCAGTACAGAGTAAGTATTAGAGAGTGATTAGTAGAGAGTAGTGGAGTAGAAGAGAGTGAGTAGTAGAGAGTAGTAGAGAGTGAGTAGTGGAGTGAGTAGTAGGGAGTAGTAGAGAGCGAGTAGTAGAGTGAGTAGTAGAGTGAGTAGTAGAGAGCAAGTAGTAGAGAGTGTGTAGTAGAGAGAAAGTAGTAGAGAGTGAGTAGTAGAGAGTGAGTAGTAGAGTGAGTAGTAGAGAGGAGTAGAGAGCAAGTAGTAAAGAGTGAGTAGTGGAGAGTGAGTAGTAGAGAGTAGTAGAGAGTGAGTAGTGGAGACTGAGTAGCAGAGAGAGAGTGTAGAGAATGAGTAGTAGAGAATGAGTAGTATAGTGAGTAGTAGAGAGAGAGTAGTAGAGAGTGAGTAGTAGAGAGTAGTAGAGAGTGAGTAGTAGAGAGTAGTAGAGAGAGAGTAAGTAATAGAGAGTAGTAGAGAGTGAGTAGTAGAGAGAGAGTAGTAGAGAGTGAGTAGTAGAGAGTAGTAGAGAGTGATTAGTAGAGAGTAGTGGAGTAGAAGAGAGTGAGTAGTAGAGAGTAGTAGAGAGTGAGTAGTGGAGTGAGTAGTAGGGAGTAGTAGAGAGCGAGTAGTAGAGTGAGTAGTAGAGTGAGTAGTAGAGAGGAGTAGAGAGCAAGTAGTAGAGAGTGAGTAGTGGAGAGTGAGTAGTAGAGTAGTAGAGAGTGAGTAGTAGAGAGTGAGTAGTAGAGAGAGAGTAGTAGAGAGTGAGTAGTAGAGTAGTAGAGAGTGAGTGGTAGAGAGTAGTAGAGAGTAGTAGAGTGAGTAGTAGAGAGTAGTAGAGAGTGAGTAGTAGAGAGTGAGTAGTTGAGAGTGAGTAGTGGAGAGTGAGTAGTAGAGAGTAGTAAAGAATAGTAGAGTAGTAGAGTAGTAGAGAGTGAGTAGTAGAGAGTAGTAGAGCTTGAGTAGTAGAGAGTAGTAGAGAGTGAGTAGTAGAGAGTGATTAGTAGAGAGTAGTGGAATAGTAGAGAGTGACTAGTAGAGAGTAGTAGAGAGTGAGTAGTAGAGTGAGTAGTAGGGAGTAGTAGAGAGTGAGTAGTAGAGTGAGTGGTAGAGTGAGTAGTAGAGAGCAAGTAGTAGAGAGTGTGTAGTAGAGAGGGAGTAGTAGAGAGTAGTAAAGAGTGAGTAGTAGAGAGTGAGTAGTAGAGAGAGTAGTAGAGAGTAGTAGAGTAGTAGAGAGTGAGTAGTAGAGAGTAGTAGAGAGTGAGTAGCAGAGAGAGTAGTAGAGTTTTGTAGAGTAGTAGAGAGTGAGTAGTAGAGAGTAGTAGAGAGTGAGTAGTAGAGAGTAGTAGAGAGTAGTAGAGAGTAAGTAATAGAGAGTAGTAGAGAGTGAGTAGTAGAGAGAGAGTAGTAGAGAGTGAGTAGTAGAGAGTAGTAGAGAGTGAGTAGTAGAGAGCAGTACAGAGTAAGTATTAGAGAGTGATTAGTAGAGAGTAGTGGAGAAGAAGAGAGTGAGTAGTAGAGAGTAGTAGAGAGTGAGTAGTGGAGTGAGTAGTAGGGAGTAGTAGAGAGCGAGTAGTAGAGTGAGTAGTAGAGTGAGTAGTAGAGAGGAGTAGAGAGCAAGTAGTAGAGAGTGAGTAGTGGAGAGTGAGTAGTAGAGTAGTAGAGAGTGAGTAGTAGAGAGTGAGTAGTAGAGAGAGAGTAGTAGAGAGTGAGTAGTAGAGTAATAGAGAGTGAGTGGTAGAGAGTAGTAGAGAGTAGTAGAGTGAGTAGTAGAGAGTAGTAGAGAGTGAGTAGTAGAGAGAGTAGTAGAGAGTGAGTAGTTGAGAGTGAGTAGTGGAGAGTGAGTAGTAGAGAGCAGTAGAGAGTAGTAGAGTAGTAGAGTAGTAGAGAGTGAGTAGTAGAGAGTAGTAGAGCATGAGTAGTAGAGAGTAGTACAGAGTGAGTAGTAGAGAGTGATTAGTAGAGAGTAGTGGAATAGTAGAGAGTGAGTAGTAGAGAGTAGTAGAGAGTGAGTAGTAGAGTGAGTAGTAGGGAGTAGTAGAGAGTGAGTAGTAGAATGAGTAGTAGAGTGAGTAGTAGAGAGCAAGTAGTAGAGAGTGTGTAGTAGAGAGAGAGTAGTAGAGAGTAGTAAAGAGTGAGTAGTAGAGAGTGAGTAGTAGAGAGAGTAGTAGAGAGTAGTAGAGTAGTAGAGAGTGAGTAGTAGAGAGTGAGTAGTAGAGAGTAGTAGAGAGTGAGTAGCAGAGAGAGTAGTAGAGAGTAGTAGAGTAGTAGAGAGTGAGTAGTAGAGTGAGTAGTAGAGAGTATTGGAGAGCGAGTAGTAGAGAGTGAGTAGTGGAGAGTGAGCAGTAGAGTAGTAAGGAGTGAGTAGTAGAGAGTGAGTAGTAGAGAGTAGTAGAGTGAGTAGTAGAGAGTGAGTAGCAGAGAGAGAGTAGTAGAGAGTAGTAGAGAGTGAGTAGTAGATTAGTAGAGTGAGTGGTAAAGAGTAGTGGAGTGAGTAGTAGAGAGTAGTAGAGAGTGAGTAGTAGAGAGTAGTAGAGAGTAGTAGAGAGAGGGGTAGAGAGAGGTAGAGAGGTAGAGAGTAGAGGATGAGTAATAGAGAGTAGAGAGAGAGTAGTAGAGAGAGTAGCAGAGAGTGAGTAGGAGAGAGTAGTAGAGTGAGTAGTAGAGAGTGAGTAGTAGAGAGTAGTAGAGAGTGAGAAGTAGAGAGTAGTAGAGAGTAGTAGAGAGAGGGGTAGAGAGAGGTAGAGAGGTAGAGAGTAGAGGATGAGTAATAGAGAGTAGAGAGAGAGTAGTAGAGAGAGTAGCAGAGAGTGAGTAGGAGAGAGTAGTAGAGTGAGTAGTAGAGAGTGAGTAGTAGAGAGTAGTAGAGAGTGAGAAGTAGAGAGTAGCAGAGAGTAGTAAAGAGTGAGTAGTAGAGAGAGTAGTAGAGAGTAGTAGAGAGTGAGTAGTAGAGAGTAGTAGAGAGTGACTATTAGAGAGTGAGTAGTAGAGAGTAGTAGAGACTGAGTAGTGGAGACTGAGTAGCAGAGAGAGAGTGTAGAGAATGAGTAGTAGAGAATGAGTAGTATAGTAAGTAGTATAGAGAGAGTAGTAGAGAGTGAGTAGAAGAGAGTAGTAGAGAGTGAGTAGTAGAGAGTAGTAGAGAGTAGTAGAGAGAGAGTAAGTAATAGAGAGTAGTAGAGAGTGAGTAGTAGAGAGAGAGTAGTAGAGAGTGAGTAGTAGAGAGTAGTAGAGAGTGAGTAGTAGAGAGCAGTACAGAGTAAGTATTGTTGCAGGGATTCTGCTTATACACAGAACTATGCGTAGAACCCCAGGACCTCAGTGAGTTGTGGTGTACCAGAAACTCACCTCAGAACCCAGAACCCAGTATCCGGCTAGCATAAGTGTCCCATTCGTTATCCGAGATTTAGCTCGGCGGTCCCAATGAAAAGACAACCCAGAACACGCGACTCAGTACATACTCAGGAATGGTGGGAATCGGAAATACCTGTTCGTATATTATTCTCACATCAGTCCACAACAATAATCAACAGAGACACGGTGTAAATAAAAAGAGTTTATTTTTATAGACCACGTGTCCTAAGATGCAGTACTTTGGCTAATACAAGCAGACAAATGATTAATATCAAAACCAGCAACATAGTTACAATACCATAGAATATAAACGGGGTGATCATATTATAATGACAGTGGATACTACCACCTTCCCTTTACTAAGAAGCTAATATTATTATTGTGCTAATAGAAGGTCTCTTAGGCTTGAATAGGGGACCCCATACCTCAAAGATCAGCTTAGTGAAATCACATCACAGGAGCATCAGGAGTCTTCTCGCAGGAAGGCTCGTCTTCGGTCTGAATAATAAACATGATGTCTGTGATATTAAAAGCACCAACTTTCAGGTATGTGCAGCTGCGCGTGTGTTATGGCTAAATAGTGGGTCGATCAACCTAGAGTGGAAAACATGCATTGTGTAATAATCCAGACTGTTTGTCACACCATGTACAGACCAAGGTCGCTGCGCAGAGCTTGGGATGGTAACAACAGATTGCTCTCGTGTGAAGCAAGTCTCGATTCAGCAGTTTGTTTAAGAAATAACATGTAAACGCAGTGTCGTGTGCAAAAGCAGAAAGATGGCTTTCTAACATTTAACGTGGTTATGCTAACTTAACAATGTATGTACGTATTCAGGAAGAACTCACTACACGCCCCCTTGATCGAAGCACTATTGAATAGGCAAGAAAAGAGAGAACGCAGAGTTCAGTTTCGTCAGAGCAGAACAAGGCGTAACCAATGCAGAGTTTCAGAATGTGCCAAAGTCCGAAACCACAAAAAATATAAACCTGGGTTTTTTTGAAAAAAATAGAAGTAAAAAAAAACTCAAAACGACCATCAGGAAGGAAAAAAAAGAAATGTTGTGCCAGGGTGCTGTCCAGTAGCATAGGCGCAAAGGACGACTGTCCAGTTAATCCATGAATGTATAGGCAGCATATGTGGCCACTGCTTCTAACAAAAAATCGTTTGCAGGTCCACTGAAAGTCTCAGCCATCCAATCCATCAACAAAAAGGAACATACGTGTTCTTCAACCATCGGAGCCTCTAGCACGATCAGAGGGCACCCGGAATGTTCCTCCAAATAGCTCATAGCCAAGAAGTTGTAGGCAGCAGTTGAGATGTCCCAATTACCCAGGATACCATGCGCCGCACCACAGGCCATAATCCGGACACCAGAACAGGCCAACTCGTGAGACACTAAGGGCCTCATCAGTCGATCGAAATCCGGCACCGGAGACACCAGGTTGGTCAAGCACAAATCCAAAGGCCATTCAAAGGGACAATCCAGGCAGTGAAATACAGGTTGCACACAAGTGAAATAGGAATACCGGAAGGACAATCCATATGCCAGGCTTAAGGTAGCCAACGGCAGAGTTCCATAAAAGTCAAGCATCCTATCACGAAGAAGATGCAGGCGGGACAGGCGCTCGTGTGGCACAGAAGGAGCAGCCATTCCGGAGTATGAAAAGTAAAAGCAGCACACCTGCCACTAGCGCCAGAAGCAGCGGAACACCTCCAAAGATGCTCGAGAAAAGGGAATGAAAAAATGCCGGAATCACACCAAAAATAGTTTTGAAAGAGGTCACGAGACCCGAGCCCACAAGTTTAAAAAAATGAGCCAGGCCGGTCGTGGACGAGGCATTAAAAATAGTTTGGATCAAAGAGCCGAAATGTAGGGGGAGGTCAGTATTCAGAAGCGCCTGTACCTCAGTGCGCGTATTAGCAACGTGAAGGACAAATGTTTCACGAGAGGAAGTCAATGGCACCTCTTTTTAGGACAATAGAGCTTTTATTCGGCTCAACTTGTTGAACTCTGCTTTCAAGGTTGGAATCGAAGGCCAGATAGAAACATCCAGCCGCCCATGCGGGGGTGGAAAGAGAACATTATTGCAGCAGACAACTTTCTGCGAGACAGTTACTATGTACGGGATTCCCACTAACATCCCGCAGCAAGCTTCATTATTCAAAATTAAATAACTACCGTTTGCAAGCAGCGTGAAAGAAGGCGTAATCACAGGCACTGGGATACCTCGTAGGACGCAGGCCAAGTTCGGAGCTTGTACATTGCATGCGCCGTGTAATTGAATGTGCCTACATACCAAGGAATGGTCTGGTGTCGTGGTACATTCCTCGCCTTTCAAATAAACCTCAGTTCCATCCCTCGTACATCTATACGTAAAGGGGAGGGACCAAACCTCATGTATGAAAGCGGTGCCCAGCGGTTCATATCTACCCAAAGCATAATGTTTCATACAAGACGTAAACTTAAAAAGCGCGAAAGGGAGAGTTATCAATCCGTGTACTAACCACGTAGCTGAATTGATCTCTGCTACAGAGAAAGGCAACGGTTCTAACTTTTCAATATGTAACAATGAATATGTAGCATCCTTCATGGACATAAATCGCTGCTTGTCAGTAAGGTTAAAGGGAAGGAATAACGATGTAGTGTTCAGATAGTCCCAAGGGACTCTCCCTGCCTTTAACGTCTGCAATGTCCATGCAAACTGCATAACAGAACGCAACTGGTTTTGACCATGATACAACACAGACATATCATCATGCACAATATCAACAACAGAAGAAACAATATTATCTAATGTATAAATCCTAGAAGAGAGAGTGCTAATGCTATTATCTATAACGGCTAAAACCTTCTCCATGTTTGCTTGGTCAATAGCTCTCAATCTGGAAGCCGCCTCAATCTGCGACAACTTCCAGACTTCGTTGTAAATAGCATACGCCCACCTTTTGGTTCTGCCACCCACAGGACCCTTAACAAAATCAGTCAAATCTATTTTGTCATGTAATTGTGATAAATGAACTTTGACAGACGCCAAGGTGGAATGTCGCAGCCAAGATTGACATAACTTGCCCACAGAGTATGTAGTTACAGTATGTGATGACTCAAACCGAGGGTCTACGCGTTCCCGAGTATACCCCGGTTTCAGTCCCAGAAAACGCCGTTGACAGGTGTCTGAACCGCTTTGCCAAACTAAACAACCCTCACTATTAAATTTCGAAATATTAAAAGATGTATTTGAAACTAAGGATTGCAAAGCAGCAAGGGATAGATCTGTGTGGTTATCCCAATTGGGATAAGCGCCCAAATCCGGCACAGCAGGTGACTTTAATTGTTTAGACGTAGCCAATCCAAAACAGGTGGTTTGGAAGATGGATGAATTTAAAAACAAAATATGATTTGGTATAAGACAGGCACGATGTAAAGCCTCTGTACCCTGAACCTGCCACGGTCTGGAACCCCAAACCGACTTTAGATCAATAGTAGCCTTCCATAGATCATAACCTTTGATTGACAACTTGTCCATAAAGGACTTGGAATAAAGCAACTTTGTGTGTGTCAGTCGAACCTTTGCGGCAGACTCAGGCAGCACCTTAAAATAAAACGCTGCCGGGTTGGAAACACTGAAATCGGTAAAATAAGAATACTTGTTAACTAGGGTTTGTGAACTTCCGAATGCGGGAGTAGGACAGTGTTCCCATTGGGTAAAATTTACAAAATTTCTAAATGTATTTGCTTTATGCAGGAAGTGATTGCCATAATGTTGAAAACAATACTGTTCCTCATAATTAGCCGCATTTTCATATAAATCTTCAGCATCAAAAGCGGCATAATATTTCAAATCAGAAAACAGTGATTCATTGGCGTGTACATCCCAATCATCAGAACGTATGTTCTGCCTAACCACATCACCCATAGAAACACGAAATACATTAGGCACATTAATGACCTCTGTAGGTCCATGAATTTGGAATTTAACAGCATCCCATGCGATTCCATCCAAGACGGGCCAGGCAGTAATATTCACAAAAGTCTGGTCCCTTTTCATGATGTGGGACGAGGAGTGGGGGGCCAAAGTTCCATTGATAAGTCTAATTGTCGATCTCTCACTCAGATAGTGGCCATCCACAAGACGGAAAAAAACTATTACAAATCCAATTGACATAAACAAAAAAATAGTAAAAAGCATCAACCAGATGTATGTCCAAGGGGCAATCAAAAAATGTCTCTTAAACCAGCTGAAAAAAACAGCAATGTTTGATGGGGGGCTTGAGGGTAATGAGTTAGTGTCAAAGGAGAAACGGGACTGGCCAAGTGCTGTAGATTGTAAAACAGGCGAGGGACCACGTGTAGGATAAGCATACTCAGTCTCTTCGGGCAAACCACCAGCCGATGGTATCAACAAGGGATCAGTAACAGATTGCATCTCGATGGCAACCTCAGGCAAGGTGTTAGAAGCAAGAGCCAACATTGAATTTCTTTGCATCGTCTGGCATGAAACTGCTGGAGTCATACTAAGAAGTATCGGCCACTCGCTGAAGTTTGACATTGTCAATAGAGATGTACCTGTTTTCTTTGCGACCAGGAAGTGGAGGTAAAATCACTGTTCTTGTACCCTGCACTCCAAGCACTGGAACTGGTGCACGATAAGAGGGGCCAAACTCCTTCTTGTTCTCCACCTTCTCACGGACCAGGTCTCCAACTCGGGGTAGCCAGCCGACTACCGGAACCTGAACTTCAGCTTCAGATGTGGAGGGCAAGTGTTCCTTCGAAAGAGTGTCTCTGGCTTCTTGTAGAGTCTGCAAAACAGCACAGTGATCATCTACGTCAAAGGGTGCGGTCGACGCCGCCATGTCTAGACCATCAAGGTCTGGGACAAACATTCTGATTCCGAAGAGCATCATGTACGGGGTCCGCCCACCCAGAGACCTTCTAGGGAGATTATTAAGTGCACGTTGGACGTTATACAAATGGGCTAGCCAGTTCCGGCCTGTGCCTAAAACACGTGCTGTCAATGATTGCTTTAAGTCACGGTTCATTCGCTCCACCACACTATTACCCTCAGGTCGGTAGGGGGACGAAAATTTGACTAGGACCCCCAAATTTCTCATAGCCTCCTTGTAAGCCTTAGAGGCGAACGCAGGGCCCTGATCAGAATGGAAGGTACCACACGCAAAAGTTCCCACAAAGACACGCAAATCCCTGATGACAGTCCGCGAGTCAGCACTCCTTTGTGGCCATACCCATAGAAAACGTGTGCACGAATCCACTGCAACCAAGATGTACTTGTACGCAGTATCAGAAGAAAAAGGACCGCAGTGATCCAAATAAACACAACCAAACGGTTTATTGGATATGTACAACTGTGTTTGTGGTGGGCGCGCAACAGTAGAAGGTTTAATCTGTTGGCAAATGTCACAATCAAGAACATAAGCGCGCGCTTGTTTATATAAACCAAACCACCAGTAACGTTGTTGTAGCAGAGATATTGTAGCTGACACACCGGCGTGGGCAGACGCCAACCCCTCATGTGCAGCCAAGATCAGTGCTGGCCTGCAGTCCGCGTTGGGAATAATTCTGTCACCAACGTCGTTAATCCTCACTAATGGGACATTATCAGGACTTAAATGGTAAATGTAACGAGAAGGAAAACCCTTCGGGTAATCGCCTCCCTTTTCTGTAGCAGCAATAGCTGCCAAGATGTCATCATCAATCTTACTTTTTGATCTGGTAACTGCTGCCACTAAGTATGTAGCCACTGCTGTTTTTGCTGCCTCGTCAGCCAAGCTGTTGCCGACAGCATGGACACCAAGTCGCTGGTGACCAAGAGTGTGAATAACATTCACGAGAGGGAGACGGTCTTTAAAGTCTGCCACTCGAACCCAAAGCGTTTTATGCTTAATTGTGCTACCTTTTGTGTCTCGATAATCATTCTGAGACCAGAAATGTAAATTGTCATTGTAGGACTGGACACAGTAGAAGGAATCACTCACTATAAGAGTAGTGACCCGGGGATCAGCAAACTCCAGTGCAAGCACTAGAGCCCGAAGCTCCGCCAATTGCGCGGTACAATCACCCAATGACTGCGTATGCACTGCATCCGATTGGAATTCACCATTTACGAATGTACCTACGACAATTGCGCAAGCCGCTGAGTAAGCGTGCTTCGATCCAATCGCGGGCTGCGCAGACCCGTCAGTGTATATGACACAATGGTATTCTTCGAGCGGGCGCAAAGACAGAGGTGTCGGATGAACGAATTCATACTGCAAGAACTCTTGAGTCTGTAATGAGGCATCAAAGATGTAGGTGACGTCTGGCGACGTCAGTGTTGTGGCCCATTGTATCCACCGAGGATGCAAAGCTTTAGAATTTGGTACACTTGCCTTTGTCACTGCTTCTAAGGCAGGATAGGGTGTTACAACCAGAATCTGTTTCCCATGTGACAGTGCGCGTTCTTTAAGGATCGCCATCTGTACAGCAGTCAGAACTTTTTCGACCGCGGAAAAACGTAATTCAGCAGAGGTGTACAAGTGGGATTTGTACGCAATGGGGACGGTATCGCCCTCATTAAACGTCAAATACGTGAAACCCACGGCGCCTGGCACTATTCGTATTACCAGGTTAGTGCGGTTATCACGTGTCAGCAAATATTGTGAAGCAAGAAGGTCAGCCTGTAAAGACTGTAAAATTTTAGAATGTTCCAGCTGCCAGCTAGACTTCGAAAATGTAGGTTGTACCAAGGCGTAAAGCGGCTTGATACGCTGGGCATAATCAGGAATGTACGTACGGCCGAAATTCAGAAAGCCCAGCAAAGATTGTAATTTCTTTAGTGTCGTAGGCGCACTCAAGCATGCGCACTTCTCCAGAAAGTGGGGAGCTAACCCCTTTCCTTCATTATTGAGCTCATAGCCCAAAAACAACACCGTATATTCCGCGATGTGAGACTTCGCAAAATTGAATTTGTAGCCATAGTCAGCAAAACTCACTATGATATTGTCGACTCGAGACAGATGTGGCAACAGCTCATCATCCGTGAGGTAGATATCGTCAACATAGGAGTATGCCTCGGGGTCTATTCTTTCTAAGAGAGAAACCACGCGAGCGGAAAAGATGCCAGGGCTATTTTTGTAGCCCATGGCTAATCTCGTAAACTGTTTTTGTTTGCCGCCCGATGTAAACGCTGTCCACTGGCCACTCAGTGTGGACAGGTTATGGCTAAAAAAGCCATTGGAAATGTCAAGTGTCGTTTTAAACCTCTTACGCACGAGACTGTCGACAAGAGCCGAGCTATGTGTATTTTGTACCGCGCAGGTCCGGCAATGGGAGTTTAGGTGCCGGTAATCCAAAACTAAACGGTACGAGCCGTCAGGCTTCGTTACAGTGAATAAAGGGTTATTCATAGGGGACACACAAGTTTCAATTACACCCTGATATTCCAATTGTTCAAGGATCGCCGCGACGTGGGGTCTAGCTTCACGACGCATGGGATACTGGGGCTGAGGCTGGGGCATAGACCGCAATGGAATCTCATGGCAGGGGGACAACCGGTCCCAACCCACCTGAGTACGATACACCGCTGGCGCAAGCGCTAGCGCCCACTCCCCAGCGTACCTTTCAGCCTGGTCCTTAGGCACTGTGTGCGCAAAGGACGGGAGGATTTTCTCCTCCCCTTTAGGAGCTTCCAAAATGAAGGCTGGGGGCCAATCTGCCTCCGCTAGGAGGATGTCATAGGTGGTGGTCAGATTATCCCAAAAAATCCCTTTTATAGTACGTTGTATGTCACCCTCTATTAATAAGACTATTTCATAAAGTCTGTCAGGGGGAGCCACTCTGGTGTCAGCTGTTTCAACAGTAACCAATACATCAGTTGCTGTCGCCGCCAGAAATGGACGCAGAGCTTGACGGACTATGGTAATTTCCGCCGCGCTGTCCAGTAGCGTCAGCGCCCATGTCCGGTTCCGAAGCTGTGTCCGCACTATCTGAGGCATACTTTGCCGTCAGAGCCGCCACTTTCTTCTTCTGAAACGGGGGTCTTTGTCGAGCAAATTCGTCCTGCTTGCCTTTTCCCTCAGTCTGTCGAGGTTGGTCACGCTGTTGTGGAACACCCCGACCTTTGCCACCGCCTCCGCCACCGGACTGTGTAGCCGATGTTTCCTGTGAAGAACGAGGAGAACGCGGTTCAGAAACCTGAAATCTATCAGGAGACTTAATAGTAGCACGATCTCGCAGATCATAAGTGCGCTCACTACTTGACTGTACGGGAGAGGCAGGCCGAGAGCCCTGTTTCTGCTGCTGCATTCCCTGTTGTTTAGACCGCCAATTTTGTTTTTGAAAAGTTGGCCGGCCATCCTTACCAGAAGTTTCTGCCTTACCCTGCTGCTTAGAATCGGGATTTTTGATCACAGGCTTAACTCCTAAAGAGCTACGACCCAAATCTCGATATGCCTCAGAGATTATTTTTGCAAATTCCTGCGGTTTGTCCTCTTCAGCAACTTTCTTCAGTTCATTACGAACCTGAAAGTGCAACGCATCACCCTTAAGGTTTCCCATTATCATGGTAGCCACCAGGCCAAAATCTCCGAGGAGCCGCATCCCCAATTCTATCGCAGACTCCGCTCCATGGTCCTCTTGAACCTGTTTAATAATGGAGGGCAGCTGTAACATAGACGGAGTGCCAAAGCACTGTGCGTACGTTGCAGCAAAAATCTTACCCCAGGATACACAATCATCCATATGGGGAACTAAGTCTTTAGGCAAACTAATGGTGAGGATCCTGTGTTTCTCCACAGGAGTTGTATGCGGATAAACCGCCTCTATTTGGTCAAATTTTTCAGCAAGCCAAAAGGGATAATCATCCCTTGTGGGGGGGCGCTTGCCCATAACAGAATTAACCATAACAGGACTAATGACCACCGCGTGACGATCACTAGGTTGTCCCGCACTAACAGGCGCCCCCGCCTGTACAGTGCGCGACACATACTGCACTAAAGCCCTATATACTGTTATAAGGGCAGTGTGTAGTACACGCAATTCATCCACCGTCACCGTGAGGTAACGGGGATGAGGCGTAAATCCGGCTAGTACCGGCAAAGTGGCCCCCGCAATTGATAAAGGGCCCATTCTCGGCGGTATAACCACATGGGGGAGGGCGCCATTAAACCAAATCTGATGTTGCCAAGCAGATATTGGTATCTCCTGTGTCCTATACGGTGCATAGGCGGCAGGCACGGCAGTGGCAGTGTAAGAATGAAATGTATTATCATTTCCACTGACTGCCAGAATCGTCACCCAAGAGTAGAATAACTCAAAGGGATGAGCCGCATCGGCTCCCACCACAAAGATGACGTCCATGCCCGCGTCCGGCACTCCATACTGCGTCAAATGACGTTTCAGTGCCGCACGACTATGCGCCGCAATATTTATCGCCATAAGGACAAGCTACACTTCAAGTATTCAGTAGCACTAGGGTTCAATAACCTTTTTAATAATCAAGCTTGAAGGAACCTATATCAATAGAACTAGGTAGGTTTAAAATCCGTCAGACTTGTTATCCGGAAACAAGAATGAGGGTGCTGTGGACTAAATGTAAGCACTACTAAGGCGTTTCAACTCATAGACCAAACGTTAGGTGCGCCATGTTGCAGGGATTCTGCTTATACACAGAACTATGCGTAGAACCCCAGGACCTCAGTGAGTTGTGGTGTACCAGAAACTCACCTCAGAACCCAGAACCCAGTATCCGGCTAGCATAAGTGTCCCATTCGTTATCCGAGATTTAGCTCGGCGGTCCCAATGAAAAGACAACCCAGAACACGCGACTCAGTACATACTCAGGAATGGTGGGAATCGGAAATACCTGTTCGTATATTATTCTCACATCAGTCCACAACAATAATCAACAGAGACACGGTGTAAATAAAAAGAGTTTATTTTTATAGACCACGTGTCCTAAGATGCAATACTTTGGCTAATACAAGCAGACAAATGATTAATATCAAAACCAGCAACATAGTTACAATACCATAGAATATAAACGGGGTGATCATATTATAATGACAGTGGATACTACCACCTTCCCTTTACTAAGAAGCTAATATTATTATTATGCTAATAGAAGGTCTCTTAGGCTTGAATAGGGGACCCCATACCTCAAAGATCAGCTTAGTGAAATCACATCACAGGAGCATCAGGAGTCTTCTCGCAGGAAGGCTCGTCTTCGGTCTGAATAATAAACATGATGTCTGTGATATTAAAAGCACCAACTTTCAGGTATGTGCAGCTGCGCGTGTGTTATGGCTAAATAGTGGGTCGATCAACCTAGAGTGGAAAACATGCATTGTGTAATAATCCAGACTGTTTGTCACACCATGTACAGACCAAGGTCGCTGCGCAGAGCTTGGGATGGTAACAACAGATTGCTCTCGTGTGAAGCAAGTCTCGATTCAGCAGTTTGTTTAAGAAATAACATGTAAACGCAGTGTCGTGTGCAAAAGCAGAAAGATGGCTTTCTAACATTTAACGTGGTTATGCTAACTTAACAATGTATGTACGTATTCAGGAAGAACTCACTACAGTATTAGAGAGTGATTAGTAGAGAGTAGTGGAATAGAAGAGAGTGAGTAGTAGAGAGTAGTAGAGAGTGAGTAGTGGAGTGAGTAGTAGAGAGCGAGTAGTAGAGTGAGTAGTAGAGTGAGTAGTAGAGAGCAAGTAGTAGAAAGTTTGTAGTAGAGAGAAAGTAGTAGAGAGTGAGTAGTGGAGAGTGAGTAGTAGAGTAGTAGAGAGTGAGTAGTAGAGAGTGAGTAGTAGAGAGAGAGTAGTAGAGAGTGAGTAGTAGAGTAGTAGAGAGTGAGTGGTAGAGAGTAGTAGAGAGTAGTAGAGTGAGTAGTAGAGAGTAGTAGAGAGTGAGTAGTAGAGAGAGTAGTAGAGAGTGAGTAGTTGAGAGTGAGTAGTGGAGAGTGAGTAGTAGAGAGTAGTTGAGAGTAGTAGAGTAGTAGAGAGTGAGTAGTAGAGAGTAGTAGAGCATGAGTAGTAGAGAGTAGTACAGAGTAAGTAGTAGAGAGTGATTAGTAGAGAGTAGTGGAATAGTAGAGAGTGAGTAGTAGAGAGTAGTAGAGAGTGAGTAGTAGAGTGAGTAGTAGGGAGTAGTAGAGAGTGAGTAGTAGAGTGAGTAGTAGAGTGAGTAGTAGAGAGCAAGTAGTAGAGAGTGTGTAGTAGAGAGAGAGTAGTAGAGAGTAGTAAAGAGTGAGTAGTAGAGAGTGAGTAGTAGAGAGAGTAGTAGAGAGTGTGTAGTAGAGAGAGAGTAGTAGAGAGTAGTAAAGAGTGAGTAGTAGAGAGTGAGTAGTAGAGAGAGTAGTAGAGAGTAGTAGAGTAGTAGAGAGTGAGTAGTAGAGAGTGAGTAGTAGAGAGTAGTAGAGAGTGAGTAGCAGAGAGAGTAGTAGAGAGTAGTAGAGTAGTAGAGAGTGAGTAGTAGAGTGAGTAGTAGAGAGTATTGGAGAGCGAGTAGTAGAGAGTGAGTAGTGGAGAGTGAGCAGTAGAGTAGTAAAGAGTGAGTAGTAGAGAGTGAGTAGTAGAGAGTAGTAGAGTGAGTAGTAGAGAGTGTGTAGCAGAGAGAGTAGTAGAGAGTAGTAGAGAGTGAGTAGTAGATTAGTAGAGTGAGTGGTAAAGAGTAGTGGAGTGAGTAGTAGAGAGTAGTAGAGAGTGAGTAGTAGAGAGAGTAGTAGAGAGTGAGTAGCTGAGAGTGAGTAGTAGAGAGTGAGTAGTAGAGAGTAGTAGAGAGTAGTAGAGAGAGGGGTAGAGAGAGGTAGAGAGGTAGAGAGTAGAGGATGAGTAATAGAGAGTAGAGAGAGAGTAGTAGAGAGAGTAGCAGAGAGTGAGTAGGAGAGAGTAGTAGAGTGAGTAGTAGAGAGTGAGTAGTAGAGAGTAGTAGAGAGTGAGAAGTAGAGAGTAGCAGAGAGTAGTAAAGAGTGAGTAGTAGAGAGAGTAGTAGAGAGTAGTAGAGAGTGAGTAGTAGAGAGTAGTAGAGAGTGACTATTAGAGAGTGAGTAGTAGAGAGTAGTAGAGAGTGAGTAGTGGAGACTGAGTAGCAGAGAGAGAGTGTAGAGAATGAGTAGTAGAGAATGAGTAGTATAGTGAGTAGTATAGAGAGAGTAGTAGAGAGTGAGTAGTAGAGAGTAGTAGAGAGTAGTAGAGAGAGAGTAAGTAATAGAGAGTAGTAGAGAGTGAGTAGTAGAGAGAGAGTAGTAGAGAGTGAGTAGTAGAGAGTAGTAGAGAGTGAGTAGTAGAGAGCAGTACAGAGTAAGTATTAGAGAGTGATTAGTAGAGAGTAGTGGAATAGAAGAGAGTGAGTAGTAGAGAGTAGTAGAGAGTGAGTAGTGGAGTGAGTAGTAGGGAGTAGTAGAGAACGAGTAGTAGAGTGAGTAGTAGAGTGAGTAGTAGAGAGCAAGTAGTAGAGAGTTTGTAGTAGAGAGAAAGTAGTAGAGAGTGAGTAGTAGAGAGTGAGTAGTAGAGTGAGTGGTAGAGAGGAGTAGAGAGCAAGTAGTAGAGAGTGAGTAGTGGAGAGTGAGTAGTAGAGTAGTAGAGAGTGAGTAGTAGAGAGTGAGTAGTAGAGAGAGAGTAGTAGAGAGTGAGTAGTAGAGTAGTAGAGAGTGAGTGGTAGAGAGTAGTAGAGAGTAGTAGAGTGAGCAGTAGAGAGTAGTAGAGAGTGAGTAGTAGAGAGAGTAGTAGAGAGTGAGTAGTTGAGAGTGAGTAGTGGAGAGTGAGTAGTAGAGAGTAGTTGAGAGTAGTAGAGTAGTAGAGAGTGAGTAGTAGAGAGTAGTAGAGCGTGAGTAGTAGAGAGTAGTACAGAGTAAGTAGTAGAGAGTGATTAGTAGAGAGTAGTGGAATAGTAGAGAGTGAGTAGTAGAGAGTAGTAGAGAGTGAGTAGTAGAGTGAGTAGTAGGGAGTAGTAGAGAGTGAGTAGTAGAGTGAGTAGTAGAGTGAGTAGTAGAGAGCAAGTAGTAGAGAGTGTGTAGTAGAGAGAGAGTAGTAGAGAGTAGTAAAGAGTGAGTAGTAGAGAGTGAGTAGTAGAGAGAGTAGTAGAGAGTAGTAGAGTAGTAGAGAGTGAGTAGTAGAGAGTGAGTAGTAGAGAGTAGTAGAGAGTGAGTAGTAGAGAGTGAGTAGTAGAGAGTAGTAGAGTGAGTAGTAGAGAGTGAGTAGCAGAGAGAGAGTAGTAGAGAGTAGTAGAGAGTGAGTCGTAGATTAGTAGAGTGAGTGGTAGAGAGTAGTGGAGTGAGTAGTGGAGAGTAGTAGAGAGTGAGTAGTAGAGAGAGTAGTAGAGAGTGAGTAGCTGAGAGTAGTAGAAAGAGAGGTAGAGAGAGGTAGAGAGGTAGAGAGTAGAGGATGAGTAATAGAGAGTAGAGAGTAGAGAGAGAGTAGTAGAGAGAGTAGCAGAGAGTGAGTAGGAGAGAGTAGTAGAGTGAGTAGTATAGAGTGAGTAGTAGAGAGTAGTAGAGAGTGAGAAGTAGAGAGTAGTAGAGAGTAGTACAGAGTGAGTAGTAGAGAGAGTAGTAGAGAGTAGTAGACAGTGAGTAGTAGAGAGTAGTAGAGAGTGAGTAGTAGAGAGTGAGTAGTAGAGAGTAGTAGAGAGTGAGTAGTGGAGACTGAGTAGCAGAGAGAGAGTGTAGAGAATGAGTAGTAGAGAATGAGTAGTATAGTGAGTAGTAGAGAGAGAGAGTAGTAGAGAGTGAGTAGTAGAGAGTAGTAGAGAGTGAGTAGTAGAGAGTAGTAGAGCGAGAGTAAGTAATAGAGAGTGAGTAGAGAGTGAGTAGTAGAGAGAGAGTAGTAGAGAGTGAGTAGTAGAGAGTAGTAGAGAGTGAGTAGTAGAGAGCAGTACAGAGTAAGTATTAGAGAGTGATTAGTAGAGAGTAGTGGAGTAGAAGAGAGTGAGTAGTGGAGACTGAGTAGCAGAGAGAGAGTGTAGAGAATAAGTAGTAGAGAATGAGTAGTATAGTGAGTAGTAGAGAGAGAGTAGTAGAGAGTGAGTAGTAGAGAGTAGTAGAGAGTGAGTAGTAGAGAGTAGTAGAGAGAGAGTAAATAATAGAGAGTAGTAGAGAGTGAGTAGTAGAGAGAGAGTAGTAGAGAGTGAGTAGTAGAGAGTAGTAGAGAGTGAGTAGTAGAGAGCAGTACAGAGTAAGTATTAGAGAGTGATTAGTAGAGAGTAGTGGAGTAGAAGAGAGTGAGTAGTAGAGAGTAGTAGAGAGTGAGTAGTGGAGTGAGTAGTAGGGAGTAGTAGAGAGCGAGTAGTAGAGTGAGTAGTAGAGTGAGCAGTAGAGAGCAAGTAGTAGAGAGAAAGTAGTAGAGAGTGAGTAGTAGAGAGTGAGTAGTAGAGTGAGTAGTAGAGAGGAGTAGAGAGCAAGTAGTAGAGAGTGAGTAGTGGAGAGTGAGTAGTAGAGTAGTAGAGAGTGAGTAGTAGAGAGTGAGTAGTAGAGAGAGAGTATTAGAGAGTGAGTAGTAGAGTAGTAGAGAGTGAGTGGTAGAGAGTAGTAGAGAGTAGTAGAGTGAGTAGTAGAGAGTAGTAGAGAGTGAGTAGTAGAGAGAGTAGTAGAGAGTGAGTAGTTGAGAGTGAGTAGTGGAGAGTGAGTAGTAGAGAGAAGTATAGAGTAGTAGAGTAGGAGAGTAGTAGAGAGTGAGTAGTTGAGAGTGAGTAGTGGAGAGTGAGTAGTGGAGAGTAGTAGAGAGTAGTAGAGTAGTAGAGTAGTAGAAAGTGAGTAGTAGAGAGTAGTAGAGCATGAGTAGTAGAGAGTAGTACAGAGTGAGTAGTAGAGAGTGATTAGTAGAGAGTAGTGGAATAGTAGAGAGTGAGTAGTAGAGTGTAGTAGAGAGTGAGTTGTAGAGTGAGTAGTAGGGAGTAGTAGAGAGTGAGTAGTAGAGTGAGTAGTAGAGTGAGTAGTAGAGAGCAAGTAGTAGAGAGTGTATAGTAGAGAGAGAGTAGTAGAGAGTAGTAAAGAGTGAGTAGTAGAGAGTGAGTAGTAGAGAGAGTAGTAGAGAGTAGTAGAGTAGTAGAGAGTGAGTAGTAGAGAGTGAGTAGTAGAGAGTAGTAGAGAGTGAGTAGTAGAGAGAGTAGTAGAGAGTAGTAGAGTAGTAGAGAGTGAGTAGTAGAGTGAGTAGTAGAGAGTAATAGAGAGCGAGTAGTAGAGAGTGAGTAGTGGAGAGTGAGTAGTAGAGTAGTAGAGAGTGAGTAGTAGAGAGTGAGTAGAAGAGAGTAGTAGAGTGAGTAGTAGAGAGTGAGTAGCATAGAGAGAGTAGTAGAGAGTGGTAGAGAGTGAGTAGTAGATTAGTAGAGTGAGTGGTAGAGAGTAGTGGAGTGAGTAGTAGAGAGTAGTAGAGAGTGAGTAGTAGAGAGAGTAGTAGAGAGTGAGTAGCTGAGAGTGAGTAGTAGAGAGTGAGTTTTAGAGAGTAGTAGAGAGTGAGTAGTAGAGAGTGAGTAGTAGAGAGTAGTAGAGAGTAGTAGAGTGAGTAGTAGAGAGTGAGTAGCATAGAGAGAGTAGTAGAGAGTGGTAGAGAGTGAGTAGTAGATTAGTAGAGTGAGTGGTAGAGAGTAGTGGAGTGAGTAGTAGAGAGTAGTAGAGAGTGAGTAGTAGAGAGAGTAGTAGAGAGTGAGTAGCTGAGAGTGAGTAGTAGAGAGTGAGTAGTAGAGAGTAGTAGAGAGTGAGTAGTAGAGAGTGAGTAGTAGAGAGTAGTAGTAGAGAGTAGTAGAGAGTAGTAGAGAGAGAGTAGTAGAGAGTGAGTAGTAGAAAGTAGTAGCGAGTGAGTAGTAGAGAGTGAGTAGTTTAATTTAAAAGGAACACAATGAGGAGGTTCATTTTGCCATAGAAATTATGATTAGTGCGGAAAAAAGAAAATTAGGGCACATTTTGAGTGACTTCTCAAATCCTCTTCTATTTCATTAAAAAATTCTGACATGCAGACTGAAACATGCACTTTCAATACCAGCAGCAGACTTCCATGGTGAGCAGTAGCTTTACTACAGTGATCTAATAAGCAACTAGAGTGCTAACATTCCGAATTTATGGCAAATGTGTGACACATCGGAATGCCTTCTTGATGGAATCAAAGTAAACAATCATTGAACATGCAATAGGTCTCGCCCTCGTTTAAGTTAAGTAAAAAACCTGAAAGTATTTCCTACTGAGGAGACTGTTGTAAATGAGGTAATTAGGAAACTTCAAAACAAATAAGTCTCCCAAGATGGCCACCAGAGACAAAAGAGCCCAAATGTTGCTCAAATATCACCGAGATGTAGCCCAAATATAGCCCAATGACAGAATGTCCCAGAGTGTTTTAAAGAACAACTAGAGCGCTAACAGTCTTACTTATGACAAAAGTGTGGCACACCTGATGCCATCTTGATTGGAATGAAGTGGTAACACTTAAAACATTTAATTTGCAAAGGAACAAAATGAGGGGGTTCATTTTGCCATAGAAATTATGATTAGTGCTGCAGAAAGAAAGAATAGGGCACATTTTGACTTCTCAAATCCTCTTCCATTTCATTAAAAAATTCTGACATGCAGACTGAAATATGCACTTTGAATACCAGCAGCAGACTTCCCTGGTGAGCAGTAGCTTTACTACAGTGATCTAATGAGCAACTAGAGTGCTACCATTCAGAATTTATGGAAAATGTGTGACACATCTGAATGCCTTCTTGATGGAATCAAAGTAAACAAGCATTGAACATGCAATAGGTCTCGCCCTCGTTTAAGTTAAAGCAATTCTGTTTGTAATTAGGTGGCTTTTTAGCTTTGCTTGTATTAGAGTTTTTCAAACTTGCATGTACATACCATGCATATGTATGCATATATGTATATGGATATGTTTGCATGCATTTATATTTATATAGATATGCAGTTTATATTTATATGTTTATATATATATATATATATATATACACATACATATATATAAATGCAGATGCATATATATGCATATATATATGTGCATATGTGTGCATGTACAGAGAGGTAGAGAGGTAGAGGTGTATAGGTAGAGAGTAGTAGAGAGAGAGGTAGAGAGAGGCAGAGAGGTAGAGAGTAGAGAGCGAGTAATAGAGAGTAGAGAGTGAGTAGTAGAGAGTAGTAGAGAAAGTATCAGAGAGTGAGTAGTAGAGAGTAGTAGAGTGAGTAGTAGAGAGTGAGTAGTAGAGAGTAGTAGAGAGTGAGTAGTAGAGTGAGTAGTAGAGAGTAGTAGAGAGTAGTAGAGAGTGAGTAGTAGAGAGTAGTAGAGAGTGAGTAGTAGAGAGTAGTAGAGAGTGAGTAGCAGAGATAGAGTATTAGAGAGTAGTAGAGAGTGAGTAGCAGAGTGAGTAGTAGAGAGTAGTAGAGAGTAGTAGAGAGAGAGTAGTAGAGAGTGAGTAGTAGAGAGTAGTAGAGAGTGAGTAGTAGAGAGTAGTAGAGAGAGAGAGTAGTAGAGAGTGAGTGGTAGAGAGTACTAGAGAGTGAGTAGTAGAGAGTAGTAGAGAGTGAGTAGCAGAGAGAGAGTACTAGAGAGTAGTAGAGAGTGAGTAGCAGAGTGAGTTGTAGAGAGTAGTAGAGAGAGAGTAGTAGAGAGTGAGTAGTAGAGAGTAGTAGAGAGTGAGTAGTAGAAAGAAAGTAGTAGAGAGAGAGTAGTAGAGAGTAGTAGAGTCGTAGAGAGTGAGTAGTAGAGAGTGAGTAGTAGAGAGTAGTGGAGTAGTAGAGAGTGAGTAGTAGAGAGTAGTAGAGAGTGAGTAGTAGAGTGAGTACTAGAGAGTAGTAGAGAGCGTGTAGCAGAGAGCAAGTAGTAGAGAGTGTGTAGTAGAGAGTGAGTAGTAGAGAGTAGTAGAGAGTGAGTAGTAGAGAGAGAGTATTAGAGAGTGAGAAGTAGAGAGAGTAGTAGAGTAGTAGAGAGTGAGTAGTAGAGTGAGTAGTAGAGAGTAGTTGAGAGCGAGTAGAAGAGAATGAGTAGTGGAGAGTGAGCAGTAGAGAGTAGTAGGGAGTGAGTAGTAGAGCATGATTAGTACAGAGTGAGAAGTAGAGAGTAGTAGAGAGTGAGTGGTAGAGAGTGAGTAGCAGAGAGAGTAGTAGAGAGTAGTAGAGTAGTAGAGAGTGAGTAGCAGAGAGAGTAGTAGAGAGTAGTAGAGAGTGAGTAGTAGAGAGTGAGTAGTAGAGAGTGAGTAGTAGAGAGTAGTAGAGAGCGAGTAGTAGAGAGTGAATAGTGGAGAGTAAGTAGTAGAGAGTGAGTAGTAGAGAGTGAGTAGTAGAGAGTGAATAGTAGAGAGTGAGTAGTAGAGAGAGAGTAGTAGAGAGTGAGTAGTAGAGTAGTAGAGTGAGTAGTAGAGAGTGAGTAGTAGAGAGTAGTAGAGAGAGAGTAGTAGAGAGTGAGTAGTAGAAGAGAGTAGTAGAGTAGTAGAGAGTGAGTGGTAGAGAGAAGCAGAGAGTAGTAGAGTGAGTAGTAGAGAGTAGTAGAGAGTGAGTAGTAGAGAGTGAATAGTAGAGAGTAGTAGTAGAGAGTAGTAGAGAGAGAGAGTAGTAGAGAGTGTAGTAGAAAGTGAGTAGTAGAGAGTAGTAGCGAGTGAGTAGTAGAGAGTAGTAGAGAGTGAGTAGTAGAGTAGTAGAGAGTGAGTGGTAGAGAGTAGTAGAAAGTAGTAGAGTGAGTAGTAGAGAGTGAGTAGTAGAGAGTGAATAGTAGAGAGTAGTAGAGAGTGAGTAGTAGAGAGAGTAGTAGTAGACAGTGAGTAGTAGAGAGTAGTAGAGCGTGAGTAGTAGAGAGTGAGTAGTAGAGAGTGAGTAGTAGAGAGTAGTAGCGAGTGAGTAGTAGAGAGTGAGTAGTAGAGTAGTAGAGAGTGAGTAAAGAGTGAGTAGTTGAGAGCAAGTATTAGAGAATGAGTAGTAGAGAGTGAGTAGAGAGAGAGTAGTAGAGAGTGAGTAGTAGAGAGAGAGTAGTAGAGTTCTAGAGAGTGAATGGTAGAGAGAAGCAGAGAGTAGTAGAGTGAGTAGTAGAGAGTAGTAGATAGTGAGTAGTAGAGAGTGAATAGTAGAGAGTAGTAGTAGAGAGTAGTAGAGAGTGTAGTAGAAAGTGAGTAGTAGAGAGTAGTAGCGAGTGAGTAGTAGAGAGTAGTAGAGAGTGAGTAGTAGAGTAGTAGAGAGTGAGTGGTAGAGAGTAGTATAGAGAGAGTAGTAGAGAGTGAGTAGTAGAGAGAGGGTTGTAGAGTAGTAGAGAGTGAGTGGTAGAGAGACGCAGAGAGTAGTAGAGTGAGTAGTAGAGAGAAGTAGAGAGTGAGTAGTAGAGAGTGAATAGTAGAGAGTAGTAGTAGAGAGTAGTAGAGAGAGAGAGTAGTAGAGAGTGTAGTAGAAAGTGAGTAGTAGAGAGTAGTAGCGAGTGAGTAGTAGAGAGTAGTAGAGAATGAGTAGTAGAGTAGTAGAGAGTGAGTGGTAGAGAGTAGTAGAAAGTAGTAGAGTGAGTAGTAGAGAGTGAGTAGTAGAGAGTGAATAGTAGAGAGTAGTAGAGAGTGAGTAGTAGAGAGAGTAGTAGTAGACAGTGAGTATTAGAGAGTAGTAGAGCGTGAGTAGTAGAGAGTGAGTAGTAGAGAGTGAATAGTAGAGAGTAGTAGCGAGTGAGTAGTAGAGAGTGAGTAGTAGAGTAGTAGAGAGTGAGTAGTTGAGAGTAAGTATTAGAGAGTGAGTAGTAGAGAGTAGTAGAGTAGTAGAGAGTGAGTAGTAGAGAGTAGTAGAGAGTGAGTAGTAGAGAGTGAGTAGTAGAGAGAGAGTAGTAGAGAGTCAGTAGTAGAGTAGTAGAGAGTAGTCAGTCAGTGTCAGTCAGTGTCAGGCAATCAGTGTCAGTCAGTGTCAGTCAATCAGTGTCAGTCAGTCAGTGTCAGTCAATCAGTGTCAGTCAGTGTCAATCAGTGTCAGTCAGTGTCAGTCAGTCAGTGTCAGTCAGTCAGTCAGTCAGTGTCAGTCAATCAGTGTCAGTCAGTGTCAGTCAATATGTGTCAGTCAGTGTCAATCAGTCAGTGTCAGTCAATCAGTGTCAGTCAGTCAGTGTCAGCTAGAGCAGCCTGGTTCTCTGGCTCTAAAGCAGCTCTGCTGACCTGGTTCTCTCTCTCTAAAGCAACTCTGCTGACAGCAGGTCTGCTGACCTGGTTCTCTGGCTCTAGAGCAGCTCTGCTGACCTGGTTCTCTCCCTCTAAAGCAGCTCTACTGACCTGGTTTCTCTGGCTCTGCAGCAGCTCTGCAGACCTGTTTCTCTGGCTCTAGAGCAGCTCTGTTGACCTGGTTCTTAGGCTCTAGAGCAGCTCTACTGACCTGGTTCTCTGGCTCTAAAGCAGCTCTGCTGACCTGGTTCTATGGCTCTAAAGCAGCTCTGCTGATTTGGTTCTCTGGCTCTAGAGTAGCTCTGCTGACCTGGTTCTCTGGCTCTAAAGCAGCTCTGCTAACCTGGTTCTCTGGCTCTAAAGCAGCTCTGCTGGTCTGGTTCTCTGGCTCTAAAGCAGCTCTGCTGACCTGGTTCTCTCCCTCTAAAGCAGCTCTGCTGACCTGGTTTCTCTGGCTCTACAGCAGCTCTCCTGACCTGGTTCTCTGGCTCTACAGCAGCTCTGCTGACCTAGTTCTTAGGCTCTAGATCAGCTCTGCTGACCTGGTTCTTTGGCTCTACAGCAGCTCTGCTGACCTGGTTTTGTGCACTCATGATGCACGCACCCGACTTCGCGAAAATATATTTAAAAATAATATAAGTTTGTTATAAGTACAAATATATTATTTTGATGAATATCTTACATAATCTCTTGCCTTAATATGTATATTAAAGAGACATACATATAATTTTGGAACATAATTTTTTTTTCCGGGAGTCGCGCACCCAGCACGCCCCAGCACGTATATGATGTCACGCGGGACCCGCAACTGTGCAAACATCTCGTACCGTAATGCGCATGTGTCGCGAATGTGCGGGAGCAGGAGTCGCAGACTGGTCGCATACCAATCGCGCATATCACGTGATATTAAATGTATTTGATGTAACTGACAAAACACGCAGCCGTCGCACACCATACGCGGATCCTTCATGACTTTTCTAAAATGGCGGCTAGAATGCGTGCACCCACCTTGATAAGTACACTTTGAGTGCGCGACTCCGAAAAAAATTGGAATTTGTTTTTTAAAGAAAATAATATAAATATATTAAAATAAAAAATGAAAACAAGAACATTAATCAATATTTCAGTTTTAATTAAAAACTATTTTTTTTTGCAATTTTCAGAAAAATATATAATGTAATTTAATGAATAAAATATTTATAAATAAACAGTTAAAAGCTGTAGAAAATCAGTACAAAAAAATAGATATAACTACTATCACACTTAAAAGTTAGCATTTAAAAAACCTTTAAAATTCACGAAAAAAAACATAGGTTTCAGAGACGTTATTGTTAGAAATTAGCATTTAAAAAAACTTAGAAATTCACAGAAAAAACATAGGTTTCAGGGGTGTTATAGTTAGCTGCCCATTTCACTCATACAAAACCATAGAAATTTCTCCGTTATAGTTAGTTCTGCTAAATATAACTCACGCGCCCGCAATGCACTGCTGATGATGTCACATATTGCATCATTCATGACATGATTAGTGACATCACTGATGACATCACTGATGACATCTCAAATGACATCACTGATGACATCATCCACTTGACAATCTGATACACCTCATCATACACTAGTATAACCTTTCATCACTCACTGTAAAATACAGAGTACCATATTTGAAACCATTGACACACCAATACCAGTTACTACATGCCCACTCACTAATTCCTAAGTCTACACACACAACTACCCATTCAACAACAGAATCATCTATACATGCAGTCATTAATTAATAGAACACTATCAAATGTACTTATACACATATATAGACATTGACACATCAGCAGTCATCTTAGTCGGTTATGCAGTCATCCTACTCACTCATGAAAAAAATGTATCGCACTTAAATTTACTCACTTACACAGTTATCCAACAACACCTCATTTATTCAAACACATAGTAACTTATCGTTAATTTGTTAAAAAAGCACCATTACAATTATAAGTTACTCTCACAATCACTGACTCTTACACATACTTATTTATAATCAACAACTCTCACATACAATGCCTTTTATTTTTTTACTTTGTTGAAGATGTACAACTAAAACATATATTCGCTCACCAACACACAAATAAATACACTCAGTCACGCAAACAACTGTTTCCACAAGCACTCTTAAACCCATACACCTAGTCAATCAACCATTCACACATCTATGCATATAGTTACACACATCCCATCCAATCACACACAAACTCAGTGTCCCATACAAATACTCACTAAACTAATCAATAACTAATATACACACTCATGTAGCTGGTGACCAACTGATGCATGATGTTATACAACAACAGAGACAGTGCTGCACACATTCACATAGTTTAGTTACTAATCCATGTATTAAGTGAGACACTTTTAATTACTCACTTAAAAAGACAGTCAGACAGCTACTAAATCCTCCATCCAGAGAGTTATATATCCACTCAATCTTCAATACAGATTGGTATATATATAATACATATTTACATTTCAAACTAAACCACATTCAGTGGATGATGTCATCAGTGATGTCATCAGTGATTTCATTTGAGATGTCATCAGTGATGTCATCAGTGATGTCACTGACCATGTCATGAATGATGCAATATGTGACATCATCAGCAGTGCATTGCGGGCGCGTGAGTTATAGTTAGCAGAACTAACTATAACGGAGGAATTTCTATGGTTTTGTATGAGTGAAATGGGCAGCTAACTATAACACCCCTGAAACCTATGGTTTTTTCTGTGAATATATATATATATATATATATATATATATATATATATATATTCACTGAAAAAAACATAGGTTTCACACACGTTATAGTTAGGAATTAGCATTTAAAAAACCTTGCAAATTCACTTAAAAAACCCTAGGTTTCACACATGTTATAGTTAGGTGGATATTTCACTCGTAAAAAACCAATAAAATTCCCTCGTTATAGTTAGTTCAGATAACTATAACTCACGCGCCCGCAATCCACTGCTCATGACGTCACATATTACATCACTCATGACATGGTCAGTGGCATCACTCATGACATCACTGATGACATCATCCTTGTGATAGAGTGGCGGTCGCGCGAGTTATAGTTATCTGAACTAACTATAACGGGGGAATTTCATTAGTTTTTTACGAGTGAAATATCCACCTAACTATAACATGTGTGAAACCTATGGTTTTTTAAGTGAATTTGCAAGGTTTTTTAAATGCTAATTCCTAACTATAACGTGTGTGAAACCTATGGTTTTTTCAGTGAATTTGTACGTTTTTTTAAATGCTAATTTATTTATGTATTTTTTTATTTTTATATATATTTATTTTACAATAAATATAAAAAAATCTTTTATTTTTTTGGTTTTCACCGTGCGCGCACGGTGCGCGCACCCCCGTGATTTAAATTTTTCTTTTTTTTTTTTTCTGCCTTTGGGGTCCTTTAGGGACCCCCTGACAAAGGCTAGGGGGTCAGGAACTCTCTACCCAGCCCCCTTTTCACGTTCGCCACCTTCCTTTTTCACTCTCGCACTGAAAACAAACAAAATGGCGGCCGACACTTCCTGATTTTCGAACGATTCGAACGTTGACTAACATGTAACCACCAATCAGAGTTACGCTCACGCACGTTAGGGTGCTCGCACGGTGCGCGCACGGTGCGCGCACCCTGCGCGCGTATCGATATTGATATGCTTTTAAATGCTATTTTCTCAGGAAATACTGAACAGATTTACACCAGACCTGCAAAAGGCACTTCCTTGGCCTTATGGCTACCTCTCTGCCAAATTTCAAGTAATTCTGTTCAGCCGTTCGGGCTGTAGCTGTGTCTAAAGGTCCTATGGGAAAATGCATGGGGAAAACGTTTTGGGACCCCCCTTTTTTCTCGGCCCCTACTTGACGAATCACCCCGAGACTTTCAGGGTAGGAGCTGAACGGAGCGCCCCATTAGTTTTGAAAATTTCGCGAGGATTCGTCAACCGGCGCAAAAGTTATTCAAAATAGAATTTTCAGATTTCCTACGGAAACACGATCCTAACTATAACTATCTACTGGTGACCGCCAGTAGATTATATATATATATATATATATATATATATATTCACTTAAAAAACCATAGGTTTCACACATGTTATAGTTAGGTGGATATTTCACTCGTAAAAAAACAATGAAATTCCCCCATTATAGTTAGTTCTAACTCGCGCGCCCGCAATCCTGCTCATGACGTCACATCTTACATCACTTATGACATGGTCAGTGGCATCACTAATGACATCACTGATGACATCATCCTTGTGATAGAGTGGCGGTCGCGCGAGTTATAGTTATCTGAACTAACTATAACGGGGGAATTTCATTGGTTTTTTACGAGTGAAATATCCACCTAACTATAACATGTGTGAAACCTATGGTTTTTTAAGTGAATTTGCAAGTTTTTTAAATGTGAATTCCTAACTATAACGTGTGTGAAACCTATGGTTTTTTCAGTGAATTTGTACGTTTTTTTTAAATGCTAAGTCATGTATGTATTATTTTAATTTTTTTTTTTTTTTATGGTATTTCACTGTGCGCGCACAGTGCGCGCACGCCCGCGATTTAAAAAAAAAAAAATTAAAATGTTTTTTTCTGCCTTCGGGGTCCTTCAGGGACCCCCTGACAAAGGCTAGGGGGTCAGGAACTCTCTACCCTGCCCCCTTTTCACGTTCGCCACCTTCCTTTTTCACTCTCGCACTGAAAACAAACAAAATGGTGGCCGACACTTTCTGATTTTGACCGATTCGAATGTTGACTGACATGTAACCACCAATCAGAATTACGCTCGCGCACGTTAGGGTGCGCGCACGGTGCGCGCACGGTGCGCGGCTATAGATATGTATGTGCTTTTAACTGCAATTTTCTCAGGAACTACTGAACAGATTGACACCATATACCATATATCCAAAAGGCACATGCCTGACCTGAGGACTACCTCTCTGCCAAATTTCAAGTAATTCTGTTCAGCCGTTCGGGCTGTACCTTCGACTAAAGGTCCTATGGGAAATTGCACGGGGAAAACGCGTTTTGGGACCCCCCTTTTTTCTCGGTCCCCGCTTGATGAATCCCCCTGAGAATTTCAGGGTAGGAGCTGAGCGGAGCGCCCCATTAGTTTTGAAAATTTTGCGAAGATTCATCAACCAGCGCCAAAGTTACTCAAAATAGAATTTTGAGATTTCCTATGGAAAAAACGGTCCTAACTATAACTATCTACTGGCGACCGCCAGTAGATAATATGAATGCTCAAACTTGCCCTGTGCACATGAGACGCACTCTAACACCAACTGGAAGCAAGGCTTTAATCAGGTATGAACAGCAGCGCACAGCCGATTCAATCAACAGCTGTTCCCAACAGTCTTCGCCTTACTCGTTTCAAAGGAGTGCACAGTTTGCAGAGCGCTATGCCAGCACAATGAGCCAAATGACGATCGATATATCTATATATATATATATATATATATTTATATATATTTTGATATATATATATATATATATATATATAGTCAATAAAAATATAGGTTTCAGGGACATTATAGTTAGAAATTACCATTTAAAACACTTTGAAATTCACTGGAAAAACTATAGGTTTCAGAGACGTTATAGTTAGAAATTCGCATTTAAAACACCTCTGAAATTGACTAAAAAAATAGGTTTCAGGTACGTTATAGTTAGGAATTAGCATTTAAGAACCTTTGAAATTCACTGAAAAAATCATAGGTTTCAGGGACGTTATAGTTAGAAATTAGCATTTAAAAAAACCTTTGAAATTCACTGAAAAAACCATAGGTTTTAGGGGCATTATAGTTAGTTGGACATTTCACTCATACAAAACCAGAAACATTCAGCCGTTACAGTTAGTTGAGCTAACTATAACTCACGCCCCCGCAATGCAATGCTGATGACGTCACATATTACATCATTCATGACATGGTCAGTGACATCACTGATGACATCACTGATGATATCATCCACGTGATAATCTCATGCACCTCCTCACACTCTTATATAACCTTTGATACACCCACTCTAAAATACAGACTACCATTTTTGAAACCATAGACACACCAATACCAGTTACTACATACCTACTCACTGATTCCTAGGTCTACACACACGTCCATTAATTCACCCATACAGTCACTC
The DNA here is from genome assembly GCF_964204655.1 of Triturus cristatus. Lineage (NCBI taxonomy): Eukaryota > Metazoa > Chordata > Amphibia > Caudata > Salamandridae > Triturus > Triturus cristatus. The sequence continues at coordinate 649,592,806 of NC_140581.1, forward strand.
ATACATGCAGTCACTCATCAATTCAGCACTATCATTTGTACTCATACACCTATGCAGACTCTCACACACCGCCACTCACCCATAGAGTTACTCACACACCTAGTCAGACATGCAAAGAATCAATCACACTCTCATTTACTCACCTATACAGTTATATACAGACCACCTCACCCATTCATACAGATAATAACACATACTTACTCTCTTTTACAATCAATGATAAAAACACACACTCATCCATACAGCCACTCTCACAATCATTCACTCTCACATATAGTCATTTATATATTCCAGCACTCACATATACTGCCTTTCACATATGGAGTTACTCACACATGTACCACTGAGACATCCATTCACTCACCAACATACCAATAGACACATTCACCCACCCACAAAGCCCTTCACAGAAGCACTCTTGAACCCATACACCCAGTGAATCACCCACTCACACATCCATGAACAGAGTTACCCTCCACCCATCCACACAGACACTCAGGCACCCATACAGATACTCTGACAACCAAACAATAACCCATATAGACACTCATGTAGCTACTCACCAATCCATGCAGCTGCTTACATACCAACTGACAGACTGATACAGACAATTACACAGTTTAGTCACAGACCCATGCATTTACTCAGACACGTTTAATCACTCACTTATACAGTCAGTCACGCACCTATTTAATCATCCATTCAGACACTCAAACACCCCTCATACTTCAATAAACATTTGCATATTTATATATAACATATTTAAACTTTACAGAAACATACAGACACTGGATGATATCATCAGTGATGTCATTTGAGATGTCACTGACCATGTCATGAATGATATAATATGTGACATCATCAGCAGTGCATTACGGGGCGTGAGTTATAGTTAGCTCAACTAACTATAACGGCCAAATTTCTCTGGTTTTGTACGAGTGAAATGCCCAACTAATTATAACGTCCTTGAAACTCATGGTTTTTTCAGTGAATTTCAATGGTTTTTTAAATGCTAATTTCTAACTATAACGTCCCTGAAACCTATGGTTTTTTCAGTGAATATATATATATATATATATATATATATTACCTACTGGCGGTCGCCAGTAGGTAGTTATAGTTAGGACCACGTTTCCATAGGAAATCCGCAACATTCTATTTTGAATAACTTTGGCGCCGGTCGACGAATCCTCGCGAATTTTTCAAAATAGGTGGGGCGCTACGCTCCGCTCCTTCCCTGAAAGTCTTGGGGGGATTCGTCAAGCGGGGGCTGAGATAAAAGGGGGGTCCCAAAACGCATTTTTCCCATGCATTTTTCCATAGGACCTTTAGACACAGCTACAGCCCGAACGGCTGAACAGAATTACTAGAAATTTGGCAGAGAGGTAGTCCTCAGGTCAAGGAAGTGCCTTTTGTAGGTTTGGTGTAAATCTGTTCAGTAGATTCTGAGAAAATAGCCTTTAAATCAATATATATATCTGAGCCAGCTTACGGTGCGCTTACGGTACGCTTACCGTACGCGTACGGTGGCGTGCGCGAGCGCGATTCTGATTGGCTCTTAGATCTTAGTAAACATTCGAATCGGTCGAAACCAGGAAGCGGCGGCCGCCATTTCGTGTGTTTCACTCAGAAAAAAAAGAGTGATAACAAGAAAAGGGGGCAAGGAGGAGAGTTACAGACCCCCTAACATTTGTAAGGGGGTCAAAGAAGGACAGAAAAGTACAAAGAAAACATTTATTGATTTAAAAAAAAATCACGGGGTACGCGTACGGTAAGCGTACGGTAGAAAAAAAAAATAAAAAAAGAAATGAAAATCAGATTTAAGTGTGTAGATATTAGGGGGCTCTAAAAAGAGCCGTTGTGTTTATTAAGTGATTTTTTAGTGGTACCTACATGTAAGTACCGATGCAGAGTCTAAGGTTCAAGAGGAAGACTCTGTTCCCTTCATCATTGAAGTGTACACCATCTCCTCTATAAATGTCTTGCATGTCATAACGCAAGTTGTTGTGGTAAATGGAACCCATACCATAGTCACGGAGGAAAGCAGAAACAGATTTGTTGACGTGCTTCCTTGCTTTGTCAATCTGCGGACAGAAATGATTGGACCAGTTCCATTTTTGCCTTTGGCATATGTTAGAAAACACAAAGGCAGTTTTAGGGAAAAGTGAAAACAGTTGTGCAAAGGTGTCCTTCATAAGCATTTCCAGACCTACCCCAGTCAAAGTGCCTAGGTCATTGCCACCACAGTGCACTATTATGAGGTCAGGGTGTTGGATGTGCATGAAGGATTTCACCAATGGCATCAATTGGTGCCACTTTAACCCTCTCTGACCAATCCATTTAATGTCTACATTTGGCAAAGCAAGGTCTCTCACCATATCTGTTTTCTCTGCATACTTTTCACTCCAGAAGACATAGCTGTGCCCTACAATCCACACTGTGAACATCTTCAAAGGAGAACTGGATGCACTCAGGAGGTGTCTTTCAGTAGAATGGCAATATGAAAAGAAAGACAGTTTGGAAATGGAGGCATACATATTTTTTTCAAAAACAAAAGAACTGATTGGCTGTTTCATACCATTCTAGAATAAAAACTAGGCTGTATGTGTAAATTAATAGAAGCATGTTTTGTATTGGTACAGAAAAATGTGTTACCAAAGAACAGTACTATGGATTTGCTGTTAGGTTTGAAAAGTCAAGCACTCTTGCTCTTTGGAATTGAAACATTGTTTGGCGAACTTCTGACCTGACTCCACACAGCAGTGTTCCATGAGCTGTTGCCATGGTAGCAGGCAGAAGTCAAGTTGGGGGAAGGGTACTAGGCAGAAGTCAAGTTGGGGGAAGGGTACTTTTGGAAAAGGGTTGGGTTTTCAACCAATAGAAATGTGTGATTACATTTGAAAAAAAGGGGCAAGCACTAAGATTTGAAACTAACATGTATATGTGTGGAAAAAGAGAGGGAAAGTTTGCCATTATCTGGTTCTGCTGAGAGGAGAGAGGTGTAGAGAACAGAGATCCTGGCTCTGATAATCTGCTGTTTGAGTGCCACATTTCTTTCACAACTAACTAATTTTAAAGGTGAGTTTAGAGTCTGAGAGGGGATGTATATGGTAAATTAAGAAATGAATAATAGAAATGCAATTCTTTTTGTTGAAGTTGTGTTTATTATTTTCTGTTTTGGGAGAAATTTAAATGTGAGGAACATGTTAAATAATATGGACTATGTTTTCACAATAAATTAAGGTGTACTGGTATAATAAAAGAATAGTTTAAGGGTTTGAGGTTGGACTCAGTAATGCAAATACATTCAGCATCACTAAGGCTGGTTGCCCTTGCTGGAGTGTAGGCAGACACCCAGGTTACAAATGATGCTGGTCTGAAAAAGCAGTTTGGACATGTGCTTTGTAAAAAATCTGAAAAGTGGATTCATAATGTGTCAGTCTGTAAAAGTGTTTATCACTTGCCAAAAAAAAGAGCAGTAAGTGTGCTATCAAATTGGCAAAGAAATTTCGTTTTGTGACTAATGTGAAAACATGACTCTGTGTGCAAATAGGAATTACAGGCAGAGATTTATTGCGTATTTCTCTGGTGATTTCACAGTTGCATTATATGGAAAGGGGGAGACATTTTTTGGTGCAGAAGCAGACTCTTAGCACACAGGTAGCTGCTTACAATGTGGAATCATACACAGTATTCACAAGCGAGTGGGGTTTGAGGTTTCAGGCAGTAATGCAAATACATTCAGCATCACTAAGGCTGGTTGCCCTTGCTGGAGTGTAGGCAGACACCCAGGTTACACATGATGCTGGTCTGAAAAAGCAGTTTGGACATGTGCTTTGTAAAAAATCTGAAAAGTGGATTCATAATGTGTCAGTGTGTAAAAGTGTTTTTCTCTTGCCAAAAAAAGAGCAGTAAGTGTGCTTTCAAATTGGCAAAGAAATTTCGTTTTGTGACTAATGTGAAAACATGACTCTGTGTGCAAAAAGGAATTACAGGCAGAGATTTATTGTGTATTGCTCTGGTGATTTCACAGTTGCATTAGATGGAAAGGGGGAGACATTTTTTGGTGCAGAAGCAGACTCTTAGCACACAGGTAGCTGCTTACCATGTGGAATCATGCACAGTATTCACAAGCGAGTGGGGTTTGAGGTTTCAGTCAGTAATGCAAATACATTCAGCATCACTAAGGCTGGTTGCCCTTGCTGGAGTGTAGGCAGACACCCAGGTTAGAAATGATGCTGGTCTGAAAAAGCAGTTTGGACATGTGCTTTGTAAAAAATCTGAAAAGTGGATTCATAATGTGTCAGTCTGTAAAAGTGTTTATCACTTGCCAAAAAAAAAGAGCAGTAAGTGTGCTTTCAAATTGGCAAAGAAATTTCGTTTTGTGACTAATGTGAAAACAAATGTAGTAATATATTTAAATAAAATAAAGGAATTTTTTTTTAGTTTTTTTCAGGTATTGCTGAAGAGCAGTGAACAAAATTTAAGATGCCTACAAAATCCAGAGCAAAAAAAGAGCAGAAAAAAAACCTATATTTGAAGACAACTGGAGGACCTAAGTTAGTTGAAGATGCTCATGTTGGGAAGAAGAAAAAATCTTCTGGTAAGCAAAAAAAAGATTTTCTAAGGAACATATTCAAAAAAAGGAAAAATGTACAAAATGTCTGTACTGGAAAGAATGATTTGAATTGAAAAGGACAGGAAAAAATTGAGAATTTAGTTAATGCAAATATACCTTCTGCAACTCAAAAGATAAACTTAAACAGAAAAACAGTGTTTAAAGAGATTCGTAGAAAAATGTTTCAGAGGAGAGTTATGTCCAATTTGATAAAGGATGTGAAGAAATATAAGCAAAAGGCAAAGTTTTTTAAGAGAAAAAAAGAAATTGAAGCCATTGCAGCAAAGGCATTAGCATTAAAAAGGAAACTATTCATTTTAATTTTGAATAGGATGCGTACATTAGACAAAATGGTTAATGTACTGAAATCACATAGCAAAAGGAAAAGAGTAGTGAACAGAACAAACTTTTGTAAAGTGTTTTTAGGAAAATGGATGCATAGTTCAAGTAGTGAACCTTTTTTTAATGAAGAGAGCTATTTTCAAAGTAATAGTTTGCTGCATGCAGTTGACACCAGAGGTCGTGCTTATGAAGTGAAAAATGGTTGCATAATGGAGAAGGAGATAATGGTTCCAAGAGATGAGGTACAAGTGATGGCGGATGAGGCTATGGGGAGACGTCCTAAAGCCCCAGTGTACACTTGGAATTGTAGTAGTATTTGCACTGTGCGTCAGGAATCTATTGATAAATTTCGTGAGTTTCTAAGAGAATATTGTAAAAAAAGTGTGAAACAGAAGATTAAGGTGCTTTAAAGTCTAGATCCATGCAGAGTGAGAAAGAATACTGGTTTGCAGGGTCATTCTCTGGCTTGTCTATCTAGAAAAGTGTGTAATAGTGTTTTCCATCATTTTAGGATGCTGGCTGTTCATCATACTGAAATGAGACGGTTGTATTTTGCTAAAAGTCCAGCAATAAAGTTAGATGAATTGAATAGGGCTCTGTTCCGTGGAACGGTATCAGATGTAGAGAAGGTTGTTGATGAAATTCAGTTTTGTTACTTTGGTCCTGAACAAAACAGTGCAGAGAAGGACACAGTAAATGAGGAAGAAGTGGAAGAAAATGTAGAACCCTCTGTAAGTAAGACATTTAATGATCACATAACAAAATTTGCAATAATCTCTAATGAAAGACCAAATATAACTTGTATTTGTTGCCGCAGAACTCATTATAGAAAACAAACCAGGTATGTTGATCTCTACAGAAAGAGTGAAAATGAAGATAATTATAAGTGGAAGGATTTTGCCACCTATATATTTCTTGAAAATTGTTTTGAATTGGGTGAAGTTCAGCGTATTTGTAAATACTGTTACAACAAGTTAGAGGAAAATAGAATGCCGACCAGAGCTGTACATAATAATTTAGAATTGGATGCTATTCCTGCTGAACTTTCTGAATTAAATACATATGAGTCTATACTCATTCAATGTTTTCATCCGTTCCAGACCATAGTACGTATGGAGCCCAAAACTGGTAAATTACCTCCTTCAGATTTACTGAGAGGTTTAAAAGGTAGAGTGGTGTATTTGCCGTTGGATTTGAAAAAAAATATGGAAACTATTGATGCGGATACTTTGGAAACTGAACCATTAATTATTCTGGTTAATGGTGTACCTACAAAGAATAAGAAGATTTGGCAGGAGCTGGTAGATGTACGGAAAGTACAAAGAGCAAATTTGTATTTGAAAAGGAATAACAAATGGTATGAATCAATTTATATAGAAGAAGAAGGTTTACAAGAAGACACAGAAACACCAACTGGACAAATTGAAAAAGTGGACAAGTCAAAGGAAGAAGAAATTTATGAACATTTTAGCATACATCCTCTTCATTCAAAAGAAGTTATGGGAGACAATATTGATCTATTTCAGATGAAGAAAGCAAAAGGAACTCCCGTGAGTGTATGGGAGTAGAGCTTGGAAGCTCGATGTTTTCCCCAGCTGTTTCCTAAAGGAAAAGGAGGACGATACGATGAACGTCCAGAAAAGATTCCAGCTTCTGAGTATCGGACTACAAGACTATATGCTGAAGATCCCAGATTTCGACAAAGTATTCCTTATTTGTTCCATCTTTTATTTGAAAGCGACTTGTCTGCACTGTCTTATGCAGTAAATCACATTTTAAAAAGTGGAGTACATTTACAAAATGTGTCTGCTAAGGATTTTATGGAGAAAGTGCAGCACCGAGATGATCATTTGGAAACACAACTGATCAATCTGATGGCTTGTCAGCGTGGGACAAATGAATATTGGTACCGACGCCATGGTGAATTAAAATGCATGTTACGGAATTTAGGAACACCAACATGGTTCCTTACCCTAAGCTGTGCCGAGTACGCTTGGGATGATTTACTGGATTTTCTACGAGAGGCAAATTCAAACATTAAAAACATCGAATACAAAACAGCAGGAGAACTGTGCTCATTGGATCCGGTTAATGTTTGCAGATATTTCAATCATAGATTTGAGGCTATGATGTCCTTCATCTGCAATAAAAAAAATCCACCTCTAGGAGAAGTAGTGGATTTCTTTTGGAGAAAAGAGTACCAGGCAAGAGGTGCTCCTCATATTCATATGCTGTTGTGGATCAAGGATGCCCCAAAGTTTGGAACAGATACTGATGAAGCAGTGTTATCTTACATTGAAGAATATGCAACATGTGCTATACCAAAAAGCACAGAAGAGAAAAAGTTAAAGGAGCAAGTTTTACGTTTCCAAAGTCATCGGTGTGGAAAATACTGTCGACGGAAATACAAGAGCAAAGATAAATACTACACTAAATGTCGATTTGGATTTCCTAGACCTGTTCTTTCAAAAGGAAGAGTTAACAGTTTTATGTCAGCTGTGAGACATACTATCACAAGAAAATCACCTAAGAATACCTACAACATTAAAAGAAAAGAAGAATCAAAAAATATAAATGACTACAACCCAGTGATTTTATCCATGTGGAACGCTAACATGGATATACAGTATGTAGCTGACAATTCCATTGCTGTTGCTCGATATGTAACGTCTTACATTACGAAATCAGAAAAAACAGAATTGAAGGAAATGTGGGAAGAGATTTCTCACGAGAAAACTGTCAGTAAGAAGCTGTACAGTTTCAGTTTGAAGATGTTATCGCATCGAGAAATTGGATCCTACGAATGTTCAGATAGGTTATCTTCTGCAAGTCTCTACTCGAAATCAAGAAGAATAATTTGGGCAAGTTTAGGCCTTGCAGCAATGAGAAATCGGGTACTGAAATCTGTTGGAGAAATTGAATATTTGGCCGAGAATGACCCCGAAAGTACAGATATTTTGAAATCAAACATGTTGGATACATATTACCCAAAGAGAAGTCATCATCTGGAGAACATGTGTCTCTATGAAGTGCTGCAGAACTACATTTATTCACGGAAAGCCGCAGAAGACATCAACAATGGAAAATATAAAGTTATTGGTGAGGAAGGATGTTTGGTGAAGCAAACAAAAGGAAGTTTGATAAATCACCGGAAGCTGAGTTGCGACACTACTGACAAAAAGGAATTTTACTACTTGGCTCTTTTACAGCTGTTTAAACCATGGCGTACAGAGGATGAACTACTGGGAGAATTTCAAAGCTATGAAGATTCATTTAATGCTTGCAAAGACAGCATACAATGCAGAACATTCACAACTTATCTGCAAATGTTAAATGAAGAAATTGAACAGGAAACTACAATTGCAGCAGAAATAGCTAGAGACAGTTCTCAGGACAGCCAAAGTTCAGGAACACTCAGTCAAAATCCCCTAGGACAACCAATCGTTGAAAATGAAGCATCAATAGCCACGAATGAAGTGGAAACAGCTATGAATCAAGCTCAAGAAGAATTTATAGACTTACAAAATTTGGAAAGACAACTGAATCAAGAGCAGCAACCAATTTATGAAGAGATCAGAAACAAAATTGATCACGGATTTCTACATGAAAAAAAAGAGTGCTCATGCACATCATTTCATCCAATCAGGATGTATGTAAGCGGACAAGCTGGAACTGGAAAAAGTTTCCTTATAAAAGTCATCAGAAGCTACCTACAGCAAAAAACGGATTCTACTTTGTCTTGTGTGGTTACTGCTCCAACTGGGTTAGCAGCATATAACATAAAAGGAATCACTTTACATCGTTTGCTAATGTTACCAGTGGAGCATGAGAACAAAATACAATACAACAAGCTAACTGGAGAAGCATGCTTAGAAGTTTCAAGAGTATTGAAGAAGATGCAAGTTCTCATTATTGATGAGGTGAGCATGGTATCGAACTTAATGCTTGCCTTTGTGCATTTAAGAATGCAGCAAATTCTGAAGTCAGACTATGACGTGTTATTTGGAGGAAAACACGTCATAGTTTTTGGAGATCTTTTGCAACTTACTCCAGTTAAAGGACAACCAGTGTTTAATACTGTGACACATGAAGACACGAAGAAGTCATTGGGAAGCATCGGTAATGCAAATATTTGGTCCTTCTTTGAGTACAAGGAACTTACAACTAATATGAGGCAAGCAAACGATGAAGAATATGGAAGTATTCTGAAAGATATCAGGATTGGACTACTCACAGAAGCTGGCAAAAAAGCATTACAGACTCGGCTGCTACATAATTTATTTCCAAAGGAAGAAATAGTTGCATAGAAGATATACAAGAACATTGCAGAAAACAAAAGTGTCATCTGCTTAATGCCAACTCTACGTGAGTGCTCAATATTCAATGAGGAGCTTTTGAAATTGGAAAAGGAAGATATCAGGAAATTGGAAGCAGTGGACAAAATTGAGGATGGAAGAATTACTGTCACATTAACAGGCACACTGAAAAATAAATTGGATTCACTAGAGAAGAAGATTTCCAAAACAGCTGGATTAGAAAAAAATCTATATGTTTGCATGAACTGTAGAGTATTTTTAAGGAGAAATTTGGATGTTGAAAAAGGTTTAGTTAATGGAGCAATGGGAAGAGTTGTGGGTTTTATTAATTATCAGAAAAAAGATGGAATTGAATGTTTAAAAATAAAATTTGATCAGATAGAAGAAGTTAAAGATATTTGTCGTTGTACAGTTCGTTTCATGCTTGTGAAAGACTTATATGTACGTAGGAAGCAGTTTCTGTTTTCTCTAGCATATGCTGTAACTATTCACAAGTCTCAAGGATTGACTGTAGATTGTGCATTTGTGAACATTGGTTCAACTGTGTTCAAAGAAGGTATGGCATGTGTTGCTTTGTCACGAGTGAAAACATTATCAGGTTTATTCATGATAGACTTTGATGATTCAAAAGTTAGTGCTGATACAAACTGTGTAAAGGAGTATAATAGATTAAGAAGAAGCTATGCTCCTCATTTAGGTCAGTATCCTGTGTTGGAGAAACGTGTAGTTTCTCGTAAAAGGAGAAATGAGAATATCTGTAATGAAGATGTAGAGAGGAGGAAAAAAAAGAGGAGTGATGTAATTGCAAGCAAAAAGAATAAGGAAAATGAAGAACAGGTTGTCGGATGTCATTTTGAAAATAGCTCTGGTGTCAACTGCTACGCTAATGTAGTGCTGAATGTTGCATTTTATCTGGAAAGTTTGCAAGAGCAGATAATAGTAAATCAGGGAAAAAGATTCTGTACTGTGCTGAGTCTCCTTTTTGAAAAGCTGAGTAATGATAAAACTCAAATAGAAAGTGCTACTGAAATTAGAAAACTTTTAGATGTATGTTCAGGACGAACACAGTTTTCTCAAAATGTACAGCAAGATGCACAGGAATTCTTGATATATTTTCTTCAGGTACTGGAAGAGGAAGGGGTACAAATACAAAATATTTTTGGTCTCTCTTATAAATGGGAACATAGTTGTGAAAACTGTTATAATATATGTGGCTCTAATGTTGATTCTGAAAGGTTTATTTATTTAACATTGCCAGAGAGTAAAACAGTCACTTTTGCTAAATTAGTTAAAGATGCTAATCATAGCATGCAATGCAGTGAGTGTAAATCTGACATGTTTTCAACATTAATTTTAAAGGAATACAGACAGTATGTAATTTTAATGATGCAACGATGTAGAGCTGATGGTTCAAAATTGGATACTTTAATAAAGAAGTTTACAGGACAGCAATTATCAATTTCAGGAAAAACTTTTGTAACAGTTGCAATAATTTTCCATGATGGACCTACTGTAACTTCTGGTCATTACACAGTTTATCTTAAATGTGAAAAAGGCTGGACACTGTGTAATGATTCCCAATTGATTTTTAAGCAACGTTTGCCTTTTGATTTAGCAAATTCCTATCTAATCTTCCTGAAACCTAAATTTTAGAGAGATTTGACAACATCTGGAGAAAACAATTTTACCATTTTATTGGATTACCATTTGGAATTTGCAAATAAAAAGATTTAACAAATTATCATTTGGCCTAATGGAAAGGTAACCAATTGTAATGTGGAATTTTTCCATTTTTTAAGGAAATTTTGGAAAACCAAAAATTTAGAAAAAATCGGTAACATCTGCACAATTTAAATTTTGGAATGTTATTGGATTGCCATTGGAAATGTTATCAAAAAAGATTTTTAAAATTACTATTTGGCCATGCGGAAAAGTAAACAATTCTATTGTGGACTTATTTAATTGTTAATTAATCTTTCGGAAACCAAAATGTTACAGAGAAACAGTGACATCTATACAAGTTAAACTTTTGTTTTTTATTGGATTACCATTGGAAATTAAACAAAAAAAGAATTTTAAAATTACTATTTGGCCTAAAGGAAATGGAACCAGATGTATTGTGGAGTTATTTGACATATATTATGGTGATTATACTTCTGAAACAAAAATATCAGACGGTATTTTAAAGAAATAAGTATAGATATTAGATGATATTTTTTTTAGAATATTATGCATTTCTTTAAAGTTATGTTTATGAAAAAAGAGATTCTGGGCTTTTTTAAAAACAATCTTTGAGATTGTTAATTTTTTTTTGCCTGCTGTTAAATGATGAATGCAATTGCTTTCACAATTTATAGTGAAATGTAATATTTTCTGAAAACAGCAAAAAAAAGGCAAAAATAGTTTTTGAAAAATATGTAAATATGTGTACTGTATTATTAAATGTTTTATTAAATATTAATACTTTTTTCTTTTTTTTCAGATTGAGATAGAAAATTTTCGAAAACTATAACCATTTAAAAAGCAATTAAAAAGAAATTAAATGAATAAATCTTTTTTTGAGTGGCTTTGGTAAGTCAATAATGTCATGGTCCCTTTTTTCCACTTCTCTACAATCACATTTGCAGTTTTTAATTGTAGTCTCTCAAGGACCTTGTAATGTGATAATTGATTTTTAGTGTTTTTAAAAAAAAAAAAAAAAAATTACGCGTACCGTACGCGTACGGTAAAAAAAAAAAAAAAAAGTTTTTAAAAACATATATAAAAAATAGATGAAAGGTAAGGTTGGCTCTTAAAAGAGCCGTTGTGTTCATGCAGGGACAGAGGAAAGAAAGATTGGGAATATTAGTCGGTACGACAAGTGTGCTGATCTATTTTATTGTTCACTAGGGAAATACTGGTCTCCCTATGACAAATTAGATCATGACAAGTGGCGCACCGTATATCAACCCTCAGAAACCGAGGGTTAGTTTCCAGAGGACCAGAAAAAGGAGATGCTCCCACCACAGATGAAGGGCTCACCTGACCTGCAGAAGAAGGACTCGGCTCTGCAGATGATGGTCCAGGCTGAGCTGCTGTGGATGTGCTTGGTTGATTTACTGAAGGGTTACCTTCAGTAAGTCGAGCATGTGTCCTTCTGTGTACATCCTTAAGGTGTCTCATCATGGTGTGATTCCCAAAGGAATACTTCCTGTCAGGATTACCTCTTGAAAGTACACGCTTACACAGCTTGCAAGTCACTAAGGGTGCATTTACCTTTTGCTGGCCTTCTGGAAAAGTAAAATAATCCCATACGTAAGAGGTCTTTTGTTTCCTCGCTCTCTGCCTCAAGGTAGTGCTGCTAGCCTCACTCTCAGAAGGCCTCTGCTGTTCTGCCATCGTATCACAAAGATAACCCAGCTCCTTCTCCTAAGGGATCACAAGCAGAAATGAGGGGAATGGGTGTGGTGTAGGAGAGTTCTAGAACTGAAAGTAGTTTCAACCAATCAAAAGTTGTGTTTCATGATCACATGACCTACCGTACGCTTACGGTACGCTTACGGTACGCTTACGGCAAAAGTACGCATGCGCGTAAAAAAGACACGCGCTTGCGCGCATGCGCTTAACAGTCACTCCCCGACACTTCCGCGTAACGTGCGCGTGTAGCGTACACGCGTACGCGTCCCACGCGGAGTACGCGCGGCTACGCAAATTGCGTAACTATACGCAAACAGCGTAGATAAATCACGGACGTTGCGTAAACCGTACGCTTACCGTAAGCTTACGGTACGCGTACTAAAAAAAAAATAAAACAAAAGGAAAAAATGTATTGCTAATAAATTTTACATGTTTCTTTTATAAAATATATTAAAAAAAACATATTATAGAATTTTTAAAATTTAACCATAGTCTTTAAAAAAGGATAGAAAATTAAAATAAAAATATGTAAAAAAAAAAAAAAGAAAGAAAAAAAAATTAGCATTTAAAAAACCTTGCAAATTCACTGAAAAAACCATGGGTTTCACACACGTTATAGTTAGGAATTAGCATTTAAAAAACCTTGCAAATTCACTGAAAAAACCATGGGTTTCACACACGTTATAGTTAGGAATTAGCATTTAAAAAACCTTAGAAATTCAATGAAAAAACCAAAGGTTTCACACATGTTATAGTTAGCTGGACATTTCACTCGTAAAAAACCAATGAAATTCCCCCGTTATAGTTAGTTCAGCTAACTATAACTCGCGCGCCCGCAATGCACTACTGATGACGTCACATATTACATCACTCATGACATAGTCAGTGACATCACTCATGACATCACTGATGACATCTCAAATGACATCACTGATGACATCATCCTTGTGACAGAGTGGTAGACCTCCTCTCACCCTAATATAACCTTTGATACAAACATTCAAAAATAGACACTAAAATTTTCAAAACAATGGACATACCAATAACAGTTACAACAACCTATTCAGTAATTCTAAGATCCACATACACATCCACTCATCCACCAACAATCCTATACAGTCACTCATACATGTACTCACACATCATATGTACTCATACACCTAAACATCCTGTAACACAATTCCACTCATCCATAGAGTTACTCACACACATAGTCACTCATGCTAATAAAGAAACACACATCCATTTACTTGCATATACAGTTATACACACACCAGCACACTTACTTTAACAGAAACTTACACATACTTAGTCTTTTTAACAATCACTTATAGAAAAACATACTTATTCATACAGGAACTCTTCCAATCTCTCACTCTCACATATACTCACTTATATACACCAATAGTCACATATACTAGTTTAAAACATATGTAGTTACTCATAAAGACACTATTGAGACAGTCATTCACTCACTAACACATCCATGCATACAGTCATCCACCCATACAGTCCTGCACACATGCTGTCTTCAACACATACAAAGAGTGAGTCACTCATTCATGCACCTATGCACTACATAATACCCCCCACCGAACCATACAGACACTCAGACACTCATAGTGATACTCAAAAAACCAACTAATAACCTCTATAGACACTCATGTAGCTACTCACCAACCCATGCAGCCACTTATACACAAAGTGAGAGACTGATACAGATATTTACATATTTAAACATTACTCACTAAGCCATGTATTCAATAAGGTACACTTAATCAGTCAGTAATACAATCAATTTTTCAAAAACAAATCATCCACTTAGACACTTATATACCCATTGATTCTTCCATCGACCTTGAGATATACATGTATAAAACATATGTAATTTTCAGAAAAAGACACATTCACTGGATGATGTCATCAGTGATGTCATTTGAGATGTCATCAGTGATGTCATGAGTGATGTCACTGACTATGTCATGAGTGATGTAATATGTGACGTCATCAGTAGTGCATTGCGGGCGCGTGAGTTATAGTTAGCTGAACTAACTATAACGGGGGAATTTCATTGGTTTTTTACAAGTGAAATGTCCAGCTAACTATAACATGTGTGAAACCTTTGGTTTTTTCATTGAATTTCTAAGGTTTTTTAAATGCTAATTCCTAACTATAACGTGTGTGAAACCCATGGTTTTTTCAGTGAATATATATATATATATATATATATATATATATATATATATATATATATAGAAGAAGAAGGTTGGCGCTTCATTGGGTCACACTCACTGTGGGTTGCAGCCACAGCAGGGAGGCGGTACTCGATTCATTTCCCCACTTTTCCTGCCGATGTGTTTCGGGAAACTCCCTTCCTCTGGGCAGTCACAGACACAGGAAAGGCACACAATAGGCTGCCAGATTATTCCCTCTTTTATTTCAGTGCCTTACAGGTAAGTAATTTGCATTCTGTGACTGGTGGTTAATTTAAGTCCAAGTGGGCGGTGCCTTGCTCAATGTCCGTAAAAAGTTAAAAAGCTTGTGGGACAAACAATGCTCCAAAGGCGTCTCAACCTAATCAAGGGCTCCCCCAGTTCCGCAACTGCTATACCAGTGTACTTGCGGCGGTACCGCTCAGGTATCGCTGTGGTGCGACCCGTGACCTGGGCTTGGCCACAAAAATCTGGAAGAAGAAGGTTGCTGTTTCAATGGGTCACACTCACTGGGGGTTGCAGCCACAGCAGGGAGGCAGCACTCGATTCATTTCCCCACTTTTCCTGCTGACGCGTTTCGGGAAAAACTCCCTTCCTCTGGGCGGTCACAGACACAGGAAAGGCACACAGTAGGCTGCCAGATTATTCCCTCTTTTATTTCAGTGCCTTACAGGTAAGTAATTGGCATTCGGGGACTGGTAGTTAATTTAATATATACACACACACAGATTGGAGAACGGTGTTAGGAACAACCAATGACACCATGCAATATCATCACTTTAGAGACACCACAAAAATTATTTGTAGCACTATTAATGCATTTATTTTAATCTGAGGCAGGGTACCTAGTAAATATTTAGACCAGTGCTTAGAAAGCTACTTTCTTAGGAATTTTCATTCTCCTTTTGTTAGTAATTAAGTCTCTAGTTGGCAGAGATATGCACCCTGTACAAGTAAGGACCACAATCCTAGTCGGAGTAAGCAGTAAGATAGATACACACTAAAAGATAACCTGTGCTTACACTCTGGGAGCTTGGGATAGAGTCATCAGGCTTACCTAAAGAGACTATGTGTAAAGTATTTGTGAAACACACTCACACAGTATCACTATGAAAATACTACTAAAAGACGTCATGAAGGTTTAGAATAATAGAGAACATTGTTAAGGGAAAATCAAGGCAAAATGGCTAAATTCCAATTTGTAGAACCGGCATCATGGATTTTTAAAGAATAAACCAAAAATAGTGCTTAGAAGTCAATTGCGATAAGAGGTTACTTGAGGTTGTGCTAGACTAAGATAAATCAAAAATTCATGATGAACATGATAAAAGGCAGGCCGGCTACAGGATTCAGACAGGTCCTGCTGACAAAGTACCTTGGATGGAATACAGAGTCACCGTTGAGTACTCAAGGTGAGGAGTTGAGAGGGAGCCTCGTCGTCATCAATCCTGTGGATGAAGGCGAGTGTCACGCCACTCTGTCCCTTTGATGGAAGCTTCAGCAACGAACCCCTGTACGATACAGTCACTGTGTCATCATCAAGCAGCGCTGTTCACTGTCTTCACGCTATTCCGGCTGTAGAGTCTCAGTAGACATCGATGTAGAAAAAGAAGCAAAACCTACTTCCAACAAGGCCCGAGAATGGAGAGGGAAACTAACACAAGGGTAGGACTCACAGATGCAGTCCAGAAGCACCAGCAGGATTGCAGGAGGTCTTTTATGACCATAAGACTTCCCAAAATGGGAGACAATCCAGCAAGCCCTTGGAGTCACTCTGGATTCAAGTGAGATGTGTCCAGTCCTTATCCTTAGCATGGCAGAGATCAGCAGGCAGCAGAGTAGCTCAGCAAAGCAGTGAAGCAGTTCATTAGAACAGTCACTCAAGCAGAGTGGCAATCATTGTAGCACAGCAGTCATTCACTCCCGGCAGAGTTCTTCACATGTCCAGTAGTGTACTGTCTTGGTAGGGTCAGAGCCCCCGTAGTTATACCCAAATTTGGCTTTGAAATGGAGGTGACTTCAAAGCAGCTCCCTGAAGTGCACATGTCCCTTTTCATCCCAGTCCTGTTTGCCAGGTTATCTGTAGGGGGTAATCAGTCCTGTGTGGGGTTAAGACATAGCCTATTCAGATGTGGCAGCTCCCTTTCCCCTTTCCTGCCCAGGAAGGCTATCTGAATGCAGATGAATTCATATGAGCACTTTGTCACACCCACCCTTCCTATGTTTGTGGTTGTCTAGAGGAAATGCATGAAGTGTAGCTGTCACCCATGCCAGATGTATGTTTGAGACAGGCTGCAGGCACACATAGCTAAGTTAAAAGCAGAGAAATGTCCACTTTGTAAATGTGCCATTTCTAAAATAGTAATGTTAAATCCAACTTTACCACTAAAGAGGATTCATCATTACCATTCCAAAGATATGAAACACGATTTAGATACTCCTTTCCAATCAGGAATTAAAGCTCAAAAGGGTTTGAGCTATCTGTCACTACCAGGGCACGTACAATGTAAAAGTACATGTCCTTACATTTAGTTGCACAGCACCCTGGCCTTCGGGATATCTAGAGCCTACATCAGAGCAGATGTTTTTTTAAATAAAGGGGAGTTTAAGGCTTTTCAAGTATTTTTAAATGCGAAGTCGAAGTGGCAATACACGGCACACACAGGTTTTGCAATGGTAGGGCTGAGACAGGTATGAAAGGCTATTTGTTTGGGTGGCACAACTAGTGCTGCAGGCCCACTAGTAGCATTTAGATTGCAGGCCCTGGGTATATGGTATACCACTGTACAAGTGACTTACAAGTGACTTACAAATAAACTTAATATGTGAGGTATATACCAATGACACCATGTTTTAGGAGAGAAGCACATGTACTTTAGCAATGGCTTACAGTGTGAAAGTGCTCAGAGTCCTAAGGCCATCAAACAGATACAGCTAAAAGTGGAGGTAAGCAGGTAACAAGTAGGGGGAAGACCACACTAAGAACATTAGGTCTAACACCTTTTATTTTTTGTTTCCAAAAGAGTGGGGATATTCACACCTTTATCGAAGACAAAATCCTCAACAAAATCATGATAATTGCTTTAATCCAAGATATAGACCATTAGATGAAAACAACCACTTTATTTGCAAAACTAGCTTTCTAAGGGATGTATCACTTGATATCTGTAAAGGAAGGAGATGAATAGTAAGCTTCTTTTAAGACAAAATCCAGTCTTTACAAGTATCAAGTCATGCCATTTGGTTAGGAATTTAAAAAAAAAACATAAAAATTCACTGAAAGAAAACAAAGGTTAAAGGGATGTTGCAGTTAGGGGTACCATTTTAAAAATCAAAACCTTTGAAGTTCAGCAGTTATAGTTTCCCCAAGTAACTGTAGCTCAAGCCCTAAAGCATTTCATGATGTTCTCGAAATGGCAATGCATGGAATCGAAGGCAATAAATTGGTTTTAACCAGTGCAAATTTGATGACGCATGGATTTTAGCAAAGACAACCAGAGAACCCACTTGCAAGGGCCCAGGACTGAATTGGCAGCACTTGGCAGGGCAGGACACACAGATGTCAGGGTCCAGTAGCAGGGTTGATTTAAGTATTTGATGTCCTGAGACTTCAGAACAGGAGACAAGTCAGCAAGCTCTTGGAGTAACTTGGTTTAGGGGATGTCCTTCTCACTACCAGGCAAGAAGGGCAGCAGGCAGCAGGGCAGGCACAGCAGAGCAGGAGTCCAGCAGAGTCCAGCAAAGTGACAGTCCTTTCAGAAGCACAGCAGTCCTTCTTGGCAGAGTGTCCTTGGGTCCAGAAGTCTACTGAGTTGATAGTATCAGGAGTCCAGAAGTGTCTTTGAAGGCAGGGAGACTTCAAAGAAATGCTTTAAAAATGCACCCGGTTCCTGCCCTTCCTGTCCTGGTTCCAGGCTCACTACTGGGGGTTATGAAGCTCTTTGTTTAGGGACAGGCACAGCCCTATTCATATGCAAGTGTCAGCTCCTTTTTCCCACTTAGCACAGGAAGAGCCATCAGTCTGGTGATGGCCCATCAGGATTTGAATGTCACACCTCAGCTCGCTTTGTGTGTGACTGTCAAGAGAGAACGTGGTATCGATAGTCTTTATTTTCACAAAAGTCTCCTAAATCTGCCCATGCCAAGACATGTTTTGTCTCACACTGCAAATATTGCAGCAGACTTATTTAGGGTTATGTTAGACTTGGAATCTCTTGGCATGTCTCTCCTGTGTTTGTGCTTTCTGACCTCCGGTTTTTACTGGTTTAGTGTCTCTGCACACTTTCTCACTGCTGTTCAGTGTTAAAGTGCAAGTGCCCCTGTTGTAATTTATGTTATGGATTGGTGTTTCCATGATTGGCATATTTGATTTACCGTTGAGGCCATAGTAAGGTGCACTGAGAGTGCTAGGACTGGTAAATCTAATGCTACTAGTAGGCTTGCAGCACTGGTTGTGCCACCCACAGAAGTAGCCCTGAAAAGGTAAACTCAGACCTGGCACTGCAGAGTCTGCACGCAGTTTGTAACTGCCATGTCAAGCTGGCAAGTGTACCCACTTGCCATGCCCCAACCTTCCCTTTTTCTACATGTCCGTCACCCCTAGGGTAGGCCCAAGGTACGCCTGTGGGCAGGGTGCTGTGTACGGTAGAGGGAGGACATGTACTGCTGTGTGTGACATGTCTTGGTGGTGAATTACAGTGTATTTCATTTTTCACCATTGCAAGGATGCCTGTTCCCATTGGATAGAATGGGGAGTTTGTTTATGACATCTTATAAACATAACTGGCTCTGGGAACAAGGTAGGAAATTAAAGTTTAGTATGCATGAACTCAGAATGTTAAAAAGCATCTTTTAGTGAGGGCTTACATTTTGTGTTTGAAAATACTACTTTTAGAAAGTTGGTATTTTCTTGCCTAACCATCCAGTGTGCCTCTGCTAGATTTGTGTTTTGTGTGTCTGGCTTTTGGATGACAGGGGCTGGAGAGGGGCAGCAGCCCCAGTAGTCTGATGGGTCAGGGCTGGGCTGAATAGACCTGGGTTGGATTTAGAGTAGTGGAAGGAGATTTCCTTGCACCTGAATGGGCCTGGTCTGCCTTACACAATGCCGTCTCAACCCCTGCCAGGAAGCTGCACCATTGTGGACAGAATTGGTTTTGGCTGGGTACAGACACTCTGTGCCTGAGAGGACACAGGATTTTGGGCTATAAAAAGTGGGACCCAAACCACTGAACTTTAGAACTCTTTTGGACCAAGAAAACTGCCAAGAAGAAGAGCTGCAGAAGCTGTAAGGAGGAGCTACCACTTTGCTGAGTGGTTTGCCTTGTTGGCCTGCAGTGGCTCCTTTTGTCTTGGGCAGTCAAAGGACTGGACTGAACTTTCTGCAATCTACTTTTGCGAGTTTCTCCAAGGGCTTGAGGTAGAGCTTGCCCCCTGTTCAAGAAGTCTCAGGAACAGCAAAGACTTTAAGTTCTTCCGCCCTCAGCAGTGGGGACTGTGTGTTTTGTGCTGCAGCAGAAGAAAAAGCAACCCAACACTGTCTATGATGCCGTTGCCGACTCCGTGTCCTGAAGGCATCGCAGAGGGCACTGCCGCAACACTGCACCGCAACCCTGGTCCTACCAATGGCGCCTGCTGAGACTACCACCGAGCTGCTGCTTGCACCGCGACCTATGGACCCCGCACTCTGCAGCACCTCGCTTTACGATGCTGCCTTGGTATCCCCAATGCCACCACTCCATGCCGAAATCGACACCTCTGCTTGCACTGTGATTCGAGGGACCCGCTCATAAAGTTACAAGACGCACCGCCCTCATCCCACACCGCAGCCTTGGCCTACTGATGCCGGCGCTATTGACTCCAGTTCGTCAGCCGATGACAGCACTTCAGCAACGATGACGCCGCCTCTTGCACTGTGACCTGCCCGCACCGCATCACTTCGCACTGCGATCCTGGTCCCCCCGATGACATCATCAGACACCGCCACTGAGCTGCTGATTGCACCGCGACATGAGGGCATCTCACGCCACACAGCTGCACTTCACACCGCAGCACCCGACGCCTGCCGATGCCAGTGCTCCTGACTTCAACTGCGAGGAGTTCAATCTGCAATGCATGTGACTTCAATGGCCCGACGATTCCTGCAACGACCTCCGGAACCCACGCTAGCAGATGCTGTGCTTTCGGAACGCCCTGCATTTCTAAAGGTTTTGCAGTTCTTCCCGACATCGTAGCTGGTCTGCGATGCCATGGTCAGGCAGAACTGTTTGGATTTGTTTCTTTATGATGCCGTGATAGCCACAGATGGAGCTATTGACTTCATGGAACTGTTTTTCAAGGTTATTTTAATAACTGGAGATTTCTAAGTACTGTATTGTGGATTATTTTTTATCATTTTTGGTCTTGTCTCAAGTATATAAAAATATTGGACATTTTTCTAAACCTATGTGTTGTCCTTTTGTAGTGCTTACACTTTATTACTGTTGGGTATGTGAAAATGCTTTACACACTGCCTCTAAGATAAGTCTGGCTGCTCAAGCCAAGCTGCCAAGGGGTTATTTAAGGAGTGTAACTTCCTTATCCTGACAAGGAAGAAGTGTCCTTACTTGGACAATGGTACAAGCCCTTGTCAACTACAGACCCCCATTTCTAAGACTACAATTTCCAATTTACATGATTAAAGAGAGGAGTCCCTATGTAGGGTCTTGTGAGAGAACCTTCAACTGGATCAAGTTGACCCAAATAACCCTGTGCACAGGAAGTTAGAGTGATTTTTTTATTTTTTATTTTACAGAGTTTTATGTAGCGCAAACTTGACCGGAATTGGGTATCAGAGTGCTTACATAGCACCAGTTGCATTACATGACAACACATTCAATTTTGTTAGGCACGGGAAGATTAAGTGATATGCCCAGTATCACAGGATATTCAGCGTCATTGCTGAGACTCGAACCCAGTTCACCAGATTTAAGGTCGACCGCCATAGCCCTTAGGCCAACTCCTCTCCCCAATCTATCTTAGTTGATAGCATTGTATTATTAATCATAAAGTCATTTAGCTAAAATACCAGCCCTACATACTCTATCGAGGATCACATAAACTGTGTGTCATTCTTTATGGTCTATGTCCTAACATGCAACAGTATATATGTGGGCAGCTCAATCAGTCCAGTAAAAGAGAGGATAGTAGAGCACATCAGGGCAGTTAAATAAGGAGAATCCATTTGTGCTACACACTTTGACATGTGAGCAACATTTTCATCACAGGGGCTTCCAGTTTCTCTGTAATGTAACAGTAAAGCAAGATAAAAGGGGTGGAAACTAGGAACTTCAACTAAGGCAACAGGAAGCTCTATGGATAGTGAGACAGAAAGTGGTTGATGAGGGTCTAAACATATACCATGAATTACATTGTTTCTTATTAGATTAGTAACTATCACTATTTTCTGTATTTACCAAGCCATATTTCAAATACAGAAATGGTTTAAAGTGTATAAACTGACATGTAGGAGGAATGTCTATCCTCCTGGCAAGAACCTACCATTGTTGCTGTTACTGTGTAACCATGTATATGATTAGGTATGACTGACAAACGAAGATACTTGCATTTCTTTTCTTGTCCTCACCTCTGTGATCCACAAGGGGAAGTTTGGTTTACTTTTCTACCTCTATAATGATTGTACATCTCAATACTAGTTTGACTATATTCTCTAGTTAACCTATGTGGTTTAAAGATTAGAGATCTTGATATGGAATAGAAATATTTGACCACTACTGTGGTTCTTAGGCAACGCACTGCTCACGAAACAGGGGGTACAGCCCTGAACAGAATAGCGAGAAACACTAATGGAATGGGAAAATGGCACTGCAGGACTGCTGTGCTTCGAAGTTTGATTCTAGCATGCTTTGATCTCAACATAGGGCTCGAAAAACATGATATTACATTGCACTCTTGTATAGTTCCCATTAACCAGGGCGACCTACACAAGCATATCAACACTACATAAGAAATGGGGATTTTGCATGTCAACCTACTATATAATGTGGGCTGACTATAACAAGAGAGACAGCGGTACAGACATAGTGCCAAGTCCAAAACTAATACCACGTCTAGAGATGACCGCGCTCAAAATATAGTGGTAGTACGACACAACAACTATTAATTATGTGAACATACATAATATACTCCATGAGGACACAATAGGTCTCCATTGCTTGGCATAACAACTATAATCATATATTATTGGATCAATCGAAGCACATCGTCAATGCTTAGAATATATCTACAATATGGCGCCCAGTTGGACTTGCGACTATCGAGTCCTTCTTTGGCTTTTAGATGCCACACCCTATTGGCATCTAGTATAAATAAACATACCAAAAAGACGCTTATCCAACACACCTGAATTTCCCTATTATACAGCATGAGGGGCCAGGTCACTCTCCTCAGGTATGTGGATTATTGATCCTCCCCCTGTTAACTTGTTCTGTTTTAATAGCACTCCTCGTGATGCTGTGCTGTTTTACAATGAGCCATATATGATATGTATGTTTAAATGACCGGTCTTGTGGTGATGTATGCAAACATAATGGGCCACAGCACGTTATGCACATAAGCATGGAGCAGCATCACCTCACACAAGTAGCTTAAACTATGCAAATTTGATTATTGGCCGAATGACAAAAAGTTTGGCGGAATAGACACTATACAGAGACACTTTACTTACGCATGGGTGTAATATGGTTGCGTGTGATAGGCACGATCACTCACGTACTGGGTGGCACAGAGATCTTCCTTAGCACAGTTCTATTCAGAGACCGGATTCATACATGTGTGGATTACAAGTGGAAAACAGAGTTTTCGCGTACACTAGATACACGTAGGTAATGTGCTAGGATTGAATGGCACGATCATTGCTTGTGTTTACCTGTAAGCAGAGATGCAGCTGTGGTAATGCTATGGCAGTTAGAGATGACCTATGTGGTCGCCGTTTGAGATGAACTAAAAGCAGAGATTCACAATATGCATGGCACGCACGATATGCATGGGATGTATGGAGTATGCATGTTATTGAACACACATGTTATGGGTTCAACGTAATTTTGGGAACTGGATGTTTCACTCTGACTTATAAGTAATGTTGCATGCTAGAGAAACAAGATGCCCTACATGGAACATGGGAGGTAGCACTGTAAATAGTATTACAATAGACAACACATTGACATTTCAACATGGATGTTTAATATCACCTCAAGGTGATGTGTTTATTTTTTTAGATAGAGTACATCATGCTAAGCTTGGAGTATGTCAACCAGGGAATTATGACAACTACTCACTGGGGTATACATTAATTTAAAGGCATTGGACCTATTAATGTAGAAGAACGAACTAGCATACACACGAAAAGCAAGCGCCGCAGAGGAAGAGATGAGCATTCGTATAGAACCTAACACACCAAACCCATTAAATGACATCATCAATTGGCGATCCCATGTTATTTTAAGAACTACAGTTATGTACGTGCAATAACAAGAAGGACATATTCTATGTCAGAGGGACACCGGACCAGATGAGCCCTGTTCTTATCATGACATCTGAACCAGGGTACCTATCTCTGATTAACAATCTCACATGTCCAATATATGGTAATTTTCACTGCCAGGAATACTGTTCTTAGACTTTGGGCATTTATGGAGGATTTAAGAAACTTACACCAAGAGGTACCTGTAGGAAGCTGGCTAAAATTAGGTACACTGTGCAAAGAGTCCAGTGGGTCCCCAATTACACAGAGGCAAAGGAAAATAATACTAATGCTCTCTTTTTGTGGTATTGTGGGCGAACAGTTAGGCTTATCAGTGGGTAGTGCTAAGCATTTGTTATACTCACAGATGCAATAAATGAGACACACACTCAAAGAATATATCTGAGACTAAATTTGAAAAATAACACTTCTTTTTATATGTTTTAATATAAACAACTTTGTTTAAACGAAAGTGCAGTTTTCGAAATATTGACAGAAAAGTAAAACATTCAAACCTATGCACTTTTACGCTCAATAAAGTCCTATGGGAGGAAAAGTCAAAGATGCATGAAGGTGGGTACAGCCAGGCCCAGGAGTTCACCTTCATGGTGCGGAGTTGTAGTGGGCCAAGGTTGGGGGAGGATGCGGCCTAACAGCTGGGGCAATACAACATACAATATTTTTCTATTTGATTCAGACTTCTACAGATATCAACAAATAAGTACACATAAACTCATCCTTATTGAAATACAATCGCAAACAATTCATTATAAAAATAAAACAATAACAATGCTTTAATATCCGCCTGTGCAACCTTCTATTAAGTATAAATGTTACGATTATGTGCTCTACTTTAAAACAATTTCAAGAAACTTTGAAAAATGTAAACAAGTTATGACAGACTAATTCGTTAGCTGGAGAGTTACACAATGTAATTAAGTCATGAGCTAGAGTTGCTTTGTGCTTTAATTGGATAGGTTTTGTGAATCTTCGTCGAGCCTCTACTATTCTCGGGTTTGGACAAATTAGTAAAACATAAAATAAATCTTGTGGTCCTCCTTTACACAGTTCACATATGCCTTTAATATTATTTATATCGTCACCAACTGGCTAGGTATGTTGCTAATGGGAGTATTCCCATACGTAAAAGAAGAATACAACGTCTTACCCCGTGTTCTAATTGAAATTGTAAATAGGGCGCATGGGTTTTAAAATCTATGCCTTCAGCGAACGCTTTATACTGCTTTAGCTGAATGGAATATTCTTTGTAATTTTCGTAACTGATTCTAGGAGTCCGATTTCTTTTAAAAAACTTCAAATGTGCCAGGGGCCACTCCTGTAAAAGTGCTACAGTGCATTGAGAGACCTCAACAGCCTTTGACAAATTCCTATTAAAAGTATACCATGGTGCTTCCTCTCTAAAAGTCTCCAATTTTAAGAGCTACCTTAAAGTGTCTGGTGCTGCGTGTAATAAGTTGTACGCCCACCTTATAATGTTAGAAATTATACTAGCAAACATTCCCATTAGAGATAATTCCAAGCGAAGGGCTTGAACTGGTACCGACTGAGACACCTTTACTATTTTTTGAAGTATGATTCCCTCCTTTACCTTTATCGATTGTCATGTTTTAATTTGTGAAAATTCCATAGCATATGATAGAATCGGTGGGATTTTCATACTATAAACCTCCAACATAGCTTTAAAGTGTCTATTACCCGTAGTAATATACAGTCTCTGTAAAGTCCCTACATGAGATTCGGCCTTATGACTTAAATGTTAAAGGTGGGCTGTATCTGTATTGGTTATTCGTGAAAATACGGCCCAGATACACATACTCTTTTACTGTCTCAATTGGATTACCTCCTAATGACCATGTAAAAGATAAAGATTTCCTTCTACCACTGAAAGGAAGAGCTTTTGTTTTAGTAATATTAGGCAGCAGAATGTTTTCATTTGTATATTGGTTTAGTTCGTTCAGTTTTCTTTGCAGTCCTATTGGGGTACGATCGAATATAACTATGTCGTCGGCATACATTAAACAATGAAAATCAACTTGTGCCAGTTTCGGAGGGTGATTTTTGATTCGGGAGAAACGCCTGGTAGATCACTAATATAGATAGAGAATAATAAGGGAGCTAGTAGTCATCCCTGTTTCAACCCGTTCTTCGTGGGGAATGATTCAATTAGGCCCTTTTCGCCCCCATTTGAACTCTACATCATGTTGCCGTATAAATGGAGATTATAATTGTTAAAAGATCTGTAGGAATCCCCAAATTCTCCACTTTTCTCCATAAAATTGGTCTATCTACACTGTCAAAAGCAGTTGAAAAATCGATAAAAGCACAATATAAAATTTGAGCATTTGACTTAACATATTTGTCAAGGACTGTTTGAAACACAGCAATATTATCCAGTGTAGAGTGCTTTGGAACATAGGAATCACTTTATTAGAAAATGGCCAGTCTTTTAAATGTTCCAAGACACAAGCTGCAAAATGTTTGCCGGTGGCGTCAAGAAGGGCTATTTGGCTGTAGTTGGCTGGATTCATTCTTGAGCCTTTTTTCAGGAGAGGAACCACTACACTTCCCCGCCATGATTCCAGTATTTTCGGGTCCATCGCCGCTGATGCTCTGGCTGAGGTTATAAAAACTAATATTTGTGCCGCTGAAATTTACATTGATTCCTGCTCACATTCACTCTTCTGCCCATAGTTCTGTGTAGGAAGGATCTGATTTTGTTGGTTAAGTTTATAGAGCCCAAGGATGTGTTTTTCCCAGTCAGATGACGAGGCTGGTGTAGCTTGAATTGATTTTTGTATTCCCATTTGTGCGGTAATTATGTTCCAAAATGATTTATTATTTCTGTATTTTACTACCAGTTGGATATCGACCCAAACACGGTCTTTTAAAGCTTGCCTCTCTCTCTCTTTTTTCCGTTGACGGATTTTTCTCAGTTTTCTTATTTCTCCTTGTCTTACGTCACAAAAGGAACGAAATTGAGTTCTAATCAGTCTGTTTAGTTGTCGAGCAATGTTATCTGCTTGTTTTACTTTTTTGAACTTTTTAATGGTCTCTTGCCTTGTTGGATTCACTTGAAGAGAGGCAACTACAGACTGTGTGATAGCTTCATATCTCTCTATATGATTGCCTTCTCTATTTGCAGATGATGACAACACTTGGGTTATTGTGTGATTTAATTTACTAGTCGCTTTAGAGCTCCAATGTATCCTTCCTGTTTTATGATTTGTAACTGCCTGTCCCTCCAGGGAACTTAAAGACCACGAAGATGTATGCTGTGTGAAAACATTAATTTCTATGAAAAGTAATGCGTGGTCACTTTCATGGGTTTGCTGGGTAGATAATTATTGGACCTTCAAGAAAAGGTCTAAGTTACAGATAATCAATTATTGAGGATTTAGTGGGCCCTAGCCTGGTGTATGCCGCCGGGATTTCTCCATCAACTCTCCCATTTAAGATGACACTATTGATTGCTCCTATAGATGCTAGCAGCATTTTCCCTCTTTTATCTGATTTTATCTTTTCAGGATAAACAGGAGTTGGTATGAAACATCCTTCTTCTTGTGGAGTTCTCCTCCTGTTGTTGACTAGAGCGTTGGAAATTTTTCCATTAAAATCGTGGAATATCCCCTTGCTTCTAGCAATAGTTCAATTTTCTTAAATGCGTTTTTCAGGAGATGATCTTTTGAAGTTCCTGGTGGAATGTAAAGGTTTAAAAGTAGCAGATTTGTGAGCGGCTCCATTCTTTCTTTCCGACACCTGATACTAATACATTGCACGTTTGGATAAGATAATTCAATTTCTTTAGGTTCCAGTCTGTCTCCTCTCTCAGAAGGATTGCTAGGCCTCCTTTTGACTGTCCTCTTCTTGCGGCCTCTGATACTTTAACAAACACAAAGTAATCGTTTTGGGAGAACGTCGCCAAGGACCATGTTTCTTGTAAAAGTACAATAGAAGGTCAATTTTCCAGAATAAAAGACATCTTGTTTGAAGTTTTTCCTGCGATGTTCCATGACGCTATTAATTGTCTATCACTAAAAAGGCAATTTCAGTTCCTTTCCCGACTTATTCCTGTTCAGTGATCCTGCAATCCACGCTCAGGATTTTTCTTCCGAAAGCGCCGTTTTTATCATGTCAGAATCATTCCAGATTTGGCGAATTCCATCTTTAATAGATGTCCGCAAAGAGCTGTCTTGTTCAGGCTTCCTTATTTCACCTCCCGCGTGCTGGTGGTTAAAATTGCTAGTATAGCCCATGGCTTCTTTGTCTTCTTTTCTTTGGTCAAAAGCGGGACTGGCCTGTTTGACTATAGTGATGTCAAATCCATTTTTGAAAAGGATATCTTGTTCTTTAACCATAATAGCTGGAACTACATTTGACCAAAACTCGACACGAGCCACCAAACAGGTTGATTTATTAGGAAATTAAACTAGTTTTATTTCCTCTGCTGTTAGCGACTGAAGAGGTTGGATTTTACGTAGTAGTTCAATTATTCTCCCACGATTTAAAGGATAGTTACCACTGGGGAATATATCTATTAGTTCGATGCAGCTGGAAACTGGACATTCTGCGATGCCCTGA
The DNA here is from genome assembly GCF_964204655.1 of Triturus cristatus. Classification (NCBI taxonomy): domain Eukaryota; kingdom Metazoa; phylum Chordata; class Amphibia; order Caudata; family Salamandridae; genus Triturus; species Triturus cristatus. The sequence goes on from NC_140581.1 coordinate 649,621,807, forward strand.
TGATCCTGCTTAACACGATGATATTCTGTAATGCATTCTTCAGGTTTTGAAAGTTTTGATGTAAAATTATGTGCTAAAGGATTTAAGACTTTTATGTCTTTTGTTCCAACTTGAGAGACTGTTTGGGAAGATTGCTGACAGTTCTTTGGGGACCCATTACTACTTTTCTTGATATGATTAATTGCTTCCACTTCTTGTTCTATAGATCTTTTTAGGAGAAATTTTACTTTTCTCGATGCTCTTTTCGTTATTCTCTGTTTAGATCTTTTGTTTGTCGGTTTCTTCTTATTGATTTGCCCAATCTTATGTCTCTCCTTTTTAAAAGGCTTAATCATAGGCTCAGATTTTAGAGACTGATTCAAGGAGGAAAACCGGTTTGTCGAACTTTTGCCTGAAAAATTGGAAAAAGAGGGATGGGATTTTGGGAAGTATTTCCCTTTTTACCAGGGTCTTTGAATCATTTTCGAAGGGAGTAAATTTCATCTCCAGTAGCGCAGATTGATTTTAAATTCCGTTTGGCTTGTTTTCTCCCTGTCTGGGTCGCCTTCTGCTTTACTCGATTTTCTTGCGTTGGAAGAATTCCGGAGACTGGAGGAATTACATGACATTTATCTTCCCTACCAGTGTCTAGCTGAGAATTAAGTGATTGCAGTTGGGTTATTTGTTCAGGGCAAACAAGCTAAATCTGTTGTTTTCTCAGTTTTTTGTCTACTAGATAGTGTAGAATCCCTTTTTGGGTTTCCATTATCTGATCCGTGTTCTCCAAGTTCTTTTCTAAAAGTGTTAATATAGAGTCCATAATTCTCTGCAATGATAGTATAGTACTTGAAACATGATCTTGCCTATTTACAGATTGCGGCATAATGAACAACGGTAACTCAGAAGTTAAAGAGAAGTTCTGTTCCATCTCTAGCAGGTTGCTCGGAGTACTTGACAACATGCAAGCTAGCTGTTTTTGTGAATCGATTATTTCTGGGAGGCCAGGTGGAGTGAAGTTGATATCTGGAAGAGTGTAATCGGTTGGTGCGATTTGTCTGGAACCCTCCTGGGTTACTATTCTGGCATTCTGCTTCAGAGGATCTTTCATAGACTGGGATTCCGTGGTCTCTATAGAATCTTGAGCCGATGTAAGATCAGGGACTTTCGTGGGGTCCGGCTTTTGAGTGCCTTCGAGAGCGACATCCTTAGGTAAAGGACACAAAGACACGGAGCTCCCTGTTCTTTCACCAGCTTTTACTCTATCTACTGTTGCTGGTTGCTCTTCCGGGGGGGCACTTTTGGGTGTAGTTGAAAAAAAGTTTGTTACCATAGTTTTCTCTGTGGGAGCTCCATACTGAGTCATTTTACCGATGCCCTTGAAATTGACTGATGCTTTTGATATGCCCACTTGTTTCAAATGAACTGTCCGGGACCGCAGCCTTTTATATGCCATACTGTTTAGAGCTTTTATATAATTTAGAGGATTTTGATTGTAGTATATGTTAGATTGACACTGGCTCTAGTGTTGGCAGTTCTTCTTTTGCGAAAGTTGAATAATTGTAAGGGTGAGTCAAACCTTTCCTCTTTCCGGTCACGGTGTAGATATCTTACCGTGCAGAGATCTTTATGAAAGAAATTTTCATACAGACTTTTAAGGCGTGTAGAATATGGTTCAAGGATTTACAGTTGTCCCAAAAGCCCATATACCTTTTTAAGGTGGGGGAGCACTAAGGAGCACCGCTTCCACGGTAAGCTCCCCTTTCCAGCTTTCTGCAATAACATTCAGACACTAGCAAACATGTTCCTCACTCCCTTTACGGACCACTTGGCCCACCTTACTTGATACTTGATACTTGCTGCTTGCTACTTGCTGCTCGATACTTGTAGTTATGCTTTTTTCAGGCTCCGGCAACCCCCAGTCTCTCTTGATGCAAATGCAAATGCAAATGCTTCGAGTAGTCGCAAAGTAGCCTCCCCACTGGCTCCTCGCTGCTGTAGATGACGTCAAACTCAGAGTTCCCTCGCCGCTGCTTCTCAGTGCCACATGCGCCCGAATAGGCCCCCCTGCAGCCACGGGGCACAGCCCTCTATCCTCGACAGGCTGGTGCGGGGGACGCGACGTGAGGTGTCGAAGCTTTTGGGGGATTCAATGCAAGCGCGGGTTGCTCGTCAGTCCCAAACACCGACAACCTCCACGAAAAATGAATCCAAAGCAATGGCAAGCAGAGACGGCGCTTTGAGGTCGACAGCTGGGGCAGTCGACCTCAATGCTGGGGAACCGGGTTCGAGTCTCAGCAGGGACGCTCAACATCCTGTGATTCTAGGGAAATCACTTAATCTCCCTGTGCTTAACAAAAAAAAAATGAATGTGTACATATGTAATGCAATTCATGCTCATGTGAAGCGCTCTGATACCTTCGGGTCTAGTTCGCGCTATAAAGAACTTCCCAAAAATAAAAAAGAGTCCAATGTACTACGAGCAGTTCTTTGAAAACAGCCCAGGTTCTATCGCAAGCAGTGTTCTGGTGAGTCTCATAGCTGGTGCACTATGGTGAAGGGAAGTCACCCAAAAACAGATTATGCAAGGGGACATGAGGACAAATCCGAGGGCTCCCTAATTGGGGCTGAGGTTCAAAGGGGTCTCGGAGCATGGATGCACATTCGATTCGTTGGGACCCGGGTGCACAAATATGCACCTCGCAGTCAGGGACAAACAGCTGGTAGGAGCAAAATCAAAACAGCTGGGCGAATCTTGAAAGAGTTCTCTGTGATTCTGACATCCCTTGATGGCTGCTTGGTCCTGGTGCAGTGAGAATCTGGACTAGTCTTTCACTGTTGGTGTTTGGTGCAGGGTGTCTGTCACCCCAGGGGTTGGTGCTGCACTGCCCTGGCTAGTTCTGGTGTCTTCACACTTAGTTGGGAGGCAGCTATGACCTTCCAGAGGATGAGTACCTTCTCCTGATCTGCTGTGCCATCAGTCAGTCTGGGGAGCTGCAAGGCAGTGGACCGCACTCTGATTGTCGGTGCCTGCGGACTGCAGTGGAATAGCTCCTCTTCTCCAAAGGTGACTGTCGGTGGTTTTTGAAGTGCTGGCAGATTACCCAAGGCTTTGGTAGTTCTCCAGCTCACAGGATGAGTCACTCTGTTGTGACTTGTCGAGAGAGGGCCGAGGCTGAGGATTTCACAACAAAGTCTACAGTTCAGCTGCAGTTCTCACCAGGCAGTGACTCGACTTCATCTTTCTTCTGTTGATCCATCGAATATGAGTTCTCGGGTTCAGGGGTGCCACCTAAATTCTCAATTTAGGGACATTTTCGGGGAATAACAGCCACTGGGCTATGTAACTTCAGGGTGTTTACATCCTCTAGATGATCCCTTTCTTGGGAAGTGGGCATAACCCTGACCCTAGAACGCTAATTCCATTCAAAAGGACATGGAGGAATCTGAAAAGTGGGGTCCACATCAGCTGGCCCACCGTAGGGATGGTGCTGGCTGAATGTCGACACACCTCCTAATCTTACAAATTTTCCCACCTGTCTTGCCACCAAATAGTGGGGCCAGGACAGGGGATGGGCAGCTCCACTATCTGTAGAGACCAAGGTCGCATTACCAAAGCTGCAGGACAGTGGCGGCTGGTCCTTTAGGGGTGCTGGGGCAGCGTCACACTACGCATCTGACAACACAAAAAGAAACTGCTCACTGCAGTTCGGGCAGCAAGAATGTAAGCAGACGAATTGACAGCTTTGACAATTCGTCTGTTTACATTTCCGGCCTGTGCTTCACTCAGGTGAAGTGCGCATGTCAACTCACAGCGCACGCAGGCAAGTGGGAGCAGGAGTCCAGAAGATGGACTGCGCATGTATAAGAGAAACAGTTTTTATTTCAGCTCCCCACTCCATTCGCAATCCATTAGTATGCTGCGCATGCCTAGTGTAGTGCAGGCGTCTCAAGATAGGGTCCTGCTCGGGCGGTGAAGTGTTTTTCACACAGTCGCCCCATGCCCGATCAAATGCCAGGATACAGCCGAGTAGCTGCCCCCAGTCGCATCCAGTCTTCTGATTTGGCATTTACTGGAGGCTGTTGAGCGGCAGTTCCACCAAGAGCACGAAAGAACAGGGCGAAGTTAGTTTTCAGCCTGGCCCCTTCCCTTCTACCTCTGTGCCTGCGATCCCGGTGACTTTTTTGGCACACACAGCATTTCTTCGCCAGCGCCGGTGAGCCCCTTGCTTGCTGTTGTATTTGGGGTCATGCGGAGGATGTTCAGCGGTGCCCGCGGCATTGCCCGGTGGTTTACAGAGAGGGCCGCCAACCAGTAAGTCACTGTTATGCCTTCTGGAGGTTTTAGCGGTATTGATCTCAAACACCTAGGGTCCTGACCCTCACATAATAGACCCCCAAGAGAGACACTACCCCATTCCCACAGTAAACTAATTGTAATTTGGAGGAGCATAAACAGGAAGTGCGTGTTTGCTCCGATATGCAAAGGCCGCTGCAGGCCATGCCACAACATGAATAGGGATTATCTCTACCGCGATGACCAAAAGACACAGACTAGGCTAGGCTGACCAGAGAGGAGTCCTCCATTTCGGATGCAGCGTTAGGAGGATCTCTGGCAGCTATGAAACCCTCTTCGTCCTATGTGTCCTGGCATCGCCTGCACTGAGCGCCCACGTGCGCCCTTCCCACAGTCCCGAATATCAAGCACCAGCAGGAGGGTGAGAAGTAATAATACTGACTAGCTTTGTGGCTGTAAGTAACGGGAAATAGCATTACTCAGCTCACGAGTACTTGTCTTATGATCCTTAGAAAGATGATAGGCTGAGTCAGCCCCTCGAGGATTCGGGGCTGAGACATGTAGTGATGTCTGTGCTGTTATATAGCAGAGCGATGGAGCTGTGTCTCTGCTGTAGTATATCAGAGAAGATGCAGGCATGCGTGTGGTGTAATTGAGATTATGCAGTCATGCCTGTGCTGAGGTAATGCAGTCACGTTGTGCTGTGATTGAGGTAATGCAGACATGCCTGTGCTGAGGTGATGCAGGCATGCCTGTGCTGTGATAGCAGGGGTGATGCAGCCACGACAGTTCTGAATACAGAAATAACACTGCACTGTTGCTTTGGCGCTGTAATGAAGCAGTCCAGTCCTAGTTTGTGCTGTAATATAGCAAAGGTTCTTGTCTGCTGTGTAATTTAACAGATCCGTTGCAATCGTGTCTGAGCTATTATGCGATAGGTGATGGCGTTGTCTCACTGTGTTGCAATACAGCAGGGGTGATATACTCTCCTCTCTGTGCAGTAATAGAGCAGAGGCAAGCCGTGCCTCTGGGCTGCAACATAGGGGAGTTGTTGTAATCTTGTGTCTGTCCTTTAATACATAGTGGGAATGGGGTAGTGTCTTGCAAGCAAAGCTGTCCTCGTGCCAATCACCGTCACCTTGTACTCGGTCTTGCGTGGGAAAGTGTGATTCGGGCACATGATCTAGGCGAGGTGTGACGCTTAAAAACGCACCATTTGCCCCTGGGATCCCCGTAGGTGGTTCGGACTCGCTTGCTCAACACAGTGCAGTACAATTATTGTTTTACACCCACCACTTTCAAATGTCACCATCCGCCCTTTGAAGCTTCCCACTTGCGAATGTCCTTCCTGCTTGGAGGAGGTGTGAACAGCTCTGCCCAGAGCAGGCTTTGTTCCTGACCACCAAGAGCAAAGGCTCTCACCTCTGTAGGTCATAAACCTTTTTGCGGTGGATAGCTGGTTGACACCAGTCAGTCAACACACTAGTAGTTGGTAGGTGTTTGGGGGGCACCTCTAATGCGTCCTCTGGGTGCATGTATTAATAAATCCAGCACTGACATCAGTGTGGGTTTATTAAGATGATGTTTGGTACCAAACACCTTGGGGTACAGTGTAGCCAACATGTGCTGGGAAACTTGTAAAGATGAGTGTCCAGCCCATGTCTTGTTATAGCTTCCCTGTGCACTTGTAATATTTAAGGGTGAACTTAGACATCACTGGGTATGCCACATGTAGTGCTGGCAGGCATGGAACACAGGCAGTTTGCGGGAGCTTGGTGAGGCGTGCCTTAGGGAGGCACAATTCATGCTGCAGCCCTTAGGGACCCTCTTTAGTTCCAATGCCCCAGGTACCAGGGGTGCAACTGATTAGGGACTTATAGGTATCCTAAAGGGTGTGCCAATTGTGGAACAATCATACAGTTTAGTGAAAGAACACTGATCTTGGTGGCAGAAATCGAGTACACTCTCATTCGAAGTTACACCAGATACCAGGCAAAAAGTGAGGGTGTAACTATGTCAAAAGTGGCACTTTCCTAAAGTACTCTAATTTGATTAATATTAACATACTATCAACTAAAAAAAGATCATTCTAACTTCTCATGCGCAGGGCGATTTGGGTCACCTTGACTCAGGTCAACACCCTACTTAGTGAATTCTCCCTTAAATCATGTACTTTTATAATAGTAGGCCTGAAGGAGCCTGCTGTGACATCTGCAGCATGAGATGAAACACATGTTGGCATAGGCAAATTTGCGAGACTTTTCTGAAAATAAAGACTGTTCATACCACACACTCAATGTTGATTCACACAGAGTGCTTGGCGATCACATTTTGTTTAATCTATTGAACTTTTGACTATATTATCCTGATTGCTTTCTATTTACGAAGGGATTTACCAGTAGTATCTTTATGAGTGCGGAGTCTCCGCACATAAAAAGATAGATTTTTTGGTGCGACGACTCCTTACTCGTAAAAAGATACTACTCATAAATAGGGGTGGGTGGAATTTGCGAAATTCACTTTCGCAAATTATCGCGAAAATGTTAAAAATCTCCGCAAACACACGGAAATATCAAGAAGATGCAGAAGTTTTTTTCCCACCCGTTCGCGGTATTTTCTGCGTGGTCGCGGCTCGCCAACTTACCCATGCGGTTGCTCACGGGCGCGACCATCTTGTTTTCACTTGTTTCGCGGTGCATGATCGCGAGAAGAAAGACGTGATTGCGCGATGAATGACGTTACTGCGGGCGTGAACTGTCGCGAGACAGCGCAAATGGCTACCAAAAATCCAACATCTCATGGAGAACGCGACCGGATCGGGAAAACTTGTCGGCAAACGCGGGGATTCAGGTAAGGCGATCGCGCGCACGCGAGAATGTATTATTTTACAGCGCGAGCAAGCAAAACATTTCCGGTAAAATGCGGATTGCAGAAATTTTGACACTTTCGCGCTCTCCGCGGAAAGCGGAAAGCGAAAATGTCAAATTATCGCAAATTCCGCAAGCGGAACGAAATTTTAGCCCAGGCCTACTCATAAATCCCTTAGTGAAAAGCAAACAATCGTAAAGTTACCCAAACATTTACATTTACTTTTGTGAATCAGTCCCAAAGTGTTTTTCTTCTCTACTAAGGTCTACTTGAAAGACAATGATGCAGACGAGTTAGAACAAAAGGATTGACTGTAATACTGTGCTTGGAGCAGCTTTGATGATACCATGATTCCTTTCAGGACAAATGATTCACCACTTTAAAAAACTGCATAGGAATGCCCCTTTTGGGTTAGTGCATGGGGAGAAATTCTTTGAAGTATCACAGGATGGTTTATTAAAATAGATTCTTCTATCTGCGTCTATCATAGACAATGATGTGAGCGTTGATGCTGACAAACTAAGGTCATATTTTCATCTTCTTCTAAACAACATAAGTAGAAGTAAGATGTCACCAAACTAATTTCTGAAAGTTATACATACCTTCAAATATTCAGGTAAATGTGATCTGATAGATCTTAAAATTATTTCTCAGAAATATTAATTGCACCGTGTTTTATGGAATTAATATACAGAAAGAAGGGAGAGGCAATGCTGTAATGACCAAAGAGTTAATCTCTTTCATTCATCACAGACGATGACAGAATATCCTAAAATTTGAAAGTGTCTAGAATGAGTATCGGGAAACTCCGAGCCGAACACTCTGCAAAACATTATAGTTGCCCTGAAGAAGCCTGAAAGGGTGAAACGCGTTGGCTGTTTTGCTGCTATACATACAAAACTGAAATAAAAAAAGACTAAGAACATTTCCGGCTACAGAAATCATTTATTCTGTCATCGTCTGTGATGAATGAAAGAGATTAACTCTTTGGTCATTATAGCATTGCCTCTGCCTTCTTTCTGTATATCTGTTTTATATTTGAAACCAAATTGGTGGCTGGTTTCAGGAGGTGGGCATTTGTTGGACCACTACTGGTTGAAATAACTAATATGTATTAGATATTGTACAAGAACACAAGTAATTGGTGCAGCATCTTATACCCTGCCACTGTTCTCACTGTGTATGTAGCGTATTTTATGGAATTAAGCCTGACAAGAGCTATGAGTCCAGATGATAGAAGCACCTTTGAATCGCTCACTTATTGAACTATAATACAATTGTAATAGCACTCATTTTTCTGCCCTCTGTTTTGCCTTTTTCTGCTCGTTTCTTCCCTCTTCCTGCCGTTTCCCAAAGACCTGGCTTTTCGAGGAAGACAGAGGGAGACAGTGCTGCGCTCTAAAAATGCTGATTGATTGATTGATTGAACATATCCATGCACTGAACAGAAGGCCTAAATGGCTGCAGGCTACACTTATTTTTCTAATATGGACTACATATGGGCGAAAACCTGTGCCTATTATAGAGAAAACAACAAAGCAGGCACTAATGAACCAAGTCTGCATATACGAGTAACACACTCTCATGTGTGGGCACCAAGAAGCATATTTACAAGCCCCTATCACCACCATAACATCACTTTTATTGACATTGTGATGGCAATATGGGCTTCGCCTTATTTATAAGGCAGTGTTAAGCCATGTGGCTTAATGCTGCCTTGTAATTAGGGCCCCCTTTCACACTATACTTAGCGTAAAAGGGGTTGGCAATGGGTGTTCCGGTGACCGTTCTGCCTCAACACCTAAAGATGTTGATGCTGCCCCATATTTACAAGCGTGGTATAAATACAGGGCAGCACCAAAATTAAGACCAGAGAAATCCTGGTCTTAATTGGAGCACTGAGGAGAACTGCATTATTTCTCCTCGCTTTTCCAGTTTTTATGTGTGGTGCACAATGCTGCACACATAAAAACAGCAAAACGCCATGCATGATTGTTTATGTACAGGAAGGTGTCCCTTCCGGCACATAAACAATAATTTAAAAAAAGATGAGTTGCAACTTCAGTGTGTGCTGCACAAAGCAGCACACATAGAAGTTACAAATCACCATTTAAGATTGTTTATGTGCAGGAAGGGACACATTCCTGCCCATAAACAATCATTCCCCACAATGCAGGCACCCTTGCACTATAGTGTAAGGGTGCCTGCGTTCCCGCTAGGCTGCTAAATTTAGTACCAGCGCAGGGGAAAACACAGGGCTGCACCGTGATGTTGTTGCCTTTCTGAAGTGGCGGTGCATGGCGTTAAAGCCATGAATGATCAGGCATCGCTCTGTCACCTCCTTGTACATATGCCCCCAAGTCCACTTGTGCAAAACATAAACGAACCATATATTGTTAACATTATCATAAACACAGGCAGGCATTGACCTCCTGCCCCCCATCTTAAAATAATAGGAACTATGTATAATAAAGACAAGGAAAGAACCAATAAAATAAATACATGTAAACAATAAAGATGCCTGTCTTTATGTGGAACAGAAACGCCAGTGCAATCATCTCGTTCTGTGTTGCCTGCTGGGAGTGCTCCGTGTGTTTCTTTGCTGTTTCCTGTCTCATTTTCGGACCTGACTGTTAATCAATATTCCAATGTTTAGTAATTGTGGTTTCTAAAAGCCCTGCGATGAGTCCGCGGAGTACATTTGTGGTGCAGCATATCATAGAACCTCATAAATAGCTGGAAGCAGTGAAGGCCGCGTATAATACAACTAGGATTTGATTTTTTGAAATGCATTACAATGGTTCTGAAGAAATGAGTTATGAGGCACTTTGTAGGAAAAGAGATGGGAATCAATTATTGACATATGCGTTTGGTGTAGCATTAGTTTGACTGAAGCTGACTGGATTTGTACCTAATTCTCAGCCGATGTCTGCATTCACAAGGGAACACATTGTTCTGTAGCTAACAAACGTCACTGTAAGAAAGAGATCCCTGCAACACAATGGAATGGAAATATGAGAAGTGACATGGACGTGTTTTTCCATTTTAAATTCTCTCCTACAGAAAGTATTCGCCATTGTCGAAAAGCATATTGTTACCTAAATAATTACAGTGGTCTGTGGGTCAGCCCGCCTCAACCACCGACTTATTTGTATCGGCCTCTTTCAGCTCTTGGCATGAAACATTGCAGATCACATCTTAGCTAGGACCAAAGGGTGCTGGCTGTCTTTGCAAATTGTGCTAGTTGTTTTTTTGTGACCTTCCATCCCCCGTGCAGTGCTTGCATTACAGTGCTTGATGAGCTGTTTTAATTATCTCCCTATTTCAATGTTTTTTGCAATACAGTATGGTAAAACCATTTCGACCGTGTGTGTGCATGCTTGGTGAAGCACTCTCACAACTTTCAATGGGTTGTGTTTGAAGGTTCATGGTAAAGACGTGACCAGATAGCTGCCTGTGCATGCAAATGTATGAGAGTGCTTAGTTAAACCATTCATAGGTAGCCCACCGTGGGTGTGCATGCTTGGTGTTGCACCCTCACAACTTTCAATGGGTTGCGTTTCAAGGCTCAAAGTGAAAACATTACCAGATAGCTGCCTGTGCATGCAAATGTGTGAGAGCGCTTAGGAAGCCATTTTTGAATGGTTTTGCCATAATGCATACAAAAGCAGACAAGCAGGGACAAAGCAAACAATTCTGTGGCCATACATATTGAAAAAGAGACTGACTGGCGTGGCCAATGCTTGTTTTAAGCTTTCAATAGTCTAACACCTGCTGTGACAGAATGCATCTTACCTGTTATCCCCGTTTCATCCACCCTAATCCAGCCCTCGCCATTCCATGCAGCCAAGGGTTGCACAACAGTGCGAAAATGGTCGAATTTGGAGATAAATTTGAAGCTCAGATTATCATTTAAAAAAAAAAAGTATTTCAAGATCATAGTTCATGACACTTCTGTTAGTAGGTACTATGGTTCGGTCAGTGAAGCAATGAATGCCACCCTAGAAGAAAACTGTCAATGCAACAAACATTGGCCAAATAAAGCAGACAGTTGAGCTCTATGTGGTGTAGGCGTGGGGCACATGGAATATCTGGTGTGTTGTCACTGAGGCTAGAGGACAAAAGACATTAGCAGCTACACATACAAACAAAAATGATCATAAAGGAAATTAAAAAATCACAAATTTGAATGCCTTCCTGGCAGTGGAAAGCTAAAGTAACATGTATCATCTACTCCAATGCCATAAACATGTCTACTAAAAAGATGATTCCAAACACAGGGTTAGATACACAAACATGAAAAATGTACTTAAGAAAGAAATCTTCAAAAACAATAGTTATCAACTGCTGTATGCAGACAATATTTGCAAGGAAAACCTCTGTGTTATCAAAGATAAATCTTCTAGGTACACCAGATCTGGAAATTGATTATAAAAACTAAATACTACTCAATCCCTTTCACCAATATAACAAAGCCATGAGGTTTGAGCATTGATATAGGCAGAGGAATGGTGGCATAATTCATATGACATGTTCCAACATATTTATACTGGTGGAGACACGCTTAGAAGATAGTTTTCTGCGTGGTTTTCAACACTAACATACCGGATGCCTGACCTCACTAATGCGACATACTGACTCGCCAACTGCTGCCAGATTTACACTGGGCGGTAGGCGGCTTCCTCCATAGTGGTCACAGCCATAGGCTAACATTGAATATTGAGACTGCCGCGGTCCAAGGGCTGTGTTCGTCTATGTAGAAGACTGCTCGTGTGGAGTCCTGACCTCGCTATTGTGACATCTTGATTCGTCAACTGCCGTTAAACCGTGTGGTAGGCAGCTTCCTCCAAAATGGTCACAGCCTTAGGCTAGCTTTGGAGAATGTGACCGCCACGGTCGAATGGCTTTGGTCATCTGCACAGAAGACCACCTATGAGACATCCATGTTCATTGTAGTTGGAATATCAAATTGCTTGCCGCCAGACACTGCTGCTTGCAACACCTCCTCAACATCAGCTGCTGTTTGCCATCTCTGGGAGCTGTCATTGCATTCTGTACAGGGAGCAGGAAACAGGGCCCCTGCCTTCACTCCAGAGGAGCGGGAGACCTACAGCCCTTACACCCTAACTTGGGTATGTTTCCTGTTAGTAGCATGTGCAAATGATGTGAGATATGTGTACTTTCCCACATATCACTCAACACACATGAGTCCTCATTAAACTGTTGTCTAGGAGATACCAACACCTCACAGATCCCTTACTCCGGCAGCAAGACACTTGCGTATTGGACCCGCCTGCACCAGGCTCCATCGACACACGGACGTACTCGCCTGTGTGACTCGTTCATTCTTGAATTTATCATTACTTCACCCGAACTCCACTTTTCGATTTTTTGAGAATTTTCGCCGACTTCTCGATCTCCAACCTCAATCACGTTCATCAGCCCTGAAGAGTCACAGGTATCTACCTGTTGACGAAACGCGTGTCGGCTGGCGTTTTTGCTTTGATGAATTGAACTTGCATTAAAACAACATTCACAGAACTACAAGTGTTGACCTACTTTTGATTCCCAAACTGTGATTGTTTCATAAATCCTAAACGTGTGCCCGGGACTTGTTTGTAATTGTCCTCATTAAACTGTTGTCTAGGAGATATCAACACCTCACAGATCCCTTCAGAGTGACCCACACTGGTCATGTCATCTATAGGATGGCATGTTGTAAAAATCAAAGAGAGTCAGTCCGTTTAGTTTGGACTATCTTTCCACTCTTTCTGCTAGGTAGAAAACAGAAAGTTTTCTTAAAATAACCCTCACCCGCCAGTGTCTCTCTTAGTGGCATGCTTCCTCATAGGGTTCTTCCTGTCCCGCTGCGGAACGGGGCGTGCTGCTACCCACGAATACGTAGAAGCACTTTGATAATATAGTATGAAGAATGGGGAGGTGTAAGAGTGAGAAGGTCTTATCTAATGGGAGAAAAGGTTACAAATGCCTGGCTAAGTATGGAAAATAATTAATTCTTACCTCTAGCTGGTGTGGTTAAAATGGGGAAAAATTAAAGACATACGGTTATGTACATGTATTTCAAAGGTTTACATGTTTCAAGCCCTACCCCAAGGCTTTTCGTCAGGACCACATAATGATCCCTTATGCCACTCCTATTGAAAAATGACTCTTGTGCCTGTATTCTCAATGTGAAGAAATATATACAATACCCAATTGGCAATGTTTCTTTTAGATCTGGAAAGATATAAGAGAAACAGTAATCTGTCATAAAAGGTTATGGAACACATCACCATGTGGAACATGTGATATATTTTTCTCTCACTAATGGCGGGGGGAGAAGTATGTTTAGGTGCTACTCAAAATCAGGCATGATAAATACCACATAGAAAGACAAACAGCACACACATACACACGTATCGTATTTAATTTAATGCTAGCATCCGTATTCTTTTGCAAAGTCTAGTTTGTGACTGTAGGCTGACATAATTCACAATAAATTAAAGCACAACATACAAAGACAAACGGCACACATGTGCATGTATCATAATTAATTCAATTCCAACTTTTGTATTCTTTTGCGAGGTCTAGATTATGACTGTAGGATGATATAAGTCAAAAAAGAAATATACATGTTTTGCACCAAATGTTGGCCTCATGAGCTCAGGCATGGGAAGGGATGCTTATAGTCAAACTCTCTGTGAGAAAAGAAGAAATCACAGGGTATTGTATAAGAGGAAAAGGAGTCACAGGTAATGCACAGACCGGGAAACAGTGTATCGGCTATGCCATACTCACTTCTTCAAAGCTACTCCCTTGCCTGTGGAGTTAGCCTGCCCGCAGAGCCGACGATGTCTGTATGCACGCTGGAAAATCTCTAATTGACAGGAGGCTGGGTGAGGGTAGGAGCATCCTCATGCCAGCTTAGTCTAGAGCGCTGACTTTCTAAAATAGCTGCTCACAGTGCAACCTTCTATTTGTAAGCCGGACAACCAGGAAGTAGTTCCACTGTAGGCAGCCAATTTAGAAAGTGCACAGGTCATGTAGCATTCATGCAAGTGCTCATGCCAATGCTGGAGGCAATGTAGTCATTCTTCCATGTGTTGTGATTTGTGCAATTGTGTAATGTGTTGTGTTAGGATCTGTTTGCCCAGTGTGGTCATGCAATTGCAATTAACCTATTTCTGCTATTATTTCAGCATCAACCCAGGGCAGCAAAGGTGACAGGACCAAGACCATTTGGGAAGGAGCTGGCCAAAGTGATTCCCATTGCAGTAGTGACAAAGAGGGGACAAGTGGCCCAAAGGGTGGTGGGAGTGCCATGGAAGAGCCAGATGACACATCAGCATCATCATTGTCTGAGTCGAGCTCCTATGGCCACTCCCTGGTAGTGGGGGACCCCCCTGGACCACCGTCTGCAAAATCCATGTCCTCCACCCCCGTTCCACTTCCACCCTCCCTGCTGCTACCTAGCCAGCTGTCCCAGCCCACTCCACTAAGATGGGAGGAGTCTCCTTTGTACCAGGCACCTCAACCCCTGACACACTCTCCCTTCCTGCCTTGAGTGCGGAGGCAATTGACATCCTGAGGCAGATCTCTACGGGTCAGACTATAGTGCTGAATGCCATCCAGGTGAAAAACCATCAGCTGATGCATATGGTGTACCTGGAAGGCATTTATGCTGACATGTCTGGACTACACAGAAATCTTTACAGGCTCTGGATTTTCCATTAACGGCAGCTTTCCAGCAATTCTAGCTTTCCACCCCACCTCCTGCCTCTTCCCCATCCACAATCCCTAGTCCTGTACCAACCCAAAGCACACGCACACATAAGCACATATCCACCTCAACATCCACATGTAGCACATGACAAAAGAAACATAAGAAAAAAGACAGGCACGCAACCCCTCACCAGGCAGTCATCCCCCTCACCACTGCATTCAGTGATATAACCCAGACACCACGCCCACTGTACCACATACATCTGCAACACACATCAATTCAGATACTACACCAGCAGACACAGCAACTACACACATACAGGCAGACACCACACCACCAAACACAGCCACTACACACATACAGGCAGACACCACATCAGCAGACAGCCACCAAACACATACAGGCAGACACTACACCACCAAACACAGCCACTACCAACATCACACATACAGGCAGCACACCCACACCCCCAGCCACAGACACATCACACTTTGGCAAAGGAAAGGAACATTCATAACCTAAGCACACACAGAGACATGCTCAAACAACACATGGATCCACACCTAAGACTTCACATCCCCCTACCTCTAACAGACAACGCCTTGGCTTACCTCCACCACAGTCTCATAAAGAGCTTACCCTGTTAGACATTGACCTTTTCCCTGCCACAGCTGCACCCCCTCCCAAAGCCTAAAGCTCTTCTTTTCCACCCCTACCCTACCCTTCCCTTCCACTTCCACCCCAAAAACATCAGACCCCCCACTAAACCCCTCCCTATCCCACAAGGCTGTATAAAAGGGAAACCCACCTGTCAAGCAACCTACCCACCCCCTCCCAAAACCCAAAGAACCTCTTCTCCACCCCGCTGCAGAATTTCTAAGGCCAAACAAAAATATACAAAAACTCCTCCCCATACCCATCACAACCCTTCATGCTTACTTAATTCCTTGTATGATGAAACCCAGCCCTCCCAGAGGCCAACCCATCCCTCCCAATCCCGAGCCCGGCCCTTTCAAAGATCAATCCAGACCTCCCAATCCCACCCCCAGCCTAACCAATAACATCATAGAGGTGCCTGGACTGCCCACTAAAGGCCCCTTCTTGGGGAGGTTCTCCTGCAAGTTAGGTGGCACAGCAGTGTGTTGGACCATATCCTGGATTTTGGACTGGCCAATGGCCTTTGTTTTTGGATCCCAATTTGAATTCCATAATAAACAAATTGCTTTGTTTAGAACACCTTTGTCTGGCCATTGCTACTGATGCTACTTATTACTGGCTAATTTGAGATGTGTGATTACAGTTGTGTTTGACTACGATAGCTGATCCATTTGCAGTGGTAAGTATGGTCAAACTTTGGGACAAGTTATGGTGTTAAAGAGTCTGAGGATCAATATTCATTGGATGTAGATGTGGGATGAGCTCTAATTGGGGCTGACAATGCATTGGGTGGGATCTGCTATGGTACGTATTGCAGCTTGACTTGGCCAATGTCAAGGTACTTCGGCTTGCTGTACTACTTAAGATGTAGGGTAGATATGTGTTTGATGTGTGCAAAGCAGGTATTTGTTTCTTCACACATGGGGGTTATTGTATTGTCATACCTACTTAGTATTTTGGATGTGCATGTACCCTTTTTCATGTGTGTTCTTTCCACATACCTTTACTAGATGTCTGAAAACTGCTGTTGCTGCAGTGTTTTTTTTCATGACTTGCACTTACACATTAGCCACATGTGCATGCCACTTTGTGACAATATTGATTGTCCCTGATGTACCTCATGCCACAGGTCCTGTGCACATTTAGACATTGAAGCAGGTGCAATATGGACTGTGGCCTTGGGCTGTTGCCTTTCAGGAGTCCCCCTGGTTTAGGTAACCCAAATTTGCAAGGAGTCTTTACATTGTAGCCTTTAAATGTATGAAACCGTGGTTTGTGATAATCCCATTTGCCTGACTTCCTTTTTCATGTGGGTGATGTGTAAAGGCCCATTACAGTGCTTTAGTAGTGGAGGACGTGTGTTTTATTTTCCTGAGACATCCATAATGATTTATGTTTGTTGTCCCAACAGGACCTAGCTTATGAGCAATGTGTGAGTGTCACAGAAGCTGAGTGCTATGTTATTCATGAAGATGTGCTGATTTGTAACACTGTTTTTTGCACACATCAGTACACCAGCCTCTGCGATGTTCACACATGTGGAGTTTGTGAGAGTGTGCCTGTACATTGTCACTGACCTGGACATTGAGGGCATCATGGAGATGTGATGGGAACATACATTCTGTGATGTTGCGTACAAGTACCCACATAATATTTTTAGACTGGGGATACAACTCCCCTACCCTTATGCACAGTGGCTCCAGAGGGAGTGTATGTAGTGTCATAACCCCATGATTGATGTATTGTGTAGGACAAACTTGGTAAGGATTGCTTTCAGTCAGGTGATGTGCAGTGTCTATAGATTTTTATCAGGGATGTTTGACCTGTTCACTCTGACACATACACAATGCTCTCTGTCGTCTATGTTATGATGCACTTGTGCAGTACGGTGAATTTTGTGGTTCATTATGTTTTTCGTCTTCTCGACAAGAGGACTGTGAGTGGCATGACTGTATTTGGGGGGGTCTCTCACAGGGGCATGGCTGATGTATATGAGACCATTGCTTGTAAGGATGTAAGCTGTGGATATTTGATTGTTACATTGTCCCACACAAACAATATATTCCTACTTCTGTCATCGTACAAATTATCTGATACAATGGGTTACATTGCACCTACCAGAAGCCAGGACTCTAAGATTTGGCAATGGTTGTTAGGTTCATTAGTTATTGGTTAGCCCAGGTGGTGAACTCTGCTCCATTCGCAGAGTTTGCAGAGGTTTCTGCACTTTCCTAGCTCATGCTCTCCAACGGTAAGTTGGTGAATTTCAGCTGCTGCTCAGGTAGAATTTCTACTCGAGCAGCAGGAAGATCAGTGCAAACTGCAGTCTGCACTGCACTCCACCACTTGTGGAACTCTGCTGAGTTTTTTTGTCACTTCGTGGAGTTCTGCGTAGCGAAACTCCATGATTTCTGGCCAGGCCTGGTTACTGCATCAACAACAGTGACTTCATTGCATAATATTATGATAATGCTTCACTTCTGATCTGACAACACTGGGAATGGAGTATTCCGAGTCTCTATGCAGTTACATCAGCGGCAGTGAAAGGCGGTACCACTGCAGTGTTGAATAAGAAATTTCCACACTGACGGTGAGTGCAAATATAGCGAGTCCGATGGAACCTGTCTCTGCATTGGCTTCTTCGACCTGCTGGTGCTAAGCACCAGCAGACACCGGACCAGTACAAGCCCTTCTACACAAATCTCACTACTCGCTTTTTCCAATGTTCCTTCAGGCTCCCTCATGACCTGCTTCTCATGAAATATGCACTGGTAAGATGTCCGATCTTGAGGACTTCGAAACATGTTGCTCACACACCCCCACTAATACTGAGTAAGCTACGCCCCTACTTTTCCATGGCAGTGCATCAATTTACTGAGGACTTCATGTACAAGGGTGGGTGTGAAACTTAGGTGTGAGACTTACTGGTGGTTGTGTCCATGACGGTGTTTATTTTGGGTGTCATCGAGCAGGTACAGCAGCTGCAGGATGTGTACAATAGGCTCAATGAGGGCACAGGACGTGAAGAGCTGTGTACAGATGAGTATCGGCGTTCTACCCCTCCCTTTCCGCCAGCTCTGATGAGGTGGTTGGACCGTCACCATCGGCTCGTTGGAAAGGCGCATCGTAGTTTTGCGGGTGGTTTGCAAAGCGGTCCGCTACAGTGGTCCTTTCCGACACCAGAGCGTTTGAAAATTTCTGGCGGACTCCAAAGGACTGCGACGGCCGGATTTCCATGTATTTACAAGCATTGTGAACCGGTGGTTGGAGCAACCACTTCTAACGAGACCGCGGTGGTCCGATCGCCTCATACAGGACCGGGGAAACCATTCTTACTGGCATCGTAATGAGGCCCTAAGTGTGGAAAGAAAAACAGCATCACCTCTACATTGTTGAGATTCGGAAGGATAGGATGTTTCTGAACACTTGCCTAGAATTGGGGGTAGTGAAACTGATGTGTTAAATGAATTTGATGAATGCATCAAAAAATGAGACCATCATTATCTACCAAATGTTAGCACAAATTAGATTTTGGCAGGAGAACACAGCGACCACAGGAGTCGGTGCAAGTTAGGTGCTCTTGTAAATTTGGGGGGTTCATTGAATTACACATCCGTGACCAGTTTATGCTAGGATGTAATATAGATAGAGAAAGGGATGGACTATGGTTAAAGGTCAATCCCAAACAAGGCAAAGTTTTTTTAGTTGCGAAAAAATGGAACACTCGTTAGCATGTGTGGATATAATTAAAGAGCACAGTGATATAGCAACTGATGTTAGGAATGAAGGAGTGAAGATACAATGTGTGAACAAAGAAAAAAAAAGAAGAATGTCACTTCCCCTAAAGATAATGATCCTAAATCTTCTAATGTGGAAAGGTATAATAGTTTAAACAGGTGTACAATCTAAAGAAAACATTCAGTAGAAACTGTTTCCATTACGGTACGCAAGGTAATCTTGCAAATGGTAGAAACCACCCTGCCTTGAATTCCAAGTGTAGGGTTTGTGGGAAGCTAGGACATTTTTCAAAATGGTGTAGAGCTCCAGAGAAAATGAAAAGAGTAAAAGAAATTGATGTGGACAATGAGTATGATGTTGATGATGAATTTTGTGGTGGAGAGATTGTTTTACAAGTAGGTGATGGGAACAAGCGAGGTCCTATTGATGATGTCAATGTCAATGGTTGTGCTGTAGAGATGTTGTTTGATTCTGGAGCAAAAATATCTTTAATTCCCAGGATATTTTATCTGGAGAAACTGGTAGACAAAGTGTAACTGTTCAGACCTGATATTTGCCCCCTGACCTGGGGATATGTGGGTGAAAGGTAGGATTACTGCAGGAAAGATTTACATTTAAACTAAAGGGGACATCATCATCAGTTGGTTCCACCACAAAGATTTGGGATTGATGTTAGATACAAATAGTGATCAGTCTATTATTGTGAAAGAATTTGTTTCACAAACTAGCGATTCCAATCTTGATAGGGTTAAACAAATTGAATTTGTGAGGGGTGTGTGTGATGATGAACTAAAAGGAGCTTTACGATCCAAATTTCTTGAAGTGTTTGCAAACAAACTGGGGTGTTTAACTGGATATTCACATAAGATTACATTGAAGGATAATGAGGCACCTAGTATGAACAAGGTTAGAGGTGTTCCATTAAGTATGAGGCAAGCAATGTATGTTCAAACTGAGAACCTCAAAAAAGAAGGCATCATAGAGGATGTTGAGATTACAGAATGGTTGGCTCCGAATGTGTTGGCATGCAAGGCTTTGGGAGCTGTTAGGCTATGTGTGGATCTAAGAGGGTTAAACAAGGCTGTTGTAGTTGTTAGACATCCACTCCCAAACTTAACGGAAATGTTAACACAATTAGATGGTGCATCATTTTTTTCACGCTGGATTTGCGTTCTGCCTACCATCAAATCAGACTTGATGAGGAATCAAAGAATTTAACATAATTTATGACTCCCTTGGGATTGTTTAGTTATACTAGAATGCTGTTTGATCTCATTTCAGCTGTGGCTGTTTTTCAAAAGGTCATGGAGAGTGTGCTGGAGCATTCTGAGCATGTTATACTCCATCAAGATGATGTGTGCATTTATGGACATACGCAAGAAGAACATGACCAGGTGTTGAGAACAGTTTTGACAAGATTCAAAAACAAAGGTCTCACTCAAAGAGAAGAAAAGTGTATAATTGTGAGTAACAAGATTATTTATCTAGGTTATAAGTTATCCGGAAAGAGAGTACAGCCTAATGAACATTTTGCTAAGACCATTCATGATTTACCCATTTCTGAGAACAAAGAGTTATTAAAGTTTTTAGGAATGACAAAGTACTATATGAAATTAATTCCTAGCTTTGCTAACCATAGAACTAAACTCAGGTTGCTTTTAAAGAAAGGCGTGCAGTTTGTGTGGACGTCTGAGTGCACAGATGAATTTGAGGATATCAAGAGAGCACTGTCAAGTTCCCAGGCTTTACAAAGCTTTGACTCTTCAGAGAGATCTGTTCTTGTAACAGTAGTTTGATCAAAAGAGTTGGGGGCAGTCTTAAAACAGGGGCATGGTAAGGATGAAAGAACTATTATGTTTATCTCAAGGAGGCTTATTGGATTCAAGTATAGATACTCAGTTATAGAAAGATAAGCCTTGGGCATTTAATGGGCATATGAAAGCTAAGAAATTTTGGTGGGGTACTCAGTTTGTTGTGAATACACATCACAAACCTTTGAAAAATGTTTTTGGGAAAAACATATTATTTTCCTGTGTGTCACAGCATTGCAGGAGTATGGTTTCACAATAGAGTATATTTCTGGGACTGAAAACGGTGTAGCTGATTGTCTATTTCATTTGGTTACTGATTCTCATGAAAAAATTGTAGATGATGATGTGTGGGATTTAGATGATTACAATGTTTGTGAGGTCACGGAAGGGACAGTAAGTGAGAAAGATTGGAGAAGGTTAGTCAATGCTGATAAGTGTTTGATTGAAGTGATTAATTGAGAATGAGTGGGAAACAAGAAAAGGAGTTGCTGAAGTATTGGAATATCAAAGAAGAGTTGTTTGGGAGTCATGGTTTGTTATTGAGAGGAACAAGACTAGTTCCTCCAAAGTGCACTGGGGCAAACTAATTCATCTGGCTCATCGTGGACATTTGGGAATTTGCAAGTCCATGGAATGGATTAGGTTTTACTTTTGGTGGCCTGGTCTTACATGTAGAAAGAATAATTTGAGAGTGTCAAGAATGTATGGCTAGTGATAAAATATGCAAAACAAGGGTCCAACCTATGGTAATAAGGAATTATCCTAAGAAGGCATGGCAAAAAGTTGTGTTAGACGTTTTGGAGCCTATACACTGCAGAACTAGCCAAACGTTTGTGATTGTATAGATTGATGTCTTTTCAAGGTGGCCTGAGATACTTATTTCCCAGAAAATTGAGACTGGTAATGTGATATGCTTTTTGAAAGAATTGTTTGCTAGGGAAGGGATTCCAGATACACACTTATGGATAATGGTGTACAACTTGTCTCAAATTAAATGGAAATGTTTATGAAAGATAAGAATCTAAAGCACAAAAAATGTGCCCTTTATCACCTGGCTTTCAAATGGTATTGTTGAAAGGTTCAATAGAGTGTTAAAGAAACATATCTTCCAATGGCTCAACAAGTAGGACAGGATTGAAAGCGTGATACAAGAAAGAATAGAGGCATATTGCCTTACTCCGCACTCAGTCACTGAGAAGGTTCCTTTTGAATTATTCAGGTGAAGGAAACCTAACTCTGTTTTGTGCCCTTCTTGGATGAATGGTAAGGATGTGAGTCTTTCTGTGGATGGTGAGAACGATGACTGGGAGAATAAACAAAGAGACAGAATGGATAAGAGAAAGAAAAAGTTTGATCTGACGAATTTAGTGCAACTCACCTTGACACGTATAGGTGACTTTGTGGGATTGAAAAAAGGGCAGGTGAGTGGTAAATCAAGATTTTCTGAACCACTGAAAGTCACTAAAGTTATCAGGAATTCAGTGAAGTAGGAGGTCAGACAAATATGGAATTTGAGTATGGTTTGTGGGTGTTCCAGTGCTGTGAGTTCTCGTGTGAAAACGAAAATATCTAAAGAAGTACTACAAGAAAACCTGGTTGATTCTATCAAAGTAAGGAAAAGTGAAAGGCTGACACGGAAGCCCAGATACATGCAAGACTTTGTATGAAATGTGTATAGATATTTTGATTACGTTTTTTGTTTTTGTTTGTTATTGTTGCCAGGGTAGCTGTGTGGTATATCTTGTTGCATGTAGCTTTTAGGTCACCTGCAACTCTTGTTCTTTAAAGTGGCATGGGACAATCTTGGAGTTGTAAAGGTCTAGAATATGCACCCTTCAAAGAGGCGGTTGAAGGTGTACTTTTAGGTGGATGGGACGTTGCTGTGTCTGTATGAACTTTGACCTGTAATAAACAGTTTTATTACTTATTCACCATTCTCCCGAAAGAGTGTGTCATTTCCATAATGTCCCATAACAGTCAAAATACAAATAGCACCCTTTCAACCATGCACTCAAAGAGGGCCCAGGGACCAAATGCAAATCGGAGTGCTTCACCATAGGTAGCACGCTGTTTACAACCTATGCAGTCAAACTGGCCAGAACGAGCTTGCAAGCAGGATGGAAGCACTTTATTCATGCCACTTTAATACAAATCTAGTGGTGTTCAATATTGAACACTTGGAATAAGTCCTAAGTACCCCAACCACTAAACCATGAGACTGAAATGTTTTCTGTAAAGAAAAATGGATTCTGCTCCCATATGGTTTAAGCGGGTGCTGTGTATATAGCATCGGGCCTTGAAATAAAGGTCTGACACTCCTTCTAAAGAAAGAAAATGTGTTGGTGGTTAGTCTGGAAGATGTATTTCACATGTCTTGTCCTTTAAACGGTGACGAATATGCTAAATGACAGCTGTCCACTTCAGTCGTTTTTCTTTGAATATTGAAACAATTATCCCACGATCAAAACAAGAACATTTGTCTATGTATAATCAGAAGAACAACAAATTAATCATTGACAAACACATGTTCAATTTGTTTCATATGACTTATGAATTGATTGATTGTCATATTTATAGAGCATCACGTTCCGAAATTAGAGTTTCAGAGCCCGAGATGTAGTGGAGGGGGAGTTAAAATGGTGGGAAATGGGCTGTTGGGGGAATTATGGGAAACAAACGGCATAGATTAGAGCATAGGACCGTCAGCCCCGCGACACAGAGACGTTAATGGAAATCTAAACGCTCTCTGAGATTTGACCTGAAATTAAGAATCTGCAAGCATCATTTTATTATGGTATTGTTTATTTGGTAGGATTTCGGGATGAACTTTATCATCGGACAGTTTGTGATTTTGTATTCGTGAACGCATTCTTACGGTTTTATTTCTCTAATACACTTCTGGTATGTATTTGTTTCGAATTAAAAAGCAAAATAGTGATAAATAAACGAAACGTGCCCAAGGCTGGGAGCTCAGGAAGTGATTAAGTCGCTGAACAACTTTAAAATAGAAAAAGCAGCTGGTGAAGAGAGACCAGGCCCTGCAAACCACCCGTGCATTGTACTTCTTTGATATAATTGATCTCATCCTGACTGCAGACAATCAAAGGCTGTTCAATGTGGATCTTAGACACCCACAAATTGGGTGGTCAGATGTCACACCCCAGATCCAGCTCCCCACGCTGCACAGCCAAGCGCCACCTCTTGATGTAGGCGCTCAAGGCCTGGCTTGTGAGGCCCTGTAGTCTACCCTAATGTGTGCACTTGAAGGAAGTATTTGGGGGCATATTAGCAAGGGCTGGCGATATAATTATCGCCGCTTTAGCGTCCGTTTTTGGCCGAAAAGCGGCGATAATTATATCGCAATATCATCAAGGACACGCTAGCGCCTGTTTCCTTGATGTAGAGCCCGTTTTTTCACAGCCTCGCCTCGCATCGCTAATGAGATGCAAAAGAGGCGTGGCTGTGAAAACAACACATGTTAATATCGTGAAGGCAGCTTCGCGATATTAACAAGGAGGTGCAGCGATAAAAAAAATCGTGCTACCTCAGCCTTAAATCAGGAATTTAACACCTGTTAAATTCCTGACTAAGGCATACTTTTAATGGGATATGGATTATGCTGATAGGACCACAGGGTCCTATCAGCAATGTTATCGCTGTTTTCAATGGAACATCGCTGGAAAACCAGCGATGTTCCATTGAAAACACCGCTATCGCTGATATACTATCGCCATAGCACTATGCGTTGTAAATATAGCGTTATCATGGCGATAATATTCAGCGATAGCTGGCGATAATTTTTCTATCGCTATGAACGGCCAGCAATAATTATCGCTGGCCGTTGATAATGTGCCCCTAAGTGAAGATGAGCTGTTGGCGCAGGGCTGAGAAAAGTTTCTGCATGCATAGTCTACAAACCATGGGGCATATCAGCAAGGCGAGGAGATAGAATTATCGCCGTTGACGCGGCCGTTTTCAGCCGAAAAGCGGCAATAATTTTATCGCCTAATTAGCAAGGCCACGCTAACGCGTGAAACCTTGCTTTAGCGTCAAGATTCCTAACGCCCAGCTTTGCATCTCTAATGAGATGCAAAGTGGGCGTTCCTGACCTGACATGACAGGAGAAATGTCGCTAAGCGACATTTCTCCTATCATCAAGCTCCACCCTATGAAGCATAGCGCCAGGAAAAGTAGCGATAACCCCTGTTATCGCTACTTTCCTTACACCTGCTTCAGGACTGACTTAGCCATGATATCCTATGGAAGGTGGATATCATGGCAAGTTTGTTAGTCCCTATCAACAAGCTAACGCCACATTGCGCCAGCGATAATCTCACGTTAGGCAGTTAACGTGAGGATTTTTATCGCTGAGGAGATAAGCGTTGCTAATAGCACGCTATCTCAGCGATAAAAATCCACGTTACCCGGCGATAATTATCCTCACGCTAAGAGCGCTGGGCGATAATTATCACCGGGTGTTGCTGATATGCCCCCATATTTCTTGTAGAAGAGTTTGAACGCATTAACTCGAAATTTTTAAGATGCTTTAGAAAGGGAAGAACCTACAGTAACCTTAAGAGGGGAGAAGCAGATGTCATTATTGGTGCCCCGTCTGACGCACATTCTGGGTTAGAATAAATCACTTCCCAGTGCTGCATGCTGCTTGGCATGGTGGGGTAGTAGCGCTGCTGAGCTGCCACCATATAGTATCAGGAAAAAAGATGACAATTTACCAGAAAGAATCGATGCACTTTTACCTTTCTTAGTGGAATTTATTTCTAATTGAGACATAACTTGAATTGACTGCATAGGCACGCAATCAGGCCGCAAAGAAACTGACCACCACCCAAAATAAACAATGTGAGCAACATTGGCTAGTTCAGCAGAAAACAAAGCCGTTTGCACTGAGTAGGAGGTTAGAAATAGAAGGCAAAGCACATGTTAACCATTCATTTTTTTTACTGAAGGGTCTGTGTATTGTCAGCAAGGCATTGTAACAAAGTGTATGGCGATTAATTCAAGACTGAATGGTAAACTTGAAACAGAATGCAAAATCCCTGTCAGTGTCTGCACCGTGTGCATCATTATCGCACACGTTGTTGAGCCAACTCCATAACCACTGTTTCTGTCAAGACCAAACCGCGCTGCAGATGTCACTCAAAATCCCCCACCTACTAAAATGTTTTGCTTCCATCTGGACTTCAAAAGAATTCTTATTTTACGAAATAGCACTCGCACTTTTGAGTAAAAAGAGCACCAAGTAGCAGATTTCCTTTCAATCATTTTCAAAGGCATGTTTAGGGCATCTTTCTGTAACGTGTAACCGCGGAGACTCGGCCCCTATCACCGCTGAAGTGCGCGTTCCTTCTTATGAAGGAATGTTTATGTGAAGAACAAAACAGACACGGGAAAGTAACAGCCACAGAATATCTGATGGGCACTTTAATCTTCCATTAATATGCAAATTTCCTTCATAGGAACCAGGGTAAGAGATTTGCTTTGTTCATCGCCAGGCTATTTGAGAAGGGCCCTATTCGCCCAAAGTCCCCCTTGACTTATTGGAAGTGAAACAGTTTTTTTATGCAAATTCCCAAGATGATCTTGCACGCATCATTTTGCTTTGAAATTACTGGAGTTTATTGAAGCGCATTTGTACAACATTCCACAGTTGATTTATTCAAAAGATCCCCTTTAATAGAGCGGATTCCCCGCTGATCTGTGTCATGCGAGGATGTTGAAGAAATTTAGCTTCAAGAGCTGAAATAAAAAGCAAGTCAAGGTTTTTGGATACGAGTTGGTGACAAAAAAAGGTCATTTTACCTTTCTAATCAACTCGATGTAGTTTATTTGCTCCTGGCAAACACCCAGAAGATGGCACACCTCATAACACGTCCCCTCCTTCATAAATTCCAGCCCCAAGAGTACATAAAAATAAAAGGAAGAGCAGCTGCTCTTCCTGGATATAAGAACATTGCTAGAATCTATTGAAAAGACATTTCCATGTAGTATTATACCATTCTTTAAATACTCCTCACACCTAGAATACAAATAAAAATCTGAAATATTGAGCTGAGGCACAGAGGGATTTGAAGAACCAGTCCCCTTTGAACTGTTCAGCATTCTTGGATTTTTATACTACGAACATATTTATAAGAGGTTTGCATCACATTTGCACCATGCAATGTGGTACAAGCGTGCCTCAAAAATCTAAGACAAATTGATGAAGCCATGCAAACCCCCTTTGCCTGATTCTGAGTGGCTTCAGAATATGGAGTAGCACAGTACAGCGCTAATCGCTGCACTGCGCTACTCTGCTCGGGTAGGTGTTCCATTGGCGTTGCGGTGGGAGCTCCCACACAACTTCCATGGATTTTGATGCATTCCCAGGGACAGTGACAATGTAATTTTGGGACAGGAGGAACATGTCATGTCTAACATCACACATGTTCCACTCATATATTATGCACACTACCTTGTGGGCCTCAATGTGGCTTATTTAATATTTAAAATCATCAGGTTTTCTACCTGTCAAAAGTGTGATTCTGACAGGTTTGTACATAAGGGGTTAAGCTGCTTCTATCAGGCTACAAATGGTAGCCCTAGAAGCATGTTTACCAGGCACACTCTGTGGATGGCACACTAGGAACTGCAGTCCACAGGTGGCATTTAACTCCTAGGCCCTGGGCACATTTTCTACACCGTATACTAGGAACTTATAGACAAGTTGAAACCTGCTAGCAGACATAACAGTGTACAGAGTTCCAAGTCCCGCAAAAATAAGGTACAAAAATGGCAAACAATCTGGGGTGACCATGCAGAAAAGAGGGATTTCCTTCACAGACAATACATTACCAGTTGAATTCAAAATATGTGAAAAACTCCTGTATCAATTGCAAGCTTTGTGAAATTGAATTGAGTATTGAATATGGTTCGGCACATACTTATAAAGGCAATTGTAGTTTCTGGATCATTATATGTGTTCTTCCAACACAAACAGAAGGGGAGAGTGGCACTATTCCTTTTCCATCCTCCCTATATTAGAACACATGTACCCCCACAAAGAGGAAAAGGAGGAAAAAGTGGGTGTTCTGTTGACACAGACACCCCACCTAAGGAAAGCTTTGTAAGAATAGCCTCACCCACTAATAGTGGCATGCTTCATCATAGGGCTGCTACAAGATCTCCGCACAGACCAACACCTGGGAAAGAGCAAGGGGAAGGAGGAGACAGCACAAACAAATATGTTGGGATCCACGCAGTAAAATACATACAGACAAACAATCAAAATGAAGTAAAAAAACTATCTCAAGAATGCCCTTGTCTTTAATCAATGGCTCCTTGGATAGGATTAAAAATTGATTCAGAAATGGAGATGACTATGGGGGTAACTAGTGCCCCTTCATCTCTCCTTACTGTCTATTCTGTAGACATGTTTCAGCCGTTCTTTTTTTCACCCACTCAAGGTCATTCGGCCTTTAATGAATGGTAGAAAGTTGTTTGTATTTATGTTCATGGTCATATTCTATGTGTGAATGTGTGAACATTATTTATGACATACATTTATTTCGAATGTACTCACTCACTGTCCATGAGTGATGATGTAAAATCTTAATGGGTCTCATGATAGCAACCTCAGGTCAATGGAATTCTGAATATGCAAATCTGTGGCCACAGTATGTAACAAAGCAGTATGGCAGGTCCAGAGCTCTTCCAGAGTAATAGCTGTAGCTAGGAAGAAGCAGTGACTTAGAAGCTGAGAAAAACTTGTCACATATCAAATGTGTGGGTTTGAGGGGAAAATATAAATCTGGAGTCCGAGTTACAGAATTTCAAAGGTTCTGCTTGATTGCTGCTGTCTTTCTGATTCCTGCTGAAGCTGTAGGCACTGGTTAGATAATATCTACCGTGACCATGACTGTGCACAGTTACAATTATGCATTCACCATATAGGGCAACACTGGAAATGTTTGAAGCATGGTGACATGTTTTCCAGAAGTCACCCTTGAGGACAGGGGCCATTCCTCCATGTGTAACTTGAGTGCAAGTGAACCTGCTTCCCATGCTTTACGAGATTTCTTTCTCTGTTGTGCCTGAGAACACTCCTGTGGCGCTTGTTGGGTGTCATGGGAAAATAGGAGCCCACACAATTTCTGTCAGGGTTGGCAGAAGCCACCATCATTTGCCCCAGAGATGAGGGGAGTTGCACAATTATTGGAGCAGTGTTGGAGCACACATCTCACTGCCTTGCCTACCCCTTCTTCCATTATCTCCTAACCTGCCACACAAGCCACACATGTGCACCAGGGGGGGCTCCTTGGAGTGTATGGCCACTCACTGTAAAGGTGTAGGAAGTATCTTTACGTTGCTAGGACACCCTATCAGCAAAAAAATAGTCTGATTCACATGGTAGTGGCACATTAATCAGGGGGAAGGAACGAACACCAATACATTCGGTTATTAGCCAATCCGAACAACATATAGGGAGTAGTGAAGGACTAGTGGCTCTGTTACAAAGATAACCTGACCCTTTAGGTTATCATTAAGTTTTGCAAACCCACATTTTTGCTAAACATTTTCAGTTTTCCCTATACTATTCCATTGACATTACATAAACATCATTATATGTTATATTCGTAAGATATTGTCCTTTTTGACATAACAGGGGCCTACGGAAACTGTGCCCAACGTAAACCCATTCTCCCACCCCCTCCCATCTATGCATCTCAGTGTCCCTTATAAATTCCTATATGCATCCCACTGGCTCCAAACTCTGTCCCATTTCTTTGGGCAACCTCTACTCTCATAAATTGCTTTCTCCGCTGCACCAGTCCATATCCACCTTCCAGCGCGCTACTTTCGGCGGTTGACTGGCTCCCGAGGCCCCGGCAATATTTCTCTTGGCCACCATTGCGGCCACCAATAAACAGATTTTTTTATATTTAGGCCACTTTTGTTCCCCAGAAACACACAGAACATGCCACCTCGCCTCCATAGGTACCTTGAGCCCAAGGACCTCTAACATTACTCGCGTCACCAACCTCCAAAACTGCTGTATAATTGGACATTCCCATATTATGTGGAAGAAGGAGCCCCTCTGTTTACAGCCCCCCGACAGTCTTCCGTGAGAGTGCGACCCAATCTAAATATAAGTGTGCTAGTGGAGTAAGAGCTGTGCAGTATTCTCAACTGGACCAGGGCTTTGCACGGCTTCCATCCAGTAATCATCTTCAAGCAAGCCTACATCGGTCTCCCATGCCTCTCTTAACTTCGTGAGGGGGTCCAGTGAATTGTTAATGATTTTCTTATATGTGCAAGACAGAGCCTTTTCGAGGATTGGATCCAATAGCAGTCTATCCTCTAGTGGGCTATATTCGGGGAGGTGCTCCCCCTCTTTTATATGTGTATGCAATGCATATCCCACTTGCAGGTATCTATATCTCTCTGAGTCCACTAGTTAAAATTCTTTTTGCAGATCAGAGAATTGGATTGGGCCTGTCCTCTCCATATATCTCCTAGTCGAATGATGTCTATGGGCCCGATTCACAGAACTAACTTAAGACAAAATCCTAAACTTACTACCATTTTCGTATTCACAGAAGGCACTTACTCATTTTGGTATTCACAGAAGACACTTACTCACTTCGGTATTCACAGAAGTTAGGAGTCCTAACTTTAGGACTCCTAAATGCCTTCTGTGAATACCAAAGGTCTTAAAATTAGGATTTTTCTCAGTTTAGGAGTCCTAAAGTTAGGACTCCTAACTTTACTACTACTAAACTGAGAAAAATCCTAATTTTAAGGCTTTCGGTATTCACAGAAGGCATTTAGGAGTCCTAAAGTTAGGAGTCCTAAGTTTACTAATACTAAATTGAGAAAAATCCTAATTTTAAGACTTTCGATTTTCACAGAAGGCATTTAGGAGTGCTAAAGTTAGGAGTCCTAACTATACTACTACTAAACTGAGAAAAATCCTAATTTTAAGGCTTTCGGTATTCACAGAAGGCATTTAGGAGTCCTAAAGTTAGGAGTCTTAAGTTTACTACTACTAAATTGAGAAAAATCCTAATTTTAAGACTTTCGGTATTCACAGAAGGCATTTAGGAGTCCTAAAGTTAGGTGTACTAACTATACTACTACTAAACTGCGAAAAATCCTAATTTTAAGACTTTCGGTATTCACAGAAGGCATTTAGGAGTCCTAAAGTTACGACTCCTAACTTCTGTGAATACCGAAATGAGTAAGAGCCTTCTGTGAATACCAAAATGAGTAAGTGCCTTCTGTGAATACCAAAATGGTAGTGAGTTTAGGATTTTGTCTTAAGTTAGTTCTGTGAATCGGGCCCCATTAGTTTCCATTTACCAAACACCTGTAGCCGGCCGATTTCCCTGAGAATGTCGCTATCCCATAGAGGGGTCTGTTCTGTCAGCTTGTTAGCCCACCCGAGGAATCTAGTGGCTTGTGTCCGTACTTTTATCACAGTGCTTGTATGTGATGGCATGTGTTTATCTGCCTTATGCGTGTACAGTGCCCTCATGTACCCTCTTGCACCTATCGCCCAGTGGTCCACCCAATACGCCGGATCGTTCCTGTCCACAAACACCCAGTCATTAATAAACATCAACTGTGATGGCCAGTAGTATTTCCGAATGTCTGGTATCGCCAGGCCACCGTCATATACGCCTCTCTGAAACTTAGTTAATGCTATCCCTGCACCCCCTCCGTCCCATAGCAGCATTCTTAGTTCACCCTCCACGTCTTTAAAGAATTTATCCGGAACTGGGCCGGGTGTGTTCTGCAGAATGTAAAGCAATCTGGGTAAGGACATCTTTTTAAGGGAAATCGGTAGGGTTCTCCAGTGGGCAACGTCTGCCTTTAACCTGTCTAACTGTGGCTGTAAGTTCCCTGCAAGAAATTCTGCGTCCGTTTTGGCTATCTGCACGCCTAGGTGTTTAAAACTGTCTTAACTTCCAGTTGGACTTCCGCCCTTAGTACCGGTGGGGGTCCATTTGATAACATGCACAGGAGAAATTTGTCCCAGTTAATCTGGTACGCAGAGTAGCCCCTGAATAATTTGAAAATCTGTAAGAGCCGATTCACCGTGAAACGCGGTCTTGTCGCATACAGGAGAATATCGTCAGCATATAACACTATTTTCCCTTCCCACTGGTCGTAGAGAGGATGGCGGCAGACATGGCACACACACGTAGCCGCTAAGCGCCGCTCGGCTCACCCTACATTCTGCCCACTTCCTGCTTTCTCGCTTCCGGCTCCTCCGCTGTTCTTCTTTGAGTCGGGATGGCTGCCAGCTTTCCCTTCTGTGTGCTGGATTCAGAGAGGAAAACTGCTGCTGCCGAGCAGATGGAAAATCGATCTGTACTCTCTTTACAGTGAGGACAACGTAAAGCTCCATTTGATTCTTCAGCTCTATCGGCTCCTGAGGCAGCGCTTCACACGTGGAGTTATGTAAGCTGTGTAAGCTGAGGCACGCTGTGGCTTTGGCGTTTTATTACGGCAGGCTGGATGAGCAAATGAGCATCGTTCTATTGCGCTGGCACTGGCAGATTCAGGTAGCCCTGTTCTGGGGTTTCCTTCTCCATATGGCGTGATGTACAAGGGAGCACCGTAAGTCCCCCTGTGAGTCCTCCCCCCCTTTTTTTCCTTTTTTTTTGTTGCCGTGCTGTGCTGTGTTGAGCGAGGAGGGCCCCCATAATAAAAGATTCTGGAATTATATTTAGGCAGCGGCAGCAGTAATGCGGCAGAGGCTCTCTCAGCATCCATGCTTCAAATGTAGCTGTGTCAATTATCTGGGCATTTGCGTAGTTTATTCTCAGTCCCTTCTTAGTGTTGGTCTGTCGTGGACCGGACTTTGCGGACTTGCAGACTCATATCTACCTGTCAGCTGGCTTGTAGTCTTATTAATGAGCAGTTTGAGTTTTACTACTACTCACTCTTGCGGGGGCCTCTCTGTCTAATCATTGACTCACAGAGTGAAAAACACAGTCCATCAAGAGTGTATTTTAACACAGATCAAGTATTAACTAAGTTGGAGTATTATTATTAGCCTTCGGACAGATGGTTTGATATTCAGTCTCAACCAAGGGGGTCCCTCCTTAAACACTGCATGGTCAACCAGAACCAGGCTTTTGACGATTCTAGTGCGTTGGTGTGCATGAGCATCCATGTTCTACTTATCTGCTGTTTTTGCACTCTGCTCCATCCATTAAATCGGAGATGCGCACGAAACAATCTAAGGCATGTGAAAAGAAAGAAACTTCAGAAATGCTAGGGCAAACAACAACACCCTCTCCGGCTCCAAGGGGGATGCGCAGAGGTCTGAGGAATGCTCAACAGAGGATGGAGCTGAAGGCTAAGGCATTGGCCGAGAAGGAAAAGCAGACTGAGCTTAATGATCCATCGGATGATGAGTGTATACCTGATCTGGAAATTGAGAAGAATGTACTCTGCCACAGAAAGGCGACGCAGAGCTGCCCAGATCAAATTCCAGATGGAGAGATCCAGAGTTTTAATAATGAAATTTTGCTTAGCCCTAAGCAATACCCTCTCTTTCATAAGCTCCCGTCATATCAGATTAAGTTGAAAGTCTCTGTGCAAGCCAGCTCTGAGGAGATAATGGGCCCGGCTCAACCATCTCAACCGCAATTACTGACGCAAGAAGTGACAAACCCCCTACAGTCTGGCAGCGATGTTATTCCCTCAGTGAGCAAGAAGCAGTGCAGCTCTTAGAAGGCTCAGCAAATAGGTAGTCAAGGAATTATTGAAGAGATTGAATCTGAATCAGATCCAGAACCAGTGTCTTTGGGAGGTGAGATGAGCGGAGATGACCCGATAAAATCTTTTTTAGAAATTATTCTAAAAGAGATCAGGGATTGCACAGCTACATGAAAGATTGACCAAACTGGAAGAGCATATAATCAATATTTCAAAACGACTAGCAGAAGCCGAAAGCCGTATTTCTGACCTAAAGGATAATATCTCAGCCATGCAGCAGGATATGCAAGTTCTAAGCAAAAGCAAAAACTAGATGGAGTTAAAACTCCAGGAATTAGAAAACTACAATAGACGATACAATCTACGTCTAGTTGGAATCCCGGAAGGCTCAGAAAGTGCTGAAATGGTTGAATGGACTGGGTCACTCCTGAGGACAGTAATTCCAGAGCTGCAAGGAGGCCTTACAATTACTAGGGCTCACACAGTTCTAGCACAGAAGCAATCAAATGCAAAATATCCGCGTGCAATTCTATTGAACTTTTCGGACTACAGAATTAAGGAGAAAATATTAAGCACAGCAATAGCAAAAAGATCATTCTCCACTACAGCGATTCAACATTTTAAAATATTTTCGGACATGTTCGCATCTTCAGCACGCAGGCGGAAGAATTTCGTCAAGATGATTGGCCAGAGGAAAATGTTATATTTTCTCGGACACCCACGAGGCTCAGTCTCTTTTGGAAGAGCTGTCTGCTACCTGAGAAGAAGTTTTGTTTGAGACACACAAAAGGCTGAGGTGGCAATAGATAAAAAGTCGTATCAATGCAGAATCTGTTAGATTAAGGACGGGCGTAGGGTGAACTAGAGGGCGCATCGGGATGCAGCAAGATGGCATCCAGTAAAGAGAGGTGGAAGGTGGGAATAGTGGTTAATTCCGTTCTTCAGGGGTGGGGGCTGGGGGTAAGGTGGAGCGGGTGAAGCATTCAGAAAAAATACAGTTCTTTTGTGGAGATTTATATTTTTAGGGTGTGCATAGGTGCTATTTCATTTTGTCCAATTTTTTTTTTTTAAGGGTTATCGATATATACTTTATTCGATAGCAAGGTATCATAAAAGTAAACACAATACAACGTAGATCAAATGACATTCAATATTAAAATGGGTTAATACAAATTGATAAAAACAAACAAAAAAAAAAACAATGTGCAAATACACTCAAATTTCTTAAAATACCTTAATAAAGAGAAGAAGCGACAAACCCAGAGAATATAGACAAGCAAATATATATCAGTTATTCAAACATAAATTCATTAAAGTGGCACAATTACACCATATAAAAGGTCTAACCAGTGTTTAATTCAGCAAGCTTTGATCGTATTTGCCATGCTTTACCTAAATATTTAGCAACTCCACAGATTATCAACGGGGATGTAGTATCCGTTGTTAGGATACGAAGGGCCACTGAACACTGCCTGGTTCCCAGAATTCTACAAACTGGGGTTAGCCATTTTTTCCTGGGTCCCCTGTATGCCTTACAGGCAAACAGGAAATGACCCAGTGATTCAGTTGGATTAGGACACCCCGGACAAACTGGGTGAAGAGATTTAGAATTTTTCCAGCTGTTTGTAAACTCATTCAGGGGTAGCGTGCCTAGCCTCATTTTGAGGAACAGAGCTCTATCTCTAGGTATGGAGATGAAATCAAGAAACGGCTCCAGCTTAGGTGCTGGCTTGTGAGTCAAAAATGTGTTAGTAAGAGTGCCCAATTTAGGATTACCCACATCCTTTGCTTCTATGCTTGCCCAGTATAATTTCTTGATGGTATCTTTTGGGGGGGCTGCTGGGATAACCATTCATCTTTTAACCCCAAGTTGAATACCAGATCCCTTAGTTTTTTCAGCCACGGAATCACCCCATAGCCATTTAATGCAATGATTTCGTCAAGAACTAAGGCATAATTGCTAAGTTCTGCGGTTTTTCTAAGGCGAACACAAAAAAGTAAAGGGCGAAGCCCAACAATATCTTTAATTGAGCGACGACCCAAATCATATAATAATGGTTTAATCGGGGTAGAAACTGGGAGACCCACTAACTCTCTCATAAATTTATGTTCAGCTAAGACCAAGTCAGAGACTCTTTCTGAGCCGTAAGTTGCGGCAGAGAGTGCCTTGCCCTCATGAACCAGTAATGCGGGGCTAATGGGCTTGCTAGAGGACAGGCGATGATCTCTTACAATTGCTCCTGTCACTTTCTTGAAGTTTAGTAACATCTTAGAGATATGCGAATCCCATTTCATTTTTTAATTTATCCTGACCCCTAGATAATCGAATGCATCCACTTCCTCCAATAAGGCGCCATTTAATGCGATATTAATTTTCCTAGCTTTTTTGTTTCTGGACAATACCATCAATTTGGTTTTAGTGGTATTTATAGTGAGGCCACGACTATTGCAAAAGGTACTGAACCTGTCCTGCAATTTCTGGAGCCCAAAGGGTGTTTTAGACATGAGGAGAGTGTCATCTGCAAAGAGGAGGGTTGGTATTTTTTCCCCCGCCAGGGTGGGGGCATCCGCTGGGTCCTCCCTCAAATGGTCTGCCACCCCATTAATAAAGAGGGAGAACAAGCCATCACACATCCCTGGCGGACCCCCCTCTGAACAGGTATTCTGTCAGTCAATTGACCTTCACTCCCCCATCTAATTCTTGCATACGTTCCCTCATGTAATCTTTTAATGAGTTCCAGAAGATATCGGGGGAGTCCCATGTCATATAATACCTGCCACAATTTAACCCGGGGAACAAGGTCGAAAGCGGTTTTAAGGTCAATAAAGGCCAAGTACAAAGATCCCCCACCAATTAGAACGGTCTTCCAGTAGGTAGCTATGCATCTGAATACTTGGTCCATAGTACCTACTTTCTTTCTAAAACCCGCTTGCAAATGTGTAAGAAGGTTTCCCTCCTCTATCCAGGTCCCCATACGTGAGATGAGTACCCTGCCAACCATCTTTTGGGCAACGTCGATTAGACTTATCGGTCTGTAATTGGCAGGGTCCTCTCTCGCCCCCTTCTTATAAATTGTGACAACCTCTGC
This sequence comes from Triturus cristatus, assembly GCF_964204655.1. Classification (NCBI taxonomy): domain Eukaryota; kingdom Metazoa; phylum Chordata; class Amphibia; order Caudata; family Salamandridae; genus Triturus; species Triturus cristatus. The sequence continues at coordinate 649,658,695 of NC_140581.1, forward strand.
ACCCTTCCAAGAGTCTGGGACTGCATGGCCCCGCAGCAATAAATTCATCAAATTACAAATAAGATTTGCCCATACTACGGGGTTATGAAGGATCAAATCTCCTGGGAGGCCGTCCGGGCCAGCTGCCTTCCCAGGTGCTATGTTTTTAATGGCTGTCTGTACCTCTAGAGGTGTAAAGAAGTCTGTTGGTTCAGAATGTATAGGTACTAGGTTAGAGTCTGGATCAGCAGACAAGGGGTGATCAGATTCTACCTCACTACAATACAGATTTGAAAAGTGCAGAAACCACTGCTGAGCTGTTATGTTATTGGAGATAGGGTCAGAGCCTCTTTTGGTTAATTGGGTTATTAAAGCCCAAAAGGTGCTAGAATCTTTTAAAAAGGCGGCCTTTTTTAATTCCTGCCAATGGTCCTCCTCCCATGTCCGTTTAGCAGCTTCAATGGTTTTTCGGTAATTTTGTCTAGCCAGCCTTACAGCTACCGGGTCTTTTTCCTTTAAGGCTAATAAAATGGCCTTTCTCCGTGTTCTGCATTCAGCAGTAAACCAGAGATTACCTCTTTTGGTTACGGGATTTGTCCCACCCTTTGACGCTCTTGTTTTAAAATAGGAGCCTATGCCTTCTATAAATACTTTATAAGAACTGCTAAGGTCTATACAGTTCTTCTCAGCCAACGTGGAATTGAGGAGGGCGAATTCTGCTGCCCTAGAGGCCACTTGAAGGTCTATAGCAGATAAAATGTCCTCATGACCTGACACTTTATGCCATTTAAGCCTTCTGTTGCAGTTTGAAGATATTACTGCTTTTGATGCTAAATTCGTGGGTGTAATACTTTCCTTTACGTGCCACTTAATAACTGCACAGAGAGGGTTATGATCACTATCTGGCATCTGCTCTACCTTCATGTCAACCACATACCCCCATGATTTTGTATCTGGGAGGATATAATCAATACGCGATGGCCCGTTTAATCTATTGAAGGTCATAGCCCCATGGGAGTCAGTGGGGGTTCTTCCATTTAATGCCCGCAGATTAAATTCCATATTTAAACCAGTGATCTGCAAAGCCCTCGCTGTCCATTTCTTGATGGGACTCAGGTTTAAGGAGGGAATGAAATGTTTATTATCATCCTCACTGGACTCAAGAAGGTCTTCATCACTTAACGGCTCATATGTGCAGTTTAAATCACCTCCCAAAATAATATTAGAAAGTGGAGGGATACCTGCTAAAATATTTTCCAGGGAGGAAATGGTGACAGAGTTTTGATTAGAAGGGCCTCCTCTTACATAGACATTAAAGAGATCAATTCTAGCACCATCCCATGGCCCTTTAAAAGATAAATGCAAAATGTCTGCTGAGTTGTCGTTATGGACTTTAATATCCAAATTCAATGCTACCTTGATCCAGATGTGTAGTCCCCCAGAGGGGCGACCCACACCCTGGGTCACAGCCGGTATATAAAAGGTAGAGTAACCGGACACGTAAAGGGGATCCAAGCTCCAAGTCTCCTGGAACATGCAAATCTCATAGTTATTGACAAAGTCATGCCAATCCGGATTGACCAGATGCTTCTTGAGGCCTGCAATGTTCCAGGAGAGTATATGGATTATTCCAGAAATGCCCCCTCCGCTGTCCAAGACAGCATTGGGCGGTAAAAGAGGAGAGTCATCGCTATTTGCTTGGACCTTCAATGTACCACAAGAAGGGCGTCGTGTACAGATTTCTGAGGAGAGTCAATCAATATCCTCTAATCCTTTAAGAGGGGAAAAACGATTAAAAATAGGTAAATTAAAATTACGGGACCCTACTTGGGGCCTTGGGTAAAAACTAGATTTTGTTGAGTTCCCGGATAGTGATTGTGGATAAAAATAGGTTAAGTCAAGGGTTCTAATGTCACTCTGATATTGTCCTTGAAACCAATTAATTATATGGCTAGTTGCCCTGTTGTCTCTAAAGTTTACAATAATTACATCACCTTCAATGTCCTTCGGCCTTGAACCCACCCAACCAAGCCTGCGAACATTCAAAATTTCGCCATTGATGTTAGGAGGCAGAGGCCTATTCTTTCCTAACCAATGCATGACCTTATTTTTGAGGTCATAATAACCTTCCTTCTTTCCTAAAACTGGGACTCCTGCCATACATACAGCATAGGGAACCGCTTCCGGGGGCAAGTCTATATGATGACAATTAGCACCAGGAGTTTTAATCGAAGAAGGGACAGCGGGTACATTACGTACGGAGAGATCAAGGCCATCAAAGCAAGCATTGGTAGTTATCTGGCGATGGTTTAGCTCAGAATTAATCTTCCGATTGGGTGACAAATTAGTTGGATTTAATGAGGGTAAAAGGGATTTATTTTTAGTTATCTCAGATCTAGTTTGGCTAACGTCTGGCACTAACGTAGGATTAGAGTGAGAGGTACTTATTGAAGGTGCCGCTACAATGGGCGAAGGCTCTTTTGATTGGTCAATGTTTTTTAAAATCAACTTCTCCATTAGCCCAAGTTGTTCCGAAATGCCCTTCATTCTTTCTATCAAGGGGAGGAGGAGTACTTTGACAAGTGGTTCCAGACGACCCACAATTTCATTTGTTATTAAATCACAATTGTGGGAATCCGACTGAGTTTCTAAATCCTGTGGTTGTTTAGCAACTAGGGGAGAATGAATCACAGGATTTTCCACTTGGATGCACTTGTCACTACCTTTTTGGTTCTTTTTATTATACTTCTTTCCTCCCTTCTTACTTTTCTTCGAGGGGGGACGGCCTACATTATTGATTCTCCCTCCTTTCTTTTGTGGACTAGCGACAATAGCTATGGGAGTGGCCCTAGGTACTTGCAGGTCCATTAGTGAACAATCAGAAGAATGATTAACATGAAAGTTAGAGGTACACGGAGTTAAATGCGTATGAAGTTGTGTCGCAGTATTTGGAACTTGAATAGGCGAAGATGATCTGGAAACAGTCTGAGAAGTATTTGATGTGCAAGGGATAGGCGGCGCCGTCACAGGTGAGACGGCCAACTGAATAGGTCCGAGCGAGGAGCGTTTAGATTGTAAATGTTCGGCCGATAAACGTCGCTCCACCATGGCAATCTCCTTCTCAAGAACAGAAGCTGCCCTTGTAATAAAATTGTCCAGCGTGCCTCTCACTGAACATCCCAAGAGAGATGTTCTACGTGTTGGAGTGCGTGTTGACATAATGATAATTAGGTAAGGCCACTAAGTGAGTTGATGGAAATTGGTAATATTAAACACCAGAAAAGCAAGTAACACAATCCTGACCGGGAAACCATAAAATTGTAACAATTGCAATGCTCATTAAAGCAAAATGTACCTTTAAAGTTGTTACACAGTTCTTAAAGAGTGGGCCCAGCCCTGCCTCTTCCTGCCCCGGACGGCCACAGACGGCCCGCCCTTTGCCCGGGCCTAGCCCGCGCGCGGTCCCGCGATGCGGGGTGTTGTGCTGATTTTAAAGCGCCTCCGGGCGCTGGAAGGGTGACGCTACTTCCGGGGTGTTAGGACCGGGGAGCCTGGGTGTTGAAGTCCTCTCTCGCCCTACCTCCACGCTGCGGCCACGAAGTTCTCTAACGCGGCGGCGGGGGGGGGGGGACACAGCAGGAACAGCGGCGATGGCGGGACGCAAAGGGAGGCAGTCCAGAAGTCCCAGCAGGGACAGACCAAGATCGCGGCAAAATCACAACCACTCCACCGGGTGTTGTGCTGATTTTAAAGCGCCTCCAGGCGCTGGAAGGGTGACGCTACTTCCGGGGTGTTAGGACCGGGGAGCCTGGGTGTTGAAGTCCTCTCTCGCCCTCCCTCCACACTGCGGCCACCAAGTTCTCTAACGCGGCGGCGGGAGGGGGGGGCACAGCAGGAACAGCAGCGATGGCGGGACGCAAAGGGAGGCAGTCCAGAAGTCCCAGCAGGGACAGACCAAGATCGCGGCAAAATCACAACCACTCCACCGGGTGTTGTGCTGATTTTAAAGCGCCTCCGGGCGCTGGAAGGGTGACGCTACTTCCGGGGTGTTAGGACCGGGGAGCCTGGGTGTTGAAGTCCTCTCTCGCCCTCCCTCCACGCTGCGGCCACCAAGTTCTCTAACGCGGCGGCGGGAGGGGGGGGCACAGCAGGAACAGCAGCGATGGCGGGACGCAAAGGGAGGCAGTCCAGAACTCCCAGCAGGGACAGACCAAGATCGCGGCAAAATCCCAACCACTCCACCGGGTGTTGTGCTGATTTTAAAGCGCCTCCGGGCGCTGGAAGGGTGACGCTACTTCCGGGGTGTTAGGACCGGGGAGCCTGGGTGTTGAAGTCCTCTCTCGCCCTCCCTCCACGCTGCGGCCACGAAGTTCTCTAACGCGGCGGCGGGAGGGGGGGGGACACAGCAGGAACAGCAGCGATGGCGGGACGCAAAGGGAGGCAGTCCAGAAGTCCCAGCAGGGACAGAACAAGAACGCGGCAAAATCAATTATAATCGTCTGTCTGGTTTGTTATTTATGCCATATATGCATCTAAGTCCACAGTTTCTTAAAGGTGCCTTTTGGACGGTGCATTTCTTTTTCTCTCCTCCTGTATAGGTGGAAAACTTGACTGCAATGACTATCTTTGTTATCCTAAGTACTGTATATACCCTTTATATACCCTTTAGGCACTTTATGCACTCTATGCACTCTTTGCACTTTGGATTCCGGCTGCTATGCAATTTATTCTGCTTAATCTGTTGCTAGTTTTTCTCTTTTTATTTTTGCTAAATTTGCACTATAGACTCTTGTCTTCTAGAGATTATTCTTGGAGGCTCTTAATGATCAAACACGATCAAGCACGGGGCACTTTTTACAGTTTTGATGTAGCTCGAATACATGCTTGCACTAGTCACCTTTGTTATCATAAGTACTGTATTTTTCGTGTAAGCATTTTGATCCCAAGCTGCTATGTATTCAATTAGATATTCTATTTTCTATGCGTAAGGTCTTGGTTTATGATAGCACAGGTCACTTTGAATATCCCAGCTACTGTTAAAGCTATTCTTCTGCTGCTATTTTGTACTTTAGAGGCCCATTCGGTACAACAAGATATATATTTTAGATTACTTTTAGATGCTCATGCAAGCTTTGGGGGGAACAGCCATTACAACGCGGTTTTTACCACGCAGTGCAGTTACATCGCATGCGTTACAATGCATGCGATGTTACAACGCTATGCCATTACAACGCAAGTCTGTACATCGACTTGCGCTAGATGGCGTGCTAACATTACAAATAGTGTAGTTTACTATCCCAACACCTTCCCTACTGTTAAGTGGACTGGAGTTGGAATAGTAAATTACACTTTTTTAATGTTAGCACGCCATCTAGCGCAAGTCGATGTAAAGACTTGCATTGGAATGGCATAGCGTTGTAACATCGCATGCGTTGTAACGCATGCGATGTAACTGCACGCGTGGGAAAAACCCGCGTTGTAATGTCATACATCCAAGCTTTAGGGGCCTGAGAGGTGCAGGTCTATGGGGTGCGTACATCGGGGCAGTTGGCAAGGTCGATATGTATTTTTTTAATATAGCTTAATTATGAGTATGAAAAATCAAACAATTCTTTCTTTTAATGCTAACGGTCTTAATAACAAACGCAAGACCCATGCAATTGAAAGCTGGCTCAGAGGATATAATCTGGATGCTATTTTCCTACAAGAGACTCATTTTCGGAGTATGTCAGACACAAGCAAAATTCTTAAGAATTGGGCAGGCTTTCATTGTTCATCTCATGAAGGGAATGCACAGAGGGGAGTGGGCATATATGTTGGTAAACACATGCAATTTCAAGTAAAAACAATGCAGACGAATCCAGGGGGAAGATGGGCGTATGTCTGAGGAAAAATAAATCAGTTAAATTTTACCCTTGCCACAATCTATGCACCTGTTTTTGATAACCCACTCCCAATGTTACAACTTAAGCAGGCTCTATCTGGTATCCCCGGACCTATTATATGGGGTGTGATTTTAAATTTCTCCAGGACCCCTCAGTAGACTCCTCTAAGAAGGATTGAAAACAAAATAAACCTCAGGTTTCTATTGCTCTGTCTAGTTGTAAAAATTATTTAGACATAGTAGATAAAATCTGGGAAAGCATGATTTTTCATGCTTTTCGGCGAAATATGACTAAGCATCCAGGATAGATTTCTTCTTGATCTCACACAACCTTACTGTTAATAAGTATGGTCATATTTCAAATGCCTTTTCTGACCATGCCTTTAAATAAAATAGAAATTGTTTTTGGGGGCTGGGAGGGAAAAGCACCTAGAAGGTGGTGTTTTAATAAATTTAATTTGGAAAACGAGTCCTGGTGTACAGAAATAGCCAATGAGATTAGCGTATTTTTTTCCATCAATAAAGACTCTGCTCCACAGAATATAGTTTGGGATGCATTTAAGGCTACACTAAGAGGTATAAATACTTCGAAAGAAATCCCGCAAGAAAGGGCAAAAAAAGAGGAATTATTAAAGATTGAGGTAAGACTTGCGCAGGCGAACCTGGAGTGTACTAAGGATAGAAATTTAAATACAAAACAAGAGTTAATAAAGGAAAAAATACAAATGCAGGAGCATTATTATCAACTAGGAGATGTAGCAAGTATGCCTTATCTTCAGACAGTGTACGAAGAGAGCGAATATACAGGGAAGCTTTTAGCATAGCAGGCAAATGAGGAACAGGTCCAAATTATTGAATGTATTTGGGACAAGGTAGGCAAAATACTATTAACTAGAACCGAGGATATCGGGGATGCCTTTTTTAAGCACTACAAGGGAATCTCTCAATTAGACCATCAAATGTCTTCTGACCATATTACAGGCTTTCTCGATAATTTGCCAATTCCCCACCTAAATAGGGAATTCAGAGAAGAACTATTAGATGAATTCACAAATGAAGAACTTGAATTGGTGATCAGTTCCATGACAAACTGTAAAGCGACCAGAGAAGATGGTCTGCCAGTTGAGTTTTATGAAAGATTCGCCTTAACTCTCAACACAGTAATTTTAAAACTCATTAACCACTTACTTAAAGGCGTTGAACCCCTGGCATCTTTTGATATAGCAGTAGTGGTTAGGGTTCTGAGGAAGGACAAAAACTGGGAAAATGTCAACTCTTACAGACCCATAAGACTCCTCAATGTTGACTATAACATTTTTACAAAGTTGCTTACAAACAGACGTAATAGAATCATGGGCTCACTTATACATGTGGATCAATGTGGATTTGTGGCTGGGAGAAAGCCAAAAATTTTAATAGAAGCACTAGATTATTTTAATAAAAAGATAGAGGCTCAGGTGTGGTTTTTAGATGCTGAGAAAGCATTCAACCTGGTATCATGGGAGTGTTTATTTTTAATTTTGGAAACGTTTGGTTTCCCAAAAGGGTTTATACAATTAATAAGAAACTTATACAAGGATTCACAGGCGCAAATATTAATCAACTCTATAAATGTGGGCACCTGTCGAATAAATAGGGGTACTACGCAAGGTAGTCCTTTATCCCCGATTTTATTCGCCTTGTTTATAGAACCCCTGGCAATAGCGATCAGACAAAAAATGGCATATACTGCTCCCCTACAAGGGATGACTAATATAAAACTATATGCCGATGATATTGTCCTTTTTCTAAATTCCAAAGAGGACACTCAGGAGGAAATCCTAGGAATTTTCTCAGAATTTCAGGCAGTAGGGGGCTATAAAATAAATAAAGGCCAAGACCGAAATTTTGTTATGCAATTGCTCTGCTGATACGCTATTGCCAAATTTTAGGTCAGTGTATAACTCTCGCCCGAAGAGATATCTAGGGATTTATGTGATGGAGAGAGTAGAGGATATATTCCAATTGAATTATATCCCATAGATACAAAAAATAACCGTCTTTTAACACGATGGAACCAACTCCCACTATTAATACTTGGTCGTGTGGCACTCATATGCATGTCTATCCTGCCTCTATTCAATTTTTTATTTGCAGCTGCTCCGTGTGCATTATAAGCGTCTTTTTTTAAGGAGATAGACAGTTTGTTATCATCCTTTTTATGGGCTAATAAAACACCTAGACTGGCACTTAGCACTTTAAATTACTCTATTGAAGAAGGAGGGTTGTCCCTTCCAAACATAAGAGACTATTATCATGCAAATTTTGCACATAACAGCCACAGATTTGTTTTTCAGTCAGACCCCCGGAGGTAGATCATTTTTTTATGAATGAGGTCTTAATAGAGTATAACATTTTAGATCCAAAGAGAATAGTTAAGTACCCTAAGAAAGTACGGTATAAGGCTCTCTAATGGATTTTTAAACAAAAAACTCAATTGCTAGCATTTTATAGCATCCCCAGGATAAATGGATCAACAATGCTGTCTCATCTTTACACGGGGTAGAAAAGATTGGTAGAAACTGGCATTTTAAGAAAGTGGGAGTAGAACGGATATATGAAAGTTAGAGATTTTGTTAATTCCAACTCCTAGAAAAAAAGTCCCGGGATAGAAATCGGGCTCATTCACTCAAAAAATGTGCTAAAAAAATGTGCTTAAATGGTCATTCATTAATATAAGGCACTTTTTAGAAAATATTGATTGCAGAATTATAACAACAAGTATAGGCATAATTGAAGCTTTTTAAGCCCCGATAAAATGGTCTTTGATGATAATAAATCTCTCCCCGTCTATGAAAAAATACGAGGCAGATGGTGGAAAAAAAAGATTTACAGCTTCCAAAAATAGCTTGGAATAGGATTAACAAACTAAATGCTACAGTAATAAGAGGCGCTAATTTTAAACGTATGCAAATCTATACAAAATGGCTAATTTATAGGACACGATACTTTTTGCATAATATCTGTCCACAAATTGAAGATTGGTGCTTTTGCTGTGCTAAAGAAGGAGGAGGCACTTGGTCACATATTGTTTGGGATAGTCCCAAAATTGGGAATCTTTGGGAAGAAATTGAAAAATATCTTAGAACTACCATAGACCACTCTATTTTCAATGATAAATATGCAGTCTTGGTATGTTCCCCAAATATAACATTAAGCAATATACAAGAAGAATGCTTATTTACATCCGCTTAGTAGCAACAACTTTAATCCTCAAAAACTGGCTCAGTAATAAGATACCTTCCTTTCAAGCATGGAGACCAAAACTTAGTAAAGTTATAGAATTTGTGAGAAGATATGCATTAAGATCAGGATCATCTAGGAGGTTTGAGAAACTTTGGAGCTCCATAGGAAATTAGTCCGGGTTCTGGGTGTAAAGACTGTTGGCGGATTGTCTAAAATCTGAGGTTTTGGGATATTAAGTTTAAGCACAATAGTTAAACTCTGGAAAGTGTGCTTTATATACTTCCTGGCTATACTATGTGGCTAATCCTATCCTGTATTGAGCACTTATGCACTTTAATATGTGTTTTTTGTGTTTTCCGTAACTGTGCAAATTGCCATTCTCCATGGATTTTTTCTGCTGCTAAGAATCATAACAGTTGGAAGTTTTTAAACTGACATATTTATATATTATTGCAATGTTGTTAATTGTAAGATATTTCGAGCACCTCTATACTTTGCACTTTGCACTCTGTATTTTCATATTGTATTTTGAGCTGAACTCTCAATAAAAATATAATAAAAAAACAAAAACTGTGCTGCCCAATAGTATTTACGAATGTCTGGTATGGCCAGGCCGCCTTCATATACGCCTCTCTGCAGCTTAGTTAATGCTACCCGTGCACCCCCTCAGGCCCATAGCAGCGTTCTTAGTTCACCCTCCACGTCTTTAAAGTATTTATCCAGAACTGGGCAGGGTGTGTTCAGCAGAATGTATAGCAATCTGGGTAAGGACATCATTTTAAAAAGAACTGCTCTCCCCATAAGGGAAATCAATAGCGTTCTCCAGTGGGCAACGTGTCTCTTTAACCTGTCTAACTGTGGCTGTAAGTTGCCTGCAAGAAATTCTACGTCCGTTTTGGCTATCTGCACACCTAGGTATTTTAAACTGTCTTTAACCTGCAGTTGGACTTCCGCCCCTAGTACCGGTGGGGGTCCATTTGATAACATGCACAGGAGAGATTTGTCCAAGTTAATCCGGTACCCTGAGTAGCCCCCAAATAATTTGAAAATCTGTAAGAGCCGAAACCCGGTCTTGTCCCATACAGGAGAATATCGTCGGCATATAACGAGTTTTTCTCTTTCCACTGGTCCCCCCCATAGATACCGGATATCACTGGGTCCCCTCTCACCCATGCTGCCAACGGTTCCAATGCCAACGCAAATAATATTGGGGAGCGAGGGCACCCTTGTCTTGTTACCGTGGAGGGCAAAAGATCGAGACATTGAACCATTCACTCGGACCCTGGCCAGGGGGGCTTCATATAGCAGTGTAATCCAAGATTGGAATTGGGGGCAATTCTGAACCATTTCAGAATTTCAAATAGATAGTGTCATTCTATGCTATTGAATGCCATGCGTGCATCGAGCGACAATAGCGCCGCTTCCACCCCTGGGTTAGTTTTAACGAGATGCCTCACTCCATATGGGTATCAGAGATTAAGCCTGGTGCTCCGACGGGGCATAAAACCAGACTGATCTGGGTGGATCAGGATCGGGATTGGTTCTAGCAATTGATTCACCAACACCTTAGCTAGTATTTTAACTTCGATATTCAACAGAGATATTGGCCAGTACGAGCCACATTGCTCGGCAGGCTTACCCGGTTTCGGTATTACTACGATTGTCGCCGTCCACTAATCTATTGGATAGACATCCCTGTGTTCTCGCCACATTAAACATTTCCTTGAGGTATGGGGCCACTACACTCGCTGTACATTTAAAAAGCTTCACCGGCAGTCCGTTTGGTCCCGGCCTTCCCTGCCTGCAAGTCTTGTATTGCCCCGATTATTTCTTCTGTCATAATGTCTTTATCTATTTGAGCCTTATCGTCATTGGATAGTTCCCGAAGTCTCATCTCGGCCAGTAGTTCACTACAATTGACCGCTGTTCTGTCTGGTTTGGACGTCTATATCCTTTCATAGTAATCTGCAAAGACTCGCGCCATGTCCTTCCTGTACGTTCTGACATGCTCGTCCCGCAAGTCTGCAACCCAATTCCTATCTCTGTCTCTTTTTTTCGAGCCAGGCAATCATTTTATTGGCCTTGTCCCCCAAGTCATATATTCGTCTCTGCATGGCCAGTGCTGTCGACCTCGCATCATTATTCGTCAGATCCTGTAATTCCTGTCTCTTGAGGTCTAAACGGTGTGCTAACTCCTGATCCTGTCGCCCTCCCTCGAGCTAACGCACCTCCATCTCGATCACTGCCGCTTCTAGCATGTCCCATCTTCTCTTTGTGTCCTGGACATACCCCCTCATGACTGGCTTAAACGCTTCCCATAGAGTACAATCTTTCCCAACTGTCCACTCGTTTTCCTGGAAGTAGAGTTGAGCCCACTCCCTGACCTTCTGGGTATTTTCCTTGTTTTTAAAGAACCATGCGTTCAGTCTGGGCAGCAGAGTGGACGGTGTGGACCCCTCACCAGCACCTCTATTGGGGAAGGGTCTGAATTGCCGCGTGGGACAATTCTAGCATATCTGAACCATTGCTCACAGCCACTACGTGACAGTATGTGGTCGAGGTAGGAGTAGCTACGATGTGCCACTGAGTAAAAGGTGTATTGACCAACCTCAGGGTGATGCAGCCACAAAGGTCCGTCAGACCCATAGCTTCAGTAAAAGCTTGGAGTGGTGCAATCCCTCTCTCTCTGATGGCTGTTGTTTCTCTATCTACTTCCAGGTTTCTGATGAAGTTCATATCACCACTCAGCACCAAGAATCCTGCTGGGAGATCAAACAACAGGGTCCCCAGCGCCGTGTATGCCTCTGACCGCAACATTGGAGGAATGTAACTTGAGACAATATTAATTACTTGCCCCTCCCATTTCCCTGTAAGGGCCACTGATCTTCCCAGGGGGTTGTGCCAAATCCTATGGATCACTAGGGGGAGACTCATCTTTACCAATATCCCCACTCCCCTTGATCCGGCCGTGTATCCTGCGTAGGCGACTAGCTTGAATCCATATCTATCTAGTGCTCTGTAGTTATGGCCTTTCAAATGGGTTTCCTGCAGCATCACTATGCTAGGGAAATGACGATGTAGATATTGTAACACTATCTTACTTTGATGCGACACCCCAGGCCATTCACATTACACAAGAGAATTTTTTTGACCAGTTCCCCCATGCGGCTCTCCCTGGTGTTCACTCGTTGAGATATGTCCTCTGCCCTGTAACATCATAGTCCCCTCTACAGCCATACCAGTGGTGATGTTCCCCCTCCCGCCATCTGTAGTCGTATCCATAAACACTGACTTTGAAGGTGTACAAAGCAAACATAATCAAAAATAAAAATTACAAAACTTAACAATCCCTTAGTAGAACTAACCCCCTCCCGGCTACCCTACTGGCGGGCATACCAACTCCCAACTCCCCGACTTGCAGAGTGCCTGTCGTCCCAAAATAAGTACCTAAAATGGGGTTGGTCGGTGCCACATCATGGTAACTCCACCCCCCCCCGGTGTCCCCTCCACCCAAAACAATATGAATAAACTTTATGCTCCCATAGCAACTCCACTATCAATAGGACTGTGCCAATTGTCTCTCCATTAAAGAGTTTGACTTTGTACCCCCTGCTCCCTCCTCCGTCCCCCATCATATAACCTGATCTTCAGTGTCCTCGGCACAGTCCTTGGCTAAGGTCCCATGTTCGAAACACTCCGTCCATCTCAATCCAAGTCGGCCCTCGCACTCTCTTAGTCGCTGTTGTCGGTCACTGTCTTGTGATGGTCTCGTCGTCTCCCTCACTGAGAGTTCGATTCTACAGTGCGCCACCCCTCCAGCCACTCCCGCGTGTCCTCTGGAGAACCAAAAAAACAAGTCTTCCCTTCGGCCTCCACTCTCAATTTCGCTGGGACCATCATAGAGTATCTAAGTTCTTTAACCCGGAGTTCCCTCTTTACGCCTTCAAATGCGCGCCGTTGCCGTTGAACGTTTAAGGTAAAGTCAGGCAAAAATCGGATCACGGCATTCTCATGTTGCAGGTCTCTATGTTGATGTGCTGTCTGTAGGATTGCATCCCTATCGCGGAAATTGAGAATCCTGGCAATGATTGTTCTTGGTGGAGTGCCCGGTTCGTAAAATAGTTGGAGATGCGCTTCGGTTTCAGATGGTTGAGAATTAAATCCTCCAGGAAGAGGTTGATGCTGGGTCCTTCCATGCCCTCTGGCACGACTACCACCCTTCTGTTATGTCGTCATGCCTGCCCTTCTTGGTCCTCCAATTTAGCTGCCATGATCTCTTGCTTCTTCGTAAGGGCCTGTACCTGTTCCTCCAAACTTTTTGTGGTGGTCTGCAATTGGGACACATCCTGTTCCGTGTCTGCTACCTTATCGGACATTTTCCTTAGATCCGCTCTGAGGAGGTTGACATCCACTGTCACAGCACCTATCTTAGGGCCGAGTGTACCCTTGAGGTCCACGATAGCTGCCATGATTGCACTCAATGAAGGCTCTGGCTGTTCTTCGGTAGGGTTTCCTTGAGGTGTCGCAGCCTGGACCAGCGCCGCATATTTTTCCATTTTGTTGGTTTGTGCCCCTGCTTGTCCCTTGGGCTTCATTTGGATGTACCACGCAATATGTTGCGACTATAAGGTGCTGACAGGGGCTTCACTCCACCCATTTTCTGACTGTCGCAGGAATCAAGTACCTGCCTCCCTGCTGCTTTTTGTATGCCATGGTGCGTTCCCCGCGGTACCCGCAGGGCGGCGTCTCTCGTGGTCAATCACTGCAATAGCCTGCATAGCTATCCCACAGGGTGGATCTCTGTGAGGTAGACCCCTCTCTATACTCTCTTTCTCAGTCGTTAGAGTCTGTACCAGACAATCCCAATTATTGGACTCCAGTAGTGTGACTAAGCCGGATGTCCGTCTGTTTACCTCAGTTCACTGTGCCTGTCCTCTGGTGATCACCCAAGTATTCAGCCTACACCCGGGCCACTTGCTCTTTTTGCACCTCCGTTCCGCCTCTCCTCCTCAGTCGCCCATTGCCCGTTGTCAGTCAAGCACCAGCACCATCCCCTTGCAACTCCGCACACGGCTGAGCTATGGATCAGGGTCTGCTCTGTCCCCAGGGGCTACCTTGATGGCGATCACCTGCTTCACATCGCCCACCCGCAGAGTCACGTAGTCTCCTCCTTGCTTATCTGTGTCCCATAATTATGCCAGGTCACACCGTCTCTCTCTGCGGGCCTCTGCTACTGATTCCGCCACTCACTGGCCAAAGAGGGGGGGGCCCTGCCAATGGGCTGCCCCTGATGTCGCGATGACTATTCCACAAGAGCCGGTAGGCCGATCCAGCGACTGCGCCGCTGTCACTCAAGCTATGTGATCCTGGGGAGAAGCTAGGCCCCAGTCAAGTCTGTCAGGCCAAGCCAACCCCCACCGAGGTCTCTTGTTTCAGTGGTGCCCTTCTGCCCCAATGAATTGTTACTGCGGACCTGGGGGGCCGATAATCTGCTCCCACAGCAGCTCCACAAAATAGGAAGAACAGACCAGGCCCCGCCCACAGTCACCGGGCCCAGCCGCTTCCGGTACCCTCTGCTGGGACCTCACCGTCCAGTAATGCTGCTCCACAGGGGAAGTCACATGGGTCTCTCCACCGAGGGCACGGACTCAGCGACACTGCACAGCAGTGCACCACCCGCAAGCTCTAGTCTGCCACTGCACCTCCGATCGTGCATCAGCCTTCCTTTACCGTTGGGCGCACCGCGATCTGTCCTGCTGGCCAAGGGCACGCCAATATCGCTGTTATGCCGATTGTCCGCTGCCAACTCGTGCCCCCGGTGCTTCGGTGCCCAGTTCGGGTAGTGTTGTTGCTTTGGTTTCGGCTGGATGGACGGATTTAGCAGGTTTCAGGGACCTGGGAGACGGAGCTCTACTGGGACGCCACCATTACCATCGGCGCCGAAACCAAGCCCCTCTATAATATCGAGTTATAAATGTCAAAAGTCAAAAAAATCATTGTTTTTAATATCGAGGCAAAGAATATCGATTTAGTGTGTTGTATGGAATATAGCTATTAAAAATATCGATTTAGAAAATATTGTTATTAAAAATATAGATTTTGTAAATGTAGTGAAATTTGTATTATAATATATTGGTAAATGTATTAATAATTTTTAATACATTAGATACGTTTTCTAGAAAAATTGTTTTAGGAGTGGGATGTTGGGTTCATAGGGGTTAAGGGTGGGGAGTGTTTTAAAAAAAATTGCATTTAAACATTTTAAAACTAATATTAAAGAAATTAAAACATGTTTTTTAGGAGCAGGATGCTGGGGTTATGGGGGATAAGGGTGGGGAGTGTTTTAAAAAAATGTTTTTACATTTTATTTTTTTTAAATTAGTTTTAAAGAATTTTAAATTTGTGGTTTAGGAGCGGGATGTTGGGGCTATAGGTCATAAGGGTGGGGAGTGTTTTAAAAAAAAAAATAAACATTTTAATAAAATTCAAAATTATATTAAATAATTCAATTAATTTTTTTAGGTTTATGATACTGTGTTTATAGGGGATAAAGGGATTAGTTTTTAAGTCTAAAAAATATTAATTTGGAAAACTTCAATAATAATTTACAAATAATATTTTTTTATTAATATTGAAAATGTGTAGATTTTGCAGCTAATTTTGTGGAGTATGTTTACATTTAAAAGATAATTAGAAAAGGTGAAAAGCTAAAATGTTATTTTTATTATGATTTGTTGCTTTTATATGGTATTATAGTAGTGAAAAATAAAAATGTATAAAAAATAAATAAATATTTAATGTAGAAGTGTTTTGTGTTGAGATGGGATTATTGTGCTTTTTAAAACAAAATTGTAATACATGTATTTTAAATATTCAATATTTTAATTCAAAAATTGTAAACTTCAAGATGTTTAATGTTTGGGTTTCAAATTGTTAATCTTATAACAAAAATAAAGTTTCATATTTCTCATAAAATTATATTTTATTTTTTATTAAAGAAAATTATTATTTTTTTATCATGTAATTTATAAATACATGCAAATTTATAAAAAATAGTTTTAAAAGTCTCATAACGTTGTTCTGGACATGTTTTTAGAATTGGGGATAGGTTAATAAATATGTAAAATGTATATTATTTTATATGTGTTTATGTAATTTTTTGGGGGAATATTACATTTAATGAGTATATTGTTTTGCACTTTCTTTGAGTTAATATAGTTTGGAGTTGGAATAGTAAATTATATATGTTTAGCGTCCAGCACCTTCCCTGAGTTAATATAGTTTGGAGTAGGAATAGTAAATTATATATGTTTAGTGTCCAGCACATTCCCTGACTTTTTGTGGTTTGGAGTGGGAGTAGTAAATATATATGTTTAGTGTCCAGCACCTTCCCTGAGTTAATACAGTTTGGAGTGGGAATAGTAAATCATATATGTTTATTGTCCAGCACCTTACATGAATTAATATAGTTTGGAGTGTGAATAGTAAATTATATATGTTTAGTGGCCAGCACCTTTCCTGAGTTCATATAATTTGGAGTGGGAAAAGTAAATTATATATGTTGAGTGTCAAACATTTTCCATGACTTTTTCTAGTTTGGAGTAGGAATAGTTAATTATATATGTTTAGTGTCCAGCACATTCCCTGCCTTTTTCTAGTTTGGAGTTTGAATAGTAAATTAAATATGTTTAGTGTCCAGCACCTTCCCTGAGTTAATACAGTTTGGAGTTGGAATAGTAAATTATATATGTTTAGTGTCTAGCACCTTCCCTGAATTAATATGGTTTGGAGTGGGAATAGTAGATTATATATGTTTAATGTTCATCACCTTTCCTGAGTTAATACAGTTTGGACTGGGAATAGTAAATTATCTATGTTTAGTGTCCAGCACCTTCCATGACGTTTTATAGTTTGGAGTGGGAATAGTACATCATATATGTTTAGTGTCCAGCACCTTCCCTGCATTTTTGTAGTTTGGAGTGGGAATAGTAAATTATATATGTTTAGGGCCCGATTCCGATCTCGCTCTGAAGGCCCTCCAAAGTCTGTCTGTAACGTTACCTTCCGACCGACTCTTTCCCAGAGCCGGTCTATCCAAACGAGGAAGTACGATGTGCAAATGTCTCCAATGCCCGAACGACATGTATGCTCCGAATCCAGCACCATTTTCCGTATGAACAGGAACCGTAAACGCTGAATGGAGTCATCCGGAGGCATTTCCATAGCAGTTTCTGGCCGTCAAAGTACGATGCTTACTTCCTACGCGCCGAACAGGTCGCCACCTCCAGCACGTCAGAGCACCCGGAAGAGCCCTATTTCAGCTTCGATTCACACCACAAATCGATCACTGCATACGAGACGAAGCAGCCATGTATCTGATCGTGCATGTCATCCCTATACTGTACACATAGGGTAGATTCAACAACCGCAACTGACACATTCGTCACAGACGGTAAGTCAGGCACCTACCACACACAAAAATGTCACAACCCCGTGAAAGGCAACGGAATACATAGGTTACGACAAACACAGTCAATTTTGGGGTGGGGGGATTTCTTGTAGCAATGTAGAGGCAAGGGTGTGGTGGATGGCAAAAACTCCTAGCATTGTCCACCCCATAAGGGGGTGGATGTTCAACACTATGAGCATTCTCTACCTATGTCTAAAACTACCACCATTGTCCACCCCATAGAAGGGCGAATGTTTAACACAACGACCATTGTCCACTACATAGGGGGTGGATGCTCAACACTACCAGCAGTCCCTACCTATAGGGCAGTGGATGGCTAACACTACCACCATTGTCCACCCCAGAGGTGCCAGACACACATATGTATGGGACACAAATTCATAGCATCTGTCCAACACCACACATACTCAAACACTGCATGGCAACAGGAGTACACACACTCACAGAAGGCAGAAGGATAACATTGTGATGAGTTGGTGTAAAATGAAGCACAGAGGAGACCACCCACAACACCACACTAGTCCACAGACACACAAAATAGAATCATGAGTCTCCCACTGCAACAAACATGAAGTGATAGTGTCACAGCTGTCACCACTACATGTGGAGACCACATTCCTACTTGCTGTGTGGAAAAGTGTGGACCAACACCAATGTATGAGACAGTCACCATGTGTGGCCTTTGTGAGTTGCACACAACTCAAGATCAGACCATTTACACTGTCAACTTGTTTGCATGTCTATCACACCAACATGTATCCGGCTACAAAAGCTGCATTATGTGCAGCTCATCACTAATGTCAAATTGCCAATGCTGAGTGTGTACTGCAGAAGACTTGGAAGACACATGGCTCACCAGATAGAGGATACAACAACTGTGTTAGTAGGTTTCAATGCACAGGCAAATGTGTAAGCTAATATTCTTGCACTGTTGACAATGCCAGGGGTGAGGGTGGGATCTGTGTCTCACAAACACAGTACACATAGCTAGACATAACACATGGGAAATGTGTACATCCTTTTAGGATGGAGTTCATGTGCATCATGGAATATGCATTGGACACATTTGGCACTTTAAGACTGTCTCAGAATCATAAAATCCGTCAAGGAGACCCACAATTAAGATATGTTGCGATCAGGTCACAGGGCAGGGTAGAATGTGCTGATTGTGAGCAGTCATTGACACATACAAGTGCCACACTTGCAAAACAAGGTGACAGATTCTAAATACGCTGATGATGCTAACACAAATGGAACTTGGTGAATTTATAATGTGTCACATGTGAGTTTGCTCACAGTGCAGGCTCTTGTCTCAATACAACCAGGGTTGTCGTCATAATGACTCCACTCTACTGGTGCACCCACACCTTGGCCACTCAAAGTCAAATAGGTCAAGAAATCACTGGACTAGTCAGCCCACAGAAAGCTTCTCAAACAGGAACCTCTGCAGGAACTAAAGTCTTGGTCGGAAAGGGGGTTTGAATGCAGAGATTCTTACTCACCTCACATACACAATGGGCTCAGGATATGTCACAGATTAGCACACTGCCATGAGTTGAATTCCCTACAGTGAAGGTCAGCTGTGGCAAGCCTGTTCTTGTCAGAGGTTTACCATGTCATAATGAGACTCAGACATGGCTCAAACACTTACAAGTCCCAGAATACTTTGTTTCCATCAGCCTGTGTACATGGGTGTGTCCAAAGTCATCTGCACGTAGTCAAACATCATGTGTATCCAGTTGTAATGATGAGACAGATGACTTGTTGCTCATCACAGCGCTTTTCTGCATGCCCAGCCTAGACGGTTGCACTTTGAAAGACTTGTACAATGTGTACAAATGTCAGCACGACCTATGTGCAAAAGAGTGAAAGTAACAGATGGTAGGTTGCTACGAGCATGTCACCCTCATGGACCAAAATGTTGTGGATCATGACAACCTGCAAATGTAGACAATGAGGACTCAGATACATACTGTAATAGGACACATATGCTTTGGACCAGATACAGTCCATCACATCACTATGTCATTTTATTCCCACAACAAGATTTGCACATCAATGACAGATGACTCATTAACAATATTTGTTACACAAAAAGCAAATGTACAAATAACAAAAACTGCTTTATTCAGCATTTGTGAAGAAATGGAAAAAATAAATAAGAACAATAAGGCAACTGGCAATTCCATTTTAGAGAGTCTTTTAAGGGGTCATGCATATTAATCCTCTCTAGCTTGCCTTCACTGCAAACACAAGGGGACGTCTCCGCTTGCAGGAGCATCTTTAGTGGCATGCCAGAGAACGCAGGGACAGGACTAGGGGGTAGTGGTTTCAGGTTTTGGGAGGGATGGGATCTAGTAATGTGTCAGGCTCCACTGCAGTGGACTGGTCAGATTGAGCGGGTAAGTGCTCCACTACAGTGTCAGGAACAGACTGAAGAGGGGTGCTGTTGGAGGGGAAGTCCTTGTGGTAGGGGGAGGGCTTGACCTTCTTGGGGATGGTGTAATGGTGTGTGTGTGAAACCGGGATGGGGTCTGAGGTGTGATCTTTGGGAGGGGCGGCCTGGGACCATGAGGAAGTGGATTTTGGTGGTTAAGTGTGGGATGGTGGTGGGTTTTGAACTTCTTTAATCTGGGGATGTACGTGTGTGGGGCTTTGTGTTCTTACTCCTAGGGGAGGGTGTGCGTGCGTGCAGGGGTGGATCTCCTCTCTGTGCTGGGGCTTCCTCTTCCCCTTGCTAGTGTGGTCTGATGGATCAATGGGGAAGAGGCCAAGGTCACAGAGGAAGACCCGCTGCGAAAATGCTGTTGCAGGAGAGTCAAGGGCATGGGTTTTGGAAGGAGAGGTAGCTGAGGAATGCAGAGTGGTTGTGTATGTTTGTGTGATTTGTTTGGTCCTCTCCCCTGTGTGTGTGATGTCAGTCACCTGAGTGTGCATGTGTGTGTGTTTTGATTTGGTTTTGGGTGATTGGGTGCTGCTTGTGTTTGTTTGTGTGTGTGCATGTGCCTGTGTGAGTGTGCTTGGGTCAGGTATGGTAGTGTGGACCATGGATGGGGCAGAGGAAGAAGGGGTGAGGGACTGCTGCAGAGGGGACACTGCTGCCATCAGTGAGGAGGCCATGGCCTGATTTGATTGCTGTAGGGCAGGCATGTCTGATGAGATGCCCTCTATGTATGACACCAATTGTGTCAAAAGACTGGTATGTGCATGGAGGACACTCAGCATGGATGTCTGCCCCACATGGCAAATCCTCAGCCTCCACACTCAGGGCAGCAAGGGTGACAGATGCAGGGGGTGCTGTGCTTGGCCCGAAGGAGACATGTTCCCTAACATGGGAGGGTCCACGGACACTTGGAATGGGAGCAACTAGGAGGGCGGAGATGGTGGTGGTGGTGAGGGCAGACTCTGATGTTGTGGGCTCTGAAATAGGAACACCCACCACCACAAAGGAGTCATCACTGGAGCTTGATTGGTCCTCAGCAGATTTAGATGTTTCTGACCTGCCCTCAGTGTGGCTCCCCTCACCCTCTGCGCCACTGTGTCCCGCCTCCTCCTCCACAGTGGACCCAGTCTGGCTAGATGCTTCCCCTTGGTCGTTGGAGCTGTCTCCTCCAGTAGCCATAGATGATGCTGTGAACCAGGATGAGAAAGAGATTCACATCAGTCATCTACATAGTCTTGACACATGAGTATTATCACAACACATCACAGAGCAAGCCTATGCATAATTTTCACTGCAGGTTTTAAATCATAACACAATTGTGAACATGGCATTTGTCAGTCTGCCAGTAAACTATGGTTCCCAGACACATGATGGCATTTGAAACATTGGTTAGATGTATGTTAAATACCACAAAAACCATGTCAACTACGACACTATTTGGCAGCTGGTCTGAACTGTAATGCTCCTGAAGGTCATGTGTCATTAACATGCATGTCTCATCTCCTGCAAGGGAGTCTGAAACTGATACAGAAAATGGTATGCACACATTTGAAATTTGTAACTGTTAAACATACTTCCATCCCGGTCATCATGATGGACACCTATGTCTTGAACGTCAATGCTCAAATGGTCTGCATGCACTACAATTGCCAAGTCTAAATACTGCATCCTTTCAAAAATTCATGTTGCACACTATGCCACTGGCCTGTCTGGCCGATCACTCTGTACGGACTCTTGGAACAGGACCGGTACATCTCATGTTTACAGTCAGTACTATGTCACAATCCTGGATTTACTGCTTTCGGTAACATCTGTACGTGTCAAGTATACATGTCCACTACGTGCTCGAAATTTTAACCCTTTTACAAGTTCACGTTGTTCTACTTAGCCATTGGAGTATGTGAATAAAAATGTCTAGCTACATAAAGATTTTACAGCTCTCAAGAAGAAAACAATACAGCATACACATAGATGTTCAAGCTATCAGTATGCACAGTCAAGGGATGATACACACGTCTTGTCATGTGTATCTGAGCCAAAAGCCATGCATTGGATGTATGTCCAAGTTTTCTATATTGACCACCTGTGTCTTTCAAAGATTGGCACATGTACTCGCTGTCACAAAGTCTGACCCATGGATTTTCACATTACAATGGTGAAAGTGTTGCCTGACACAAAAATCTGATGTGTCTGTGTCTCGGATGGTCTGAGTTGGCATACCTGTCCTTGGTCCATGTGATACATGTGATTACATTGAGAACTATGTATGGGACAATACATTTTGACCACTTATCAATATGATTTGTCTGAGGCATCCACATTGGTCTCACCTGCTGCACGGATGTATGGCATTGTTAATGCATACCTGTGTGCACCAATAGCAACATTCTGAACATGTATGTATGTATCACACTGAGTACAGGTCATACATCAGTCAATGTGCTGACACATGTCAGACAATTACATCACTCATGATGGTCAACTCCATGCACATGTTGTATATAGTGCTGAGCACATGAACATTTTATTACAGCCAATACACAGGAACTAAGTGACACACATGTCACAGACGGAAAGGGACACACCTGGCCATCAGATGTTAATGGGGCATAGTTACATTTTGGCCACTGAAGTGTTGTCTTAGCAGACAGAAGACCCATGAGAAGGGTATCAGGCTGAGGGAGTGCAACATGCATGTTAAACATTGTTCTGCAACATGGCACATACTCACCCCCTCCTTGCTGCTTTCTGGCCTTCAACTTCCCATCCATATCAGGGAAGACCACTGTCAGTATCTGGAGCATATGTGGGGTCAGGGTCCATCGTCTGTCCCTTTTGCGAGGAGGTGACAGCTTCAGCTGGACCCTTGCAATCCTCCGTGTCCAGCCACGGAGGTCCTGCCACCTCTTCTGGCAGTGGCGGACATGGCGTCTGAATACCCCACAGATCTTACTGCCCGGATGATGGTCTGCCAAATTTCAGCCTTCTGATGGGCGCCGACCTGTGAGGATGACATGATGACACACCATTACTTCATATGCCGCATGTTTATACATCACACACATGGACTTATAAGTCATGGACAGAATGGCAGATAATGTGTAAGGGGTAGCCAAGTATCGTCATGGGCAGTTGGCCTGTGTGCAAATCTCCCTCAAAAACATGAGAACAATGCAAAAAAGTTAAACCCACTACACACACGTCTACATCACTGTACCTGTCCAGAACCTAAATCTGCACACTGTAAGACTTACATTAACTATGTTTGCATGATTGCCCTTGGGGATCCCAATGCCAGTAGTGCATGTTTTTACACATGGTCAAATGGAAAAGGCAGTGTAATCAACACTCACCTGCTCCCCTGGTTTATCTTATAGCTTGCTGTACTGTGGAAGGAGGCTGTCCAGCAGGGCCTGGTTTGCCTCCTCTGTAAAAAGCAGGTGCCCTCTCCACAGTACGTGCCATTGTAGCTCCCAGAGGATGCAGAGACAGCAGCAGAGAGATGTTGAAATGCAGTAAAGTTGCATGTAGTGCAAGCAAGTGAAGTTTCTTGGGAACAGACAGACTTATATCTGTGTAGCAGAGGCCAACTCTTTTCCATGAGTCCAAATCGATAGTTCTGATACGTTCGCATTATCCAAATTTGTCCTATCCATTACATTGCATGCATTGGACACGCCTACCGCAACCTTTAAAATATACGCATCCTAACACTATTGAGTTTGATACATTGGTGGTGTGAGCTAATCAATTCGGATTGCATGCAATTCGTACACGGAGCGAAAAGCGCGTCTGTCACCATGACAACCAACAGCGAATGTGTGCGTCCAGCTTGGTGCGGATGTGAATAACACGTCCTTTGGTTACTCACCCGCGTCTGTCACCATGCCGACCAACAGCCAATTTGTGCTTCCGGCGTGATTCGGATGCTGATAACCATCCTTTCAATACTCACCCGCGTCTGTCACCATGACGACCAACAGCCAATATGTGCATCTCGCTCAGTTCGGATGCAGATAACACGTCCTTTGAATACTCACCCACGTCTGTCACCATGATGACCAACAGCCAATGTGTGCATCCGGCTTGGTACGTATGCGGATAACAAATCTATTTAATACTCACCCGCCTCTGTCACCATGACGACCAAAAGGCAATGTGTGCGTCCGGCTCGATTCGGATGCAGGTAACACATCCTTTGAATACTCACCCGCGTCTGCCACCATGACGACCAACAGCCAATGTGTGCGTCTAGCTCGGTTCTGATCCAGATAATGCATCCATTCAATACTCAACAGCGTCGTTCACCATGATGACCAACAGCTAATGTGTGCATCCGGCTCGGTTAGGATGCGGCTCACGCGTCCATTCAATACTCACGCGTGTTGTTCACCAATACAGTAAACGGGCAAAGGATGCGAACCACACTTTTCAGGTGAGGCTCAGGCGCCCTACACTAATCAGTCAGCAGGGCAGACAGTATAGCAAATCTTGATGTTATGCTACATTGCATGTGTGTTTAACATGTCATATTGGACATAGTACTTGATAGCTCACACTCCCATGATGAACCAAGCTTGATGGGCATGCAAAACATTGTTGGTGAGGAACATCGCAACAGATTCACGCCATGCTATGTTACAGCATTCGCGTACTAGTTGGTCGCATCGGGCTCTTTTCTGTAGGATTCGCTCACACGGATTCATTTCCGTACGGGACAGTCGTCCATATTGTGCTCCATATGAGTAGTTTGTATTTAACACGCATTGCATCGTACTACGTCGGACTGCGTGCATACATGCCGGTCGGAAGGCATTCCTGATCTGTATCGTTGGGAAGGCTTTCAGAGAGAGTCCGGAATCGGGCCTTAGTGTCCAGCACCTTCCCTGACTTTTTGTAGTAAATAGTAAATTATATATGTTGAGTGTCCAGCACCTTCCCTGAATTAATATAGTTTTGGAGTTTGAATAGTAAATGAAATATGTTTAGTGTCCAACACCTTCCCTGAGTTAATATAGTTTAAAGTTGAAATAGTAAATTATAAATGTTTAGTGTCCAGCACCTTTCATGAGTTAATATAGTTTGGAGTGGAAATAGTAAATTATATATGTTTAGTGTCTCTCACCTTCCCTAACTTTTTCTTTCTGAGCAAGATCAGAATCGGCCCCTTAGTGTCCAGCACCTCCCCTGACTTTTTGTAGTTTGGAGTGGGAATAGTAAATTATATATGGTTAGTGTCCAGCACCTTCCCTGAATTAATATAGTTTGGAGTTGGAAAAGTAAATTTCATATGTTTATTGTATAGCACCTTCCCTGAGTTAATATAGTTTGGAGTTTGAATAGTAAATTTATGTATGTTTAGTGTCCAGCACTTTCTCTGAATTAATAGAGTTTGGAGTGGGAATAGTAAAATATATGTTTAGTGTCCACCACCTTACCTTAATTAACGTAGTTTTGAGTGTTAATAGTATATTATATATGTTTAGTCTCCAGCATTTCTCCTGAGTTAATATAGTATGGAGTGGGAATGGTAAATTAAATATGTTTAGCGTCTAGCACTTTCCCTGAGTTGAGATAGTGTAGAGTGGTAATAGTAAAAAAATTATTCTTTATTTTGGAGTAAAATTAATGATACAAAATGTATGTTTAAGTGGTAATAGTATGTTATATATGTGTATTTAAAAATATATATTTATAATTGACAATTAATGTAAGATGAGTATTTCATTGTAAATATAGAAAAAAATATATAGGAATTAAATATAGAACAATATTTATATTTCCATTCCATTTCAACAAACTTTATTTCGGTCATAAAAGGCCATAAAAAGTAAAAATTCATATGCAAGTATAGCATTGATAAACAGATTTTGACAATTCATTGATTGTATATTACATAATATAGTCAAAAAGAACATTTTAGGATGTTCAGTGTCTTTATACCAAACAAGAATGATAAAAACCGGATAAAAACTGGTAAAATTTTAAGGCTAAAAATGACAAGAGTTGCTGAAATGTGTTAATAAAGGCCCTTCGCCTTTGCCACATAGAATTAAGAAAACAGAACACAGCAAAGACTATAGGGGGTTGCGTATCAGATCTTAACATTCTATACACCTCCAAACACTGTGTGCATCCCATATTTCTGCATAATGGTACGAGCCAACGCCGTCTAGCAGATTTATAACCAGGGCAGGAAAAAAGAACATGAATATCGAACTCGTCAGGGCTGTTGCAGGCAGGACAACCAACAAAGGGATATTTTGATCATTTATTCATGAAAGCATTGACCGGGAGGGTCCCTGTTCTGAACTGGACATACAGCTTCCTTGCCATTAGAGGCTGTATGTCATCCAAAAAAGACTCAAAGAAGTACTCGGTTTTTATGTTAAGAAATTCAGCCGTAAAATGCTCAAGTTTGGTGTTCGCCTGCAGATCGACTAGTTAGTGTGCCCTATAAGCCCTGACAAGTTGTAGTCGAGATATTGTTGGGGACACTTCCTCGGGATTAGTCCACAGGGTGGGTATACCTATTCTGGCACAGGTTTCTTTGATGTGCTTAAATCAAGGCAGTTTTCCTACCCCCGGTAAACCCAAGACCCCCTTGAGTTCAATTCGGTAGGATGCTAGTTCAAGAGTTGCCCACTGTCTGCGCCAGAAGGTCAGTGGTCTAAGAACAATTTCTTCTGCAATTGGTTTGACTCATAAATCCAGGCACAGGGGGATGAGGGGAGTGCTAGGCAGTAAGCCCAAGAGCTTTCTCATAAATTGTTTTTCAATTTTGGCCAGTCCGCCAGAGGGGCGGTGGCCCCATAGTTCTGCCCCATACATTGCAGCACTCCTTACTTGCACTTTATACATTTCGACAACAGGGCCTAGCGGTTTGTATAAGGAGTTCCTATAAGATTTAGTGATTCCCCCCGCCAGCTGCACTAGCCTCAAGCCTGCCTTGTCTAGTTGTGGGCCCATTCAAATGTTTCGGACAACGTAATGCCAAGGTAATCAAAGACAGTCACCCTCTCTAAGAGGGTGCCATTTAGGGAGGGGTTAGGGTGAGATGTTTTAGCTGGATTAAAAACCATAAATTTGGACTTAGTAGTGTTAATCTCTAGCCCTCGATTTTTACAATATAGAGAGAAACTGTCTAGGATCCTTTGGATGCCCATGGGAGACTTGGACAACAGCAAGGTGTCATCCGCGAACATCAGTGCTGGCACCCTACCTTGCAGCAACTTTGGGGCATCATTGTCCGCTACCTCATTTAATTGGGCCACCAGGGTGTTGATAAAAAGACAAAACAGAGTGGGGGCCAGCACACACCCCTGTCTCACTCCTCTGTTAACTGGGAAGTGGGGGGGTCAGTTCTCCAGATTTCCCATACCTAACTCGGGCAAAGTTACCTGTATGTAATCGCATAAACAGTGACAACAGGTAGGGCGGAATACCCAGCTGCTCAAGAACCTCCCACAATTTAGCTCGGGGGACCAGATCGAAGGCCGATTTGAGGTCAACGAATATCAAATAGAGACTGCCACCCTCTATTGACACCATCTTCCAGTATAAAAGTTGAAGCCTGAAGAGCTGATCAATGGTGGAGGTTTTCTTCCTAAACCCAGCCTAATACGCACTCAGGACTTTATGCTCTTCCATCCAGAATTGGAGACGCTCAAGAACAATCCTGACAAACAGTTTCTGGGTGACGTCTATGAGGCTAATCGGCCTGTAGTTAGAGGGCAAGAGGGGTGAGCCTTTCATGAACACGGGGAAGATTTCAGCCCCTAGCCAGGTATCCGGGATCTTCATACCTAGCAGGATAGCGTTGAATATTGCCCAGATATAGGGTCCCCAGATGTTGGGTTCCTCCCTGAACAAGTCCCCAGGGATCTTATCTAGACCGGGGGCTTCTCCTTGGGGGAGCTCGCTGATTGCATTTGTGACTTCTTTTAGAGTGATCCATTGGTGATCTTCATTAGGATTCCCTTGAGTTGCTAAGACCGTTACATCTTTGGGCTCTGTGGGTTCCTCGGTTGTATAGAGAGTTTGGAAATGCTGGGCCCGATTCACAGAACTAACTTAAGACAAAATCCTAAACTTACTACCATTTTGGTATTCACAGAAGGCACTTACTCATTTTGGTATTCACAGGAGGCACTTACTCATTTTGGTATTCACAGAAGTTAGGAGTCCTAACTTTAGGACTCCTAAATGCCTTCTGTGAATACCGAAAGTCTTAAAATTAGGATTTTTCTCAGTTTAGGAACGGTAAAGTTAAGAGTCCTAACTTTACTACTCCTAAACTGAGAAAAATCCTAACTTTAAGACTTTTGGTATTCACAGAAGGCATTTAGGAGTCCTAAAGTTAGGAGTCCTAAGCTTACTACTCCTAAACTGAGAAAAATCCTAACTTTAACACTTTCGGTATTCACAGATGGCATTTAGGAGTCCTAAAGTTAGGACTCCTAACTTCTGTGAATACCAAATGAGTAAGTGCCTTCTGTGAATACCAAAATGAGTAAGTGCCTTCTGTGAATACCAAAATGGTAGTAAGTTTAGGATTTTGTCTTAAGTTAGTTCTGTGAATCGGGCCCGCTGTTTCCATGCTGCTGCAGCGATATTTGGCTCAATCGCTGAGTTATCTATGCTACCATCTGCGCTCACTAAAGACCAAAACTTCTTCATGTCCCTGTTATGAAGTGCTGCCTTGATGTCTTCCCACCTTTCAAACTCCCAGTTCTTCTTGGCCAACTTGATACAATCTCTATACTGGGCCCTGCTTAATTTAATTAAGGATCTATCCTTAAGCTTGATAGCTTCTATGAGGGCGCCCTTCGCCTTACGGCAAGAATTGTTAAACCAGGTTTGCTTGTCACCCTTGGTGGGCTTGGGATGCGTCATAGGGTTAAAGATGTTGGTCAGACTTATTGTCAGTTCTTCATGTCTAGTCTACTGATGGTAAGTGGAGTGTCGAGTGTTGCAGCAGCCAGCTCCATTTCCATTAAGGGCGAGATGATTTTAGAGTATAATACGGCCTCATTATCAGGTGACTGCTTAAACTTTCCGCACCTGATTTTCCTTCTATAATTGGCGAGTATTAGGTTGGTACATGCGGAGGTGCCAAAAGACGTGGGCTCAAGATCCAAAAACAGGACACTATGAACACTTTCACGTCTTGGAATGACAGCGAAATCGACAACCAACCGCCACATGCTTGTCTCCACTAAAATATAGTCCAGCAGGGAAGATTGTCCTGTTCTTTTAAAAGTTAGCTTCCCTGGCTGATCAGACTTGGTACGGCCATTACAGGCCCTCAAGGAGTGGGTTAGGGTTGCCACATTTATCTGGTGTACCAGAGGAGTCAGGACGGTGGAACTTGCGGGTCGGGGATTAACCAGAGACTGTCCTCTTTGCTAGATGGGGCATCCGTGGGGGCAACCAGTTGCTCAAATTGGCAGTTAAAGTCCCCCCCAAGAATCAGTCTAGCATTCGGGGGGACTGTATCAATAAAGGTGTTGAGTAGTTCTATGGTCGGGGATTCCTGAGTAAAGTTTACAGGACGGGAATAGATGTTAATAAGAGCAATTTTTAGGCTGGAGGGGAAAGTGAATACAATACACTGCAAGTCGCTGGATGCAGTACTTAGTTGGACTGCCGTGCAATCAAAGTAGGTAGCGACCCAGGTGCATAAGCCCCCCGAGGGTCTGTCTCTTCCCCCTGTGATGGTCTGCACGTTAAAGGTTGCAAAGCCTCCTCTCTTGCCCAGGTCTCCTGAAACATACAGATATCGTGGGAGCCCACAAACTGTCCCCAATCTTGGCAGTGGAGCTTGTTTTTGATTCCAGCGATGTTCCAGTATCAAATCCTTAGCTTATGGCCTTCTGAGGTATTGCCGCCATATGCAACCTGACCCTTGCGGTTAGAGCTACGAATGACGGCCGGCCATGCCATAGAGATAACTTTGTCTTCATCCATTGTAGGGGCTGGGCTGGGGATTACATTATCCATAAGAGCTGAGGCTGAATTATTAAGCATGGCTGGACCTAACCCAAGATAGTCAAGGGCTCCCCCAGGAGGTGAGGTAAGCTGAACCCCTGATTCGTGATCTTTGCTACTGAGGGTGTGCTGTGTCAGTGGCCCACTAGAGTTCACCCCTGCTGCCATCTTGGGCCCCACTTTCCAATATTGGGGTTTAGGCCCCCTTGCAACCCAAGTCAATCCACCTCCTCGAGGGGCCCATATCTATTTGCTAATGAAATCTTTAAAAGAGGTCTAAGGGGTTGATCTACATTTTTAAATAGCTGAAATCTGTTTGTTGGAACCCTAAGTGCTGATGTCCAGGGCATGATGTGATTGCCTGGGTAGAAAAAGTCCAGAGTATGGGCACGGACCTCAGTGTGCGCTGCATGAGCGCTAACAAACTGACCTGCAATATTTTATACGGTCAGAGGATTGCTAAAATTGATGACTATACAATCTCCTTGAGTTGTTTTGGGATTTTTGCCCACCCATCCCACTCTTCGGACCATTAAATTATCCCCAGCCCTATCATAGGAGATCTGCTTGTGCCTGGTTAGCCAAAAGAGACACTTGTTCCTGAGCTCTAGCTGTGATTCTTTCTGCCCATAGTTAATCTCAGGGACCCCAGTTAGAATAATGACATAGGGTAGTGAGGCAGGGGGTAGGTTTATAGTCGGTGTCGTCAGTATAACTGGTCCTGTTTCCTCGGCCTCTGCTGTGTATGGCCTTTCCCTGCCTCCCCTCAGCTCTGGATGGATAGGCCCTCTTCTATATGAGTCCTCCCTGGGAGGAGCGTGGCAGGAGGTAACCCTAGGATCGTGGGGAGGATAAATGACAGATGTTTCAGAGTGCATCGAGGGGTTAGCAGTCGGCATGGCGATAAGAGCCTCTGCCCTTCCGACGCTTGATTGGGCATCAGAGGTTAAGCCAGAGGAAGATTGGGCTATGCTATCAGTCTCTTAGCTACAATCTTGCCTTTTCCCTGAGACAATGGTGGTTGTACCAGGGGGGTTGCCCTTGCTGCTTGATCCAGTCTGTTGCCCTACGTCAAAATACTTGAATAAAAGAGCAAGTTATTCGTTTACAATAGCTCTCATCTGGTTCTCCAGCTTCACTATCAAGTTCCTCGCCCACGGAGGACAGTCGAAAGCTGTCAAGGGGTTGGTGGGGAGTTCGGTCGTACTTGCAGTGGTAACTGTTCCCTCAGCACTGTTTATTAAAGCTGGGTTTTTCCTTCTCTTATTTCCTATCACATTTCCAGTCTTGCGTTTGGTAGTCTTAAGGGTGGAAGTGGTGGTGCCATCTTTGTGGGTTGTTGGCTTCACTGTGAGTTGTAGTGGTGAAGGTGAGGATGAATCTAATGTTCTAGACAGAGATTCTGTTGGTTTCAGTGGGGAACCAGGGGTGTTTGGTTGGGGAGTAAGTGATTCAGGCCCTGGACTAAATACGTCTGGGTTTAGAGACAGACGCATCTCTGTCAGTTCTATTTCCGTTGAGACCACGCCAATAACCCTCTGAAGCATCCTGTCTATTGAGGTTTGGGGCAAAGGGGCCAGAATGGGGGCCTGGAGCCCTTTTTTTGCTACACATATGCACCTACCCATATTCGGTTAAAAAAAGTAAATGAGTAAATAAATATAAGAAAAACTAAAATCGCCCCAGGTCCAAGTCTATAGGCGTTAGGTCTCCTATGGCACAGAATCAATATTATAATTTAAAACAAGAGATTTTTGCTACACACGCTATATGCCAAAGAAGAAGACACTAAGATTGCAGGCTAGAAATTAAGAGGGGTCAGACTATGTATATATAATTTATGAACGGCTTAGAGTTGGACAGTTCTGCTGGTTAGTGCTTGTGGGGCACTGTGTTACATGTGCCCTCGATCCGCCACCAGGCCCAACTAAAGGATACAGAAAAGGACCAACACAGCTGCAAGAGGAGTTCAGTGCGCCGGGTAAAAACAACTTGATTCAAGAGTCCCGAAACAGTCTTACCAGAGTCTCTGATGCGGAGATTCAAAAGCCAAGGGGGGTGGCCCTGCCCTGCCTCTTCCTGGCACTGACGGGCAAGGACGGGCCCGCCCTTGGCCCGGGCTTTGCCCGTGCGTGTCCCGCGCTGAGAGAGGGCAGCAGGACTTAAATTGGGGCTGCAGGCACAAGGATGACGTCACTGTCTCGCACTGGCCTGGGGCGGCTGGGTAGTGTAGTCACTCGGTTGAGGGGTTAGAGCAGTTCCCCTCATGGCAGTATGGACAGCTGGCAAGACATTCCCCCCACGGTGGTATGAATAGAAGCAGAGCCGTTCCCCTCACGGTGATGTAAGTAGGAGCAAAGCCGTTCCCTCATGGCAGGTATATATATTTTATTTATGTGTTTTAATTTCATTCAAAGACTCAAGTAAAGAAATATTATTCATTTATTTCATTTTTGGATACATTGCATATTTAGTACATATTTTAACATAAACATATAATTTTCAAGTATAGTCAGCATGAAACATTTTTATGTTTTATATAATTGAGAAGTTAGCAAATATGTAAATTTTTTACAAATAGAAAATGCAGTTATCCACTGATTTGTATACATTTTTTAATACATACTTTTTGGATAACAGTTATAGAATATTTACTTATATTGTAAATATGCATTACATAATTACTATGGGGTCGATTCTGATTCCGGCCGCAAAGTGTACCGACCGACCGACACGGACCCGGACTGGAGACCGACCGACATGGACGAGCGCCGTACGACTCGTGCAGTACGATGCAACACGTGTGAATTACAACCGACACGTACGGAATACAAGCCGTACGACCGAGCCGTAGGGAAAATACGATCCGGCCGGACAACCGACGCAAGTTTCACTGACCGACACGAACCCAGAATGAACCCAACAGACCCGTACCCGCGATGTCCGATCCGTGCAGTACGATGCAATGCGTGTAAAGCCAGACCGACTCGCACGGAGACTAAGCCGCACGACTGACACGCACAGAAAACCAGGCCCACAAGTAATAGAGATCTCTGCGACCGATGCATATGAAACACAGAAGATAGTCAGCGTGAACGAGGTGGAGAACCCGCATGAGCCAACATCAGCGTACATTTACGTCAGAAGAACGTCTCCTTCATGCCTACAAAACCCAAAGGAAAAAAGGACCAAACAAGCAATGACAAAGCCAATAAATATCAAATAAAAAAACCCTGGGACAAAGACACACCCACAACTCCAAATATATAAAGGACTACAATCACTACCATGATCCCTTGCAAACAGGAGACACAGCCAGCAGCAAACACCATCACACAGCAAAAACAGACACACTCACAACTCACCCATCACACAACTCACACACCATCAGCACCTCATCCAAACGTACACACACATACAGCTAGCAAAACCAACACTAACCCACCCTCATTTGCACCCTCACACACACATCACTCACCACCACCACCACCCATCACCATGCCCCCAAAGAAGAATCCAAAGTTCACAGATAGTGAGTTGGAAGTGCTGGTAGACGAGATCATCAGAGTAGAGCCACATTTGTTTGGTGCATTGGTCCAAAGGATCCCCATGTCACAGAAAACCAAGATGTGGATGAGGATTGTGGACAAGGTGAACGCTCAAGCACCAGCAAGGCGCACAAAGGACGATATCCAGAACAGGTGGTATGACGTGCGCAGGAGGGTCAAGAAACTCATTGGAAAAGATCACACCCTGAGTCAGTGCACTGGTAGTGGCCCTCCTGCCAAACCAGTCTACTTCAGGACCTGTGAAGAGAAGGTGCGGGACATTCTACTACCAGAGAGTGTCCATGGTCTAACAGACATACCAGAGCCTGGTGAGTACAGAAACAACATAACCAATATTGTGTGGCAAGGGAACAGTGAAACCATGCACCGCAAGATGTGTATGCCAGTCAGACAAACACAATACCTGCCATCTCATAGTGACTTGGAACTGTATCATGACATGCACCAACCTACAAACAAATAGAGCATGGCAGTGGCACAAAGCTAAATAAACACTGCCAGAAAGTTTGCCACCACAAACACACTACCTCACAGTGCAGCTGACTGACAGGAAGGAATAGTGGGGATGCAGGTGAAGTGAGTGTATCCAAAAGCATGATGGTGTTTGTAGTCACAGATAATGCTCCCCCTCCTGATTGGCTCATCAAGACCTCTCTGAACCATGCCCACATCACAGGGAGTGGAAAATGACTAACAAGATGGCTGACACTGGGTCCTGCTGTGGGGAGCACAAGGTCCTGGTAGGGCTTGTGCGCAATTCAGAAGCAGGACACCACTGACTGACATCCTGAAAGACAACATGCATGCCCTCCAGTGGAAGCACGTTTCATGGTGAAGATGTCTGGCCAGGTGGGAAGGAGGACTGACAGCTCTGATCATACTTACCAGCATGTGGAGACACACCCCCCCTAACACAAACTCCACACAACTCACCGGGTAGAATGCATTGACCCACACCTCTGTGAAATATCATCAAAAGATACCCCGTACTGGGTGCTGCTGTGTGAAGCACAGGGGCTCTCTTTGGACTTGTAGGCAAACAAACACCAGGATTCATCTTGCCATTGCTGTCACACCCCCTCACAGGGAAGCAGAGTCAAGAGGGAGGAAGTATGGGCATGCTGGGAAGGGGGGGTGTAGCCAAGAGTATGATGAGAGTTGCAGTCACAGACAATCCACACCCACCCACATTGCCCAGCAAGCAAACACTGAACCATGCTTGCCTCACAGGGAGTGGGAAGGGACTGACAAGATGTCTGACACTGGGCTCTGTTGTGGGGAGCACAAGGCCATGCTGGGTAATGGGCAACAACAAACACCAGGACTTCACAGTCAGCCATCTTGCCATTGCTGTCGCTCCCCCTCACAGGGAAGCAGAGTCAAGAGGGAGGAAGTATGGGCATGCTGGGAAGGAGGGTGTAGCTAAGAGTATGATGGGAGTTGCAGTCACAAACAATCCACACTCACCCACATGGCCCAGCAAGCAAACACTGAACCATGCTTGCCTCACAGGGAGTGGGAAGGGACTGACAAGATGTCTGACACTGGGCTCTGTTGTGGGAAGCACAAGGCCCTGCTGGGAAATGGGCAACCACAATAGCAAACTCTGTCCTTGACAAGCTGGAAAAAAGCAGTGTACAGGCAGCCATCTGTTCGTACAGTGAACTATTGATGCCTGTAGAATCATAACTTACATTGTGTGTCTCTTCCAAACAAAGGTGGTGCTGGGGACCCAGCACCAAATGAAGAGGATTCCCAGTCCCAGACTCTGGTGGACACTGACCTCTCTGGTTTGACTCTGTTTCTGTCCTCTTCGGATGACGACGACCAACCTGGCCCCTGCGGTGTGAGTCATCATGCAGCACCAGCAGCATCAACATCTGTACCCCCTGTACCCACACCTCCAGCATCTGGAAACCGACAGGGCCCCCCGCCAACACGGACAGACCAAGGCCACTGAACTCCCGCTGCACAGGGACACAGGACCTCCCAGAAGCTACAGCAAACACCACCAGCAACACCACCCAAGGGGTCCCAGTGTCACCTGTGCGTCCTGCCACTGGTCCTGCCCGTGTGGATAGGTGTGCTGGGAGGAGTGGGAGGCAGAGGGCGCACCTTGCAGAGGGGTCTGGACTGCATGATGACCCCCAACTGGCAGGCATCATAGATGCGCACCAGGATAGCACCAGAGGATTTGGCCAGGTAGTGGGGATCCTCAAGGACATACAACAGGAGCAGGCTGCCCACCATGCCAGCATGGAGGCAAAGTGGGATGCCCTTACTGCGGTGAATCGGGACATACTCCAATGCCTCCGCCAGATCAACACAAACCTGTCCACACCTCCCTGTGTGGCCACAACATCTGTTGCAATACCATCTGCCAGCACCACAGAGGCCTGCACCTGAGGATCCCCCCCCAAGAAGAAGAGGGGTGGTCCAAAGAAGGACATGTGAGAGGCAGATTTCCCAGCACATCCCCCAGGGCCTCTAAACCTGTTCTGTCTTTGTGCGCAACCCGTTCACCTTGTTCTTTCGCACACAACTCGCCCACAAGACATGGAGGGTTCACGTTGGTCCAATGTAGCAGATGACTGTGGACTTTACTCTGGACATTTCATCTACCAGCACTTCCAACTCTAATGTGAACTTTGGATTCCAAAACCAAAGTACAGCACCCACCATCCTGTGCACTTCCGTCACACATGTTCAAAAATAAACTCACCAGTACGCCATACTTGCCTCTGTTGTGATTCCAACTTGTCATGTGTCATTGAGATGTCGATCTGCTACACAACAGAGTGCATGCCAAATACTGCAACAATGTGACCAACGTTAGGTGAGTCATGGTGATGTGACACATGTGAGGGAGACACACCACTATGGCAACACAACACATACTCACCATGGCCATGTTACTCATCCCACTCAATGATGTTGACCTGAAACACATAGGTATGCCCAAACACAACACCTATCCACAGTCATTGGTTACAAGTCCACAGGTGAGGTAAGCAAATGTCACTCAGATGTGGGAAGACAGACAACGCACCTAACAAAGCATAGCACAGGTTCATTACACATCAGCAACATGTTTATTCAAAAATAGTTGCAAGGCGATTGTACATTACAGTGGACACACGGTCACAGAGTGTCTGAGAATTGTAGTCCAGGGGTGTGTGGCACATCACTTGATGTCAATTGACTACTGCCACACTGGTGTCGGATTCTGGGTGTTGGGGTCAGTGTTGACCAAACAACAGGCAAATTACCCTGTGAAGGACAGACATAAGACACAGTCAAAAGCACAGCAGAACAGGAGAGAAATGCAATACACATGCACAAAACATGTCACAAGAAACCTACACAGAAACAAGTTAGCAGTACTACCCTATTCTGGAGTACATACCACCTGAATGGACATTTCACTGCACGCATCCAGTCAAGTGGCACACAGACACACTCATACAGCAACAGAGCAGGCACAACACATTCCAGGCTAACTCCATACATTGACATAACAACCCTGGAAACTCACATTCAGGTGAAGAAGTTGGGGATGAGCCGTGAGGGGACGTCACCCTCATCCTCATCATCACTGGCATCGTGGCCTAGGCCGGGATCCTCCACAGGTGGCGGGGGTTAGTCATCGTCATCCTGGATGAGAGGCACCTTCTTCCGCACTGACATGTTGTGTAGCATGCAGCATACAAGGATTATTTTGCACACCTTTGCAGGCTCATATGGGAGGGCCCCTCCGGTCTTATCCAGGCAGCGAAAACGGCTTTTCAGGAGGTCGAATGTCTGCTCAATCACCCTCCTGCTCCGACCATGTGCCTCATTGTAGTGCATCTCGGCTGTTGTCACAGGGTTCCTGAGGGGTGTCAGCAAGCACGGCATGTTGGGGTGTCCGGAGTCACCTACACACAAAAAAAAGAACAAGTAGCTGAGTTTTGTAGGTGTGCGGAATACAACATTGACAAACACACACAATGATAAACAGTCAGTACACACCGACAAGCCAGGCACGCTGATCTGGCATCAGTGACATCAGCGTTGCAATGCGACTACTCCTCATTATGCAGGCATCGTGCGCAGAACCAGGGAACCGTGCACACACATGTGTGATACACATGTCTGCAAGACATACCACCAGAGCATTGATCGAGTGGAAATGTTTCCTGTTACGGTATGCCTGCTCATGTGCCTGTGGTGGTATCAGGGCCACATGTGTCCCATCAATAGATCCGATGACGTTCGGCATCCTCCCCAGTGTATAAAAGGCATCCTTTACTTCAGGGAGTTCAGCTGGGCTAGGGAACTTGATGTACAGGTCAGGGAAATGCAACATCCCCTATAAGATATCGCGTAGCACACGACTAAACATAGTTTGCGACATACCACCTGCTGTAGCCACAGTGTACTGGAAGGTACCAGTAGCAAATAAGTGCAGGGCTGCCATCACCTTCCCCTCTGGGGTCAGTGCTGTAGGGTATGTCCGGCCAGGTAGCAGATGTGGTGCCAACTGCTCCGCCAACTCCTCAATCAGTGGCCTGGTGAAGTGGTACCGTCGGATGCAGTCGCGTTCCTGCATGGTTTGAAGTTCTGGGAACGGTCGATGGACAGCTGGTGCCCTGCAGAACAGAGATGAACAAAGGAAGATTGTTGGTTCATCCACCCATGTGGCCATGACCAGGCTCAATATCACATGATACATCATAACATTACACAATGTACTGAGGTGTGTGCTGTTGGGCATGGACACATATGTGACCTACATGACCATCACCTCACATCTCAATTCCACATGTCCACAAAAGTCCCATGTAGTGCAATGGCCAATCATTTGGCTGTGTCACCCGACCTATGTACTGCTGTGACGTTACAAACACACACCACAGTGACAAGTGAGGCCTGATGTCTCCCAGGCATCACAGATATTTGCCAAGCAGATACCCAGGGTCCCTGTATTGCCACATCGACACTGGCATGGACATGGCGTATCACGTACACACCACAAGGCAAGCGTGAGTCCCACAGGTTGTGGCCACTGTTGTCCCTGCAGGCCCTTCATGTACATCTCTTAGACACACACACACCATCAAGGTTGCTGCATTTACCACATGGATGTGGAGACTGTCTCCCATTGGGCACATTTGATCAGACACATCTGAGACACAACATGCACACAGACTGCGGGTGCACATCTGAATTGTGGCTACAGGTCTCACAGTGACGTACATGCCATCACCCCCAGGCCTCAGGGTGTATGTGACATGTCCTAAATATATCCAACCTGCAACTCTGTCCGTGACTCATGCCCATTACTGTACATTTGCACATCACAGTGGTAATGTGCACAACACACAAAGGATTCTGCCCCCATGTACACATGCACAGCCTGGGAGTGGCTGAACAAAAGTGCCACCCAACAAACAAAATGTTGCCCCCCAACACACAGGGAATGCAGCCTTACCGGCCATGGGTTTTGGCCATCAGTGGTACTGGGTCCTTCAACGGACATTTGTGAGGGGTCACCTAGATATGTCAAGTCTGCCCTTTTGCCTTATGTGTCTTTGTGAGAGTGATTGTGTGCACACGATCGTGGCACACCATGATACATCAAGCCAGTCTGATGATCATAATTTGTCTTCTTTCCTGTGTTTCTTTCCCCCAGGTTAACATCGAGAGTGCTTACAACCAATGGGTTGTAGCCATCATACAGTCCTTCTTGTCAGCCCTGAAATTTTGAGAGGGTACCTATATTTTAAATTTGGATATCACGTGCACTTCACTCTAATTGTTGTTTTGGTCCTGAAGAAGCGCCAATGACCTTTATGGCAATTAAGGCGTGAAACATGTCGACCTATTAGACCTTTTACATTAGGACATACTATGCCCTTTAGGACAATATTTCTTTGTATGCTGCCTAGGGTGCCATCATTTCTACACATGCTGTATGACACCCCCTAGCAAGCTTTTAATTATCTTGCACGTCACTATGCACCTTGTATAGAGCACCCACTTTCCCCGCACACCCACATGCACCATCCGGCAGTCCTTAAAAGATCTCCGATAAAGTGACCCTTCGGGGGACCCATTGGGAATTGCAGCGCCGGCCCAACGAGGAGCACCTGCCCGATGATGAAGCATGACATCATCCGGGGTGTGTGAGGGCAACAAGTAAAAGGACATGTTCTTCCCACTTCACTAGTGGGTTCACGCACAATACCTGGGGTCCTATCTTTTCCTGTATCTTTCTTTCATTTGATAGGTTTGGGTGACTATTTGCACCCGACCACAGGAACAGTGTTCTTTTGTTGTTATTGCTAGGCATGAGGAGCATGAACACTGGACCATAATCAGCTCCTAGGTCCCCACCTTTTGTTTGGATAGTGATAGCACGGCAGTTGTGCCGAGGGACCTCTATCTTCTCCCTTTCTTTTTTTCCTTTCACACACTAGGCATTGTGGTCCCATATTGCGGGCGTTTAATTTTTTTTTTTTTTAATATATATACACATTTTTATATATAGATGCATGCCTCTATCTATTTGGCTTGTTTTGGGATATCTATTTCCCAACCTCCTGCTCTTTTTGAGTTATTTTGAGAGTTCTGGGTACTGGGGTTACAGCCACAATGAGTGTGGGCTACCTTAAGGGACTTTGTTTGACTCTTTTGCAGAGATACTGGCCCTGCTGCACCAGCATCACTTGTGGGCGGCGGGTACTATTGTACACTAATTTTTGTGTCCCGACACCTGCCTGGTAAGAGCCAATGTCATTGCATATGCATTTCATACAAGTACGCCGATGCCCTGTTACCGGGTGTAGTCTCCCTGGTTGACGCATGCGCATCTTTGATAGCATTTCACGCATGCGCATTACTTGGGAGCACACGCGGACACACCGGAAGGGGATTCCCATCGGGCTCCGACTTTGTTGGTTATATCTAGCCCGCTTTCCCGCCAGGAGTAGTGTACCATTGGCGGATGGATGGACGGGTTTTAAAGATGGGAGCCGGCCCCCGACCAGTATCGTGAGTACATAGTAGGCACCTGATAGGTGTTAGAACACCTTACAGTGACTTAGTTACCTCCTTGGATGGTTTACAAGAGTATTTGCCTCTCCTTGCTTTTCTGACTGCCCCCCTCTTTTTATTCCAGCACGACGGGCTTCCCCCCGGCCTCTTGAGTTTGGTGGCGCGGTATATAATATACACCGCGTGTGGACTTTATGAGCACGGTGAGACTACATTTTGAGTCCCGGCATGTCGACTTGGCATTTTAAGTAAGGGAGGTTCTATAGACAGGGTCGCTGCATATTTCATTGACAAGGTGGTCGTGTTTGGCGTCCACCAGAAAGTTACCCAAGTCTGCCCTAGTAATGATCTGCATCCCACGAGTCTGGATTTATTTTAAATGTTCACACTAAGTGTGGAGTGTATACATTGTGTTTAATTACTGTTTCTCACCCGTATGGTCCCTTGAGAGACCAACCCCGTACCGGCCATGGGTTTTGGCCATCAGTGGTACTGGGTCCTTCAACGGACATTTGTGAGGGGTCACCTAGATATGTCAAGTCTGCCCTTTTGCCTTATGTGTCTTTGTGAGTGTGATTGTGTGCACACGATCGTGGCACACCATGATACATCAAGCCAGTCTGATGATCATAATTTGTCTTCTTTCCTGTGTTTCTTTCCCCCAGGTTAACATCGGGAGTGCTTACAACCAATGGGTTGTAGCCATCATACAGTCCTTCTTGTCAGCCCTGAAATTTTGAGAGGGTACCTATATTTTAAATTTGGATATCACGTGCACTTCACTCTAATTGTTGTTTTGGTCCTGAAGAAGCGCCAATGACCTTTATGGCAATAAAGGCGTGAAACATGTCGACCTATTAGACCTTTTACATTAGGACATACTATGCCCTTTAGGACAATATTTCTTTGTATGCTGCCTAGGGTGCCATCATTTCTACACATGCTGTATGACACCCCCTAGCAAGCTTTTAATTATCTTGCACGTCACTATGCACCTTGTATAGAGCACCCACTTTCCCCGCACACCCACATGCACCATCCGGCAGTCCTTAAAAGATCTCCGATAAAGTGACCCTTCGGGGGACCCGTTGGGAATTGCAGCGCCGGCCCAACGAGAAGCACCTGCCCGATGATGAAGCATGACATCCTCCGGGGTGTGTGAGGGCAACAAGTAAAAGGACATGTTCTTCCCACTTCACTAGTGGATTCACTCACAATACCTGAGGTCTTATCTTTTCCTGTATCTTTCTTTCATTTGATAGGTTTGGGTGACTATTTGCACCCGACCACAGGAACAGTGTTCTTTTGTTGTTAATGCAGCCTTACATGCCATGGGACACTGTGGCCAATGCTGTAGTGTGGTAGGTGTGCACAGGTGTCCCTGGCAAGTAATTGTGTGTTTAATCCGTCAAATAGTCACACCAATGAGGTCCGACGTGGGTGACAATGCGTACGCATTGCACGGTTCATGACCGAGCCGTGCGTACGCTTTACCATTGACTGCAAGGAGGTCCGATGCGGGTGACAATGCGTACGCAATGCACGGTTCATGACCGAGCTGTGTGTACGCTTTGCAGTTGACTGCAATGAGGTCTGACGCAGGTGACAATGCGTACGCATTGCACGGTTCTTGACCGAGCCGTGCGTACGCTTTGCCATTGACAGCAATGAGGTCCGACACGGGAGACAATGCGTACGCATTGCACGGTTCATGACCGAGCCAGGCGTACGCTTTGCCATTGACTGCAATGAGGTCCGACGCAGGTGACTTTGTGTACGCATTTCCCGGTTTATGACCGAGCCGGATGCGGGTGACTATCACACATGCGCTTCAGGCAGGCATGGTCCGAGACAGGCGTACGCCTTGGCCATTGAATCGTATGGAAACGGGTGCATGTGTATTTTCTAAAATACGCGTTGTACAGTCAGTTGACCGAGCCAGGTGCACCCATTTGCTCTGGACTGTCATGGAGACGGATGCGGATTCAAAACTTGTACGAGTTGTGTGCTGGAAATTCAGTTGGATGCCTACAACAATGTTGCGATTACTAGTGTTTAATGAAGGTGAAGATTTGAACGATGCGGAAGACGTGTACGAGTCTTACATTTCCATGGATTGGCCAGATTCATAGAATGCAACCGTGTTGCACCTATCACTGGGGACACATGACACAGAGTCTGCCTCTGCAGCACAGATATAAGGCTGGCTGGCCCCCAGGGAGCTCACTTGCCTGTACTACATGCTACTGGACCACATCCCTGCTACCACTGCTGCTGTCT
This sequence comes from Triturus cristatus, assembly GCF_964204655.1. Taxonomy (NCBI): domain Eukaryota; kingdom Metazoa; phylum Chordata; class Amphibia; order Caudata; family Salamandridae; genus Triturus; species Triturus cristatus. The sequence goes on from NC_140581.1 coordinate 649,701,573, forward strand.
CTGCGTCCACTGGCTCCTGCTTTGGCACGTACTCTGGAGAGGGCCCCAGCCTTCACTGAGGAGGAGAACCAGGCCCTGCTGGATGGGCTCCTTCCACATAACAGCAAGCCGTATGGGAAACCAGGGGAACGGGTGAGTGTGCAGTCCACTGCCTTCCTAATTGTGCATGTTGTCTGACTAGCAGTACTAGCAGTGTGTACACCAGTGGCAAACATTCTCACTGACTACTTTCATCCCCCAAAGTGTGTAGGTACATGTAATGAACAGGTGTTCTGCTGCTAAAGTGCATTAGTGCAAGCTTAAACTTCCCAGGCATTGTTAACATGTCAGACATGCAGGTTATTTGTCCTTTCCCATGGTTGCACTACCTGTGTAACTCATTTTCCTTCGTGATGATGACATGTATATCCAAATGTGTCCAGCACAAATATGGGGCATGTGTGTTAATGGAATTTTAACTTTGTCATCCTCACAGGTTGATGCCCACCAGAAGCAGGAGATATGGCTGACCATCGCCCGGGCAGTTCGTTCAGTGGGGGTCTACAAGTGCTAGATCCGCAACTGCCAGAAGAGGTGGCAGGACCTTTGGGGCTGGACCCGGAGGATCGCTCCAGTCCAGCTGAAGCTGTCACCTCCACGCACGAGGGGCAGACACCGGACCCTGACCCCCCACATGCTCCGGATCCTGATGGTGGCCTTCCCGGACCTGGCTAGGCAGCTGAAGGACAGACAGCAGCAGGAAGGGGATAAGACCATGCCTAATCTGTGTACTATGTCTGACATGCTAATTGCAGTCTTTTGGCCTGGTCACACTTCCACATTACGTAGGTCTTGTAGTCCAATACTCAGGTCCCTCAATTGTGTGATGCACCCTCCTCATCTGTTCCACAGGTGTGGCCCCTACAGTCTAATGCTTGTGTCACTAGGGCACTGTGTCCCTGCAGTCAGCTATGCTTGAGCTTCCGGACAGCATCTGTTCCCGTGACTCTGTTGTGTGTTTCATGGGTGGTTCAATTGTTTACCCAATGCCTGGGATCTGACATGTGATTTGTGTGTGCCCTTGATATGTGTTACAATTGCTGGCCTGACTCACCACATGTGGCTGGGGTATTTCAAACAAACCCATGCAGCAGGGGACTCCAATTTGTGGGCCTCAGGAGTATGTATATAAAGTATGTCACACTTGCTTAGCCACCTGACTACTGTCCAGGGCCAAACACTGTTTCATGTAGACCTGGGCAGTCATGCTTCCTCAAGGGCATTTAGAGACACTCTGTAATCCCACTCCTGTGTATCAACTTACAGGTTGTGCTTAGTGACATGTGCCTTCAGGTGTCTGCCTCTGTGTCATTATGGTGTGGCTTCCTGTTACTTACAACTGGGGTGTCCATGATTTTGAGGGTCAGCAGGACATCCGAGATGCAACTGTGAGAGACAAGACCTGTGTGACAAATAGGTGTGTAATCATCTGACAGCGCACAATGGTGTATGCAACTGTGTACTTCAGGCAGCTGGGTTACATGCACGGCAGACTGTGATGTGCTAATGTACAGGGAGTTGTGTTTGCAGAGACTCATATGTCTCATTTGCATGATGTGGGGTCTTTTGGGTCCTGGATATGTTGTTTGCAGGGGATGGGCAAGTGCACTTGTCATCTGCAGAGTTAGCTTTACCCCTGAGCTATGATTGTGACAAAGTGCATACTGTTGTTGTCTAGATGCCCTGCCCCTGTGACAGGAGACAGTGTTGACTGACTTTCCAGACATGCCAGAGCCTGGTATTTAACTTGCTATGAGTGATCCTGCATTGTGTTCAAGTGTGCACCACGCACCCCATTGTGGCATTGACTATCAGGACATGAGAACATCATAGTGTGTGTTGCTGGAATGCATCACAAGCATGTGAAATGAGTCTCTGCCCATCCCTTCATCCTGACACCTGTACTGAGTCAGTGGCAAGAGATGTGCTGTGTGTATAGTGACATACTCCTACATGTTCACTTGCATGTCCAACTAATGTGTGGGTGGTGCATGTCAGGACATTGGGGTATTAGCATCCAACATGTAACAGACATATGGGTGCAAGTCAATGAGGGATATGTGCGCCATGGTTGATGTTGAGAATGACAATTGGTTATTCTAAACAGTGTTGGCACTTTGAGCAGTGTTCAGCTGATGATGCAAGGGTTTGCCCTGTGATGTGATGTACTCACTGTGGTGTGTGCAGTCAGTGCAGGTGACTGATGTTGTTCTCTTTCTTCCTATTCCTATCCAGATACATCCACAGCCACAGGAGGGGACAGTGCCACGGACCAGGAGGAGCCACAGAGCCTGACAGGGACAGAAGGAGAGGAGTCGGGGGGACCCAGTGGCACAGAGGGCGAGTGGAGCCACACCGAGGAGTCGTCAGCACCATCCATCCCAGCTGAGGGCCACTGCAGCCCTGCGGATGACTCCCTTGTGGAGGCAGGTGTCAGCAGCCACCAAACCCAGCTACTGAGGCTGTCCCCGCCACTGCCCCCACCACCACCATCACCACCCTCCCATCGGCTCCCATCCCAGAGGTCCGTGGAGGCTTCCGTGTTCGGGAGCATGTCTCCTTTGTGCCAGGCACTGCATCCCCTGCACCTGTGTCCCCTACTGCCCTGAGTGAGGAATCTGTGGGATTACTTAGACAGATCCATGTAGGGCAGACATCGAGGCTGAGTATCCTCCATGCACACACCACTCTGTTGACACAACTGGTGGAGGACCAATCAGTCCGTGGCCTCCTCCCTGACGGCAGCAGTGTCCCTCCTCCAACAGTCCCGCACCCCTCCTACCCCTGCACCACCCACGATTCCTAGTAGCCTACCTGTCCCAAGCACACACACACCTGCACATTCTCACAAAGCCACAGACACGGGCAGCACACAGACACCCAAACCAAGGGCTAGATGTGCACACAAGCAAGCGCAGGGGACTGATACCACACTCACAGGGGCTGGTTTGCAGACACACACACAGTCATCCACAACCACTCTGCAGTCCTCCGAAACCTCTCCCTCCCAGCCCCCTTCCCTTGCCTCAGCTGCAACCCCATCTCCACAGAAGCTCTTCCTCTGTGACTTTGACCTCTTCCCCACCGGCCCAGCAGATCCAGATTACAAGGGGAAGAGTAAGTCCCCACACACAGAGGGGAGTGTCCCTCACACCCGGACACCCTCCCCCAGGCACAGTCAGACTGAGGCCCCCACCCGCATGTCCCCCTGGAGCCGGAAGAGCAAGACCTCACTGCCGCCACGCAGCTCCAAGGCAAAGTCTCCGTCCTCCATGACCAGGCCACCACTGCAGAGGTATCCCCGCTACACCCTGCCCCAGGTCCCCCCACCCACAGATACACCATCCCAAAAAGGCTGAGGCCCTCCCCCCCTACCACTTGTTCCTCCACACCCGGTCAGACGGTTAGTGCCACTGATGTGGGGACCGTGTCCCCCCCTCTGTCGTGCCGACCTCACCTGCACCCCATTCTGCTCACATGGATTTAGGCACTGCAGTGGAGTCCACGACCACCCCGTCTGACTTGGCCATGGGCTACCAGATGTGTGGGTGCATGACACACTGTTAATTGGTGTTTCATCATTGGGATTTTTCAGTTCTGAGTTGTGGTGATGTTGTCAGATGCAGATGGGACACAGTCAGGGTTCCCAAGGCACTTGTTAGTTCGCAAAATCATGTAGTTGTCCCTAGGTGATACCTTTCAGTGATTGAAACATGTGTATGTGTGTGTTACTAATCCCACTTGTCCGGTTCAGGGCTGCAATGTTTGCAGGTGTCAGCATGTGTGCCTTGTGGTTCTCCTTGGCTTCTGCATTGTCCTGGGACTGTGGGAGGTATTCTAACGGTTACGTGAGCTTTGACATCATGGCCAGGTACCGCATACTGTGCAGTATGTCTGTCATTCACCAGGGTTGATGAGTCTGTGCACCTTAGTTCCTCCCAACATTCCTGTGTTTGTCATGGGTGCATGTGCAATGTCACCTGTCCAAGTGGGCTTCACAGATGCACATTGTTGCAGTTGAGGGTGTGTGGTGTTGAGGGTGGACTGATGTACATGTTTGCATGGATGGGCCCCTAGCTCCTGTTTGTCCATGGATGACGGGCCATGCTGAGTGATTTGTGTTTGTGTAGATGTGATGTACGTTTGTGGCACAGGACACATGTCTTTTTTTCACGGTTTGTAAGACATCTACCTTTGTAATCACAGTGGAGGTGTCATGCATGCTTGTGTCACCCCAAAGTCTGGTCCCTGGGGATAGTGCTGTCATGTGTCAGTCTCTTGCTATGTTAGTTTGTGTTCATTCCAGCTTGTGTCACATGTGTCTGTTGTGCTCCCTCTCATCTCACAATGCCTGATTGCCCACTAAGGGTGTCCCAATGATGGTTGACTTTTGTATGGCACTGCGTCCACATCTGTGTCACTGTGGTTCAGCCCCCCTCATGTGTTGTGTAGTTGCTTGGGGATACTGAGACACACACACACACACACATGTTGTGTCAGATGTGCAGTGTGAGGTTGCCTGTTTGTGTTTGTGCATCTGCATCAGTGCATTGGTATTGCTGTTGTGGGCCATTGTCTGGATGCTGTTTCTGTGATTTTCCCTGCTGTCCTTGTGAGTCATATCACATCATTCTGCACATTCATCCTGGTTGTTAGGTGCCATTGCTGGCATGGAATGTGAGTTTCTGACCTGACACCTACAGTCTACACAGGTTGTTTTGATTAGTGTGTCTATTTTCGAGATGTGTGTATGCTTTGTGATAGTCACTTCTGCTCTTGTGTCATTGTACACTGTATGCATTTTCAGCCTCCATGTGTGGTGCTTGTCTGTACATGGCTGAGAGTATGTTTTGTTTTCACAGCACTGTTAGCCTCACCACATCTCTGTGGGTATGGGACACAACCACTAGTTTGCCCCAAAAGTGTTTCATGTGTTGGGACTGGGAATCATACATGCTGTTTGGCATTTGCAGCTTTGACCATAATGACACTTACCTTTTGGCCACTGTGATGAGGGGGGTTTAGACCCCATCACCACAATGCTCGACATTTGCTACAGTTTGTAACCCCACACTTAACTTTTGTTCTACACATTGAGGGGGTGTTATTTTTACATTGACACAGTGCTATAGTGATGCTTGCCTTGTGTAGGCCACACTCATTTGTTGGTCACACATGTGCTGTTAGTTACAATGTATGTTCGAAGTCATAATCACTGTTGTGGGCCTTTGTCACAGACTACACACTGTTGTCATGATGTTAGGGGGGATGTATTTTGCTGACATACCTAATGTTGGAGTATGATGGATGTGTGGCGCATCACCCATCCTATGAGTGGGGTTGGCAGGGGTGATGTTCAACAGGTCCCCTATGAGTGGGGGTGGCAGGGATGATGGGCAACATAAGCCCTATGAGTGGAGGTGGCATTAGTGATGGGCAACAGGTCCCCTATGGGTGGGGGTGGCAGGGGCGATGGGCAACAGGTCCCCTATGAGTGGGGGTGGCAGGGGTGATGGGCAACATAAGCCCTATGAGTGGGGGTGGCAGGGGCGATGGTCAACAGGTCCCCTATGGGTGGGGGTGGCAAGGGTGATGGGCAACAGGTCCCCTATGAATGGGAGTGGCATTAGCGATGGGCAACAGGTCCCCTATGGGTGGGGGTGGCAGGGGTGATGGCCAAAAGGTCCCCTATGAGTGGGGGTGGCAGGGGTGATGGGCAACATAAGACCTATGAGTGGGGGTGGCAGGGGTGATGTGCAACATAAGCCCTATGAGTGGGGGTGGCAGGGGTGATGGGCAATAGGTCCCCTATGAGTGGGGGTGGCATTAGTGATGGGCAACAGGTCCCCTATGGGTGGGGGTGGCAGGGGTGATGGGCAACAGGTCCCCTATGAGTGGGGTTGGCAGGGGTGATGGGCAACATAAGCCCTATGGGTTGGGGTGGGCAGGTGTGATGGGCAACAGGTCCCCTATGAGTGGGGGTGGCAGGGGTGATGTGCAACATAAGCCCTATGAGTGGGGGTGGCAGGGGTGATGGACAACAGGTCCCCTATGAGTGGGGGTGGCAGGGGTGATGTGCAACATAAGCCCTATGAGTGGGGGTGGCAGGGGTGCCGGGCAACGTAACCCCTATGAGGGTAATTGGTCAGTTACATGTTCTGGAACTCTGAGGAGTATGTCTTTTAGTATGTCAGTAGAAGGTTTTTGAGAGCTAATGCTAGCTTCTTTCAGAGAGTTTAAAGTGTCTCTCACTTCTATTTCAGCTATGTTAGGGGGTGGGTATGCTCCTTAACATTTAATATAGTAGTTTCTTTTGTTGTAGTCCTCCCATAACATGTATTCGCATAATATTTGCTGCATTTCCAATTAATTGTGTAGCCTGTCTTCTTTTTTGGGATGTAGACATATCCCATATAGCATATTAACAGTTTTCCATTCTGGGAAGTAATGTATTTTGCACCTTCAGTCTTTCTGATGTTTCAAATGCTATGAGAAATGTACATAAAGAATATTTATTGTATTGTAATTGTTTTTATTGTAATATTCATTTACATATACAAAGTTATACTTACATGCTTGAATTTGTTGAAAATTTTTTGACGCTTAGACGTTTCTGTTGGTGCTTGGCTTTAGCATTTCTTTTTATTTCCTGCAGAAACAAAAAAGAATGTTAATACATTTGTTTAACAGCATTTTCTGTATTGTGGTGTCTGTGTGGTTAGTGGGTGCTTTGGGTAGGGATTTTTAGTTGTTCTAGTAGTTAAATTGTTATTTATACTTACTTTTTTTTGCAAGGTTGTTTTTTGATGATCTTTGTAGTTATTTGAGTGTCTTTTGGAGTTTCTGTTGAGGATACATCATTAAAAAAATAATACATTAATTATTTAATTATTGTAAACATACTTTACTAATATTTTATAGAGTTGTATCATTGAATTGATAGTTTACTTACTTTGTGAAATTGAAATCCGAGTTTTCAATGAGGAAGTTCAATGTTGTAGAAGCAATCTAACAGAGATTCTCCTTATTCTTGGTTTTGTTGTTGTAGAATAAAATAATGTTACATTTTCTTTAGTTTATATAGTGTTTGTTTAATTGTCTTTTCAATTTTATTGGGTTATTTAAGTTGTAGGTGTTTTTCATTCATTCTTAATAATGTTTTCAATTAATTTGGTCGTTGTTTCCTTATCTGGAAACGCTAATTAATGTTTATTTAAACTTTTTATTCATACTTTATTTAAAAGCATATTAGTATATAATTTGAAATTTATATTGTATTGATTGTATAATAATAATTATTTATTTTATATATTCTGTTTGTAAGGAATAATTAAGTTGGTGGAATTAATTATGTTATTGTTTTTTTATTATAATTTACTTAACTTTTATTTGTTTTATATATTATGTCGTGTGTGTTTGTGATATTGTTTATTTTTTTGTTATATTTTCAGGTATTACAAATATTTTTTAGGTGTCGATATTTTGTTTTTGGCGATAATTGTGTGGTCTATATTTTTGTTAACGAGATTTATGTCATTTTGTATGTTTATTTAATGTTTACGATATTAGTTATAACAATATTTATTTGATCGATATTTGTATTATCGATGTCAATGTTTGACTATATTTTTATGTCGATATTTGTGTATTTTTTAAAATATGTATAGAATATCGATATTTATGTTATTGATATTTGTGTGTTGATAATTTTGTAGGTTGATTGTGTGAGTGTCAATGTTATGTCAGTGATCCGTATTGGCAATGTGGGCACCTTACCTACATCCATCTCATCCCCTGATTGGGCTGCCTCTGCACCCTCGTGAATATACACACCCAACCCTCATTATCCCTGGAGAAGAGTAGAGAAGAGTTGTCTCACCATCCTTTACAGAGGAAACAGCTCTGTTGCATCAGGCTCGAAGGGGAAGAACTGCAGAGTATTTTGGCTGGAGTTAGTACAAGAACATTCACAGAAGCTTAAGTAAACACTGGAGGATCAATACCCTTTTTTACCATGCAAACAAAAGCCAATGCCCACTGGTTACAAATAACCAGAATGGGAAATGTAGGCCTGGGCAGAATTCTGCTACACTAACATCCGGGAAGTGACAAAATAACTCCGCCAAAGTACGCGGAGGTCCGCAAGCGACAGAGTGAGTTCTATTGTGCCATTTGCACTGATTTTTAGCGCTGGGTGTTTGTCCCGCTCTGTAACATCGCGATACCAAAGGGGATGATGGACGGAGCGTTTGAGCAAATCAAACACTCACCCCCAGTCAACTGATCTGGGTTTAATCCATCATCATTCTTTAGCTCACTCCACCACCCCAGTTCAGACATGGCCATATGCAAATCAGTCTGACCCTGTGCCTCATGGGAACAGTCCAGCCCGAACTGCCAAACCATGTCTTCCCTGGACCGGAAACAAGCATCCTGGGACCGGTTTCGGGTTCATAACCCTCATCAGCCAGGCTATCTTGAATGCAGTTGTAAAGTGAGCAAGGGACTAAGCCTGGGCGAAGCACTACGCTACGCTCGCGTAGTTTGCGAAGTTCGCGCTACTTCGCACTACGCGAACTGCACGTAGCACTGTGCGAACATGCGTAGCGTAGTGTTGCGTAGTGCTGCGGTCATTTTTTGCTTGCTCGCGGTCCTCAACGTCAAGTTGGCGACCGCGAGCAAGCAAAATGACATCCCGGCGAGACTTTTTCCTTGTTCGCGATCAGCAACATCAAGTTGGCGATCGCGAGCATGGAAAATAAACCTCCCGGCGAGATTCCCAACGCGAGGAGGTCAGGTTTCACATTGCGAGGGGTCATGTATGCTCGCGACCGCTCGCGATGAGAAACTACCAGTTCGCGTTGAGAAAGCTGCCGCTCGAGTAAAAATCTACTCGAGCAGCAGAAAACTACAGCTCGCACTGTGCAAGATGCCATTTTAAATGATTGCACAGTGCCGGTTGCTTGTCCGCACTGTGCAATCATTGAAAACAACATCTTGCACAGTGCGAACATGTTACTACGCAGTTCGCGAAGTGCTACGCGTAGCTCGCGTAGTGCGAACTTCACTTTGCGTAGCTTCGCGAAGTGCTACTTCGCGAACTATGCCCACCCTTACAAGGGACCCACGTCTGGGCATACCCTGCCAACTTAGGGCGAACAAAGCGATACCAAAGTGGATGATGGACGGAGCGTTTGAGCAAATCAAACACTCACCCCCAGTCAACTGATCTGGGTTTAATCCATCATCATTCTTTAGCTCACTCCACCACCCCAGTTCAGACATGGCCATATGCAAATCAGTCTGACCCTGTGCCTCATGGGAACAGTCCAGCCCGAACTGCCAAACCATGTCTTCCCTGGACCGGAAACAAGCATCCTGGGACCGGTTTCGGGATCATAACCCTCATCAGCCAGGCTATCTTGAATCCAGTGGCAAAGTGAGCAAGGGACCCACGTCTGGGAATACCCTGCCAACATAGGGCGAACAAAGTGATACCAAAGGGGATGATGGAGGGAGCGTTTGAGCAAATCAAACACTCACCCCCAGTCAACTGATCTGGGTTTAATCCATCATCATTCTTTAGCTCACTCCACCACCCCAGTTCAGACATGGCCATATGCAAATCAGTGTAACCCTGTGCCTCATGGGAATAGTCCAGCCCGAACTACCAAACCATGTCTTCCCTGGACCGGAAACAAGCACCCTGGGACCGGTTTCGGGTTCATAACCCTCATCAGCCAGGTTATCTTAAATCCAGTGGCAAAGTGAGCAAGAGACCCACGTCTGGACATACCCTGCCAACTTAGGGCGAACAAAGTGATACCAAAGGGTATGATGGACGGAGCGTTTGAGCAAATCAAACACTCACCCCCAGTCAACTGATCTGGGTTTTCATCCATCATCATTCTTTAGCTCACTCCACCACCCCAGTTCAGACATGGCCATGTGCAAATCAGTCTGACCCTGTGCCTCATGAGAATAGTCCAGCCCGAACTGCCAAATCATGTCTTTCCTGGACCGGAAACAAGCATCCTGGGACCGGTTTCGGGTTCGGGTTCATAACCCTCATCAGCCAGGCTATCTTGAATCCAGTGGTAAAGTGAGCAAGGGACCCACGTCTGAGCATACCCTGCCAACTTAGGGCGAACAAAGCGATACCAAAGGGGATGATGAAAGGAGCGTTTGAGCAAATCAAACACTCACCCCCAGTCAACTGATCTGGGTTGTATCCATCATCATTCTTTAGCTCACTCCACCACCCCAGTTCAGACATGGCCATATGCAAATCAGTCTGACCCTGTGCCTCATGGGAATAGTCCAGCCCGAACTGCCAAACCATGTCTTCCCTGGACCGGAAACAAGCATCCTGGGACCGGTTTCGGGTTCATAACCCTCATCAGCCAGGCAATCTTGAATCCAGTGGTAAAGTGAGCAAGGGACCCACGTCTGGGCATACCCTGCCAACTTAGGGCGAACAAAGCGATACCAAAGGGGATGATGGACGGAGCGTTTGAGCAAATCAAACACTCACCCCCAGTCAACTGATCTGGGTTTAATCCATCATCATTCTTTAGCTCACTCCACCACCCCAGTTCAGACATGGCCATATGCAAATCAGTCTGACCCTGTGCCTCATGGGAACAGTCCAGCCCGAACTGCCAAACCATGTCTTCCCTAGACCGGAAACAAGCATCCTGGGACCGGTTTCGGGTTCATAACCCTCATAAGTCAGGCTATCTTGAATCCAGTGGTAAAGTGACATAACATCAGCTCTGTAACATCAGCGCAAATGGCATCACACGTAGCACAAGAGGGCGCTGCTTCTTTCTGCCCCTCACATAGTAGTTCTACTTCAGCGGCAGTTTTCTCAACGCAAACGGAAGGTTTCTCAACAGGAGTGGGAGCGACAATCTGCAACCGCCCGCAACCGTCCGTATCTTGTTGGGAAGTGATCTAGTGTTGGATTTTACTCCCTCACTCTCGTCAATTTACCTTTGGCAAGCTCAAGTGAGGAGCGGAGCTTTTCGGAACTCTGTGAGCTCCGCGGAGAGTGAAAAAATCTGAAAACTCCACAACTGGAGCGGACTTCATCACCAAGGCCTAGAAATGATTAAGCAAATAAACAGTACTGAGCTCAGCCTAAACACTATAAAAGAGGAGTTGAGAGCCATCCGCCTTATGATGATGCAACATCAGTATGTGCTGGGCTTAATGACTGCTATGGACGGTGGGGTGTGTTCCAAGACTTGTGCTTCCTTTTGTACTTGTATCTCCAGGTATGTCATGGATAAAAGGTCACTAGCCCAACTGCATCATAACTACACAAACATGAAGAAGGAGGGAGGTGCCCTGGAGCAGGACTGGTTGCAAAGTATTTTTGCATGGATCCCCTTATGGGTATCCAAACTATTTACAGCATTTGCACCAATTCTCATTGTTGTACTTTTGTTATGTGGTTTTAAACAAGTAGGGGTTTCTTGCTGCAAAAAATTAGGTAGTATGCACTTTGCCAGGGAAAAGCAACCAACAATACACACAAACACACACACATGCTTTCAAATAACAAAACTGTCATGACATATGACGAGGATAGAGTAGTTGATGAATCAACTAGCGGGGCAATGTCAGAATGGGTAAATACAATGTCAATACATGTCATTATATGTGCAGGCTCAACAATGGCAATCTCTGGAATTGCAATGTGAGCCTATGCCAATGCTGGTACCCGCACAATGCCCTCCAATGCAAAGTCAATGTATACTGTAACTTGTGTACTCGCAACACCACTGACATCAGCAATTGGGATACCAATGTATGCCATCATCCAAGCTCATATGACAATATTATTGTTGTCAATATACGTTCATTAACCCTGGGCGGGTAACTCTGCTCCGCCATGGGTGCATGCAATGGACGCATTGATGTACACACAGTCAGATTGGTCACACTGCCGTTCCCTCCCATGGGATTCCCAAGACTACACCAATGCAGAAGAAACCTGAAGAGCACAAATCAGAATGTAATGTGAAGTCACAGCTTCCAAATCAACTTTGCAAGTACAGGTAGGGCAAATGCATGCCACAGGCACCCAGGCTAGCAGCCACTTAGATGCCACAGCATCGCACTACCAACATCACAGAGGCCAGCGCTGGCACAGGCTCTGTATACATGCAGCCACTCCCATCCAAAGTCAGACTCCCCAAATGCTCACCCCTGGCTTGCTGCTGATGCTCCTTCAAATGTACATCCAGGTCAGGCTGTGTCACTGCCAAGATGCACCCCATTAGTGGTGTCATGCTGCACCGTGCCAGACGCCCAGTGCGAGGAAGCAGCCCCAGGGTAATCTCTGCCACATTCTTTGCCAGCCGGCTGATGTCATCCCATCTCTTGTGGCAGTGGGTGCGCCGTCGGTTTGAGACCCCCAGGGCTCGCACCTTCACTGCAATGGCCATCCACACGGCCTTACACTGGTGTACCTTGAGCTGCAGGCATGGGAGACAAGCGGGAGAAATGATCAGGTATACAGTGTCATGTAACAACATCTATCAGTATAGCAGCAAGATACAACCAAATCACATATCCAACGATAGAATAATCAGAGACTATAGTACAGCCCACATGTGACCCCTGTATGGGAAAAGCTGATGTTAAAGCATGCAGGTGTGAGGGGGAACACAGTCCCTGCACATCTCACACACATGCAGGATGCCAGCAACGAAATCTGCCTGCCCACATCGCCAGTCATATGTTGGGTTGAGCAACACATACATCACATATCAACCTGTGTTGGGGGGTGACCCGCTGTGTCCAAGACTGCGCAGCCCTCAATGTCCCTACCCTGTGAATAGATAACTGTGTAATGGATGTCACATTGAGGGACATGATCTCCCAAATACAAAATGCCCTTCACAAGGGCGGTTGTGTGCATGCTACAGTGCTGAGATGGGTCACAGCTGGAGTGCAATGTGAAAAGACTGATGTCATACTCTATGGGGCCTGATTCACAGAATTAACTTAAGACAAAATCCTAAACTTACTACTTTTGGTATTCACAGAATGCACTTACTACTTTTGGTATTCACAGAATGCACTTACTACTTTTGGTATTCACAGAATGGATTTACGACTACTAAATTTACGTCTGCACTCGGGCTGGAAATTCCGGCCCGGAGGTGGAGCTTCCGACCCAGAGGCGGAGCTTCCGGCCCGGAGGTGGGGATTCCGGCCAGTGGCGGAGATTTAGCCATAGCCAAATTCTCCTCCTCTGGGCCGGAAGCTCCGCCTCCGGCCCGGAAGCCCCGCCTCCGGGCCGGAAACTCCGTAGTAGTAGTAAGTGCATTCTGTGAATACCAAAAGTAGTAAGTTTAGGATTTTTTCTTAAGTTAATTCTGTGAATCGGGCCCATTAAGTGAAGTGATGTGTCCTTGTCTTAGTAGACGGGGACTGTGCAGGCCAGCTGGGCCCACACTGAGATGGACTACAGGGGCACACACAGCCATCCAGCGAAGCAATAACTGTCCTGACTACAGCATGAACAACCTTCTGTGTCACTGTATGGCTGACAACACAACACAGACCACTCATACTTACATGTGCAGGGAGGGAAAGATGTGGCATTGGATACACACACCCTCCCACTGGAGACAGCATGTCAGGCAGTGCATTACACTACTCCACACTTCCAGGCACATACTGCATCAGTAAACTACATATGTGGCCCCCCTGCCCTACCACAACACTGTTTAAGACTCACCACGACATTTGGGGCACCATATAGCCTTGGGTACTGTGTGAGTACCTCGTCCACCAGGACCTCCAGCTCCTTGCTCATGGAGGGACTGGCACGGATCTTCTCTGTCCTTGCCATCACTGTGGACGTGAGACAACAGCAGGGGAGTTTGGTGGCGAGGGTCCCCAGGCAGCAGTCCCTGGAGGCAGCAGCAGGTGAGGGGTGTCAGGCAGCAGTCCCTGGAGGCAGCCGCAGGTGAGGGGTGTCAGGCAGCAGTCCCTGGAGGCAGCCACAGGTGAGGGGTGTCAGGCAGCAGTCCCTGGAGGCAGCAGCAGGTGAGGGGTGTCAGGCAGCAGTCCGTGGAGGCAGCAGCAGGTGAGGGGTGTTAGGCAGCAGTCCCTGGAGGTAGCAGCAGGTGAGGGGTGTCAGGCAGCTGTCCCTAGAGGCAGCAGCAGGTGATGGGTCTCAGGCAGCAGTCCCTGAAGGCAGCAGCAGGTGAGGGGTCTCAGGCAGCACTCCCTGGAGGCAGCAGCAGGTGAGGGGTCTCAGGCAGCAGGCTCTGTGAGCAGTGGCAATGTGAGGTTCACTCCCACATATGTAGCCCCCTGGGGTCATTTCAAAGGTGCCAAACTGCAGCAATTGGTGGTCCATGTCTGCCTCTTTCAAATGCATCCACGACCGCCTCCGCGGTGGCGGAGCACGCCTACCACGATGTTCAAAATTGCATCATGCCACCGCTATCGAGCTTCCCATTGGCTATATGGCAAACTCCATGGTGGTGTAACACCACTGGGGTCCGGGTTGCGCTACCGCGATGGTGCATCTTTCAAATGCAGCCAATGAACGCCTCCACGGTGGAGGAGCATGCCTACCGAGATCTTCAAAATTGCATCATGCCACCATTATCAAGCTTCCCATTGGCTCTACAGCGAACTCCATGGCGGTGTAACACCGCTGGGGCCCGGGGTGTGCTACTGCGATGGTGCATCTTTCAAATGCAGCCAATGACCGCCTCCGTGGTGGCGGAGCACGCCTACCGCGATCTTCAAAATTGCATCATGCCACCGCTATCGAGCTTCCCATTGGCTCTATGGCGAGCTCCATGGCAGTGTAACACCGCAGGGGCCCGGGGTGCGCTACCGCAATGGTGCATCTTTCAAATGCGGCCAATGCCCGCCTCCGCGGTGGCAGAGCACGCCGACCACGATCTTCAAAATTGCATCATGCCACCACTATCGAGCTTCCCATTGGCTCTAAGGCAAGCTCCATGGCAGTGTAACACTGCTGGGGCCCGGGGTGCACTATCGCGATTTTAGTGACGGAGCATGCCAACCGACATTTCCACATGTCTACATGCCTATGAGTACCGCACTTGTGTGAATGGGGGTGCTGGTGACACACCGCCAGTGCCAGCTACCACGATATGGGTGCCATACATTGACACGAGGCACCGCCATTCAGGCGGCGGAGCATGCCAACCGTCATATGGGCATGTTTACATGCCTATGAGTACCGCACTTGTGTGAATGGGGGTGCTGGTGACACACCGCCGGTGCCAGGCGGTAGCTACTGCGATATGGGTGCCATGCATTGACACGAGGCACTGCCATTCAGGCGGCAGAGCATGCCAACCACAATATGGGCATGTCTACATGCCTATGAGTACCGCACTTGTGTGAATGGGGATGCTGGTGACATACCGCCGGTGCCAGGTGGTAGCTACCGCGATATGGGTGCCATGCATTGACACGAGGCACTGACATTCAGGTGGGGGAGCATGCCAATCACAATATGGGCATGTCTACATGTCTATGAGTACCGCACTTGTGTGAATGGGGGTGCTGGTGACACACCGCCGGGGCCAGGTGGTAGCTACCGCGATATGGGTGCCATGCATTGACACGAGGCACCGCCATTCTGGCGGCGGAGTATGCTAACCGCCATTTCCACATGTCTCCATGCATATGAGTACTGCACTGGTGTGAATGGGGGTGCTGGTGACACACCGCCGGTGCCAGGCGGTAGCTACCATGATATGGGTGCCATGCAATGGCGATATCCATCTGTCACACAGTGCATAATGCCAACATGTTCAATGGCACATCATTGTGCACACGATGCCAATGTTCAATTTACTCCACTGATTGCTACACATGCCATGTTTGTGTATGTGTAACATACATTTGTCTGTACCCACTCACATTTCACTTGAGGATTTGATGTTGGTGTAGGCAGGACAGTGTACTCCTGGACTGTACAATGTGTACACATGTCAATGTGTTGAGGTCCAGTGACAATCACAGCAATGCTCGTTTCGATGAATGTTGATCTAATTAGCATTGCCTCTCATGTCTACTCATGAACACATTCATCATTCCAGCGCCGACTGTGGTCATTGTGTCGTGGATGTGTGCCAGGTTGTAATGACGCATCAAGGTGTGACCGGTACAGCAGCTAGGTAGGAGACAGTGGTTTTGATTAGTTACACATATGCTGGATGCTAGACTCCCTGGCGTGCACATATGTACTGTGCCCATATTCGTATGTGCATTCACAAAGCCAAAGGTGGTGTTTGAGGTACTTGTCTTGTGTAAGTTGACACGTGTGCCCTTTGTGTAGCTGAAGGTGTCCCTCCATGTAAGCTGGTCTGTTAGTCACTCTAGATGTCAGTCATTGTTGTTGTTGTGTCATCCTGAACGTGAGATGCTGTGCACATCTCTTAGTGTATTGTATTGACATGTGTCCACTATCAACTCCAATAGGAGAAGGCCAAATTTGATTCGTCACTTGACGGTGCTGGAGGACATGGAGGATGTTGCGATCATATGCAAATGCCGCCTGGACAGAGCCACCCTGAAAACTCTTTGTGATCTGTTGAAGCCCCACCTGCAGCCACGCAGGACATATCCAACAGCTTTCACCCCTACTTATATGGTGATGGCAGCCCTGCATTTTTTTTGCAACAGGATTGTTCCAGGAGACTGTGGCCAGCGCTAGTGGGATGTCACAACCGATGTTCAGCATGGTCCTGCATGATGTACTGTCCGCCATGATGCTATACAAGGACAGATACATCCATTTCCCCATGGTTGCTGAATTGCCAGCTGTGAAGGGAGAGTTCTATCCCCTTGGACACATTCCCAATGTTGTCGGGGCCATTGATTGCACCCATGTCGCTCTTGTGCCACCACAGGCAAGTGAGCACATTTACCGCAATCGCAAGAATTACCACTCCATCAATGTGCAGGTGGTGTGCCTGGCAGATATGACCATCTCACAGGGGTGTGCCTAATTCCCAGGCTCGGCCCACGACTCCCACATCCTCAGGAACAGCATAGTGCCCCAGCTGATAGCTAATCTTCTTCCAGAGCGTGCATGGATTGTGGGTGAGTATGTCTAGTCATGTGGCGTGCTGTGTGTGTGACCTGCTCCCCTGAGACTGCGACATTGCAATGTCTATTTGTGTTTGTCATACCTAGGTGACTCTGCATATCCCAACCATCCCTGGTGGCTGAGCCCACTGCGGAATCCCAGGTCCCCGGCTGAAGTCCGCTACAATGAGGCCCATGGGAAGACATGTCATGTGGTGGAGCGCACGTTTGGCCTGCTAAAGTCACGTTTCCGGTGCCTGGGCAAGACCGGAGGTGCACTGGCATACTCGCCCGGGAAGGTGTGTGAGATTGTTGTTGCATGCTTCATGCTCAACAACCTAGCCATTCGCAGGGAGATTCCCCTGCTCCTGGATGATGGTGAGGACCCAAGGACCCAGCCTGCAAACCAAGCCGTGTCCAGTGAGGAGGACAGTGGAGAGGAGGAAGGTGTTGACCTGCGTGAACTGCTCATCACCCGCTACTTCACTTGACGGTAGTTGGCAACATGCAACACACCCATTGTCTGATGTGATTGCTGTTGTAGCATCAGCCAGTTGTAGACTCAGTGGTGGTTGGAAATGTTTCTAGGACATGTCATTTGGGAACATCAATGGGATGTGTATGTTGACACTTGGGGGCCATTGTGACATGTGAATGTTGGGTTATCCTGGTGTTAGGGCTTGTGTGATGTCTGTGATGCCACAGCCAGACCAGTGACAGTTGTTCTGTTGTATTTCCCTAGGTGCCTTCGACTTCTCCTTGCCTACATACAGCCCATGGTCCGGGTACATTGTGATCATGTTGAAGACTTTACACCCTGCAATAAAGATGGAGCAGACACAACAACATGTGTGTGAGGATATTTTATTTACTATGGTGAGATGCAAGGGGGGTGTATATTTCCATTGGGGGGGAGTGAGTTGACAGTCGTGGTAGATGAGATGGTCGAGTAGTCACCACATTGCTGTGGTGACCCAGTCCAACAGGCAGATGCCATTCACAAGGCTGTGTGGGGTAGGACAGTCCAAAGAGTCAATGCAGTGGTGGAGAGGGTTGCCATCATGGCTGGCTCCATGACTTGCGTCTGGCTGGTTCTTTGCCTCCAGATACTCCCAGAATCTTCTTGGGACGGCCCCTTTGTCGTTTGGCAGGGGGGGGCCTGCTGCAGGGCCAGTGGGGTCTGAGGACTCACCCCTCTCTGTGGGCACAAGGGAGGATGGTGAACTGTCAGTGTGCAGCCCACCAGAGGGAGGTGGAGGTGTTGTCTGGAGCGCATGCCTCTCCCTCAGTACCGCCACTTGCTGGCCCAAGAGGTCCACGATTTGTCCCATGCGTCTGTCGATGGACCTCATCAGCAGGACGAGCTCGTGCAACAGATCATCCGACTGGCCCGTTCATCCCTGGGCCTGTTCATATGCGCCCAGGACTCTGGTAATGTGTTCCAGGGAGTGGGTCCCAGCCTCCTAGAGTCCCTGGGTGACCCTGCCCCTCCCACCTGCCCTGCTGCCTCAGACCTGTTGCCTCACCATTGCAGGCACCCGCATCCTCTCCCTGCCCTCCTCCATGGGTTGTGTGTGCGGGGCATCCTCTGGGACAGGGAGGGTGTTGCCGGCAGCATTGGTGGTGGTTGTGGCTGTGGCTGCACAGGCCGTGACAGCAGAGGTCTGCTGTGGAGTTGTTGGTCCGCAGATGTGATGTGAGGACGCTGGGGTCCTGGGACCTGTTGCTCCCTGGCACACCAGATGGGCCAGCCTCGAGCTCATCATCCACGGAATCCTGGGAGTCAACATCCGAGAGTCCTTGTACCGGGGGTGGAGACTGGCTCTGCAGGTTGCTGGTGTTGTCCTCTGCAGTGAGTTCTTGGTCACCTGTGGGTCAGATGGGAAACGGTCATTGCAGTGCACCCGTCAAGCTTTGGGTTAGCTGTGTGTCATTCGCATTTTGTACACTCCACAATTGACATATCATCACATTGTTGACTGTGTGCAGTACTGTGCTCCCTGACATGATACAGTGGTACAAGCATTACTTGTCCATTACTTGTCCATGGTGCGAGGTACCATGCGAACCGTGTCTAATTGAGGTTTACTGGGACTTGTTGCTATCTAGGGTCTGGCACAACATGTGTTTAATTGTGGACTCATGGTTTAGTTGTCTGACCTAGCAGACGTCACATCTGGCCAGGGACTGGCCATTGTCATCTCCTGCATCCCTTTGTCCTGTCATGTGCATATCTTGATTTATGCCACCACACATGATTTCATATTTTGAGAATGGTCCTTTTTGCACTTGCCCCATGGTGATGCACATGTAACTAGTTGCTGTGCATGAATGTGCCCAGGCTTTCTTCTACTTGTGCATTGGTGTGTCACACTTTGGTGGTTGTGACAGTTTCCTTGGCTTACCTGTGTGCACACTGTGCTTGGCAATGGGTAGGTATGGCTCTTTGTGCAATGTGAGGGCTGGTGTTTTCATATGGCACCATTTAATTTGGGGAAAATATGTGGGTGCACGTACTGGCTACCTACCTGTGAGTTTGTTTGTTGTACTGCAATGGCTTCCAACTGCTCCTGGGTGGGATGGGGAGGGATCCATCTTGCTAGGCTGTCGGACAGGGGGCATGGTGGGAGTAGTGGTGCAGGCCCCCCTACCCCAGACAACCTCATTGTGAAGATGGTTACCTACCTGTAAGTTTGTTTGTTGTACTGCAATGGCTTCCAACTGCTCCTGGGTGGGGAGGGGGAGGGATCCATCCTGCTGAGGTATGGTCTAGGGGCCTAGTGGTTGTTGTAGTGTTGTCTGCCTGTACACATGCCCCCATGGTTATTTTGTTAGCTATGTTTGTGGTGAATGGGAGTGGGTGTATGTTGGATCTGTGAGCCATGCTTTTGTGAGTGTGGGGTGCAGATGGATGATGTGTGTCCTAGGTGGTGTAGCTTTGTAGTTGTGCAAGACAATACATAGCAGAGTGGCAGTAGTCATTTGTTTGTACTAACCAGCCTCCACTCCCCCGGCTACTCCTGTGAGACTCTCTGGATGCAGTATGGCTTCTGCGTGAATGTTTTTTGTGGAATGGGAGGGCCACCGCCAGTCCTCTGAACCAGCTCATGGTTCTTGCTCCTCCTCTCCTTGACCACCCTCTTCAGGTCATGCCACCGCTTCATGATTTCCTTTTTTGATCTTGGGGTGGTCCCTACAGCATTGACCCTTTGGACTATCCTAGCCCACATTTGTGTCCTTGTGGCTAATGGTGTCTGTTGGCCCAGGGTACCAAAAAGCTGTGGTTCCACTCTGACTATCTCATCTACCATAACCTTCAACTCACTCTCAGTGAATTTGGGCATTTTCTGTGTGGCCATGGTGTGCGTAGGGGGGAAAGAGATTGTGGGTGCAGGGCTGTGAGTGGTGGTTGTGCTGTGTATGGTGTGTTTTGTGCAGGGGGTTAGTTGTGCTGGTTTGGAGGTGGTGGTGGTGCTGTGTGTGGTGTGGGTGGTGATGTTGTGTCCTTTGCCTCTCCTGTCAGCTGGAGTATGTGTCCCTTTTCTCCTGGAGTTTTGCAAGGGATTGTGCTCAGTGAAGGGGCTGGTTTTATACACAGCTATGTGGGTGTGTCCAATTGGGGTGTTGCTGACAGGTGTGTTGTCCTGGGATTTGTATTTTTCGTTTTGCCATGTGTTTGTGTCATTGGGGTGTGTTTTGTGTATTTGGGAGGCATGTCTAGTTTTCTGTTTGCACTTTTTGACCTTCTTGTGGGATTTTGGCTTCGTCCGCCATATTTTTGATAGTTCGTCTGCCGCAGTGGCTGTGCTTCAGCTCTTCCGCTGGCTCTCCCATTCATTCCACTGTGCGACCGCTGCGGTTGGAGACGGCGTTACGTACCGCGGGACCGTCAGGGATATACTGATTTCCAGGGCAGTGTCTCTGCTATACTTGCGCGGGTTGTTGTTTTTCCGCCGCGATTCCGACCACCGCGGCTGGATTTTGGCCATCTTTGCCCGTGGTCGGTTTTTTTTGGCAGTTAATGCTAATTTGTCTGCCGGTTTTCCCACGGGGCCTGCGGGCGGTTGTTTTCCGCTTCCATGGCGGTCGGGGTGTTTTTCCGCCCTACATCCTAATGGACCTCTAAGTGTTTTTGAAAAAGATTGAGAGGGCTGCCTAATGGCAGAGTGAGATACTTTTTTTGAAACTTGTGAGTGCCATTGTTCAGTAATTGACCAGTGAAAATGTTGAAGGGACAGATTTGGAAGGGGAGGAAGGTAAAGACTTGATAGTTTGTCTTCTCGATTTGTCCATAAAAGATAGCCATTAAAAAGTTGCCAGTTAAGTATAACAAGTAAATGAGTGCTGAAAAATAAACAAATCAAAGGAAAAAGAAGAAAAACACAAAGCAGCAACCAAAAAGGAAATTGCGAAGTTTCTGTCATTCATTCCACATAGTCTGTGAAAAAGGAACATATTCCCTCATCCTAAAATGCTCAGCAAAGTAAATACGTCAGCACTCCTCATATGGTGTGAGAAAGCCACTCAACATGGCTACCACTCCCCTCTCAGAACTTAGGAGCGTATGACAAAACAGGTAAAGCACAAATGCTGGATTTAAAGCTGCCTAAAAAGAGTGCCATCCTCACCTCTGATACTAGGGAGCCAACATTCTTCTCATTTTTATAAGAGAAGTTTCTTGCCAACCTCAGCAAGGAAATGGACCCTCCGACGCGATGCAGAGCTTCCCGATCAGGCAGACATCTTCACCAGCACCTAAACCACCAGAAGAGAATATTTTTGAAACAAAGTAAAACTAATTGAGACATATATGACTCAAAAAGAAATTCGAAATTATGGATGATATTTCTTAAAGAATTGTGTCATTTAAACTGATTTCTTAATAAGAAATATTGAAAACGGATTTTGACTCTCCGTTTGATGTTTTGCAATTTAGAAGGAAAGGTTCTGTTTTATATTTATATTATTTATTTTATTTCTGAACATATAGTCATGTGCTTCTCTGGTACTACATCCTTTGCTCCAATCCCACTGCCAAAATACACACCCTAATCCAACTGTCAAAATTGATTTAATCAGTGCTAAACTTGTAAATGAATGAGTGCCAGTGACCGAAGCTCTATCCGGATGCCCACAGCCGATATTACTGAATACGAAGGTTGTGTAGTCTTGAATCCACCTTATGCCTCTTTAATCCACTACCTGACACTCCTGCCTTTTTATCTCATGTTTGCAGGTTCCTAATGTCTTCATTTATCATGATTTTTTCATCTTTCTCTTCCACTGTCTTTTTGCTTTGTTTGTTTTTTCCTCTTTTGTTCTAGTTGAATGTCTGATGCAGAAAAATAGGTGCTGGTCACCAAAAATGAGTGCTAGTGACCTCCCTGCTAACATTGGCTCAAATTAAGCACTGGATCTAATGCTGGTTCAAATCAAGTGCAACCTTGCAGTGATAGTAAAGGTGTCTCATAATCACTGTACTTGTGGGCTCATTCTTCAAGAAGACAGGTCACAAAAACTCAGGGATGTTTCACTTACACTCCTACACCACATCGAGAGACAGATGTACTAATACATTGATTGCAAACATTGGTGGGAAATTGTAACCAGCATTTTTGTGGAATTTTGGGAACCAAACTATGTTCGAATAGGTTGGTTACCAAAGTTCTGAATTGGAGTGGCTCATAATCTGACCTGACTTTAAAATTGAGACTCACTCTGCTTGATGCCTATCTCAGGAATGGTGATGTGTAAGGATTAGCAGACCACCAGGTCCTTGATTGGCTTCCTATGGAGATTTTTTAAAGCACTCGATTTTTCCCAAAGCAAACAGGATGTTTTATTTTCAAATGTTTCTTTGATAGTTAGCAGTGGTCACATGGATCACTGCCTACCCTTCCTGAAACTTCTTTTATTTCTACATCCCTACATTTATAAATGGGTTACCACCCCAACTTGGCATAAAAATACTATCCAATACTAATACTAATTATGTATTTGGAATGGATACTCGTACAATACAAAAAGATTTTTGTGGTTTCAAACACCGCGTTGGCATGTTTGTGAAATGGTTCATGCATCTGGCCTTGGAAAGAAAGGGAAGTTGGCAGATTAATTTGTGGAACATCTGTAGGCTCCAATTTTGGGTAAGGAATAGTGAAACACTACATAGGTCAAACCTCTGCCAGGCTGCCTCTAATGTTGCACAGTAGTCTCCTTGTTTGTCTACTCATACACCAACTCTTTTTCCAGTTGTCTCTAAAACGTTTCAGGTACAGCGAGTATGGCCTACAGGTGCCACCTCCCAGTTGCAGACTCAAAGACAGTCATTTTGGTCTTGAAGCATGGTTGAGAATTGACACCAGTTGGTATTCAATATCAAAGTTAATGCCAGTAGTGCATACTCCTGCAGGAAAAGTGGAGTAGCCATTAACTTTTGCTGCATAAATACAAACAACGCCTTCTTATTTGTCTTAACCCAGTCAATTACCACCAGGCTCTTCCTGAATAAACAGTCCTGCGTATGCAGTGTACAGATCACTGACCAAATATCGAAGGTCAAAAAATCGACCTAGAAAAATATCGGAGCAAGAATATCGATGTCAAGAATATCGACATCCTATCTACAACATGTAAGTACAAAACTATCGAAAAAAATATATCGATGTCAAAAATATCGTTATTAAAAATATCGGGTTTTTTTAGTTAAAAAAAAAAGTAAAATAAACTAAATAATACTTATACATAAAATACACATATTTATAAATATGTTATAATGTTTAAATATTTAATTTAATAAAACATTAATTAAACATATACATATAATATATAATATATATACTTACTTAATGATCAGTTTTAATAATTATTTTAATAACTTATACATCATTAAAAAATATTATAAATTACCAATACATCTATACGCATAAAACAATAACATAAATAACAATTAAGGTGCTGATTCCAATCCTGTAAAACCCGGGTACGATTTATCGTATGGAGCGTATTATCCGTACGACTCGTACCCGGGAAATCCACCGTACAATCCAGCAAGTACGATTCGTACAGAAATAGCATTTCCGTAGGATTCGTTCAAAACACCGTACGGCTAAAAAATACCTACGAGTCTGATCCTGGACAGATGAGTGATGACGTGGGGGTGCGCGTGGTACGGACCGTACACACTCTCTCAGAGCGTGTGTACGGTCCGTATCCCTATTGTAGTGGTGCCGTAGGGGTACACGTGGTACGGACCGTACACATGCTGTCAGAGCGTGTGTACGGTCCGTATCCCTATTGTAGTGGTGCCGTAGTGGTACGCGTGGTATGGACCGTACAGACGGTCTCGGAGCATGTGTTCGGGCCGTACCACGCGTACTCCTACGGCACCATTACTATAGTGATACGGACTGCACCCACACATACATAGCGTGTGTACGGGCCGTATCACTATTGGATTGGGGCCGTAGGGGCACGCGTGGTACAGACCGTACACACCCTATGAATGCGGGGGTACGCTCCTTATCACACGTACCCCTACGGCACCAGTACATTTGGGATACAAGGTGTACACACGCCACAAATGTGCAGCATATTACCTTTATATTGGTGCGGGTGTATGCCCAGGACAGAAGTGTACTGCACCAAGGGGGTGGGTGGGTGGGTGGGTGGCTGCATAGGATTCCCAGCAGTGGACAGACATGTGAGGGGTGGGTGCAGAGGACTCACAGCAGTGGACATACATATATGGGTGGGTGCAGAGGACTCCCAGCAGTGGACAGAGACATGGGGGTGTGTGCATATAGCTTCCAGCAGTGAACAGACATGTGAGGGGTGGGTGCAGAGGACTCCCAGCAGTGGCCTGCAATATGAGGGGGCGGTGCAGAGGACTCCCAGCAGTGGACAGAGACATGGGGGTGGGTGCATATCCATACCAGCAGTGGACAGAGACATGGGGGTGGGTGCAGAGGACTCCCAGCAGTGGCCTGCAATATGAGGGGTGGGTGCAGAGGACTCCCAGCAGTGAACAGAGACATGGGGGTGGGTGCATATCCCTACCAGCAGTGGACAGAGACATGGGGGTGGGTGGAGAGGACTCCCAGCAGTGGGCAGAGACATGGGGGTGTGCATATCCCTACCAGCAGTGGACAGAGACATGGGGTGGGTGCAGAGGACTCCCAGCAGTGGACAGACATATATGGGTGGGTGCAGAGGACTCCCAGCAGCGGACAGAGGGGGTGGGTGCATATCACTACCAGCAGTGGACAGACATGTGAGGGGTGGGTGTAAATGACTACCAGCAGTGGCCTGCAATATGAGTGGTGGGTGCATATCACTCCCAGCAGTGGACAGACATGTGAGGGGTGGGTGCAGAGGACTCCCAGCAGTGGCCTGCAATATGAGGGGTGGGTGCAGAGGACTCCCAGCAGTGGACAGAGACATGGGGGTGGGTGCATATCACTCTCAGGAGTGGACAGACATATGTGTGTGGGTGCAGAGGACACCCAGCAGTGGACAGACATATATGGGTGGGCGCAGAGGACTCCCAGCAGTGGACAGAGACATGGGGGGTGTACATCATTATTAAATGACCACAACTCCATAGGTGTATGTACGCATCCCTAACATTGGACAATGATGATAGTGCCATAACAACACATCACTGACAGCAGTGTCCCACTCCCAGGAGGATGGATGTCTTTCCCTCACTGCATGACACCCCACATGTGGGTGTGAGGACAAATAACACATGCATACCCACCCCTGGCGGATGCAGCACAATACACACACTGAGATCATGCCACAAGACTGTATAGTCATGTCACTGCCTACTAAACTAAGAGAGCCAAAGGGAACACACACTGTCACGCACATCCCAGGACTGATAGGAATGTACAGGTGCTGAGACAGCCACCAAGACGTTGTCTCTCATGGAAGGAATAGGGTGGAGTTCCCACAGATACAATGCCCACAATTGTGAGTCAGGTGCCCAAATACCCTGCAGAACAAGTACCATATGTGTGCTAGGCCGGGAGTACACACATGCATAGTGCTGAAAAGGGAGAATTTCTCCATGAAGGCATTTCAACATACTCAATACACAAGTACAGTGACTAGCAAGGATGGCACAGACGATGCAGCCGGAGACATTGCTGAGCAGGCATGGCCATAGTTGAAGGGATCCGTCACCAACAAAGGAAATGTAGACACAGGTCAGCACAACAATTGTGCAACTCTTTGCAGGGAAGATGTCAGGTGCCACAGAGGAAGGAACACTCCTTGGGACAATGTCTCAAAACCAAAATAACACACACTACCAATGATTCTTTGCAGAGACCTTGTGATGGCACGCAGATACCATGGTCCACCTCATGACCATCAGACTAGAACATTTCTCAGAACCATAACACATTACCACAACACCAACTCCTGGAGCCTCAGCACCAACATCAATACCTGAAATGCAATAGTGTTCAAAGTAAAAATAAAATGCTTTATTCAGCATAAAAAACTAATTATGAAATCACACTATATACAAAGGCCAATGGCCAGTCCATAATAGAAGTCCTTGGGGGGACACATGGGCACGCGTCTCCCCTAGCTTGCCTGCACAGTGGAACCCTCAGGTTTGTCGACCGGGGGGGGGCATAATGTGGGGAAGGTCCAGGCACCGCAGGGACAGGAGGGGGAAGGGTAAGTGTGGTGGGTGCAGGGGTGGTGGTCTCCACCACAGGGGGTGGGGCAGCGCCAAAGGTGGAGGTGAGCTCGGCGCTGCACACTGCTACCAGGGCGTCCAGGGTAACCCCTGCACTGGAAGAAACCCCAGGGCCAACGGAGGGGGGTGGCCGAGGGATGGGGTGCAACGCTCTTGGCGGAGGGGGTGGACGGAGGGGACTCAACGATACTGCCTGGGGACTTCCTCGCCCGCTTGCGGGGTGGTGTCACATTGGGGGTTATGGGCAGCTCACCCATGTTGACCTCTTTGGGTGTCAGTTTGGCAGGGGAGTCAAGGGGAGTGCTTTTGGAGGGACTGGGTTGAGAGGCCTGCGGACTCAGACTGTGGCTGCGTGTATGTCTTTTTGCCCCAGACCCAGTGGGTGTGCCTACATCCCCCTAAGTGTGCATGCCAGGAGGTGTGCGCTTGCCCTTACTTGGTGGTGTGCTGCCTGTGTCTGGTGGGGTGCGTGCTTGGGAATGTCTGGGTGTGCATGGGACCGGTATGGGAGAGGGAAGTGTGGATGGGGCTGGAGTAGGGGGGACGAAGCGCTGCAGGAGAGTCACTGCTGCCGTCAGGGAAGAGTCCATGGACCGCAGAAACCTTTGTTGTTCAGACATCGTTGCTGACATGCCCTCCATGAACGACACCATCTGTGTCAGCAGTGTGGTGTGGCCATGGAGGACAGTCGGCACCGATGCCTGCCCAACCTGCAACTGCCGCAGTATGTCCACAGACTCTGCACTGAGGGCAGCAGGGGTGACAGGGGCAGGGGGTGCGGTGCCTGTCCCGAAGGAGACATGGTGGGGCCCTGCACGGTCCCGCAGACTCGCCAGCACTGGTGGCACAGAAAAACATCAGTCACCTGTATACATCTGACACATGAGTACAAAATCAATAGGACACAGTGCATATCAGGCAATGCATCATGAGTAACAGCTAGATTACTCCGCACATATGTAAGCCCTGTACTTCCCAGTTGGTAGACCCACCATGCCACTTGGACACAAGGAAAAATAGGACACACCAGCCCAAAACTTGAATGAGAAATAAACTGAGAAGCTAGTGTCTGGGAACAGGTGAGCACAGCAATACAATGAAGTCATGCCACCTCTTGTTTACCCTGAACGAAACAGTAGTGGAGCACTCAAGGCAAAGTAACACACCTCAATACCAAAGGTGCCCCAACACTCAGAGACCTGTAAGTACTTTGGAACACAAAACGAAAAAATGTTGGTCCCTTGGGAATCACAATACTTTACACAATCGGCATGGTCAGAATGTGGGAATGTGCCATTTTGTGAGCAGAACACACATGTGCTGTCATAAAAGATGGCTCCCAAGGAGGTGCAAACAAAACTACATTTACCCAGTCATTGAAGAAGGTGGCAGGCTTCTTTAAAGAAGCCACTGTTAGAAAGAAATGGTGTTGCAGAAAGTACATATACATGGGCCCACTGAGTTCTTGATGACTTGACACTCGTAAGTTGGTATCACCAACAAGCAAGGACTCACCCAAATTCCACAACACGGGGGGAACATGTATATGTATAATCTGAAAAACAGTCTCATTAGAACAGTGCCTTCTTTTAAAATGTGGCAGTGTGTTCCCTGAAGGTGTAAAGGTGGTTTGTTGTGCACTTACTTGGGAGACATCTGTCATGCAGGCACATTATTGTTCTTAACAAAACATCAAACTAAAGCATTTAAAACATGAAGACCTGTTGACAAGTGTTGTGAGTGCCAAGGTACAATACCTTTTGACTAACAACTTGAATTGTGTCAGTTGTCACATGGCCATCCGTTACCTGATGACACAGTTGGCAACACATCTGATCCACTGCCTGTCATGTGGAGTGGCACACATGTCCAAACCCAGGACAATGCATAAGTAATGGGCCTGCAATTGTGTTGTAAAAAGGCATACCTGCACTGAGGAGACAACCTCATGGCAAGCCAGAATGTCCACACAGATGTCAGCACACAAAGACCAAACTACGTAGCATCTGGACCACAAACTGGTGCAAAAAATGTATGAGCAGGAATTATGTATTTAAACAATTGACACATGCTGCAAAGCACAAACATTAAAGCCTGCACAACATCACTGGGTCAATGCACGTTGAGTCTCTGTCCAGCCAATTATCACACACAGGTCAGACCTGGTAAGGAAACATAAGGTTTGTCCATGTACGCCTCGCCCACACAAATCCCCCATACCTGAGACAATGTGATTGAGACAGATCAAGAAGTGACACCTCTTAATCAGGGTTTACAAAAATGTGCTGCAAGAATTCCCAAATGTACTCCACATCACCTCGTGAGGCTGGCAACACATATTTGTGACAAACAACCATCGACAGATAGTTGTGAATAGATACACAGGTCCTGCCCAGTGTGAGTATGCACAAGCCAAATGAGGTCTCCCTGTCCAGTGGACACATGTAGCCCACTTTTGATAAATTCAAATGAGGCCAGGGAACAATGCCACAGAGGCAAACATATGCTGAACACACTGAGAATGGGCACAGTGTTGGATGACACACATGATTACGAGGCAAGGGTGTCTCGGGGGACTGTAGTGGGCACACTGCTCCTTGTTCCTGGAATGATCTGACTGTAACATGAGCAACCGTCCTGGCACTATGCATATCTCCCACTCATGCACATCATGTCTGAGGCCACAACATTGGTCATGCATGCTGCAAGTGTGTTCACTTGAAACCTCACACTCCTATGTTGAGGCTCATCATCAGTGCCAACAAATATGGACCCGCAACAGAGTGAACAGGACAGGGCACAGGCAAGGTACCAACACATGTCACAGACCACCCTCCCACATGATGCAGAAAGCAATGTGCACTTGGATTAACTGGCAGCCTAGATGACCATGTGCAATTGTGATTACACACAGACCAGGGGACACATGTCAAGGAGGGGAAGGGATGAATAAGAGCACCGGTTGACTTTGGGGAACAGAATATGCACTGCACATATACACCCTGGCAGTGTATCCAGGCTACAGAGCACTTCCAAAAGCTGGGGACACACAACACAACAAACAGACATGTACCTACCCCCTCCTTGCTGCTGTCTCTCCTGTAACTGCCTATCCAGGTCAGGGAAGACCACCGCCAGGACACGCATCATGTGGGTGGTCAGACGTCGGCGTCCGCCGTGGGGGCGTGGAGGTTAGAGCCCCAGCTGGACCCGGGCGATCCGCCGGGTCCAGCACCGGATGTCCTGCCATTGTTTTCAGACTTAGGCTAGGCGCCGACTGCGACCCCCCGCCGATCTCACAGCCATGAGGATCTCTTTCCAGATCCCCCCCCCTTCTTGTAGGCTGCGAGGATGACAAAGTGAGACAACATCACTACACCTGCTCCATGTCACAGAGACACACATTTGAACATCTTTGATATGTTGAACAGGGCATAGGATGCTGCCAAGGAATAGCATCTTTCTCATATAGACATTGGCCTCTGTGGAATCTCCAATGCACTACATGGCATTGAAAGTACACAGGTGGCAGGAGGGGTGCGACACACTCCCTGATCATGGCACACACTGTGCATCACATGCAACACCAGGCTTATGGACAGCACCTCAAAGCAGTTACATGCCCCAGGCCACTGACGCAACCTCAGCAGAGTACAGAGACACACACAGGCACAGATCAATCCCCTGCCATTGGCAACAGCGGACACAAACCTCACTCTGCACATGTGCCACTTGCCTGTGTGGTGTCACAGGTGTCGAGCTAGCTCAGCAAGTCAGACACACATCACAGCTTACTTCTCGCATCAGATGGGTAGAGCTGTTGCCTCCTCCATGCAGCTGTGGTGCAACACTTCACATAGACACTCACCCACATGACAAGGAACATTCACACACATCAATGTCCAGGAGGGCGTACACATCACTTGGACACTCTCACCACAGGTCCACTCAACTCATACACATCTGTGGGTACAGTCACCTGTCACACCGGGGGGACCACTGAATCACCTCAGGACAATAGCCAAAAAATGCCACCAAGGATTTGCCAGGCTGAATGTGTCATGCACTATGCAGTGAATGTCACAGTAAGCACAATGCAAGTGAGGAGTGCACACAGGAACTACATCATGCTCTGCATGAGAGACATAAGCCTTTCCCCCCATGGGACCCACTCTAAACAACATTGCATGTCTGTCACACCTGGACACAATGCCAGAAGTGACAGTCACAAAAAAGGTGCACAGTCAAAGGTAGTGGAGTCATTACTCACCTGCACCGCTGGTCTCCCATACAGGCTGGGGTACTGTGGGAGGAGGACATCCAGCAATGCCTCATTCTCCTCAAGTGTGAATGGCTGGGCCCTCTCCACAGTACGTGACATGGTGCCAGAGGAAGCACAGACAGCAGCAGTGTCGTCGACAGAAACGTTGTGCAGGCAAGTGCCCTCTCATGGGTTCTGGCTGACTTATATCTGTCTTGCTGGGGGCTTTCATTTACAGGAGTACAGAGTGATTGGTCAGACTCATTTGCATCCTACGTTTCCTCCAATCCCTTTAAACATACACCAATGACACGATTTAGCATGGTTCAAATTTTGAGCATCATAGCAAGGCAAACACCACTTTGCAACATTGTAATTTTTGGGCCAACTGACTTTTCAAGCCCACATGATGGCCACATTGCAACTGAAATCTCTGCATCCATGACAACCAGCATGCATTTTGGGCCTAATACTTGTCCCCTATGTAATTTATGATTCCAAAAAACATGTAGGGTGCGTTTCACACATACCCGTACACGTACGGCACCACTACACACACATCCATAGCGTGGGTACAGTGCGTATCACTATAGTAGTGGTGCCATAGGAGTACGCGTGGTACGGGTAGTGGTGCCGTAGGTTTACTCGTGGTACGGACCGTACACAAGCTCTGAGAGCGTATGTACGGGCCGTACCACGCGGCACCACTACTCAGAGCGTGTGTACGGTCCTGCCACGCATACAGCTACTGCACCACTACTATAGTGATACTGACCCTACACACGCTCGGAGAGCGTGTGTACGGTCCGTACCACGCGTACAACTACGGCACCACTACTATAGTGATACGGACCGTACACACGCTCTCAGAGCGTGTGTACGGTCCGTACCATGCATACACCTACGGCACCACTACTATAGTGATACGGACCGTGCACACGCTCTCAGAGCGTGTGTACGGTCCGTATCACTATAGTAGTGGTGCTGCGTGGTACGGACCGTACACACGCTCTGAGAGCATGTGTACGGTCCGTATCACTATAGTAGTAGTGCCGTAGGTGTACGTATGGTACAGACCGCACACACACTCTGAGAGCATGTGTACGGTCCGTATCACTAAAGTAGTGATGCCGTAGGTGTACGTGTGATACGGACCATACACATGCTCTCGGAGCGTGTGAACGGTCCGTACCACACGGCACCACTACTATAGTGATACGGACCGTACACACGCTCTGAGAGCGTGTGTACGGTCCTGCCACGCATACACCTATGGCACCACTACTATAGTGATACTTACCCTACACACGCTCGGAGAGCGTGTGTACGGTCCGTACCACGCGTACACCTACGGCACCACTACTATAGTGATACGGACCGTACACACACTCTCAGAGCGTGTGTACGGTCCGTACCACGCGTACACCTACGGCACCACTACTATAGTGATACGGACCGTACACACACTCTCAGAGGGTGTGTACGGTCCGTATCACTATAGTAGTGGTGCTGCGTGGTACGGACCGTACACATGCTCTCAGAGCGTGTGAACGGTCCGTACCACGCGGCACCACTACTATAGTGATACGGACTGTACACACGCTCAGAGAGTGTGTACGGTCCGTACCACGCGGCACGACTACTATATGGATAGGGACCGTACACACGCTCTTAGAGCTTCACACGCTTACACTGGTGATAGGAGGCGCACACGAAAGGAATGGAGGTCTCCGACTCGCACAAGGCTGTACATCAAGTCACTGTCATTGCAGACTTTCATGTGCAGGGCCTAGGTGTGTCAGGCAGTGGTATTGCACATGTCTCCTCATGTAGTTGCACAATTGATGTGTGATGACCTGTGTACACATGTCATGTGTGATGGGGCACTATGTGACACACTTCCCCTTCACACTTTGAACATGTGTGCCTGTAGTACAAACGTGTCAAGCACAGCATCACTGGTATGGCACAGTCACCACCTGCAACTGTCCCCTGATGCCAGGGACAGGGACACTAACAACTGACATTTGACGATCAGCGTGCCCCGATGTGACTATGTCATGTGTGTGTCATGTGTTCCCATGAGCTTGCTGTTAGTGTTCCGTCAACTACATCTGCTGCTGCTGCATCCAACATGTGTCTGTGTGGAGATGGGCATGGCACACATCTACGCACACCATGCCACATGTGGATTCCCACATAAGCAGGGTCTGTATGCATCGGACATGATATTTTCACATGAGGACATATCTGTGTCGTCTCAATGTCCGTGTTTTCTGTTTTCACGTGTACCCCTTCATCGCAATGTGTTTGATCTGTACATTTGACATTCCATGTGACCTGTGCGTCTAGCTTGCTGTAAGCTGTCTGTATGAGATGACATCCTTTAAAAACAGCTATGTGGATGTATGTCACTCCTGTGATGTCTCTGGCTGTTCACTCAGACTGGCCCCCAGCTTGTTTCAGGGCATGTCATGTAGACTTGCCAATCAACGGGTGTATCTGGCTTTTCGCAGGAGTATCACCAAGCTCGCATACGTGTCCTGGATGTATTGCACAGACCAGACTCTGTATTTAGCTGATGTGTAGTAGCAGTTTAGCATGTGCTCTGTTCATTGACATTGATGTTGTTATGCTCTCAATCTCCGTTATTCAATACAATTTTCTGTAGGGCACCGCCTGTCCCCGGACCACTGCCTGACTTGGGTGCCATGAGAGAACGTGCCTGCATCCGACGTTACAGATTCACTCAACAGTTGATTGAGGACTTGACCGACAAGCTGGCACCACACCTCCAACCGCAACACAGGTATCCTACTGCGCTGACCCCCAAAATTAAGGTAATTGCAGCCCTACATTTTTTTGCCACAGGTACGTTTCAATTCACCATAGCTGATGTTGGTGGCATGTCACAGACAATGTTCAGCCATGTCCTGCGTGATGTTTTGGCAGCCATGTTGGAGCACCTTGATGAATTCATCCATTTTACTATTCCTGAGGAGTTGACAGGTGTTAAGGGTGATTTCTATGCCCTGGGAGGGATGCCCCATGTCATTGGGTCCATTGATGGGACACATGTGGCTTTGGTACCACCACAGGCACAGGAGGTAGCCTATCGCAACCATAAACATTATCACTCTATAAATGCCCTTGTGGTGTGTCTTGCTAACATGCTGATTTCCCATGTCTGTGCACGTTTTCCAGGGTCAGCACACAATGCCTACATCATGAGGCGTAGCAGGGTGCCACAAATGATGCTGCGGCTGCACAATGAACGAGCATGTCTTGTTGATGGGTATACTCTGTTTGTCCAGTGTGTTGCTGTATCTTTGGCTCTTACGGCATCTCCTGACCCACTTTTTTACATGATGTTTCCATGTAGGGGACTCTGGCTATACCAACATGCCATGGATGATGACACCTCTCCGCAACCCAAGATCAGCTGCAGATCACCGGTACAACAATGCACACGGGCAGACCAGGCGAGTGATTGAGAGGACGTTTGGCCTTCTGAAGAGCCGATTCCGGTGCCTTCACAAGACAGGCGGGTCCCTCCCATATGCACCGTCGAAGGTTTGCAAACTCTTCCTCGTGTGCTGCATGCTGCACAACATGGCAGTGGAGAAGGCAGTGCCACTCATCCTGGAGCAGGATGAGCAGGAACATCCATCCGTGGAGGATGAAGGGCTTGGTCACGAGGCAAGTGAGGAGGAGGAGGAGGAGGAGGATATCCGGAGTCAGCTCATACGCAACTTCTTCTCATAATGGTTAGTCACTGGGTCTGAGTGTGCACGCTTGTAGCCTTAGGTGGAATGTGTTGAAATGTGTGTGTCCAGATGACTGTATGCTAAGTGACTTAGATGGGTGTTCTGATGTGTCACTCAAGTGATGATGTCATTCCACACATTTTAGCAGAGACACTTTCTTTTAAATTAGCATGGGGACAACATTGTTCATGTTTAGTATATGACCATGTATGCGGAGATAAATCTTTTAGCTGACTTCT
This sequence comes from Triturus cristatus, assembly GCF_964204655.1. Classification (NCBI taxonomy): domain Eukaryota; kingdom Metazoa; phylum Chordata; class Amphibia; order Caudata; family Salamandridae; genus Triturus; species Triturus cristatus. The sequence goes on from NC_140581.1 coordinate 649,736,697, forward strand.
TGTGTGTCTGTCATTCCCAGGTTCTTGCGCATGTTGTCTGCTCGTGTGATAGTTGTCCTCCTGCTATTCCTCATGAGTATTGCAACGTGTGCTGAATCAGCGTTCCATACACGGACATGGGGAAATGTCATTTTGGCTTAGGATTGCAGCAAGGCATTTTGGGGGTGGTACCTGTTTGGAATGTGTGGGGACTGCTTCTGTGCATGTTGTGTTACCATGCATACATGTCGACTCACCATGGGGCACATAACATGTAGCATGACTCCCATGAATTGATAGTCACCCTTCGTGACAGTCATCTGTAATGGATTTTGGATTCTGATGAAGGCATCAATGTGTGTAAAACTTCCCTCTGAAACATACCTGATGCTACGGGTGGACATAGTGTGGGACATCTCCATATCAGGCTCAATGGGGAATTGCAGCCTCTCCGTGTGCAGCAGGAGGTGTTTGGCTCATCCCCTTAACTTGTGTGCCAGTTCATTTGGATTTACAACATCCGTGTTGTGAAGGGGGTGTCCAGCGTAGGTCCCACATGTTCAGTCAAATGACCTGTGAGTCTGTTCATATTGATGCATTTCCCTTAGTGTGAGCTTGAGTAATAAAGGTGTTCCTCACCCTCCAAAGTGCCTCATCTTTGTCAATGCAGGTCTCTTGCCACTTTGCATGCGTCATCTCTGGCATAGTTGTCAAAGATTGTGCATATGAGCGTATGTATAGTTCGGCAACATGCAAGCAGTTCTTCATGGCTAATGATCTCTATTGTGCATGAAGTCCATGGTTGTGTATGTCTTTGGGCAGGTTGCTCCCCCCAATGGGCCGTCAACGCCTGCTGAGGGTGTGTCTCCTGTGCGCAGCTCGGCCTTCTGTTTCCTGATCATGTGTCAGTCATCTTTGGTGATTGTTCATCCATTTTCCCTGGGTGAGCCATGAGTAACCTGACACTCCTTCCTGTACGTACGCCTGTTGCAGTTGTCCTTTCTGACATCCTTATCTTTGTATGCTACTTTCGGCCTAGTTTCCAGTACATGCCGCCTGCTGCTGCGGCCCCTGCGGCAAGGGCCCACCAAGTTCCCGGATTCTGCAACCCACACGCCTCCAAGATGCTCCTCCCTTCCTCCGTCCACCCATTCATTAGGCTGTCATCAGCTTGTCTGTGCCACTGTTGCGGCCACACGGTGCCAAAGGCAGGACCGTCAGCGCATGCAACGTGGACATTGCACGACCCACATGTCCTTGCATGACCCACATCACACAACAGTCTCATGTTGCAGCCACCCTCCAAGCAATGTCCAACCGAAAATCAACCGCCTGCTCTCAGGCATACCCTAAGCGCACACACAACACCTTCACATGCTGAGTGTGCAACTCCAACTGCCTACACAGCGCTGCCCCGCCTTCCAGGCTCTGTCACAACAACCAGGTCATGTCCCTCCTACTCCACACTGGCTCTGTCCAACAGCACGCCATTGGACTCTGTTACCTCCTTAACACAACAGGCCCACACATCACCTTCATGACAGTGACCTGGATAAAAGCATCCTCAGCACACAACTTCTTCATTGCCATCTCAGACAGATACAAGAGCACCCGCAGGTATGGCACTAACAATCCCGGAGGATGAATTGATATCTATTCCCAAGTATGCACTCAGGGTCACAAATCCGGTTTGGCACAAACCCCTTGCAAACCCTCAGAGTAACAGTCATCTACAGATCTCCAGGCCTACATCCACAATTCCGCAAAGCCATCAACACGTCCATCTTCACTCATGCCCTCACATCCACAGGATACATGTGGCTGTGGGCCAGGAACTTCTGGCTGGATGAGAACCACACCAGCATCCATCATTTGTCCATCCACATTAGCATCCACGTCTCCGACGAGCAACACATTGCCGCACACCCCGCTACCAATCCCCCAAAGATGCTTGATGTAAGTCAACACAGACATGCTGTGTAAGATAATGGAACCAACACCATCGCCACACCCTGCAACCTCACACACTGGATCAGCAACTGATCCAACAATCTAGCCACATTGACGGACTTTCGTGTGACGCACATCAACAATTAAGCCACCTGGGACAAGGCAGATCTACTGGACTCATACACGTCTAGCAATACTCTTGTGCACAGCTTGCAACACAAATAACCATCAGTGGCCTTACAACCCTGGAAAACGGCACACATAGCCATCACCATATCATCAGCAAGGACAATTGGAGATCCTTCAGATGGGGCCGAGGCCAAAAAAACGCGCGTCTTCAAGGAGCTAATCAGCATTGTGAGTGCACTGACATCAGCTCTCCATCCAAAAGACACCCCACCCTTGCAAGGCTGAACCAATCCCTTGCAACTTTCTACCACTGCAAGCTCATGGACATACACGCAAGCCTTGGCACACAGAGGCAGAACGCACTATTATACGCGGGACCAACCCTACACAGGTTTTGGACTTCCATCATCAGGAGATACAACACCCGGCTCATGTGCAACATCCCCTGGGGATCTCCATCAGGCCCCTTCCCACACAACATCTCAACCACATCATTCCCCATCCTTGTAGCCCCCGTCCAGCACGTCATGTATGTATCATTGAAGTGAGCCACATTCCATGGTAGATAGAGGCATGCAGTGACTCAGGCCCTTCTTAGACAATGGACGGCAGGAATGCAGGCTCTCAAGGAACATCACCGTACTTCCCTAGCCAGCACATGTCATCAGGAAGACAGTCAACGTGCAACTGACAAACTTCCTCCACGCAAAGAGCTCCAGGCAACCTGCACAAGACCATCTTCCACAGTAATCACCCCACTGCAACCGTCATCATTGCCACCAACACCAACAACTTTGCCCTGCTCAACAATGGTGAGGCCACCCCCCTTGACCTCTCCACAGCATTATACATGATGTGCTCACACACTGTCAGCTCACAAATCTCCAACACTGGTATCCAGGGGATGGACCAGGATGAAATCACCAAGTAGCTCACCAGCAAGGCCATGGGAGTGGGACTCAAGCCTTAAGCATGTAGTACAGTGGCGTCATTTGACACATGGCCCAGGGCTCATCTTTCAGCGTGTCAATATTCAATGTGTCCATGACCCCCCTCTCCACCATCACAGGCGCACACAACCTCATCATCATCTCGTGTGCCATTGACAGCCAGCAGCTCCTCACCCTCACCAAAGACACAGCCATTGCCAGTTCCAACCTTCTAGAAGGCATGAGGTCCGTTGATGAATGGCTGAACATCAGCCACCTGAGGCTGGACTTGGCCAGGACTGAGGTAATCATCTGAGGATTGTCCCCTTACAGCTGGGTCAACTCCTTGTGTCCCACCCGCCAGGGCACTGTACCAGCACCCAGTGGACACGCACACAAGATGGTGTGCATCATGGACTCGTCGCTCACAATTGTCATGCAACTCACCAGCATCTGTACCTCATGCTGCAACACCCTCCGCATGATGCACATGATCCGCAGATAGATCAACTCCAAGGCAAGACAGACCTTCCCCCAGGTCCACGACACCAGCCGTGTCAACTACAGCCCCACCCTCTACGGAGCAAGTACAGCCAAACTCCCGGAAAACTTGTCCACATCCAGGGTGCATCTGCACAACTCAGCTTCAACATCCCGCGCCCCAGCCACATCACCGTCCACCTGAGATAGCTGCAATGGATCACTGTCTGCTGCAGGATGACCTTCAGACTCCTCACCCACACTCAGGAGGCAGTCCACAACCCCAGACCCCAAACCAACCTTGGATGTCTGTCATCCAAGATAGATCCACTCCACTCCACTCCAAGGCAAGACGTTGGGCCAACTCTGTGCATCCAACCTTACCCTGGCCACCATTCTTCACATCCACCGAACTCCAGCATGCAGGACATAGTTCTCCCACCTGGCCAAACATACCTGGGACTCCCTGCGCGGGAACCTCCACATGAGCCATGACCTCTATGCCTTAATGATACTCTTCCAAATTGGTCTGTCCGCACAGTATTGGAAGCCCCCCCTCAGCAGCTTGAGGCCATCATGTGTGAGTATTGTGCTCCATGTCTGTTTTGAATGATACATTGTGACCCATGTATGTCCTGTACTGGACTCAGATCCCAGGGTATGGATGGCTGGAGTTAGTTCAACACTCAGGCATAGTTTGACATTTTCCCACACGTATGTTGTGGACTCATGCAAAATGACTGCAACATCTAATTAAAGAAATTTACTTTTATTCTCGGTGGGGGGCGTGTTTTGTGGGAAAAAATAGGTGCTATACAGTGTGCCTAGAATCCAAAGTTCACAGGGGGATATGGGATTCTTGGCATTTGAAGTCATCAGAGTCCAGAACACAGTGTTTGTCATCATTGTTCAGACTGTGACCAGCAAGTCCATGTGGCAGAGAATGTCAGTGAATGAGGTGATGCTGTTGCACATGAAGGCCAGGTGCCAGGCCAGGTGACCTGGGAGATGTGGATGGTCCGCTGCCTCTCACGGTCTTTTCCGTGGACGACCCACCTTCCTTGCGGGACCCTCAGATGCAGGCCTTGACGATGCTTGGGACGCTCCGTTGGACGAATCCTCCTCCTCCTCCCTCCCTGTGGCTGGTGGTGGTCTTCGCCTGGTGGCACAGGGAGGGTTGCCCATGTTGTCGGCGATCCGACGGAGTGAACGGCTTATGTCCGTTTGTACCACCAGGAGCTCAGCCAGTCTTGCCTCCATCCGTCCTTGGTGTTCTTGTTGATTGGCGTGTTGCTCGGCCTGCTGGTTCTTAATCTCTGTGATGGTCTCCACTACCTGGCTGATGGCCCTGGTGTCACGCCAGTATGCCTCCATGATGTTGCGTATGTGTGACATACCGGTCCCTTCAGCTGGCTGGTCAGGTTCTCGCCTCCGCCTGCCTCCACTCCCACCACCCCTGCCCACACGAGCCTGGCCTGCCGTTGTGGGCACATTGGGTCTACGGGACCCCTGAGGGACGGCAGTTGCGGGGTTGTCTGCCTCCTCCTGGGTGCCCAGCGAACCTTGTCCCTTCAGGTCAGACTGGCCCAGTTGTTCAGTGCGGGCAGGGCTCCTGGGTGTCTCCTGGGATGTGGCAGGAATGGGGGAGGAGGTTGGCACAGATGATCCTGAAGCAGGGGCTGCAGGGGCTTGAACACCAGAGGGTCCAGGTGGGTTGGGGTCATCCGCGGAGTGTTAAGAGGCATTGCTGCCGGTGGGCTCAGGTTCCTACCGAGCCTGGGACTGTGATTCTTCCCCCCCCATTGTTGGGGGGAGATCCATGAGGTTGCCCTGTGTGTGAGAGAGAGACAATGTTAATGCTGTTTCATGCGACATCCATGTTTCATACATATTCAAGTTGGCACAGTTCCTCCAGGTAGTTGTATGTGCCTAGCATTCTCCTCAATGTTCACTTGTGGATGGGTATGTTGCGGGGGACAGATTGATATGTTCTCCTGAGTGTTTGACATGTAGATTTTTGGTGTGGATGCTTCTTTGGCTATGGATTCATCTTGTTGTGTCACATGTCCATTGTGAGAGTGGGTAAATCGATTGCCTGCCCCGGGGGTGTGTGCTTGTGTAAGGGGTGTGTGTGACAGGGCCTGCTGGTGGGTGTAGTGTGATTTGGCAGTGGGTCTCCCAGGTGATGTATCTGTCCCCCCATGGAGCATGCTGCCATGACAGTGAGTGTGAGTTCCTGTCCTAGATATCTGAGCTTGTTGTGTTGGTGTTTGAGTTTGCTGTGATCACAGGAGGGCCTTGTGCTGCCTACAGCAGGGCCAAGTGTCAGCTACCTTCTCAGTACTTTGCCAGTCCCTGTGCATTGAGTATGGTGCATGGGCATGTACCTGGGCCATATGGGCTGAGGGCAATGGTGTCTGATTCAGAGTTGAACAATGTGTTTTTTGAGCCCCACCCTCCCAGCATCCCGGACATCCAGTCTTGGGTTAGTGCTTCGTGTAGCCTGGGACATGCTTTGTGAATGAGGCATACACATGTTAGTGGCATGAGCGTTGTTTTTGAGTGTGGTTGTGTCCGGTGAGGGCTAGGGGGTAGTTGCGCGCATTTGGTGTAGTTGGGGTGTGGATGCCATTACCCCCATGTTACGTAAGCTGTTTGTGTACTCACCAGGCTCTGCAACTCCTTGGAGTCCAGGTACTCCCACCGGCGGAAGCAGGGCCATCACCTTCTCCTCCCAGGGATGGTAATGTACCGGCCTGCGGGGCAGCCCACCTCCAGTGATGTTGCTCTGGGCGTTGTCCTCGTTCATTTTCCGCTTGACTGCCCTCCGCAGATCGTACCACCTGGCTTGGCATTCATTCCTGGTCCTTCTGATGGGTGCAAAAGCATTCACCCTGTCGACGATCCTCTGCCACAGGCGTGATTTTTCGGCTATGCTGGTCTGTCTGACCAATGTTCCAAAGAGCTGTGTCTCGACTCTGATGACTTCGTTGACAAGGATGTCCAGCTCCTCCCTTATGAACTTTGGATTCTTGTCTGTGGGCATGATGTGGGGTGAGGGTGTGGATGGTTGTGGGTGTGTGGGTGTGAATGTGAAGGTGTATGTGGGAATGTGAAGAGGGGGTATGTGTGAAGGAGTTTGTGTGAAGGTGTATATGTTAAGGTGTATGGGTGCAGTTGTTGGGGTGTGCTCTGTAGCTGCAGTGAGTCTGTTGCAAAGGCTCATGGTTTGTGTGTGTGGGCCCTTTTTATTGGTCCATTTGTGGGTGTGCCTGAGTTTGAAAAATGTTTGGGTGTGTTATAAGAGGTGGTTGTGAGTTTGGGCCTCTGTTTGCCTGTGCCAGGTCAGTCATTTTGATGTTTTTTCTACTGTAGACGTGTTTTGTTGGGTTGTGCGAGTCAAATTAACCCTCCTTGTGCTGTTTTACAGTGTCCTGGTTCAGTACGAGTCGTTTTCGCGTATGTAAGGTGCGTACATATGCGATGTTGTTTTACCGTGCTCGCATACGCAATGTTGTTGTAGGGTCCGTTCATACGTGATGCTGGGGGGCGGGGCTGGGGTACGGTGCGTCCAAGTATGGGGCTGGGGTATGGTGCTGGGGTACGGTGCGTACAAGTACGGGGCTGGGGTACGGTGGGTACAAGTACGGGGCTGGGGTACGGTGCTGGGATACGGTGCATACAAGTACGGGGCTGGGCTACAGTACGTCCAAGTACGGGGCTGGGGTACAGTGCTGGGGTACGGTGCATACAAGTACGGGGCTGGGGTAAGATGCTGGGGTACGGTGCATACAAGCACGGGGCTGGGGTACGTGCTGGGGTACGGTGCATCCAAGCACGGGGCTGGGGTACAGTGCTGGGGTACGGTGCGTACAAGTACGGGACTGGGGTAAGGTGCGTCCAAGTACGGGGCTGGGGTATGGTGCTGGGGTACGGTGCGTCCAAGTACGGGGCTGGGGTACGGTGCTGGGGTACGGTGTGTACGAGTACAGGCCTGGGGTATGGTGCGTCCAAGTACGGGGCTGGAGTACGGTGCTGGGGTACAGTGCTGGGGTACGGTGCATACAAGTACGGGGCTGGGGTAAGGTGCTGGGGTACGGTGCATACAAGCACGGGGCTGGGGTACGTGCTGGGGTACGGTGCATCCAAGTACGGGGCTGGGGTACAGTGCTGGGGTACGGTGCGTACAAGTACGGGACTGGGGTAAGGTGCGTCCAAGTACGGGGCTGGGGTATGGTGCTGGGGTACGGTGCATCCAAGTACGGGGCTGGGGTACGGTGCTGGGGTACGGTGCGTCCAAGTACGGGGCTGGGGTACGGTGCTGGGGTACGGTGCGTACGAGTACAGGCCTGGGGTATGGTGCGTCCAAGTACGGGGCTGGAGTACGGTGCTGGGGTACGGTGCGTCCAAGTACGGACTGGGTTACGGTGCTGGGGTACAGTGCATACGAGTACGGTCCTGGAGTACGGTGCATCCAAGTACGGGGCTGGGGTACGGTGCAGACATGGGGGGGGTACGGTGCTGACATACGGTGGGGTACTTTGCTGTCATACGGGGGTACGTGCAGACAAGTTAACCCGTGATACGAGTGTTACAGAGTTCGCTACGTACGGGATGTTTTACATACACTTGTGTATTCGGAAGGGCGGTACGGATCGTACTTGTGCGCTCGGACTTCACTTTTACGATTTGTACGTAAAACTGTCCGGGTACGTCTCGTAGACCTTTTCCCCGATACGAATCGTATCTATTTTTCACGTACGAATCGTACTTCACCGGTGGGACGGGACTTGTACAATTTGTATGTAAAAATATACGGATACGAGTCGTACGGGAATTTTTTTTACCGGATCGGAATCGGCACCTAAATAATTATGTATAACGAATTAAAAAACATTAAATTTACTTTCAATATTTTTAAAATTAATTATATACTACATTAGCTAAAATAATATAAAAAAAATTAAATAGCGGAGGGAATAAAACTACTATTCCAACTCCAAAAAAGAACAACAGTAAGGAAAATGTTGGATAGCGTAGGGCTTAAAATTACTATTCTCACTCCAGGGAGTGCAACAGTAGGGAAAATGTTGGATAGCATAGGGGTATAAATTACTATTACCACTCCAGGGTTTGCAACAGTAAGGAAAATGTCGGATAGCGTAGGGGTAAACATTACTATTCCCACTCCAAAGATTGCAACAGTAGGGAAGGTGTTGGATAGCGTAGGGGTAAACATTACTATTCTCACTCCAAAGAGTGCCACGGTAGGGAAAGTGTTGGGTAGCGCAGGGGTATAAAATACTATTACAAATCACAAAATGAAGAGGGGGGACTGGGAGCCAATTAGAGAAGGTCCTGAACCAATGCTCCCAAAATTATAACTTAAGATTACAATGGATGGTATCAGTTCCTATGGATGAAGGGGAACACAGCCACTAATTATGTGGTGTTATAAAGAAGAGGGGTAGTCTCCTGGGATAGGTGAGTGTGTTGAAGAAAGAGAAAGTTACTCCTAGGTTTTGTACGTAGTGCCCTCACACACCCTTTCGAGTGTATAGCATCATCATCGGGCAATGTAGCTCCTCGTGGGGGTGGCGCTGCAGTCCCTCACGGGCCCCAAGGGGCTCTCTAGCGGAGATCTTTTAGGAGTATGCCACAGTGGTGAGTGCGGGTATGTGGGAAAAAAGGGTGTAAGTGAATGTGAATTAAAATGGAGCAGGAGGCCCTGTCAGTTTTATTCGTAGGACCCCTGCTTCAGAGTAAAAGTCAACGGGGATGGAGATGCACGTATGTGCCGTTGTGAGAGGGGAAATAAAAACAAATAAATTCCCACTTCTCTCAACCCGAGTGTCAATGTGATAAGGTGTAGTTTAAAAAAAGGGGGTCGACATGTTTCGCGCTACAGATTGGTCCCTAGGGGATCCTTAGCGCTTCATCAGGACCAATTATAGAAAAGACCAGGGATCAGGAAAAGACACACTGTATCCCTAGACAGACCTGATTATGGTAATAATTGGAAGGACCCGTTCTTATACTAAAGTCCTACTTCTCAACCCTCCCCTCGTCTTGGAAGGGCTCCGTCGGTAGTGCCGCGCTGTGAAGTTCTGTTCTTCCTTCACGGGACCGGAAACCTACCCGTCCTGCGGTACTGCCGGTAGCATATAAAATACTATTCCCACTCCAGGGAGTGCAACAGTAAGGAAAGTGTTGGATAGCGTAGGGGTAAAATTACTATTCCCACGCCAAACAGTGCAACAGTAGGGAAAGTGTTGGATAGCGTTGGGGTAAAAATTACTATTCCCACTCCAAAGAGTGCAACAGTAGGGAAAGTGTTGGATAGCGTAGGGGTATAAATTACTATTCCCACTCCAGGGAGTGCAACAGTAAGGAATGTGTTGGATTGCGTAGGGGTAAAAATTACTATTCTCACTCCAAACAGTGCAACAGTAGGGAAAATGTTGGATAGCGTAGGGGTAAAAATTATTATTCCCACTCCAAAGAGTGCAACAGTAGAGAAAGTGTTGGATAGCGTAGGGGTAACAATTACTATTTCAACTCCAGAGAGTGCAACAGTAGGGAAAGTGTTGGATAGCCTAGGGGTAAAAATAACTGTTCCAAATCCAAAGAGTGCAACAGTAGAGAAAGTTTTGGAGAGCGTAGGAGTAAAAATTACTATTCCAACTCCAGAGAGTGCAACAGTAGGGAAAGTGTTGGATAGCGTAGGGGTAAAAATTACTATTCCCACTCCAGAGAGTGCAACAGTAGGGAAAGTGTTGGATAGCGTAGGCGTGAAAATTACTATTCCCACTCCAGAGAGTGCAACAGTAGGGAAAGTGTTGGATAGCGTTGAAGCTAAAAATAGCATACTTATAAATAAAATAATTTTTTTAAATAATTAATGATTTAATTATTAAATAACTCTAAATTATTTACAAATACCAATAAAAAATAATTAAAAACATAATTACCAATTAATTAAACATAAAATTAATAATAAATACCAATAAATAATAATTAATATATATTAATTACCAAATAATAAATACTGAACAATAAAATATTTTTCATAACAAAAACAGAATAATTATTAGAAAGTAATATAGAACAATTAAATACTTTTATACCAAAAAACAACAATTATTACACATTAATTACCAATTAATAATTACTTATTAATATATTAATTACAATTATCAATAAATAATATTTAATAATATTTAATTACCAATTAATGATTATTCAACAATAAGGTGCCGATTCTGTGCCTGGAAAACCCGGCTACGAATGGTGGTACAGAGAGTTTCCTCCATACGACTTGTACCCGGGAAATCCTCCTTACAAACCAGCAAGTACGATTCGTACAGAAATACCATTTCCGTACGATTCGTACAAACCTACGTGCGGCTAAAAAATACCCACAATTCCGAACCGGGACATCGCGTACGTGACGTCCGGACGGAGTCAGGCAGCGTTTTACGGACCAGCAAGTACGATTCGTGCCTATGTCACTCCGCACGGCTCATTTTTTATGGCAGCCAAAAACTCCCGGGAAATTGAGGACGACGCGAAGAAGAAGCACCTGTACGCGACGTACAGCCATGGACCCCATCCTAGGTGTAATCCCGGTCCTCCTAGCCTACGACCTGGTGCACAGAAACCGATGCAGACGCCGCAGAAGGTCAGAACAACACCCATGGTCAAAGGGGGGGGTCGAGGGGCATGCAACTTAACCCCTACCCAAATTATACCACATATATCATGTACATACAGTACCTCCAGGGTCTGGTCACTTCGGGGGGCGTCTCAACCAAGCCCTGCGTCCCGCCACAACGGAAATGGACGTGGACGCGTCCCGTCACCACAACAATGGTGGTACGGCCCGTACCCACGCCCCCAGAGCGTGGGTACTAGTCGTGCCACGTGTACCCCTACGTCACCCCAACAATGGTGGTACGGCCCGTACCCATGCCCTCAGAGTGTGGGTACGGCCTGTACCCCTACGTCACCCCACCAATGGTGGTACGGCCCGTACACACACCCTCAGAGCGTGGGTACGGCCCATACCCCTACGTCACCCCAACAATGGTGGTACGGCCCGTACCCATGCCCTCAGAGCGTGGGTACGGCCCGTACCACTACGTCACCCCAACAATGGTGGTACGGCCTGTACCCACGCCCTCAGAGCGTGGGTATGGGCCGTACCCCTACGTCACCCCAACAATGGAGGTACAGCCCATACACAAGCCCTCAGAGCGTGGGTACGGGCCGTACCCCTACGTCACCCCAACAATGGTGGTACAGCCCGTACCCACGCCCTCAGAACGTGTGTACGGGCCATACCACCATTGTTGGGGTGATGTAGGGGTACGGCCCTTACCCACACCCTCAGAGCGTGTGTACGGCCCGTACCACCATTGTTGGGGTGACGTAGGGGTACGACTCGTACCCACGCCCTCAGAGCGTGGGTACGGGCCGTACCCCTACGTCACCCCAACAATGGTGGTACGGCCCGTACCCACGCCCTCAGAGCGTGGGTACGGGCCGTACCCCTACGTCACCCCAACAATGGTGGTACGGCCCGTACCCACGCTCTGAGGGCGTGGGTACGGGCCGTACCACCATTGTTGGGGTGATGTAGGGGTACGGCCCATACCCACACCATCAGAGCGTGTATACGGCCCGTACCACCATAGTTGGGGTGACTTAGGGGTGCGCATGGTATGACCCGTACCCACGCCCTCAGAGCGTGGGTACGGGCCATACCCCTACGTCACCCCAACAATGGTGGTACGGCCCGTACACACGCCCTCAGAGCATGGGTACGGGCCGTACCACCATTAATGGGGTGACGTAAGGGTACGGCCCGTACCCATGCCCTCAGAGCGTGTGTACGGCCCGCACCACCATAGTTGGGGTGACGTAGGGGCCCTTAGAGCGTGGGTATGGCCCGTACCCCTATGTCACCCCAACAATGGTGGTACAGCCCGTACACACGCTCTGAGGGCGTGGGTACGGGCCATACCACCATAGTTGTGGTGATGTAGGGGTACGGACCTTACCCACACTCTGAGAGCGTGGGTACGGACCGCATCACGCGTACCCCTAGGGCACCAGTACATTAGTGATACAAGGCGTACACACGCCACGAATGTCGTCATAGGGCCTGGTGCAGCATATAACCAGAAAATTGGGGGGCGGTATGCCCAGGAGAGCAGTGTACTGCACCAAGGGTACAGGTGGGTGGGTGGGTGGGTGTCTGCCTAGGATTCACATCAGTGGACAGAGACATGTGAGGGGTGGGTGCCTATCACTCCCAGCAATGGACAGAGATAAGTGAGGGGTGGGTGCATATCACTCCCAGCAGTGCCCAGACATGTGAGGGGTGGGTGCCTATCACTCCCAGCAGTGGACAAAAACATGTGAGGGGTGGGTGCCTATCACTCCCAGCAGTGCCCAGACACATGAATGGTGGGTGCATATCACTCCCAGCAGTGCCCAGACATATGAGGGGTGGGTGCATATCACTCCCAGCAGTGCCCAGACATATGAGGGGTGGGTGCCTATCACTCCCAGCAGTGCCCAGACATATGAGGGGTGGGTGCAGAGGACTCCCAGCAGTGCCCAGACACATGAGTGGTGAGTGCATATCACTCCCAGCAGTGCCCAGACATATGAGGGGTGGGTGCAGAGGACTCCCAGCAGTGCCCAGACACATGAGTGGTGGGTGCATATCACTCCCAGCAGTGCCCAGACATATGAGGGGTGGTTGCATATCACTCCCAGCAGTGCCCAGACATATGAGGGGTGGGTGCATATCACTCCCAGCAGTGCCCAGACATATGAGGGGTGGGTGCCTATCACTCCCAGCAATGGACAGAGACATGGGGGTGGGTGCAGAGGAACACCAGCAGTGGACAGAGACATGTGAGGGGTGGGTGCCTATCACTCCCAGCAGTGCCCAGACAGATGAGGGGTGGGTGCATATCACTCCCAGCAGTGCCCAGAAATATGAGGGGTGGGTGCAGAGGACTCGCAGCAGTGCCCAGACACATGAGTGGTGGGTGCATATCACTCCCAGCAGTGCACAGACATATGAGGGGTGGGTGCCGATCACTCCCAGCAGTGGACAGAGACATGGGGGTGGGTGCAGAGGAATACCAGCAGTGTACAGAGACATGTGAGGGGTGGGTGCCTATCACTTCCAGCAGTGGACAGACAAATGAGGGGTGGGTGCATATCACTCCCGGCAGTGCCCAGATATATGAGGGGTGGGTGCCTATCACTCCCAGCAGTGGACAGAGACATGGTGGTGGGTGCAGAGGAATACCAGCAGTGGACAGAGACATGGGGGTGTGTACATCATCCTCAGATGACCACAACTCCATGGGTGTATGAACGCATCCCCAATGTGCGACTATGTTGAGAGTGCCATAACAACACATCACTGACAGCAGCGTCGCACTTCCATGAGGATGGATGCCCTTCCCCCACTGCATGACACACCACATGTGTGTGTGATGACAAAAGACACATGCATACCCACCCCTGGCGGATGCAGCACAATACACACACTGAGATCATGCCACAAGACTGTATAGTCATGTTAAAGCCTACTAAAATAAGAGAGGCAAAGGGAACACACACTGTCACGCACATTCCAGGACTGATAGGAATGTACAGGTGCTGGGACAGCCACCAAGTTGTTGTCTCCCATGGAAGGAATAGGGTGGAGTTCCCACAGATACAATGCCCACAATTGTCAGTCAGGTGCCCTAATACCCTGCAGAACAAGTAACATATGTGTGCTAGGCTGGGAGTACACACATGCATAGTGCGTAAAAGGGACCATTTCTACATGAAGGCATGGCAACATACTCTATACACAAGTACAGTGACTACCAAGGATGGCACAGGTGATGCAGGCGGAGACATTGCTCAGCAGGCATGGCCATAGTTGAAGGGATCCGTCACCCACCAAGGAAACGTAAACACAGGTCAGCACAACAAGTTTGCAACTCCCTGCAGGGAAGATGTCAGGTGCTACAGAGGAAGGAACACTCCTTGGGACAAGGTCTCCAAACACAAAGAGCATACACGACCAAAGAATCTTTGCAGAGACCTTGTGATGGCACGCAGATACCAGGGTCCACCCCATGAGCAGCAGACTACAACATTTCCCAGACCCCTAACACATAATCACCACCCCAACTCAGGGAGCATCAGCAACAACATCAATACCAGAAAAGCAATAGTGTTCAAAGGAAAAACAAAATGATTTGTTCAGCATTAAATTAAAACGTATATTAGGACACTATTTACAAAGGCCATAGGCCAGTCCAGATGCGAAGTCCTGGGGGGGGGGGGGACACATGGCCACGCGTCTCCCCTAGCTTGCCTGCACATTAGACACTTCATGTTCATCCACTGGGGGGCGCATCATGTGGGGAAGGACCAGGCACCACAGGGACAGGAGGGGGAAGGGTAGGTGTTGTGGGTGCAGGGACGGACGACACCACCACAGGGGGTGGGGCAGCGCCAAAGGTGGTGGTTAGCAGGGCGCTGCACACTTCCGCAAGCTCGTCCAGCATCTCCCCTGCACCCGAAGAAACCACAGGCCCCATGGAGGGGGGGGATCGGAGTGATGGGTTGCAGCGCTACTGGGGGAGGTGGTGGACAGGGGGGGACTCAACGCCCCTACCCGTGGAGTGCCGTGCCCGTTTGCGGGCCGGTGAACCAGTGGGGCTGAGGCCCAGCACAGCCAAGTAGGTCTCCTTCTCAGACTGTGGGGCAGGGGAGCCGAGGGGAGTGACATTGGAGGGACTGGGAAGTGAGGAATGCGGACTCCGACTGTGGCTGTGTGTCTGCCTGTGTGCCCCAGTGGGTGTGCCTTCTTCCCCCTGAGTGTGCGTGACAGGAGGTGTGCGCTTGCCTTTCCGTGTTGGTGTGCTGCCTGTGTCTGGTGGGGTGCGTGCCTTGGAATGTCTGGGTGTGCTTGGGACAGGCATGGGAGTGGGAAGTGTGGATGGTGCAGGGGTGGGGGGGACGAAGCGCTGCAGGAGACTCACTGCTGCCGTCATTGACGAGTCCATGGACCTCAGCAACATCCGTTGGTAAGACATCGCTGATGACATGCCCTCCATGTACGACACCATCTGTGTCAGCAGTCTGGTGTGGCCATGGAGGACACTCAGCGGCGATGTCTGTCCACAGACTCGGCAGTGAGGGCAGCAGGGGAGACAGGGGCAGGGGGTGCGATGCCTGGCACGAAGGAGACATGTTGTTGCCCTACATGGACAGAAGGGACCGGAGCAACTGGGAGGGTGGTGATGGGAATGGAGGGGGCGGGGACAGATGTAGTGCTGCTGCCAGCTGTTGGAGCTGCCTCCGCCCCCTCTGGGAGCTCAGCCTCGGACCCGTCAGCGTCGTAGTCGGTGTTGGTACTAGACAGGTCCTCCGCCTGACTCCCCTCGCCCTCCGTGCCACTTGCTGAGCCAGACTCGCCAGCACTGGTGGCACCGGTGCTGGATCCCTCATCCACGTCCGTGCAGGTGTCTCCCTCGGTGTCCCCCGATGATGCTGTGGGCAAGGTGAAGAGACAGAAAATAATCAGACACCTGTATACATATGACACATGAGTCCAAACAAAATAGGTCACAGTGCATATCATGAAAAGCATCATGAGTAACATCTAGAATACTCCGCACATATGTAAGCCCTGCATTCCACAGTTGGTTGACCCATCCTGCCACTTTGAAACAATGAAAATCAGGACACAACAGCAAATAACTCGATATCCAAATAGACAGAGGATATGGTGTCTGGGAATTGTTGAGCACAGCCAGACTATGAAGGCATGCCACCTCTTGTTCACTGTGAAAGAAACAGTATTGGTGCCCCCAAGGGCAAATAACAGACGCCAATGCTGAAGGTGTCCCCACACTCAGAGACCTGTGAGTAATTTGGAAAGCCAACAGAAAAACTTTGCGAACCCTTGGGAATCACAACACTTTACACAATCGACGTGTTTGGAATGTGTGAATGTGCCACTTTGTGAACAGAACACACATCTGCCTGTATAACAGAAGTCACACAAGGAGGTGCACAGAAAACTACATTTACACAGTCATTGTATGAGCTGGCAGCCCAAATCAAATAGGCCACTGTAAAGAAGAATTGGGGTATCAGTAAGTACATATACATGGCACCATCGTGGTCTGGATGACTTGACACTCGTAAGTTGGTATCATCAACAACCAAGGACTTACCCAAATGCAACCACACAGTGGGAACATGTATATGTATAATCTCTAAACAAATATGTTTCAAAACTGTGCCTTTGTTTTTAATGTGCCAGAGTGTCCCAGAAAAGTGTAAAGGTGGTGTCTTGTGCACTTCCTTGGGAGACATCTGTCATATAGGCACATTATTGTTATTCACCACAAAACATCAAAGTCATGCATATCAACTATTGAGACATGTTGACATGTGTAGTGAGTGGCAATGTACAAGACTTCTTGACTGACAACTTGAATCATGCCACCTGTCACATGGCCTTCCGTACCATCATGACACATTTGGCAACACATCTGACCCACTACCTGTCATGTGGAGTGGCACACATGTCCAAACACAGGACAATGCATTAGCTAATGGCCCTGTAATTGTGTCGGAACAAGGAGCACCTGCACTGAGGAGACACCCTCATGGGAACCAAGATTGTCCACACAGATGTCAGCACACACAGACCAAACTACGTAGCATCTGGACCACACACCGTTGCCAATAATGGATGAGCAGGAACCATGTCTCTTAACTTTTGACACATGCTGCAAAGCACAAACATTAAACCCTGCACAACATGACTGGGTCACTGCATGTTGAGTGTCTGTCCAGACAATTATCACACACAGGTCACACCTGGCAAGGAGACATAAGACAATGTGATTGAGACCGAGCAAGTACTTACACCTCTTAATCTGGGTTTACTAAAATGTGCATCAAAAACTCCTAAATGTACTCAACATCACCTCGTGAGGCTGACCACACATATTAGTGACAAACAACCATCATCAGATAGTTGTACATAGACACACAGGCACTGGCCAGTGTGAGTATGCACAAGCCAAATGGGGTCACCCTGTACAGTGGACACATGTAGCACACTTTACGTAAATACAAATGAGGGCAGGGAACAATGGCACAGAGGCCAACCTATGCTGAACACACCGAGAATGTCCACAGTGTTGGATGACACACATGATTCTTAGGAAAAGGTGTCTCAGGGGACTGTAGTGGGCACACTGCTCCATAGTCCTGAAATGATCTGATTGTAGCATGAGCAACCATCCCGGCACTATGCATATCTCCCATTCATGCACATCATGTTTGAGGCCACAACATCGGTCATGCATGCTGCAAGTCTGTTCATTTTAAGCCTCACACTCCTATGTTGAGACTCAGCATCAGTGCCAACAATTATGGACCCCCAAATTACTGAACAGGACAGGGCACAGGCAAGGTACCAACACATGTCACAGACCACCCACACACGTGATGCAGCAAGCATTGTGCACTTGGATTAACTGGCAGCCTAGATGACCATGTGCAAGAGTGATTACACACAGACCAGGGAACACATGTCAAGGAGGGGAAGGGAGGAATAACAGCCCCGGTTGACTTGGGGCAACAGGATATGCACTGCACATATAAACCCTGGCAGTATATCCATGCGACTGAGCAGTTCCTAAAGCTGGTGACACACAACAAACACACATGTACCTACCCCCTCCTTGCTGCTGTCCCTCCTGTAACCGCCTATCCATGTCAGGGAAGACCACCGCCAGGACAGGCTTCATCTGGTGGGTCAGTCGTCAACGCCCGCCGTTGGGGCGTGGAGGTGAGTCCCCCAGCAGGACCCGGGCGATCCTCCTGGTCCAGCACCGGATGTCCTGCCAGCGTTTCCTCACTTGGGGTAGGCACCGACAGCGACCCTTCACCGACATCACGGCCATGACGGCCCGCTTCCAAATTCTCCCCTCCTCGTAGGCGGTTACCTGTGAGGGTGACAAAGTGAGACAACATCACTATTATTATTTGGGATCTTGTAAAGCGCGAACTGTCGCCAATTACAGGCATCCTGGCGCTGACAGAGTCTGAGGAAGAAAGAAGACCACAGAAGACGAAAGGCTAGCCAGGGAACAGCCACGTTTTTACCTTTTTTCTAAAAGGCAAAAGTTCATCAATGTGTCTGATCTCATTGGGAAGGGTGTTCCAGAGTCTAGCAGCGGTGACCTCAAAAGATCTGCCTCCGGATCTGACCTTCTTGAAACTGGGAATGACCACCAGTTTGGCATCCGAATATCGGAGAAGTCTAGTAGGGACGTACCACGTAAATTTAGATTGAAGAGGGACAGGGCCAGAGCCATGGAGGGCCCTAAACACAATACAGAGGGCCTTAAATTGCACTCTCTGTCTAAGAGGGAGCCAGTGCAGTTGTGCCAAGGCGGATAGTCCATGGGATCTCCTCGGAAGCCCCAGGGCTAGTTTTGCAGCCGCAGATTGGACTCTTTGGAGCCTGTCTAATAGGTACTCCGGGGCCCCTAACAGGAGGGCATTGCAGTAGTCCAACCTGCTCAAGATGGTACATCTAACTATTTGGGCGCGCGCCTGGGTGGGCAAGAGGGGGAGAACTTTCCTTAGCGAGCGCAGGATGGCAAAGCAGCAGGCAGAGGTTTTCTGGACATGTGTCTCCATGCTGAGCTTGTGATCAAGCATGACCCCCAAGTTACGGACCGAGTCTACAGGTTGTACATTAGAGGCTGTTTCCGGGGGCCAGAAGTTGCTAGGAAACGAACAGGGAATCCTCGAGCCACTATTAAAAAGCACCTCAGTTTTCCCTGCATTAAACAGGAGAGAATTGTTCTTCAACCATCTTGAGGTCTCCCGCAGGCAGTTGTGAAAGGTCTCTATGGAGATGGAGTCTTCTCCTTCCAGAGAGAGAATCATCTGCGTGTCATCTGCGTAGTTGATGGTTTTAATGCCGAAGCTTTTGATCAAAAGAATTAGTGGCCTAAGGTAGACATTAAAAAGTATTGGGCTGATAGCAGAGCCCTGTGGGACACCGTGCGCCACCGGAGAGAAAGCAGATTGAAAAGGAGGTAGAGATACTGCTTGTTGCCTGTCCTGCAGAAAAGAGTGGAACCACTGCAGAGCCGTATCCCTCACTCCTGCCTCCCATAAGCGTCTCAGTAAAATCCCATGATTCACCGTGTCAAAGGCGGCAGACATATCGAGCAGTATCAGAAATGATGCCTGACTTCTGTCTGCTCGCCTTTGTAGTTCGTTCATGGCGATAACCAGGGCTGTTTCGGTTCCGTGCGCAGGCCGGAATCCAAATTGGTCTCTGTCTAGTAATAGATGATGCTCCAGATGGTGGGAGAGGGTGTTACTGACCACCCGTTCCACTATCTTAGCAGGGAACGGCAGTAGTGAGATGGGCCTGTAATTTTTCGAACAGTCAGGGTCAAGGGAGGGTTTTTTCAGCAACGGGGAGACTAAAGCTTGTTTCCAGAGGGCAGGGACACTGCCAGTCAGCAGAGATTGCTGACAGATTAAATGGAGCGGGGGGAAAAGTTCTGCTTCACACTCTTTCCAGATTTTAGGGGGTATTGGGTCCAATGGGGACCCAGACACAATCCCTCTAGCTATCTTGGTAAAGATTTCAAAAGTTAGCGGTGGAAACCTGCAAAGGAGTTCTTCTGGGGACCGATGCATGATTAGTGCTTGATTCTCCAGAGTACCGGTGTTCATAGAAAAGGGATTACCTGCAATAGGAGAAATATCCAGTTCGTTAAGGATAAGTTCAATTTTCTCCTTGAAGAAGAAGGCCAAATTGTCACAGAGGTTCTGGGAAGGGACGATCAGGTTTTTACAAGACTCCGGGTTGGTGACGCTATTTAAGATGCTGAAGATACTCCTGGAATTTTTAGTAGTATTACAGATCAAGGAGGAGTAGTAGTCGGCTTTCGACTTTTTAATGAGAGTTTTGTACGCGTGGACCTTGGTTTTCCACGTGTCTTTACAAGTTATATTATACTCACGTCTCCAACTTCTCTCAGCTTGTTTACATTCAAGCTTTAATTGTTTTAGGTCAGAGTTAAACCAGGGAGCAGAGTCTTTGCCCCTACAGGTCCGGGTTTTGAGGGGGGCGTGGGTGTCGACCACCCTAGAAATATGAGAGGCAAGGGAATTGTAGTTGTCGGTTGTGCTTTTATTTGCATCAAAGATTTGTTGTAAATGGAACATTTCGCCCAAAGAGATATCACGTGAGAGAGCCCTCCAATCTCTGCATTTGATTACCTTAATCGGTGCCGGTACTTTGTAAGGGTCAGTCGTCTTATGAAGACAAAATTTAACCAGTGAGTGGTCAGTCCAATCCATTGGAAGAATATCTCCCATTACCACTAAGTCAGGTGCCGCAAAGATCAAATCAAGCAGATGACCGGATTTATGGGTAGCCTTGAAGGTCAGCTGCGAGAGGCCAAAGCTGTCGCAGGTAGAAAGTACATTCTTAAAAGCTACGTCAAGGGTACCGTTCTGCCATAGATTGAAATCGCCAAGTATAAACAGTTTCTGATGAGATAAGGCGATATTGGTTAAGGTGTTAATTAAGGCTTGTTGCTGCTGAAGGCTGAAAGCTCCCGGTGGACGATAGCACAGAATCCCTGTAATGCTGTTTCCAGCGGGGGTCTGAATTGAAAGTCCTAATAACTCAGTGCCCAAAATAGGGTCAAGAGTAAGGATTTTAATGCTACAAGAGGCTCTGAAAATGACTCCCACACCTCCGCCTCTGCCAGTAGACCTAGGGAGGTGGAGACATTTAAACCCTGGAGGGCATGCAAATCCCGGATCAACCAAGCAGTCAGGACGTGTCCATGTTTCTGTCATGAAAAGGATGTCAAGTTCATGAGAATCAATCAGGAGTTGGATCTCTGTGTAGTGTTTGGGCAGAGACCTGACGTTTAGTAGCCCACAGTGAAAAACATTGTCACTTAGTACATCAGCTCGGGTAAGGGAGGAGGGTAGGAGGGACAGTGTTCCTTTGTTGACACCCTGAATACCTATTTGAATGAGCTCCTCTCTGGAATAGGGAGGCCTATTTGGGAGCGGAGCCTGGTATAAAGGGTCAAAACCGGCTGCATGAGGGGCCCAAGGCCCTACCTTGGCGCGGACGGGCGCAGACGGGCTTGCCTTAGGCGCGCCTTCGGCGCGCCATCGTCGCGCCCGCTGCGCTCGTCCGCTGCGCTTCCAAGGAAGGCACATTTTTATAGGGCAGTGCCCAATGTGCGAGAAGTGGGCGTCGCCTCAAGGTGGGCGTGGCCTCCGCGATCGAGCAAACAGTAGCGTCAAGATTCCCTACACCTGCTCCATGTCACAGAGAAACACATTTGAACATCTTTGCTTTTTTGAACAGGGCATAGTATGCATCCAACTAATAGCACCTTTGTTATAGGGACATTAGCCTCTGGGGAAGCCCCACTGCACTACATGGCATTGAAAGTACACAGGTGGCATGAGGGGTGCGACACACTCCCTGATCATGGCTCACACTGTGCATCACAAGCAACACAAGGCTGATGGACAGCACCTCAAAGCAGTCACATGCCCCAGGCCACTGACGCAACCTCAGCAGAGTAGACAGACACACACAGGCACAGATCAATCACCTGCCATTGTCAACAGTGGATACAAACCTCAGTCTGCACATGTGCCACTTGCCTGGGGGTGTCACAGGTGTGGTGCTAGCTCAGCACGTCAGACACACAGCATGGCTTTCTTCTCACATCAGATGGGTAGAGCATTTGCCTCCTCCATGCAGGTGTGGTGCAACACTCCACATAGGCACTCACCCACATAACAAGGAACATTCACACACATCAATGTCCAGGGGGCATACACATCATTTGGACACTCTCACCGCAGCTCCACTCAACTCACACACATCTGTGGGTAGAGTCACCTGTCACGCCGGGGGGACCACTGAATCACATCAGGACTATAGAACAAAAATGCCCAAGTGGATTAGCCAGGCTGAATGTGCCATGCACCATGCAGTGATTGTCACAGTAAGCACAATGCAAGTGAGGAGTGCAGACATGAACTACATCATGCTCTGCATGAGAGACATAAGGCATTCCCCCCCCTGGGACCCAATCTAAACAACATTGCATGTCTGTCACACCTGGACAGAATGCCAGAAGTGACAGTCACAAAAAAGGTGCACAGTCAAAGCTAGTGGAGTCAGCACTAACCTGCTCCCCTGGTCTCCCATACAGGCTGGAGTACTGTGGGAGGATGACGTCCAGCAACGCCTCATTCTCCTCCTGGGTGAATGGCTGGGCCCTCTCCACAGACCTGGACATGGTGACAGAGGAAGCAATGACAGCAGCAGTGGTGTCCAATGATGTGTTGTGCAGGCAAGTGCCCTCTCATGGGTTCCGGCTGCCTTATATCTGCCTTGCTGGGCTGTTTCATTTACAGGAGTACAGAGTGATTGGTCAGACTCATTTGCATCCTACGTTTCCGCCAATCCCTTTAAACATACACCAGTGAGTGCCTTTGCATGGTTCAAAATGTTTGCATCATGTCAAGTCAACAACCACTTTGCAACATTGTATATTGTCTCCAACCGACTTTTGCTGGCCACCAGATGACAAAATTTGAACTGGAAACTCGGTCTCCATGACAACCAGCATGCATTTAGGCCATTATACTTGTCCCTCATGTGTCCCCTATGTTAGTTTACAATCCACACACATGTACGGTGTGTTTGACACGTACCCCTACGGCACCAGTTGCACAGTGCGTTTGACACGTACGTGTACACACTGGTCGTACACTTAAGTGTACACACTGGTCGTACATGTACGTGTACACACTGGTCGTACACATATGTGTACACACTGGACGTACATGTACGTGTACGACTAGTGTGTACACGTAACACTGGCCGTACACGTACGTGTACACATTGGTCGTACACGTACGTGTACACACTGGTCGTACATGTACACACTGGTCGTACACGTACATGTACACACTGGTCGTACACGTACGTGTACGACCAGTGTGTATACTTACGTGTACGACCAGTGTGTACATGTACGTGTACTACCGTTGTACACGTACGTGTACACACTGGTCGTACACGTACGTGTGTACGGTCCTTACACACACGCGTACTCCTACGCCAACACCAATATAGTGATACGTACCGTACACATGCCTTCAGAGCGTGTGTACGGTGCGTTTCACATCTTCCACTGGTGATAGGAGGTGCACAGGACAGGAATGGAGGTGTCAGACTCGTGCACGGCTGTACATCAAGTCATTGTCAGTGCAGTACTTCTTGTGCAGGGCCTATGTGTGTCAGGCAGTGATATGGCACATGTCTCCTCATGTTTTTGCACAATAGATGTGTGATGACCTGTGTACAGATGGCATGTGTGATGGGGCACTATGTGGCAGACTTCCCCTTCACATTTTGCACATGTGTGCATGTAGAACAAACGTGTCAAGCACTGCATCACTGGTATGGCACAGTCACCAACACCCGCAACTGTCCCCTGATGCCAGGGACAGGGACACTGACACCTGACATCTCACTACCAGGGTGGCCCGATGTGACTATGTCGTGTGTGTCATGTGTTCCCATGAGCTTTCTGTTGGTGTTCCATCAACTGCATCTGCTGTTGCTGCATCCAACATGTGTCTGTGCGTAGATGGCCATGGCACACATATACGCACACCATGCCACATGTGGATTCACACGTTACGTGTGTCTGGATGCTTCGAACATGTTCTTTTGACATGAGGACATATCTGCGTCGTCTCCATGTCTGTGTTTTCTTTTTTCACGTGTACCCCTTCATCGCAATGTGTGTGAGCTGCAAATTTTTAATGACTGTGCCCTGTGCGTCTAGCTTGTCGCCAGCTGTCTGTATGAGATGGCATCCTGCAAATGCAGATATGTGGATGTATGTCACTCCTGTGATGTCTCTGGCTGTTCACTTACACTGGCCCACAGCTTGTTTCAGGGCATGTAATGTAGAACTTGACAATCAACGGTTGTAGCTGACTCTTCGTAGGAGTCTCATCTGGCTGGCATACGTGTCCTGGATGTATTGCACAGACCAGACTCTGTATTTCGCTGATGTGTATTAGCTGTTGAACATGTGCTCAGTTTATTGACATTGGTGTTGTGATGTACTCACTCTTCGTTATTCCTTCCTAATTACTGCAGGGCACCGCCTCTCCCCCGACCAATGCCAGACTTGGGTGCCATGAGGGAACGTGACTGCATAAGATGCTACCGCTTCTCGCAAGAATTGATTGAGCACTTGACCGCCCAGCTGGAACCACACCTCCAACCGCTACACAGGTATCCTACTGCGCTGACCCCCAAGATGAAGGTGATGGCAGCCCTACATTTTTTTGCCACCTGAACGTTTCAATTCACCATAGCTGATGTGGGTGGCATGTCCCAGACCATGTTCAGTCGTGTCCTGCATGATGTTTTAGAAGCCATGTTGGAGCACCTGGATGAATTCATAAATTTTCTGACTCGTGAGCAGTTGACAGGTGTCAAGGGTGAGTTCTATGCCCTGGGAGGGTTGCCCCATGTAATTGGGTCCATTGATGGGACACATGTTGCTTTGGTACCACCACAGGCACGGGAGGTAGCCTATCGAAACCGAAAACATTATCACTCCATTAATGCCCTTGTGGTGTGTCTACCTAACATGCTGATTTCCCATGTCTGTGCACGTTTTCTAGGGTCAGCACACGATGCCTACATCATGAGGCGTAGCAGGGTGCCAGAAATTATGCTGCGGCTGCACAACGAACGAGCATGTCTTGTTGGTGGGTATACTCTGTTTGTCCTGTATTTAGCGGTATCTTTGTATCTTAATGCATCTCCTGACCCACTTCTTTACATGATGTTTCCATGTAGGGGACTCTGGCTATCCCAACATGCCATGGCTGATGATGCCTCTCCGCAACCCCAGAACAGCTGCAGATCACCGTTACAACAACACCCATGGGCAGACCAGGCAAGTGATTGAGAGGACGTTTGGCCTCCTGAAGAGCCGATTCCGGTGCCTTCACAAGACAGGTGGATCCCTCCCATATACACCGGTGAAGGTCTGCAAAATCTTCATCGTATGCTGCATGCTGCACAACATGGCAGTGGAGAAAGCTGTGCCACTCATCCTGGATCCGTATGAGCAGGAACATCCACCCGTGAAGGATGAAGGGCTTGGTTACGAGGCAAGTGAGGAGGAGGAGGAGAAGGAGGACATCCGAGTCAGCTCATACGCAACTTCTTCTCATAATGGTGAGTCCCTGGGTCTGAGTGTGCATGCTTTGAGCCTTGTGTGGCATGTGTTACGATGTGTGTGTCCAGCTGACTGTATGCTAAGTGACTTTGAGGTGTGTTCTGATGTGTCACTCGAGTGATGATGTCATTCCACACATTGTAGCTGAGACAGTACACACTGGTCGTACACGTACGTGTACACACTGGTCGTACACATACGTGTACGACCAGTGTGTACACGTAACACTGGCCGTACACGTACGTGTACACACTGGTCGTACACATACGTTTACACACTGGTCATACACATACACACTGGTCGCACACGTACGTGTACACACTGGTCGTACACGTACGTGTATGACCAGTGTGTACACGTATGTGTACGACCAGTGTGTACACTTACGTGTACGACCAGTGTGTACACGTACGTGCACTACCATAGTACACGTCCATGTACTACTGTTGTACACGTACGTGTACACACTGGTCGTACACGTACGTGTGTACGGTCCTTACACACACGTGTACTCCTACGCCAACACCAGTATAGTGATACGTACCGTACACATGCCCTCAGAGCGTGTGTACGGTGCGTTTCACATCTTCCACTGGTGAAAGGAGGTGCACAGGACAGGAATGGAGGTGTCAGACTCGTGCATGGCTGTACATCAAGTCATTGTCAGTGCAGTCCTTCTTGTGCAGGGCCTATGTGTGTCAGGCAGTGATATGGCACATGTCTCCTCATGTTTTTGCACAGTAGATGTGTGATCACCTGTGTGCAGATGGCATGTGTGAAGGGGCACTATGTGGCACACTTCCCCTTCACATTTTGCACATGTGTGCATGTAGTACAAACGTGTCAAGCACTGCATCCCTGGTATGGCACAGTCACCAACACCCTCAACTGTCCCCTGATGCCAAGGACAGGGACACTGACACCTGACATCTCACTACCAGCGTGGCCCGATGTGACTATGTCGTGTGTGTCATGTGTTCCCATGAGCTTGCTGTTGGTGTTCCGTCAACTGCATCTGCTGTTGCTGCATCCAACATGTGTCTGTGCGTAGATGGCCATGGCACACATATACATACACCATGCCACATGTGGATTCACACGTTACGTGTGTCTGGATGCTTCGAACATGTTCTTTTGACATGAGGACATATCTGCGTCGTCTCCATGTCTGTGTTTTCTTTTTTCACGTGTACCCCTTCATCGCAATGTGTGTGATCTGCTAATTTTTAATGACATGTGCCCTGTGCGTCTAGCTTGCCGCCAGCTGTCTGTATGAGATGACATCCTTCAAATGCAGATATGTGGATGTATGTCACTCCTGTGATGTCTCTGGCTGTTCACTTACACTGGCCCACAGCTTGTTTCAGGGCATGTAATGTAGAACTTGACAATCAACGGTTGTGGCTGGCTCTTCGTAGGAGTGTCATCTGGCTGGCATACGTGTCCTGGATGTATTGCACAGACCAGACTCTGTATTTCGCTGATGTGTATTAGCTGTTGAACATGTGCTCAGTTTATTGACATTGGTGTTCTGATGTACTCACTCTTCGTTATTCCTTCCTAATTTCTGCAGGGCACCGCCTCTCCCCCGACCAATGCCAGACTTGGGTGCCATGAGGGAACGTGACTGCATAAGACGCTACCACTTCTCGCAAGAGTTGATTGAGCACTTGACCGCCCGGCTGGAACCACACCTCCAACCGCTACACAGGTATCCTACTGCGCTGACCCCCAAGATGAAGGTGATGGCAGCCCTACATTTTTTTGCCACCTGTACGTTTCAATTCACCATAGCTGATGTGGGTGGCATGTCCCAGACCATGTTCAGTCGTGTCCTGCATGATGTTTTAGAAGCCATGTTGGAGCACCTGGATGAATTCATACATTTTCCGACTCGTGAGCATTTGACAGGTGTCAAGGGTGAGTTCTATGCCCTGGGAGGGATGCCCCATGTAATTGGGTCCATTGATGGGACACATGTTGCTTTGGTACCACCACAGGCACAGGAGGTAGCCTATTGAAACCGAAAACATTATCACTCCATTAATGCCCTTGTGGTGTGTCTACCTAACATGCTGATTTCCCATGTCTGTGCACGTTTTCCAGGGTCAGCACACAATGCCTACATCATGAGGCATAGCAGGGTGCCAGAAATGATGCTGCGGCTGCACAACGAATGAGCAGGTCTTGTTGGTGGGTATACTCTGTTTGTCCTGTATTTAGCGGTATCTTTGTATCTTAATGCATTTCCTGACCCACTTCTTTACATGATGTTTCCATGTAGGGGACTCTGGCTATCCCAACATGCCATGGCTGATGACGCCTCTCCGCAACCCCAGAACAGCTGCAGATCACCGTTACAACAACACCCATGGGCAGACCAGGCGAGTGATTGAGAGGACTTTTGGCCTCCTGAAGAGCCGATTCCGGTGCCTTCACAAGACAGGTGGATCCCTCCCATATACACCGGTGAAGGTCTGCAAAATCTTCAGCGTGTGCTGCATGCTGCACAACATGGCAGTGGAGAAAGCTGTGCCACTCATCCTGGATCCGTATGAGCAGGAACATCCACCCGTGGAGGATGAAGGGCTTGGTCACGAGGCAAGTGAGGAGGAGGAGGAGGAGGAGGACATCCGAGTCAGCTCATACGCAACTCCTTCTCATAATGGTGAGTCCCTGGGTCTGAGTGTGCACGCTTTGAGCCTTGTGTGGCATGTGTTGCGATGTGTGTGTCCAGCTGACTGTATGCTAAGTGACTTTGAGGTGTGTTCTGATGTGTCACTCGAGTGATGATGTCATTCCACACATTGTAGCTGAGACAGTAAATTTAAAAATTGCATGGTGACAACCTTCCTCCTGTAGAGTCAATGACCATGCATGCGGTTGACTATCTTTTCGATGACTTCTTGTGTGTCTGTCATCCCCAGGAAGTTGCGCATGCTGTCTGCTCGTGTCATCGCTGGGCTCCTGCTATTCCTCATGAGTATTGCAACGTGTGCTGAATCAGTGTTCCATGCACGGACATGGTGAAAAGTCTCCTTTGGGTAGGATTGCAGCAAGGCATTTTGGGTGTGGTAGTTGTTTGGAATGTGTGGGCACTGCTCCTGTGCGTGTTTTGTTACTATGCATACATGTCGATTCACCATGGGGCACCTGGCATGTAGCATGACTCCCATGAATTGATAGTCACCCTACGTGACAGTCATCTGTAATGGGATTGTGGATTGTGAGGAAGGCATCAATGTGTGTGAAACTTCCCTCTGAATCATACGGGAGGCTACGGGTGGACATAGTGTGGGACATCCCCATAAGAGGCTCAATGGGGAATTGCAGCCTCTCCGTGTGCAGCAGGGGTTGTTTGGCTCACCCCCTTCACTTGTGTGACAGTTCAATGGATTTACAGCATCTGTGGTGTGAAGGGGGTGTCCAGTGTAGGTCCCACATGTTCAGCCAAATGACCTTTGAGTCCGTTCATATTGATGCATTTCCCTTAGTGTGGGCCTGAGTAATAAAGGTGTTCCTCACCCTCCAAGGTGCCTCATCTCTGTCAATGCAGGTCTCTTGCCACTGTGCATGCGGCATCTCTGGCATAGTTGACAAAGATTGTGCATATGAGTCTATGTGTAGATTAGCAACATGCATGCTGTTCTTCATGGATTAGAATCTCTATTGTGCATGAAGTCCATGGTTGTGTATGTATTTGGGCATGTTGGTCCCCACAACGGGCCCTCAACACCTGCTCAGGGTTTGTTTCCTGTGCGCAGCTCGGCCTTCAGTTTCCTGATCCGGTGTCAGTCATCTTTGGTGATTGTGCATCCATTGTCTCTGGGTGTGCCATAGGAAACCGGACACTCCTTCCTTTACATACGCCTGTTGCAGTTGGCCTTTCTGACATCCTTGTCTTTGTGTGCAAATTGTGGCATATTTTCCAGGACATGCCGCCTGCTGCTGCAGCCCCTGCAGTAAGGGCACACAGAGTTTCCGGATTTGGCAACACACACGCCTCAAAGATGCTCCTCCCTTCCTCCCTCCACCCATTCATTTGGCTGTCATCAGCTTGTCTGTGCAACTGTTGTGGCCACGCGGTGCCACAGGCTGGACCGTCTGCACATGCAACGTGCACATTGCATGACCCTCATGTCCTTGCATGACCCACATCACACTACAGTCTGATGTTGCAGCCACCCTCCATGCAATGTCCATCCGCATATCTACCGCCTGCTCTCAGGCATACACTAAGCGCACACACAACACCTTTGCATGACGAGTGTGCAACTCCGACTGCCTACACAGCACTGCCATGCCTTCCGGGCCCTGTCACACCAACCAGGTCATGTCCCTCCTACTCCCCACCGGCTCTGTGCACCAGCAAGGCCATGTGCGTGGGACTCAAGGCTTCTGCATGTAGTATGGTGTCGTCATCTGGCACATGGCACAGGGATCATCTCTCACTGTGTTCATCTACAATGTGTCCAGGACCCCCCTCACCACCATCACATGTGCACAGCACCTCATCATCATTTCGTATGCAATTGACAGCCAGGTGCTCCTCACCCTCACCAAAGACGCCGACATTGCCAG
The DNA here is from genome assembly GCF_964204655.1 of Triturus cristatus. Taxonomy (NCBI): domain Eukaryota; kingdom Metazoa; phylum Chordata; class Amphibia; order Caudata; family Salamandridae; genus Triturus; species Triturus cristatus. The sequence continues at coordinate 649,767,145 of NC_140581.1, forward strand.
TTCCAATAATTAAGAATGCATGGGATCCATTGATGAATGGCTGAACATCAGCCACCTGAGGCTGGACTTGTACAGGACTGAGGTAATCATCTGCGGATTGTCCCCTTACAGCTGGGGCAACTGCTTGCGTCCCACCCGCAAGAGCCCTGCACAAGCACCCAGTGGACACGCACACAAGATGGTGTGCATCATGTATTGCTCGCTCACATTTGCCATGGTAATCACCAGCATCTGTACCTCAGGCTGCAACACCCTCTGCATTATGCACATGATCCACAGATAGATCCACTCCAAGGAAAGACAGACCATCCCCCAGGTCCACGACAACATCCATGTCAAATACTGGCCTGCCCTCTACGGAGCAAGTGCATCCAAACTCCCGGGAAACTAGTACACATCCAGGGTGCATCTGCACACCTCAGCTTCAACATCCCGCGCCCCAGCCACATCACCGTCCTGCAGAGATAGCTGCAATGGATCACTGTGTGCTGCAGGATGACCTTCAGACTCCCCACCCACACTCATGAGGCAGGCCACAACCCCGACCCAAAACCAACCTTGTACCACTGTCATCGGAGACCCGGTTGGGCCATCTCTGTGCATCCAACCTTGCCCTGGCCACCATTCTTCACATCCACTGTACTCCAGCATGCAGGACATAGTTCTCCCACCTGGGAAAACATACCTGGGACTCCCTCCCGGGAACCTCCACATGAGCCATGACCTCTACGCCTTAATGATACTCTTCCAAATAGGTCTGTCCGCACAGTATTGCAAGCCCACCCTCAGCAGCTTGAGGCCATCACAGGTGAGTATTGTGCTCCATGTCTGCATTGAATGACACATTGTGACCCATGTGTGTCCTGTACCAGACTCAGATCCAAGGGTATGGATGGGTGGAGTTAGTTCAACACTCAGGCATAGTTTGACATTTACACACACATATGTTGTGGACTAATGCAAAATGACTGCAACATCTCATAATACAAAATAAATCTTTTTATTTGTGGTGGGGTACGTGTTTTGGTAGATAAAATAAGATGCTCTACTGGGTGCATGGAATCCAAAGTTCACAGGGGGAGATGGTATCCTTGGCATTAGAAGTCATCAGAGTCCAGACCACAGTTTTGGTCATCATTGGTCAGACTGTGACCAGCAAGTCCTTGTGGCAGAGAATGTCATTGGATGTGGTGCTGCTGTTGTGCCAGAGGGCCAGGTGCCAGGCCAGGTGACCTGGGAGATGTGGATGGTCCGGTGCCTCTCACGGTCTTTTCCGTGGATGACCCACCTTCCTCCGGGGACCCTCAGACGCAGGCCTTGATGATGTTTGGGATGCTCCGTTGGACGAATCCTCCTCCTCCTCCCTCCCTGTGGCTGGTGCTGGTCTGCGCCTGATGTCACAGGGAGGGTTGCCCATGTTGTCGGCGATCCGACCGAGTGAATGGCTTATGTCCCTTTGCACCGCCAGGAGCTCACCCAGTCTTGCCTCCATCCGTCCTTGGTGTTGTTGTTGACTGGCATGTTGCTCAGCCTGCAGGTTCTTCATCTCGTCGAGGGTCCCCTTCATCTCTGTGAGGCTCCCCACTACCTGGCTGATGCCCCTGGTGTCACGCCGGTATGTGTCCAGGATGTGGCGTATGTGTGACATACCGGTTCCCTCAGCTGGCTGGTCAGGTTCTCGCCTCCGCCTGCCTCCACTCCCACCACCCCTGCCCACACGAGCCTGGCCTGCCGTTGTGGGCACATCGGGTCTACGGGACCCCTGAGGGATGGCATTTGCGGGGTTGCCTGCCGCCTCCTGGGTGCCCAGAGAACCTTGTCCCTCCTGGTCTGACTGGCTCTGTTGTTCAGTGCGAGCAGGGCTCCTGGGTGTCTCCTGGGATGTGGCAGGAATGGGGGTGGTGGTTGGCACAGATGTACCTGAAGCAGGTGCTGCAGGGGCTTGGGCACCAGAGGGTCCAGGTTGGTCGGGGTCATCCACGGAGTGGTGAGAGTCGTCGCTGCCGTTGGGATCATCTTCACGCCGAGTCAGGGACTGTGATTGTTCCCCCCCATTGTTGGGGGGAGATCCATGACGTTGCCCTGTGTGTGAGAGAGAGACAATGTCAATGCTGTTTCATGCGACATCCATGTTTCATACATATTCATGTTGGCACAGTTCCTCCAGGTAGTTTGATGTGCCTAGCATTCCTCTCAATGTCCACTTGTGGATGGGTATGTTGCGGGGGACAGATTGATATGTTCTCCTGAGTGTTTGACCTGTAGAATTGTGGCTAGGATGCTTATTTGGCTATGGATTGATCTTGTTGTGTCACATGTCCATTGTGAGAGTGGATTAATCCGTTGTGTGCCCCAGGGGTATGTGCTTGTATAAGGGGGGGTTGTGACCGGGCCTGCTGTTGTGTGTAGTGTGAGTTGTCATTGGGTCTCCCAGGTGATGTGTCTGTCCCCTCATGGTACATCCTGCCATGACAGTGAGTGTGAGTTCCTGTGCTAGATATCTGAGCTAGTGGAGTTGGTGTTTGAGTGTACAGTGGTCACAGGAGGGCCTTGTGCTGCATACAGCAGGGCCAAGTGTCAGCTACCTTGTCAGTACTTTGCCAGTCCCTGTGCCTTGGGCATGGTGCATGGGTATGTATCTAGGCCATATGGGCTGAGGGCATTGGTGTCTGCTTCTGAGTGTCACAATGTGTTTTGTGAGGCCCACCCTCCCAGCATCCCGGACATCCAGTCTTGGGTTTGTGGTTCGTGTAGCCTGGGACATGGCATGTCCTTGCTTTGTGAATGGGGCATGGACATGTTAGTTGCATGAGCGTGCTTATTGAGTGTGGTTGTGTCCGGTGAGGGCTTGGGGGTAGTTGCGTGCATTTGGTGTATTTGGGGTGTGGATGCCATTGCTCCCATGTTACGTAAGTAGTTTGTGTACTCACCAGGCTCTGAGACTCCTTCGACTCCGTGTACTCCCACCGGCGGTAGCAGGGCCAACACCTTCTCCTCCCAGGGATGGTAATGTACGGGTCTGCGGGGCAGCCCACCTCCAGTGATGTTGCTCTGGGCGTATTCCTCGTTAATTTTCCGCTTGACTGCCCTGCGCAGATCATACCACCTGGCTTGGCATTCATGCCTGGTCATTCGGATGGGCGCAACAGCATTCACCTTATCGACGATCCTCTGCCACAGGCTAGTTTTTTGGGCTATGCTGGTCTGTCTGACCAATGTTCCAAACAGCTGTGGCTCGACTCTGATGACTTCGTTGACAAGGAGGTCCAGCTCCACCCTTGTGAACTTTGGATTCTTGTCTGTGGGCATGGTGTGGGGTGTGGGTGTGGATGGTTGTGGGTGTGTGGGTGTGAATGTGACGGTGTGTGTGTGAATGTGAAGAGGGGGTGTTTGTGAAGGAGGTTGTGCAAAGGTGTGTAAGTTAAGGTGTAGTTGTTTGTCTGTGGTGTCTGGCAGCAGTGGGTCTGTTGCAAAGGCTCATGGGTTGTGTGTTGGCCCTTTTTATTGGTCCATTTGTGGGTGTGTCTGGGTTTGAATTTTTGGTTGGTGTGTTAAAAGAGGTGGTTGTGATTTTGGGCCTCTGTTTGCCTGTTTGGATGTGTCAGGTCAGTCATTGAGATGTATTTTGTCATGTAGACGTGTTTTGTGGTGTTGTGCGAGTCGAATTGACCCTCCTTGTGCTGTTTTACAGTGTTCTGGTTCTGTACGAGTCTTTTTCACGTAAGTAAGGTCTGTACATACGCGATGCTGGGTGAGGGTGCTGGGGTACGGTGTTGGGGTACGGTGCGTACAGGTCCGTGGCTGGGGTATGGGCCTGGGGTGCGGCACGTACAGGCACTACGGTCCTGGGGTAGAGTGCGTACAGGTACGGGGCTGGGATACGGGCCTGGGGTGTGGCACGTACAGGTGGGGGGTGGGGTATGGGCCTGGGGTACGGTGCGTACAGGTACGGGGCTGGGAGACGGGCCTGGGGTGCGGCATGTACAGGTCCGGGATTGGGGTACGGTCCTGGGGTACGGTGCGTACAGGTACGGGGCTGGGGTATACGCCTGGGGTGCGGCACGTACAGGTGGGGGGCTGGGGTACGGTGCGTACAGGTACGGGGCTGGTGTATGGGCCTGGGGTGCGGCGCGTGCAGGCACTACGGTCCTGGGGTGCGGCGCATACAGGTGCGGAGCTGGGGTACGGTCCTGGGGTACAGTGCGTACAGGTACGGGGCTGGGGTACGCGCCTGGGCTACGGCACGTACAGGTGCGGGCTGGGGTACGGTCCTGGGGTACGGTGCGGAGGGGGGTACAGTGCTGACATACGGGGGTACAGTGCTGACATATGCGGGGGGAGGCGGGCTGTACGACTCGTATCCAGGCACAAGTTTACCCGTGTACATGTGTGCTACAGCGTTGGCTCCATACGGGGCCTTTTACATGCGGTTGTGTATTCGGACGGGCGGTACGGATCGTACTTGCGCGCTCGGACTTCTGTTTAACGATTTGCACGTAAAATTGTCCGGCTCCCTCTCGTACACTTTTCCCGGCGCTATTCGTATGTATTTTTAACGTACGAATCGTACTTCGCCGGTTGTAGGGCACTTGTACGGATCGTACGTAAAAATATACGGATACGAGTCGTACGGTAATTTTTTTTAACGTATCGCAATCGGCACCTAAATTAATTTTCATAACCAAAAAATTATAATTTGAAATAATTACCAATTAATAATTAATATTCAATAAATTAATTCTCAATACCCAACAATAAATTTAATAATTACTTAATTAGATTTCAATTACTTACAACACTATTCCTATATAAACACACAACACACTCCAATAATAAAATAATACACGTAACATAATTATCAATTAATCAATTAATACAAATTTATTACCAATTAATACAAATTAATTACCAATTAATAATTAATTAACAATAATATAATTATCAATGCCAATAAATGAAAATCAATTACTACTTAATTACAATTAAATTACTTCCCACCCTATTCCCCTATAAACCCACAACCCGCTACAGAACTTAAACGCAAAAATTAATTAAAATGTATTTATAGTTCCTAAAAATTATTAATTAATGTATTATTATTAAATTACTTCCCACCCTATTCCACTATATACCCACAACCCGCTATGGTACGAAAACACAGAAATTGACTTAAAAAAACATTATTAACATATAAAAATTGTATACATATATTTTAAAACCAGTAGACCACTTCTCAAAAAACATATAACACATACATATTAAATACATAATAAAATACATAACAATAATATAAATATCGATATTAGTAACATCAATATTAGTAACATCGATATATTTGATATCGATATTACTAACTTCGATATTACTTACATCGATATAAATAAAATCGATATTACTTACTTTAGGGTCGATATTCTGTCCATCGATATTCTGTCCCTTCGATATTATCAACTCGATATTAGTGTGGGTCAATATTTAATTTTCGATATTTTGACTGCTCACCGCAGTGTACATCATAAGACATCAGCTACTGGCTTGGAAAAATACAGCAATAGCAACTCCACAATATATTCATAACATTTAAGCACTCTATAACATTATTGTGCAGCAAAACATTTAGGAAACATCTAACATTCATTGACATGCAAAATATGTTGCTACATTGTGCCAGATATGGAGAGAAAACCAATTCACCAACACCACATGGAAGATAAAACGTATATCATGAAATTCCAACACACTCTGTTGATCAGTGACAATACAGCAAGTCATTTTGCTAGGTTGCCCCAATTTGAAAGGGAAGGAATGCACCGTATTTACAAGATACGGTGCATTCCTGTCCTTTCAGTCTGCGCTGGGGCACAATTTGCAGCCGAGTGCCAACACCTTTGCATAATGGTGTCTGTGTTGTTGGCTTGATTGTTTTGTGCAGTAAGGGGCACCTTCCTGCATAAAAACAATCATGTAAGGCGTTTTCCTCATTCTCTGCAGTATGCAGCACACATGGAAAGAGTAAAAAATGGGGAGAAATGTAAACATTTCTCCTCGATGCGCCTGCTCTGGGGAGACGTATGTTTTTGCTGCTGCCCAGGTTTATGAAATGTTGTAAACCTGTGGCAGTGTCAAATTCCATGGGTGTTGAGCTGGAGCTCTCACAGCAACACACATGGAACGCCTCCTTGACATAGAGTAAGGCAAAGCAGTGCTTTGTGCTGCCTTGCCTTACTCTATATCTATGAGGCCTTGCAAAGCCACACCGGTTTTCAAAACGTCAAGTGCACTAAAGGCCTTTTTAAAGATCATCTCATGTTGCATTGATTTTGACTCATGCTGCCATCATCTAGGTTTTCCTAATCTTTTTGCAAGTCGTTTGTGGATTTGGATTATTGCTCTAAATTTCCTACTATAGCACCTTTTATGGTATTCATTGGAATCCTTCAGTTGTTAGTGGATCAATTGTTGTTGCTTTGCTCAATATCTGCAGTATTGCCTTGTCCATCATTTCTACTGCCTATATATTTTTTGGTTTGCACTGCTGTCATTAAGTTTGCTGTAGCTGTCAAAATGGGGCGCATTTTTTTACTATCTTGGCATCCATTGATTAAATGCACATGCCAACACAGACGTCATATTTTTGTCACCAGGGGTCGTAACTCTGACCCCTAGCTTTCCCTTTGCTGCCCATGGCATTGGCCTTCGGACCCCTGCTTTTTGCCGTTCATACTGCTCTCTGTACCAGGTCCTTCATGACGCTTCCTTTTCATGGGGAGGGGCTTGATGAGGAGTGGGGAGGAACTCAGTTTGCACAAGAACGAAAGGATGGACTGGACAGGGGTTTTTTAAACAAATAATCACTTTCAAGTAATGAGGATTTTAGTTCAAGTATATTTGATTTACAAGAGACTCCTTTGACAAAGGATAGATGGAGTGGTGGGTGAGCAAATCTATCTATCTATCTATCTATCTATCTATCTATCTATCTATCTATCTATCTATCTATCTATCTATCTATCTATCTATCTATCTATCTATCTATCTATCTATCTATCTATCTATCTATCTATCTATCTATCTATCTATCTATCTATCTATCTATCTATCTATCTGTCTATCTGTCTGTCTGTCTGTCTGTCTGTCTGTCTGTCTGTCTGTCTGTCTGTCTGTCTGCCTGCCTGTCTCTCTATCTATCTATCTATCTATCTATCTATCTATCTATCTATCTATCTATCTATCTATCTATCTATCTATCTATCTATCTATCTATCTATCTATCTGTCTATCTGTCTATCTGTCTATCTGTCTATCTATCTATCTATCTATCTATCTATCTATCTATCTATCTATCTATCTATCTATCTATCTATCTATCTATCTATCTATCTATCTATCTATCTATCTATCTATCTATCTATCTATCTATCTATCTATCTATCTATCTATCTATCTATCTACCTACCTACCTGCCTGCCTGCCTGCCTGTCTGTCTATCTATCTATCTATCTATCTATCTATCTATCTATCTATCTATCTATCTATCTATCTATCTATCTATCTATCTATCTATCTATCTATCTATCTATCTATCTATCTATCTATCTATCTATCTATCTATCTATCTATCTATCTCTCTCTACCACTTTCTCCATATACCCTTCTATCGTAAACAAGTCTTCCATTCATCTGCCTGCCATCCTCATTCTTTCTCTGTCTGTTTCACTCTGTCTCGCCCTCTCATTTCCCAATCTGTTTCACACTACATTCTCTTTATACCTTTTTTCCAAAACGAGTTATTTAGTTGATTTCTAAAAGCCATGGAGTTCAAAGAGCCTTGGCTGATAAGAAAATTAGTAATTTTGCTCCAAGGGACAAAGCGGCATTCCATTTTTGATCAGGAGGTCCTGAATTGTATTCTCTGGAGCCAGTGGGGTGACTTTAAGATATGTTGTGGAAGATAACAATTTCAGAGGTTTAATCATGCATTGTCTGTAGTTTGTCAATACTTGGCCTGTGGAGTATGTTTTCAGTTTCTATTTTTGGTAAATTCTGGTGGGGTTTTTTCAGTGTTTTCCAGTGATTTCAATACCTTAAAAAAACAGTGGTTATTAGTGGTTACATATTTTCGCGCCATTAAAAACTCCACAAACAGTGTTTTACCGGTGTTTATGGAACGTTTCGCTTTTATTATTGCTTGCTTTCTGCGCATGGTATATAGACATATATTAAACTTATTGTAGTTACACCATACAATACTTCTTCAGTGATTCTTTGGTCATGTGCGCTCGCTCTTTCCTACCCATGTAAACTTCTGTGAAAAGGCCCTCTCAACATTCGCACTTGAGATGGGCAACTCAAAAACAGCCAGTACACAATTTGTTAACTCTGGCCACTGACAGAGCTTTCCATGCCAATACTGGTTCACTTGAAGATTGGGATTCTCAGGGCAGGTTCTGCAACATTTGCGCTGATCTGGCCCGGCGCTTATGCCCTCAGAGTTATTGAAGCAGTCAAAAATGAAGAGGCACTTTTGAAACTACAAAGGAAATTCCCCTTTACGGAAGGGATCTAGAACAGAGTACCACAGTGAGGTTTCATTGACTTCAAATGCCATTGGCGGTGAAGGGACTTTTCTAAGCATCATTGCAAGCCATTTCTCATACATTGTAAAATAAAAGTTCCTGAATTGCTCTTCACCATTGCTTTGCTTACCAAGTGGCAAGCACTCAAACATAGAACATGTTGCAGTGCCAAAGTCACTAAAGGTATCACCCAGCCTACTCTCAAGGAGATGTTTTACATCTACACCAATTATGCTGAATACTTGGCAGACAAGGGTGTTTTCAGACTCTAGTTTTTTATTATGTCCATTACAGCAGTCATGTTTTCCTGTAAAAATCTAAGAATGCAGTAGAGTGTACTTTTTTTTCACATCACTATCAATATGTAACCAAAGATCCTCAAATTTCTTGCCTTTGGCATCATCATTCTGTAAATGGTTGCCACATGGATAATATAGAATTCATAGCCCCTTGGACTGAGAACCATAAGCTAAGTGACACAGTTGGGATGACTCTTTCTTTGATGCCACACAAAGCACAAAATGATAAATATTTGCGTTTTAGTTCCTGTGCATATGAAAAGAGTGCACCAGAATGCACTAAAAAGTCAATAGCATTCCTCATTAACTCTGAAGATTGTAAAGATGCTTTCAGCATACCAACTAGCAAGCGGCAAGGATCTCTTACAGGAAAGCACTTAAGCTCAGGGGTCAATTTTGGCAGGTCATCACACAACTTTTTCATATACGTAGCTAAATCACTGCAAATACAAACAATATCACTCAAATCTTTGTTGAACTTGGAAAGAACCTTTTTTGCAGAGCATTCCAAGTGACACTGCGTTCCGTGTTTTCCAAAAGTCTGGTGTCATGTTTTAACCACTATCCCAGATGCTTGGCGATAGCGCTCTTTTCACATATACTTACTGACTCACTAGTAATTAGGGGCTGATGTTTTAAGGGTTTTTACCCATTCTCTGTGGGTAAATGTTATGACACATATTAGGAAAGATTCTTATGAAACCAGCCATTTTGCTTATTAGTGAAAGAATCAAACACAGCCAAAAACTCAAATATGATTTTAATATTTCCTGATTCTCTACAGTTTATAAAATAATTAAACAAGGCCTAAAACATGCTTCTAAACCCTATATCTTTAGACCAAAGACCACAAAACTGAAAAAAACAAAAGGAAGAAGAAACAATATTTTAGTGGCATCCCTATCCAACAAAAAAAATGACTCTTTCACTCTCTTCTTCCTTTCTTTGAATGGCATTTAGTTTGTGGTGGTGCAGGTGTTTTTTCAGTGTTTATATGTTTTCACTGGTGAGGGCTATTTCTCTTTCAGTGGGGTTTTATCAGTTATTATAGGTTTAAACCTAAAACCGGACAGCCTAGGAGTAGGTAACATAACTGCTATTCGGGAACCAGTGTACTGCTGCCAATTGACGGATCAGACAGATTTTCCCAAGCATGAAAAATTATCTTTTCTGCCTTCTCACACTGCCTTGATTTCGGTAGCACAGAGAGGGTTTATTAAAATAATTATTGCAGTTCTTATTTTACTTTCTGTGCAGTGGCTTGGAGAAACTCTATATTTAAATCTTTTTCAATTCAACAGGAATTTCGGGTGTGGTTGCACCCACCACTGAGATGAGCATAGAAAGTCTTACCTCTGACCATGTAGCACAGTGGTCTACAAACTTTTTAATGCCGTGCCCCCCCATGGGGAAAAAAATCATTGGGGCCCCCCCTAAAAAAATCTACAAGTTTCTATTTAACTCGGAATCTAGACATATTTAAACATTGCAGTTAAGTTCTGCAACGTTTTAAAAATACAATGAAATATATATTTTTCTGCTTAAAAGAAAGCACTGTTATCAGCATAATGCTTCTTTTAGCCAGAGCCTGGCGTCCCCCCCTGGAATTACTTGAGGCCTAGGGGGGCCCGCCCCACAGTTTGAAGACCCCTGATGTAGCAGGAGGTTTTGTTTCAATCGTTTTTTGACTTGCTTTTCCAAGACTCTTCTGTAATGTAGTATATCAAAGTTCTAACCGCAGTTCAGTAGCATTTATGTGGCTGCCAGTCCTCTCATGGGGTGTGACAATCTTGGGTTCAGTAAAGATGGGATCACAATTCTGCTTGATTTACTTTGCTTGTGATTTTCACAGGGTGCTACATTTGAAAACTCTGCTTCATCTAAGATCCTGTGGAAGATTCAGGCAACAGATTTTATGCTTTATTTATTTGTTTAGATTCCCTGATTATCTTCATTCTTCAATGTGATTGAAGACTTTGAGCTTAGACATGATACTGGGAGGGAAGTGCTGTAGCAGATAATGATGGGAGTTATACTTTATCAACATTCATGTGTTGTTTGGTCTGGAGAATATTAGTGTAGTATCACTGTTTTGTATACTATTTGGGATCCACTGTTTATCCACTGTTATACCCATGGTGACATCCCACAATCCTGGTAGGGAAGTATTATTGTTCCATGATATAAAAAGGGTCAAAAAAATTCCCCTGCCAGTTTTAGACAGATCTCTCTCCTGGATGCGACTGGTAAATTATTTGAGAAGACCATTCTGATCCATCTGCAAGATTGGGCCTTCGGAAACAGTCTAATCCCCATAGAGCAAACAGGAATTCGCAAAAACAGTGGTACCCTGGATAACATCACGCCTTGCAAACTTTAACTGAAAAATATCCAGTGAACCGGGGAATGCCGTTATATGCAGCTTTTATAGAATTTCCACGGCATTTGACCGGGTAGATTGGGGTCGTTGTGGAGAAAACTGGTCACCAGTGGGATACCAGGTAATCTATTACGATTGGTACTCCTCTACTTGGACGCAGGTTTAATTGGGGGGAACACAGGGCTTTTCAAGAAAAATAGAAACTAAAAATGGGTTGAAGCAAGGGTGTCTTTTGGCCCCCCTTCTTTTTTCTATTAACGTTAATGATTTGCCAAGAAGAGTGGGGCTCAGCAAAGGGGATTCCCCTAACCTAGGAAACTTAAAGCTGAGCTGCCTGCTATATGCTGATGATGCCATATTATTGGATCTAACTCCAATTGGACTTCAAAGACGCCTTGCTGAGTTGATTAAGTATACAGAATAATACTACTTGAAAATAAATATTTTAAAGAGTAAAGTTATGGATTTTAGCTATCGGGAATGTAGAGTCTTAAAGGACTTAGATTGGTTCTTGGGAAATGAGAAAATGGAAGTAGTAAAGTTTTATACATATTTAGGAAAAATCTTTACAAACAGGTGTTCCGGTAGCAATCACAGGGATGAATTTAAAGGCAAGGCAATACCACAGGCCTTCGCAATTGATCGATTATATGCACACTGTGGAAAAAGACACTTCGCACATATTTTATCAGTTTATAAAGTAAAGATACCACCAGCATTGAACTATGCTTGTGAAACAATAGATGCAGGGAAAAATTTGAGAAAGTAGAGGGACGAATCTGGCGCCATATATGCAATCTGAATCGCGCTGCTCCTATCGCAGCAGTTCAGCTAGAATTCGGTTTACTCTCCACTTACGTGCTATCTATGGCTGCGTGCTTAAGATGGAGCACCGCACTAGTAAATAGCTCTGAGAATGCCTTACGGGTAGCACTACGTGAGAAAATCTTTGTCAGCATGAAAGAAAAGAGTTCTCTTTTTAGGAATCATCAAAAAGACATGAAACTATTTAGCCTAGAGATGGATAGTGTGGTGGTACTCTGTAAACGTGCTTTGAAAATCAGAATAAAAAAACCAATCTACGGGGTATCTCGCGAAAGAGATATTGTATTGTGCGCAGAGAAGAGCAATAATGATTGTATTGCGGGAGTAGTATCCATAAAAAACCCCAACCATATGTTTTATGGAATCTTAAACATGGAGTACGTAGAGTTATTCTGTTGGTTAGGCTAAATTAACTCCCTTTACGAATAGTAACAGGAGCTTGGGAGGGCATTGCCAGACAGGAAAGACTTTGTCACTTATGTAACTCCTGTATACAAGACTTAAATCATGTCCTATTCATCTGCCCCACACTACAACCTTCACGTCGCAGATACCTAAGGAATTGTTTTTTAAAGTACAATATTACCACAGCAGAAGACCCCTGTAACTGTCTGCTGGCACCTCCATCTGAATTAGTTTGTTTTAACATTTTTAGCTTTTTTAAACAATTTTTAAATATGTTTTAGAACAGTATTGGTTCATTATGTATGTTTCCTAGGACTTGCATTTTTTCCTATCATTTTTGCTGCTAGTTTTTGAGTATTGTATGCTGAAATTGCACATCTCTGCCTTACTATGAGCTTTTTAATTCTTATGCATATTTTACAACTGTTAGTTATCGCGTATTTCCCCTGAATTGTATTACTCTGTTTTACCTCAAAGTTTTTTAAATTATTGCACTGTCATTATGCTGCTGGCTATCTCATACTCTATTGTGAATTTTTAAATCCCCGCTTTTTATTATATGGTTTTAATCTTGAAAGTTCCTATTATAGCATTAGATTGTAATCTTCGTAAAAGCCCTTTAAGTATTCAATGATGGTAATCTGATTTGTTATGGATCAATCTACTTGGCACTTGAAAGGTTCTTTGAATGGTTTCTGTGTATATGCCTTTTCTCTGTTTTTATATGATATGATGAATTTAGTACCGTACAAATTTAGAATATTCCTCTTTTAATGGAGTGATATATTGATTTTTGAATGTATCTTTTCATTTTATGTGGAACTCTTCGGAGTCCCAAATCATAATAAATAAACTTGTAAACTTGTGTCACAAGACTCTATGGAACTGCCAAAAATGTATTTAGTTTTTTTATTAATGCACTGAATATTTTGTTAAAGTATCTGATTGAACATGGAGTTAGCTGAAAATATTTAGCTGATCAGACCGGAATTGAAGATGCTGATTTGATGTTAGGGTTTTCAGATTTATCATTTACATGTCTAGAGCAAGTTCAATGTTTTAGTTGAGGAACATGCTTTGTGAGTTGGTCAGTAGGTCAACTAGTAAGGACTAGTTTGAGTTAGTTGAACAACGTGTGGTTGAGCGATTGCATGATGATAATTTTGTTGCAGAAATGTATGTGTGGATGAACTCTGACGTACATACTAGAGCTACTCTGCCAAAACCTTTTCACTCCAATGTGCCCTCTCTTCTTTATACTCTGTAGCAGCAAACATTTGAGTGTTTTATATATAGGAAATTTGAGTGACTATCTGCTACAACGAGTAGAATAAGCACATTTCACTTTTAGAACCAAAAGCAGGGTCAGTCCCATTTTCGGCCTTCTTTATTGCTGTTTTGCAAAGATATATATTTGGTTTTTTTTCTTTTCTTTCTGAGAACAACTGAATCTATTGAGCTTGAATTGTAAAACTGGTAGAAGTCCTTCCCCTTAACAGACAACAGCTAATCTGCACTCCAGATTATGATATGTGGATGGAAGGTCACTCATTGCGTCGTAGAAAGTGCAAAAGACAAATTAAGCCTCAATACTGCTTGTTGAGATGACAGTGACACACTGATACATAGAGTGTGATGAACAATAGGGCAAAAGAAAAGAGAGAAAGGAAAGGAAAGGAAACAGAAGCTTGTGGCAGAGAGAGACAGCAGAGCAGCATAGAGAGAAAAAGAGAGAGAGAGGATATCTATTTTTTCTCTTCAGTGCATCAGGCAGTATGAGTGAAACAATATACCAAAAATGCCAAAGCATTATAGGCTATAGTTATAACCCAGTTTTCATCACTCTTACACAACGCAACATGGTGCAGGAGTGACCAAACCTTAAGTCAGAATTGTGAAGTCGTTTGAGGCCACTTTGTATGGCTTCAAAAATCTGAAGTGGCACATTGCAGTGTAAATTGCTGCATTGCATCACTCTGCATTGGTAGGTATTCCTGGGTCGTTGCTTGGGTGTTCCCATGCAACTCCCATGGTTTTAATGCATTCCCAGATTTACAAGACCTTGTAAACCTGGGAATGCAGCGGAAAATAAGCCTCCCCTGGAGAGGCATAACGAGGAGAAATATCTTTATCTTTTTGCAGAAAGAAGAAAGAGCTTCTCAGGATTTTTTGGTGTAGAAAGGTGTTCTTTCCTGCACAAAAGCAATCCTGTCCACAACACAGGTACCTTTGCACCATGGTGCAAGGGTCCCTGCATTGGTGTTAGGCTGCCAAAAATGGCATTAGCACCAAGGAACAGGACATGATGCCCCGTATTGGATAAATATGGTGCATTCTTGCCCATTCCCTGTGAAGCAGTGCAGCGCAGCAAGATGGCTTTATTCGCTGGCTTTTGCCAAAAACCTCATAAATATGGTCCAATGCTTTGGATGCATCTTTAACTGGATATATCTAAAATGTTTCACAGAAGAGAAAACCTGCCACAAGATGACCTTTTTGTTAGTTTGTGGCTGAGAAAAATTAGACTTAAAAATGGCCAAATCAGTCCCTTTCCTGGACCACAAAACACAGCTCAGGGAGTCGAGATCATAAAAATGTATTCACACATTCGACCTAGAGGCACAGGTTGATTTCACACCTGAAAGTGGCTGTCACAGTTAGAGGCACTGTACCTAAATCTGAAAAGACTTATTAAGACTCATGTGAAACACTCACCAACAAATTTGCATCATCTGCCAGGTATGCTACAGTTGGCTGGACTCAAAATAAAATGTCTAAGATGTAAGCCAATGAATTTGTATTTTATCTGGGGTTTCTATTTTATACCTTGCCTCTCGGAAATATTTGATAAATTCTGGCTACTCTTCACCTACAAAAGAATCTCTAAAACTATATCTACCACAGGGACCTATTCCCTGATAGCCAATCAAGTCGCTGTCATTTCTGCAATTTGGTTGGCCACCTTTTTATTGAAAATACAACACTGCTTTAGACCCATTTTTATTAGCTGTTGGCAGGTATTCAGGCTAGCCGTGGTGCAACTGGTTTGGGTTTGCAATGTTGTATTTGTCCAGAATTTGCACCTAAAATTTGCTATTATTTCAACTCACTAGTGGTGCACTTATGTTCACCATCTTCTACAAAAACAAATATTGGTAAATCTTTGTTATTTGGATTAAGCATTTACGAGAAACATGCACATGTCAAACATGGGCATGAAGTTTCTTGACATACCCGATTGGTCAAAACATTTGGACTGCTAACCGAGCCAAAAACAGTGCGAGAACGTTTTTTGTGCACACTTTTTCTGAATTGTACTGTGGCAGAAAGCTGAGGTCAAAGACTCTTTTCGGCGGGCAAAGTTCTAGCTCAACCTTCCCAACTATTAGCACAAAAAAAACTAAGGTTCCACCCAGATCTGGTAGAAATAGGCTAACGGGCTAACTGTTGTTATTCATTGTATGTATTAGAACCAAGCTACATCAACACCACCAGAGTTTTGAAATTTACCCTTAAACTATTGCATTACTAAGTGACTCCCTGTTGCATTAAATTCAGATTCCATAATCAATTAATCCTCGTCTGGTGCCTTAAATATTACTCCGCATCGACTTTCACAAGGGGTGTTGAACGTATGAACATTTTATTTTATTCTGTCATTGTGTTGAATTTAACATCATTATTATTATTATTCGAGAGGCTGCTGCATTGTGTTGTGCATCTGATGTGTCGCATACCATCCATACTAATTAAACCCAAATCACTGAAGAGGTTAGTGAGACTAAAGAATACAGAAATAAAACATCTTCTCAGCATGTATGCGAGGTCAGACGAGTCAATTTTCTTGCTAGTAAATTCAGGCTACAATAAGAGATCAAAATTTGTATCCAGTCCCTTTGATTTGTTTTGTGTTCCCCAGAGCTGCTGTCAATGACTGAGTGTGTTGCATCTGGCATTTGGACAGACTTCTAACAGTTTAAAGTTTTTGTACATTTTTTATGCTGCATCTGCAGCAGTGACTTGATGCTTACCGAGGGGTTCAAAGTGGGATTACATTGCAGACAGCAGAAGGACACAGCTTGTGGTAGACACCCTTAAACTATTCCACCTGTGAGGGAACACGGAAGCCGGGAACACTTCAAAACCCCTATCATGATTTGTGACATGTAGGATAAAATGTGACTCCTTTGACTTCTTAATGCTTCTGAATGAAAATAAGACTTGACACAAACCTGCAAAATGCAATCAACCCATGAAACACGGTGCACGTTGCGTGCGAGCCCGTATCTATTAAGATATGATGATTTGTGTCTCTCTCCCTAGTGCTGGCGCACCATCAGCCTGCGTTAATAGTTTTCACAGTCAACCTGGTCTTGTGATCCAGTATCATCACTGCACAGCTAGTTGCACACAAAATAGTTTCACTAATTTACATTTATGAGTAACATTTCTTAGGGTGGTCCTCTCATCTTCTACACGTCTGCAGGTTTCTGGGCACATGGTTCTTCTGACACTCCATCTCCTTCTCAACATCTCTTGTCCTTGCAGTGCTCCAAGTAGTGTTTATTCTCTTGTATGCATAGGACTAAATGACGGCATGCTAAATAAAAGTAAGCAGTTAGGTTCATTTCCATCAGGCTGCTTATGAGGCCACTGTGAAGGGCAGTAAAGTGCACTCACTGCCTGCTTGATTAATCCTGAACTTAAGTGAGATTATTTCAGCAAACAACTGTCATCTTCTGCCATACTTCTCATACTCAAATCCTACTTTTATATTTATGTATTTTTGAGATCACTTGGATCATAACGGTTGTCTGACAGCCCTCACGTTTTGTTACTTTAAACAACATTGATTGAGATGTTGGGGCAATCCGAAAGACATTTGTGAACAAGTGAGATACATTTTATGGAACATTTGGCTTGTTGGTATTTCCTGGGACATTATTTGGCATTTTAGGATAGCAAGTACATTTTGGGATCAACTGAAAATTGATTACGCATGTGCCATCATCCATATATGTCATTCACTTTCTTGTGCATAAGGTCGAATATGTACATGGAATTAGTTCCCATTTCTATATATGTTTGCACTACCTATTTGAAATGTACCCAGTCTGTAACAATTGTGCAGTCCATGGCAGTTTTCACTGTCCTAAAGCAGTTGCCTCAATATTTTGTGTGATGTTACTTATTTTGAAACGTTTTTGAATTAATTCCAGTTCAATGTAGTCATTTAAAGACATGCAAATAGACACTTGCACATCTAATAATTTATATATTTTTTAAAATGTTTTTATAATTTCCTTATGTTTAACTCTCAACAAAAGTGACTTGTAAGCCAGTGCATATTCATGCAAGTTGATACAACTATTGATCAGAGAAGAAGTAAAAAAGAAAAATGTCCAAGCAGAAACTCAGTCCAATGTTCTCACTACCCTGTGAGTACTAATCTATTCATTTTAAATATGAAATCTGTTTGCAAATAGTTTCCTGTCACTCTAAATATCTATTTCACTAAAGGCCTAATTAGGATGGTGGGACTGACCAACATGCTGTCGGTGGTCCCGTAGTAGGCATTACGATGCAACCGCCACCACGGCGGTTGCAATGCCTATATTTTGCAATTACAAATTCAATACAAATACAAAAA
Organism: Triturus cristatus; assembly: GCF_964204655.1. Lineage (NCBI taxonomy): Eukaryota > Metazoa > Chordata > Amphibia > Caudata > Salamandridae > Triturus > Triturus cristatus. The sequence continues at coordinate 649,785,280 of NC_140581.1, forward strand.
AGGCACACTGTACTTATCCCGCTACAGGACCCCAATGTCCCTTCCCTCCTGCCTGTTCATGGTGGGTTAGCCGCCATGAATAGACAGGCGGAAAGGGACATTGTAATCTCTATGGCTGTGCCTGGTAGGCACCATTGCAGTGATTGTGAGGCCCTCTGCAACGGTGCCTCTGCCGCACCGGCGGCCGTCGGATGCATGGCAGTCGGTGTTTCAGACTACCATTACACTGCCCGCCATTGTAATATGGTGGGCAGTAAACCTGTCTACGATGGCAGTGAGACCTCCTCACTTTAGCAATAGTAAAGTTAGACTTTTGGTCTAAATTTAGACCAAAATGCTAACTTTAGTTGTATTAAAATTAGATTTCTGTTCTAAGTTAGACTCTTGATCTAAACTTAGACCAAAAGTCGAACTTTAGTAGTAGTAAAGTTAGACTTTTGGTCTAAGTTAGACTTTTGGTCTAAATTTCGACCAAAATGCTAACTTCTGTTCTAAGTTAGACTCTTGATCTAAACTTAGACCAAGAGGCAAACTTCAGTAGTAGTAAAGTTAGACTTTTGGTCTGTTAGACTTTTGGTCTAAACTTAGACCAAAAGTCTAACTTTACTAGTAGTAAAGTTTGACTTTGGGTCTAAACTTGAACTTCAGGTCTAAACTTAGACTTTTGGTCTAAGTTTACCTTTGTGAATCAGGTCCCATAAGTATTTTCTTGACCTATTTATCACTCTCTAGGACCTTCAGGAATTAGTTCCCCTTGTTCGTATTAATGTGTTCTGTGCCCATTCAGAAAATCAGAATCTGGAAAGACAGTCATGGAATGTTTTTCCTTTACACATAATATTTCATCTTAATAATGAACTTACACCTTGCATCCTCAATAGAATAGTTACTACGCATGGGAAAATCTTCATTCACATAGGCACATGTGTGAAATTCTTAAAATTGTACATTATGCTCATTATGTAAAATGCATGTGATTATATCATTATGACATGTCAAATAATTGAGACTTTGTTCAGGCAAAAATTCTATAGGAGGAGCACAGGATTAATGACAACTTCATGTCATGCGCAAATTTCCGCGATTTTTTTTAGTATGAAATACAGCTTAAAAGGGACAAGAAAATACCACAAAAGGATTAACTGGAATAATAATACACAATTGTGCATTATTTTTATGGTACTTTGTGTAACTTCTATGAAGGAAATTGCACAAGAATTACACAGACCTATTCTGGTTATCATGGATTATAGGCTCTTTGGTGTTCAATTTAGCCAGTTTAGAACCAGTGCGCATTTGCTTGGATTGCAATGCTGAATTACCCTAAACAAGAATCTGCTGCTGCATGGCTGCTTTTGCCATATTCCGGAGTTATGTAAATGCTGTCTTTAATTTTGCTTTTCATTTTCGTCATGGTTTCATTATCACCCTTTCGAGATATTATCTTGTTTTTATTGTCGCTTATACAAATTCATTAACCCCTTCACTGCCTTTTTTGGCTATTTGGGGTAGTTCACGCTTAGGCCCCTTTCACTTTTTGACCACATAAGGTAAACACGCCAAATTTTCGTCCTTTTCTTCCAACATCCTGGGGATTCTAAAGGTGCCCAGGGTTTGTGTAATCCCCTGCAAGGGACCCAGAAGTTAGTCAAAATACTGCTAAATTTTGTTTTTTGAGGGAAAAATGGGAAAAAAGTGATGTAAATGAAAGGGTCTGGATTTTTCCGTGTACAAATGGTATCAAAAAAAGATTTGTGGGGCTGAAAACACCATTTTCCCAGCTTTTAGGGAATGACAGACTTTTGTCAGAAAACCAAAATGTTTTACAAAGTTTTGGCATTTTTCTGGGACATAGCCTATTTGGCTATTTTTTGTGCTTTCAACCTCCTTCCAGTTAATGGTAGACATGGGTATGAAAGCAACAATGGATCCTGGAAAGCTATACATTTTTAGAAACGTAGACAAAATTCTGAATTCCACAAGGGGTCACCTGTGTAGATCCTTCAAGGTTTCTTTATAGAAACTAACAGTTAAATATAGGAAAAATTGAAAATTAGTTGAAAAAGACAGCCTTTTGTGTCAACGTTTTCACCTGTAACTTCTTCTAATTATGAAATCTCTTTGAAAGCAATATACCGTTACAACCGCTGTACCTTACTGGTTGTGGGGATATATAGGACTCGTAGGTTCACCAAGAACCCGACGAACTCAGAGCCAAAAAGTGAGCAGCGACTTGCAATGTTTTTTTATTATGTACCTGGTATATAGCAATTATTCTGGGAAAATGTATACATGGAAAAATCGGTATGAAAAACAACTATGTATTTCTGAAATGGGAACAAAATATAGAGTCTAGAAACAGTAGATATTTGCACATTTCCGAAATGGGGAATACTCATACTAGCGTGAGAATTATCGGTCATTTTCCAAAATGACTTCTTTTTTACACATTGTCTTTAATTTGGAAGGCAGAAATGCATCTAAAGTCAATAGGTAATAACAGTTGCTTTACAAAACTGAATTACCCTAAGTCTCCCAATTAAAATGGTACCTCACTTGTGTGGGTAGGCATAGTGCCCATGACAGGTAACGGCTCAAAACGCAACGTGAACACACCACATGTTCACAATAAAAATTACCCTTTTTTTGCAAAGTGCCTAGCTGTAGTTTTTGAACCCTAGATCTGCCGGCACCTAGGGAAACCTAGCAAACATATACATTTTTTTAAACTAGACACCCAGGGGAATCCAGGATGGGGTGACTTGACTGGCTCTCACCAGGTTCTGTTACCCAGAATCCCTTGGAAACCTAAACAATTGTGAAAAAAATACACAATTCTCCAGGGGAATCCAGGATGGGTTGACTTGACTGCCTTTTACCAGGTTCTGTTACCCAGAATCCCTTGCAAACTTAAAAAATTGTCCAAAAAAACCCACATTTTCCTCACATTTCTGTTAGGGCTCTGGCACAAAGTGTGGGCGGGAAAGCACAGGGGCCCAGTTGACCTGTATAAACACAATGTCCCCCTGTAGGGGCCCATATTGACACAGGTTTTTAATGCCAGCATAAGGTCAACCCTCCCCCAACATGGGCACAATCAATAATAATTCAAATTTTTAAAAAGGGCAATCGTGAAGACCCAGGATGCTGTAGACCGATTTCTCTCCTAGATTCTATGTTTAAGGTGTTAGGGAGGGTCATACTAGAACGTTTTGCAGTCTGGGCTGAGGAAAATAAGATTCTATCTGACCTCCAGTATGGGTTCCGTGACGGTCTTGGTACTATTGAACAGTCCTTAAATCTTACAATATTGATAGGCAAGTACACAGGAGCGAAAAAAGGCAGCCTCTATCTGGCCTTTGTGGACCTCACTGCGGCCTTTGATAAAGTCAAGCACAACAGACTGTGGGAGGTTCTTGAAGGGGTGGGGCTTGATCTACAAATTATCATGCTCCTACTGTATAATGACGCGTCAGCAAGCGTCCGTTTTGGCCAGAAGGGAGCATGCACTGAAGTCTTCCCAATCAGGAGAGGGGTCAGACAAGGTTGTGTGCTGGCCCCCTTCCTTTTTAACCTTTATATAAATGGACTTGAAGATGCATTGCTTCTCCAGGGCAAAGATTTTCCTCAAGCTGGCGGCCGATTTAGTCCCGCACATCTTTATGCGGATGAAGCCGTATTGATAGCCCGCACTCAAAATGGACACCAGAGAGCCCTGGATACTTTTAGCATATTTATGAGCGATCTTGGTCTTGAAACCATTATAACCAAGACGTATGTTATGAGGTGTAAGCAAGGGAAGCAGAAGACCCGTGAAATGTTCATAGACGGGAAAAAGCATCCTCCAAAAATTTTTCTTACCTAGGTGTACTTTTTAATCATCATGATTCCTGGGCACCCGCCAAAAAGACAGCCTTTGCTAGATCTACTGCTGCACTATCAAACTTTGCTAATAAGTTAGGTAGGAAACCACCTACAGAATTGCTGCATATATATAAAGCAAAGTGTGTCACCATGGCAACCTATGGAGCCGGGGTGTGGGACTTTGTGGATATTAATCCCCTACAAACGATCGAAAATGAGTTCTCAAGATACATTCTCTCTGCTCCTCCTAGTACATCCACCTTTATTTGCCACAAGGAGTTAGCTCTTCCCCATATAGCAGATTCGGTAAAACTAGAGCCTATCCTTCTTTGGCAGAGAGTCTGGTGTAAGGACCAGACAGAGTTGAACGGAGAGATTTTAAAAGAAACCCTAAGACTAGACGGGGCCCTTACAATCCCTTGGATTACATTTGTACGTGACTTTATGAATGAATTGGGCCATCCTGAATATTTTTTATCCCCATCTTCAATGATGGAGATCCCAATAAAGTCATTAAAGGAAGAGGGCATCCAGTTTTTAAAAGCTAAAAGAATGCATGGAGAATCTGTAGCAAAAATAACTGTGAAATCCCATCAACTGTTATGTACTAACATAGGGATGGAGCCCTACCTATCTTTTTACTAGATTAAGATTGGGTATTATTCACAGGTTTATGACATTCCCGAAAATGAATGATTGGTCTCGTATTCTAATACTGTGCCCTTGCGATAACATCTCTACCCAATCTACCATGCATTTAGTCCTCTTTTGCAAATTTTATCAATAGCAAAGGACAGCTTGGAATATTCCTTTTTTAAGAAAACTAGGGCTCAGGCAGTGTTTTGCCAAGCAATGCTTTTACTCCAATTACTAGAGAATGAGCAGAAGTACCAGAGGAATCCAGGATTGGGTGACTTGACTGGCTTTGACCAGTTTGGTAATTCCAAACAAAAATATGTGGAAAATGTGTCCACACACAATCCAGAACTTTCCCACACAGAAATTTGAGAAAAAAGTTATTTTTTCAGGGAAATTTGAGGTTTGCAGGGGATTCTCGGTAGGAGAATGTTGGGGGAACCACGCAAGCCATAACTCGCTGGACTCCCCGGGTGTCTAGTTACCAGAAATGTGTGGGTTTGGTAGGTTTCCCTAGATGGCCGACGAGCCCCGGGCCAAAAACTCATGGGACACCCCTTGAAAAACCAGGTTGGTTTGTGATAGGTAATTTTGATGTCGCCTCAATAGGTTTTGGGCCCTTACCTGTCGCGGGTCCTTGACCCACCCACATGAGTGAGGTACCATTTTTATTGTGAGACCTGGGGGAACGTTAGTTGGGAGGAAATTTGTGGATCCACGCAGATTCCAGAACTTTCCCACACAGAAATTTGAGAGAAAAGAGATTTTTTCAGCAAAATTTGAGGTTTGCAGGGGATTCTGGTAGTAGAATGTTAGGAGACCCACGCAAGCCATACCTCGCTGGACTCCCCTGGGTGTCTAGATTCCAGAAATGTGTGGGTTTGGTAGGTTTCCCTAGATGGCCACCAAGCCCAGGGCCAAAAACTCATGGGACCCCCCTTGCAAAACGAGGTTGGTTTGTGATAGGTAATTTTGATTTTGCATCAATATGTTTTGGGCCGTTCCCTGCCACGGGTACTTGGCCCACCCACACAAATGAGGTACCATTTCTATTGGGATACTTGAAGAAATGCTGGGGGAATTGAAATTTGTTGTTACTTTCTGCAGCGTGAAAATTTGAGCAGAATAATGCAAGGAAAATGTGACAGTCACATTTTGAGGTTTGCAGGACATTGTGAGTAAGATAACTTGTTGGGATCCAGAAGAGAGTCAACACCATGTACTCCCATGGGTGTTTAGTTTACGACAAAATCTACAGTTGGTAGGTTTTTCTTAGATGAAATGTACACCTTGGCAGAGAGACAAAAAAACCAATGATTAATTCACAGCCATCTTTTCCTCAAGCACACACACATACTGGTTGGATTTGGCATGAGGGCGAGTGATGGTTCAGTATATAAAATTTTATTAACAAGAGATTGCACAAAAATGAAATGCACTGTCAATAATTGAAAAGACAAAAAACGGAACCATTGACTTGCCACGCGTGAGCTGTAAAGCCACGACAAGGCACCAACCGCTTTACAGGCCATTCACACACCTTTCATGCATGATACACACAAGACCATTCACAACACCAGGCACAAAACCAACATATTAAAACATTCACAAAAAGGGACAAGGTACACCCTGCTTGACAAAAACAGAAAAGACAAATATTTCTGCACAACCACCTATTCCTCAAGTACACATACATACTGGTTGGATGTGGCACGAGGATGAGTGATGGTTAAGTATATACAGTTGTATTAACCAGAGATTTCACAAAAATGAAATGCACTGTTAATAATTGAAAGGACAAAAAACTGAACCATTGACTCACAGCTCGTGAGCTTTAAAGCCATGAAAAGGCACCAACCTCTTTACAGGTCATTCATACACCTTTCATACGTGTGACACATACAAAACCATTCACACCGCCAGCCGCGGGCCCAGCACATTACAACACTCACACCGGCAGACAGCACCATTCAAGGGCCCATCACTTTCACATGCCCATATTCCTGACACAGCAACCACACCAGGTCACGGATTGCGTGGAGTGGCATTTGGCTAGCAGTGTGTGTAGTGACCTGCAGCAAGTCACTACTCACACACCGCCATCCAAGCGCCAGTCCGCCCACACCGCCAGCCAAGCGCAAGTCCACCCACACCGCCAGCCAAGCGCCAGTCCACGCACACCGCCAGCCAAGCGCCAGTCCACTCACACTGCCAGCCAAGCGCCAGTCCACACACACTGCCAGCCAAGCGCCAGTTCACGCACACCGCCAGCCAAGCACCAGTCAACGCACACTGCCAGCCAAGCGCCAGTCCACACACGCTGCCAGCCAAGTGCCAGTCTATGCACACTGCCAGCCAAGCGCCAGTCCAGGCACACTGCCAGCCACACTGCAGCCCACACACACCGCCAGCCAAGCCCCAGTCCAGGCACACCGCCAGCCAAGCGCCAGTCCAGGCACACTGCCAGCCAAGCACCAGTCCACACACACTGCCAGCCAAGTGCCAGTCCATGCACACCGCCAGCCAAGTGCCAGTCCAGGCACACTGCCAGCCAATCACCAGTCAAGGCACACCGCCAGCCAAGGACCAGTCCAAGCACACCGCCAGCCAAGCACCAGTCCAGGCACACCACCAGCAAAGTGCCAGTCCAGGCACACCGCCAGCCAAGCGCCAGTCCATGCACACTGCCAGCCAAACGCCAGCCCACACACACCGCCAGCCAAGCACTAGTCAACGCACACCAGAAGCCAAGTGCCAGCCTACACACACCACCATCACATTTAGGATTTTTTTATACAAAAAAGAAAACACAAACAAATTGCAAATAGATACAAATCTACTAACAAAAAAACCTGAAACTAAATACATTGCGCAAATGCTAACCTTGAAACTGAACAAAAGATATAAAACAATAGAGACTAGGCAGTTCACTTTACCACTCATGGATGCTTCCAAAAATTATTTTGCGTGTGGTACATTCTAAAACAAGCAGGCACACACAGCACAGTGTTAGAAGGACACTTGGGGCAGTACATACAAGTCTCCTTCCGCATACCTCTTCACGAACAGACTCTACATCTCCTATTGGGAAAGTCTTTTGAGGGTGTAGGAGGAATGTGATCAGGAAAGTGGCGATCTTTAAACCTAGCCCCATCCTCCACTACTCCAACACTTGGAACACTTGCCTGTTCCACTAGAACAAGGCTGCCTATTACAGACTCCTGAAACTTAGCAAAAGTCATCTTTCACTCAGGACAAGAATCCTTGAATACAACAAAAGCATTAAAGGTTGCCAAGTGAAAAAGATGGATAGCCAACTTCTTATACCAACTGTAAGCCTTACTAAGAACAGAGTAAGGTTCCAACCTGTGATCTACTCTATCAGCTCCACCCATGTGCCTATTATAGTCTAAAATGCACACAGGTTTGCTCGCTTCAGCAACCTGACCCCAAACAGTCCATCATGGATGGTAGTCAGCATGTAGACATCTCTCCTGTCTGAAAACATCACAGCTAGAAGATCCACGCAATGCAACGCACTGCACTGTCCCCGCACAAGCTATTGGGCGATATGTCCACAGGGGGGGGCAGAAAAGTCTTAAAATAAATTTGCCCCCTAAGGAAGCGACCCTATATATAAAAAAGACATCGCTGGAGTCTAGTGGGGGCAGTCCTGCTGCACAATCGCGACGCTGTGCGTGATCATGCAGCAGGAATGCCCTGCATTGAGACATCAGGGGAGAGGAAATACTCTTTCCTCTCCCCCCGATGCCTCAATACACTCCAAAAGGACCCCCCGCCCCACCAGAGCACACAGCAGTCACCCTCCTCCTTGGGATACCTGGAAGCAAATGGCTTCCAGGCGTCCCAGCGCTTCCTGATGATGGCATATGCTGTGCGTGCTGACGTCACAGGATCGCCGAGGGGGGATTGGGGGTGGCAGCGGAAACTCTTCCACTGCCATCCCCGGTTGTGGAAACATGTTGGGCTGCCCTTGGGGGAAGCGTCAGCGCTTCCCCCATGGGTGGGTGCCATGATGGAGCAGTTCTATCATGAGCACAGCCCAACTGATGCTCATGACGGAACTGCTCAGTCAAGAGCATAGAAGGGGTGAAAATAGTCTGTTGTCTCCAGGATCTCCTCTGTTTTGTTCTTTTCTATCAATGTAGCTTCTCCAACCCAATTTAAACATGTGATTATCTGTAACTCCTCTTCCAATTTGGATACTCTCTTGGAGGAGTACTTTCCTAGTTATCATTAGGTGGGAATGGTTTTTCCACCTTCCTTGCAGATACTTCTGAAAATCGCATGCGTTCTATTAGTCCAAGGATTACCAATCAAGGATTTTCTTGAATGTAAGATTGTTGGCATTCCAATAAGGGGTGACAGTGCACCCATTTGATCATGTGGATCAGCAAGTATCTAACTTCCTTAGGCACTGGATGAGCATTCATCGCGTTGGAGTTAGAGTACTGCTGAAGTCACCTCTCCCACAGTTCTTGACCAGAAAATGGGGATTCGTTCAACAAACAGCAGGTACTCTAATTTTCTTCTGTTCTGTTCAACTCTCTCGTCAAAGCAACTTTGTGGGTATTTTTAAAGAGAGAACACAGTTGTGACTTGCAAAAGCCCCTATCCGAATCCAATTACATTTTACACACATTCTATAAGTTTTATCACGTTGTGACAAGCGCCTGGTGCTGCAGTTTCACAAAATGGAGGCATTCTTCTTTGCATAGAATTCAACTTCATTTTCTCTCTCTATCTCTCTCCCTCTCTCTCTCTCTCTCTTTCAACTGCTCCGAAAGCTATCCCACTCCAGTCCCAGATAATCTAAGGGTAATCCCATCCCTTCTGTATCCATCTACACTGACTGCAAGAGGATAACATCTCACACTGGTCTGAAATGCCCCTTTCTTTCAAGGAACAAAGTGTTTTAGAGTCTAGTGACATGCAGATGTGCCCTGCGAGTGAACTCCACTGACCTTTGTGCCAAGACAGCACCGAAGTTTGTAAGTTAACCACCTCGCCCCAGAGATAATGTGGTGTGAAAAAGACAATTACCTCTGGGACATTTGGAGCTTATTTAGGAGAGATTAACATGATTTAAAGACTGCAGTTGTTTTCTTCGAAATAATGAATACATGTGGGCTTAAACATACATTGCTAGAGTAAAAAATGTTTGTTTATTGGACTGATGTAGTGTTGCTCTACATATTGTGAGATGGTGAACAGAGTGCATTTGATTTTAGCATAGGAGATAGACTTGAGTGATTGTGGATGGGAATAAGGAGAAATAAAAGATGTCTGCTTTAGTGCTGCCACACTACTTAAAATCATTCCCAAAAAAACACTTGTCTCTTTTTCTGCTGTTCTCTTCCTGTACCTTGCTCTGGGGGTGGTCTGTAAAGCAAAACCAGCCCTGGCAGAAATGTGCAAATCAGCCCAAACTGCCGGTGTCATTGTCTAATATAGCACCTAGGGGTACTTTCATGAAGCGTTTGCTGGTTGGGTTATGGCAAAGAACACCAACTTCTCATTTAGGAGCAAAATATTTTTAGTCTGTTGAACTCTAAGGACCATGGTCACAAAGGTGAGTATATTTGTGTAGATCTCCTCATGTGTATATCTACACCTACACCTCATGGATGTAATTCACTATTTGCATATTTACATCTAGTTGTAGACAGGCAAATCCACCCTCCCTCAAATGAAGGGGCGAAGTCTGATATGACTTAATTTATGACCAACATATATCCTTTGCAGCTCAACATGTGAGGAGAGCTTAAAAAATGCCCATTAATGCATTTAAATAGACAACAGTTGAACCGGAGAGTTCCCGGACTTCTTCAGCTAACACTTCTTTTCCATTGACTCACATTTTAAAGAATGTCGTGGTCAAACTTCAGGCCCATTATTCACAGATACCACTATTCACTGTGCCATAATTATTAATGTGTAGCCTTCAATAGTTCACAATCTTTTGTACTGATCAGAAGTAGGTTACATCACAGATTATGTAGGGGCGCCTGGGGTAGATGGTGTCAAAGTCTTGGATTTGTTTGTTTACACCATGACATTGGAGGATGGGCAACAGTTCACTAATAAAGTGTGTATGAGGAAATTGGTTTAGGTCAGCATATGACAATACATATGTTGTATGCTAATTAATGAGTTATGCCACTGATAGCTGTAGACACTTTTTGTGACAGCAATATAGACAAACATAAAGTCACAATACCATTGTTTCTTCTTTCCTTTCATTTAACCATACAGGTTAACACCCATCAGAAGTGCAAAAAATTGAAGGCAATTGCCAGGAAGGTGGTCTACAAGTGGCACAGTGTCTGCTGCCGCAAGAGGTGAGAGGACCTAATATGCTGGACCCGTAAGAATGCTGAAGTCCAGCTCAGGATTTCCAGCCAATCATTTGAGGGGTGCATGCCACACCCTGACTCCCAACCTAATGGCCCACATTCCTGTGGTGGTCTATCAAGAGCTTGATGGGCAGTTGAGGGTCCAACAGCAGCAAAAGAGTTACATATATTACATGACCCAATTTTTTGCAGCCAGGATTTGTGCCATCAACATTCAGCCTGACCCAAGTCCAATGCTCAAGAAGAGTTTTTGAAGCTTTAGGTTTTGTACAAGGTATATGATGATGTGCTTTGTCTATTGGTTTTTAATAATGATCCCACCTGATCCCTGTCCACAACAAATGGACTGTTCTGAGCAGACACATGCCTGCCTAAACTCCACATATACATCTTGTTGTAAGGGACATTTGTACAAAGCAGGCAAATAATCTTTATTGTGTCAGGTGTGATGCTCCTTCCCTGATGTGGATGATGTCATAGTAGCCCTACTACAGGTGACATAGCATACTAGGCTCAAAAGTATAACACAATTTACATATTAAGTAATAAATAAAATAATTAATAATACATGAAAAATTAATTCACATATAATATATCAGATAACAAGTATGTTTATTAAACAATTTGCATATTTATAAATACGTTAGACATTTTAATTACAATTATTCATTAATTTAAATGTAATTTTTAACTTATTAACTTCCCTCCCTATGCCCCTACAACCTCAACCACCCACACACAAAATATAACTTAGAAATATAATAATTGCACACTTGACATAATTAGTTATCAATTAAATGATTATTAATTAATTAATAATTAATAAGTTAAACTCCCACCCTATACTCCTAGACACACAACACTCGGCACCTAAAACATAACTATACAAAATAAGTTACACAATTCCATAATTAATTTTCAATTAAATAATCATTTAATTTATTAATTAATAATTACTCAATTATTAATTAATTAACTATCCACCCTATCCCCTACAAACTCAACAACCCGCACCTAAAACTTAACTTCAATTAATGATAATTACCCAATTTATATAACTAATCATCAATGAAATAACTAATAATTCATGAATAATAATTAATAAACTATTTCTTAATTAACAACCCATTCTATCCACCTACAAACCCACCAACCCACACCTAAAAACACAACTTAAAAAATAAGTGCCAGAAGTTACATAATTATCAATTAAATAATTAATAACTAATTAATAATTGCTAAATTATAACTTAATCAACTACCTACCCTATACGTCTACAACCCACACCTAAAACATAAGTTAAAAAAGTAATAATTACATAATTTACATAAATAATTATCAAATAAATAATTCATATTAATTTTAAATAGAAATATTAATTATTTATACTTAACTTACTTCCCACTCTGCATCCCTAAAATCTTCACAATCCGCTACAACACAAAAAATTGCTATAAAAAATGTATTTATAAATTACTTACAGTTACAAACTATATCAAAAAACATTAGCACAAATTATATAACATGTACAGTTACAATATTATTTAAAACACAGAAAGATAATTGAAAAACAATATTCTTTACAATTATATTATTGTAAGCAATATTAACAACAACGTTATTTTTTAAAACGATATTAAAATCAATATTTTTGTCAACAAAACTCATGCATCACATTATTTCTGTGACACGATATTAAAAACTCATTATTAGTGTATTTATGACCCAATATTTTGTCCGAATACCATTTTTTCTATATTCATGGGGCTACTGATATATGTAATGTGTTCAAAGTGAAGTATTTTCCCTACTGCTGCTCAGACTGCAGTAGGAATAGTAAAATAACCTCTGCACACTTCAACAACTTCCCTACTGTTGCAGAGAGTGGATTGGAAATGGGGCATTTCACCACTACGAAATAAAAAATGTACCCTATTGTTGCCCAGACTGGAATGGAAATAATAATTTGTACCCCTCCAAAACCCAACACTTTCCCCACTGTTGTGTTGTTTGCAGAGGGAATAATACATTTCACTCCTCCGAAATCCAGCGCTTTCCCTACTGTTACTCAGACCGGAATGGGAAAAGCAAATTTTAGTCCTCCAAAGTCCAGCGCTTTCCTTTTCCCAGATTGAAGTCAGAGAGTAATTGTTACCCCTTTGAATTCCAACACTTTCAGTACTGTTGTGTATATTGGAGAGTGAACAGATAATTTCACCCTTTGGGAGTCCAATGCTTTCACCACTGTTGCACTGACTGTAGTAGGAAAAGTAAATCAAAACTCCTCCGAAGTCCAACGCTCCCCTATAATCCCAATTACTTGAGTAAAAATGGTAAATCTAACCCCTTCGGAGTCCAACACTTTCCTACTATTGCGTGAACCAGAATGGAAATAGCATATTTAATGTCCTTAAACTCAAAAAGCTTTCATAATATTGATTAAATAGTTTATATAGCATTCTTATTTTAATTTTTTTAATTTGGATTTTTCAATTTTCTTTATTTTATATCCATATATCTTGTCATCAGTCATTTCATTTGAGATGTCATCAGTGATTTCATTAATTATGTCATAGAACATCTCATGAGTGATGTAATATGTGAGGTCACATGTAGAGCATGGGGGTCACAAGTTATGTTAACTATAACTGGCGAATTTTGGTGTTTTTTAGTTCAAAATGCTAACCTTGTCACTGACACCTTCATCTAAATATAACCTTATATTAACCTTTAGTTTTTTCAGTGAATGTCTAAGGATTTTTCTTTAAAGAAAAACAGATCTTTTTATCACACCTAACTATAATGTTACCTTTGTTTTTTTCAGTGAATTTCTTGTTATTTTGTAACTTCTATTAATATTTTATCACCATTACTAAAGCCAACCTCCAGCCATGTGCGGTGTTGGTCACAGGGCCATGCCTGTGGCCATGCCCTGCAGCAAATTCCCCACAGGGCCTTATGTTTTTTTAAAGGGGATGAGTGTGAAGTGACTCCCAAACCTCATTAGGCCCATTAGGCCCTGGGGACCCCAGAGACTTATGTATTTAAAGGAGAGAGAGGCCATGTTGCACCCCCTCCCTGAGCTTTTAAAAATCCCTGGTGATCCGAATCCCCCAGGGCTGTGATTTTTAAGATGCGGGGGGCCCTTCCTGATCCTTCAAAAAGGCTGTGGAGCCCCCCTTCTCAAGCTGTTGAAAAAGGAAATGACCTCAGTACTAAAGTGGACTTCGTTCCCGGACCAGTAGTGCACCAGGAGGCTTGTTTGCAGAGTGGTGGTGAAAGGGGGCGTGGCCTCTGACACCTCTCAGCAGTCCAGCTGTGTGGGACTTACTAGAGGTAAATGGAGGGGTAGATTTATTGGCATAACAAAAAACTCTTTTCCTATGGAAACTTTAGTCCTAATTATAACTACCCACTGGTCCCAATGGCCATATTTGGCTCCTGCATGGGGGCCATTGTGTCCCCCTCCTTTGCTTTTATTGCTCCAGGATGGTAGTGGTTTCTAGGCCGGTTGTCCATGGTGGACCCCCTTAATTTTTTATTCAAATTTGCCCTGGGGAGGTGGCGGTCCCTGAGGCTGATGGGGGGCACACGACCCGGTATAAATTGTATACAAAGCCCCAGGGAGGTGGCAGTCCCCAGGGCATCGGGGAGCAATGTGGCTCCCCCGCATATGTTAATTATTGCCCTGTGGAGGTGGTGGTCCTCGCGACTTCTTTAATCACAAGGACAGGGGTCCCGTGCCCCCCTCCATTTTTTTAAGCTGAACTTGCCCCCTGGATTCAGCCCACCCAAGGGCTAATTATAAGAGCAGAAGCCTGTGATTCGTTTTTTTGGCAGGAGTCACGAATCCTACGCGACTCCAGGTGAAATTTGTTCTAAAAATGATTTTTAAAGCCCGCGGGGTCCCAGAGGGACTCTGGGAGCAGGTTAAGGGGGTCAGAGTAATCCTACACTGACATTTTTCTTTCTTTAAAATATGTTTTTCTAGGACTAGGTTTCAAGCCGAGTTTAAATGTTGGAAATCCGTTCAGTAGTTCCTGAGAAATTCAGAAAATAGTGGTAAAAAAATCCTTTTCCCATAGGAAACTTTAGACACGGTTATAGCAAAAACTGCTTAACGGAATTACACCAAACTTGACAAAAAGGTACTGCTTGGCTCAGAAAGTGACCTTTTTAAAAATTGTGTAAATCCGTTCAGTAGTTTTTGAGAAATTAAGAAATAAGGATAGTGATATCTAGAGGCACGGTCAATCCGCGCACCCACCCGATCACAAGCTTTAATCTAATTGGCTGACAACACTCCAAACCAGAAAGTGTTGTCAGCCATCTTGTGCCTCAGTAGAACCGAGGCGCAAGAAAACAGAAAAAGAAACGCGAAAAACAAGAAAAGGGGGCAGGGTAGAAACACCCTGACAACCTAGGCCTGCTCAGGGGGTCCCACAAGGACCCCCAGTGCCCAAAAAAGCATTTGTAAAAGAAAAAAATTGGCGAGATTCATGCACTTTGTTTAATTAAAGCCCCTGGGTGGGCCAGGTCCCCGGGAGCAATGTTTATATTAAAATGGGGGCCACCCCCTGTGGCTTTTCAAAAATAATTGGGGGGGCTCCTCCGGACCACGTGATTGAACAGCCTCTCCACTCAATATAGTCCTGCTGGAAGCAGGGGGAGATGGAGAGATGCATGCAGAGGGGGAGACGGTGGAGCCCGGGTGGCGAGGAGCTGAGCTGCCCACATACCCCAGCCTCTTCCGGTGCCTGGGCTGCACGAGAGTGCTCGGCGGTGGCGGAGGGCGCCTCTCCTTTCTGGCCTGAGCCGGCATTTCAGGGAGGGTTCGGGGAGCCAGCTGAGGGCTCAGTGCCGGCTGAGATCCCCTCCAGCCAGTGCCAGGGTTGTGGGAGAGGGAGTTGGTGGTGCTAGCTGAGAACACTTCTCCCATCCAAGCAGAGCCGGGTCTGCAGGAGAGGGCTCGGGGTGCCGACGAAGGGGACCTCCGTCTCCCCTCCAACTAGAGCCGGGGCTGCAGGTGGAGGGGCTCAGTGAGGGCTGTGAACAGCGCTCCCTCCTCCAACCAGTGCCAGGGCTGCAGGGGGCAGAGCGGGGGCTGCTAGAGGGCTCGGTGTGGGCTGATGCTTTGCTCCCCTCTATCTGGAGCTGGAGCGACAGGAAAGGGCCTTGGTGCAGGCAGAGGACTCGAGGTGCGGCCTGAGGGCAGCGCACCATTCCAGCCAGTGCCGGATGAGCTGCAGGACAGTGTCAGGGTGTGTGTGAGGGCACCCAATCCCTTTTGTGTATCGGAACCGGGGCTGCAGGAGAGAGCTCAGTGCACATTGAGGGCACAGCTTCCCTCAACCAGAGCCCGTACTGTAGGTAAGGGTTCTGGCTGCCCTTTGAGATCTCGGTGCAGATCAAGGGCAATGGTACCCTCCTATCTGTTGGAGCCGAGGCTTCACAAGAGGGCTTGTGATACCGGCCCAGGTGAGAAGGTGAGGGCTCAGCATATCACCCGAGGGCTCTGAGTGCAGACCGAGGAGGTGCAGGCCCCCAGCTAATTTTTGCCTCCGTTCATTTTTCTCCATGACTTCTCTCCTCGATTTCTTCTGTCAGGTCTGTCTTCTGTCCCCAAGTATCACTCTTTCTTCTCCCTTTTCTCTCAGCTCCTGCCTCCACCCATATTTCTCCTCTTGTCTCATTACGCTCCTTGTCATCTCCCCTTTCTATTGTGTCTTGTTTTGTGTGTCCCGGCTCACTCCGTTGTATTCTCTTTTGTCCGTGTTCAGCCTTGCTCCTTAAACCCCTTCCATTCTCTTTTTACTCCTTCCCATTTCTGTTTCTTTCTTTTCTGAATGCAAGCCCCCTGCCACCGCTCACCCGCCTTCTTTGCATTTTCTGAACAGACTGCATACAGACATGCACGCACACCTGCATTCTAACACACACCCTGATGCACACACTGTTCCTCTTTGCTCCCCGCTCCATTTTCTTCTGTCAAAAACTGGCTTTATCTTGTCTGCTCTCTGCCCCTTATGTCTCTTCTCTTCCATTTTTTTTCGAAATATTTCAGCTCTGTTCTTTCGTGCCAGTGGTCTAAAAGGATGATGGCTAAGGACCATAGATTATGCAAATGTGGAACCTCTCTCTCCCCCTATCTGTGTGCTTGTCTCGCTCATACATGTTCTTTCCTTCTCTCTCGTAGAGTTCTCTCTGAGCCTTTCTCTTTTCTTCTCTTTTCCCTCTATCTCTCGTAGAGTTCTCTCTGAGCCTTTCTCTTTTCTTCTCTTTTCCCTCTATCCTTCTGCGCCTTTCTCTTTCCTCTTTCTCGTGCACTCTCTCCTTTCTGTACTGTTCTCATTTTCCGTTTTCTTTTTATGACCTTCTCTCATTTTGTCCCTTTGACCGGTCATTCTCTTTTCATTCCTCTCACTACCCTCTTCTCTTTCTAGCTCTCACACTCACGCGCACTCTCGTATGCACAGCGCTCAATCACAAACTACGTTCGCTCACTGTGGCAGACTTTTTCTGTTGCATTCAGACTTACTCCTGCACGCACTGCAATCTTCTAATCAGCCTCAGATCAATATGTTTTAAGGCATAGGCAAAGTGAGAAATTACCCACAGATCACCTTTTAAGTGCCCCCCTTCCAAAGTGATCTTTTTATAATCTCACCTTTGTCTGCTTCACTATCGTAACCTCTCCACTATCCATTACATCTTAAGGATCTTGGTGTCCCAATGTGAAGACATATATCAACTGTTTTTGAGACGGAATGTAATATTTTGGACTTTGTGCAGACTTTATTTAGCACAAAATGTATGATGAAATTCATGGTGGTTCTGAAGAAGGGCCCCAAACTTTACTTGGCCTAGGGCCCCATAGCCTGTTATAAAGTCACTGCCAAAGGTGGCCCTCCAGGACCTTGGAATACCTCGGCAGAGGTCTCCCACCCCTGTGCCAGAGGCTCTGCAGTAGAAGGAGGCGAGTTATAGCCGAGACAGATAGTATATTGGAGAGGTGTGGTGCAGATTGAGAGGTGTGGTGCAGGTGCCAGGGCAGCTGACTTCGGAGCACAGGCTTCACTGTTCGATTCCGGGCTCCGGCTTCAGCTCCGTGCCATATGTCTCTGGGCAATAGTTCACTTAATTTCCACAAGGGCTCCCAGTGCCTTGAGACCCGTAAGGTGAGTAGTTTGCACTTTACAAATACAGATTTAAATATTATTTATAATCTATAGAAGAATTACTCACGTTTTATAGCGCTGCCCTTGCCTTGCACAACTATAACAGGCTTTGGAGCTTTTGAATGAACCAGGGTCCGTCCTAATGGAATTCAAACCTGCACCAGACAGGTTACTGTTTGATTTCTTCAGGGCACTCGAACCGACTGAGCTACATCTCTGGGATATAAATATGCCAGAGGGAAGGCACCTGGACCGCCCAGGATTACGTAATGCCAAAATACAAGATTTCCCATTTTTCTATCCTCGGAGAGCTTCATAGTGGTGTCCTGAAAGTAAAGCACATATCCCAAGAGAAGAAAATTAGACCTAAAAAGTGCAGATAAAAGTAAGAGTTTGAAAGTAAAGATTGCCATCAGGGTGTGGGGTGCCCCCTACAGGAGGTTGCGCCTGTACACTTCTGTGTAACTGTGCGTGGCCTTGCGTCCTTGCCTTTTTTGAGTGCTTGTGAGGTAGTCGCTCACGAGCGCTACGGGGAAACTTTAATTAATTCATAAGTACTTTAGAAGGAACCTATATTGAAGTAGGGCGGGAGCGCAGAGGAAACATATAATTCACACTCTCCAGGCGGCCAGGCTTCCTTGAGGATGCACACGTAGTCACGAGGAAAGCGTGCTGACAAAAAGTCCACCAAATAATTTTATTCCATAATTTCAGTAAAGTAGAACTTTATTCTATTTTTCATGAAAAATCATAAAAGTGGACATGATGAAATTAGGCAAACAAGAAAAATAGGAGGTCTAAATCCCAGCCACCACAGGTTACAGAAACCGATGAATAAAACATGTCATCATTCCAATAACAAAGGATTTTTTTTCTCATCCAGGGCTGCACAAGGCCAGACTCACATGGCTTATTCATGGAACTGGAACAAGTGCACCAGTGAGTGACTGCCCTAGCACCCACATGTGAGGCGAATGCAAGTGATTATGTGGCTGTCTCAGCGGAAACACGAAAGAGATGCCGAGGGCTGGAGAAGACAGTTAAGCAAAAGCCCCCAGCGGGGCGACTCGAAAACAGCAGCGTCGCCGGGATCATTAAGTGCCTGTGGGCGGACCCCTGCTGGGGGCCTCATCGACCCTGTAGATGAGCAGTATGGATCACGTATTGGTAGAGAGTACATACTGCAGAGGCGGCTGGGGGCCTGTGCATTGGGCACCTGGGCTGTGCTCCCATTCAGGAATACGCTGAGACACACTTAGTCTCATGCTGTACTTGCATCAAATGAAAATACCGAGTTTTGTTTTCTATACTTCGCTCAAACCCTCCAGTGCCTGAGCCCGGTAATAACAGATGTTATAATTACCCTCTCTAGGTATGCTAATTAGCACCACTCGTTTGTTTTGAGTTGCTTCTAATTCATTTTCTTGTTCCCCATGTAGTTCTGCGCCACAATCATGAATGAATGGCTGAATGGGGGCACTTGTTAGCCGGAGATATGGCCAGAGTTGTCTCATTCTCCAATCAGGCACAAGAGACCACTCAGAAAGAGTACCTGTGTTGGAGTAACAAAGGAGTATATTTGTTATATAAATGTTGCATCACCCTAACAGAGGAAAATTATTCAGGCATAAGAGTTGCGAATATAAAAGATACCCATACCAAGAAAATAATTCCTCTTCGATAGTGGAAAACACCTGTAAACTTCCTTATTTGTGTGGGAGGGTGTGCACACACACAGGCTCAGACCAACCATCTCCATTAACCCAGTGCAAGGGCCCAAATGTGCTTAGTCATTTTGTGGTTGAAAACCTTGTGAACCACAAAATTAGATGGTTTGTGATCACAAAATGGCTCACTTGTATTCCCTAAACACAGTTTGAGATTCAGTAAAGTCTTAGTAAACCGCAAAAGTGTATTAGAAATGGATAACGAAATGTATTTTGAAAGGGTGGTGCTTCGGGCAACCCTTCCAAATTGAAACTCAGTATGAGATGTATCAGTGGTCTGTGAGCGCAATTGAATTGTGACCAGCACCTCAAAGGAGGTGGCAACTCATTCGCAAAAGTGAAGGGGTCGCTTGTGACACTTCAATTCTGAGTGACTGCGACCACCTAAATGGATAGTACACCTGGCACAAAATGTTGAATATAAGAAAATATCTGCAATGGCAAAAGTGTTACTTTGGAGGCCTGCACTAGCCCTTATGAATACCAGTGGCATGGAATACCAAGGTTGTGATGTCTTCATACCACTTCATGCCTCTTATTTCTTTCCTTATTGTATTGTCTGTTTACTCCACTCTTGCAGGTTCTTTTTTATCCCTGCTTCTCCCTTTATCACTATTTTCCTCTCCTCCTCTTTCTTCCTCACTTCTTCCTTTTTGCCTTCTCTCTTTTGATCTCTGTTAAAGTTTCATGTTGAAAAATAAGACATGGTCCTTAAAAATGAGGGCCTGCGCCCCTGACTTGAAACCATTGGCACGAATAAAGCCCTTCTTGATACAGTATTGTAACCAAAAAGCATACAAAGGGGAGAGCTACTTGCTACTGGACCAAGTAGCCAGCTACTGGAGCAAGTAGCCAGCTGGATGAATAAATTGTGGCTTAAGCTGACCGGAGCTGAAACTGAACTCATGCTGCTTGGGAACAATTCCTTTCCCTCTAGGCCTCTGGGTTGTCTGGTTTGTCTCGGCCCCCCTCCAACGCCAAAACCAGCTATAAAAAATTTGGGAGTGTGGCTGGAAAACACTCTGTCTATGGAGACCCAAACTACTAAACTTTCTGCCATTTGCTTTGGAATCCAGCATATGCTGCGCAAGATTTTGCCTTTGCTCCCTCGGCGCGCGTGGTTGCTGATAGTCCAGGCTTTGATTCTCTACTGACTGGACAATGGAAACTTGCTCTACCTGGATGCTCCTAAGGCAGTTACTCAAAAACAATAAGTCGGACAAAATGCTGCTGCATGCACGCTGTTAGGGAACTGTAGGATTGAGTCAGCCTGGCAGGGTTTGATGGAACTCAACTGGCTACCTGTTGCCCAAAGAATTCATTCAAATCCTTGTGCATAGTTGACAGAGCCCTCCATGAACCTGGCCACCCTATTTCCTGCCAACTTGTTATCCCCTACTCCTCCACAAGGTTTCTTAGATCCACCAACTCATACCTGGCCACCGTCCCTACAGAAGAGCTAGAAGTAGAGGATGGTCTTTTTGCTTTAATGCAGCAAAGTTCTGGAGTGCTCTAACTTGGCCATCTGATCCACAATCAATGAGCTGTGTTTTTGAAAATCCCTTAAGACCTTGCTTTTTAGGAATTTGTTTTCTAGGTACCCCAAGCATCATCGCTTAGTCCCATGCATTTCAACATCTATATGGTTCTCCTTGTCACCATCGTCAGACAGCATGGACTCAGCATAGTATCCTATGCTGACGACACCCAGCTTATCCTGTCCCTCATGAAGGACCCCAAAGCCACCAGACTCAGCTTCCAGGAAGGAATGAAAGACATCACATCCTGGATGAGCAACAGCTATCTGAGACTCAACTCATAGAAGATAGAGCTCCTCGTCCTCAAACCCACCCCCTCACCTTGGGACAACACCTGGTGACCCACCACCCTTGGCAACCCCCCACCCCCACAGGCCATGCCTCGAACCTTGGCATCATACTCAACAGTGATGTCATCAGTGATGTAATTTGAGATGTCATCAGTGATGTCATGAGTGATGTCACTGACCATGTCATGAGTGATGTAATATGTGACGTCATCAGCAGTGCACGCGAGTTATAGTTAGCTGAACTAACTATAACGGGGGAATTTCATGGGTTTTGTATGAGGGAAATGTCCAGCTAACTATAACGCCCCTGAAACCTTTGTTTTTTTCAGTGAATTTCTAAGGTTTTTTAAATTCTAATTCCTAACTATCACGTGCCTGAAACCTATGGTTTTTTCATTGAATTTCAAAGGTTTTTTAAATGCTAATTTCTAACTTTAACATAACTGAATCCTATGGTTTTTAAGTGAATTTCAAAGCTTTTTTAAATGCTAGTTTCTAACTATGCCTACAGAGGTAGGACATGTGAAGAAAGAAGAAAAAACACACAGAAAGAAGAAAAAGAAATGCAGAAAGAAGAGAAGTCCTCAAAGATGAAGAAAAGTGAAGGAAGAAGGAAGACGTACAGAGGAGCAGAAAGAGGCCTTTGTTGCAAAATCATCCTGTACGCTCAACTTTTTCAGATGGGTACTGGTGGTAACTGACTATGACTAACCAGTCCTAGAGCCAGTGCTAAGCTAAAAGACACTTAGAATACAGTTAAAACACCTACATACACTAGGGAACACTATGCGTTGGGGTACCCCTGTTATTAGCATGACCTCCTCTGTAAGCCCCTAGTATATAATAGGGCAGGGGGATTAAAACTACCTCTTAAAATGCGCCCTGCACACTGGTGAAGGGAGGGGGGAGCTGAGCTGACGTGTGCAAACACGCCCTGTGCCCGTTTTAATTTGGAGGATAAAGTCCCCTTGAATACTGAGTGTCAATTGGGTACAACTAGCCCATCAGGTATCTCTAGTTAGCACCACAGAGCTGCGTTGCAGACAAAATGGGCACTGCCTGGACCACCTCTCTGCAATGCAGTGCAGTTGTGCTTACTGGAAGCACCTGGTGGACTAGTTGGCCCCATGGGCCCTCAGGATTGAATGAGAAATATTTCCCCAACTTAAAACGCGCCATAGGGCGTGTTTGCACATGTCACCTCAGGCCCCGTCCCCTCCCTTCCCCACTGTGTATACAGGCCCTGTGGCCGTTTTAAGTTGTGAGATTAACTCCCCTTGAATCCTGAGGGTCCCTCGGGGTAAATTAGCCCACTATGTACGTCCAGTAAGCACTATTGCAGAGAGGTGTGAAAAGGGGCACAGCCTGTACCACCACTCTTCAACGCAGCGCAGTGGCGCTTACTGGAAGCACCTGGTGGGCTAGTTGGCCCCCAGGGTCCCTCAAGATTGAAGGGGACTTATTTCCCCAACCTAAAACGCTCCCCAGGGCGTGTTTGCACACGTAACCTCCGGCCCCGTCCCCTCCCTTCACCATTGTGTAATTTCGCCCTGTGGCCATTCTAACTTGAGAGATTAAGTCCCCTTGAATTTTAAGGGTCCCTAGGGTCAAACTAGCCGACTAGGTACCTCCAGTAAGCACCACAGAGCTGTCTTCCAGAAAGGTGTAAAAAGGGGCGTGGCCTCTGAACACCTGTCTGCAACGCAGCTCCCTAGCGCATACTGAAGATATCTGTTGGGCTAGTTGGCCTTCAGGGACCCTCAGTATTGAAAGAGAGTTAATCCCGCAACTTAAAACGCGCCACGGGGTGCGTTTGCACAGTGGTGAAGGAAGAGGGCATGGCCTGAGATTACATATGTGCAAACACACCCTGTGGCACGGTTTAAGTTGGGGAATTAATTTCTCCTCAATCCTGAGGGTCCCTGGAGGCTCTGTGGCGCTTACTGGAGGTACCTGGTGGGCTAGTTGGCCCCCAGCGACCCTCAGGATTGAAGAGGAATTCATTCCCCAACTTAAAGTGCGCCGCAGGGTGTGTTTGCACACATGTTAACTCAGGCCCTGCCCCCTCCCTTCGCCACTGTGCAAACGCGCCCCGTGGCACATTTTAAGTTGGGGAATTAATTCTCCTTGAATACTGAGGGTCCCTGGGGTGCAACTAGTCCACCAGCTACCTTCAGTAAGCAGCACAGAGCTGCGTTGCAGAGAGGTGTAAAAAGGGGCGTGGCCTCAGAACACCTCTCTGCAACGCAGCCAACTGGCGCATACTGGAGGTTCCTGGTGGGCTAGTTGGCACCTAGGGACCCCCAGTATTCAAGCGGAATTCTTTCTCCAACTGCAAACGCGCCAGGGGGTGCATTTGCAGAGTGCTCAAAGGAGGGGGCGTGGCCTCCGGCGCGATGCCGGTCCTTTTTAAAAAAAAATCACGAGGGGGGCTATGTGGCCCCCCTTCTTTCCCTAATATTCTTGGCCCTGGAGACCCCATCTCCCAGGGCCTGCCCCAAACGTATTTATTTTTTATTATAAATGGGAAGGGGGCCTTAATTGGCCCCGGGGACCCTATCCCCCGGGGCATGGCCTTTTTTGAACAAAAATATTGTTTTGGATGGGAGCTGTGTTGCCCCCCACCTCAGGCCACTTGTAGCCCCGGGGACCCCATCCCCCGGGGCTGGCCCTCTCTGTTGGGGACCGTAGGGGGTCCCCAATCCCCACATGGTCCCTGCCAGCTCCCCGTGTCCCTCAGGAGCCGGCATTGCTTTTCAACATGGGGAGCTGCTAAGATGCAGCTCCCCGTGTGGAAAAGCAATTTGGTTTGAATTTTGAAAGAGAGAGCAAGTTTGCTATGGCAGGGTGGGAGCCACGACGCTCCCGCCCTGCCATAGCAAACTACAGTGTGGGCACCCCGGGACACTGCAGGAGCTGGCCCTGGGGGGTGTCGGTCCCCAGGGCCACAACAATGCTCCAGGAGGAGGGCTGTACAGCCCCCCTCCCACCATCTACAGAGCCCCGGGGGGTGGTGGTCCCCAGGGCTGGGGGGTCCGTCATGGACCCTCCAATTTAAATATTTAAAGCCCCGGGGAGGTGGCGGTCCCCACGCGTGTGAGGGGGCTTGAGCCCCCCCACACAGGGTTTAAAAAAAAAAATAAAGTCCCGGGGATGGTGGCCCCCGGGGCCGCGGGGGCCGTGAACCCGCCCGCCATGCATTTCTTAAAGCCCCGGGGGTGGTGGTCCCCGGAGCTTGGAGGGCCTGAGAGCCCCCATATCTAATTTAAAGAAACCCTGGGGGAGGTGGTCCCCAGGGCTGGGGGGGCCTGAGAGCCCCCCGCACATAATTAAAAAAGCCCCAGGGGTGGCGGTCTCCTGGGCTGGGGGCCCCTCTGGGCCCCCCTTTACATAATATTTATTGCCCCCGAGATTTGGCCCTTCGGGGGCTAATTACCAAAGATGCGCGGGAGCCCGCGCTTCGTTTATTTTTCGTCTGCAGGATCCGCGCACCCTGAGTGCATCCTGCCATTTTATTAAAAAAACAAACATTTTTTTTGGGCCTTGGGGATCCTTGTGGGACCCCCTGAGCAGGCCTAGGGGGTCAGGGTGTTTCTATCCTGCCCCCTTTTTGTGTTTTGCGCGTTTTTCCTTCTGTTTTCTTGTGCCTCGGTTCTACCGAGGTACAAGATGGCTGCCAACACTTCCTGGTTTGGAGTATTGACAGCCAATTAGCGTGCAGCTCGTGCTCGGCAGGGTGCGCGGATCCAGCGCGGCCATAGATATGAATGTGATTTTGATTTTGATTTTCTCAGTAACTTTTGAACGGATTTACACCATTTAAGCAAAGGGCACGACTCTGAACCAAGGTCTACGTTTCTGCCAAATTTGGTGTAATTCAGTTCAGCAGTTCGGGCTGTAGCTGCGACTAAATCTCCCTATGGAAAATTGCATGGGGAAAACACGTTTTGGGACCCTCCTTTTTTCTCGGCCCCCGATTGACAAATCACCCCGAGACTTTCAGGATAGGAGCGGACCAGAACGGGCCGCGAGTTTTGGAAATTTCACGGAGATTTGTCAACCAGGGCCAAAGTTATTCCAAATAGAATGTTGCAGATTTCCTATGGATAATAGGTCCTAACTATAATATATATATTCACTGAAAAAAACATAGGTTTCAGGCATGTTATAGTTAGAAATTAGCATTTAAAAAAACCTTTGAAATTCACTGAAAAAACCATAGGTTTCAGGCACATTATAGTTAGAAATTTGCCTTTAAAAAACCTTAGAAATTTAGGGAAAGTTATAGTTAGTTGGACTTTACAGTCATACAAAACCCGTGAAATTCCCCCGTTATAGTTATCTAGCACAAACAGGACAGGTAGTAGTGTTCCCTATAAAGGGAAATGTCCGCACCTTCACTAAATAAACAATTGTCTCATAATCATAAGACGTATAATGTATAAAGAATTTCGTTCTTTCTTTTATTTCGAATATCTATACACGGGTACTCGAGTCGCCCAAAACACCTACTACCAAAAGATGTTGTCGGCACACCTGAGTGTGCAACCAAATTTTACTAAAAAACTAAGGCAAATAAAGCACACCGTTAATAATTATTAAGATCCTCTGGTTACATGTAACCCTTTCGGACAGATAGAAATAGTTCAACGATATCATTCAAGACAGTAATCCAGAAGAATCAGTCAATCCTCTTGCTGTTCAACAGTCTTTATTGGTGTCATAGAAGTGTAAAAAAGTTTCCCAGCACACGATTTGCCTGCCGACACGTGTTTCGTCTTATTCTGAGACTTTTTCAAGGCATGAAAATAGAATTGAATGCCAGGATTATACCCGGGCCCAAATAGATAAATGTCAGAATCCACAGTCTATCAATAGACGCGCTCATGCATCAGTTCTCGGTTTCACTTCTCAAGTGACGCTCTCCACCCTGCTTCCAGGATATTTTTCATAGTTCACTCAGCTAACTATAACTCGCGCCTCCGCAATGCACTGCTGATGACGTCACATATTACATCACTCATGACATGGTCAGTTGCATCACTGATGGCAACACTGATGATATCTCAAATGACATCACTGATGACATCACTGATGACATCATCTGTGTGATAATTTCATGCATCTTCTCATACCCTAATATAACTTTAGATACACCCACTCTAAATTACAGACTGCCATTCTCAAAACCATAGACACTCCAACACCAATATCTACATACCCACTCATTGATTCTTATGTCTACACACACATCCACTCACTCAACCGGACAGTCACTCATAGTTATGGTCACTCAGTACAGGACTATCATATGCACTCATACACCTATATAAACACTCACACACCACCATTCATCCATAGAGGTACTCACACACCTAGTCAGTCATGCAAATAATTATTCACCGTCCCATTTACTCACCTATACAAATATACACACACCAGCTCACTTACTCATACAAATACTAGCACATGCTTATGTTCTTATACAATCACTGATACAAGAAAACACTCATCCAAGCAGCCACTCACAATGACACACTCTCACTTATAGCCATTTATATACTCTAACACACATATATACTGCCTTTCATATATGTAGTTACTTACACATGTACCAATGACATATACATTCACTCACTAACACACCCATACACACACTCACCCACCCATACAGTCCATCACAGATGCACACTTCAAACTATGCACCCAGTGAATCATCCACACACACATCTATGCACAGAGTCACACACACCCCGCCCACACAAACACTCAGGCACCATACATATTCTTAGACAACCCATCAATAACTCATATAGACACATATATAGTTATTCACAAACCCATGCAGTCGCTTACACACCAACAGACAGATGGATACAGAGATTCACACAGTTTAGTCACTAACCCATGCATTCAGTAAGATATGTTTAACTACTCGCTTATAGAGTCAGTCACGCACCTAGTAAAACATCCATTCAGACACTTATACATCCACTCATTCTTCAATATGCCTTTCCCTATATCTATTAAACATTTAAACTTTACAGAAACACACAGTCACTGGATGATGTCCTCAGTGATGTCATCAGTGATGTCATTTGAGATGTCATGAGTGATGCAATATGTGATGTCATCAGCAGTGCATTGCGGGGGCGCGAGTTATAGTTAGCTGAACTAACTAAAAAAGGGGAGAATTTCATGGGTTTTGTTCGAGTCCAATGTTTTTTTCAGTGAATTTCTAAGGTTTTTTATATGCTAATTTCTAACTATAACGTGCCTGAAACCTATGGTTTTTTCAGTGAATATATATATATATATATATATATATATATATATATATATATATATATATATATATATATATATTACCTACTGGCGGTCGCCAGTAGGTAGTTATAGTTAGGACCACGTTTCCATAGGAAATCCGCAACATTCTATTTTGAATAACTTTGGCGCCGGTTGACGAATTCTCGCGAATTTTTCAAAATAGGTGGGGTGCTACGCTCCGCTCCTACCCTGAAAGTCTCGGGGGGATTCGTCAAGTGGGGGCTGAGATAAAAGGGGGGTCCCAAAACGCGTTTTTCCCATGCATTTTTCCATAGGACCTTTAGACACAGCTACAGCCCGAACGGCTGAACAGAATTACTTGAAATTTGGCAGAGAGGTAGTCCTCAGGTCAAGGAAGTGCCTTTTGTAGGTTTGGTGTAAATCTGTTCAGTAGATTCTGAGAAAATAGCCTTTAAATCAATATATATATCTGAGCCAGCTTACGGTGCGCTTACGGTGCGCTTACCGTACGCGTACGGTGGCGTGCGCGAGCGCGATTCTGATTGGTTGTTAGATCTTAGTAAACATTCGAATCGGTCGAAACCAGGAAGCGGCGGCCGCCATTTCTTGTGTTTCACTCAGAAAAAAAAGAGTGATATCTTGAAAAGGGGGCAAGGGAGAGAGTTACAGACCCCCTAACATTTGTAAGGGGGTCAAAGAAGGACAGAAAAGTACAAAGAAAACATTTATTGATTTTTAAAAAAATCGCGGGGTACGCGTACGGTAAGCTTAACGTACGCGTACGGTAGAAAAAAAAAATAAATAAAAGAAATGAAATGCAGATTTAAGAGTTTAGATATTAGGGGGCTCTAAAAAGAGCCGTTGTGTTTATGAAGTGATTTTTTAGTGGTACCTACAAGTAAGTACCGATGCAGAGTCTAAGGTTCAAGAGGAAGACTCTGTTCCCTTCATCAGTGAAGTGCACACCATCTCCTCTATAAATGTCTTGCATGTCGTAACGCAAGTTGTTGTGGTAAATGGAACCCATACCATAGTAGGGGTGGGCGGAATTTGCGGAATTAACCTTCGCAAATTATCGCAAAAATGTTTAAAATTATCGCAAACAAGCGGAAATATCGCGAAGATGCAGAAGTTTTTTTCCGGCATGTTCGCGAGATTTTCTGCATGGTTGCGGGTCGCCAACTTACCCATGTGGTTGCTTGCGGGCGCGGCCATCTTGTTTTGAGTTGTTCTCGCGGTGCATGATCGCGAGAAGAAAGACGTGATCGCGCGACGCATGACGTCACTGCGGGCGCGAACTGTCGCAAGACAGCGCAAATGGCTAAAAACAATACAACATCTCATGGAGAACGCGACCGGATCAAGAAAACTTGTCGGCGAACGCAGGGTTTCAGGTAAGGCGATCGCTCGCGCGCGAGAATGTATTATTTTACAGCGCGAGCAAGAAACAAATTATCGCCAAGCTGCGGAAACCGGAATTTTTGACATTTTCGCGCTCTCCGCGGAACGCGAAAATGTCAAATTATCGCAATTTCCGCGAACGGAACGAAATTTTCGCCCAGGCCTATACCATAGTCACGGAGGAAAGCAGAAACAGATTTGTTGACGTGCTTTCTTGCTTTGTCAATCTGTGGACAGAAATGATTGGACCAGTTCCATTTTTGCCTTTGGCATATGTTAGAAAACACAAAGGCAGTTTTAGGGAAAAGTGAAAACAGTTGTGCAAAGGTGTCCTTCATAAGCATTTCCAGACCTACCCCAGTCAAAGTGCCTAGGTCATTGCCACCACAGTGCACTATTATGAGGTCAGGGTGTTGGATTTGCATGAAGGATTTCACCAATGGCATCAATTGGTGCCACTTTAACCCTCTCTGACCAATCCATTTAATGTCTACATTTGGCAAAGCAAGGTCTCTCACCATATCTGTTTTCTCTGCATACTTTTCACTCCAGAAGACATAGCTGTGCCCTACAATCCACACTATGAACATCTTCAAAGGAGAACTGGATGCACTCAGGAGGTGTAATTCAGTAGAATGGTAAAAATAAATGAAAGACAGTTTGGAAATGGGGGCATACATATTTTCTTTATAAAAAAAAGAACTGATTGGCTGTTTCATACCATTCTACAATAAAAACTAGGCTGTATGTGTAAATTAATAGAAGCATGTTTTGTATTGGTACAGAAAAATGTGTTACCAAAGAACAGTACTATGGATTTGCTGTTAGGTTTGAAAAGTCAAGCACTCTTGCTCTTTGGAAATGAAACATTGTTTGGTGAACTTCTGACCTAACTCCACACAGCAGTGTTCCATGAGCTGTTGCTATGGTAGCAGGCAGAAGTCAAGTTGGGGGAAGGGTACTAGGCAGAAGTCAAGTTGGGGGAAGGGTACTTTTGGAAAAGGGTTGGTTTTCAACCAATAGAAATGTGTGATTACATTTGAAAAAAAGGGGGAAGCACTGAGATTTGAAATTAACATGTATATGTGTGGAAAAAGAGAGGGAAAGTTTGCCATTATCTGGTTCTGCTGAGAGGAGAGAGGTGGAAAGAACAGAGATCCTGGCTCTGATAATCTGCTGTTTGAGTGCCACATTTCTTTCACAACTAACTAATTTTAAAGGTGAGTTTAGAGTTTGAGAGGGGATGTATATGGTAAATTAAGAAATGAATAATAGAAATGGAATTCCTTTTGTTGAAGTTGTGTTTATCATTTTCTGTTTTGGGAGAAATTTAAATGTGAGGAACATGTAAAATAATATGGACTATGTTTTCACGATAAATTAAGGTGTACTGGTATAAATAAGGAATACTTTTAGGGTTTGAGGTTGCACTCAGTAATGCAAATACATTCAGCATTACTAAGGCTGGTTGCCCTTGCTGGAGTGTAGTCAGTCACCCAGGTTACACATGTTGTTGGTCTCAGAAAGCTGTTTGGTATTGCTCTGGTGATTTTACATTTGCATTAGATGGAAAGGGGGAGGTATTGTTTTATGCAGAAGCAGACTCTTAGCACACAGCCAGCTGCTTACCCTGTGGAATCATGCACAGTATTCACAACCGAGTGGGGTTTGAGGTTTCAGTCAGTAATGCAAATACATTCAGCATCACTAAGGCTGGTTGCCCTTGCTGGAGTGTAGTCAGTCACCCAGGTTACACATGGTGCTGGTCTGAAAAAGCAGTTTGGACATGTGCTTTTTTAAGAATCTAAAAAGTTGGTTTAAAATGTGTCAGTCTGTAAAAGTGTTTATCACTTGCCAAAAAAAAGAGTAGTAAGTGTGCTTTCAAATTGGCAAAGAAATTTCGTTTTGTGACTAATATGAAAACATGACTCTGTGTGCAAAAAGGAATTACAGGCAGAGATTTATTGCGTATTGCTCTGGTGATTTCACAGTTGCATTAGATGGAAAGGGGGAGCCATTTTTTGGTGCAGAAGCAGACTCTTAGCACACACCCAGCTGCTTACCCTGTGGAATCATGCACAGTATTCACAAGCGAGTGGGGTTTGAGGTTTCAGTCAGTAATGCACATACATTCAGCATCACTAAGGCTGGTTGCCCTTGCTGGAGTGTAGTCAGTCACCCAGGTTACACATGGTGCTGGTCTGAAAAAGCAGTTTGCACATGTGCTTTTTTAAGAATCTGAAAAGTGGATTCATAATGTGTCAGTCTGTAAAAGTGTTTATCACTTGCCAAAAAAAAGAGTAGTAAGTGTGCTTTCAAATTGGCAAAGAAATTTTGTTTTGTGACTAATATGAAAACATGACTCTGTGTGCAAAAAGGAATTACAGGCAGAGATTTATTGCGTATTGCTCTGGTGATTTCACAGTTGCATTAGATGGAAAGGGGGAGCCATTTTTTGGTGCAGAAGCAGACTCTTAGCACACACCCAGCTGCTTACCCTGTGGAATCATGCACAGTATTCACAAGCGAGTGGGGTTTGAGGTTTCAGTCAGTAATGCAAATACATTCAGCATCACTAAGGCTGGTTGCCCTTGCTGGAGTGTAGTCAGTCACCCAGGTTACACATGGTGCTGGTCTGAAAAAGCAGTTTGGACATGTGCTTTTTTAAGAATCTAAAAAGTAGATTCAAAATGTGTCAGTCTGTAAAAGTGTTTATCACTTGCCAAAAAAAAGAGTAGTAAGTGTGCTTTCAAATTGGCAAAGAAATTTCGTTTTGTGACTAATATGAAAACATAACTCTGTGTGCAAAAAGGAATTACAGGCAGAGATTTATTGCGTATTGCTCTGGTGATTTCACAGTTGCATTAGATGGAAAGGGGGAGCCATTTTTTGGTGCAGAAGCAGACTCTTAGCACACACCCAGCTGCTTACCCTGTGGAATCATGCACAGTATTCACAAGCAAGTGGGGTTTGAGGTTTCAGTCAGTAATGCAAATACATTCAGCATCACTAAGGCTGGTTGCCCTTGCTGGAGTGTAGTCAGTCACCCAGGTTACACATGGTGCTGGTCTGAAAAAGCAGTTTGGACATGTGCTTTTTTAAGAATCTGAAAAGTGGATTCAAAATGTGTCAGTCTGTAAAAGTGTTTATCACTTGCCAAAAAAAAGAGTAGTAAGTGTGCTTTCAAATTGGCAAAGAAATTTCGTTTTGTGACTAATATGAAAACATGACTCTGTGTGCAAAAAGGAATTACAGGCAGAGATTTATTGCGTATTGCTCTGGTGATTTCACAGTTGCATTAGATGGAAAGGGGGAGCCATTTTTTGGTGCAGAAGCAGACTCTTAGCACACACCCAGCTGCTTACCCTGTGGAATCATGCACAGTATTCACAAGCGAGTGGGGTTTGAGGTTTCAGTCAGTAATGCAAATACATTCAGCATCACTAAGGCTGGTTGCCCTTGCTGGAGTGTAGTCAGTCACCCAGGTTACACATGGTGCTGGTCTGAAAAAGCAGTTTGGACATGTGCTTTTTTAAGAATCTAAAAAGTGGATTCAAAATGTGTCAGTCTTTAAAAGTGTTTATCACTTGCCAAAAAAAAGAGTAGTAAGTGTGCTTTCAAATTGGCAAAGAAATTTCGTTTTGTGACTAATATGAAAACATGACTCTGTGTGCAAAAAGGAATTACAGGCAGAGATTTATTGCGTATTGCTCTGGTGATTTCACAGTTGCATTAGATGGAAAGGGGGAGCCATTTTTTGGTGCAGAAGCAGACTCTTAGCACACACCCAGCTGCTTACCCTGTGGAATCATGCACAGTATTCACAAGCGAGTGGGGTTTGAGGTTTCAGTCAGTAATGCAAATACATTCAGCATCACTAAGGCTGGTTGCCCTTGCTGGAGTGTAGTCAGTCACCCAGGTTACACATGGTGCTGGTCTGAAAAAGCAGTTTGGACATGTGCTTTTTTAAGAATCTAAAAAGTTGGTTTAAAATCTGTCAGTCTGTAAAAGTGTTTATCACTTGCCAAAAAAAAGAGTAGTAAGTGTGCTTTCAAATTGGCAAAGAAATTTCGTTTTGTGACTAATATGAAAACATGACTCTGTGTGCAAAAAGGAATTACAGGCAGAGATTTATTGCGTATTGCTCTGGTGATTTCACAGTTGCATTAGATGGAAAGGGGGAGCCATTTTTTGGTGCAGAAGCAGACTCTTAGCACACACCCAGCTGCTTACCCTGTGGAATCATGCACAGTATTCACAAGCGAGTGGGGTTTGAGGTTTCAGTCAGTAATGCAAATACATTCAGCATCACTAAGGCTGGTTGCCCTTGCTGGAGTGTAGTCAGTCACCCAGGTTACACATGGTGCTGGTCTGAAAAAGCAGTTTGGACATGTGCTTTTTTAAGAATCTGAAAAGTTGGTTTAAAATGTGTCAGTCTGTAAAAGTGTTTATCACTTGCCAAAAAAAAGAGTAGTAAGTGTGCTTTCAAATTGGCAAAGAAATTTCGTTTTGTGACTAATATGAAAACATAACTCTGTGTGCAAAGAGAAATTACAGGCAGAGATTTATTGCGTATTGCTCTGGTGATTTCACAGTTGCATTAGATGGAAAGGGGGAGCCATTTTTTGGTGCAGAAGCAGACTCTTAGCACACACCCAGCTGCTTACCCTGTGGAATCAGGCACAGTATTCACAAGCGAGTGGGGTTTGAGGTTTCAGTCAGTAATGCAAATACATTCAGCATCACTAAGGCTGGTTGCCCTTGCTGGAGTGTAGTCAGTCACCCAGGTTACACATGGTGCTGGTCTGAAAAAGCAGTTTGGACATGTGCTTTTTTAAGAATCTAAAAAGTTGGTTTAAAATCTGTCAGTCTGTAAAAGTGTTTATCACTTGCCAAAAAAAAGAGTAGTAAGTGTGCTTTCAAATTGGCAAAGAAATTTCGTTTTGTGACTAATATGAAAACATGACTCTGTGTGCAAAAAGGAATTACAGGCAGAGATTTATTGCGTATTGCTCTGGTGATTTCACAGTTGCATTAGATGGAAAGGGGGAGCCATTTTTTGGTGCAGAAGCAGACTCTTAGCACACACCCAGCTGCTTACCCTGTGGAATCATGCACAGTATTCACAAGCGAGTGGGGTTTGAGGTTTCAGTCAGTAATGCAAATACATTCAGCATCACTAAGGCTGGTTGCCCTTGCTGGAGTGTAGTCAGTCACCCAGGTTACACATGGTGCTGGTCTGAAAAAGCAGTTTGGACATGTGCTTTTTTAAGAATCTGAAAAGTTGGTTTAAAATGTGTCAGTCTGTAAAAGTGTTTATCACTTGCCAAAAAAAAGAGTAGTAAGTGTGCTTTCAAATTGGCAAAGAAATTTCGTTTTGTGACTAATATGAAAACATAACTCTGTGTGCAAAGAGAAATTACAGGCAGAGATTTATTGCGTATTGCTCTGGTGATTTCACAGTTGCATTAGATGGAAAGGGGGAGCCATTTTTTGGTGCAGAAGCAGACTCTTAGCACACACCCAGCTGCTTACCCTGTGGAATCAGGCACAGTATTCACAAGCGAGTGGGGTTTGAGGTTTCAGTCAGTAATGCAAAAACATTCAGCATCACTAAGGCTGGTTGCCCTTGCTGGAGTGTAGTCAGTCACCCAGGTTACACATGGTGCTGGTCTGAAAAAGCAGTTTGGACATGTGCTTTTTTAAGAATCTGAAAAGTGGATTCATAATGTGTCAGTCTGTAAAAGTACTTTTCACTTGCCTAAAAAGTAGTAGAAAGTATGCTTTGCAATTGGCAAAGAAATTTCGTTTTCTGTCTAATTTCAAAGCATGACTTTGTGTGCACACAGGAATTATTTTTAGATATTTAATTTGTGAAGGTGGTTTTGTGATTTTCATTTATAGGAAAGGGGTTTATAGTATTTTAAGATTTCTAAAGAACATAAAAAATGTAGTAATATATTTAAATAAAATAAAGGAATTTTTTTTTAGTTTTTTTCAGGTATTGCTGAAGAGCAGTGAACAAAATTTAAGATGCCTACAAAATCCAGAGTAAAGAAAGACCACAAAAAAAACCTATATTTGAAGACAACTGGAGGACCTAAGTTAGTTGGAGATGCTCATGTTGGGAAAAAGAAAAAATCTTCTGGTAAGCAAACAAAAGATTTTTTAAAGAACATATTCAAAAAAAGGAAAAATGTACAAAATGTCTGTACTGGAAAGAATGTTTTCAATAGAAAAGGAGAGGAAAAAATTGAGAATTTAGTTAATGCAAATATACCTTCTGCAACTAAAAAGATTAACTTAAACAGAAAAACAGCGTTTAAAGAGATACGTAGAAAAATGTTTCAGAGAAGAGTTATGTCCAATTTGATAAAGGATGTGAAGAAATATAAGCAAAAGGCTAAATTTTACAAGAGAAAAAAAGAAATTGAAGCCATTGCAGCAAAGGCATTAGAATTAAAAAGGAAACTATTCATTTTAATTTTGAATAGGATGCGTACATTAGATAAAATGGTTAATGTACTGAAATCACAAAGCAAAAGGAAAAGAGTAGTGAACAGAACAAACTTTTGTAAAGTGTTTTTAGGAAAATGGATGCATAGTTCAAGTAGTGAACCTTTTTTTAATGAAGAGAGCTATTTTCAAAGTAATAGTTTGCTGCATGCAGTTGACACCAGAGGTCGTGCTTACGAAGTGAAAAATGGTTGCATAATGGAGAAGGAGATAATGGTTCCAAGAGATGAGGTACAAGTGATGGCGGATGAGGCTATGGGGAGACGTCCTAAAGCCCCAGTGTACACTTGGAATTGTAGTAGTATTTGCACTGTGCGTCAGGAATCTATTGATAAATTTCGTGAGTTTCTAAGAGAATATAGTAAAAAAAAGTGTAAAACAGAAGATTAAGGTGCTTCAAAGTCTAGATCCATGCAGAGTGAGAGAGAATACTGGTTTGCAGGGTCATTCTCTGGCTTGTCTATCTAGAAAAGTGTGTATTAGTGTTTTCCATCATTTTAGAATGCTGGCTGTTCATCATACTGAAATGAGAAAGTTTGTGAGACGGTTGTATTTTGCTAAAAGTCCAGCAATAAAGTTAGATGAATTGAATAGGGCTCTGTTCCGTGGGTCAGTATCAGATGTAGAGAAGGTTGTTGATGAAATTCAGTTTTGTTACTTTGGTCCTGAACAAAACAGTGCAGAAAAGGACACAGTAAATGAGGAAGAAGTGGAAGAGAATGTACAACCATTTGTAAGTAAGACATTTAATGATCACATAACAAAATTTGAAAAAATCTCTAATGAAAGACCAAATATTACTTGTATTTGTTGCCGCAGAACTCATTATAGAAAACAAACCAGGTATGTTGATCTCTATAGAAAAAGTGAAAATGAAGATAATTATAAGTGGAAGGATTTTGCCACATATATATTTCTTGAAAATTGTTTTGAATTGGGTGAAGTTCAGCGTATTTGTAAATACTGTTACAACAAATTAGAAGAAAATAGAATGCCGACCAGAGCTGTACATAATAATTTAGAATTGGATGTTATTCCTGCAGAACTTTCTGAATTAAATACATATGAGTCTATACTTATTCAATGTGTTCATCCGTTCCAGACCATAGTACGTATGGAGCCCAAAACTGGTAAATTACCTCCTTCAGATTTACTGAGAGGTTTAAAAGGTAGAGTGGTATATTTGCCCTTGGATTTGAAAAAAATATGGAAACTATTGATGCAGATACTTTGGAAACTGAACCATTAGTTATTCTGGTTAATGGTGTACCTACAAAGAATAAGAAGATTTGGCAGGAGCTGGTAGATGTACGGAAAGTACAAAGAGCAAATTTGTATTTGAAAAGGAATAACAAATGGTATGAATCAATTTATATAGAAGAAGAAGAAGAAGAAGATTTACAAGAAGACACAGAAACACCAACTGGACAAATTGAAAAAGTGGACAAGTCAAAGGAAGAAGAAATTTATGAACATTTTAGCATACATCCTCTTCATTCAAAAGAAGTTATGGGAGACAATATTGATCTGTTTCAGATGAAGAAAGCAAAAGGAACTCCCGTGAGTGTATGGGAGGAGAGCTTGGAAGCTCGATGTTTTCCCCAGCTGTTTCCTAAAGGAAAAGGAGGACGATACGATGAACGTCCAGAACAGATTCCAGCTTCTGAGTATCGGACTACAAGACTATATGCAGAAGATCCAAGATTTCGACAAAGTATTCCTTATTTGTTCCATCTTTTATTTGAAAGCGACTTGTCTGCATTATCATATGCAGTAAATCACATTTTAAAAAGTGGAGTACATTTACAAAATGTGTCTGCTAAGGATTTTATGGAGAAAGTTCAGCACCGAGATGATCATTTGGAAACACAACTGATCAATCTGATGGCTTGTCAGCGTGGGACTAATGAATATTGGTACCGACGCCATGGTGAATTAAAATGCATGTTACGGAATTTAGGAACACCAACATGGTTCGTTACCCTAAGCTGTGCTGAGTACGCTTGGGATGATTTACTGGATTTTCTACGAGAGGCAAATTCAAACATTAAAAACATCGAATACAAGACAGCAGGAGAACTGTGCTCATTGGATCCGGTTAATGTTTGCAGATATTTCAATCATAGATTTGAGGCTATGATGTCCTTCATCTGCAATAAAAAAAATCCACCTCTAGGAGAAGTAGTGGATTTCTTTTGGAGAAAAGAGTACCAGGCAAGAGGTGCTCCTCATATTCATATGCTGTTGTGGATCAAGGATGCCCCAAAGTTTGGAACAGATGCTGATGAAGCAGTGTTATCTTACATTGAAGAATATGCAACATGTGCTATACCAAAAAGCACAGAAGAGAAAAAGTTAAAGGAGCAAGTTTTACGTTTCCAAAGTCATCGGTGTGGAAAATACTGTCGATGGAAATACAAGAGCAAAGATAAATACTACACTAAATGTCGATTTGGATTTCCTAGACCTGTTCTTTCAAATGGAAGAGTAAACAGTTTTATGTCATCTGTGAGACATACTATCACAAGAAAATCACCTAAGAATACCTACAACCTTAAAAGAAAAGAAGAATCAAAAAATATAAATGACTACAACCCAGTCATTTTATCCATGTGGAATGCTAACATGGATATACAGTATGTAGCTGACAATTCCATTGCTGTTGCTCAATATGTAACGTCTTACATTACGAAATCAGAAAAAACAGAATTGAAGGAAATGTGGGAAGAGATTTCTCACGAGAAGACTGTCAGTAAGAAGCTGTACAGTTTCAGTTTAAAGATGTTATCGCATCGAGAAATTGGATCCTACGAATGTTCAGATAGGTTATCTTCTGCAAGTCTCTACTCGAAATCAAGAAGAATAATTTGGGCAAGTTTAGGCCTTGCAGCAATGAGAAATCGGGTACTGAAATCTGTTGGAGAAATTGAATATTTGGCCGAGAATGACCCAGAAAGTACAGATATTTTGAAATCAAACATGTTGGACACATATTACCCAAAGAGAAGTCATCATCTGGAGAACATGTGTCTTTATGAAGTGCTGCAGAACTACATTTATTCACGGAAAGCCGCAGAAGACATCAACAATGGAAAATATAAAGTCATTGGTGAGGAAGGATGTTTGGTGAAGCAAACAAAAGGAAGTTTGATAAATCACAGGAAGCTGAGTTGCGACAGTACTGACAAAAAGGAATTTTACTACTTGGCTCTTTTACAGCTGTTTAAACCATGGCGTACAGAGGATGAACTACTGGGAGAATTTCAAAGCTATGAAGATTCTTTTAATGCTTGCAAAGACAGCATACAATGCAGTTCATTCTCAACTTATCTGCAAATGTTAAATGAAGAAATTGAACAGGAAACTACAATTGCAGCAGAAGTAGCTAGAGACAGTTCTCAGGACAGCCAAAGCTCAGGAACACTCAGTCAAGATCCCCTAGGACAACCAATCGTTGAAAATGAAGCATCAATAGCCATGAATGAAGTGGAAACGGCTATGAATCAAGCTCAAGAAGAATTTATAGACTTACAAAATTTGGAAAGACAACTGAACGAAGAGCAGCAACAAATTTATGAAGAGATCAGAAACAAAATTGATCACGGATTTCTACATGAAAAAAAAGAGTGCTCATGCACATCATTTCATCCAATCAGGATGTATGTAAGCGGACAAGCTGGAACTGGAAAAAGTTTCTTACTAAAAGTCATCAGAAGCTACCTACAGCAAAAAACGGATTCTACTTTGTCTTGTGTGGTTACTGCTCCAACTGGGTTAGCAGCATATAACATAAAAGGAATCACCTTACATCGTTTGCTAATGTTACCAGTGGAGCATGAGAACAAAATACAATACAACAAGCTAACTGGAGAAGCATGCTTGGAAGTTTCAAGAGTATTGAAGAAGATGCAAGTTCTCATTATTGATGAGGTGAGCATGGTATCAAACTTAATGCTTGCCTTTGTGCATTTAAGAATGCAGCAAATTCTAAGGACAGACTATGACGTGTTATTTGGTGGAAAACATGTCATAGTTTTTGGGGATCTTCTACAGCTTACTCCAGTTAAAGGACAACCAGTGTTTAATACTGTGACACATGAAGACACAAAGAAGTCATTGGGAAGCATCGGTAATGCAAATATTTGGTCCTTCTTTGAGTACAAGGAACTCACTACCAATATGAGACAAGCAAACGATGAAGAATATGGAAGTATTCTGAAAGATATCAGAATTGGACTACTCACTGAAGCTGGCACAAAAGCATTACAGAGTCGGTTGAAAGTACACGGCCACACAGCTTACAAGTCACTAAGGGTGCATTTACCTTTTTCTTGCCCTCTGGAAAAGTAAAATACTCCCATATGAAAGAGGTCTTTTCTTTCCTCCTTCTCTGCCTCAAGGTAGTGCTGCTAGCCTCACTCTCAGCAGAAGAGGGCTGTTCTGCCATCGTATCACAAAGACAACCCAGCTCCTTCTCCTAAGGGATCACAAGCAGAAATGAGGGGAATGGGTGTGGTGTAGGAGAGTTCTAGAACTGCAAGTAGTTTCAACCAATAAAAAGTTGTGTTTCATGATCACATGACCCACCGTACGCTTACGGTGCGCTTACGGTGCGCTTACGGCAAAAGTACGCATGCGCGTAAAAAAGACACGCGCTCGCGCGCATGCGCATAACAGTCACTCCCCAACACTTCCGCGTAACATACCCGTGTAGCGTACACGCGTACGCGCCCCACGCGCAGTACGCGCGGCTACGCAAATTGCGTAACTATACGCAAACAGCGTAGATAAATTACGGACATTGCGTAAACCGTACGCTTACCGTAAGCTTACCGTACGTATGTCACTGACCATGTCATGAGTGATGTAATATGTGACGTCATCAGCAGTGCATTGCGGGCACGCGAGTTATAGTTAGCTTAACTAACTATAACGGGGAAATTTCATTGGTTTTTTACGAGTGAAATGTCCAGCTAACTATAACGTGTGTGAAACCTATGGTTTTTTCACTGAATATATATATATATATATACATACATATATACAGATATGTCTCTCGCAGCGGCACAATGGAAAGAGGATAAGAAGAACTAAGATTGTGTAAGTATAACAAGATTTTATTATAAACTATTTACATAATTGGACTTATTCCATCATTAGTTTCTATGATCCATTCACCTACTAGATCGTCGACACATTCAATGTAATGGAACTTTTTGGCATCCACTTTCCAACCTAGCCAATACATAGTATAGGAGTGTGACATATTACATTAATCAAAAGCTAACTACACCAAATACCGGGTGATTAACAGAATATTTTTTTTACAATAAGATTTAATAAAACAGTTTCTTCAAATATTCAAATACATTTTTATCAATGTCTTTTATTTAATATAAATCAATCAATCAATCAAGTGTTTGTTAAGTGCAACTACTCACCCGTAAGGGTCTCAAGGTGCTGGAGGGTGCGGTGGTTGCAGGTTCCTGTCCATCAAGGAGGGGGTCTGTCGAAGAGCCAGGTTTTGAGGTTTCTTGTGAAGATGGGGAGCAATGTTGTCTGTCTGAGGTGGAGCGGAAGGTCGTTCCAGGCTCTGGCCGCTCGGAAGGAGAAGAAGCGGCCTCCCGATCTGGTCTTTCTGGTGCGGGGGACAACAGCGTAGGAGAGCTGGGCTGATCGTAGGGTCCTTTGGGGTGCGTGGAATTTGAGTCGGCTGTTCGAGTATGCTGGTCCAGTGTCGTGGAGGGCCTTGAGAGCGTGGGTTAGCATCTTGAAGGTGACTCTAGCTTGAATGGGGAGCCAATGGAGCGTGCGCAGGTGCTGGGAGATGTGGCAGTGTCTTGGCAGATTGAGGACCAGTCTTGCGGCGGCGTTTTGGACATTCTGTAGCTTGCAGGTGAGGTTTTTGTTTATTCTGGCATAGAGTGCATTGCCATAGTCGAGCCTGCTATTGACCAGGGCATGAGTGACGATCTTTCTGTGTTCAAGGGGATCCATTTGAAGATCTTACGTAGGAGGCGGAGGTTGAGGGAGCAGGAGGACGAGACAGAGTTGATCTGGTGGTCCATTTTGAGGTCTGAGTCAGGATGATTCCCAGGTTGCGTGCGTGGTCCGTGGGGGTAGGCGGGCTTCCGAGGGCAGGGGGCCACCAGGTGTTGTTCTAGGCGTCGTGGTTTGGGCCCATGATGAGTACTTCCATTTTGTTGGTGTTTAGTTGTAGGCAGCTGTTTTTTTATCCATTTGGTGATGGCTTCCATGCCTTCTCGAAAGTTGTGTCTGGCGATATTGGGTTTGTTGGATAGGGAGAGGATGAGTTGGGTGTCGTCTACGTATGACACAATGTTGAGTCCATGTGTTCTGACGAAAGGGGCGAGCGGAGCCATGTAGATGTTAAAGAGTATAGGGCTGAGGGAGGACCCCTGGGGTACTCCCCATGCGGTAGGTGTAGGGTCTGAGAGGAAAGGGGGAGTCTGACCCGCTGCATTCTGCCAGAGAGGAAGGAGCGGATCCAGTTGAGGGCCTTGTCTTGGATCCCTGCATTGTGGAGTCTGCGTATTAGGGTGCGGTGAGAGACTGTGTCGAACACCGCTGAGAGGTCGAGGAGGATGAGGGCTGCTGTTTCTCCTTTGTCCAGTAATGTACAGATGTCGTCTGTTGCGGCGAGGAGGGCGGTTTCTGTACTGTGTTTTTTTCTGAAGCTGGATTGGGAGGAGTCGAGGATGTTGAGCTCTTCAATGAATGTGGCAAGTTGGCTGTTGACGGCTTTCTCGATGACTTTCACTGGGAACGGGAGCAGGGAGATGGGTCTGTGGTTTTTGAGGTCGGTGGGGTCCGCCGAGGGTTTCTTCAGGAGGGGGTTGATCTCAGCGTGTTTCCAGTCATCAGGGAACGAGGCAGTTGCCAGGGAGCGGTTGATGGTGTGGCAGAGCATGGGTGCAATGGTGTTGGCGGCTCTTTTGAAAATGTGGTAGAGTCAGGGGTCCGTGGTGGCCCCGGAGTGGATTGACTTCATCGTCTTCAGTGTGTCTTAGGTGGCTGTCCAGTTGTCGATCGCTGGCTTCAGGGTGTTGGGCTGGTTGGTGAGGGTTCAGTGTGTTGGTTGTCTTCTTCGAAGTTGTCGTAGATGCTCTTGATTTTGTGGTGGAAAAAGGTGCTGAGTTTGTCGCAGAGGTCTTGTGAGGGAGGGATGTCGGTGGACTCGCTGGTGGGTTTAGCGAAATCCTTGATGATGTTGAAGAGTTCTTTGCTGTTGTGTTCATGAGTGGAGATTCTGTCCTCAATCGCTTTTTTCCTTGTTTTTCTGATGAGTTGGTGGTGAGCGTTGGTGGCGGCTCTGAAGTTGTTGTGGGCTTCTGGGGATTTGGTGTTCCTCCAGGCCTTTTCGAGGCGGCAGCAAGTGCGTCTGGACTCTCGAAGTTCGGTGGTGAACCATCTAGCTTTCTTGGCGTGGGTCTTGTTGTTTTTCTTGAGGGTGGCTATGGTGTTGGGGCTGTCGGAGATCCATCTGTGCAGGGTTCGGGCTGCAGTGCTGGGGTCGTCATTTTCTGCGATGGTTGGGGTGGAGTTCCTGAGTAACGAGTGAGGTTAGCTGGTCGTCGGTGATTCCGGTCCATTTTCTTCGTGGGAACAGGTGCTGGTGTCTGTGGATGGTGGGTGTTCTGAAGGTGAAGTGGACACATCAATGGTCAGTAGATGGGAGTTTGGTGGTATGGCTGAAGGTGATGGAGTTTCCCGTTGTGAAGAGGGGGTCAAGGGTGTGTCCTGCTGAGTGCATGGGTTTGGTCACGATTTGGCAGATTCCAATGTTGTGGAGGTTGTCCTGATGAATACAGGCCCCAGCTAGGCCCGCAGGACACAAGGGTTCGCTCTCCTGTAATGGAATCTATAAGGAAGTTGGCACGGAAACTGCAAAGTACAAAGACAGAGTTTATTAACCCTTAAGGGTGGTCCTACAATCCATACAACACCCTTCAGTATTGCATAGAGTAGCACAAAGAACTTTCGTACACGGTCCCCTTTTATACACAACAGAGGGGCTCATAAGTGGGAGGATACAACATGAGGCGAAGAATGTTACCTTTTATGGACATTTTCGATACAAGATCAATATGTGGGCGGAGCTGACATACTCCTTGAGCCCACGAAAACATGGTCAAGCAAGGACTAACTGATAACAGATGTGGTCAAGTCTGGGCATGCGCCAAGCGGACAAAGGAACTATTTATAGACTGTTACTAGGCAGATTACAAGAGCAACTAACACGAAGATAGGACTCTCCTCGTGTTGAGCACGTGGAGACATGACAATACAAAATGGAGTCCAAACTTCAGTCAACATAACGAAAGAGACATGTGTAAGGCAGGAGAATTCATGTCTTCAGTAAATGCTTAATCACATCGTAGTTTCAATTTACAACAGACAACCCTTTCAGCATTTACTGAAGACATCCGGTTTGTTAGGATAATCATGGTATATGTCAATTATCATCATCTCTTCTACTTCCTTAGCTAAACGTTTCTGATAAGTGACATTGGCAATAGCTTTCTTATCGGGGATACAGAATGATACACATAAGGAACAGAGCAAGGGACCACATTGGACACAGATGCAGCAAGAAAACAGAACTGCTATAATTATACAGAGACCAGTTAAAACCTTCCAACCCCAAGCAGTGATCAATGCCCAGAACCATCCAGAAAAGGACCAAGTGCCGTTTTCTGTATGGATTTCAGCTGCAATTTTATGCAACCTGTTGATTGCATTATAGACTGACGGTGTGTGGTCAGGAATAAACACACAGCAACTACTTCCGATAATTTTACAAGCTCCACCTCGATCAGCTAACATAACATCTAACACCATACGATTCTGCAATGCAACAATTCTGGTAATCTGTAATTCTTCCGTAAGATTCCCAAGAGCAGCA
This sequence comes from Triturus cristatus, assembly GCF_964204655.1. Taxonomy (NCBI): domain Eukaryota; kingdom Metazoa; phylum Chordata; class Amphibia; order Caudata; family Salamandridae; genus Triturus; species Triturus cristatus. The sequence continues at coordinate 649,830,022 of NC_140581.1, forward strand.
GCGGTTTGGTTTGTCACAGCCTCTACCACTCTTGTTAATCTTCGAACTTTCCTACTATTTAGGGCAGCTCCAACGAAGAAAAACAATCCTAAATTAAAATCAATATACTGCTGCAGACTGGTGTCAGTCTGGTCCACGTCATCAATTGATAGAGTACGTTTATACCTATTTACAGTCACATTATTTAACAACTTCAAATCCTTATGATAGGATGCAGGTGCCAAAAATCCAGGAGGCAACAAAAATGCTACATAACATACTCCGGACCAACCGGCTGGCAAACGGTAATAACCTTTATTTCCGCATACGAAGTATGTATTATGGGATGCTAAGAAGGTACTGTTATTCAACCCATCGATGCTTAATATGGTAATACAATCGCTAACACCAACAGGAATATAACCCACACTTTGGACACACAGGTCCGCTTGAGCTTGTGCCACTTGAATCACAAATTTGTCTTTTCCCACAGTGTCTCTGGTGTTCGTGAAAACATAAGGAATCGATTCATTGTCTGGTCGATACTCTTCCCATTCCCAAATTGTCCCATTCGCTTGCGGATATCCATCTTTATCCTGATGACATTCTTTATTGAGTCTGAAGAGTAATCGTCCCACTGTGGGTTTCCGAGTGGCAAAAAGCAAAGTGTACCATGCTCTACAAGAGCCATTATGAGAGAAAGGAAGAGGTATGAATGGCGTTCCTCCTTTCTTCTGATGAGCTGGCATCATACCACATATCCAACAGTTCGTAGCATTTGTGGCAACGTGGGTATGATGCAACATCTGGATGAAAGTGTTATTCAAATAAGACTGACGATGCTTCAATTCTTGATACGGAAGGGTATAGAAGTAGTGCTCCTCAGGCACTGGAGTGGTCAACACAAGTAACTCTCGAGCAGGAGTCACATCCTCCACAAACCATGTGGTTATCCCAACAATAGCTACTGTGAGCATAAAACCTGTTGCACAAAGGATCTTCTTTTTCTCCATGTCAGAATAGAGAATCAATATCTTCCTGAAACTAAAAGGTTTGTCAGAACTCTTCCCCTTGGGCAGCGGTCGATTTCTTCACCAACGGGCCAAGACGGGTGTCGCTACACTAATGCAGGGCTGATCCCCCCCCCTTGCCTCATTGGCTCTCCGTTTCACTAACCCAAGGGCCGTTCTGACAACATGTTCCGATACTGAAGGATTCACTTTCTTGGCCTCAGATGATATCGCTTTCCTCCAGGAGCCGCGTGGTCCGGAAAGAGCTCCTCAGCGTCGTTCGATTCCACAGCACGGCCTTTCTCTGTGGTCAGAATCTCTCGTTGATCGGTCAATACAGCAGGCTCCACCAATCCGGGCGGTACTTTGCGGCAGTGCAGGGAATGGATCCAATTCTTTCTGTTGGAAACTCGCACAGCCGTCCTCGTTGCCAGTAAGACTTGCTCAGGACCAACCCATCTCGGCTCCAGGCTGTTCGTCTTGTCAAAGATTTTCACCATGACATAGTCTCCAGGCCGGAGACTATGTCCTTCGCCGGTGGACCGATCAGGGAGCGCCTCCCGGACCTGTTGATGAATAGAAACCAAGTTATCCGTTAACTTTGCCAGATAATCATTCATCATTACACAAGGTACATCATACACAGTCTTAGGTTTTGGTGGACCCCAAATATTCATTGGACGTCCAAAGACAATCTCGTACGGTGTAAGACCGATTCGAGAGTGCGGTACCGACCTAATTGACAACAACGCCAGCGGTAAAGCATCTGGCCAAGTCAAAGACGTCGAAGCTTGGATTTTAGCGATCTTGAGCTTCAGTGTACCATTATACTTCTCGACTAATCCGGCAGATTGAGGGTGGAATACTGTGTGGAACTTCTGGGTGATGCCTAGACCCTTCAAAACATACTTTATAACATCCGCTATAAAGTGGGGTCCGTTATCACTCCACAGAAGTCTACAAACGCCATATCGAGGGAAGAACTCCTTCAACAGCATCTTGGCGGTAGTCATTGCAGTATTGTCCTTCGTAGGGTATGCCTCAACCCATTTGCTAAAGGCACACACCACTACTAGAACATACTTCAAATTGTTACAACGCTCAAGCTGGATGTAATCCATCTGCAGAACCTCAAAGGGTGCAGTAGGTGTTACAAATCCTCCTGCTGGGGTTCGAGTACCCTTTCCTGGGTTGTACCTCAGGCAGATCATACAGGTCTGCACCACCCTCTTTGCCGTGCTAGCAATCTCTGGATGCTCCCAGACTTGGGTAAGCAATTTTACAATTGCGGAAGCTCCAACATGTGCTAGCCCATGTGCCATCTGAACCATAGGTTGTACAAAAGCCGTGGGTAATTTCCATCTATCCATCTGCTTATTTCTCCAGCAGCCCTCATCATCCAATTCTCCCTCACTGGACCATTGCTCCCGTTCTTTGTCAGAAGCGGTCCTCTGTATTTCTCGCACTTCTTCCTTCGCATCATGCCATCTTTCTACTTGCGACTTCACTACATACATGGCAGTAGCACCGGGCTGCATCGCAGTCTCCCGTGCCACCCGGTCTGCTAACGCATTCCCTTCTCCAACTTTATCGACTACTTTCCTATGGGCGCTACATTTAACGATGGCAATTTTCTTCGGATATGTCAATGCAGTTAAAAGATTATGAACTAACTCCCCATGCATTATTTGTACTCCATGTGACGTTAAGAACCCTCTTTCCTTCCAGAGCAGGCCGAAATCGTGCGCTACTCCGAAGGCATAGCGGCTATCTGTATAAACATTCACACACAATCCTGTACTGAGCTCACATGCTCGTGTTAATGCTATCAGTTCCGCTGCTTGAGCTGATTTCTGTGGTATGCGTGCTGTCTCCACTATTGTTTGCAATGTGGTAATCGCATACGCTGCTGAAGTCGTACCATCTGGTAGCTTCAGGCATGACCCGTCCACCCACAGTTCTCCATCTACATCTGAAAAGGGTGTATCCTGGAGATCAATACTACCCTTTGTTTGTTCCTCGGTCACAAGGATACAATCATGTGCTTTCCGTGCCTCAGACCGAGTCTCGGGGTATGGCAACAATGTGGCCGGATTTAACGTCACACACCTCTTTAACGTAATATGAGGAGCCAAAAGCGTCAGCTCATATCCCGTTAAACGGGCACTGGTCAAATGTTGCGTCTTTGTCTGATTAAGCAAGGCGTCAACAGCGTGGGGGACTAATACCAACAGCTTATGAGATAACACAATTCCCTCGCTTTGGCGTATTGACACAGCTGTTGCCGCAACCGAGCGAAAACAACCAGGCAATGCTCGGGCAACAGGATCAAGTACAGCCGAAAAATATGCACAAGGGCGCTGCTTGTCGCCGTGCATCTGCACTAAAACTGATAATGCACATCCATCTTTCTCATGCACATACAGCGAAAAAGGTTTGGTATAATCAGGAGTCCCTAACACTGGTGCTGAACAGAGGGCCTGTCGCAATTTCTGAAAGGCAGTGTCACACTCATTCGTCCAAGGAAGCGGGATAGGTGTGTCTTTTGTCAAAAGGGCTAACAATGGCTTAGCTATGTGTGAAAACCCTAGTATCCATTGCCTACAAAACGACACGAGACCCAAAAATGCATGCACGTCCTTCTGCGTGGACGGCGTCGGCGTGTCCAGAATCACTTGGACACGATCTGGTGTGAGTGCACGCCCCTCCTTAGACAAAAGGTGACCCAGATAAGTCACCTTTGGTCTACAGAATTGCAACTTTTTCCGAGAGACTTTGTGATTGTGGGATGCCAAAAAGGAAAGTAAGGACAACGTACTTCTTTCGCACAACTCCGAAGTGTCGGCCGCCAACAAGATGTCATCGACATATTGAATGAGGGCGACACCCTCAGGCAGAACAAAGGAGTCCAATTGTCTTTTCAAAGCTTGACTGTAAATGCTAGGGCTTTCTGTGTAGCCCTGAGGGATTCTACAAAATCGGTAAGACCTATTATTTAGAGTGAAACCAAAAAGGTATCGACTATCGGGATGAATGGGAATTGAAAAGAAGGCATTTTTCAAATCAATAACTGAAAACGTGGTCGCCGTAGGCGGGACCAAAGTAAGCAACGTCGTGATATCAGAAACCACTGGGTACTGAGGTATCACGATCTTGTTTACTTCTCTCAAATCAATGATAAACCGATAGACTTTGGCATCCGTATCCTTTTTCAAAATGGGTAGAATCGGGCTATTACAAACGTTATAGGGAACTTCTTCCACTACTCCCACCTTAATCAAATCCTGCACAATCTGTATAAGAGCCTCTTCCCCCTTCCTGCGAAATACGATACTGTGGAAGGCGTGGTAACACCGCCCCCTCCTGGACACTAATGTGAACAGGCGGAATCACCATCTGTCCCACATCAGTATCCGAGGTGGCCCACAGAGCACAAGGGAGGGTAGCTAACACAGCATCTTCTGTAACCACACACATCCGTTCAGACAGGGGGTAATTGTCATTCAATATCACCCACACTCCAGCAGGGGAACAGCGGATCGTAGCTCTGAAGTGCTTCAGCATATCAAGGCCCATAATATTGTCCGGCGTGTTCGGGGCAAGCAAAAACGGACAGGGTGCAGAAAAGGAATCAACCTGAAATGTGAGGGGCTGCGAAAGAGGGCTTCGGGAGAGTGTACCATCAAACCCTACCGATGTAACCATTAAGCCAGATGGGGGAGCCCTCGGAACCAATTGTTAAGACAGCGCACTACGAGTCGCTCCTGTATCCACTAGGAACTGATCAGTAGAACCCAAAACCTCAGCTGATACGTAAGGACCCTTCTGATCAACCGGCACCTCAACTGATTCTAACCCCCATCCAACGCATTCCTATGCATGCTGAGAATCATGGTACCCAGAACGGTCAATCCCCGACACTTGATACTGGTTTTGTCGATCGAAAACATTAGACCTATCTCGTTGCTGCCCGGCAGGGTCAAAACGAGCGTGATCATTAGAATTCCCTCTAAAATTCGAGAAACCCCCTCTACCTCTCGGGCCGCCCTGATTGTGTCCCTGCCGTGAAGCATGCAACGCTGGGCAATCTCTGGCCCAGTGTCCCGATTGCTTACAATACGCACATTGATTCCTGTTCAGATCAGAAAGGCCCGAGGGAGGACCATAAAATCCTCCCCTACCTCTATTTACACACCGTCGGGGCGGACCATATACTTGTGCTAACATCACCTTTGTTTTTAAATCCTTCGATTTCTTCTCCTCCTGCCCCTTCGCTTCTTGCTCCTGGCGCTCATAGTACTGAGCTATAGTCAGGAGGGCTGTCGGGGTCGCAGTGGACCAAGAACTTTCACTCGCTTTTAGGCGGGCTGCGATCGCCGGTAATAAATTCGCCACATATTTATCAGCAAAAAGGTGTCGACCCGTGTCATCCGTAAGAGACTGACCACTAAAATCATGAAACGTCTCCTCAAAGCGCGTAAAGAAATCTGCAACTGATTCATCGACTTTCTGCTTGCACGAAGCTAGCATATTCCAGTCAATCTTTTTAGGGGGAATGATTGTCTTCAACTTAGTCAGAATAGCAGCAGGGAGATCTAAGATAATCTGAGGTGGTTTCTGCGCGGGCTTTCTCTCCCTATCCTCATCCTCAAGCTCAGACCATCGAGCCTTAAAAGCGGCAGCATCATCCACCTTCCGCACAGATCGCCACATATCTGGTGGTAGAATAAGCCCAAAGAACAAATCTATATCTGCTAGGGTCATAATACAAGAATTCAAGGCCCCCTCGACTTCTTCGTAAAAGGCCGCCGGATTCTTGCGGGGATCAGGCAACGCATTCTTTAATGCCATGACGTCAGCCCTGTGCCAGGGAGTATAAACCCAATTATACACAAAATATCCCTTAGCATCGGCGGAGGTAATATCCGAGCTAGTCCCCGTTCCTTTAGGAGGAACATACAAAGGCGCCGCCTCTCGCATTGGTTTAGCATGCACTAGATCGCTCTTATCTGATTGAGAGGTGGATGAATGGCCGTCTCCGGTACGCGAATCCGACCGCTTCTCCTCCTCGAGTTGTTGGCGTGCTTTCTCTTTAAGGTCTTTCGCCGCATCCCGCAACGCAAACAGTCGCCGAACCGCCTCCGGCGCCTTAGAGGGAGAGAAAACACCATTACGCAATGCTTTAGCATCCAATACCACATCGTCAGGTTCAAAGACACTGGAATATTTCCGAAAGGCACCAATCACTTCATCAGAAAAGTGTCCCAAGGGGGCGTGGCTAGGCGCCCGTAGGAGATGGCGGCGTCTGGGTGACGGCTCCGTCCGAATCGGAGGACACCGGCGGTTCGCGTACCTGTCACCAAAAACGGAGGGAAGCCCTTCGCACCGGAAGATGCCAGGCTCACTTTCATCCCCCTTTCGTTCATGAGGCACAGTTATATTGGATTTTGTAGCTCGTTTTACCTCCGGTCGCGGCTCGTCATCGGCCGCGACCGCCATTTTGTTTTTTTTTGCCCGCGAACGCTTCAGCAGCGCGTCCTAGCGCGCATGGGATTCCTGGATGCCTCGTTCGCACTCAAATGAACCCAGCACCCTCTGAGGCACAATTATGACGGACCAATAACCTAAGGTGACTTTTCTCTACTTTTCTTCTGCAATGTTGCCCTTCTTCATGGCTTTGACTGGAATTTTTTGGATCTCTTCATGCACGGCGGCCATCTTATGACTTTAGCCTTTGATACTAACGTCTACAGTTTTTTATCTGGCACACCTTTACGCTAATCTGTCCTTTGGAGCTTTTTTTTTTTTTTTATTAGTCGAGTCGCTGAGACAACAATCACCTTGCATGTTTTGACTGGAATTGTCGCCTCTCTTCATGAAAGGCGGCCATTTTTAGGATCCCAGTCTCCAACACCTATGAGTCCAATTTTTCGGCCTGGTCCTTTTTGAGTCGGGCAATAGGATATCTTAAGACCTCACGCTCCATAGGCGTGCTGATGGCGGATTGCTCCAATAGAGTTCAAAAGCGTAATTTCATTAAAAACTCCAAGCTATTCACGGCACTAGCCCATTTGGAAGCTTCAACTGAGATGGCGTCGACTGCGGACATCTCCTCACAATCTTCAGCAAAAGCGAACTCTAAGAGGTTAAAAAAAGACCCTCCCTCGCCTCCTAAGCCCTCTTCACCTATCTCTATGGAGTTGCTTCTCGAAGAGATTCGGGCCTTGCGCCCTTACATGGAAGAGACTAATGCTAAGTTGCAGATTCTCACTGACAATTGGGCTTCGATGGATGAAAGAGTATCGTCGGTGGAGCGTGACGTTTCCTCTCTTCAGGACTCTGCGACTAAGGTCCCCCACATGCTCACGCAGATTTCCTCTCTTCAGAAGCAGGTGGAGGACCTTGAAAATCGCAACAGACGCAACAATCTCCGTATTTACGGCTTGGTGGAGGGTTGTGAGGGAAATGATCCCATCAGTTTCTTCAAGTCCTTTCTCCCGAAGCTTCTTCACCTACCTGATGGCACCTCACTAAACATCCAACGTGCCCACAGGCTTGGTCGAGCTTCCTCCTCTCCTTCCACGTCAACGAAGCCTAGAGGTGTAATAATGTACTTTCTAGAGTACACAGACTTGTTGAAAGTCCTCTTAGCCGCCAAAGCCTCTCCTCGCCTCACATGGTCAGGTTCCACTTTGTTCTTTGCGCAGGATTATGCCAGGACCACTGCAAACCGTCGCAAGGCCTTCCTTGATATGAGACCCAATCTTCGCTCCATTGGTGCCAGATATGGACTGTTTCATCCTTGTCTATTTAAGGTCACTCATAATAACAAGACTACGACATATGAGGATCCAGCGCGTCTTCGAAGCTTCCTGAACTCATGTGGTCAACATGACATGGAAATAGCTGGTCCCTCTTCCCTCCCAACATGACTTGTCTTTGTAGTTGCAATTTGATTCTCTAATTTGTTCTGCTTTAATGCCTTTATTTTTGCAGGTTCTTCAGATTGTATGACTCTAGTTAAGATTATATTTCTCATTTTATCGTCTGATAGTGTTGTTCTAGCCCCTCAGTTGGTCATATGTTTCTTTTTTATCTTCGTTGTGTTCGAGTTTCTAACCATGTTCTTTTTCTCCCTTCACAGATCATTGTCTTACGTTCCGTTGTGTTATCTCTGGTTGGACGTTTCCCTCATCCCGAATGCCCTGCCTCTCCCAGTTGGCCCTACCTCCCTCCCCTCATCTCCGCGTGTGTTTCCGTTTGTTCCCAGTTCCTGATTGTATTCTTCCCATGCTACCCCTCGTAAGTACTCTTCTTCCCTTATTTACCATGTTTTTTTTCCGTTCTATATTTTCTTATCTCACCTTTTCCCTCGTTGCTTTTAGATTTATTGGTGTCATTACCTTTTCCATGGTTCTTCTCCACTTCTCTTTCGTCATTTTCTCTTCCCCTCATTGTATATTGGCTCTCTTGCTTGTATTCATCTCCCTTTACCTATTTGATTCTCCATTGGACCTTACTTATCATTATTTTTAAGAATTACTGTATCTTCTTATCATTCTTTCTATTTTCTTGGCTCTTTCCTATTTTTATGGCTTTGCTGATTCCTCTCTCATCTTTTCTCTTACCTTTGTTCCATCACGTTAGTTCTCACCTCATTCTCTTTTTCTCCTATGCCCTTGCTCGCTGCAAGGCATTTCCCTGCTGTCCTGCCTTCCAATTGGTCCACTTTTTGATTAATCCTTAATGTCAGTTCGAATTGTTTCCTGGAATGTTAAAGGTCTGCATTCGCCTATCAAGAGACAAAAAATCCTCTCCCATTTAGCCAAATTGAATGTAGACATCGCCTTTTTACAAGAAACCCATTTGTCTGACGCTGAGGCTGCTAACCTTAAGAGAGGTTGGGTGGGTGCTGTATTCTCATCTCCGGGTGATGGTAAGAGAAACGGTGTGGTTGTATTAGTTCGCAAATCTTTTGCTCATTTGCCCTTGATTTCTGAATCAGATCCTGAAGGTAGATGGTTGTACGTCAAACTCTCCTCAAAGGGCGCCCCTCTCTCCCTCCTCAATATCTACGCCCCTACCGGTGGTGATCAGATTTTTTGGCGCGCAATAGCCTTCCGTATCACTGAATATATTGATGACAATTTTATTTTAGCAGGTGATTGTAACCTCCCCTTTGATCCTTTTTTAGACAGAAACTCCAAGGTACCTTTTTTCCCTAATAAATCTCACAAGCTTTTCGTTCAAGCGATTTCCCAACATAAACTTATTGATGCTTGGCGTCTCTGCAATCCTACTTCTAAAGAATTCACCTTTTACTCCCCGACTCACCATTCCCAGTCGCGTATTGACTATGTTTTCCTTTCCCACCATATGTCCCAATCCCTAACCCACGCTGATATAGGCCCCATCTTATTTTCTGACCATGCCCCCGTTTTGATAAACATTGACATCTTACCCAAGCCCACTGGACCAAAGAGATGGCGATTTAACAACACTTTACTCCTAGACCCCAAATTCTCCGCCTCCTTTGTAGATTTCACCACAGAATTTTTCACCATTAATGACACACCCACTATGCCTAACCACGTGGTTTGGGATGCCTATAAAGCAGCAGCTAGAGGTTTTATTATCAGCTTTGTGGCTACTAAACGCAAGAATGCTCGTAAGCGTACCAGTGACCTCCTTTGTACGATTAAAAAGTTAGAGCATTCTTTCTATACATCCCACTCGCAAGAAAGTCTGACTGCTCTCATTGCTGCTAAGATGCAATTTAACAAACAATCCACTGAGGATGCTTCTCTGTATTTGTTGAAATCCAGTTCGAAATTCTATGGAGGTAAAAATAAGGCGGGGAAGGTCTTAGCCAATTATTTAAAAGTCAAACAAAACAAACTGAATATTGAATCTGTCTATGATGTTAATTCTGTTTTAAAGCATACAGATGCTGATATTTTAGAGCAATTCTCCCAGTTTTATTCCAAACTCTATTCTTCTGAGACGCACCCCACTGCTCACTCTCTTGCTACTTTCTTTGCCACCATCCAACCACCTTCCAATTTCCCTGTTGATTTATCTGCCCTTGAATCACCAATCTCCAGTGATGAATTACTCACAGCACTTCAGTCACTCAAGAAGGATAAGGCCCCGGGACCAGACGGATTCACAGTTGAATTTTATCTGCATTTTTCCAAATTGTTGCTACCCAGACTCCACTCCCTTATTGACTCCTTCATATTAAATGGTTCTTCCTCAGGTACATTCTCAGACGCCCACATTTGTATTATACCCAAAGAAGGCAAAGACACCCAGCATTGTAAGAATTACAGACCAATCTCTTTGGTCAACATTGATTACAAACTGTACGCCAAATCTCTCGCCATTCGATTAGACCCTTATCTTCCTGAACTGCTAGGCCCTGAACAATCTGGCTTCGTTAAAGGTCGCTTCATCACAGATAACACCAGACTTTTGTTTAATGTGCTTTCCAAATCTCCACAGTTCCAACATCCGCTAGCAGCCATTGCCCTAGATGCAGAAAAAGCGTTCGATAGGGTGGACTTTCCTTTTCTCCGCCCTCAAATGGTTTGGATTTGGCCCACATTTCATCTCTTTTATCTCCTTCCTTTATTCCAGTCCTAGAGCGGTGGTTTGCGCCAATGGTCTAGTTTCCTCCTTTTTTAATCTAGGTAGGGGTGTTCGTCAGGGATGCCCTCTTTCCCCTTTCTTTTTAATTTGGCCCTAGAACCTTTTCTTTCAAAGCTTCGTCAGAATCCCAACTTACACGGTTTCCAAATCTCCCACACTAATATTAAACTTGCTGCCTACGCAGACGACATTCTATTATTCATGTCTAACCCCGCAACCTCTATTCCCGCATTCCTAGTTGAAGTCCATGACTACTCCCAGATTTCAGGTTATAAGCTTAATAATGACAAGTGTGAGATTTTACCCCTTACTAAATTCACTTTTAAACCGGACTTTATGGCATCCAATTTTACCTGGAGCCCCTCACACATAAAATATCTAGGTCTACACATTACCCCTCCCTCTCCGACACTGTCTCGCTGTGTCTCAATAAATGCGCCCAGAAATTATCCGACCTCACTTCCAGATGGCACCCATTATACCTTTCCTGGTGGGGTCGTCTGGATACGATTAAAATGATGCTTTCCCCTTTAGTCCTTTACACCATCTCCAACATCCCAATTCCTATTCCTGCTAAGTTCTTTAAGAAAATCAACACCATTCTCTCTTCCTTTCTTTGGTCCGGCAAAAAAGCACGTATGTCCCTGCTTAGATTGCAACTCCCCAAGTCAGAGGGTGGAGTTAATTTCCCGAATTTTCCCGCTTACCACAAAGCATTCCTTTTGCGGCAAGCTTCCCATTGGCTGCAAGACCCTGCTGAGCCGTCCCCCCTATGGGTTGTCATTGAACGGCTCTCTTTATCCCCTTTCACTTTGGCTGAATACCTCTCATTCTCTCATAAGCCTCACTTTTCCTCCATTCCTATTCACAAATTTACAGCCAAGTTGCTTCTTTCCGCCTCTCCAGGCCCTCCTTCCTCTATAGCAGAGTTTCTCAATTCCACCATCTGGCACAACAACAGTATAACCATCAATCGCAAGCCTTTTTATTGGAAAACCTGGAGGCAGAGGGGTTTAATCTGGGTATCTCAACTCTTCTCTAATTCTGATTTCTTATCCTTCTCCGTTCTCAGCCAACACTTCCATCTCCCTCGTGCTTTTGCCTGCAAGTATCCTACGCTTAAAAATGCAGTCATGTCCACTTATGCTCTTCTCTCTAACCCCCCATGCATACTCATACTCCAAATCATACCTCACAGCTTCATTCCTTCTTGCGCACTCACCCTACAGCCTCCTCAATATACCACTCATTTCATGCGACTCTCACACCTAGGCCAAAATCCAAAGTTGAGGAACAATGGGAATCTGACCTTGTCATTTCTTGGCCCACCTCCCTTTGGGATAAACTATGGACCAAACTTCGCAAGACGTCTAGAGCTGCCTCTCTTACACAAACTCTTTTTTTCATATACAACAGGCTTCTCTTTTCTCCCCAGGTGTTGAATAAGAGATTCTCTTCTACACCGGATCTTTGTTGGTCCTGTTCTGCTCCTAAGGCCACTCTTTTTCACATGCTTTTCTCTTGCACTTTCACGCAGAATTTCTGGACACTAGTTTGGGCCCAAATCAATGCCATATTCCACACTACATCTCCCTTCTCTTTTGTCAATATTTTTTTAGGAAGCCTTTCTCCTTGTTGGGATGACATTGATCTTAATACGCAAATTGTTGACTTGTTGTTAGCTGTTGCTTTCCAGCAAATCACCGTCAACTGGAAAAACTTTACGAATATTTCTTTTAAAGCATGGTGGTACAATGTTTGTTATAATCATAGGCTTGATACTGCTTTTGTGCACCCCCTTAGTTTAGCTGCTAAACGACATGATTTATGGCTTCCTGTAACCTTGTATCTAGATACCTGTGCTAAACGCTCCTCTCATGTTTCACCTATTCAGCAAGAGGTCTCTAAGCCTCCCTGAGTGACATTGCTTTTCACTTGTACTACTCTTTTCATATAAGCTACTTTATTGCTCATTATTACCAGCGCTATTTTTTTTTTTTTGTTATTTAGCCTTATACTTTTGTTATCCTCTGATTAATTGTATATTTTCATTACTATGTTTTACTTTTTTTCCTCTATTTGAAGATATGTTTGTATTCTTTCTCATGTATTGACACCTTTACTTATCCAATAAAATTCTTTTGAACTTAAAAGAAAAGTGTCTCAAGAAATACAACCTTTCTCTATCCTGCCACGACTCCCAAGAATCCAACAACTCAGCAAGGGATAACTTGCCCTTACATGCACGATAGGAAACCTGCCGAAGCTCACCCATTCGCTCAGCCGATAACATGGACCGCGTGTCTACCTTACTCGAACCCGATCCAGAATCTTGTGGCCTCGGGGCAGACGCGCCGACATAAGGAGGCGGAGAACGATCTAATAAATAAAAATCATCGTCATGATTATTAAGGACAGGATAGAGTGGCTGACGAACAGCATATTGACCCGAGACTTGTAACCTGCGTTCTTTCTCTTGCTTCTCCGTCTGTTCTCTTTCCTCCCGACGCTTTGCTTCCTGCGCTCTCACATGATCATTCTTTCGTTGCTCTTTATCAAACAGCGCTTTCTCACGTTTCTCTCGCTCACGCACTTCCTTCACCCATAATCGCACACATTCAAACATGTCTTGACGAGCACGCCGTTGACACATACACTGTTCCACATACTCAATCTTACGCATATCAAACGACCCATACAACGGCCACCGTAACTTAGGATCCTTTCTGGTATATTTCCTCCATACTGTGCTGTACATTATGGAGGAAAGACCATGCTTCACATACATATCCCTATTAGGAGTCCCCTCTGGGGGAGCTGGAGCAGATTCCTCGAGGTTTAACCGGTTTCCAAAGCAGCAGCACCACTTACGGAGTGCGCTAAAAGCAGGCATGCTCAAAAATAATGCAGAATATGCAGTATTATCAAAAAAATGGCACTTAAACGTTGTGCCGTTCAAAGTTACACAGTTCCAGAGAAATATCTCCACATTACCTGCCTATATGTGTTGCAACGCATATATTCTCACAATAATCAATACAAGATAAGACCGGTCATCACAAATCAAACTCAAATAGCAAACCCAGGCTTCAAAAACTCGGAGCAAGTACCGTACAACGGTTCTTACCAATCAAGAGTCCAGATTCCAACTACCAAGCTCCAAAATTCGCCCAAACGGCTGTCACGGCAGGACCGACAGAAGAGGTCTCAGTCGAGGACCGGCGCCACCCAGATAGTCAGGTCGGAAGGGAAGGAAGAAAAACCTCGGGATGCCAGGACTAAAATGCCTCTGGCAGTGATCACATCCCCGGCCAAATTCCTCACCTTCGTCGCGACCAATCCTTCGAGCATCCGAGTCGCCGATGAGCCCCACGTGACGGGCGCCAATTGATGAATACAGGCCCCAGCTAGGCCCGCAGGACACAAGGGTTCGCTCTCCTGTAATGGAATCTATAAGGAAGTTGGCACGGAAACTGCAAAGTACAAAGACAGAGTTTATTAACCCTTAAGGGTGGTCCTACAATCCATACAACACCCTTCAGTATTGCATAGAGTAGCACAAAGAACTTTCGTACACGGTCCCCTTTTATACACAACAGAGGGGCTCATAAGTGGGAGGATACAACATGAGGCGAAGAATGTTACCTTTTATGGACATTTTCGATACAAGATCAATATGTGGGCGGAGCTGACATACTCCTTGAGCCCGCGAAAACATGGTCAAGCAAGGACTAACTGATAACAGATGTGGTCAAATCTGGGCATGCGCCAAGCGGACAAAGGAACTATTTATAGACTGTTACTAGGCAGATTACAAGAGCAACTAACACGAAGATAGGACTCTCCTCGTGTTGAGCACGTGGAGACATGACAATACAAAATGGAGTCCAAACTTCAGTCAACATAACGAAAGAGACATGTGTAAGGCAGGAGAATTCATGTCTTCAGTAAATGCTTAATCACATCGTAGTTTCAATTTACAACAGTCCAGGAGGGATGTGGTGCTGGAGTCCAGTTGGTTGTCGAGCTGTTGAGGTCTTTCAGTTGGGTGTAGTTGGTGGATGCAATGGCATGCGGGGAGATGATGTCCGTGATGGAGTTGGTGAAAAGTCCATGGGGTCCAGGGGGTCGATAGATGAGGGTTCCTCGGAGGGTGGAGGTAGGGCTGGCCAGTATCCTGAAGTGAAGGTGTTCCATCAGGTCTGTGGGCTCTTCGGGGAGTGTGCTCAGGTGGAGGTTAGATTTGTGGATGATGGCGATTCCTCTTCCAGGGCAGGTGGGGCGGTCCTTCCTGGAGATCTTATATTCTTGGGGAATGGTGATGGCGATGTCCGGTCCCAAGGTGGTGTTGGTGCAGGTTTCGGTAAAGAATGCTATGTCCGGGGTGGTGCTGTTGAGGAGGTCCCAGATTTCGGTTGCGTGTTTGTGGAGGGATCGGATGTTGAGGAGGATGCATTGCAGGGTCTTCGGTTCGTTGTGTTTTTGCGGGAGGGTTGCACTGGGTCCGTGGTCTTGGCGGTGCTGCAGGTGTGCTGGCAGCGGTGACAGCGGAAGGGTCTGTGGGTGTCGGCTGGTGATGCTAGCTTGCAGTTGTTGTTGCGGCCTGGGTTGAGAGCATGGAGTGCCACTGGGTCGTAGCGTTGGTGGTGCAGAGATCCAGTGTTCCTGGTGCTGGTCGCAGTCGGGTCGCGTATGAGCACAGACAGGCTTGCCTTTGGTGGGCCGGCGGCGGTCGCCATTAAGTAGGGGTCGGGGAGGGCTGGACAGCTGGGAGGTGGGAGCAGGGAGGGGAGCTGGATTGGGCCAGTCGCTCTGGTCGTGCTTGGGGGAGGGGCCGCGGGGGCAGCATCAGCGTTGAAAAACGGGCTGAAAAAGGCAAAAGGAAAAAGGCAAAAAGAGAGAGAAAAGTGCAAATGAGGCAGCAAAAGTGCAAGAAAGAGTGGAGGAAAGACACAGCGGACACAGAAGGAGAGTGAAAGGGGGAGATTGAGATGAGGTTAAAAAACAAGTGATAAATGGAAGAAAGACACAGAAGGAAAGTGAAGGGGGGAACTTGAAATGAGGGGAAAATGACAGAAAATAGAGGAAAGGCCCAAAAGGAGAGTGAAGGGGGAGATAGAAGTGAGGGAAAAAATTAGTGAAAAAGGAGAGCAAAAGCAGAGCCTGAGAAAAGAGACAGAGGTCCACTGGACCACCAGGAATGAGGTGCAGGTGAAACCTGCAGGTGGAGGAGGGCCTCAAACACCAACATTCAAGAGTGCAGGGGCTCGGGGGAAGGCCTCACTTAATGGTGGAGCTGCGAGGGAGGGAGAGCAATTTCACTGACAATGAGTCAGTGGTCTTGCTTCTTTCTATCTATCTATCTATCTATCTATCTATCTATCTATCTATCTATCTATCTATCTATCTATCTATCTATCTATCTATCTATCTATCTATCTATCTATCTATCTATCTATCTATCTATCTATCGGTCGCCTGTAGGTAGTTATAGTTAGGACCTAATTTCCATAGGAAATCCGCAACATTCTATTCCCAATAACTTTGGCGCCGGTTGACGAATCTTCGCGAAATTTTCTAAACTTTTGACCAGCTCCGGTCCGCTCCTATCCTGACAGTCTCGGGTGATTCGTCAAGCGGGGGCCGAGAACAAAGGGGGGTCCCAAAACATGTTTTCCCCATGCAATTTTCCATAGGGACCTTTAGTCGCAGCTACAGCCCGAACTGCTGAACGGAATTACACGAAATTTGGCAAAAAGGTAGCCCTTGGTTCAGAGTCGTGCCTTTTAGTTAAATGGTGTAAATCCATTCAGCAGTTTTTAAAATATTAATGGAAAAATAAATATATATATCTGGGCGGAGCCTAACCACACATTTCATCGTGAGATCTGATTGGCTGTCAGCACTTCATCCAAGAAGTGTTGGCAGCCATCTTGGGACCAATATACATGATAGCACCTCAATAAAAAGCATTGCATCTAATAGAAGGTTTTAATACTTTAGTTACATTATAGATCATTTGTTGTTGGTACCATACTCATTTTAGGAATTGTGATGTGTTCTAAGGTGATTTTACCAAGTGAAAAAGCCTTCTGCTGGGATATCATGAATCATGTTTGAGAGAAAACGATTTTCTCATGCTTTTCCCACAGAGGTTTGGAAGGTGATCTTTAAGCTAAACTGAGAGCATATTTTCTGTAAATTCACATTATCTTTCTCAGTCATGTGAGAATGAAGTCTGACATTCTCAGTAAAACATGTACATCCAACAAGGGCAGAGACTGTCAGTTGATTCCTTTGTGTTCTACTGCAGCTTCCCAGAGTGTTCTAAAGAACAACTAGAGCGCTAACAGTCCTACTTATGACAAACGTATTGCACACCTGAAGTCATCTTAATTGGAATAATGTGGTAACTCTTAAAACATTTAATTTAAAAAGAAACAAAATGAGGGGGTTCATTTTACCATAGAAAGTATGATTAGTGCTGCAGAAGGAAAAATTAGGGCACATTTTGAGTGACTTCTCAAATCCTCTTCTATTTCATTAAAACATTCTGACATGCAGACTGAAACATGAACTTCCAATACCAGCAGCAGACTTCCCTGGTGAGCAGTAGCTTTACTACAGTGATCTAATGAGCAACTAGAGTGCTAACATTCTGAATTTATGGCAAATGTGTGACATATCTGAATGCCTTCTTGATGGAATCAAAGTAAAAAACTGAAAGTATTTCCTACTGAGGAGACTGTAGTAAATGAGGAAATTAGGAAACTTCATAACAAATAATTCTCCCAAGATGGCCACCAGAGACAAAAGAGCCCAAATGTAGCACAAATATCACCCAGATGTAGCCCAAGTATAGCCCAATGACAGAACATCGCAGAGTGTTCTAAAGAACAACTAGAGCTCTAACAGTCTTACTTATGACAAAAGTATGGCACACCTGAAGCCATCTTGATTGGAATAAACTAGTAACACTTAAAACATTTAATTTAAAAAGGAACACAATGAGGGGGTTCATTTTGCCATAGAAATTATGATAAGTGCTGAAGAAAGAAAAATTAGGGCACATTTTGAGTGACTTCTCAAATCCTCTTCTATTTCATTAAAAAATTCTGACATGTAGACTGAAACATGCACTTTTAATACGAGCAGCAGACTTCCGTGGTGAGCAGTAGCTTTACTACAGTGATCTAATGAGCAACTAGAGTGCTAACAATCAGAATTTATGGCAAATGTGTGATATATCTGAATACCTTCTTGATGGAATCAAAGTAAAAAACTGAAAGCATTTCCTACTGAGGAGACTGCAGTAAATGAGGAAATTAGGAAACTTCATAACAAATAAATCTCCCAAGATGGCCACCAGAGACAAAAGAGCCTAAATGTAGCACACATATCACCCAGATGTGGCCCACATGTAGCCCAATGACAGAAGTGTGCAAAACACTTTTTATTTTTTGTGTTTTTGCAGTTTTATATAGTGCAGACTTGTCAGGTATTGGAGTGCTTTACATGAGCATTGGTTACATCACACACGAACAAATTCATTTTGGTTGTAGACATGGGGAGATTAAGTGATTTGACCAGAATCACCGAATGTGAATTTCTGAAGCAGAAATTCCAGCCTGGTTCCCCAGTTGCAAAGTCTGCTGCTCTGGAAGTAACACCACATCCTCTTCCCTAAGTGCAACATTTAATCATGTGGTCAACTGGATAAAAAACATAAAGATAACAAATAAGTTAAAGGTGCTTTGTCGCTATTTGAAAACTCAGAAAATATGTCCTCATTTTAGTTTTTTAGAGCACTAAACATAATTTTTATGCAAATAAGACCCTCTCATATATGTAATTTCTAAAGGAAATGCTCTAGGTAGTACAGTTTTGATTACATCAAGATGACGTCAGGCGTTCCACACTTTTGTAATAAATATAGAATGTTAGCAATCTAGTTGTTCATTAGGATACTGTTGAGAAGCAGAGGTCAGGGGTACGGACTCTGAAAATTGAAGTCAGGTAGGAGGGTGCAGAGACAACAATTTGACCACACTGGGCAGGCAGGAAGGGCAGTAGCAGCACAGCAGACTATGGAGGGCAGTGGAAAGGGGGGCAGGGGCAACAAACCAACAATACAGGACTGGCAAGAGAGGCTGTGGCAATATAATAGACCATTGTGGGTAAAAGGAAGAGGCAGTGGTAGTACAACCATACATGCCAACAGCCCCGATTCAGCCAGGAAACATCCAATGTTTTTAAGCCCAAATGGGCTTTATTTGATCTGTCTCCTGTCTACAATCTCCTCTTTTTCAATGTAAGTCAAAGGGGGAAATCAATACCCCAGTTTTTTTCCAAAATCAAGTTCAAAATGTTATCAAGTATGGTACATTAAATCATGGAAGGCAGGAGGAATTGGGGTAGGGACATGGACTTGGATAACAGAGGACAGGAGGGACATGGAGAGGTGCACCAAACTGACCCTACAGGGCAGGCATCAGGGTTTGCAGCAGCACAATATACTACACAGGGCATGCAGGATGGGAGAGCAGCACAACAATCCATAGAAAGCAAAAGGGAGGGGACGGGACCATGCACATGGACAACAGAGAACAGAGGGGAACGAGGCAATGGTGGCTAGCTGACCATAATGGACAGACAGGAGAGAAAGCTGCAGCATAACAGACCATAAAGGGCAGGAGGGACGGATCAGGGGCATTACAATGGAACAAACAAGCCAGGAGGGAGGAAATAGGGGACTGCACATGGAAACAGAGGGCTGGGGCAAGGGGGCAGGGCAGGAGCAGCAAGATGACCATGGAGGTCAGACAGTATGGGCACTAGAAGCAAGACACACCATGGAGAGCAACAGTGAGACTATGATGGCATACACACAGACCATGGAGGGAAGTTGGGAGGGGGTCAGGGGCAGCTAGCTGACCACACAGGGAAGGTGGGAGGGGCCGTGGCAGCACAGAAGACCATGCATGGCAAGTAGGAGGGTTAGTGGCAGCACAATGGCTATGATGGGCAAGAAGGAGGGTGCAGGGGCATGCACAAAAGGACCATGGAGGATAGAAGGGAGGGTCAGGACCTGGACACAGACAAGAGAGTTCAGGGGAAGGGGCCTCACAACAGACCACGTGGGGCAGGCAGGAGGAGCAGTTGCAGCACAGCAGACCAGGGAGGACAGAAGGGTGTGGCAGTAAAATGGACCATGGAGGACAGGAGGAAGGGGATAGGGGCATGGCATGTGGACAGGCAGGGTGGTGGTGGCATGGACAGGTTACAGTCATCAGACAATGCTAGGCAGGTTGGAGGGGAGTGGCAGCTCAACAGAACACTCAGAGTAGATGGGAGTGGCAGGTCCATGGATCATGGTGGGCAAAAAAGGATGGAGCAGGGGCATGCACAAAGACATCGGAGGGCAGGGGGAAGGAGAATAGGGACAGTAAGCTAAGCACAGAGGCTAAGCAGGAGGTCAATGATGGGGCATAGAATTGGGCAATGGAGGGTAGGAGGAGTGGACTGGTGTGGTAAATTTTAATTACCTAGACTTAACTTATGCGGTAAAATTCAATAAGAATAACTCAGTAAAAATAAGAGGCAGAATCCGTGGTATTTGAGGTTTTAAAATGGGTTTATTCCTTACAAAGGAATTGGTTCGAACCAGGCAATCGGGTTCCGTCACCACGAAAGTTCGGGAAGGGATAGAGCGATACTTTATTGACAGGTTATCATATATATAGTCAATGCATTACAGTGAAGACATATGCAGAAGGCGTGAAAGTTTGAGAAGAGAGATAAGAAAACACATACGTAATGAAAAAAGGCGTTACAATAGGCGTGCATAAGGGCGTGTACAGGAAACGTCATTCTGATGATGACACAGGTGGGTGGATCCATAGGAGAATCCTGCAAAGTCAGCAGAAATATATGGGAGAGATGCGCGCACAGTAGCATGACGTGTGATTGACGTGTAACTGGAGGGTGAAGGGGACTTGACATTTAGCCCTACATGAGGAGACAGAAGTCTGGGATGTCAGAACAACCTAATCCCAAATCGTATCTAATATCTTGTGTTTAAGGAACTGTATTATCTGGAAGGAAAGGTCTCTCAGGCAGAGGCTATCCTATACTGACTACTAGTGCGTGTATAAGCGTCTACGTGTCTACATGAGATGCGAGGGGGCATGGGCCTACCATGGTAACAGGGGCCATGAATTACTTGCACGGAGACAGTAAGGCCGGGCCCTTTGCTCTGTAGCTGGAAGGATGTTTACCTAAACTACTAGACAGGAATGCATTTCTCGAGGAGCGGAGCAGATAACTTGAAGGCTGAATACAGTCTTGGCAGGCAACAGGCCGGGCCAGGCACCGTTAGCCGCGCAGGAAGTAAGACAAAGGTCATTGATACAGATGCATGTCCAGGCTGGAGCATTCAGAGGCAGAAGGCAGGAAAAGCTCGATGGCAGAATTCAGGGCCTAACTTGCCAGAGCTGAAAAACGTGAAAAGTATACCATATAAAGACGGTGGCAAGGCATACTTAGGAACGGAATATTCGACCCATTCATGGCGGATCTGAAAGAGGACATGTTAACGTTGGACGCATATGTATTTGCGTCTTCATAGCTTGAAGTGGAGGGAACATACATGTACTTGTAGCATGTACATGGAGCCGTTGGGGTCTAAGATAGGGGACACAATCGATCATAAAAATTCATATTTCCTCATTCCCTCCTTGTCCCCTACGGACCCTTCATGAGATATCGATCCTCAGGAATCCATCAATCTGTTCATGTAACATCATTTGCTCTTCTTTCTTCTTCCGGGATTTTGAATTAGAACTTGAACGTGGAATACATGATGTGGCACACAGGCCGCAAATCGCTGGTCCACATTGTAGACACAGGCAGCAACTGAATACTATGAGAAGGCCAATACCTAGGAAGGATAGGACTTTCCATCCCCAGGCTGACAACACGCTCCAGAACCAACCGGACCACGTCCAGGTGCCTGGATTCTGGTGTATCTGGCTTGCAATCTTATGAAGACGAGTTATGGCTTTATATATGGATGGCGCGTTTTCTGGAATGAAAACACAGCAACTTGATCCGATGACTCTACAGGCTCCGCCCCTATCGGCCAGGATGACGTCAAGGACAAGACGATTCTGGAGAACAACAATCCACATCGCAGACTGCTCCTCTTTTAAGTTGCCTAGGGCAGAGGTAGTTTCATTCACTACTGCTTCAAGGGTTCTGGTTAATCTGCGTATCAGTTTACTATTAGAGACAACACCTATGTAGGGAAAGAGACCTTTATTGAAGTCTGTGTATTGTTCCCATGCTGTTTCAGTGTAGTCGACAATCGGGAGATCTCTCTGGGGTCTATTGTGTACTAGATGGGTATTTCTATGATAATCAGGAGGGGCCAGGAAAACAGGTGGCAGAAGGAATGCAATGTAACAGGTACCATCCCAATCTAGAGGTAAACGTATATATGCGGTATGACCACAAATGAAGTAGGAATGACGGGAAGCTCTAAATGTAGACTTGCCTTTATCACTGAATTCGATCACAGTAGTACATTTACTATGACCCAGGTGTACTGAACCATTCTTTCTTACACATAATTCACCTTTGACTGGTAATACGGACATAGCAGGCAAGACTGGTGCAGCTTCGGATTCAACATTCAGAATCATGAGGTTAAGTGTAAAGTTACCTAACCCATATACTTCATTTTCTAGATCAGTTCCTGTCCTTTTGGGAAGTCCCTCCTTGTTAGGGTAGCAGGCTTTAAGCAATACTAAGTTCAGGTTTCCCCATACCCAGTTGCTCTGGTAAACTACGGTATTTGAATCTAAAGAATTAATCAAACTAAACCATGCGCCACAGGAACCATTGTGTGTGAATGGATACGGAAAGAGAGGCAGAACTCTCCTGTATTTCTGATAGGGAGGGAGTCGGC
The DNA here is from genome assembly GCF_964204655.1 of Triturus cristatus. Lineage (NCBI taxonomy): Eukaryota > Metazoa > Chordata > Amphibia > Caudata > Salamandridae > Triturus > Triturus cristatus. The sequence goes on from NC_140581.1 coordinate 649,852,630, forward strand.
CACATATCCAACAATTTGTAGCGTTGTTGGCCTGATGGGAGTGATGTAACATACTAATGAATGTGTTGTTGCGCAGCGCAAGTCTGTAGGGCAACTCATGTGGAGGTAATTCGCTAAAAGAATGTTCGGCAGTAACATTGTAAGCAGAATGAGCACGCTTGAAAATAGGATAGTATATGTGCAACAGTATACTTGCAGCAATAATCAGAAGATTTAGAAAAAACATAATCAACAATGTCACGATACAGTGACTATGAAGTGATTTACAATATGCACGTTTCTTGAGCTGTTTCTGTCTATCTCTCTCTCGATTTCGGTCTAGAGGATACATGTCAGAGACTAATTTAACCGATTCACCTAGGAGAGGACTTAAACAATCAAATTGTCTGACTTGCTAGACCTTAGTTTCAGTTTATAGTCTTGGGCAGCAGTTTTCTCGACCAGGGGGAGTTTTGAATCAGTCTGTGGAGGAGGGCAGGGCTGAGAGTTCAAATCAGAAGGCAGTCCATGAAATTTCTTGATGTGGCTCGAGTGTAGCCAACCCTTGCGACCCTCAATCTTCACTGCTGTCCTCGTGGTCAGAAGTACTAATTTCGGCGTTTGCCAGCGAGGCTCCAGCGGGCTCCTCCTGTCGAAATTTCTTATAAAAACAAAATCTCCGGGAACCACTTCATGGGGCTTCACCTCGGTGTTGTCGGGAAAGGCTGCAGCTACCTGTGAACGGCAAGATTGTAGTGCAGACATCAAGGAAGCAAGGTAATCTGTCAGCATATTACAATCAACATCAGTGATTTTGCGAGGTATAGGCGTCCCCCACATATTTGGTGGCCTACCGAAGACCACCTCGTACGGGGATAGCCCTGTTCGAGAATGTGCTATCATTCTCATGTAGAAGAGTGCAACTGGTAAGGCTACTATCCAGTCGACGCCTTTCTCTCTACAGATTTTAGAAAGTCTAATTTTCAGAGTCTGGTTATGACGTTCCACGAGACCTGCTGCCTCGGGATGCCGGACACAGTGGAATTTCCATTGATAGCCTAACAGGAGTGAAATGTGTTTCATTAGCTCGGATGAGAACGGTTGGCCATTATCTGAGTACACGATACGGGGCAAACCATACCGTGGGAAGAATTCACGAACCAGCTGCTTGGCAGTGGTCGGGGCAGTGTAATCTGAGACTGGATATGCTTCTGTCCAACGAGAAAGTGCGCATACAACTACGAGAACATATTTGAATCCTCGACAACGTTCCATCTGGATATAATCCATCTGGAGGACTTCAAAAGGGTGATCAGGAGGTTGAAATCCACCTTGCTCTACAGGAACGCCTTTACCTGGGTTGAACTGACAACAAATCATGCAAGTACGCACTTTCTGTTTGGCTGCAGCTCGTAAGTGTTTATTAAACCAAATGTTTTGAATACTGTCTAACATAGCTTTCTCTCCTAGATGCGCTGGACTATGTATTGTGTTAATGATAACTTGAACCATGGAGTCGGGGAGAAACCATGTAGATTTTCCCTTCGTCATCCATCCCTGATCTGTTTGGATCCCTCCTAGTTCAGTCCATTTCTTGATTTCCTCTGGTGTAGCATGTGTCTGTATGTCAATTACATCAAGGGCGGGATCTCTAACTGTCATGCAGTGTGTCGATGTCGGAACTATTGTCTTTGTCAAGTCAGTTGCATGAGTTCGATTCTGTGCTGTTTGCTTAGCTGTTCGGTCTGCTAGGTCGTTACCCTGGGAAATTATATCGGTGACTTTTGTATGGGCCTTGCACTTCATGATAGATATCAAAGTAGGCAGATGTATTGCATCTAACAGAGCTTGAATGAGGGGACCGTGTTGAATATTGGCACCGTGAGAAGTCAAATAACCTCTCTCTCGCCAAAGGACTCCGAAGTCGTGTACAACTCCGAATGCATAACGTGAATCTGTATATATGTTGACTCTTTTATTTTTGGCTTGAATACAGGCTTGTGTCAGAGCGATGAGCTCTGCTGCTTGAGCTGACAATGTGTCAATACAATTTGTTTCAATAACTTCGGTGTCTGTCGTGACTGCGTAAGCGGCCACTGATTCTCCTGTACTTGTTCTCATGCATGAACCATCCACATAAAGTGTCAGGTCTGGATCTGGTAATGGAATGTCTGTCAAGTCTTGTCTGGGTTTCGTCGTAATAGTAATGACTTCAATGCAATCATGTGCCAATGGGTCTGTTCCACCTAATGGCAAAAGTGTGGCAGGATTTAATGTACTACAGCGTCTGATTTCTATGTGTGGCTGAAACAATGTTAATTCGTAACCTGTCAGTCGTGCTATAGTCAAGTGCTGAGTCTGAGTTCGGTTTAAAAGAACTTCCACGGAGTGTGGAACTTGCACTGTCAATTGATGTCCTAATACTATGGAATCGCTTTGTCTGATCGCTAAAGCTGTTGCTGCGACTGATTTCAGGCACGTAGGCAGAGCCTGGGCTACTGGATCTAATGTGCTAGAAAAGTAAGCACACGGCGTGTGTGAACCTGCTTGTTCCTGGGTGAGTACTGACAAGGCAGTACCTTCGCGTTCTGTAACAAAAAGTGTAAAAGGCTTACTGTAACATGGTGTCGCTAAAACAGGTGCTTGACATAAGGCTTTCTTTAAGTCTTCAAAAGCTTGTGTATGTGTCTGAGTCCAAGGGAGGACAGTCGAAGTCGCTGCCTCCTGGGTTGTCAACTGAATGAGTGGCTTTACTAGAAATGCATATTGGGACACCCATTGTCTACAGTACGAAGTGAGACCTATGAAGGCCCGCACCTCCTTTTGTGTCTTGGGTGGTGGCATGTTTACAATTAACTGGATGCGGTCAGGTGTGAGCTGTCTCCCCCCCTTGGACAGCAAGTGCCCAAGGTACACAACTTGCTGAACACAGAATTGCAGCTTCGAAGGGGACACCTTGTGCCCCTTGTCGGCCAGAAAATGTAAAACCGTCAGTGATGCTTTTTCACATTCGGGTTCGCTTCGGGCGGTGATCAGCAGATCATCGACATACTGAAGCAGGGTAGTGTTAACAGGCATGTGGATACTGTCAAGTTGTCTTTTCAGTGCTTGGCTATAGATGCTGGGGCTTTCTGTGAATCCTTGGGGTGCGCGTGCAAATTTGAAGCTTCGCCCATTTAAACAAAATCCGAACAAATATTGGCTTTCCGGATCGATTGGGACGCTAAAGAAGGCGTTCTTGAGGTCAATTACAGTAAAGAACGTTGCTTCTGAATCTATGGCTATCAATAATTAAGAGATATCTGGAACCACGGGATACTGTGGTACAATGCATTTATTCAATTCGCGCAGATCAATAATTAATCGATAAACTGGAGGTGCATTTGGATCAGTTCGTTTAAGAATTGGAATAATAGGAGAATTACATACATTGGAGTCGCTTTCCACAACCACTCCTTGTGCAATGAGCTCGTCAATGATTTGCAGCAAAGCCACTACAGCATCTGGAGGTAACTTGTATTGTCGAATTCGTGGTAATACCACTCCTGCTTTGAGTGTGACTCGATATGGTGTAATATGCATACAACCTACATCAGTGGGGCCTTGTGCCCATAAATGTGCAGGGACATTCTGTAACCGGTGATCCATGTCTCTAAATACATAGTGACCTTTAAAGTCACGCAAAAATAGTCGTACCCCCTCCGGGGAACAACATATTACAGCTCCTAGAGCTTTCAGTGTCTTTATACCTAACAAGTTTTCTGGGCATGATTTTGTAAGCAATAGATCTGTAGTCCGTGTCAATGGACCAACTGCAAGAGGGAGAGGTTGCGATACTTCATTAACAATAGGCTTTCCTTAAAATCCAAGGGAAACATTCTGTGAGCCTGAGAGGGGTGCCCCTGGAACCTCGTCGTGACTTATAGTTGTTCTGCTTGCCCCTGTATCAATTAAAAACTTTCTGTCTTTCCCTAATACTTGACTATGTACATAAGGACCCTCTTGATCTACAGGAACCTCAATAAGGGGTAAGCCAACTTCCCTCTCTAGGCTGTTTCATGTGTATCGCTGATAATCGGGATAGTCATTTTGTGCATACTGGTACATCTGTTGTGTCGTGTTTTGTGTTGCGGCAATAGGCTGTGGCTGTGGGGCTGCTACGGTCTGTTGTGCAGCTTGCATAGGCTGTACATTCTGAGGTACTTGTTGTTGGATCTGATCCTGTCTAGGTGGACGTGGTCTCTCCTTGGTTTTACCCGTAGAGATATTATGTTTCAGAACTGCACAATCGTTTATATAATGACCTGGCTGTTTACAATAGTTGCATGTCCCTTTAACAGGAACTGCTGAATTATTGGACTGTGTCGCACCCTTTTTATGACTGTCAGCTGGAACTGACTGGGCGACGAGCATTTTCATTTTCGTGTCTTTCATACGTCTTTGTTCGTGTTCTTGTTCTTCTCTAATTCTATTCTGGTGGTACTGTAACATTTGTAACATTTGTGACGGGGTATTTGCTTGCCAAGAGCTCTCTACTTTCAATACTCTATTCTTAACCTGGGGCAAGGAATTTTCGACTAGTTTCGTTACAAAAAGATGTGGATATGAATCGCTACTTGCTTTCAGACCGCTATTAATACCAAAACATTTTTCAAATCGGGAATAAAAATCACTAGTGTCTTCATCGGGTTTCTGTTTGCAAGCTGAGATTGCTCCCCAGTCTTCCTTTTTCGTAGTTAATAAACGTGGCAATACTTGTACTAATAATCCTGGTAACGCTTTAGTTTTGTCCCCAAGCCCTAGGCCTGCAGTTCGGGCATTTTCTTCGTTTTCCAGTGCTGTCCAATCAATCTTTTGTTCTCCCACCTCCCACTCTTTTTCTTTGAGTTTCTCGTAGATACCGGCAGGCAATAATACTTTCAATATTTTCATAATGTCAGGATAGGTATAATCACCCATGAGTAACATGTCTTTTATTTCACGGTGAAAACCTGCTGGATCTCTGTCATGGCTGGGCACTAATTTTTTCATTTCCAATAATTCTATTTTAGTTATAGGCGTGTACACGAACACGCGTCTAAAAGTATTATCATCATTTCTAACTGGGTGTACTTCACGTAAGGGATTCTGTCTGTCTAAGTAATACGTCTTTCTTTCCATGGAGGGAGCTGGATCATGCTCTGGACACAGAAAGGCACTATATCTGTGCCGATATTCTAGAATTACTTTAATTAGATCGGTACCTAGACCTCTCCATTTATTCATCAGTAGTTCTATCAGTATATCAGGTAGGGGACCAGGATCGGAGTGTTGGCCTTTATATAATATAAGGAGGTGTTGTATCATGTATATACCAGCTAAACGCTGTTCGTCTGGTGAAAGATTCAAAAACGTATGTACTAGCGCGTCATCACTATATTTATCAGAACTGTCAGCCCATTGTACTGCTGACCTGGCTAATTCTTGTTCATCCATAGAATCGAGTACATGGTACCCCATTCGTTCTTGAAGTATTTTATCAGTAGCCTGAAATAAGTGTTCCGGGGTCTTTGGATTTGACATAGCTGCTTGAAAAATTCTCTTACTTTCTGGACGTATCGGACGTATTGAATTATTGAAGGATCTTCCCTTACCTACATAAGCTATTGTTTCTCTAGCTGGTAATTGTAATTGTCCTGTTGTCATTTCTAGCTGTTCCTCCTCCCCCGAGGACTCGGTTTTATCTGCATCTATTTCTCTTTCAGGCTGTTCTCTTTCACATATTTGTTCTACTGTTTTTCTGATCCTTCGGTACATACTTTCTATACTATTCTGTTTATCATGTTTTCCGTCTGCTATATTCTGGCCCCATTTGTTAAGTGTTTTCATTTCTTCCGCGTCTACACCTGGCCTATCTCTGTGTCTTATCAGGCAGTTTATGAAGAAGCGTAACAACAGTTTTTGCGTGTCCATTTTCTGGTATGCCATGGCCTCGCCAATACTTTCAGGACCTTGCCCTGTTTGGACAAAGTGATATATTTTGTCTAGATGATCCATCATTCCTGGTAGTATCATTAAATAGTTCACAACTCGTCGTAGACGTACTGATGATAGCATCATTCTGTCGTCTTTACCGGGTACTGGATCATATCTACAGTCTGTAAGAGGCTCTTTAAATATGTCATAATTCGCTGTTTGAGGTGTACGTTGGTGTGCTAGATCCCTATAAGTCAATCGACGCACTGATGGCGGCGTATGAAAACTTCCTGTCGCACCTCCTGAGGTGCTAGGTCCAAAAGGATTCGTTGGGTGTAAGGTAGGAAGAATAGGTGCAGGAAGAAGTGAAGGAACGGGCGGAAGGTTTGGAACGGAAGGAGGAGTATGTTGCTGCGGAAGTGGGGGCAGATTATCTCGGGGTCGAGCGTCATTAGCAGGTGGTGTGTGTGGCGGCGGAGTATTAACATATTCGGGGGCTACATCGTCTAAATAGGAAGAAAGGAAAATGTCCTTTGCGGTCTTGGGGTGCAATTTAGTCGGAAGCAATGGAGGTGGCAGATCTTTTGGTACTTCTAGGGTGGCCTTAGGTAAACCTTCGGCCAGAAGAGGATACATACCATTCATAAGAGTGTTTCGTTGCCTGTCTACTTGTTCTGCTTTTACTCGGATACCTTCCTCAACCAATACGTTTTCTCGGGCTTTGACTGAATCCTCCCTACTTTTCTCTTCTTTTCTGAGCGCTTTCTCTGTGCGTCTATGCGATTCTTTACGCCATAATTCAATGGCATCTTTCTGTGACTGTCTGGCTTTCTTTTTCCATAATGCTTCTTCTACTCTCATGATGCAATCTGCATCCCATGTCCCAGTAGTGGGCCATCTCTGATTCTCTGCTAAATCCTTGGTATAGTCCACCCACAAATCGAGATATAATACGGCATCTAGGCCATGTTTATGGTACATAAAGTACCCTGGAGTGTCCCTAGGTGGAATGGGAATGGCTTCCTCGAGTATCCCTTTTCTAGTTTTTATCTGTCTTAATTTCGAGAATAACGGCATCTTAACCTGGCTACTTGATTCTTACTCGGACTTGAACACAATTAATACAATAAACACAATAATGAAGATTGAACAATCACTCATTCCCACGACATTTAAAACATATTAAAACATTTTAAAACGAACAATGATAATTAGAATAAAACTAGTTAACTGCATAATACTAGATGTACTGCTAAACAGCACAGATACACTGCTGAAACAGTGCAGACCAGGTCTGTGTACCCAAACCCGTCTTGACCGGCACAAACCAATGCGCACGTCTAGATGCGTCCCCAGCAACGGTACTCACCGGGAAGCACGGAACGGAACAGAAGGCCTCGGAAAGTCTGGACTGGACTAGACCAGACTGGACTCGACTCGACTCGTGACGTAGATACTTCGGAACTTCGGAATCTGGTGGGCCTCTGTATACCTCGGATCTTGCTCTCTCAGCTAGGCTCTGGTCGGGATCCTCCGCACTCCTCACCGCCTCGTCTGGGTGTTGATCGCAGCCTCAGTCACCCCCGTTGGCCTGAGGGAGATACAGGAAATCCCGCGGGTACGCGTAGTTGTCCGTCCGGCTGTGGCAGGAGACCGGGTCTGCAACGCACCTCCGGCGCGTGAGGTGAGGGAGGTGTCCCTGTTCGGGCGCCAATTATGTGGTAAATTTTAATTACCTAGACTTAATTTATGCGGTAAAATTCAATAAGAATAACTCAGTAAAAATAAGAGGCAGAATCCGTGGTATTTGAGGTTTTAAAATGGGTTTATTCCTTACAAAGGAATTGGTTCGAACCAGGCAATCGGGTTCCGTCACCACGAAGGTTCGGGAAGGGATAGAGCGATACTTTATTGACAGGTTATCATATATATAGTCAATGCATTACAGTGAAGACATATGCAGAAGGCGTGAAAGTTTGAGAAGAGAGATAAGAATACACATACGTAATGAAAAAAGGCGTTACAATAGGCGTGCATAAGGGCGTGTACAGGAAACGTCATTCTGATGATGACACAGGTGGGTGGATCCATAGGAGAATCCTGCAAAGTCAGCAGAAATATATGGCAGAGATGCGTGCACAGTAGCATGACGTGTGATTGACGTGTAACTGGAGGGTGAAGGGGACTTGACATTTAGCCCTACATGAGGAGACAGAAGTCTGGGATGTCAGAACAACCTAATCCCAAATCGTATCTAATATCTTGTGTTTAAGGAACTGTATTATCTGGAAGGAAAGGTCTCTCAGGCAGAGGCTATCCTATACTGACTACTAGTGCGTGTATAAGCGTCTACGTGTCTACATGAGATGCGAGGGGGCATGGGCCTACCATGGTAACAGGGGCCATGAATTACTTGCACGGAGACAGTAAGGCCGGGCCCTTTGCTCTGTAGCTGGAAGGATGTTTACCTAAACTACTAGACAGGAATGCATTTCTCGAGGAGCGGAGCAGATAACTTGAAGGCTGAATACAGTCTTGGCAGGCAACAGGCCGGGCCAGGCACCGTTAGCCGCGCAGGAAGTAAGACAAAGGTCATTGATACAGATGCATGTCCAGGCTGGAGCATTCAGAGGCAGAAGGCAGGAAAAGCTCGATGGCAGAATTCAGGGCCTAACTTGCCAGAGCTGAAAAACGTGAAAAGTATACCATATAAAGACGGTGGCAAGGCATACTTAGGAACGGAATATTCGACCCATTCATGGCGGATCTGAAAGAGGACATGTTAACGTTGGACGCATATGTATTTGCGTCTTCATAGCTTGAAGTGGAGGGAACATACATGTACTTGTAGCATGTAAATGGAGCCGTTGGGGTCTAAGATAGGGGACACAATCGATCATAAAAATTCATATTTCCTCATTCCCTCCTTGTCCCCTACGTCCCCTTCATGAGATATCGATCCTCAGGAATCCATCAATCTGTTCATGTAACATCATGTGCTCTTCTTTCTTCTTCCGGGATTTTGAATTAGAACTTGAACGTGGAATACATGATGTGGCACACAGGCCGCAAATCGCTGGTCCACATTGTAGACACAGGCAGCAACTGAATACTATGAGAAGGCCAATACCTAGGAAGGATAGGACTTTCCATCCCCAGGCTGACAACACGCTCCAGAACCAACCGGACCACGTCCAGGTGCCTGGATTCTGGTGTATCTGGCTTGCAATCTTATGAAGACGAGTTATGGCTTTATATACGGATGGCGCGTTTTCTGGAATGAAAACACAGCAACTTGATCCGATGACTCTACAGGCTCCGCCCCTATCGGCCAGGATGACGTCAAGGACAAGACGATTCTGGAGAACAACAATCCGCATCGCAGACTGCTCCTCTGTTAAGTTGCCTAGGGCAGAGGTAGTTTCATTCACTACTGCTTCAAGGGTTCTGGTTAATCTGCGTATCAGTTTACTATTAGAGACAACACCTATGTAGGGAAAGAGACCTTTATTGAAGTCTGTGTATTGTTCCCATGCTGTTTCAGTGTAGTCGACAATCGGGAGATCTCTCTGGGGTCTATTGTGTACTAGATGGGTATTTCTATGATAATCAGGAGGGGCCAGGAAAACAGGTGGCAGAAGGAATGCAATGTAACAGGTACCATCCCAATCTAGAGGTAAACGTATATATGCGGTATGACCACAAATGAAGTAGGAATGACGGGAAGCTCTAAATGTAGACTTGCCTTTATCACTGAATTCGATCACAGTAGTACATTTACTATGACCCAGGTGTACTGAACCATTCTTTCCTACACATAATTCACCTTTGACTGGTAATACGGACATAGCAGGCAAGACTGGTGCAGCTTCGGATTCAACATTCAGAATCATGAGGTTAAGTGTAAAGTTACCTAACCCATATACTTCATTTTCTAGATCAGTTCCTGTCCTTTTGGGAAGTCCCTCCTTGTTAGGGTAGCAGGCTTTAAGCAATACTAAGTTCAGGTTTCCCCATACCCAGTTGCTCTGGTAAACTACGGTATTTGAATCTAAAGAATTAATCAAACTAAACCATGCGCCACAGGAACCATTGTGTGTGAATGGATATGGAAAGAGAGGCAGAACTCCCCTGTATTTCTGATAGGGAGGGAGTCGGCCACATATCCAACAATTTGTAGCGTTGTTGGCCTGATGGGAGTGATGTAACATACTAATGAATGTGTTGTTGCGCAGCGCAAGTCTGTAGGGCAACTCATGTGGAGGTAATTCGCTAAAAGAATGTTCGGCAGTAACATTGTAAGCAGAATGAGCACGCTTGAAAATAGGATAGTATATGTGCAACAGTATACTTGCAGCAATAATCAGAAGATTTAGAAAAAACATAATCAACAATGTCACGATACAGTGACTATGAAGTGATTTACAATATGCACGTTTCTTGAGCTGTTTCTGTCTATCTCTCTCTCGATTTCGGTCTAGAGGATACATGTCAGAGACTAATTTAACCGATTCACCTAGGAGAGGACTTAAACAATCAAATTGTCTGACTTGCTAGACCTTAGTTTCAGTTTATAGTCTTGGGCAGCAGTTTTCTCGACCAGGGGGAGTTTTGAATCAGTCTGTGGAGGAGGGCACGGCTGAGAGTTCAAATCAGAAGGCAGTCCATGAAATTTCTTGATGTGGCTCGAGTGTAGCCAACCCTTGCGACCCTCAATCTTCACTGCTGTCCTCGTGGTCAGAAGTACTAATTTCGGCGTTTGCCAGCGAGGCTCCAGCGGGCTCCTCCTGTCGAAATTTCTTATAAAAACAAAATCTCCGGGAACCACTTCATGGGGCTTCACCTCGGTGTTGTCGGGAAAAGCTGCAGCTACCTGTGAACGGCAAGATTGTAGTGCAGACATCAAGGAAGCAAGGTAATCTGTCAGCATATTACAATCAACATCAGAGATTTTGCGAGGTATAGGCGTCCCCCACATATTTGGTGGCCTACCGAAGACCACCTCGTACGGGGATAGCCCTGTTCGAGAATGTGCTATCATTCTCATGTAGAAGAGTGCAACTGGTAAGGCTACTATCCAGTCGACGCCTTTCTCTCTACAGATTTTAGAAAGTCTAATTTTCAGAGTCTGGTTATGACGTTCCACGAGATCTGCTGCCTCGGGATGCCGGACACAGTGGAATTTCCATTGATAGCCTAACAGGAGTGAAATGTGTTTCATTAGCTCGGATGAGAACGGTTGGCCATTATCTGAGTACACGATACGGGGCAAACCATACCGTGGGAAGAATTCACGAACCAGCTGCTTGGCAGTGGTCGGGGCAGTGTAATCTGAGACTGGATATGCTTCTGTCCAACGAGAAAGTGCGCATACAACTACGAGAACATATTTGAATCCTCGACAACGTTCCATCTGGATATAATCCATCTGGAGGACTTCAAAAGGGTGATCAGGAGGTTGAAATCCACCTTGCTCTACAGGAACGCCTAATCATGTGGTCAACTGGATAAAAAACATAAAGATAACAAATAAGTTAAAGGTGCTTTGTCGCTATTTGAAAACTCAGAAAATATGTCCTCATTTTAGTTTTTTAGAGCACTAAACATAATTTTTATGCAAATAAGACCCTCTCATGTATGTAATTTCTAAAGGAAATGCTCTAGGTAGTACAGTTTTGATTACATCAAGATAACGTCAGGCGTTCCACACTTTTGTAATAAATATAGAATGTTAGCAATCTAGTTGTTCATTAGGATACTGTTGAGAAGCAGAGGTCAGGGGTACGGACTCTGAAAATTGAAGTCAGGTAGGAGGGTGCAGAGACAACAATTTGACCACACTGGGCAGGCAGGAAGGGCAGTAGCAGCACAGCAGACTATGGAGGGCAGTGGAAAGGGGGGCAGGGGCAACAAACCAACAATACAGGACTGGCAAGAGAGGCTGTGGCAATATAATAGACCATTGTGGGTAAAAGGAAGAGGCAGTGGTAGTACAACCATACATGCCAACAGCCCCGATTCAGCCAGGAAACATCCAATGTTTTTAAGCCCAAATGGGCTTTATTTGATCTGTCTCCTGTCTACAATCTCCTCTTTTTCAATGTAAGTCAAAGGGGGAAATCAATACCCCAGTTTTTTTTCAAAATCAAGTTCAAAATGTTATCAAGTATGGTACATTAAATCATGGAAGGCAGGAGGAATTGGGGTAGGGACATGGACTTGGATAACAGAGGACAGGAGGGACATGGAGAGGTGCACCAAACTGACCCTACAGGGCAGGCAGCAGGGTTTGCAGCAGCACAATATACTACACAGGGCATGCAGGACGGGAGAGCAGCACAACAATCCATAGAAAGCAAAAGGGAGGGGACGGGACCATGCACATGGACAACAGAGAACAGAGGGGAAAGAGGCAATGGTGGCTAGCTGACCATAATGGACAGACAGGAGAGAAAGCTGCAGCATAACAGACCATAAAGGGCAGGAGGGACGGATCAGGGGCATTACAATGGAACAAACAAGCCAGGAGGGAGGAAATAGGGGACTGCACATGGAAACAGAGGGCTGGGGCAAGGGGGCAGGGCAGGAGCAGCAAGATGACCATGGAGGTCAGACAGTATGGGCACTAGAAGCAAGACACACCATGGAGAGCAACAGTGAGACTATGATGGCATACACACAGACCATGGAGGGAAGTTGGGAGGGGGTCAGGGGCAGCTAGCTGACCACACAGGGAAGGTGGGAGGGGCCGTGGCAGCACAGAAGACCATGCATGGCAAGTAGGAGGGTTAGTGGCAGCACAATGGCTATGATGGGCAAGAAGGAGGGTGCAGGGGCATGCACAAAAGGACCATGGAGGATAGAAGGGAGGGTCAGGACCTGGACACAGACAAGAGAGTTCAGGGGAAGGGGCCTCACAACAGACCACGTGGGGCAGGCAGGAGGAGCAGTTGCAGCACAGCAGACCAGGGAGGACAGAAGGGTGTGGCAGTAAAATGGACCATGGAGGACAGGAGGAAGGGGATAGGGGCATGGCATGTGGACAGGCAGGGTGGTGGTGGCATGGACAGGTTACAGTAATCAGACAATGCTAGGCAGGTTGGAGGGGAGTGGCAGCTCAACAGAACACTCAGAGTAGATGGGAGTGGCAGGTCCATGGATCATGGTGGGCAAAAAAGGATGGAGCAGGGGCATGCACAAAGACATCGGAGGGCAGGGGGAAGGAGAATAGGGACAGTAAGCTAAGCACAGAGGCTAAGCAGGAGGTCAATGATGGGGCATAGAATTGGGCAATGGAGGGCAGGAGGAGTGGACTGGTACATCATGCTAAATGGAGGGCAGTGGCAGCACATCAGACCATGCATGGCAGGAGGGAGAAGGCTAGTCCATGGATTCAGACAACAGAGGATAGGGAGGAGGTGGATGGGGCAGCAAGCTAGCCGTTCAGAGAAGGCGGGAAGGCCAGTGGTAGAACAACGGCCACACAGGGCTGTAATAAGGGAGCAGGGACATGGACTTGGACAATGGATGGCTAGAGGAGGGAAGGCAGGAGCAGCAGGCCCTGCTTCCAACCCCCACCATCCATTGTGATATGCATCTTACTTAACGTTAAAAAAAAACTAGAAATTTGCTGAAAAAAACAAAGATTACAGGGACGGTATAGTTAGACTCAGATTTCACTCATACACAACAAGTGAAATTCAGCAGTTTTGTTACCTGAGCTAACTATAACTTACACACATGTACTGCTAATGACCTCAGACATTATATCATTCATGACATGGTCAGTTACATCACTCATGACATCACTCATGATATCTCAAATGAGCTGTGAATGGAATGTAACTATAATCGCTAAAACTTTATTTAGTGATAGTGTCTGTATGTTAACACCCCTCTTTTTCCTTTTCATTCATGTAGGAACCATTATAATACGCAACATGCCCAGATTATTATGGCCGATAGCCTTTCACTTTAAAGTAATGTGTAGTCCATTGTTTATGTTGATGTCTGCAATTCTAAGTATGTTTATTATGAAAAAGTCACGTTGACGAACATACAGGTATGGCGGTCACAGGGCAAGATATGCTGAAATGACATTGTGTGCATATTAACACTCAAATGATATCACTGATGACATCATCTACATGATCATCTGATGCACCTCCTCACACCCTAAAATACAGACTACCATTCTCGAAACCATAGACACACCAATACTCGTACATCTACAATATTCTGTGCACTATGCATGCAGGCCTCTAATCAGCTACATAGCTTTGATACCGTCTTTTAAATACTCAGTTAGTACCTATGCAGTCTAGGAATCCTTCGGTCTGTCCCATGCACTTCTCCATTCAACCATCCAGCACTATCTACGTATCCTATCACTCTGCCAATACCTAAGCACTAATAAATTTAGCATGCACTCTCTTTGCAGCACTGAAATTACTCCAGTTATTAGTCATATACTTAAGGAATGGCCTAGCCACTAACACAAGTGCAGGTACAATATTTTGTACACTATGCATGCAGACCTCTAACCAGCTACATACTATTGATATGCTCTTCTAAATACCTAGTTAGTATGTATGCAGTCTAGGAATTCATCTGTCTGTCCCATGCACTTCTCCATTCACCCATCCAGCACTCTCTACATATCCTATCACTCCACCAATACCTAAGCACTTATAAATTCAGCATGCACTTTCTTTGCAACACTGAAATTACTCCAGTTATTAGTCGTATACTTAAGGAATGGCGTAGTCAAAAACACAAGTGCAGGTACAATATTTTCTACACTATGCATGCACACCTCTAACCAGCTACAAACTATTGATACGCTCTTCTAAATACCCAGTTAGTACCTATGCAGTGTAGGAATCCTCCTGTCAGTCCCATGCATTTCTCCAATCACACATCCAGCACTATCTACTTATCCTATTACTCCACCAATACCTAAGCACTTATACATTCACTATACACTCTGTTTGAAATACTGTAATTATTCTTGTTACTAGTCATGAACTTATGGAATGGCCTAGCTACTAACATAAGTAAATCTATAATATTTTGTGCACTATCCAAGCAGACCTCTAACTAGCTACATACTATTGATACACTCTTCTAAATACCCAGTTAGTACTCATGCAGTGTAGGAATCGTCCAGTCTGTCCCATGCACTTCTTTAATCACTTATCTACCACTATCTACTTATCCTATCACTCCACCAATACGTAAGCATTTATAAATTAAGTGTTCACTCTACTTGCAGCACTGTCATCATTCCAGTTGCTAGTGGTATTCTTATAAAATGACCTAGGCACCAACACAAGTACACATAAAATATTCTGTGCATAATCCCTGCAAATCTCTAAGAAGATAAATACTATTGGTCCACTCCATTAAATACTGAAGTAGTACCCATGCAGCGTAGGATACCTCCTGTCAGTCTCATGCAATTCTTCAATCACCCATCCAGCACTATGTTCTTATTGTATCAGTTTGCAAATACCTAAGCACTTATGGGGCAGATTTACAAGCACCCTGTGCCACCAGTACGTCACTTTTTGTAACGTAGTGATGGCGCCAGGCACTCCTTCATATTTAAAAGGAGAAGAAAAGCCACCCTGCGTGGTTTTTCCTCTCCTTGTAAATACGACCCCTTCATACACAGAACTTTGCGTTGAAGGGGCGTCCCATAGGTGTTTGCTGTGGGTGTTCCCACGCAACACCCATAGAACAAGACACATCTCCAGATTTATGAGATATCGTAAACCTGGAGATGTGTGTAAATGCTGCGCCATCCTAGAGTTGGTGTAGCAAGGCGCAACAAGGAGAATTGTTATAATTTCTCCTCATTTTTCCTCTTTCAATGCATGCTGCATTCCACAGCATACATTGAAAGAGTAAAATGCCTTTACTGATTGTTTTTGTGCGACACGACACAGACATCCTTGCACCATGGTGCAAGGGTGCCTGTGTCACCGCATGGCTGCAGTTTGTACAGCAGTGCAGAGGGAAGCATAGAATTGCAACATATTCATGTACATATGTCACATCCCTGTGCTTCGGAAGTGCCACAGTGCAGTGCAGCTAAAGAGCTTGCAGTGTCACGCTGCAGTACTTCCTCATAAATCTTCACCTATAAATTCACCATACACTACTAATCCATTCTTTCATTCAATCATGCTGTATACATATATTCAACCAAACGTTCACACATCACCTTGCAATTATAGTTCTTTCTTTAACCAGATAAGGTAGTTCTGATAAGAACTTTTTTTTTCTTCTTTTTCTTTTTTCTTTTTTTTAATTTTTTGAACAATTTAGTGTTTTTTCAAAAAATGAACCAAAAAAAGAACAAATAAAACAGGAAACATTTGGAATTACTTATCATTCATACCATAGAAATTCCTCCGTTATAGTTAGTTCTGCTAACTATAGCTCGCGCGCCCGCAATGCACTGCTGATGATGTCACATACTACTGGTCAGTGACATCATGACATCTCAAATGACATCACTATGTTTTCTTCTGTGAATATATATATATATATATATATATATATATATATATATATAAATGATCAAGCCCAGAGATGGCTGAAACTCATTGTGCTACAAAGCACTTGTTGATACCGCACGAATTCCTGAGTGAGCATCTTCTTCCTTACAGAGTGAGAATTAATCAATAGATCTTTTGATGTTTGGTAACTATATATATATATATATATATATATATATATATATATATATTCACTGAAAAAACCATGGGTTTCACACACGTTATAGTTAGGAATTAGCATTTAAAAAACCTTAGAAATTCAATGAAAAAACCAAAGGTTTCACACATGTTATAGTTAGCTGGACATTTCACTCGTAAAAAACCAATGAAATTTCCCCGTTATAGTTAGTTCAGCTAACTATAACTCGCGCGCCCGCAATGCACTGCTGATGACGTCACATATTACATCACTCATGACATGGTCACTGACATCACTCATGACATCACTGATGACATCTCAAATGACATCACTGATGACATCACTGATGCCATCATCCAGTGAATGTGTGTTTTTCTGAAAATTAAATATGTTTTATATTTATGTATATCTCAAGGTCAATGGAAGAATAAATGGGTATATAATTGTTTAAATGGATGCTTTTTTTAAAAAAAAAATTTGTGTAACTGACTGATTAAGGGTATTATAGTGAATACATGACTTACTGAGTAATGTTTAAATATGAAAATATCTGTATCAGTCTCTCACTTTGTGTATAAGTGGCTGCATGGGTTGGTGAGTAGCTTCATGGGTATCTATATAGGTAAATAGTTATTTTTTTAATTATCAGTCTGAGTGTCTGTATGGTTCGGTGGGGGGTATTATGTAGTGCATTGGTGCATGAATGAGTGATTCACTCTTTGTATGTGTTGAAGACAACATGTGTGCAGGACTGTATGGGTGGATGAGTGTGTGTATGGGTGTGTTAGTGAGTGAATGACTGTCTCAATAGTGTCTTTATGAGTAACTACATATCTATTAAACTAGTATATGTGAATATTGGTGTATATAAGTGAGTATATGTGACAGTGAGAGATTGAAAGAGTTCCTGTATGAATAAGTATGTGTTTCTATAAGTGTTTGTTTTTTAGACTAACTATGTGTAAGTTTCCGTAGAAGTAAGTGTGGTGGTGTGTGTATAACTGTATAAGCTAATAAATGTATGTTTGTTTCTTTATTAGCATGAGTGACTATGTGTGAGTAACTCTATGGATGAGTGGCATTGTGTCACAGGATGTATAGGTGTATGAGTACATATGAAGAGTGAGTGCATGTATGAATGACTGTATAGGACTGTTGGTGAATGAGTGGATGTGTATGTGGTTCTAAGAATTACTGAATAGGTTGTTGTAACTGATATTGGTATGTCCATTTTTTTGAAAATTTTAGTTTCTATTTTTGTATGTGTGTATCAAAGGTTATATTAGGGTGAGAGGAGGTCTGCCACTCTATCACAAGGATGATGTCATCAGTGATGTCATCAGTGATGTCATTTGAGATGTCATCAGTGATGTCATGAGTGATGTCAGTGACCATGTCATGAGTGATGTAATATGTGACGTCATTAGCAGTGCATTGCGGGCGCGCGAGTTATAGTTAGCTGAACTAACTATAACGGGGAAATTTCATTGGTTTTTTACGAGTGAAATGTCCAGCTAACTATAACATGTGTGAAACCTTTGGTTTTTTCATTGAATTTCTAAGGTTTTTTAAATGCTAATTCCTAACTATAACGTGTGTGAAACCCATGGTTTTTTCAGTGAATTTGCAAGGTTTTTTAAATGCTAATTTTTTTTTTTCATTTTCTTTTTTACATATTTTTATTATAATTTTCTATCCTTTTTTAAAGACTATGGTTAAATTTTATAAATTCTACAATATGTTTTTTTTTTACCATTTTTATAAAATAAACAGGTAAGATTTATTAGTATAACATATTGGTTTTTTTTTTCTTTTCTTTTTTTTCTTTTTTTTTTAACGTGCGCGTACGGTAAGCGCACATCTTGCTTTCATTACGTTAGATTTCTACGCTGTTTGCGTTCATTTACGCAATTTGCGTAGACGTACGTCGCGCGCGCACAGCGCGTAACGCGTACGCTGCACGCGCTTGTTACGCGGAAGTGAAGGGGCGTGCCTGTTTTGCGCATGCGCGCGTGTCTTTTTTACGCGCATGCGTACTTTTACCTTAAGCGCACCGTAAGCGTAACGTACGCGCACGGTGGGTCATGTGATCATGAAACACAACTTTTGATTGGTTGAAACTACTTTCAGTTCTAGAACACTCCTACACCACACCCATTCCCCTCATTTCTGCTTGTGATCCCTTAGGAGAAGGAGCTGAGTTGTCTTTGTGATACGATGGCAGAACAGCAGAACTCTTCTGAGAGTGAGGCTAGCAGCACTACCTTGAGGCAGAGAAGGAGGAAACAAAAGAGCTCTTTCATATGGGAGTATTTTTCTTTTCCAGAGGACAAGAAAAAGGTAAATGCACCCTTAGTGACTTGTAAGCTTTGTGGCCGTGTACTTTCAAGAGGGAATCCCAACAAGAAGTATTCCTTCGGGAAACACACCATGTTGAGACACCTTCAAGATGTACACGGTAGGACATTTGCTCGATATACTGAAGGTAACCCTTCAGTAAGTCAACCAAGCACATCCACAGCAGCTCAGCCTGGTCCATCATCTGCAGTGCCGAGTCCATCTTCGGCAGGTCAGCTGAGCCCTTCATCTGTGGGGGGAGCATCTCCTTTTTCTCATCCTCTGGAAATCAACCATCGGTTTTCGAGGGTTTTAGTTCGGTGCGCCACTTGTCATGATCTAATTGCTCATAGGGAGACCAGTGTTGCCCTAGTGAACAATTTAATAGATCAGCACATTTGTCGTAGAGACTAATATTCCCACTCTTTCTTTCCTCTGTCCCTGCATGAACACAACGGCTCTTTTAAGAGCCAACCTTACCTTTTAACATTTTTTAATATATTTTTTAAAACTTTTTTTTATTTTTTTTTACCGTACGCGTACGGTACGCGTAATTTTTTATTTTTTTTTAAAAACACTAAAAATCAATTATCACATTACAAGGTCCTTGAGAGACTACAATGATAAACTGAAAATGTGATTGTGGAGAAGTGGAAAAAACGCCACAATACATCTGGTTCCATTTCCTTTAGGCCAAATAGTAATTTTAAAATTCTTTTTTGATTAAATTTCCAATGGTAATCCAATAAAATTCTAAAGTTTAAATTGTACAGATCTCACCGATTCTCTGTAACATTTTGGTTTCCGAAAGATTAAATAATAATTAAATAAGTCCACAATACAACTGTTTACTTTTCCTCATGGCCAAATAGTAATTTTAAAAATCTTTTTTGAATAAATTTCCAATGGCAATCCAATAACATTCCAAAATTTAAATTGTGCAGATGTTACCGATTTTGTCTAAATTTTTGGTTTTCCAAAGTTTCATTAAAAATTTAAAAAGTCCACATTACAATTGGTTACCTTTCCATTAGGCCAAATGATAATTTGAAAAATATATTTTTTTTAAAATTCCAATGGTAATCCAATAAAATGGTAAAATTGTTTTGTACACATCTTGCCAAGTCTCTCTAAAATTTTGGTTTCAGGAAGATTAGATAGGAATTTGCTAAATCAAAAGGCAAACGTTGCTTGAAAATCAATTGGGAATCATTACACAGTGTCCAGCCTTTTTCACATTTAAGATAAACTGTGTAATGTCCAGAAGTAACAGTAGGTCCTTCATGGAAAATTATTGCAACTGTTCCAAAAGTTTTTCCTGAAATTGATAATTGCTGTCCTGTAAACTTCTTTATTAAAGTATCTAATTTTGAACCATCAGCTTTACATCGTTGCATCATTAAAATTACATATTGTCCGTATTCCTTTAAAATTAACGTTGAAAACATTTCAGATTTACACTCACTGCATTCCATGCTATGATTAGCATCTTTAACTAATTTAGCAAAAGTGACTGTTTTACTTTCTGGCAATGTTAAATAAATAAACCTTTCAGAATCAACATTAGAGCCACATATATTGTAACAGTTTTCACAACTATGTTCCCATTTATAAGAGAGACCAAACAAATTATCAATGGCAACCCCTTCTTCTTCCAGTACCTGAAGAAAAAACATCAAGAATTCCTGTGCGTCTTGCTGTACATTTTGAGAAAACTGTGTTCGTCATGAACATACATCTAAAAGTTTTCTAATTTCAGTAGCACTTTCTATTTGAGTTTTATCATTACTCAGCTTTTGAAAAAGGAGACTCAACTCAGAACAGAATCTTTTTCCCTGATTTACTATTATCTGCTCTTGCACACTTTCCAGATAAAAAGCAACATTCAGCACTACATTAGCGTAGCAGTTGACACCAAAGCTATTTTCAAAATGACATCCTACAACCTGTTCTTCATTTTCCTTTTTCTTTTTGCTTGCAATTACATCACTCCTCTTTTTTTTCCTCCTCTCTACATCTTCATTACAGATATTCTCATTTCTCCTTTTACGAGAAACTACACGTTTCTCCAACACAGGATACTGACCTAAATGAGGAGCATAGCTTCTTCTTAATCTATTATACTCTTTTACACAATTTGTATCAGCACTAACTTTAGAGTCATCAAAGTCTATCATGAATAAACCAGATAATGTTTTCACTCGTGACAAAGCTACATAAGCCATACCTTCTTTGAACACAGTTGAACCAATGTTCACAAAAGCACAATCTACAGTCAATCCTTGAGACTTGTGAATAGTTACAGCATATGCTAGAGAAAACGGAAACTGCTTCCTACGTACATATAAGTCTTTCACAAGCATGAAACGAACTGAACAACGACAAATATCTTTAACTTCTTCTATCTGATCAAATTTTATTTTTAAACATTCAATTCCATCTTTTTTCTGATAATTAATAAAACCCACAACTCTTCCCATAGCTCCATTAACTAAACCCTTTTCAACATCCAAATTTCTCCTTAAAAATACTCTACAGTTCATGCAAACATATAGATTTTTTTCTAATCCAGCTGTTTTGGAAATGTTCTTCTCTAGTGAATCCAATTTATTTTTCAGTGTGCCTGTTAATGTGATAGTAATTCTTCCATCTTCAATTTTGTCCACTGCTTCCAATTTCCTGATATCTTCCTTTTCCAATTTTAAAAGCTCCTCATTGAATATTGAGCATTCACGTAGAGTTGGCATTAAGCAGATGACACTTTTCTTTTCTGCAATGTTCTTGTATATCTTCTCTGCAACTATTTCTTCTTTTGGAAATAAATTATGTAGCAGCCGACTCTGTAATGCTTTTTTGCCAACTTCTGTGAGTAGTCCAATCCTGATATCTTTCAGAATACTTCCATATTCTTCATCATTTGCTTGCCTCATATTAGTAGTAAGTTCCTTGTACTCAAAGAAGGACCAAATATTTGCATTACCAATGCTTCCCAATGACTTCTTTGTGTCTTCATGTGTCACAGTATTAAACACTGGTTGTCCTTTAACTGGAGTAAGCTGTAGAAGATCCCCACATACAATGACATGTTTTCCACCAAATAACACGTCATAGTCTGTCCTTAGAATTTGCTGCATTCTTAAATGCACAAAGGCAAGCATTAAGTTTGATACCATGCTCACCTCATCAATAATGAGAACTTGCATCTTCTTCAATACTCTTGAAACTTCCAAGCATGCTTCTCCAGTTAGCTTGTTGTATTGTATTTTGTTCTCATGCTCCACTGGTAACATTAGCAAACGATGTAAGGTGATTCCTTTTATGTTATATGCTGCTAACCCAGTTGGAGCAGTAACCACACAAGACAAAGTAGAATCCGTTTTTTGCTGTAGGTAGCTTCTGATGACTTTTATTAGGAAACCTTTTCCAGTTCCAGCTTGTCCGCTTACATACATCCTGATTGGATGAAATGATGTGCATGAGCACTCTTTTTTTTATGTAGAAATCCGTGATCAAGTTTGTTTCTGATCTCTTCATAAATTTGTTGCTGCTCTTCGTTCAGTTGTCTTTCCAAATTTTGTAAGTCTATAAATTCTTCTTGAGCTTGATTCATAGCCGTTTCCACTTCATTCATGGCTATTGATGCTTCATTTTCAACGATTGGTTGTCCTAGGGGATCTTGACTGAGTGTTCCTGAACTTTGGCTGTCCTGAGAACTGTCTCTAGCTACTTCTGCTGCAATTGTAGTTTCCTGTTCAATTTCTTCATTTAACATTTGCAGATAAGTTGTGAATGTATTGCATTGTATGCTGTCTTTGCAAGCATTAAATGAATCTTCATAGCTTTGAAATTCTCCCAGTAGTTCATCCTCTGTACGCCATGGTTTAAACAGCTGTAAAAGAGCCAAGTAGTAAAATTCCTTTTTGTCAGTAGTGTCGCAACTCAGCTTCCGGTGATTTATCAAACTTCCTTTTGTTTGCTTCACCAAACATCCTTCCTCACCAATGACTTTATATTTTCCATTTTTGATGTCTTCTGCGGCTTTCCGTGAATAAATGTAGTTCTGCAGCACTTCATAGAGACACATGTTCTCCAGATGTTGACTTCTCTTGGGATAATATGTGTCCAACATGTTTGATTTCAAAATATCTGTACTTTCTGGGTCATTCTCGGCCAAATATTCAATTTCTCCAACAGATTTCAGTACCCGATTTCTCATTGCTGCAAGGCCTAAACTTGCCCAAATTATTCTTCTTGATTTAGAGTAGAGACTTGCAGAAGATAACCTATCTGAACATTCGTAGGATCCAATTTCTCGATGCGATAACATCTTTAAACTGAAACTGTTCAGCTTCTTACTGACAGTCTTCTCGTGAGAAATCTCTTCCCACATTTCCTTCAATTCCGTTTTCTCAGCTACATACTGTATATCCATGTTAGCATTCCACATGGATAAAATGACTGGGTTGTAGTCATTTATATTTTTTGATTCTTCTTTTCTTTTTAGGTTGTAGGTATTCTTAGGTGATTTTCTTGTAATAGTATGTCTCACAGATGACATAAAACTGTTTACTCTTCCATTTGAAAGAACAGGTCTAGGAAATCCAAATCGACATTTAGTGTAGTATTTTTCTTTGCTCTTGTATTTCCGTCAACAGTTTTTTCCACACCGATGACTTTGGAAACGTAAAACTTGCTCCTTTAACTTTTTCTCTTCTGTGCTTTTTGGTATAGCACATGTTGCATATTCTTCAATGTAAGATAACACTGCTTCATCAGTATCTGTTCCAAACTTTGGGGCATCCTTGATCCACAACAGCATATGAATATGAGGAGCACCTCTTGCCTGGTACTCTTTTCTCCAAAAGAAATCCACTACTTCTCCAAGAGGTGGATTTTTTTTATTGCAGATGAAGGACATCATAGCCTCAAATCTATGATTGAAATATCTGCAAACATTAACCGGATCCAATGAGCACAGTTCTCCTGCTGTCTTGTATTCGATGTTTTTAATGTTTGAATTTGCCTCTCGTAGAATATCCAGTAAATCCTCCCAAGCGTACTCGGCACAGCTTAGGGTAAGGAACCATGTTGGTGTTCCTAAATTCCGTAACATTCACCATGGCGTCGGTACCAATATTCATTTGTCCCACGCTGACAAGCCATCAGATTGATCAGTTGTGTTTCCAAATGATCATCTCGGTGCTGCACTTTCTCCATAAAATCCTTAGCAGACACATTTTGTAAATGTACTCCACTTTTTAAAATGTGATTTACTGCATATGATAATGCAGACAAGTCGCTTTCAAATAAAAGATGGAACAAATAAGGAATACTTTGTCGAAATCTGGGATCTTCTGCATATAGTCTTGTAGTCCGATACTCAGAAGCTGGAATCTGTTCTGGACGTTCATCTTATCGTCCTCCTTTTCCTTTAGGAAACAGCTGGGGAAAACATCGAGCTTCCAAGCTCTCCTCCCATACACTCACGGGAGTTCCTTTTGCTTTCTTCATCTGAAATAGATCAATATTGTCTCCCATAGCTTCTTTTGAATGTAGAGGATGTATGCTAAAATGTTCATAAATTTCTTCTTCCTATGACTTGTCCACTTTTTCAATTTGTCCAGTTGGTGTTTCTGTGTCTTCTTGTAAATCTTCTTCTTCTTCTTCTATATAAATTGATTCATACCATTTGTTATTCCTTTTCAAATACAAATTTGCTCTTTGTACTTTCCGTACATCTACCAGCTCCTGCCAAATCTTCCTATTCTTTGTAGGTACACCATTAACCAGAATAACTAATGGTTCAGTTTCCAAAGTATCTGCATCAATAGTTTCCATATTTTTTTTCAAATCCAAGGGCAAATACACCACTCTACCTTTTAAACCTCTCAGTAAATCTGAAGGAGGTAATTTACCAGTTTTGGGCTCCATACGTACTATGGTCTGGAACGGATGAACACATTGAATAAGTATAGACTCATATGTATTTAATTCAGAAAGTTCGGCAGGAATAACATCCAATTCTAAATTATTATGTACAGCTCTGGTCGGCATTCTATTTTCCTCTAACTTGTTGTAACAGTATTTACAAATACGCTGATCTTCACCCAATTCAAAACAATTTTCTAGAAATATATATGTGACAAAATCTTTCCACTTATAATTATCTTCATTTTCACTCTTTCTGTAGAGATCAACATTCCTAGTTTGTTTTCTATAATGAGTTCTGCAGCAACAAATACAAGTAATATTTGGTCTTTCATTAGAGATTTTTTCAAATTTTGTTATGTGATCATTAAATGTCTTACTTACAGAGGGTTCTACATTCTCTTCCACTTCTTCCTCATTTACTGTGTCCTTTTCTGCACTGTTTTGTTCAGGACCAAAGTAACAAAACTGAATTTCATCAACAACCTTCTCTACATCTGATACCGATCCACGGAACAGAGCCCTATTCAATTCATCTAACTTTATTGCTGGACTTTTAGCAAAATACAACCGTCTCACAAACTTTCTCATTTCAGTATGATGAACAGCCAGCATCCTAAAATGATGGAAAACACTATAACACACTTTTCTAGATAGACAAGCCAGAGAATGACCCTGCAAACCAGTATTCTCTCTCACTCTGCATGGATCTAGACTTTGAAGCACCTTAATCTTCTGTTTTACTCTTTTTTTACTATATTCTCTTAGAAACTCACGAAATTTATCAATAGATTCCTGACGCACAGTGCAAATACTACTACAATTCCAAGTGTACACTGGGGCTTTAGGACGTCTCCCCATAGCCTCATCCGCCATCACTTGTACCTCATCTCTTGGAACCATTATCTCCTTCTCCATTATGCAACCATTTTTCACTTCATAAGCACGACCTCTGGTGTCAACTGCATGCAGCAAACTATTACTTTGAAAATAACTCTCTTCATTAAAAAAAGCTTCACTACTTGAACTATGCATCCATTTTCCTAAAAACACTTTACAAAAGTTTGTTCTGTTCACTACTCTCTTCCTTTTGCTTTGTGATTTCAGTACATTAACCATTTTATCTAATGTACGCATCCTATTCAAAATTAAAATGAATAGTTTCCTTTTTAATTCTAATGCCTTTGCTGCAATGGCTTCAATTTCTTTTTTTCTCTTGTAATATTTTGCCTTTTGCTTATATTTCTTCACATCCTTTATCAAATTGGACATAACTCTTCTCTCAAACATTTTTCTACGTATCTCTTTAAACGCTGTTTTTCTGTTTAAGTTAATCTTTGTTGTTGCAGAAGGTATATTTGCATTAACTAAATTCTCAATTTTTTCCTGTTTTTTTCTATTGAAAACATTCTTTCCAGTACAGACATTTTGTACATTTTTCCTTTTTTTGAAGATGTTCTTTAAAAAATCTTTTGTCTGCTTACCAGAAGACTTGTTCTTTTTCCCAACATGAGCATCTCCAACTAACTTAGGTCCTCCAGTTGTCTTCAAATATAGGTTTTTTTGTGGTCTTTCTGTAGTCTGGATTTTGTAGGCATCTTAAATTTTGTTCACTGCTCTTCAGCAATACCTGAAAAAAACTAAAATAAAATTCCTTTATTTTATTTAAATATATTACTACATTTTTTATGATCTTTTCAAATCTTAAAATACTATGTACCCCTTTCCTACAAGTGAAAATCACAATAACACCATCACAAATTAAATACCTAAAAACAATTCCTGTGTGCACACAGAGTCATGGTTTGAAATTAGGCAGAAAACGAAATTTCTTTGCCAATTGCAAAGCATACTTTCTACTACTTTTTTGGCAAGTGATAAGTACTTTTACAGTCTGACACATTTTAAATCCACTTTTCAGATTCTGAAAACATCACATGTCCAAACTGCTTTTTCAGACCAGCACCATGTGTAACCTCGGTGACTGACTACACTCCAGCAAGGGCAACCAGCCTTAGTGATGCTGAATGTATTTGCATTACTGACTGAAACCTCAAACCCCACTCGGTTGTGAATACTGTGCATGATTCCACAGGATAAGCAGCTGGCTGTGTGTTAAGAGTCTGCTTCTGCATACAAAAAAATGGCTCCCCCTTTCCATCTAATACAAATGTAAAATCACCAGAGCAATACGCAATAAATCTCTGCCTGTAATTCCTATTTGCACACAGAGTCATGTTTTCACATTAGTCACAAAACGAAATTTCTTTGCCAATTTGAAAGCACACTTACTACTCTTTTTTTTGGCAAGTGATAAACACTTTTACAGACTGACACATTATGAATCCACTTTTCAGATTCTGATAAAAGCACATGTCCAAACTGCTTTTTTCAGACCAGCACCATGTGTAACCTGGGTGACTGACTACACTCCAGCAAGGGCAACCAGCCTTAGTGATGCTGAATGTATTTGCATTACTGACTGAAACCTCAAACCCCACTCAGTTGTGAATACTGTGCATGATTCCACAGGATAAGCAGCTGGCTGTGTGTTAAGAGTCTGCTTCTGCATACAAAAAAATGGCTCCCCCTTTCCATCTAATGCAAATGTAAAATCACCAGAGCAATACGCAATAAATCTCTGCCTGTAATTCCTATTTGCACACAGAGTCATGTTTTCACATTAGTCACAAAACGAAATTTCTTTGCCAATTTGAAAGCACACTTACTACTCTTTTTTTTGACAAGTGATAAACACTTTTACAGACGGACATATTATGAATCCACTTTTCAGATTCTGATAAAAGCACATGTCCAAATTGCTTTTTTGAGACCAGCACCATGTGTAACCTGGGTGACTGACTACACTCCAGCAAGGGCAACCAGCCTTAGTGATGCTGAATGTATTTGCATTACTGACTGAAACCTCAAACCCCACTCGGTTGTGAATACTGTGCATGATTCCACAGGATAAGCAGCTGGGTGTGTGCTAAGAGTCTGCTTCTGCATACAAAAAAATGGCTCCCCCTTTCCATCTAATGCAAATGTAAAATCACCAGAGCAATACGCAATAAATCTCTGCCTGTAATTCCTATTTGCACACAGAGTCATGTTTTCACATTAGTCACAAAACGAAATTTCTTTGCCAATTTGAAAGCACACTTACTACTCTTTTTTTTGGCAAGTGATAAACACTTTTACAGACTGACACATTATGAATCCACTTTTCAGATTCTGATAAAAGCACATGTCCAAACTGCTTTTTTCAGACCAGCACCATGTGTAACCTGGGTGACTGACTACACTCCAGCAAGGGCAACCAGCCTTAGTGATGCTGAATGTATTTGCATTACTGACTGAAACCTCAAACCCCACTCGGTTGTGAATACTGTGCATGATTCCACAAGATAAGCAGCTGGCTGTGTGCTAAGAGTCTGCTTCTGCATACAAAAAAATGGCTCCCCCTTTCCATCTAATGCAAATATAAAATCACCAGAGCAATACACAATAAATCTCTGCCTGTAATTCCTATTTGCACACAGAGTCATGTTTTCACATTAGTCACAAAACGAAATTTCTTTGCCAATTTGAAAGCACACTTACTACTCTTTTTTTTGGCAAGTGATAAACACTTTGACAGACTGACACATTATGAATCCACTTTTCAGATTCTGATAAAAGCACGTGTCCAAACTGCTTTTTTCAGACCAGCACCATGTGTAACCTGGGTGACTGACTACACTCCAGCAAGGGCAACCAGCCTTAGTGATGCTGAATGTATTTGCATTACTGACTGAAACCTCAAACCCCACTCGGTTGTAAATACTGTGCATGATTCCACAAGATAAGCAGCTGGCTGTGTGCTAAGAGTCTGCTTCTGCATACAAAAAAAAGGCTCCCCCTTTCCATCTAATGCAAATGTAAAATCACCAGAGCAATACGCAATAAATCTCTGCCTGTAATTCCTATTTGCACACAGAGTCATGTTTTCACATTAGTCACAAAACGAAATTTCTTTGCCAATTTGAAAGCACACTTACTACTCTTTTTTTTGGCAAGTGATAAACACTTTTACAGACTGACACATTATGAATCCACTTTTCAGATTCTGATAAAAGCACATGTCCAAACTGCTTTTTTCAGACCAGCACCATGTGTAACCTGGGTGACTGACTACACTCCAGCAAGGGCAACCAGCCTTAGTGATGCTGAATGTATTTGCATTACTGACTGAAACCTCAAACCCCACTCGGTTGTAAATACTGTGCATGATTCCACAAGATAAGCAGCTGGGTGTGTGCTAAGAGTCTGCTTCTGCACAAAAAAATGGCTCCCCCTTTCCATCTAATGCAACTGTGAAATCACCAGAGCAATACGCAATAAATCTCTGCCTGTAATTCCTTTTTGCACACAGAGTCATGTTTTCATATTAGTCACAAAACGAAATTTCTTTGCCAATTTGAAAGCACACTTACTACTCTTTTTTTTGGCAAGTGATAAACACTTTTACAGACTGACACATTTTGAATCCACTTTTCAGATTCTGATAAAAGCACATGTCCAAACTGCTTTTTTCAGACCAGCACCATGTGTAACCTGGGTGACTGACTACACTCCAGCAAGGGCAACCAGCCTTAGTGATGCTGAATGTATTTGCATTACTAACTGAAACCTCAAACCCCACTCGGTTGTAAATACTGTGCATGATTCCACAGGATAAGCAGCTGGCTGTGTGCTAAGAGTCTGCTTCTGCATACAAAAAAATGGCTCCCCCTTTACATCTAATGCAAATGTAAAATCACCAGAGCAATACCAAACAGCTTTCTGAGACCAGCAACATGTGTAACCTGGGTGACTCACTACACTCCAGCAAGGGCAACCAGCCTCACTAATGCTGAATGTATTTGCATTACTGAGTGCAACCTCAAACCCTTAAAGTATTCCTTATTTTTACCAGTACACCTTAAATTTTCGTGAAAACTTAGTCCATATTATTTTACATGTTCCTCACATTTAAATTTCTCCCAAAACAGAAAATAATAAACACAACTTCAACAAAAGGAATTCCAATTCTATTATTCATTTCTTAATTTACCATATACATCCCCTCTCAAACTCTAAACTCACCTTTAAAATTAGTTAGTTGTAAAAAAAATGTGGCACTCAAACAGCAGATTATCAGAGCCAGGATCTCTCTTCTGTACACCTCTCTCCTCTAAGCAGAACCAGATAATGGCAAACTTTCCCTCTCTTTTTTCACACATATACATGTTAATTTCAAATCTCAGTGCTTCCCCCTTTTTTTCAAATGTAATCACACATTTCTATTGGTTGAAAACCAACCCTTTTCCAAAAGTACCCTTCCCCCAACTTGACTTCTGCCTAGTACCCTTCCCCCAACTTGACTTCTGCCTGCTACCATAGCAACAGCTCTTGAAACACTGCTGTGCAGAGTTAGGTCAGAAGTTCACCAAACAATGTTTCAATTCCAAAGAGCAGGAGTGCTTGACTTTTCAAACCTAACAGCAAATCCATAGTATTGTTCTTTAGTAACACATTTTTCTGTACCAATACAAAACATGCTTCTATAAATTTACACATACAGCCTAGTTTTTATTCTAGAATGGTATGAAACAGCCAATCAGTTCTTTTTTTAATAAAAAAAAAATATGTATGCCTCCATTTCCAAACTGTCTTTCATTTCTTTTTACCATTTTACTGAATTACACCTCCTGAGTGCATCCAGTTCTCCTTTGAAGATGTTCACAGTGTGGATTGTAGGGCACAGCTATGTATTCTGGAGTGAAAAGTATGCAGAGAAAACAGATATGGTGAGAGACCTTGCTTTGCCAAATGTAGACATTAAATGGATTGGTCAGAGAGGGTTAAAGTGGCACCAATTGATGCCATTGGTGAAATCCTTCATGCAAATCCAACACCCTGACCTCATAATAGTGCACTGTGGTGGCAATGACCTAGGCACTTTGACTGGGGTAGGTCTGGAAATGCTTATGAAGGACACCTTTGCACAACTGTTTTCACTTTTCCCTAAAACTGCCTTTGTGTTTTCTAACATATGCCAAAGGCAAAAATGGAACTGGTCCAATAATTTTTGTCCGCAGATTGACAAAGCAAGAAAGCACGTCAACAAATCTGTTTCTGCTTTCCTCCGTGACTATGGTATGGGTTCCATTTACCACAACAACTTGCGTTACGACATGCAAGACATTTATAGAGGAGATGGTGTACACTTCACTGAGGAAGGGAACAGAGTCTTCCTCTTGAACCTTAGACTCTGCATCGGTACTTACTTGTAGGTACCAATAAAAAATCACTTCATAAACACAACGGCTCTTTTTAGAGCCCCCTAATATCTAAACACTTATATCTGCATTTCATTTCTTTTTTTTATTTTTTTTACCATACGCGTACGGTGAGCTAACCGTACGCGTACCCCGCGATTTTTTTTAAAATCAATAAATGTTTTCTTTGTACTTTTGTACTTTTCTGTCCTTCTTTGACCCCCTTACAAATGTTAGGGGGTCTGTAACTCTCTTCCTTGCCCCCTTTTCAAGATATCACCCTTTTTTACCGGAGTGAAATACACAAAATGGCGGCCGCCGCTTCCTGGTTTCGACCGATTTGAATGTTTACTAAGATCTAAGAGCCAATCAGAATCTCGCTCGCGCACGTCACCGTACGCGTACGGTAAGCGCACCGAAAGCGCACCGTAAGCTGGCTCAGATATATATATTGATTTAAAGGCTATCTACTGAACAGATTTACACCTAACCTACAAAAGGCACTTCCTTGACCTGAGGACTACCTCTCTGCCAAATTTCATTAAATTCTGTTCAGCCGTTCGGGCTGTAGCTGTGTCTAAAGGTCCTATGGAAAAATGCATGGGAAAAACGCGTTTTGGGTCCCCCCTTTTATCTCAGCCCCCG
Source organism: Triturus cristatus (assembly GCF_964204655.1). Lineage (NCBI taxonomy): Eukaryota > Metazoa > Chordata > Amphibia > Caudata > Salamandridae > Triturus > Triturus cristatus. The sequence goes on from NC_140581.1 coordinate 649,884,480, forward strand.
CTTGGCGACTCCCCCCGAGACTTTCAGGGTAGGAGCGGAGCGTAGCGCCCCACCTATTTTGAAAAATTCGCGAGGATTCGTCGACCAGCGCCAAAGTTATTCAAAATAGAATGTTGCGGATTTCCTATGGAAACGTGGTCCTAACTATAACTACCTACTGGCGACCGCCAGTAGGTAATATATATATATATATATATATATATATATATATATATATATATATATATATATATATATATATATATATATATATATATATCCTCCAACTGTTTCTATCCCTTGCTTGGAGATGCACTCAATAACCAAGCAGGACCCCATCGATGGTAACAGAGTCCTTTAATGAAGCAAAAACCGGCATTTCTTTTCCAAATGTCTTCAAAAAGCCCTACACGTTTCAGTGCTCCTGCACCTTGATCACGGGCTGGTACTTTAGTGTTCTGCAGATTATATATATATATGTATTCACTGAAAAAAACAGAGGTTTCAGGGGCGATATAGTTAGTTGGACATTTCACTCATACAAAACCATAGAAATTACCCCGTTATAGTTAGTTTAGCTAACTATAACTTGGGCGCCTGCAATGCACTGCTGATGACGTCACATATTACATCACTCATGACATGGTCAGTGGCATCACTCATGACATTATTGATGATATCTCAAATGACATCACTGATGACATCACTGATGACATTATTCTTTTTTTTTCTTTTTTTTTTCCGTTTTATTTTTAATCCTCATATGCCTCAAGGAAAGATAACTAGATTCCATTTGCACACCTGACTGAAAGTAACCATGTCCCTCTGTATTTGCGTGCTGGAAAACCGGAAAAAGGGAGGGGAGGTAAGGATGATCTGCTCCGAGACTTTGTGGCCCAGATTTTTTGAGAGCGTCACAACCCACCTCCACCTTCCCGCTTTTCCCTCCACTGCATTCCCCGTAGCGTCTGAGCGCTGTTTGGGAAGCATCAGTGGAGAGACACCAGGGTAGGTGGACGAGGCTTAGCAGGCGTAATCATCGGATATTAGTAAATGTTTTGCTGCTCGCACCACTCTAAAGCAGGAGACCAGAAATGATGATTCTTAAAAGCTCTCATATCTAACCCAGCCACATATTTGATAGAAAGCACCCAATCAGAGAATTTGGGAGGAGATGTAGCTATCCATTGCTTACAGATCTCTCTGCGTGCCAGTAGCATGGTGTAAAAGAACAGCTTAGAATTATTCTCTGTGACCTTTTCCAAGGAGTCCACACAACCCAAGATAACCGTCAAGATGCTTACCTTAATATCAATGTCTAGCATCTTGGACAGAGCACTACTCAAGTCTTTCCAAAATGACTGGATCTCAGGACATTCCAGAAACATATGTACATCGTCTTCTTTCAGGCCCCCGCACTTAGGGCATGCCACATCACCTCCTCTTCCAAACTTTGACAACCTCTGTGGTGTCCAATAGGCTCTATGGATGGAGAAAAGGTGATTCCTTCTTAGATGCGCAGATTTAACTGTTTTAAAAAGCATAGACATTGATACTTGCCACTTATTTTCCAGCGAGGACCCCGGCAAGCATCTTCCCCATAGCTCTGTTGGAAGAGTAAAAGCACCATCTTCCAATTCAACCATCAGCCAATAGATCATGGCCAGCTCCTTTTTAATAGTTACTTCTTTCATAAGTGTATCTTCCAGATCATTCTGTTCTCCTATTACAGTGGTAGGATCTTGACACCAGCTTTGTATTTGGATATACTTGAAATTGGATACCTGGTGGTTCGATAGCTGATTGCAAGTATCCCAGCTTATTAGTTGAGCTTCAGGCAAAATATGGTTCCATCTTGTTAGGCCTGCCTCTTTCAATGGTCTAGTTAGGATATCTTTAGCCCAGCCCGGTGAGCCTGGTGAGTCCCAGATGGGAGCGATGGAGCTATAGTATGGTATCTTTCTGACCCTATACCAAGTCTCAGCCAGGCCTTTCAGGATCTTCAGCCTGACTTTCTTAAAGTATTTGGGGTCAGCATATTTGAACAAAAAACCCTGGCTGGCTCCAGGCTCCTGTCTTACCATAGTATCTAACAGCCTTCCAAGTTCCGATATTGTGGGAGTGTTAAAAAGCATCTTTCCATTTTTTAGTAGGAATGCCCATGAATAAAATAGCAAATCTGGCAATGCTAAACCACCTTTATCGACCCTTCGTCTCAATTTCTTCCAGGCTATTCTTGGGCCTTTACTTGCCCAAATAAAAGTACTTATTTGGCCCTGCAGTTTTTTAAGTGCTTCTTTTTCAAATGGTGGAGGAATAGCATCAAACAGAAAAGATAGTTTAGGGAGCACCATCATTTTTATTAAATTGACTCGGCCAAGCAAAGTAAGTTGAAGGTGTGCCCAGATTTTTAAACATTCATTAATCTCTTTCTTTGCCTTCTCGAAATTCATTTTTATTAGTTTGAGGAAATATGAATTTTTATGGTCAATTGTGTCCCCTATCTTAGACCCCAACGGCTCCATGTACATGCTACAAGTACATGTATGTTCCCTCCAGTTCCAGCTATGAAGACGCAAATACATGTGTGTCCAACGTCCACATGTTCTCTTTCTGCTCCGCCATGAATGGGTCGAATATTCCATTCCTAAGTATGATTGGCCACCGACTTTATATGGTTCACTTTTCACGTTTTACAGTTCAGGCGAGCAGGCCCTGAATTCTGCCATCAAGCCTTTTCCTACTTCTGCCTCTGAAATGCTCCAGCTTGGACCTGCATCTGTATCCATGAACTTTGTCCTACTCCCTGCGCGGCTAACGGTGCCTGACGCGGCCTGTTGCCTGCCAAAAACTGTATTCAGCCTTCAAGTTATCTGCTCCGCTCCTCATCCAATGCATTCCTGTCTAGTAGTTTAGGTAAACATCCTTCCAGCTACCGAGCAAAGAGCTTGGCCTCGCTGTCTTTATGCAAGTAATTCATAGCCCCTGTTACCATGGAAGATTCCTGCCCCCTCGCATCTCATGTAGACACATAGACGCTTGTACATGCACTAACAGTCAGTATAGAATAGATTCCGTCCGAGAGACCTTTTCTTTTGGATAAAACAGTTCCTTAAACAAAGATATTAGATACGATTTGGGATTAGGTTGACCTGACCCCCCCAGACTTTTGTCTCCACATGTAGAGCTAAATGTCAATTCCCCTTCACCCTCTAGTTGCACGTCAATCACACGTCATGCGGCTGCGCGCGCATCTCTGCCAAACATTTCTGCTGACACTGCAGGATTCTCTTATGGATCCACCCACTTGTGACATCATTTTAAATGACGTTTCTAGTATACGCCTGTTATTACGCCCATTTTCATTACGTATGTGTATTCTTATCTGTATTATCAGCTGTTACGCCTCCTGCATCTGTCTTAATGCAATGCTTTTCATATATATATTGTTACTTGTCAATAATGTATTGCCTATCCCTTCCTGAACCTTCGTGGTGATGGAATAAGATTGCCTGGTTCGAACTATGATTCCTTTGTAAGGAATAAAGCCCTTTTCAGAACCTCTAATACCACGGATTCTGCCTCTTATTTTGACTGAGTTATTCTTACTAGACTTTACCGCATAAAAATAGTACAGGTAATTTAAATATTTACCACATAAATTGGCGCCCGAATAGGGACACTTTCTCATCTCACGCGCCGGAGGTGCGTTGCAGGCCCGGTCCCCTGCCACAGCTGGACGGACAAAAACGCGTACCCGCAGGATTTCCTGTATCTCCCTCCGGCCAAGCGGGGGTGACTGAGGCTGCGATCAACACCCAGACGAGGCGGTGAGACGTGCGAAGTATCCCGACCAGAGCCTAGCTGAGAGAGCAAGATCCGAGGTATACAGAGGCCCACCAGGTTCCGAAGTTTCCGAGTCGAGTCCAGTCCGGTCCAGTTCAGTTCAGTTCCGAGGCCTTCCGTTCCGTGCTACCCGGTGAGTACCATTGCTGGGGAGGCAGTTAGATGTGCACATTGGTTTGTGCCGGTCCTGACGGGTTTGGGTACACAAATCCGGTCTGCACTGTTTTAGCAGTGTATCTGTACTGTTTAGCAGTATATCCAGTATGTTCATGTATATAATCTAGTATTATCTAGTATTAGTATTATGTCAGTAGTTAGTTTTCTCTTAATTATCATTGTTCGTTAAATGTTAAATGTTAAATGTTTTACTGTGTTCAAAAAATTGTGGTATGAATGAGTGTTCATTATTGTGTTTTTCGTATTAATTGTGTTCAAGTCCAGTTTGAGTAAGAATCAAGTAGCAAGGTTTAAAGATGCCGTTCTTTTCAAAATTAAGACAGATCAAAACTAGAAAAGGAGTACTCGAAGAAGCTGTTCCCATTCCACCTAGGGATACTCCAGGGTATTTTATGTACCATAAGCATGGCCTAGATGCCGTATTATATCTTGATTTATGGGTGGACTACACCAAGGATTTAGCAGAGAGTCAGAGATGGCCCGCAGCTGGGACATGGGATGCAGATTGCATCATGAGAGTAGAAGAAGAATTATGGAAAAAGAAAGCCAGACAGTCACAGAATGATGCCATTGAACTATGGCATAAAGAATCGCATAGGCGCACAGAGAAAGCGCTCAGACTGGAAGAGAAAAGTAGGGAGAACTTAAATAAAGCCCGAGAAAATATGTTAATTGAGGAAGGTACCCGAGTAAAAACAGAACAAGTAGACAGACAACGAAACACTCTTATGAATGGTATGTATCCTCTTTTGGCCGAAAGATTTGCCACCCCCTTTACTCCCGATTAAAGCACATCCCAAGACCGCAAAAGATATTTTCCTTTCCTCCTATTTAGACGATGTAGCTCCCCAATATGTTAATGTTCCACCACACACACCACCTGTCGATGGTGCTCAACGCCGAGATCATCCGCCCCCAACTCCGCAACCACAAACTCCTCCGCACAATCCAACTTTTCCTGCATCCACAGTTTCTACCTTACATCCCACAAACCCTTTTATGCCTAGCACCTCAGAAGGTGCGACAGGAGGTGCGGCAGCAATTTTTGCCACACCACCATTACGAAGCAAATCGTCTCTTAGAGATTTAGCAAACCAACGTACACCACAAATAGCAACGTCCGACATGTTTAAGGAACATCTTGTAGATTGTAGATATGATCCAGTGCCCGGTAAAAATGACAGAATGCTGCTATCATCACTACGTATACGACGAGCTTCAACGTATTTAACGACATTACCAGGAATGATTAAACATTTAGACAATATATATCGCTTTGTCCAAACAGGGCAAGGCCCTGAAAGTATTGACGAAGCCATGGAATACCAGAAAGTGGATGTACAGAGACTACTGTTACGCTTCTTCATAAACTGCTTGATCAGAGACAGAGATAGGTCCGAGGTAGATCAGGATGAAATGCAAGTCCTTACCAGATGGGGTCAGAATATATCAGAGGGAAAACACGATAAACAGACATGTATAGTAGCTATGTGCCGAAAGATCCGCAAGGAAGTAGAACGAACACATAAAGCCAGATCGGAGGCAGACAAAACTGAATCAGAGGGAGAGGAGGAGGAAGAATCAGAAATGCCCACAGGACAATTAGAAACGATTGCTTATGTAGGTAGGGGAAGACCTTGTAACAATACCAGATACTTTAATGACCCGATACATCCGATACGTCCAGAATGTAACAGACATTTTCAAGCCCCTATGCTAAATGCGAAGTCCCCTGAACACTTATTCCAGGCTGCTGATAAATTACTCCGAGACCGAAGGGGGTATCATATGCTCGACTCTATGGATGAACAAGAATTAGCCAGGTCAGCAGTACAATGGGCTGACAGTTCTGAAAAATACAGTGATGATGCGTTAGCACACACGTTTTTGAATCTTACCCCAGACGAACAGCGTTTAGCTGGTATATACATGATACAACACCTCGTTATATTGTATAGAAGCCAACGTTCCGATCCTGGTCCCCTACCTGATATATTGATAGAATTACTCACGAATAAATGGAGAGGTTCAGGTACTGATTTAATTAAAGAAATTCTAGAATATCGACACCAGTACATTGTCTTCGTATGCCCAGAACATGTTTCAGTTCCCCCCAAGTTGGAAAGAAAAACGTATCACATAGACAGACAGAATCCCTTACGCGAAGTACACCCAATCAGAGGTGAAGACAATACTTTTAAACGCGTGTTTGTGTACACGCCCATAACAAAAATTGAATTATTAGAAATGAAGAAAGTAGTACCTAGCCATGACAAAGACCCAGCAGGTTTCCACCGTGAGATAAAAGACATGTTACTCATGGGAGAGTATACTTATCCGGACATTATGAAAATATTAAAAGTTTTATTGCCTGCCGGTATTTACGAGAAACTCAAAGAAAAGGAATGGGAGGTGGGAGACCAAAAGATAGAGTGGACAGCATTAGAAAACGAAGAAAAAGCCCGAGCTGCAGGTTCAGGGCTTGGGGAAAAGACTACAGCATTACCAGGATTATTAGTGCAGGTACTACCACGTTTATTAACTACGAAAAAGGAAGACTGGGGTGCAATTTCAGCCTGTAAACAGAAACAAGATGAAGACACTAGTGATTTCTATTCCCGATTTGAAAAATGTTTTGGTATTAATAGTGGCATAAAAGCAAGTAGTGAGTCGTATCCACATCTGTTTGTGACAAAATTAGTTGAGAATTCACTGCCCCAAGTTAAGAGTAGAGTATTAAAATTCGAGAGTACTTGGCAAGGTAACACACCGTCACAGATGTTACAAATGTTACAATATCATCACAATAGAATTAGAGAAGAACAAGAACATGAACAAAGACGTATGAAAGACACGAAAATGAAAATGCTTGTTGCTCAGTCAGTTCCAGCTGACGGTCATAAAAAGGGTACAACACAGTCCAATGATTCAGTAGGTCCTGTTAGAGGGACATGCAACTATTGTAAACAGCCAGGTCATTATATACACGATTGCGCAGTTCTAAAACATAATATCTCTACGGGTATAACGAAAGAGAGACCACGTCCGCCTAGACAGGATCAGATCCAACAACAAGTACCTCAGAATATACAGCCTATGCCAGTTCCACAACAGACCGCACCTAGGAGAGAAAGCTATGCTAGACAGTATTCAACACATTTGGTTCAATAAACACTTGCGAGCAGCAGCTAAACAAAAAGTACGTACCTGCATGATTTGTTGTCAGTTCAATCCAGGAAAAGGCGTACCTGTAGACCAGGGTGGATTTCAACCCCCCGATCACCCTTTTGAAGTCCTCCAGATGGATTATATCCAGATGGAACGATGTCGAGGATTCAAATATGTCCTCGTAGTTGTATGCGCTCTTTCCCGGTGGACAGAGGCGTATCCCGTCTCAGATTACACTGCCCCGACTACTGCCAAACAGTTAGTTCGAGAATTCTTCCCACGGTATGGTTTGCCCCGTGTCGTGTACTCAGATAATGGCCAACCGTTCTCATCCGAGCTAATGAAACATGTTTCACTTTTGTTAGGCTATCAATGGAAATTCCACTGTGTCCGACATCCCGAGGCAGCAGGTCTCGTGGAGCGGCATAATCAAACTTTGAAAATTAGACTGTCCAAAGTATGTAGAGAAAAAGGTGTCGACTGGATAGTAGCTTTACCAGTTGCGCTCTTTTACATGAGAATGGTAGCACACTCTCGAACGGGGCTATCCCCGTATGAGGTGATCTTCGGTAGACCACCAAATATGTGGGGGACGCCTATACCCCGTCAAATAACTGATGTTGATTGTAATATGCTGACAGATTACCTGGCTTCCTTGATGTCTGCACTACAATCTTGTCGTTCACAGGTAGCTGCAGCTTTTCCCGATAACACTGAGGTGAAGCCCCATGACGTGGTTCCGGGAGATCTTGTACTGATAAGGAACTTCGACAGAAGGAACCCGCTGGAGCCTCGCTGGCAGTCGCCTAAACTCGTCTTATTGACCACAAGGACAGCTGTAAAGATTGAGGGACGTAAAGGGTGGTTGCACTCGAGCCATATCAAAAAATTTCATGGACTATCATCCGACTTGAATTATCAGCCCTGCATTCCCTCACAGACTGACTCAAAACTCCCCCTGGTTGACAGGACAGAAAAGGAAAACTATAAACTGAAACTAAGGTCTAGCAAGTCAGACAATTTGATTGTTTAAGTCCTCTCCAAGGTGAATCGGTTGAATTTGTCTCTGACATGTATCCTCTAGACCGAAATAGAGAGAGAAATAGACAGAAACAGCTCAAGAAATATGCGTACTGTAAATCACTTCGTAGTCACTGCATAGTAACATTGTTAATTATGTTTTTTCTAAGTCTTCTGATTATCATTGCCAGTATATTATTACACATGTATTACCCTATTTCCAAGCGTGCTTTCAATGTTACTGCCGAACATTCTTTTAGCGAATTACCCCCGCATGAGTTGTCCTATAGATTTGCGCTGCGCAACAACACATTCATTAGTATGTTACATCATTCTCATCAGACCAGCAATGCTACAAATTGTTGGATATGTGGCCGACTCCCTCCCTATCAGAAATACAAGGGAGTTCTGCCTCTCTTTCCGTATCCATTCACCCACAATGGCTCCTGTGGAGCATGGTTCAGTTTGATTAATTCCCTAGATTCAAATTCAGTAGTTTACCAAGACAACTGGGTTTGGGGAAACCTGAACCTAGTTTTACTTAAAGTCTGCTACCCTAACAAGGAGGGACTTCCCAAAAGAACAGGAACTGATCTAGAAAATGAAGTATATGGATTAGGTAACTTTACACTTAATCTCATGATCCTGAATGTTGAATCTGAAGCTACACCAATCTTGCCCGCTATGTCAGTATTTCCAGTTAGAGGCGAATTATGTGTAAGAAAGAATGGTTCAATTCACATGGGCCATAGTAAATGTACCACTGTAATAGAATTCAGTGATAAAGGCAAATCTACGTTTAGAGCTTCTCGTCACTCCTACTTCATCTGTGGTCACACCGCATACGTACGCCTACCCCTAGATTGGGATGGTACCTGTTACATTGCATTCCTTCTGCCACCTGTTTTCCTAGCCCCGCCTGATTACCATAGGAATACCCATTTAGTACACAATAGACAGCAGAGAGATCTCCCGATTGTCGACTACACCGAAACAGCATGGGAGCAATACACAGATTTCAATAAAGGTTTCTTTCCCTACATAGGTACAGTCACTAATAGCAAGTTGATACGTAGATTAACTAGAACCCTTGAAGCAGTAGTGAATGAAACTACTTCCGCCTTAGGTAACTTAACAGAGGAGCAGTCTGCGATGCGGATTGTTGTTCTTCAAAATCGTCTTGTCCTTGACGTCATCCTGGCCGATAGGGGCGGAGCTTGTAGGGTCATCGGATCAAGTTGCTGTGTTTTCATACCAGAAAACGCGCCGTCAGTATATAAAGCCATAACTCGACTTCATAAGATCGTAAGCCAGATACACCAGAATCCAGGCACCTGGACTTGGTCCGGTTGGTTCTGGAGCGTGTTGTCAGCCTGGGGATGGAGGATCCTATCCTTCCTAGGTATTGGCTTTCTCATTCTATTCAGTTGCTGCTTGTGTCTACAATGTTGGCCAGCGATTTGTGGTCTGTGTGCCACATCGTGTATCCCGCCTTCGAATTTTCATTCAAGATCCCGGAAGAAGAAAGAAGAACAAATGATGCTATATGAACAGATTGATGGATTGATGAAGATGGATATTTCATAAGGGTCCGTAGGGGACAAGGAGGGAATGAGGAAATATGAATTTTTATGGTCAATTGTGTCCCCTATCTTAGACCCCAACGGCTCCATGTACATGCTACAAGTACATGTATGTTCCCTCCAGTTCCAGCTATGAAGACGCAAATACATGTGTGTCCAACGTCCACATGTTCTCTTTCTGCTCCGCCATGAATGGGTCGAATATTCCATTCCTAAGTATGATTGGCCACCGACTTTATATGGTTCACTTTTCACGTTTTACAGTTCAGGCGAGCAGGCCCTGAATTCTGCCATCAAGACTTTTCCTACTTCTGCCTCTGAAATGCTCCAGCTTGGACCTGCATCTGTATCCATGAACTTTGTCCTACTCCCTGCGCGGCTAACGGTGCCTGACGCGGCCTGTTGCCTGCCAAAAACTGTATTCAGCCTTCAAGTTATCTGCTCCGCTCCTCATCCAATGCATTCCTGTCTAGTAGTTTAGGTAAACATCCTTCCAGCTACCGAGCAAAGAGCCTGGCCTCGCTGTCTTTATGCAAGTAATTCATAGCCCCTGTTACCATGGAAGATTCCTGCCCCCTCGCATCTCATGTAGACACATAGACGCTTGTACATGCACTAACAGTCAGTATAGAATAGATTCCGTCCGAGAGACCTTTTCTTTTGGATAAAACAGTTCCTTAAACAAAGATATTAGATACGATTTGGGATTAGGTTGACCTGACCCCCCCAGACTTTTGTCTCCACATGTAGAGCTAAATGTCAATTCCCCTTCACCCTCTAGTTGCACGTCAATCACACGTCATGCGGCTGCACGCGCATCTCTGCCAAACATTTCTGCTGACACTGCAGGATTCTCTTATGGATCCACCCACTTGTGACATCATTTTAAATGACGTTTCTAGTATACGCCTGTTATTACGCCCATTTTCATTACGTATGTGTATTCTTATCTGTATTATCAGCTGTTACGCCTCCTGCATCTGTCTTAATGCAATGCTTTTCATATATATATTGTTACTTGTCAATAATGTATTGCCTATCCCTTCCTGAACCTTCGTGGTGATGGAATAAGATTGCCTGGTTCGAACTATGATTCCTTTGTAAGGAATAAAGCCCTTTTCAGAACCTCTAATACCACGGATTCTGCCTCTTATTTTGACTGAGTTATTCTTACTAGACTTTACCGCATAAAAATAGTACAGGTAATTTAAATATTTACCACAAGTTTAGAAAGATCTTGCGGAATCAAGACTCCCAGTTATCTCATTACCTCCTTTTGAACACCTTCCCCCACTTCTAAGTTCCAGGAAATAATTTCCGTCTTACTTCTATTAACATCATAGGCCGATGCCTTCCCAAAGTCCTTTGTTAGGGCGTTAATACTACCCATAGTTTTATGCAAGTTAGTTGTATAAATAAGAATGTCGTCTGCATAGAGGCCCAGTTTCTTATTCCAGCCTTGGAAGTGAAAAGGTATGATTTCAGAGTCTTCCCTGATTCTTCTGGCAAGAGGCTCTATATACAGATTGAACAGAAGCGGCGATAGGGGACACCCCTGCCTAGTACCTCTGCTAATGAAAATTGGGTCTGTCAAAGTGCCATTTATTAGCAATCTGGCTTTTGGCAGACTATATATAGCTTCCAATATTCTGCAGAAGTTTGAACCCACGTTTGCTGACCTTACTGCTGCTTGTAGGAAGACCCAATTAACACGATCAAAAGCCTTAGTGGCATCTAAAGCAATTACCGCTAGTGGAAGCGCATAGGTGGATGCAAGGTCTATCGAACCTATCAGTGAGTGGGTTAATTCCTTTAGGTGCCTTCCACGAACAAATCCTTTTTGGTCTGTGTGGATCAGCTCTGCCATGGGACCATTCAATCTATCTGCCAATATTTTTGTGAAGAACTTGTAGTCACAATTTAATAAAGAAATTGGCCGATATAAGTCGCAATTTGTTGGATTTTTTCCAGGCTTTAGAATCAAGGAGATATTAGCCTTGTTCCATGAAGCTGGCATTTAAGTGCCATTAATAAAAAGATCATTAAAAATCTCTAAAAGGAAGGGTGTTAGTGTGTTCGCCAAAGCTTTATAAACCTCAGAGGGTAACCCGTCTGGACCTGGTGCTTTGGCTTTCTTCCCTTATCGTAATGCAAGCTCAACTTCCCCTTCCTTAATCTCTTGATTCAAAATCCTGGATTTGTCGGCTGAAATCTTTAGACCTTGGGATAGCCATACTTGAACCTCTTCCTGGGTGGGATTTAGATCTTCATGGTACACCTTAGTATAGTGTTTATGAAATACTTGTTCGATCTCCTCATTGTTAGTAATAAGGGCACCTGTACAGTCACTTTGAATCTGGTCAATCCTGTTCCTCACCTGTTCTTTTTTTGCTTTCCAGGCCAACAGCTTACTACAGCCTTCACTGTATTCAAAATGGGCTAACTTGCTGGCTTCCCATTTTTTTCTGACCCTATCCTGTAAAATTGTTGACATTTTAGATTTTTCTCTCAGTACCTCCTGGAGAAGAATTCCCCGGACTTCTTCCTCTAACTTTGGATCAGAAAGATCTTTCTCTAGGGACTGAACCTTTTCCTCAATTACTGACACCTCTTTACGGTAGTTGCGCCTCTTCTCAGCCGCTACTGTGCCTAACCTGCCTCTCAAGAAGGCCTTGTAGGCATCCCAGATTACACCAGAAGTGGCTGAGCCCTTATTAAACAGGAAAAACTCTTCCGTTTCTCTAGCGAGTGTGGCCACCATATCATCATCCTGTAAAATTGTACGATCTAACATCCATCTTGATTGGGAAACTTTCTCATATAAATGTAAATGTAAAAGCACTGCCGAATGATCTGACAGATGAACACCCACGTTCTCGACCTTTTGAATCCACTTAGTTAAGCTACTGTCGGTGAGGAAATAATCTATCCTAGACTGATGTCTGTATTTATGATTGTAAAATGTGAAACCTTTTTTTTTTATTCTGGCCTTCAGCCTCCAAATATCTCGAAGACCCAGCTGTGTCATCGCTTGTTTGATGAGCATTGACATTTTTGGGTTGACACAGGCTCTACTACCAGAAGATCTATATAGGGCGTGATCCAGAACAGCATTAAAGTCACCGGCCAAAATGATTGGGTCAGAGGAGTCCGGATGTATGTCGTTACAACGCACACTTTTACAACGCATGCACTTACAACGCATTTTTTACAACGCACAATCCATTACAACGCATGACATTACAACGCAGGACACTACAACGCATTTTTAAAAACTACCTTTACAACGCATTTCCATTACAACGCATACTACCTTTACAACGCATACCATTACAACGCATAATATTAAATTGCATTTAAGGTCAGTATTAGATAGTATAGGGGTAAAAATTACTATTCTAACTCCAGGGGGTGCAACAGTAGGGTAAGTGTTGGATAGTATAGGGTTAAAAATTACTATTCTAACTCCAGGGGGTGCAACAGTAGGGTAAATGTTGGATAGTATAGGGGTAAAAATTACTATTCTAACTCCAGGGGGTGCAACAGTAGGGAAAGTGTTGGATAGTATAGGGGTAAAAATTACTATTCTAACTCCAGGGGGTTCAACAGTAGGGTAAGTGTTGGATAGTATAGGGGTAAAAATTACTATTCTAACTCCAGGGGGTGCAACAGTAGGGTAAGTGTTGGATAGTATAGGGGTAAAAATTACTATTCTAACTCCAGGGGGTGCAACAGTAGAGTAAGTGTTGGATAGTATAGGAGTAAAAATGACTATTCTAACTCCAGGGGGTGCAACAGTAGGGTAAGTGTTGGATAGTATAGGGGTAAAAATTACTATTCTAACTCCAGGGGGTGCAACAGTAGAGTAAGTGTTGGAAAGTATAGGGGTAAAAATTACTATTCTAACTCCAGGGGGTGCAACAGTAGGGTAAGTGTTGGATAGTATAGGGGTAAAAATTACTATATTATGCGTTGTAATGGTATGCGTTGTAATGGTAGTATGCGTTGTAATGGAATGCGTTGTAAAGGTAGTTTTTAAAAATGCGTTGTAGTGTCCTGCGTTGTAATGTCATGCGTTGTAATGGATTGTGCGTTGTAAAAAATGTGTTGTAAGTGTAGTGCGTTGTAAAAGTTGCGTTGTAAAGGTTGTTCCCCGAGGAGTCCACCAATTCTGCTACTAATTCACCTAAAGGAGAGACATCATCCCTATTCGGGCCATAATATCTCGCTAACATGAAAGGGTAACCTGAGACCTTTGCCTTCACCACTAACAATCTACCTGCTTTATCTGAAATATGTGCCCCGAACACCACTTGCCACCCTTTTTTTACAATAATTGCCACCCCCTTAGTAACAGCCGACTGAGATGAACAGACTACTTCGGAGATCCAACCTTGACTTCTAAAAAGGTCTAAACCCTCCTTCTCTGATAGATGGGTCTCTTGTAATATAATTATCTGGGCCGGGCAATCTCTTAAGTATTGTAGGATTTTATGTCTCCTCCCTCGTACCCTAAGGCCATTTACATTCCATGATAAAACTTTTATTACGGCCTTGCTTCTCTCAGTCATTCGTTTTCGTATCTTTTAGTATCGTAGAGGCGATGAAAAAAAAAAAAAAATAATAGGTGTCAAGAATATTTTTTTTCCCATTGCTCCCCACCCTGTGTCCCCTCCCATTCCATGGAACCCCCCCCCCACTACTTTAACATGGCTCAAGGCCATATGAGTGCCCCCCCCCCCTTAAAGCGTCCACAGTAAAAACAAAATGTGTTTTTTTTTTAATTAGTTGGTTAGATTATATTCATGGTTTTTTTCTTTTTTTTCGTTTTTTTGGCTTTTTTCTTCTTCTTCCTCTTTCCCTTTCACCTTTTCCCACCTTAATCTCTAGTTAAAAAAAAAAAATCACCTTTCTCTTTTTTTATTTTCCTTTTTCTTTCTTCTTTTCTTTCCCTCCATCCTTCCCCCTTTTTTTCTCTTTTTCCTTTTATAATATAATAAAAAGTTAATGGTTTAACCTAAAAGAGAGGGAAGAGGTTAACTACCTGATTGGAAACTTTTGATAAAGTCATCCAGCTTATCTACAAAGTAAAAAAAATATGCATTTTATTATTCAGCATGACTGTTAAGTAGGCTGGAAACCTTAACTGAACTGAAGCACCCAGGCGTTTTAAGCTCTCAATCCTTTGCCCCATCTCCCATTGCCTGTTGGAGGTGGTGACAGAGACATCCGATCTTATCTCGTATCTGAACCCATCTTCCTCAATTGATTTCACCCCCAGAGCCTTGGAGAGGATTTTCTCTTTTAACGAGTAAGTCAGAAAATTTTATAGGATTTTCCTGGGCTTAGACCTGTTTACATTAAGTCTAAAGGGGTCTCTGTGGACACGTTGTATATCCTTGGCTAAATCTTCTTCCGACTCCTCTAATTGGAGCTTATTCTTGATAAGTTTCACAACGTATGATTTAATATCATCACCCTCTCTGCCTTCAGGCACCTTCAGGATTTTTAGATTGTTTTGTCTCTGGAAATTTTCTAACCTCTCATCTCTGTCCATATTCTCTTTTTCCACGGTCTTCAATTTCACAATTTCGGCGCAATTAGCCTGTACCGTCTCTCTAAGTTCCTTGACCTCTTCCTCCAATGAGGATGTTCTACTACTGAGATCATCTATCTTCCTCTCCATGACCTCACAGGCCTTTTTTATCTCAGACTGGTTAGATTCCGATATTTTGAATCTGTTCTTAATTTCGGCCGTCAAACCTGCTAGAAGTGCTCCCACTGATATATCTTCTTTATCTACCAGTGTAGGGGTCTCGTCGAGTTTTGTTCCTAATTTTTCTGGGTTGTTACTAGCATTAGTATCTGGGATGCCTGCTTCATTAACCATTCTGACTGAAAAGTCAGGGAAGACTTCCTGGGATGTGAGCTGCTTCCCAGCTACTAGAGAATTATTTAAACTTGCCATATTGCTTCCCCCCATAATTAATACCTTAGGCAAAACTCTAAAAAAGGTTTTAAGAGAGGGGGTGATTTTAACTTTAGGGTCTAGCAAGCTATTTTTTAAAGATCTTTGTAAGGACTTTTTTTGTCTCAATTTTATATCGGAAGGTAGTGTATTTTTTAACTACAGTACACCGGATCTCAGGGACCACTGTTCTTATCTCCTTCTCCTTCTCTGTTCTTTCAGCCTTCTCTCCAGCCCTCCGTTATAGTTAGTTGGACATTTCACTCGTACAAAACCATAGAAATTACCCCGTTATAGTTAGTTTAGCTAACTATAACTCGCGCGCCCGCAATGCACTGCTGATGACGTCACATATTACATCACTCATGACATGGTCAGTGACATCACTCATGACATCATTGATGATATCTCAAATGACATCACTGATGACATCATCCAGTGAATGTGTGTTTTTCTGATAATTAAATATGTATATCTCAAGGTCATCAAATAAACGTCTCACTGAAGAACAGGGGCCAGCTTCGAACGATAAACAGCCGTTACAACAATTTTTTTACTTTGCGATACCATTACAACGCATGCATTACCACGCATGCGTTGTACATCGCAAAGTTATTACTACACATTTTTTTAGAACGCATGGTCATTTCCCACGCATGCCTTTACAACAAATTTTGTTGTAAAGGGGTTCTAGTGTTTTAGGGTTTCGGGTAGTGCAGTGGTGTTTTTGTTGTGTAGGGGGTTGTGTTTTAGGGTTTAGGATCGTGCAGAGGTGTTTGGGTAGTGAAGGGGTTTGTGCTGGTGGTAGTGTTTTAGAGTTTAGGGTAGTGCAGTTGTGTTTAGGTGGTGAAGGGGGTCATGCTGGGGTAGTGTTTTAGGGTTTAGGGTAGTGCGGTGGTGTTTGTGTAGTGTAGGGGATCATGCTGGGAGTAGTTTTAGTGTTTAGGGTAGTGCAGTGGTGTTTGTGTAGTATAGGGGGTCATGCTGGGGTAGTGTTATAGGGTTTAAGGCAGTGCAGTTGTGTCTGTGTAGTAAATGGGGTCGTGCTGGTGGTAGTGTTTTAGGGTTTAGGGTAGTGCAGTGGTGTTTGTGTAGTGTAGGGGGTCGTGCTGGGGGTAGTGTTTTATGGTTTAGGGTAGTGCAGTTGTGTTTGGGTAGTGTAGGGGTCGTGATGGGGGTAGATTAAGTGTTTAGGGTAGTGTAATGGTGTTTGGGTAGTGTAGGGAGTCATGCTGGGGGTAGTGTTTTAGGGTTTAGGGTAGTGCAGTGGTGTTTGTGTAGTGTAGGGGGTTGTGCCGGGGTAGTGTTTGAGGGTTTATGGTAGTGCAGTGGTGTTTGGATAGTGTAGGGGTAGTGCTGGGGTAGTGTTTTAGGGTTTAGGGCAGTGCAGTGGTGTTTGTGTAGTATATGGGGTAGTGCTGGGGGTAGTGTTTTAGGGTTTAGGTTATTGCAGTGGTGGTTGTGTAGTGTAGGGGGTAGTGTTTTAGGTTTAAGGGTAGAGCAGTGGTATTTGTGTACTGTAGGGGGTCGTGCTGGTTTCTAGTGTTTTAGGATTTAGGGTAGTGCAGTGGTGTTTGTGTTGTGTAGGGGGTCGTGTTTTAGGGTTTAGGGTCATGCAGAGGTGTTTGGGTAGTGAAGGGGTTTATGCTGGTGGTAGTGTTTTAGGGTTTAGGGTGGTGCAGTTGTGTTTAGGTAGTGGAGGGGGTCATGCTGGGGTAGTGTTTTAGGGTTTAGGGTAGTGCAGTGGTGTTTGTGTAGTGTAGGGGGTAATGCTTGGGGTAGATTTAGTGTTGAGGCTAGGTCAGTGGTGTTTGAGTAGTATAGGGGTCCTGCTGGGGGTAGTGTTTTAGGGTTTAGGGTAGTGCAGTGGTGTTTGAGTAGTGTAGGGGGTTGTGCTTGGGGTAGATTTAGGGTTTAGGGTAGTGCAGTGGTGTTTGGGTAGTGTAGGGAGTCGCGCTGGTTGTAGTGTTTTAGGGTTTACGATAGTGCAGTTATGTTTGGGTAGTGTAGGGTGTTGTGCTGGGGTTGTGTTTTAGGGTTTAGGGTAGTGCAGTGGTGTTTGGGTAGTGGAGGGGTTAGTGTTTTAGGGTTTAGGGTAGTGCGCCCAACCAGTCACAATATCCATGGACAAAGGGGATCCTGACTCTTTTGAACGCTCTGCCAATTAAATATTTTGGGTCAAGGGCCAACCACGTCCAAAACCTATCAATTCCTTTCTTGGGATCCCTCATATACTTGGAGAAAAAGGTACATAGTTTCTCATCAATTTCAGGCGTGTGTACCACCTTCCCCTTCAGTGAGAGCCTGGGGCATTCTCCTCTCATCCTATTCCTGACCTCCCTTTCAAGGGGTTGATGGATTTTCCCCACCACATACTCTGCTACTTTGGTGTCAGGGGTCCACTCTGCCGACCTAGGATGGTAAATTTGGGTAGGCTCGAACATATCCGAGTGGACCCCGTTCCCAACCCTGGACTGAGAGGAGTGGGACTCTGGATGCAAGGGACACCTGAGTCTTTATCCTCATCGGAGGAGAAATTGTCCTCTGATACACCCTCTCCCTCTAAGGGAAACCCACCGTCGGGGTCTACAATAGTGTGACAGCATCGCAATTGTCTCCGTACTCCTCCTCCTCCCGGCAGGGTGCATGTTTTAGCATTTGCGCATTCTTGAGGAAGGTCTCCGTAAGTTTATCAAATCCTTCCAAGTGCCCCGCGTTATGCTTAAGGGCCCTTTTATTCCCCATCTGGGAGCTACTGGGACCCGCCACCACCAGATCTGGGTCACTGAACACCCCAGGGATGCTTTTCGCCAGCTTATCAACCTGATCCCTAAGAGGAGCCAGCGCCCTAGAAATAGCCAGAGAGAGGGCTTGGTTCACTGCTGGAGGGAGAAGTTGGGGGGGCCATTCCTCCTCAACTTCCTAGTAGGAGGAGTAAAAATGGTCTTCTGGAGAAGATATGATAGCAGAGGGTGTGATCACAGAACAAATTCCCTTAAAATCCTTAAGGCAGCCCCCTCGCCGGTGCTCCAACAGCTGGGTTTCCCTGAAGCTGTTATACGAATAGACTGAGGCATGTGGGGAAATCACCACGTAGCGGTGTCAAAATTAGGCGAGAGTTGGTCGGGATTCAAGCGGACACTAAAGGAGTGACCGGATTCCCAAACACGCGTAAATACCAGCAGGAGCACTCGACGGAGCTGCCTCGCTCGGACCAGATGCGCCTGACGGGATCTCACTGCACGCAGAGCGCACAGCGGGAGAAACTGCGAAGGGGAGAACGCTCTCAGGCAAGAGAATATGAAACAATACCAAGGCAATAATGCTAATAACGTGCACAAGAAACTGCTATACAAACAGCAACAATGTCAGATTAAGCCAAGAATGTAAGCAATGCACTTAACTGACGAGCAGTGAAGAAAGAAGAAGCGGAAGGGATGTCACGATATTATATACGATGGTCTGTGATATGATTGGACTATAGTTGCCTTGGAGACTACCCCCCTAATGGTTCATGGGTTGTGTAGTCTTTTGTTTATTGATTGTTGTGTTACGTTTTCTTTGAACTGCTATGCAAATAAAGTGAGGAAAGACATGCATAATCCTCGCCTCCATCCTGCCATAGAATACATTAAACTTTATTCGATCTGATTTAGTAACATAGATCATAAAAGTGTACATAAAAACAGTAAATCCTCTTTCCTAATACAATACAGTGAGAATTAATTAAAACCAGTAGGTAAAAACGGGTGTTACAAAGCCCGGTTCAGGTTAAAAGAGTCGTAAAGTTCAATGTTTTGCAAGATCAATCTCATATACTTCGTGCAAAATACGCAATAAGGGGTCCAAGTAAGCTGTAACGCTCCAATACCTGACCAGTCTGCACTATAAAAAACTGCAGAAAAACTAATAATAAAAAGTGTTTTGCACACTTCTGTCATTGGGCTATATGTGGGCTACTTCTGGGTGATATGTGTGCTACATTTGGGCTCTTTTGTCTCTGGTGGCCATTTTGGGAGACTTATCTGTTATGAAGTTTCCTAATTTCCTCATTTACTGCAGTCTCCTCAGTAGGAAATGCGTTCAGTTTTTTACTTTGATTCCATCAAGAAGGCATTCAGATGTGTCACACATTTGCCATAAATTCAGAAAGTTAGCACTCTAGTTGTTCATTATATCACTGTAGTAAAGCTACTGCTCACCACATAGTTAACTGGAACTGTACTGCTGGTATTGAAAGTTCATGTTTCAGTCTGCATGTCAGAATTTTCTAATTAAATAGAAGAGGATTTGAGATCTCACTTACAACATGCCCTAAATTTTCTTTCTGCAGCACTAACCAAGATGGCTTCAGGTGTGCCATAATTTTGTCATAAGTAATAATGTTAGCTCTCTAGTTGTTCTTTAGAACACTCTGGGAAGCTGCAGTAGAACACAAAGGCATTAACTGACAGGCTGCTCCTGTTGAAATATAACAGGAAGATGTTTGAGATCACACTTGAAACATGTCCTAATTTTTCTTTCTACAGCACTAACCATAATTTCTATGACAAAATGAACCCCATCATTTTGTTCCTTTTTAAATGAAATGTTTTAAAAGTTATCAGTTCATTCCAATCAAGATGGCTTCAGGTGTGTCATAATGTTGTCATAAGTAAGACTGTTTGCGCTCTAGTTGTTCTTTAGACCACTCTGGGAAGCTGTAGTAGAACACAAAGGCATCAACAGACAGGCTGCTCCTGTTGAAATATAACAGGAAGATATTTGAGATCACACTTGAAACATGTCCTAATTTTTCTTTCTACAGCACTAACCATAATTTCTATGACAAAATGAACCCCATCATTTTGTTCCTTTTGAAATTAAATGTTTTAAGTGTTACCAGTTTATTCCAATCAAGATGGCTTCAGGTGTGCCATACTTTTGTCATAAGTAAGGCTGTTAGCGCTCTAGTTGTTCTTTTGTTCTTTAGAAAACTCTGGGAAGCTGCAGTAGAACACAAAGGCATCAACTGACAGGCTGCTCCTGTTGAAATATAACAGGAAGATATTTGAGATCACACTTGAAACCTGTCCTAATTTTTCTTTCGACAGCACTAACCATAATGTCTATGACAAAATGAACCCCATCATTTTGTTCCTTTTTAAATGAAATGTTTTAAGTGTTACCAGGTTATTCCAATCAAAATGGTTTCAGTTGTGCCATACTTATGTCATAAGTAAGGCTGTTAGTGCTCTAGTTGTTCTTTAGAACACTCTGGGAACCTGCGGTAGAACACAAAGGCATCAACTGACAGGCTGCTCCTGGTGAAATATAACAGGAAGATATTTGAGATCTCACTTAAAACATGTCCTAATTTTTCTTTCTATCGTAGTAACCATAATTTCTTTGACAAAATGAACCCCTTCATTTTGTTCCTTTTCAAATTAACTGTTTTAAAAGTTACCAGTTTATTCCAATTAAGATGGCTTCAGATGTGACATCATTTTGTCATAAGCAAGACTGTTAGCGTTCTAGTTGTTCTTTAGAACACTCTGGGAAGCTGCAGTAGAACACAAAGGCATCAACTGGCAGGCTGCTCCTGTTGAAATATAACAGGAAGATATTTGAGATCACACTTGAAACATGTCCTAATTTTTCTTTCTACAGCACTAACCATAATTTCTAGGACAAAATGAACCCCATCATTTTGTTCCTTTTTAAATAAAAAATGTTAAGTGTTACCAGTGTATTCCAATCAAGATGGCTTCAGGTGTGCCATACTTATGTCATAAGTAAGGCTGTTAGTGCTCTAGTTGTTATTTAGAACACTCTGGGAAGCTGCAGTAGAACACAAAGGCATCAACTGACAGGCTGCTCCTGTTGAAATATAACAGGAAGATATTTGAGATCTCACTTAAAACATGTTCTAATTTTTCTTTCTTTAGCACTAACCATAATTTCTATGACAAAATGAACCCCCTCATTTTGTTCCTTTTCAAATTAAATGTTTTAAGAGTTACCAGCTTATTCCATTCAAGATGGCTTCAGGTGTGCCATAATGTTGTCATAAGTAACACTGTTAGCGCTCTAGTTGTTCTTTAGAACACTCTGGGAAGCTGCAGTAGAACACAAAGGCATCAACTGACAGGCTGCTCCTGTTGAAATATAACAGGAAGATATTTGAGATCACACTTGAAACATGTCCTAATTTTTCTTTCTACAGCACTAACCATAATTTCTATGACAAAATGAACCCCATCATTTTGTTCCTTTTTAAATTAAATGTTTTAAGTGTTACCAGTTTATTCCAATCAAGAAGGCTTCAGGTGTGCCATACTTTTGTCATAAGTAAGGTTGTTAGCGCTCTAGTTGTTCTTTAGAACACTCTGGGAAGCTGCAGTAGAACACAAAGGAATCAACTGACAGTCTCTGCCCTTGTTGGATGTACATGATTTACTGAGAATAACAGACTTCATTCTCACATGACTGAGAAAGATAATGTGAATTTACAGAAAATATGCTCTCATTTTATCTTTAGTTTTCTCTCAAACATGATTCATGATATCCCAGCAGAAGGTTATTCACATGGTAAAATCACCTTAGAACACACCACAATTCCTGAAATTAGTATGGTACCATCAACAAATGAATTCTAATGTAACTTAAGTTACATTAGAATGTGAGCGCTCACACTGAGCGCTCACATTGAGGCAAATGGGGGGCTGGCCTCTCGCCAGGCAGGATTCCGCCCCAGGCATTCGACCGAATCGGTCGTAGTCTCAGTCCTTGATAACCTCAGAAAGGGTATGGATGACAACAACTACCAGGCACTGGTCCTCCTTGATCTTTCCGCCGCCTTTGACACAGTGGACCATACCATCTTACTTGCCCGTGTCAAGGCGGCCGGCATCGGGGGATCAGCTTTGGTCTGGCTCTCCTCCTTTCTGAGGGACCGCACTCAGGCGGTCCGACTAGGCGATTTCACTTCCACCCCTCTCTCTGTCACTTGTGGTGTCCCCCAGGGCTCCTCTCTCTCTCCCTTACTCTTTAATCTTTATATCTTTCCTCTTATCTATGCACTCCAGCAGCTGGAGGTCACTGTTTACAACTATGCGGATGACCTCCAGCTCATCTTTGATCTGTCCCCCTCTCTCCTTTCGGTCTCGAATTTCCAGTCAACTATGACATTCATCAGGGACTGGATGAATCACAACCATCTCAAACTGAACCCTGATAAGACCGAGTTGGTTCTCACTGGTGGTTCATCCATCCCCTGGAACTCCCTTTTCTGGCCCCCCTCTCTTGGCCCGGCACCATCCCCCTCCACTGTGGTCAAAACTTTGGGTGTTAAAATGAATAACCAGCTCACTCTTCACTCACAAATTAGTTCCGTGGTTTCCTCCTGTTTCCTCACTCTCCGTACTATCCGTTCCGTTTCCCGCTTCTTCTCCCCCCAGGCACTTAAGATCATCATAGCCGCCCTGGTAATTTCACGATTGGACTACGCCAACGCCCTTTATCATGGCATTCCAGCATACAGCCTGCGTAGACTCCAAGTTATCCAGAACCAGGCGGCCAGGCTGATATACAGCCTTCCACGCTACCATCATTCCACTCCCCTTTTAAAAAAGCTTCACTGGCTCCCCGTGAAACAACGCTCCCTTTTTAAGATTGGATGCATGGTTTTTCAGGCCCGCCTGGGCACTGCCCCCGCTTTCATCGCCTCACTAATTAAACCCTATGTCCCTGCCAGAAATCTCCGGTCTTCCTCCAAGTCCCTTCTTCAGACCCCCCGCTTCTCACGCAAAAAGTGGGGCGGTTCTAACTTCTCAACTTTGGCCCCCATTTTCTGGAACTCACTTCCAGATAATCTCCGTTCTGCCACTCAGTACCTCTCCTTCCGTAGAGACCTGAAAACTTTTCTTTTTAGCCAGGCTTTCCCCGTCTAAAAATTTACTCCACTCTTCCACGGTCTTTCCTCCTCAGTTACTGAACCTCCAGCGCCAAGAAACCGCAAGGTGTACGCCGCGCTCTATAAGTGTTTTAAATTAGAAATTAGAATTAGAAATTAAGTCTGTTATCACCCTTTATAGTTCTCCTTTTGATAACCCTCAAAATCTTCGATTCACTACAATGCATTTCAATGGGGTTCTATCATGTATATTGGTCCTAAGATGGCTGCCAGCAATTCCAGGATGAAGTGCTGACAGCCAATCAGATCTCACAATGAGATGTGTTGTTAGGCTCCGCCCAGATATTGAAACTTTTTCTTTTTCTAATTTCTCATGAACTACTGAACAGATTTACACCATTTAATAAAAAGGGATCTTTCTTACCAAGGGCTACCTTTTCGCCAAATTTGGTGTAATTCCGTTCAGCAGTTCGGGCTGTAGCTGTGTCTAAAGTTTCCTATGGGAATTAACATGGAGAAAAAACGTTTTCAGACCCCCCTTTTTTCTCGGCCCCCACTTGCCCAATCACCCAGAAACTTTTAGGATAGGAGCTGACCGGAGCACCCCACGAGTTTTAAAAATTTTGCGAAGATTCGTCAACCGACGGCAAAGTTATTGGGAAAAGAATGTTACAATTTTCCTATGAATAATAGGTCCTAACTATAACCACCAGGGGTTGGAGTGACGGAGCACTTTTTCTATCTAGTACTCTTGATATATCCACTGCTAATGCATTTTTTTTTAGAGCACTGTCCGCGTTTGTATGCCTCAATCCCAGTAACATGATGGTAACTGGACTACAGTGTCCACAATACCTTGTAATTCTCAAGTAAAATATATTAGTGTCCTCTTATTTCCAAATGGTAGTCTGGTGCCTTTGAAGAAAAAAGCTCTCACTTTAGTGCCTCAAAAGGAGTCAATTCCACGTAGGGCTGGGTGGCAGATATATTCCCCATTTACTTTGAGGGCACTTCCCAATGTGCTTTAAAGTTGTTGTTATCAAATATCTGCTTTGCTGCCTGCTTTAATTTAATCACCGTTTTCGAAGCACAAGAGCAAATAACTCCTGCAAACCCTGGCTGCCATTTAAGTATTGAAGAAATATTCAGTCCACAGGCTTCAAGCAAAATCAGTGGCGGAGCCTCCCGTTTTTATCGTGGCACCACAAAACCAAGTCTTTCAGCATACATCAAGTCCAGTGGCGGGCATCCTTCTGTAACAAATATCCAGACGAGATTTGACGAATGGGACACCAGGGCTTGCTGGCGACGTCACTGCCTAAGATATTCCATTAAGAAAAGTCACTCTGTCTCCATAGGGTGATAAACAAGCCCATCCAGTCGAAAAGCAGGTAAACAGGTTCTTTTTAGGTCTCGCCTAGGAGGCGCATGAGCTGTCTCGTCGAGAGATGCTGTACACAGTATAGTGTGGGAAGCTCCGCCCACTTTCCGCCTATCTTTTTAATTGGCAAAATTCCTAAATGCCGCATTCTCATTGGTATTCGTCAAGTTAGTCCCGCCTCCTGATGGCCATGTTGTTATTTTTGTCCCTCAATGACTATCGGCCCCTTTACTTTCGAAAAACTTTGTTCCCCTGCCTCCCCCGTTCCCTGCCGCAGTCCGTAACTTCTTGTATCACCACCACCACCCCCCACCCCTCTCGTTCGGCCTTCTTCGAGGGCCGTATTTCCATTTATAATGCAATAAGTCACGTGTAAATACGAGTCCTATTGCATTTATAAATTCTTGTTTTGTCCTTGGGTTGGCTGGCTCAATACGAACTCTATTTTGCATGACCTGACGACTATTTCATGCATGCGTCGATTCTCTTTTACAAGTGTTACACAGATGGCTATTTTACGCATGCGTCGACTCTCTTTTACAAGTGTGACACTTCCTGTTTAACACCGTGGGTGAGGAAATGGTGCCTAACCTAACCTACACCTTCTTTTATGGACATTTCCGTGAATCCGGTGGCAGGCTCTCCGTTCTAGTCACGGTGAGTGTGGCTGGCTGGCTGTGCGTTCTCTGTTAATTTGTGGCGGGTGTACCTACCTTACCCTTTACACTGACCCAACAGCCCCAGAGGCTTCACCTGTTCCCAGCCGCCCTCACCTTTCATGCTCGGGTGGCTGTTGTTGGCAGCGGGCTACATTGCCAGCCGAAAGTGAGCAGCCGGCACCGAGGTCTGGCAGGTTGAGCTGCCTGCATGGGCACAATAGGGGACTCCCTGCCCCAGACAATGCAGGTTTTCCCGACACTTGCTTCGTGGGCTTCACTTCCAATGGGCTTCCCCTGCCGTATAGGTGTTCTTTTCCAGGTTTTCGTGGTCGCTCTTCCCAGGAAGTTTATGTTGTCTCTGGTATTGCATTGAGTCAGGGTGACATTGTAAAACCTAAGGTAACAATGTTACTGGTTTGGTGTTCAAATTACTGTGCCTCGAATTCCCCTCCGTCTTTGTTATGTTTTTCTGCACGCTCCACTGCATTTCCCCATTCTATGAAAGGTGTGTATCTTTTATTTTGAAAACACACCTTGCGCCTTAATCTCCGGTCCTGCCTCGCTGGGTCAGGTGGGTTTCACCTGAAATACGACCCCTCCCCCTACATCTCAAACGGAAGTTGTCACCATTAACGGCATTATGTGTGTATGTCACACTAATAGGCAACCTGGAGTTAAGAATAATATGCATGTTTTCCTTTGTTTTTTGTAATGCTAGAAATCTGTAGTTCCCAGTGTCAGGTGCAACCAGCTGTGCATACTTTGTTTTTTATACTTTGTATTGTTGTAGTTTTTATTTTTCCATTGTGGGCCCAATGCTCTAAGTACAGAAAAAGACAGAAATTGGTGTTATTATCTGCACATGCAGCGAACATGTGGTTTGGTAGTCTGTCTCGCACCCGCTATGGGACAACCACAGATCCCTGCATGTGCCCATTGTATGAGAAACCCTCCTCTTGGCAGCTGGCCTTTTCAGTGTTGTTTTCCTGCTTTCGAGCCTGTCTAGCACAAATCCACGTGTGTTTGTGCTTTGAAACCACTTCATCTTCCACTCTAGTACATTTTCACAACTTGACCTGACACAGAATCCAGCCTCACTTTTCTCCCTTTGTTTATTGTCAGTGGGAGTGAGTTGTGTAGTGCTGGGTGCAGTGCTGGGACGTCAGCAACCACAGCTCATTTCCCAATTAAACCCGTCCCCATGGGAACACATGTGTATCTCATGTGATCTCACTAATCCCCTGGAAAGGGTTTGAAGAGGCATTGCTTAAACGAGGCATGTTATAAACACCAGCAGAGAACAAGCGTGGCGCTATAAATGTAAACATATTTTCAGACTACTCAATATTGCTTGTTTAGGTCTGGCTTGACAGCGCATTTATTATGATTGCCTAGTGTTGGTACCTATTGTTGCCAATTATTTAAAATATACTGCCGTGTGCTTTGCTCTGATCAGAGATGTATAGCTCTCTCACCTCATGCTATTGTCTGTTTGGTGTATCTTTCCACCTTGTAGGACTGTTTAAATTATAAAGCATAAGGGAATATTTTGGTTATCAGGAGTACGCCAAATTGTCCCTCATCCAGTTCTCTGTCTCAGATATGCTTTAAGTATAGAAAGCAAAGATTGGTGCTTGCCTCAAAGGTCTACTTTTTGGTGCTTTGGTGTTTGGCCTTGAGATACACTGTCTGTTGGTGATGTTTATGTCTCCATATGGGTTCTACTGTAGTGTCGGTTATAACGTTTCTAAATTATTTTCAAATTACAAGTTTCCAAGCAGT
The DNA here is from genome assembly GCF_964204655.1 of Triturus cristatus. Lineage (NCBI taxonomy): Eukaryota > Metazoa > Chordata > Amphibia > Caudata > Salamandridae > Triturus > Triturus cristatus. Next base: position 649,911,937 of record NC_140581.1, read on the forward strand.
AGCTCGATTTAAAGTGTACTGAGTTAAGAGGCATCTTATAGTGACAACGTCATATTACTTATAATGTTTGCTATATGGTAGTAAGTCATCACAGCTTTAGTCTTATAACGTGACTGATAACAGACTGTGTTCTTTCATAGCACCATTTTGTTTGTTTAAGGCTTTCAATGGTCTTCAGCACATAGCTGCGTGTGAGGATATGTCAGCACTGTGGACGTCTGTGCAATAACTTAATGTTGAATTTTCAGCAGTGGCATAGCAAAGGGTCAATGGGCCCTCCTGCAAACAGTGAAAATACTCCTTCCACCGTCCCACTCCGCACAGTTTGTAGTAACACAGCCCTAGTTGGGGTTGATAGCCAAAATTCCTGGTCTCCGGTGCCACTGCACCTGCTGCACTGTTCGTAGATGCACCCCAGATTCTTAGCTCACCAAGGTAAGAATGGTGGAAGGGAAGTTAAGCCCCACCTTTCAATCACAAAAATTGTATCAAATGAGTGGGTGGAAATTAAAACCCAGCCCTGTCACTAAACTGCATTGCTAAATACATATAAGATCCCAATGGCGAGACCGATTGGCATTGCCAATTCTTGTTATTCACAGCAGGCAATCCTGATGACACAGCTTCACACGTTTTGACCCACTGAAGGTCTTAATCATATGCAAATGCATAGGGAACTTAAGAAGTACTGAGGTCATCAACAGTGAAAGAGAACTCTCAGTGCAGACACCAAATTAAAAAATATCAGCGTTTTAAAACATTTATTACAAGTTAGGAGGAGGGAGCACTTTTTCCAAATAGTACTCTTGTTATATCAACTGCGAATGCATTTGTTTGGAGCAATGTCCGAGTTTGTATACCTCAATCCCAGTAACATGATTGTAATTGGAATACAGTGTCCATAATGCCTCGTTATTGTCAAGTAAAATATATTTGTGTTCTCTTAATTTTCCAGCTGTAGTCTAGTGCCTTTGAAAAAATAAACAGGAAAAAAAAAGCTCACCCTTTAATGCCTCAAAAGGAGTCAGTTCCACGTAGGGCTGGGTGGAAGATATATTCCCCATTTATTTACATATTGTTAGAAATGGGATTGCTGGTTGGCTAGGGCATGCGTCTAAGCCAGGCAGAATCTACCATTCTAGTCAGGGCAAGGGAGTTACACGCTGCAGATAACCCCTGCTCACCCCCTTGATAGCTTGGCAGAGCAGTCAGGCTTATCCCACAGGCAAACTATAAAGCTTTTGCGCAACACACTCACACAACAGCGCCACACTAGGCATACCAAAAAAGAAACTTGACACAAGGTAATGTAAAATAGCCATTGTATTATCCATAAAACACATTACAGCACCAGGCAACCTGCAGCATCCACACTGGCCTTCCCTGGCCAGGACACCACATGAAGTGGATTTCTCACCCGGCAACCCCTGGCTGCAAAGGCTCTCTTCTGGGTTGTTACTGCGGTGGGACTCAGCGCGAGGCCTCTGTCTGCGTTTGGCAGGCACTTGTCATGTATTTACAGGGATCACATAATCATCAGGCCAATCGAGCCACTGTCATCATATCACAACTCACAGTTAGTGAAGACAACCAGTAACTACTGGTAACAGTGCACTTAGCACAAGGCATTAGGCGTAAACATCATAAAATACCCTTATGGATCTTGTACATACCACCACCACCTTTGGGTGCCACTAGGCACGTGTCCCACAAAAGTTGCATAGGTCCCTGTGTCCCTATTAGGGACTATGTGGGAATGGGGTTCTTCTGTTCCTTCTACATAGGTTCCTGGGCCACCTGCCCACCTACAACAGGGAACACTATCATTCCCACAGGCACTTGAGTGCCCATAAATGGCAGCCCCTCACTAATATTCCAGCAAAGGCCAGCTGCCAACCTGGCTGGTCAACCCTGCCCTGGCTAGCTGGGTGTCCATGCTGCGGACAAAAAGGAAAGAGGAATCGCCCCCAAGGCAACTGCCCACGATCCCGTAGCGTCGCTGCATGTAAAATGCGGGGAGGGTGAAGATTTCACACTGGCCTTCCCTGGCAGGACACCACATGAAGTGGATTTCTCACCCGGCAACCCCTGGCTGCAAAGGCTCTCTTCTGGGTTGTTACTGCGGTGGGACTCAGCGCGAGGCCTCTGTCTGCGTCTTCTTTGGTAGGCAGCCCCACCCACAACCAGGCTTCGCTTCTGCTTGGTTTCCGGAAGTTGCTGGGCAACCAGTGTGGATGCTGCAGGTTGCCTGGTGCTGAACAAGGTGCCCGAGGTGGTGAGGGGGGATGCACCCATGTAGGCTGCTCCCTCTTGATGTGCCACTATGAGAGCTCCTCCTGAGCTATCACTCGGTAACTCCTGCAGCGCTGTGTCAGAAGGTGCACTGACATGCACTACACGCTGCTCCCTATCCTCCTCAAGAACCACAGCACTGACCATTGCTTCTGGTGAGTGGGTGCAGGGGCAATAAACAGCTCCACGTGCTCTTTGCAGCCGGATACCACACTTGGGTCTCAGGCAACTCAAGTCACGCTCCAAGCCCAGGTCCAGGGCCAGGAGCCTCAAGGAAACAAAGCGCTCGGGTCTGCCCGGGCCAAGGGCACAGCAGCACCCCTGGAAGAGTGCTGGGGACATGCCAGCTGGGGACATGCCAGCAGGGCACAGTCAGGCAGGCCAGCAGCAGGGCCTCAGCGCAGAGGGGCAGTCCTTCTCTCAGCCCCCCAAGAGTAGTCCGGTCCCTATGCAGTTCCCCCTGGCAGCCCCACGCAATGTCTCCCTTTTCCAAGTAAGCACCAGTTCAACACTCTTTCATGGGGTCACAGCCCCAATATTTATACTACTCCCAGTCTTTGTTCTGCCCTGGCACATGGCCTTGGACTTAGTCCAAACCAGTTCTGGGGGGCACTTAAGTGCACAACAGTCCCCATTGTTAATGTAGGCTCTGGCCCCAGACATCACCGCAGGGGGGCAAGGCCTGCATTGTGGAAGGCAGGCACACTCCTATTCAGGGTTAGGTGCTACTCCTCACACTACTCCAAATGCAGATCGGCCTATTCAGCCTAGTGCTGACTCACCCAGCCCCTCTGGAGCCACTGCACCTCCCCAGCACCTGTCATCCAGAGCCAGACATGCAATACACAACAGGCAGGCACAAAGACACATACCACACAGAAATGCCCACTTCTAAAAGTGTCATTTCTAAAATAGTGATAATAAATCTGATGCAGCATTTATTACCACTATTCCAAACATACCGAACTTGATCATGCTACTACTCTCATGTCAGAAATTACCACTGAAACACATATCAAAGAATCCCCAATGCATTCCTATGAGAAGGCAGCCTCACAGCAGTGAGAAACCAAATAGGCTGTTTCTCACTACCAGGGCATGCCACACAGTTAAGGCACATGTCCTACCTTTTACCTACAGTGCACCCTGCCCGTAAGGCTAGCTAGGGCCTACCTACCTTAGGGGTGACTGATATGTAGTAAAAGGGGAGTCACAGACGTGGCACCCACTTTATGTGCCTGGTCACAGCGGCAATAAACTGGGTGCACAGGCCCTGCAATAGCAGAGGCCTGAGACAGGTTTGAAAGGCTACTTTGGTGGGTGGCGCGTGCTGCAAGCCCACCAGTATCATTTAATTTGCTGACCCTGGGTATACGAGATACACCACTCTGCAAACAAGGCTTCTGGCGCACTGCTGCTCAGAGAATGAAGTCCACTTGTGTCCTGAGGTCCTCAGGACACAAGAGGACCTCATCACCCCACCAGCAGTGTGCCAGGAGCCACGTTTGCAGAGTGGTGTAAAAAGGGGCGTGGCCTCAGACCACGTCTCTGCAATCCAGCTCTTTGGAGCTTACAGAAGGTACCTGGTGGACTAGTTGTCCCCCAGGGACCCCCAGTATTCAAGAGGAATGAATTCCCCAACTTTCAGTTGTGCAGGGAGGGGTGGGACCTCCAGCGAAATGCTGGGTTTTTAAAATGTTTGTTTTTTGGAAAGGGGTTTTGTGGTCCCCATTCGCTTTATTATTTTTGGGCCCTGGGGACCCCATCCCCCAGGGCCTGAGCATTTTTGTTTTTAAAAAGAAATACGGGATGGGATGCCATGAGGCCCCGCTCCCATGGCAGATTTCAGCCCCGGGGATCCCATCCTCCGGGGCATGACCACATAGAGAATACTTTAAAAAATATATTTGTAAGGAGGGGGCTGCGCTGCCACCCTCTTGGGGCTAATATTACCCCGGGGACCACACCCCCGGGGATGTGCCTCGATTATTTTTTTTATAATTTTTTTTTCTATTAGGGAGGGGTGCTTTGTGGCCCCCCTTCCCTTGGACACTTCTGGCCCAAGGGACCCCATCCCCCAGGACCTGGCCTCACTGTTGTGTACCATGGGGGGAGCCCAAATGCCCCCACGGTCCCGCTGGCTTCCCGCCTCCTGCGGGAGCCGGCATTGCTTTTGAGCAAGGGGAGCTGCTGACATGCAGCTCCCCTTGCTCAAAAGCAATTCTGCTTTGCATCATTGAAGCGAGAGCAGGTTTTCCTTCTCTCGCTTCAATGAAGTAAAGGAGAGTTTGCTATGACAGGGCGGGAGCCTCCCGCCCTGCCATAGCAAACAGCAATGTTCCAGTGGTGGGCACCCTGGGACATTGCAGGAGCTGGCCCTGGGGGGTGGCAGTCCCCAGGGCCATCAAGGGCTCCAGGAGGGGGGCAGCGGGAGGTACATGGTGGGCTAGTTGGCCCCCAGGGACCCTCAGTATTCAAGGGGAATTAATCCCCCAATTTACAACTCACCAGGGGGTGCATTTGCACAGTGGTGAAGGAAGGGGGCGGGGCCTGAGGTGACATATGTGCAAACACGCCTTGTGGCACATTTTAAGTTGGAGAATTAATTCCTCTTCAATCCTTCAATTCAGTGATGTCATTAGTGATGTCTTTTGAGATAACATCAGTGATGTCATGAGTGACATAATATGTGATGTCATCAGCAGTGCATTGCGAGCGTGCAAGTTATAGTTAGCTCAACTATCTATAACAGGTGAATTTCTCTGATTTTATATGAGTCAAATATCCAACTAACTATAACGTCTCTGAAACCTATGGTTTTTTTCAATGAATTTACAAGGTTTTTTAAATGCTAAATTCTAACTATAACGTCCCTGAAACCTATGGTTTTTCAGTGAATTTCTAAGGTTTTATAAATGCAAATTTCTAACTATAACGTCTGTAAAACCTATATATTTTTCAGAGAATTTCAAAGGTTTTTTAAATATCGAACTACTATTGTGCTATTTGTCATTACTAACTTTTCAACTAAATAAAATAAACTGCAAAACTACTATGTAATGTAATATATTTCACAAATTACAGCGAGTTTTTAAATAATCCCAAATAATGTAACATTCAGAAAACAATTTTTCTCCCTTTTTTTGCTGTCATCAGCTACTACTTAACTTCACTATTCACAGTGATGTCAGAGTAGTTTCATCATAAACAGGAGGGAAAAAAAACAATCAACTAGATTTAAAAAAAAAACAAATCCCTAATTCTCACAAATATAATACAAAATCAACACAAATAACACATCCAATACTATTTCCAATCTTCAAATCTTACCTTTACTTCGTAGTTTCTGTGAACATTTTCTCAATACACCAAATAATGTATCAAAAATTTCGCTTTGAAAGCATCCAGTATGAATTCCTTAAGGTATCTTTACACCTTCCCACAAAGCCGAATGGTGTATCTAAAATCTTTGTTTCAGAAATATCAAGTATGAGTTGGGTAATTCATAAGGCAATCTCAGTTTCATTTCCAAGTGTGTATCGTTGCAGCGACTCCCATCATTATTACACTTTAAATAAATTGTATAATGTCCACTTGTGGTAGAACTTCCAGCATGGAAAACAATAGCAAATGTTGCAAAAGTTCTTCCAGAAATAAATACTTGACTAGCAACAAAAAATTTATTTTTGGTTTCCACTTTTCTTCCATTTGGTCTACAGCGTTGTAGCATTATAATCAAATATTTTCCATATCTTTGTAGGCATAATGTAGATAGCATTGTTGATTTACAATGAGAACAGATCATCTCGTGATCTGCTTCTTTTAGTAATTTGGAAAATGGTACAGATTTGCAGTCAGGTATTGTCAAATATAGAAATCGTTCTCTGTCAACTATAGTGCTTGAAGTTAAGGAACACTGTTCACATTTATGTTCCCATTTGTAACTGAGTCCAAATAAACTCTCAATCTGAATTCCTTCATCTTCTAGTACTCCAAGCATAACCATCAGAAATTCGTGTGGATCTTGTGGTATATTAGCACTGAACGTTAAAGATCCAGTACATGTATCCAAAAGTTAGCGAATACCAGAAGCAGAATGGATCTTACTTCTAGCAGTTCTCAATTCTTGAAATAAAGTATAAAGTGCAAACATAATCTTTTTTCCTGACTTTCCATAATTTCACCATAAACATCTTCAAGATAAAATATAACGTTTAGAATAACATTACCAAAGCAGTTGACACCAGAAGCATTTTCTAATTGGAATCCGACAATATCTGCAGTACACCCAGTCCGGTATGTATGCGCCGTACCCCCAGTCCCATATGTACGCGCCGTACCCCCAGCCCTCCGTATGTACGCACCGTACCCCCAGCCCCGTTTGTACACGCCGTACCCCCAGCCCCCCGTATGTACGCACCGTACCCCCAGCCCCGTATGTACGCACCGTACCCCCAGCCCCCCCGTATGTACGTGCCGTACCCCCAGCCCCATATGTATGCGCTTTACCCCCAGCCCCATATGTACACGCCGTACCCCCAGCCCCCCGTATGTACACGCCGTACCCCCGGCATGTACATACGGGGCTGGGAGTACGGCAAGTACATACGGGGGGGCTGGGGGTACAGCACGTACATACGGGGCTGGGTGTACGGCACGTACATACGGGGGCTGGGGGTGTGGCGCGTATATACTGGGCGGACTCGTACGTAAAACTGTACGGGGACGTCTCGTAGACTTTTCCCAAGGCGATTTGTATGTATTTTTCCCGTACGAATCGTACTTCACCGTTTGTACGGTACTTGTACGATTCGTACGTAAAAAAATACAGATACGGGTCGTGCGGGAAAAAAAATTCAGGATCAGAATCGGCCCCTTGGCGTAAAATTTTCCTTTAGACTTGTATTTTCTTCTGTAGTACTTTCCACAACAGTGACTTTGGAAACGTAAAACTTGCTGTCTCAAGCTTCTATCTCCTTATTCTCATGGAATCTCACATGTCACATACTGTTCGATGAAAGACAATACTGTTTCATCAGAATCAGGTCCAAATTTAGGTGCATACTTGACCCATAGTAGCATAAGTATATGAGGTTCACCTCTTGCTTGGTACTCCTTTCTCCAAAAGAAATTGGTAACTTCTCCAAGAAGTGGATTCTTCTTATTGCAGATAAAAGACATCATAGCTTGAAACCTATGATTAAAATGTCTGCACACATTTACAGGAGCCAATGAACACAGTTCACCAGGAGTCTTTATTTCAACATTTTTAATATTGGAATTCACTTCTCTTAGAAACTCAAGAAAATCTTCCCATGCATACTCTGCACAGCTAAGTGTGACAAACCATGTTGGTGTACCTAAGTTCCGTAACATACACTTGAGTTCTCCATGACGACAATACCAATACTCATTTGTTCCATGTTGACATGCCATCAAATTGATTAACTGTGCTTCTAACTTTTCATCTGTTTTTTCAACTTTCTCCACAAATTCTTTTGCAGAAAGAAGTGATTGATGAACTACAGTTTTAAGTATGTGGTTCACTGCATACAACAGAGAAGATAAATCACTTTCAAACAAAAGGTGAAATATGTATGGAATGCACTGTTGAAATCTAGGATCTTCAGAATATAACTTGTTGACCGATATTCTGAAGCTGGAATACGTGCAGGTCGGTCATCATATCGTCCACCTTCTCTAGTAGGAAACAGCTGTGGAAAACAACGAGCTTACAAGCTCTTCTCCCATACACTCATTGGAGTTCCCTGTGCTTTTTTCATTTGAAATAACTCAATGCTGCTTCCTATTACTTCTTTTGAATGCAAAGGACATATTGTGTAATGTTCATAAATCTCTTCAGTCATTGATTTGTCCACTTTCTCTATTTGACCACTTGAAATTTCACATTCATCTTCCAAACTTATTACCTGTTCATCCACATTTACAGTTTTGGAATAAATATTGTTCTCTATCAGATATAAGGTAGCCTTTTCAACTTTATTAACATCCACAAATTCTTGCCATATTTTCTGACTCTTTGTTGGTACACCATTTACTAGAATGACTACTGCCTCATTTTCCTCTTTATCTCCAGCAATAGTTTCAATATTTTTCTTAAAATCCAAAGGTAAGTACGCCACTCTTCCTTTTAGCCCTCTTTGCAAGTCTGTTGGTGGCAGTTTACCTGTTTTAGGCTCCATCCGAATTATAGTTTGAAAAGGATGAACAGCTTGAATTAGAACCGACTCATGTGAATTCAATTCTGCCAGTTCCTCCGGAATAGCTACTAATTCTAAGTTATTATGTACTGCTCTAGCAGGCATTTTGTTGTCTTCTAATTTGTTATAACAATATTTACATATACGTTGATCACTACCTAACTCAAATCGACCTTCCATCATCAAGTAAATTGCAAATTATTCCCACTTACTATTGTTCTCCTTTTTACTTTTCAAATACAAATCAACATTCCTAGTTTGACTTTTATAATGACTACGTCGACAACAAACACAAACATAGTTTGGTATTTCAGAGCACACTGCATTAAACCTTCCAATTTCTTCTTCAAACTGATCAGTGCTAATCACTTTCCCATCTCCTTCAACATCTGTAATTGTCAAACTTTCACTTTCTATTGAATGCTCTTCTGAACCAAAATATCACATTCAATATCATCACACTTTTTTTGAACATCTGATAAAGAACCATATAAAAGAGCTGTATTCAGTTCACTTAAACATAATGCAGGACTTTTTACACAGTACAGTTTCCTTACAAACTTCCGCATTTCTGAATGGTGTACTGCTAACATCCTCATGTGATGAAAAACACTTTTACACACTTTGCTTGAAAGACAAGCCAGAGAATATTTTCTTACATTACATGGGTCTAGTCCTTGCAACAACTTAATCCTCTGTTTAATACTTTTCTATGTATATTCTTGTAGCAAATTTCGCATTATATCAATAGATTCCTGTCGAATACTACAAATACTGCTACAACCCCACTCATACATAGGAGCTTGTGTACATTTCCCTTGCACTTCTTCAACTATTAACTCTTCTGCACTTTTACCAACCAATTTCTCTTTTGGAAGGGGACAACCATCCTGAACTTCGTAGCAACGACCTCCAGTATTAACTGCAAATGGTAAACTAATTTCCTGGAAGTAATTTTCCTCATTAAAAAAGGCTCACTACTAGAAGTATGTTTCCAATGTCCACAAAAGATTTAGCAAAAGTTGGTTCTGTTCATAAGTCTTTTTCTTCTACTTTTCTCTTTCAACACTTTGATTACTTTATCTAATAATTTGATCCTCTTCAAATTCACAATGAATAAGTATACTTTCGATACACTGCTTCTGTTTTAATTGCAGCACTTTCTTTTTATATTTGCAGCATGTTCTCATTAAATTCTGAATCACTCTAGTTTGAAAAAGCCTCTGACGAATTTCTTGAAATTGGTTTTGTCTCCAGGTAACAGATACTGTTTCTTTATCATGTTTTCTTTTCCTTGTATTTGAAATTGAAGTCTCCTTATCCTTACTTGAAAAATTCTTCTTTTTCCTTTGCGTGCTGTTATTTTTATTAAATGTTTGTAATATTTTTTTCAGAAATTGTCTAGTGTTTTTACGAGAAGAAACTGTTTGTGTACTGCTCTCATTTTTTGTAATGCAAAATCTTTTCTTTTCTGCAAATATAAATGCTTCTTTTCTTGTCTTTTTTTCTCAGTTCTTCTAGGTATTTTAAAATTATTATCCAAACGAAATAATTTTCTGAAAAAAAAAGATTAAATTATTTTTTCATCATTTCAATATATTACAATAATAACATACAATTACATAAATTCTTCTGACGGCTTCCAGAGGCAGTGCTGCAACGTAATGGAGCACGGCAGTGGAGTAGTAGGATGACGGTTAGTGCCATAGTACATAAAGCAAGTATTTATTTAATTATTTACATACACCTTTACAATTTACATGTAACTGCACTACCTCGTACTTTTCACCTCTCCACCACACCCCACCACCCCACACACTCACTCTGCAACCCACCGTAGACAACTGTATAGATAATATTTTTAAAAATTGTAATTTATATACTTAGAATGATATTACCAACCAAACGGCACACAGAAAAATGACCATTATTAGCCTAACAATTTTATCTACAACTTCGCAAACATAACACTGCACCCAAAGCTTTAATTGGAGGGGAGGAGTCTGAGCACAGGCAGTTTATTTTTGGGGGCCTCAATACAGATCTCTATGGTGCTCTATTTTCGGGCCTCGCAAAGGTGGTCCGTTTTTGTTTTTTTTTGGACTGTAGTGAGACAGTGAGACCATGCACATTGCTCACTACTAAAAAGAGGAGACATCATGCCAGGTGAGTCGTGTTGTAGGAGAAAAGAAATCCTTTAAAGAGAGCCATTTTCTCTCACGATTTCCCTTCTCTTTTTGTAGCTCAGGAGCAACATCATCGTGGCCTGATTAGCAGAGAGACCACCAGGCGCACAATGCCCATTGCCTCGGACTCCCTGAGACAGCTTCCCAATAGCACACACAGAGCCGCACCCGAGTACTTCACAGGTCTTCAAAAGACCATTTGCTTGTAAATGATGCTCTGTTTTTTTCCACCCCTTTTTAGAGCCCCTACATCCATACTCTGCCTATTGCTGAAAGAACTAGCGTCCCCCGATATTTTGCTCTAGTTGCAACGTTGGAGACGACCACACGCAGCCAACTCCAACACAACCCTGCTCTCACCTTTCACAGGGTGTTGTTGTAGAGCTACGAAAACACACGCTTTGCCTGGCTCACTTAGGGGCATATTATCAAGAACGGTGTTAAAATTATCGCCGCTTTAGCGACAGGAAACTGCCGCTAAAGCAGCGATAATGAGCTTGATACTATGCCCTTGTGAATTCCCATAGAAGCACAGCTTCACACCACAACCTGGCCGGCTATGGGAATTGACAAGGGCATTTTATCAAGCCCATTATTGCAGCTTTAGCGGCAATTTCCTGTCGCTAAAGTGGTAATTATTTTAACACTGTTCTTGATAATATGCCCCGTTATCTTTCTAAATTAACGTCTTACACTGAAAAGCTGCTTTACATTTCTTTCCATACATTAACCTTTGTTTAAAACACCACCAGAGAAGGGTGGGGAACTCTGGTCCAAAAAGAGCAACTCAAAGCTTTCTTGTTCTTTACCAGAAACTTCATCTGGCTCTCAATGATTATCGCCAGCCTTTCAAGCCTCTTAGGAGGCTGGGTGGATGAGTATAATACGCAGTATTTAGGATCGGCGGTGGAGAGTGCACGAAAATAAGGACGGATAGTTCAATAAAAGTATGAATGGATAGCTAGATGGAAGGATGTATGGATATATGGATGAATGGAAGGATAAATAGATGCATGGACCAGTACTTACGATACACGGGTGGGCTGATAGACGTGTAGGATTGGTTCTGGGACAGATGTATGTATGAATATAAGGGCGTATAACTGGATGGATAGCACAGTGCTTACCATAGGCGAGTGTGCTGATAGATACTTAGAATAACTGCAGGGACAGATGTACGTATGTATGTAGGTAGGAATGTCTGAATGAATTGAAAGATGGTTGGATGGCGCAGTGCTTAGGATGAATGGATGCAGGGCTTTAAGTGGGCCGGCTCTGAGCACCGGCAGGTATTTTCAGAAAAACTCGAAACGGGTCTCTATCGGGCTCTATTTTCGTCCCTCGAAAAGGTAGTCAAGTTTTCTTTTTTTTTAATTGCACTGCAGTCAGAGCATGCACATTGATGTGCGCATGCTCATTTTGCTCACTACTGAGAAGTGGAGACATCATGCTACGTGAGCCACGTTGTAAGAGGAAGAGCAATCCTTTAAAGTGCGTGTTTCCCGAACGTGGGATAATTCAAGGGGATTTTTTTTTTTTTTTTTTTTTTTTTAAAAACCTTTATTTCTTCAAGAATCTGGACACAGCTATTCAGCCGACAACCCGGAGGTTCGGCAGCTTCATTAGGAGAGTATAGAGAATCGTCCACAGTACATTGAAGGAGCAGTGAGAAGGTTCCATTTTTAATAATTACAAACACACAACAAACCCCAGCAAGGCAACAACACTGAATACCCACGGTGATAGCCCCTCAGGGGGAGCCGGACCCCAATCGTCTAACTGTCAGAGTACTATGATAAGAGGAAAAAGGGGGAAAAGCAGAGGCCCAAGAAGTCAATTAACCATCACATCTGCATACTGAGCTGGAAAGAAGGTCAAGAAGAAAGCTGTTCCTCGGGGGGATCCAGATCAGGGGCAAGACATATTCCCCCCCTGTATTGATTCCACCGCCCCCAGATGGCATGCCACTTCCGAGGGCGGCCTCTGGCGCAATATACTGTCTTCTCCCTGAGCATACTCCAGTCCATATTTTCTTTCCACGCAGTTAACGTGGGGGGCCCCCCGGAACCCCACAAGCGCGCGATGTCCCTCTTAGCAATCATGTTACCCAGGGTCACCCACTGGGTCTGTGCCTCATCATGGTCAGTGGGCCCCCAGACATTCAGGAGACAACACCGCGCTTCCGGCTGCATAGCAATGCCCGTCACCTCCCCCATCACAGCATGAACTCTCCTCCAAAATTCCCTGATGACACCACACTCCCAGATGATATGTAGGAAAGTGCCCACCATACCGCATCCCCTCCTACATAGGCCTTCCTCAGAAAATCCCATATGAACCAGTCGCGGCCCCGTCACATACACTCGATGCAGGATTTTGAGCTGCACCAGCCTCAGACGCGACGGGATCGCAACCTCCTTAGGAGAGGAAACAGCAGACTGCCAGTCCTCATCATCCAACTCGAGCCCGTCCCTAGTCCACTGGTCCCGCAGCCCCAGTAGCAAATCAGCCCGAACATTTATTAGTTTCTTGTAGATGAGCGAGATCGTGCTCTCCGGCATATGGCCATCAAGGATCCGGTCCTCCAAAGGAGAGGACTCAGGCACCTTCTCACCCTCCACAAGGACTGACCGCAGGGCATGACGCACCTGAACATATCGGAAAAACTCAGACGCCCCCAACTCATACTCCTTCTGCAACTCTTCAAAGGACTTCACCCTACCCTTAATCAGCATATCTCCAACCCTGGAGATGCCGATCAAGTCCCATTTATCAAACCCTTTCGTATGCCAAAGCCTACCCAACCTTTCAGATTCAAACAACGGGGCAGCTAGGGTGAGCCTATCCTTCCAGCCCAGAGAGTCAGTCGCCATCTTCCATCAAGGGGATTTTCTTAAGCACACAATGCTAGTTATCTTCATGTAAACCATGCCCCTACTTGGATAGCCCACACCCCTTTAACAGGTTTGCCCACCCCCTTTTAGAGCACCCCCAGTTTTTTTCCCACTTAAAGCCCTCACTGCACCATAGTAACAAAGAACTGATCCAAGCTTCCATTTAAATGTACAATGGCATCAAGTTTCATAATTTGCCATCAGCGCTGGCAGCCTTCTACCACAGTGCAAGAGTGTCTATCAGCATGAAGATTTGTTATCCACAGAAATGTTGTGTGATTTGCGTAGCTGTCTGGTAGAACACTCATCAAGGTATTAAAACATGCAAATTTGCGAGAAAAACATATACCATACAATAAACCGCTTCATAAATGGGCCCAGTGCCACTACACCAACCTCATCCCCATTCTTGCTTAACCTCACGAAATCAAAGAAAGGCCCCAGCAAACCTGGTAGAGCCACTATAGCAATACAGGGACTTAATTTGAACAAGTCTCTGCCGGAACGCCCAGCAACAAAAGGTATTAAAACATGCACATTTCCGGATAAAACATGTACCATGCCATAGAGCGCTTTATAAATTGACCCAGTAGCACTACATCACCTTTACTAGCTACACATATGCATGTTACAAATGTCTGTGTTAAAATTAGCAACATACCCACCTTTCCCACCCCCACCCCTTCCCTTGCTTAACCTTACGAAATCAAAACAACAAGCCCCAGCACTCCTGTTAGCGCCACTATAGCCAAACATGGCCTTAATTTCAACAGGTGTCTGCGGGAGCGCTCATCAGCAAAAGGTATTGAAATCTGAAATTTTCCAAGTAAAACATACACCATACCATAAGGCGGTTTATAAATAGTCCCAGTACCACTACACCACCTCCACACCCGCCCTTGCCTAATTTTACACAAAAAAACAAGGCGCCCCAGCAAACCTGGAAGCGCCACTATAGCCATACAGAGGCTTAATTTCAACAGATATCTCCCGAAACACTCATCAGCAAAACGTATTAAAACATGCAAATTTGCAGGTAAAACATATACCATGCCATAGGATGCTTTATAAATGGTCCCAGTGGTACTACATCACCTTTAGTTGCTAGACATCTGCACGTCACTAAAGTCTGTGATGATAATCACCAACATTCCCACCCCCGTCATTGCTTAACCTTACGAAGTCAAAGAGAAACCGCCACCATTCCTAGTAGCGGCACTATACCCATACTCGGGCTTAATTTTTAAAGGTGTCTTCCGTAAAACTTATCATCCAAAAGTATTCAAACATGTAAATTGGTGTGTAAAACATAAACCATCCCATAGCATGGTTTATAAATGGGCCCAGTGGCACTACACCACCTTTACTAGCTATACATCTGTATGCTAATAAAGTCGTTTAAAAACTCTGTACAGTGTATAGCAGAGGATGGGGAGAGTAAACAAAGTTGTAATTCCCAAACTTTTGATATACCGTCCCTTTACTGTATGCATATTAAGGACATTAAATTGAATTAAACAATTGACAAGTGTCTCAAAAGAGATAGTGAAACTGAGCACCGGTTAAACCCGGACCACTTAAATACCTACGTATATTCAGCACAGGAACACAGCCTGACAATTACTATCACTTGTAATGACATGTACTTTACTAATGTCAAGAAAGTCATACAGAAAATATACCGAACATTTTCATTTCTTTTTTCTCTCTCACACATTTATAAAACATCTCTTCTAAAGAAACACTCCCCAACCACTTCTATTTCATAAGAACAGACAATAATTAATACGTTTACTACCATATATTTTAGTATATCTACCTTTTTATTATTCACTAGTCACAAATTACTAAAACTATTAACTATACCCAAATGCAAACCAGAAACCATGTTCATATTATATCTCAACCTGTATTCAAATGATTCAAACTATGCGTACATATAAAAGTAACGTATCACTTTTACTATATCCATCTCCTCTCCATGTAATCTCCAAACACTGTAGACGGCCTCACAGAACAACAACCTACCTAGACTTATATTCAAATCTAGCTATCACTGTCAAAAATGAGACCACAACCTGTCCACATAACATTCTGGCTTTGGTTTTATCGCTTTTAACTTAATAAGACATGCATCTCCTACCCTCTCCCCCCTTCCCCACTACTTCCACAAAAAGTATAATTTGCAAAAGTGGGACATTTTGTTTATCTCACCTGAATAATTAACAAACCCAAATTAACGCTGTACCTCGTTTTCAAAACCATACAGTCCTTTAAAGATGACAAACTACATTTCTTCTTTGTGAAAAATTCCTAAACATATATAAAGTACTTATATAACAACAGGTCAAACTTTATGCATATTTTAGAATCAATATGAAACACCACACTTTACTAACAGGATATTATTTTGAAATAAAAAATACTTTCAAACTTAAAAATATCACCTCAAATACTTAGGGCCATATGTATCAAGCAAAATTGCGATCGCAAATGCCGAAATTCGCAGAATTTTGGCGTTTGCGATCGCAATTTTGCTTAGTGGTATGTATGAGGCAAATCTACATGCAAAAAAAGGAATCGCAAAATTTGTGATTCCTTATTTTGCAATTGCATTTAAGGAATCGCAAATTTTGCGATTCCTTAAATGCAATGTAAGAAGCTCCAAAAAAGTGCAATTTGGCCTTAAGGAATCGCAAATTACCACAACTTCAAGTTGGTGGTAATTTGCGATTTCTTTGAAAAATGCACTTTTTTGCATTTTTCAAAGTTCAATGTGAAGCACATACATGCCCTTAGGGCATGTATGTGCGCCCCATGTGCACCCATGCTTATTTCAGAGGTGCAACAGGGTGTCCTTTTGACACCCTTGCACCCTTGAAATTGCATTCACAATTTCCGATTCTTTAATTGCTAATCGCAAATTGAGAATGTCTGCCCATTCATTCCGAATGGGGAGGTATTCCTTAATTGCGAATCGTAATTTGAGATTCGCAATCAAGGAATATGTTGGATTTTCAAAATGTATTGCAAATCCTACATACATAGCATTTTGCGATTCTCAAATAGCGATTCGCAAAAAATCGCTAGTTGAGAATCGCAAATGAGGATTTTGATACATATGGCCCCGAATCACTACTATAGAATACATTACACACCTAGCTCATTTCTACCTCACCTTTGTAGTTGGTATGCAGATTTCAAATGTCGCACACGCATGCAATTCTTTCTTTGTCACACAGCACATGTAATGCACCGCTTTCATCAAGAATGGAACCAGTAATGGCACAATTTCTCTGTCGCTCCACATGTAAATACATGTAAAGAACAAACCAGAATACTTCATTCCATAATCGACATTCCAAAACTTATCTCCATTGATTATTTTTGAATTTTCCATCTGAAAAGCTACTTAATATTCCGCGCCACATACAGGTCAGAAGTTCAACCTATTTCATCACCACACTTTCTGGAACAGTCTAAGACACCTGCAGGTTAAAAGTTCATGATTTTTTTTAAGCGTAACGTTTTTTTCCCCAGCATATTCTTGAACATTTAACAGCACCTGCGGGTTAAAAGTTCACCATTGTTTTAAGTTCCAAATGTACCTTCCAAATGCAAGTAGCACGTCTGGTTGAGCTTTGCACATTTCATGCTATCAAATGTACTCCACATTTAGACTGCTCTTTATTAACCAATGACAAACATGCTTTTTCACGCAACTAATATGCACCCTAGTTGCTTCTTATCTTGCAATCAATTATCGTTTTCTGTGTAGTTTGTACTTTACAAATATCATATTGATTTACCTTCGCACTCCCTGTATAACACCACCTAAGCACCAAATACAAATTACTGTGTTCCAAACAAAACTTCCTCCTACTACGTATAAAATATTACTGACACTACTTAGACAGGTGTGGCACAGAGACCAGAGCATATGACTTCACACCATAAGACACACAGTTTAGGCTCACACTTTCATCCCCGACTCCCGCACCAGCTCACCTCAGCAGCATCGGACTCTACGCAATACCTCACTTAATTTCCGTACCCAGCACTTTCAGACCGGTAGCTATGAGTAGTTCACTTCGCACCCCCTCTATAACACACCCTAAACACCCCCACAAAGGTTACAGTGCACCTACCGTCCTATTTCCTACTTTTTTCCCCTTACTCGCTTCGACGGAATCACAAAATGGCAGCCAACACTTCCCAGTTGCAACCGCTCGCAGCGCTCCCAACCAATAAGCAACAAGCTCGTGCTCGTAACGCCTTAGCCAATCAGATGGCAGAATTCCCAAATATTGATATCTGTAAATTTCGATATTTCTCAAAACCTACTGAACGGATTTACACCAAATAAACAAAAGCGTGCTTTCTAGACCACGACCCTTCTCCCTGCCAAATGTGGGGTAATTCCGTTCACCCATTCGACCTGTAGCCTTGTCTAAAGTTTCCTATGGAAATTAACATGAAGAAAACATGTTTTTGGACCCCCCTTTTTTCTCGGCTCCCCCTTGACGAATCACCCCCAAACTTCCCACATTGGAGCTGATATGAACAAGGAATTAGTTTGGAAAATTTCATGAAGATTCATCAAACAAAGCCAACGTTATAAGCAAAACAAAAAATGCTCCTCCTTTGGAAACTTGGTCCTAACTATAACTACCTACTGGTGACCGCCAGTAGGTAATATACATTATATTAAACTATTTAACATGTACTACCTAAAGTTCTATTTATATCAATCAATCAATATTTTGTCTATTTTAGGAAATCGTAGTGTCAACCATATTTTTTCCCAACATTCTGATATTTTCAGCACAATATTTATGTCAAAAATATTGTTTGCCATGATATTATGTCGGTGATCCGAATGCAAAATGTTTGTTTAGGTTTCTCAGGTTTTTTTTTTAATCTTCATAGCCATCATCGGGAATGCCCTTCTGACTGGAGCCCTATCAAAGTAGCTATCATACATCAACTCATTTGGTACCTGGCACTCTGCACATTGAACACAACACCATGGTCATATTTCCCTGCAATACCTTCCCACTGATGACAAACTTATTTTAGCTAACTGAGACATTGTTCTCCTCGGGGGCTCATCGTTTCTTCGGCAGGTCTAAATTGTTGCACCTAGAGAGAGATCTCAGGCACAATGATTCTCAGTGATGGACATTAGACTATTGAATATCCACACCCTTGAGCTCTGATTGCTCCCACACACAGCTGTCAACAAATCCCTGAAATGACAACAGTTCATTGATCATCTCTTGTCTCCTATGTTATAAGGCCATTATATTGATGCTATACTAACAATATTTGTTCATGCCCACTGCTCTCCTATGATTACATCTTTCATTTTCTGTCCAGGCCTTCATAAGCATTCCTGTCCACAACCCTCTAAGTTGTATTAGTATGGGTATAAAAAATAATACCTGTATGGAAAAAAGTGGTATATTGGGGTTGATTTGAGACCGAAACAATGAGCTCAATCTTTTTGGATTGTGGCACAATGAAGACAAGCTTAAAAAATTAGTAAAGCGTTTAGCAGTAGCAAAAAGTTGAAAAGTCAAAACACGGCACAATAAAGAACCCACAACCAATTTCTGAAAATCGCGCAAAATAGAACAAGTAAACTGACACCAAAGCAACACATAGCCAATAAGGGAACCAGAGATGTGATGTTTTAAAGATTTAGGTAAAAAATCCACAAGAAAAGTAAAATAACCATCAATAGTTTCTGTTTGAAGTTTATCCGAACTGAAGTGCAATTTCAGGATGACCTTGATGGACTGTGGGTTGAATACACGAATCAGGTCTGTGGTGCTCAAAAACTTTACCTTTGAACTTATTCTCTGATATGAAAGGTAAAATTGTCTAGTGGGGTAAGGTTGCAGAATGTATCCACCACAGACCCCTTGTAGCTAGAAAGCCACTGACCAAGATCCCTTGGAAACCTTTGATATTGGCTAGAAGTTCTCAAATTGGGTAAACATTTCCCATTTCTGTGACCCGTCAATATTTCTACCTTCAGACCATCAGACTTTGTCTATTTTATGGAGCTCAAAGTCCTCCAGCAAGGCAAGCCTGAAATGGCCTCTGACAAAGCCTTTTTTAAATCAGACGCCTTTGTCATGAGGTCCCACTACCACTCCAGAGTTCTTGAAAGTTCAAATATTTTCTTTGTCTCAACTTTCAGAGTTTCTCTTGGTCACTTCTAAGGCTCCCATGACTTCAGGAACAGAACTTAGGGGCCAGGATGCACCACAGCAGGGGCCACCACCATGGTAAAGTCCAGGGTCAGTTGGTACTGGTCCGCTTGGCCCTTCAGAACAAGCATTGGCATAGCCAATAGGTCTCGCGTTTGGGATCTTGTAAGTGTTTAGCCATGCAACAGTTGTTGTTGCACCAAAGAAATTGTGCTGCATAAATAAATACTTATAAGGTCCCAAAAGCGAGACATATGGGCTATGCCAATGCTTGTTCTTTGTAAAGAAATAGATGCTTGTTTCTATTTCTTTACTTTTGCTATAATCGGGCACCGGCGCTTTATTTTTAACATTAAAAGTAAAGCGCTGGTGCCGCGATTATACCAAAGGTAAAGAAATAGAAACAAGCTTCTATTTCTTTACTTTTGCTATAATCGCGGCACCGGCGCTTTATTTTTAACATTAAAAGTAAAGGGCCGGTGCCCGATTATAGCAAAAGTAAAGAAATAGAAACAAGCATATATTTCTTTACAAAGAAAAAAGCAAGCTGCAGGGAAAAATGCTACCGCCGGCCACAGCCTGCAGTGCAAGCACGCGCGCGTGCAAATGCACTGCATGCTGTAGCCGGCGGCAGCATTTTTTGAAGCCCTCCTTACATAAGGTCTCCGTCAGACCAGCGCAAGCGCTGGGTCAGGCTAGACCTAAAAAAGCATCTTGTAGCTTGTTGTGTGCCTGTAGTCACACAGGAGGTAAGCTAACTGACCTTTGGAGTCCAGTAATTGGTCCTTTATACAAGAAGGTCGAGTTCTCTTCTGTTCTTCTGCAGACCAGTGAGTGTTCTGATAAGCTGTGTGTGAGGTGCCAGCTTTGGAGATTTCACAAGCCAGTCAGTGGGGTTGACTTCCATACACTCCGTAACCAACAAGGTGACATTTGCCAAGGGTAAATTTTCCAACTATTACAGCACATCCTGTTTACTTTACTTCAAACTATCCCACAGTGCAGGATTCTGAGTCAAATCCAACCTTTAAGAATCTTTCTGCCCCTGAAGTGAACTTGTTTGCAAGTCATGGGTGTGTTTAGAAAAATGAGCAGCCCCTCCACTTCATCTACACCAAACTGCTTTTGAGACCGGCTTAGCTCCCACTAATCGGGGGCAATCTGGTGACAGATGGACTAAGGACTGAAGACTTACATTCCTCAGTTCTACCTTTACTTTAAATATGAATGGGCAAGACTCATCCTGGTCCTGTTCAAGTTAATGAAGTTCCTGGATTCTCCACAGCTGCCCTTCCTGGGCTGAGAAGTTACTTTCCCTAAATATTTACTAAAAATTAAACTTCACAAATCTACTGGATTTTTTAAAATAAAAAATAGTGGTTTGATAGTCTCTGCAGCTTATTACAATAAGAAGATAGCAGATGTATTATTTTCTCTGAACTTTAGAGTCTCTCATAGGGCAGCTACATCTCTAACAGTGAAAATAGTTTTAGGAGAGTAATCTCTGTAAGTGCAGATACAACTTTTGAATACCATGATCTGTATCTTGTGGGCTCACGTAGGATTGACTTATTTAATATTTAAAAGTACTAACCTTTCCTGTTAAAAACGTTTATTTCGACAGGTTTGCCTACTGTTTTAAATGCTGGTGGAGAAAGGGTACACAGGTAGACCTGAAACCATATTTTATTAGTCACTCTAGTGGATGGCACAATAACTGCTTAAGTTCACAGGTGACACTTAACTTTCCAAGTCATTGGTGTATTTTCCAGCACAATATAATTTCCTCTTACTTTAAAGGTAAATATGTCTATTGAGGATTGGCCAATTTTACCATGTTTTAGGGGTCAGAGCACATACCAGCAGCCCCCCCAGTATGGAGAGTTCACAAACCAGCACAACCATAAAGCAGAAAGAAATGGTGGTGACCAGGGAATAAGAGACTCTCTCTCTCACACTGTTGTTTTTTAAAATATTTTTCCTGGCCTGTTCACTCTTATTATGAGTCCTATTGTTATAGCCTGTTGATATCAATCAATCAATCATGGCATTTATATCGCGCACTACTCACCCGGAAGGGTCTCAAGGCGCTTGGGGAGGGGGGGGTCTGCTACTGCTCGAACAGCCAGGTCTTGAGCTGTTTCCTGAAGGCGAGGTGGTCCCGGGTCAGCCGCAGGTGGACCGGTAGGGAGTTCCATGTCTTTGCCGCCTGGTAAGAGAAGGATCTTCCTCCGGCGGTGGCTCTCTGGAAGCGGGGGACGACGGCGAGGGCGAGGTTCGCGGATCGTAGCTGGCGGGTGGGCGAGTAGAAGGTCAGGCGGTCGTTGAGGGCGATATGTGCAAAGTGCCTCTCATTCACTATTATGCTGTTTGTGTTTTCCTTTTATGGGTTACCTTTCTGTACAGTTTTATGTACATGTACATATGGCGATTGGAAATGAAGCGCTGACCGCGCTTAACGCAGGTTCCTGTACGCCTGCTTTTAATATGACTGAGCAATGTACTCCAATGTGAGGTGGATTACATGGCTAAGTCCACCCTGCCCTATTAGCAAGGTATCGCATGTCACAGTGCGATTATCGCTGGATTTCCAGCGATAATCGCACTGTTTTGTAGCTAACGCATGGATTTCTATCGCTTTGGAGATAAGAGTTGCTGATAGCACGCTATCTCTGCGATAGAATCCAGCGATAGCCGGCGATAATTATGCTAGCGCTAAGTGCGCTTAGCGATAATTATCGGCAGTTGTTGCTGATATGCCCCCACATTTTTATTATAATTTCCTTTTGGAGATGTTCTCCGTTTCGCAATATATCAATTGTTGTTGTTTAAGTCGTACAGGAAATGCATGAAAACAAACATGAAATTCCAGCATAAATCACAAACGAAATGTACTTCTCCAGTATACGCTGAAGACCGCTTTTGCTGATGCCTTTAATACAATGATAAAACATGGTATAAATTGTTTGCAAACAACCACATCATAAATTCTATAAAGCGGCGTCCCAGGGTACAGCACGTTTTAAACAATAGATATAAACGTCAAGTATCCGACTCAACATGCGGCATCTGTATAATAAAATAAGCATTATTGTGGTATTGCTTTGTTTTATTAGATATTTTTGCATCTGGGATTTCATTTCTTCCCCAGTTGATGCGCGTTCTACTTCAAGAGCGACGATTTTCTGAGCAAATGACTGTGCAGTGAATGCGGCCCCTGCTGCCGAACGAGGAAGTGGAAGGCGTGGAATAATTATGATAAAGTTATAGATCTCGGAAAACACCTCCAGGAGGTCACTGTCAAGCACGCACTTAAGAAATGATTGAAAACCCTCCTCGTGCAGGGACTAATCTCTGCAGCCCTCGCGCACAGGAAGCAGCCTAGAGGTTAGTCTTCCTCGTGTCAAAACCTACAGAATCATTACTGGGTTTCTAAGTGCTTTTTCAAGTAGGCCTCGCCCTCCTTCCTGTTCTTGAACAGCTTTTTCACAGTAATACGTCAGGGCGAATTTAACAGTGGTTGATGTGGTAATTCCCATTGTAACAGCTGCGCGGTATGGCTTGGTTCTTCCTCTGCCATGTGGCGCCCAGCTGAAAGCAGTCTATTCTTGCTGCTTGCAACTGCATGTCTGACTTAGAGCAATGCTCAGTCAACAATATCTAAGGGACTTAAAAAACCTTCATGCAATGAAGACTCGCGGGCAGATTTTTGTTACATGGAAACGATGGGACCTTACATGATCTTTCCTGGAGTGTTCCTTGAATAGTTATCATTTCAACGGCCCCTTTGTTGTTATGACACAAACATTCCTAGTTTGTAGGGGCCTAGTTGCTATATAGATTGCATAGACTCATAATCAACCTTCTTTAAAAGCAAAGTCAGAAATGCATCTCCATCGGCTTACCTTTCTTACTACAATTTTAAGAGAATTCCATGAATCCTCACATTAACCACCATGGATATGGATTTTATTACACGAGAAGAGGCCTATATTATGATTTCTTAACTTGCTATTTTTAGGTCTTGCCTTGGCGCTGTCTCAGCGAGACCTAAAGTAATCTCTATATGTTGGCAAGCAGCCGGTAATTTCTCCTGCTGCTTGCCATTGGCTTAGTGTTGGCTTAGTGTTTCTTACCTTGTTTTTCAGTGGCCCAACTGACTTCCGTGTAGTCCGGAAGCAGCGGCCTCCAACTACAGTTTTAGTCTGCACTGTTCAGACTTTTTCTTTGTCTTGCGCATCGCTGCCTGACCTAAACATGGCAGCGGCGCATGCGCTAGGAGCCGGTGTGCGCGAGGGGTGGTCAGCGCATGCTGCTTGTTTCGTTTCCTGCTTCCTGCTCCTAGCAAGCTCTATGGTCACCAACGTTCGCTGTTTGTGAGCAGAGCTTTGGGCAAAAGTGCTTATGCTGAATGGCAGGTCAGTGTGTGTAAAGCGTTTTTGCTGTTTGTGGGCATAATCTATAGCCGCGTGTATGTTCAAATGTTTTATGAAGACGAGCACCGTGCTTTGTTTCACCACGGTGCCCGTTTCCATTTTAGAAGAGGTCTACCACTAGAAAACCAGAGCACAAGGGGTTGGTGGGAGGTGATGTTGTGCAGCTCAGCACTGACTTTTTTAAGTGATTTGCTCAGAAGCACAGGATGTGGACGCGACCCGAGGCTCGAACCCTGGTTTCCAGCACCAAAGTCGGCAATCTAGCCGTCAGACCACATCCTCTGCAGGTGTGGCATTACCCCGCCAAGATATCTCTGTGAAACTGTATGGTACATAAAACTACTTACACATCCAGACATCAGCCAAACACTGAGCTACAGACTTGTTTCACCACCATCACTCCCCCTGGATTCAAAATGAGGTAAGGTAATATAGCCCCAATCACCTTGAGTTTCTCTATGCAATACACATCCCTCTTTGGTGTCACCGGGACGATCTTTAGACCGGAGCAGCCAGTAATATCACGGATACCATTTTTGATACCAGCTCCCAGATTGGATGGTGATTTCAAATGCGCTTTTGGCGCTATCCCATACACTTCAGTAGCTTACGGAGTTTCCATTTGGAGCAATAAGAGGTTGTCGAGGCTTCAGTGCATAATCAGTCTTCTTACACTACCGGAAGGAGATGCACCTGATTCCATTAGTGTTTTACATTTCGCTCATCAGCATGTGTTAATAATGTTAAAACTTTCGAGATCGATAAAATATTTAGGCATATGATCATAATTCTAAAAACGTTTTGCCTAAAGCAAGCACTGCTAATGATTGTTAATGTTCCAAGGAACATTACAACATTGATTCAAACAATGGGGGAGGGACCACAAACAGGTGGCAGGGGTCGAGGCACAGAGACCTGGGCCTAATCCCCGCTTTGTGCAGCTCTGTCACAATTACTTCATCGGCAGCCTCCCTTCACTTTCCGCCAAAAATGTAAAGTGCTAGAAAACAAAAGAAATACTGCCTCTGCAGTTGGACGTCACCTGTGCTTGTCCGTGCTACGGCATTCAAGAGAGGTGCAGCCAGGGGCACTGGAATTATGCTGTTCTTTGGGCGCAAAGTATTCCGCATAATTATGGATTTACTGTAATTGCCACATACTCTATCATCTGCTGCATAATTTGCTTATTTTAACAACCACAAAAAAAATGGACTCAAATGGATTAAGAGTTATTAAAACGTGACGTGGCCCTTGGCAAAGGTTGACTGGCCTTGCAGTTGCTTTTTACTGCATGCCGGTGTTAAACTGCTACTAATGAAGTCAAACCGTGCATAGCTGGTGTTAACATGTGTAGACATGACAAAATCATGAAGTAATATCCAAATGTGCGGCATTACGTCTTTTATGTTGCCTTTTCTTGCCGCATAATTTTTGCCTGGTCCTTGTCGCATAATTCCAGCCTACCTCGGTTTAGCTCCTGTAAGCACAGAAGGGCACCCAGGAGACTGGACATAGGACATTGACGACAGCGCGCGGCACCGGTGCCTCCTCGTCAGCCATGATACCACATCCACAGAATCCTGCCTGACATTTTGGTGTCATCTGTTCGGAACTGCTCCGAGTCACAAGGAAGGCGCTATATATTACACAGAAAGAGGGCCGACCTGTCTTCGCAGTTTTGTAAACAAACTTAAATGATGTGTAAGCGAGTTTAAGCTATTGGCATTGTAAATGACAATGCCTTTTATTTATGTTTTTAACATGAAAACAAAAATAAAAGGCGTTGCTATTTGCAATGTCAATAGCTCAAACTCACAAACAGAATTGCTTTAACTTAAACGAGGGTGAGACCTGTTGCATTTTCAATGCTTGTTATCATAGTATCCACAAATCGCAAAAAAAATACAATTCCCAGCAATCCCTGGTTAGCAAATGACAGGTTGAGGGGAAGTGGATCCATCAATCATTTTTTAGCTCAATATATATATAGCAGTCACCAAGCAGTAATAGCCCCATCTCCTACTGCTCTGCCACAACTTAAAGCTTCAATTTCTCTCCTTTCTGTATTCTAGAATTAGAAATTTGTTGTAAATGGGTTTGTTATTTCATATCTAATAGTGTGCTGGGCGTATTTGGGCTGTGATTTCCACAGTTGTGCTTCTCAGTTGCT
Organism: Triturus cristatus; assembly: GCF_964204655.1. NCBI lineage: Eukaryota > Metazoa > Chordata > Amphibia > Caudata > Salamandridae > Triturus > Triturus cristatus. The sequence goes on from NC_140581.1 coordinate 649,938,354, forward strand.
TTGTTTACATATTTGATTGATTCATGGGCATTGTTTTTAATGTTTTCCCTTTCCTGCTACCTGGAATCCTGCTACTGGCCTGCTATGGTTCATGCAATGACATTTTCTTTAAAGACATAACATGGACCCTATAATTATCAGCATGCATTGCTATTGTAAAATAGGTGGAGCACTGGAGCAATTTACTAAATCTAGGTCCCTTAATTGCCCACATACATTATGGATTGCACCTGGGCCACCTATTCACATCTTTCAGAGGAAGCATTGGCAAAAATATTTCAAGGAGGAAATGGTTTGTTGTACTCTGCATATAGACTTCAGTTTGGTTGGTGCTGTCAAAAACAGTAACAAATTAAAATGATAGCTTACATAAGTGTGACCCTTCTGGTTTCTAATCCTTGGTTTTCAATATATATATAAATATAAACAGCTGGTGGTCGCCAGTAGGTAGTTACAATTAGGACCTGATTCCACAGGAAAAGGTTTTTTGATTTACCTATATCTTTACCGCAGGTTGAATAATCGAAAGACACACATATGATGGACGGAATGCAGAGCAAATCCAACATTCACCTCAGTCAAGAGATCTGGGTTGAATCCATCATTCTTTTACTCACCATGTCACCCCAGTTTAGACCCAGCCATATGCAAATCAGTTTTGACCCTGTGCCTCATGAGAACAGTCCAGACCAAACTGCCAAGCCAGGTTCTCGCTGGAACAGAAACAAACATCCTGAGACCAGTTGCGGGGCATAACCCCTCATCAGCCAAGCTACCTTGAATCCAGTGGCATGGTGAGCCCGAGACCCATGTCTGGGCATACCCAGTGCACTTAGGGCGAGAAAGCAAAAGACACACAGATGATGGACGGAATTCAGAGCAAATCAAACATTCACCTCCAGTCAAGAGATCTGGATAAAATCCATCATTCTTTTGCTCACCATGCCACCCCAGTTTAGACCCAGACAAATGCAAATCAGTCTTGACCCTGTGCCTCATGGGAACAGTCCAGAATGAACTGCTGAGCCTGGTTCTCCATGGATCAGAAACAAGCATCCTGGGACCGGTTTCTTGGTATTACACCTCATCAGCCAGGCTAGCTTGAATCCAGTGGCATGGTGTGCTCGGGACCCACGTCTGGGCATACCTGGCACACTTATGACAAGAAAGCAAAAGACACACACATGATGGATGGAATGCAGAGCAAATCAAACATTCACCCCCAGTCAAGAGATCTGGGTTAAAAAGAATTGATGGATTTAGGTCCAGATCTCTGTATTGGGGTGAATGTATGACATTGTTCTGCATTCTGTCGATCAATTGTTCTTTTTGCATTTGTCACCCGGAGTGGGTCAGGTATGCCCAGACATGGGTCCCATGCTCTCCATGGCGCTGGAGTCAAGCTATGCTGGCCGATGAGGGGTGAATCCCTGAAACAGGTCCTAGGATGCTTGTCTCCAGTCCAGGGAGGACCTGACCTGGCAGTACGGGATGGACTGTTCCCATTGGGTGCAGGATCAAGACTGATTTGCTTATGGCTGGGTTCAACCTGGAATGGCATGGGGAGCATAAGAATGATGGATTTAGGCCTAGATCTCTGTACTGTGGTGAATGTATGACATTGTTCTGAATTCTGTCCATCAGTTGTCCTTTTTGTATTTGTCACCCCGAGTGGGGCGAGCATGCCCAGACGTGGGTCCAGTGCTCTCCATGCCACTGAAACAGGTCCTAGGATGCTTGTCTCCAGTCTTTGGGAGGACCTGACCTGGCAGTTCAGGCTGAACTGTTCCCATTCGATGTAGCATCAAGACTGATTTTCATATGGCTAGGTTCAAACTGGAATATCATGGGGAGCAAAAAAATGATGGATTTAGGCCCAGATCTAGTCTAACCTACAGCCCGAACCGCTGGACATCATAGCACCAAATTGGGCATAAAGGTAGATGTTGTTACGCAGATTGTGCTTTTTGTTATTTGGTGCAAATCCAGTCAGCAGTTTTTGAGAAATTTAAGAAGGAAAAGTTAGTGATATCTGTGGTTGAGAAGTCTTCGCGAATAAAGAAGAGCACGTGCAGGGAAATGCAAAGCTCTGATTGCCTGCTAACACTTCAACCAAGAAGTGCTGGCAGTCATCTTGAGACTCGGTTTCACAAAGTCCCCAACAAAAGTGAAAATAAAGAAAAGGGTCTGGTTAGGAATACCCTGACTCCCAAGCCCTGGTCTTGGGGTCCATCTGGGATCCCACCAAGCAAAAAAAGCATTCAAAATTTTTGACCATGTCATGAGTGATATAATATGTGACGTCATCAGCAGTGCATTGCGGGCGCGCGAGTTATAGTTAGCTGAACTAACTATAACGGGGGAATTTCAATGGTTTTGTACGAGTGAAAAGTCCAGCTAACTATAACGCCCCTGAAACCTATGGTTTTTTCAGTGAATTTCTAAGGTTTTTTAAATGCTAATTCCTAACTATAATGTGCCTGAAACCTATGGTTTTTTCAGTGAATTTTAAAGGTTTTTTAAATGCTAATTTCTAACTATGCCTACAGAGATAGGACATATGAAGAAAGAAGAAAAAACGCACAGAAATAAAAAAAAGCAGAAAGAAGCAACAGAAGTCCTCAAAGACGAAGAAAAGTGCAGGAAGAAGGATAACGTGTAGAAAGAACAAACAGAAGAGCAGAAAGAAGCCTTGTTGCAAAATCATCCTGTACCCTCAACTTTTTCAGACGGATACTGGTGGTAACTGAGTCTGACTAACCAGTCCTAGAGCCAGTGCTATGTTAAAAGTCACTCAGAATACAGTGAAAACACCTACATACACTACGGAACACTATACGTTGGGGTCCCCCTGTGATCCACTTAAGAGTGTGGGGCGAAGTCACACCCCACTCCGGGCGCACTGCATTCGTTCAAGCGTTGCACAGCCAAGTAGGTGATAAGAGACCGTTCTCACAAGAATAAGTTAATTGAGAAATTAGAGCGGAAGGGAGGGAAGGGTTAAATGAGTGGGAAAGGAATGAACGGACGAACATTTTAGTTTAATGCACTATTTTGAATTCAGAGGGCACAACGTTGACAATGGGACAAACCATAGCTTTAAGCATGTATTTTTTCACAGTTTTTTTACATCAAGTGTTGAATACGATAAGTAACGATTCATTTGGAGTCACAGTTTAACATTAATGTTTTCAATTTGTAGAGAACCCCTGACGAAGGGCCAACCTGGGCCCGAAATGCATTGGGTGATGATAATAATTCATCGAGGAACGTCTATGTTTTAACCATGCACTAGTATAAGGCCCGTGTCGGCACATCTACAGCATTAAGGAAATTACAAACATAAGTGTTCATCATGTGACTGGAATAACAACGACAAATGTATTACAAACTGCAGATTAAAGGAAAATAAACTGTTAACAAACTGGTACAATTGTGGCATCTATGCAATGCTTGAACGAATGCAGTGCGCCCGGAGTGGGGTGTGACTTCGCCCCACACTCTTAAGTGATTCATGTACGACGTGGCTGGGCTGTCCACGATACCAGGTTTGCACGCAAACAAAGGACGAAACAAAGATTATTGATCAAACATGGAAAGAAAATCGGTGTGCACTCTGTCAATTTTTCATATGTGAATTACTACGTACAGCCTGCTGGATGACTGGCACCCATGGATTAATGGTTAGAAAAAGAGAAAAAAGTAAAAAAGAGCGTCACATGCTGGACTATATAAACATCTTTTCCTCATTGGTGATTTTAACAGACTACTGTTTGGAACAAATATTGAAAGCATACTGGTTGGATTTATGGTTGATTTTATATTGGATCATTACTTGTTTAGAACGGCAACATGATTAGTGACGCTGAAAACGACACCTGGGGGTGGGCGGTGAATTCTCTTTTCATAAAATGTTCGATAGGGTGTTGGTAATATGAGAGGTTAACACTTCGATGAAGGGTTGAGAAGCATTATTATGTAGGTACATAGCGTGCAAATATCTGGCACTTATTACTAGTGGGTAATGTTCAACAAGAAATGAAAAATGAGGGTCCGTATTATATAGAAAAGTGACTTCGCCCCACACTCTTAAGTGATTCATGTACGACGAGGCTGGGCTGTCCACGATACCGGGTTTGCACGCAAACAAAGGACGAAACAAAGATTATTGATCAAACATGGAAAGAAAATCGGTGTGCACTCTGTCAATTTTTCATATGTGTCCCCCTGTGATCAGCATGACCTCCTCTGTAAGCCCCTAGTATATAATAGGGCTGGGGATTAAAACTACCTCTTAAAACGTGCCACAGGGCGTGTTTGCACACGTCACCTCAGGCCCTGTCCCCTCACTTCCCCACTGTGTAAACACGCCCTGCGGCCATTTCAAGTTGGGAGATTAAGTCTCCTTGAATCCTGAGGGTCCCTAGGGTCCAGCTAGACCACTAGGTACCTCCAGTAAGCGCCACAGAGCTGCGTTGCAGAGAGGTGTAAAAAGTGGCATGGCCTGGACCACCTCTCTGCAACGCAGCTCAGTGGAGCTTACTGGAAGCACCTGGTTGGCTAGTTAGCCCCCAGGGGCCCTCAGGATTGAAGGGGAATTATTTCCCCAACTTAAAACGCGCCATAGGTCGTGTTTGCACACGTCACCTCAGGTCCCGTCCCCTCCCTTCCCCACTGTGTAAACACGCCCTGTGGCCATTTTTTAAGGTGGGAGATTAAGTCCCCTTGATTCCTGAGGATCCCTAGGGGCAAAATAGCCCACTAGGTACGTCCAGTAAGCGCCATTGCAGAGAGGTGTAAAAAGGGGCACGGCCTGCACCACCTCTCTGCAACGCAGAGCAGTGGCGCTTACTGGAAGCACCTGGTGGGCTAGTTGGCCCCCAGGGTCCCTCAGGATTGAAAGGGAATTATTTCCCCAACTTAAAACGCGCCACAGGGCGTGTTTGCACACGTCACCTCAGGCCCCGTCCCCTCCCTTTACCACTGTGTAAACGCACCCTGTGGCCGTTCTAAGTTGAGAGATTAGCCCCTTGAATCCTCAGGGTCCCTAGGGTCAAACTAGCCCCCTAGGTACCTCCAGTAAGCGCCACAGAGCTGCGTTGCATAGAGGTGTAAAAAGGGGCGTGGCCTCAGAACACCTGTCTGCAACGCAGCTCCCTGGCGCATACTGGAGATACCTGTTGGGCTAGTTGGCCCTCAAGGACCCTCAGTACTGAATGGGAATTAATTCCCCAACTTACAACTGGCCAGGGGGCGCGTTTGCAGACTGCTCCGCAGAGGGGGCGTCGCCTCAGGCACAATGCCGGTCTTTTATTTATTTTATTTTTTAAGAAGGAGGGCTGTGTTGCCCCCCTTCTTTTTCTAATTTACTGGCCCTGGGGACCCCATCCCCCAGGGCCGGCACCCTAAGTTTTTTTGTTGAAAAAAATTAATTTGGCCCTCCTAAGGCCTTAATCGGCCCCGGGGACCCCAACCCCCGGGTCATGGCCTTTTTTGTTTTTTTATTCTTTAGGAGGGGGCTGCGTTGCCCCCCTCCTCAGGCCACTTATGGCCCCGGGGATCCCATCCCCCGGGGCCGGCCTTTGTTTTTTATTATTTTTTTTATAAATATATTTATAGAAAACCTAGGACATGCTGGACAAACCGTATGTACCTATCACCATGACGATTCGCGTGATATTCATTAAAAGGCGACTATGCATAGAATGAATCCACATGGAATGTATTTACACCGCTAGTGAAGCTCTGACGTGTCTGACGCCCTACCGTGCCTAATCCCGGCGCCCCCGCCGGTGGGTACTCTCCAAGTAGACACCCTTGTTGTTTATTTATACAAACATGGGTAGCTATTGACGGGCACATTTAATATACACGCACAACAAGCCATTCAAAGCGGATTCGACAAAAATTCAACAATACTATGCAAGAAACCCCCCTCACGGTTAATAAAACACACATCCACCGCCGGATGTGTAATACTTTTTATTTTACTCTCTGGAAAGGAGACAAACCTCACTTGAGAGTCACAGCGTGCTCCTGTCTGACCAGTGCCCGCCGAGTGCCTCACACCTCTGTGTTGTATTCCACCAGCTAGTGCGTATGCTATGACACTCTCTAGCCCATGTGGACTGTAACACCACCCCGTGAATATGTCATGTCACACTTGCCTTCGCACGGGTTATATTGCCCCATCTAACGTGCCTTCCTCGATGCCTATGTTATAACGCACAGCGCGATGCCATTCATATTACAATCTGGGATCCATATCTTTGTCACAGTGCATATGCAACGTTACACCCCCCAGCCCATATTTTATATTACAACTTTAGAGACTAGTTAGGTTACACAACACTACCCTGTGCATATTACACTCCAAGGCGCATATCGCATAGCACGCGCTAGTGCCTGTGCTATCTCGCGCTCTCCAATGAATCTGTCATTGCGCACAATGTATTGCATAATATATTTCACGCCCCGGTTCATCTTATATCACACTTTTTGGTGCATAGTTTCTACCATATACAATATCTAGTTTTCATTTTCAATCGTGCTCTCAGGACTATGTTCTATATAACACTGCGTCCACCTACCCTTTTCACGGGCATTACATTTTACGATGGGGGTGGAGGGTCAGGGGGTGTTCCTGCCAAGTGAATCCGGAGTCACAGTCACAAACGTCCTCTTCTTCCTGCATAAAAGTGAGATTATGCTGCATATTTGTTTACATTTTAAATAGTTTGCACAGACACACATTTTAAAAACAATAAAGTTCCTAATACCCACCTTCTCTGAACAGTTAGCCTGCTGCCCCATCCACCTCCTCCCTATCCTCTGTTGTCTGAATCCATGGACTAGCCTCCTCCCTCCTGCCAAGCATGGTCTGATGTGCTGCCACTGCCCTCCATTTATCATGATGTACCAGTCCACTCCTCCTGCCCTCCATTGCCCAATTCTATGTCCCATCATTGACCTCCTGCTTAGCCTCTGTGCTTAGCTTGCTACCCCCATTCTCCTTCCCCCTGCCCTCCGATGTCTTTGTGCATGCCCCTGCTCCATCCTTTTTGCCCACCATGTTCCATGGACCTGCCACTCCTATCTACTCTGAGTGTTCTGTTGAGCTGCCACTCCCCTCCCACCTGCCTAGCATTGTCAGATGACTGTAACCTGTCCCTGCCACCTCCACACTGCCTGTCCACATGCCATGCCCCTATCCCCTTCCTCCTGTCCTCCATGGTCCATTTTACTGCCACACCCTTCTGCCCTCCCTGGTCTATGTGCTGCGCCTGCTCCTCCTGCCTGCCCCGCGCGGTCTGTTGTAAGGCCCATTCCCCTGAACTCTCTTGTCTGTGCCCAGGTCCTGACCCTCCCTTCTATCCTCCATGGTCCTTTGTGCATGCCCCTGCACCCTCCTTCTTGCCCATCATAGCCATTGTACTGCCACTAACCCTCCCGCTTGCCATGCATGGTCTTCTGTGCTGCCATGGCCCCTCCCACCTTCACTGTGTGGTCAGCTTGCTGCCCCTGACCCCCTACCACCTTCCCTCCATGGTCTGTGTGTATGCCATCATAGTCTCATTGTTGCTCTCCATGGTGTGTCTTGTTTCTGGTGCCCATCCTGCCTGACCTCCATGGCCATCCTGCTGCTCCTGCCCTGCCCCCTTGCCCCCAGCCCTCTTTTTCCATGTGCAGACCCCTATTCCCTCCCTCCTGGCTTGTCTGTTCCATTGTAATGCCCCTGATCCGTCCCTCCTGCCCTTTATGGTCTGTTATGCTGCAGCTTTCACTCCTGTCTGTCCATTATGGTCAGCTAGCTGCCATTGCCTCTTTCCCCTCTGTTCTCTGTTGTCCATGTGCATGGTCCTGTTCCCTCCCTATTGCTTTCTATGGATTGTTGTGCTGCACTCCCGTACTGCATGCGCTGTGTGGTGTATTGTGCTGCTGCAATCCCTGGTGCCAGCCCTGTAGGGTCAGTTTGGTGCATCTCTCCATGTCCCACCTGTACTCTGTTATCCGAGTCCATGTCCCTACCCCAATTCCTCCTGCCTACCATGATCAAATGTACCATGCTTGCGAACATTTTGAACTTGGTAAGAGGGAGATTTTGAAAAAAATGGGGTATTGATTTTCCCCTTTGAGTTACATTGAAAAAGAGGAGATTGTAGATAGGAGACAGATCAAATAAAGCCCATTTGAGCTTAAAAACATTGGACGTTTCCTGGCTGAAACGGGTCTGTTGGCATGTATGGTTGTACTACCACTGCCTCTTCCTTCTGCCCACAATGGTCTATTAGATTGCCACCGCCTCTCTTGCCAGTCCTTGTATTGTTGGTGTGTTGCCCCTGCCCCCCTTTCCACTGCCCTCCATAGTCTGTTGTGCTGCCACTGCCATTCCTGCCTGCCCAGTGTGGTCAAATTGTTGCATCTGCACTCTCCTACCTGCCTTCAATTTTCAGAGTCCGTGCCCCTCGCCTCTGCCTCTCAACAGTATCCCACTGAACAACTAGATTGCTAACATTCTATATTTATTACAAAAGTGTGGAACGCCTGACGTCATCTTGATGTAATCAAAACTGTAATACCTAGAGTATTTCCTTTAGAAATTACAGATATGAGAGGGTCTTATTTGCATCAAAATTATGGTTAGTGCTCTAAAAAACTAAAATGAGGACATATTTTCTGAGTTTTCAAATAGCGACAAAGAACTTTTAAATTATTTGTAATCTTTATGTTTTTTTATCCAGTTGACCACTTGATTAAATGTTGCACCTAGGGGAGAGGATGTGGTGTTACTTCCAGAGCTGCAATCTTTGCCACTGGGGAACCAGGTTGGAGTTTCTGCTTCAGCTCAACTTTCTGTGATTCTGGTCAAATCACTTAATCTCCCCATGTCTACAACCAAAATGAATTTGATCTTGTGTGATGTAACCAATGCTCATGTAAAGCACTCCAATACCCTACAAGTCTGCACTATATAAAACTGCAAATACACAACAAATAAGTGTTTTGCACACTTTTGTCATTGGGCTATACTTGAGCTACATCTGGGTGATATTTGGGCTACATTTGGGCTCTTTTGTCTCTGGTGGCCATCTTGGGAGATTTATTGTTATGAAGTTTCCTAATTTCCTCATTTACTGCAGTCTCCTCAGTGGGAATACTTTCAGTTTTTTTATTTTGGTTCCATCAAGAAGGCATTCAGATGTGTCACACATTTGCCATAAATTCTGAATGTTAGCACTCTAGTTGCTCATTAGATCACTGTAGTAAAACTACTGCTCACCAGGGAAGTCTGCTGCTGGTATTCAAAGTGCATGTTTCAGTCTGCATGTCAGAATTTTTTTATGAATTAGAAGTAGATTTGAGAAGACAAAATGTGCCCTAATTTTTCTTTCTGCAGAACTAATCATAATTTCTATGGCAAAATGAACCCCCTCATTTTGTTCCTTTGTAAATTAAATGTTTTAAGTGTTACCACTTTATTCCAATCAAGATGGCTTCAGGTGTGCCATACTTTTGTCATAAGTAAGACTGTTAGCGCTCTAGTTGTTCGTTAGAACACTCTGGGACATTCTGTCATTGGGCTATACTTGGGCTACATCTGGGTGATATTTGGGCTACATTTGGGCTCTTTTGTCTCTGGTGGCCATCTTGGGAGATTTACTTGTTATGAAGTTTTCTAATTTCCTCATTTACTACAGTCCCCTCAGTAGGAAATACTTTTCAGTTTTTTACTTTGATTCCATCAAGAAGGCATTCAGATGTGTCACACATTTGCCATACATTCAGAATGTTAGCACTCTAGTTGCTTATTAGATCACTGTAGTAAAGCTACTGCTCACCAGGGAAGTCTGCTGCTGGTATTGGAAGTGCATGTTTCAGTCTGCATGTCAGAATAGAAGAGGATTTGAGAAGTCACTCAAAATGTACCCTAAATTTTCTTTCTGCAGCACTAATCCTACTTTCTATGGCAAAATGAACCCCCTCATTTTGTTCCTTTTTAAATTAAATGTTTTAAGAGTTACCACTTTATTCCAACCAAGATGGCTTCAGGTGTGCCATACGTTTGTCATAAGTAGGACTGTTAGCGCTCTAGTTGTTCTTTAGAACACTCTGGGAAGCTGCAGTAGAACACAAAGGAATCAACTGACAGTCTCTGCCCTTGTTGGATGTACATGTTTTACTGAGAATGGCAGACTTCATTCTCACATGACTGAGAAAGATAATGTGAATTTACAGAAAATATGAACTCAGTTTAGCTTATAGATCACCTTCCAAACCTCTGTGGGAAAAGCATGAGAAAATAGTTTTCTCGCAAACATGATTCATGATATCACAGCAGAAGTCTTTTTCACATGGTAAAATTACTTAGAACACACCACAATTCCTAAAATGGGTATGGTACCATCAACAAATGATTTATAGTGTAACTAAAGTCTTAAAACCTTCTATTAACCGCAATGCTTTTTAATGAGGTGCTATCATGTATTTTGGTCTCAAGATGGCTGCCAACACTTCTTGGATGAAGTGCTGACAACCAATCAGATCTCACAATGAGATGTGTGGTTAGGCTCCGCCCAGATATGTGATTTTACTTTGGATCTTCTCAGGAACTACTGAACGGATTTACACCATTTAAGCAAAAGGCACGAGTGTGAACCAAGGGCTACCTTTTTGCCAAATTTGGTGTAATTCCGTTCAGCTGTTCGGGCTGTACCTTCGACTAAAGGTCCTATGGGAAAATGCATGGGGAAAACACGTCTTGGGACCCCCCTTTTTTCTCAGCCCCCGCTTGACGAATCACCCCAAGACTTTCAGGGTAGGAGCTGAGCGGAGCGCCCCATTAGTTTTGAAAATTTCACGAAGATAAGTCAACCGGCGCCAAAGTTATTCAAAATAGAATTTTCAGATTTCCTATGGGAACTCGGTCCTAACTATAACTATCTACTGGCGACCGCCAGTACATAATATATATATCTATATATATATATAACCAGCATCCAAATGTATCCCTCAAATGCCACATGAGGCTATTGATCTGTTCACTGATCAAGTCACCAAAAGCTTAATGAAGCTCAGATCTAAAGAGTAGCATCGTAGAGCTGATGATAACATCACTGAACCACAAAGAAAGGCAATCAAAGATCTACAGGGAGATCGAACAATCGTCTGTAAACCCTCAGATAAAGGAGGGAATGTTGTTCTGTTAACATCAGAGTACTACTGTAAGGAAGCACTAAAACAGCTTAATGGTGTTTCCAACTACAGTTGGATCAACATGAAAGAATATTCCAACAGCGTAGAGACTTATGGACATCTCATAAGAAAATGGAAACAGAAAGGTATGTTGGACAGTGATTTTTAGACTGCAAACACCCAGTCATTCCGACTTTTTATCTTCTCTCGAAGTTACATAAGGACAGTGTGAACCATCCCGTTGTTTCTTCAAAGGGTTGTTTGACGGAAATTATGTCCACATTTATTGATTTCTTTCTGTTTGACTTTGTTATTGAACTGACCTCATACACACAAGATACCAAAGACTTCCTAAAAAGAATCGAAGGAATAACCTGGGAACCTGACTTTGTCATGATTACCTTGGACATCTCCAGCCTTTATACAAGCATTCAACACAGTAAAGGCTTGGAAGCTATTGAATACTTTTTTAAATGACGCTCCTTGAAGCATATGGAACATAATTGCATGCTTCTTGATTTTGTTGAGTATTGTTTAACCAACACCATTTTCCTCTTCCAGGAACAATTGTTCAGACAGACACAGGGCACGGCCATGGACACCTGCTTCACCCCCAGCTATGTGAATCTTTTCGTAGGCTGGTGGGAGAAGTGAGTGGCCTGGTCAGATGCCAATGAAGAATGGACCAACAAACTGGTCAGCTGGAACCGGTGCAGTGATGATTTATTCATCATATACAACGGCACATTGGAGTCAGCTAAAGAGTATGTCAATGTTCTGAACATGAATGACCTCAAATTAAAGTTCACTAGAGAAGTGAGTAAGACAACTGTACATTTTCTAGATTTACATGTCTTTGTTTCAGAAGGGAAGTTATGCACTGTTTTATATAGGAAGCCCACAGCGGGTAATGCCGTTTTACACGCCAGCAGCTGCCATATGGAGAAACTAATCAACAGTGTTCCATATGGCGAGCTGCTGAGGATAAAGAGGAATTGCACCAGAGAATGCGATTTTCAAACAGCAGCCAATGAGTGTACAGCCAGATTCCAAACACGAGGCTATTCAAGTGAAGTTCTACTTGGTGCCAAAAAGAAAGTGGACACTAAGTTTATAACAGATTTGATTTGTGGGGTATCGAGGACTAAACAGAAAAAAGAGCAAGCTAGACTATCCCAAACCATGGATTGTAGAATGATTACCAACTAATCCTGTAATGCCAATGATCTAAGACAGATATTGAGAAGGAACTGGCATCTCCTCAAATCGGATCCGATTATAGGGGAGAATCTGGCTAGAGCCCCCCTATTGTCATTCAGGAAGGCAAGATCTTTAAAAGATCAATTGGTGCAAAGTCACTATTCGCAAGGGAAAAGTGATCTACGTTTTGGCCCTATCAAAGGCTTTTATCCTTGTAAAAAATGCAAGGCATGTAAGAGCAGAAACAAGATCTTGTCATATGATGTACCAGGATTAAAAACTCCCAAAAAGATTGAAAAGTTTATGAACTATAACACCTGCCACACAGTCTACTGTTTGGTATGTCCGTGTGGACTCCGGTACATCGGTAGCACCATACACCCTACTAAAACAAGGATCTTGGAGCACATGAGAGCCATTGTCACCAAGGATATGACTTATCCGGTGGCTCAGAAGTAACAATGGGGCAACCCGAAAAGCCACTGGGCCTAGGTAGATAATGGTACAATAAGATAATGTCCCAGTGGAAAGCAATTTAAGAAAGATAGATGTGTACAAGAGTTAATCCATTGTATCTAAACAAAGTCAAGCACCACTATACAATCTAACAACCAAATGAGTGTGATTTAATTTCATGACGACATTGAAGTTAATCAGTTTATATACAGTAGAATACAATTCATCAGTGGGTATTTTAAGAGCAAAAAGGTGCACAGAAAAGTGAGAAGATTATGGCACCCACTGTGGAATAAGTAAAGTAAGAACTACTACAACCACAATGCAAATTGTTGTCACACCCATATGGGCGGAACTATAAAATCCACAGCAAGTTCGATGGGAGTAATTATTGCCTTTTCTCCATACAAGCCGGAACCACTGACAAAAGGAGAGATGACGCCCAAAACGCGTTTGGAACTTTTGGCATATTTAAAGCTGGAATAAGCGATGTTGTTTGCCCTGCAGGTCCTGCAAATTAAAGGAAGTAACCACGACTGTGTGTGGTGCTTTCACTGTTGGGTGCTCTTCATGTGGATATATATAGATGCATATATATATATATATATGTGTGTGTGTGTGTGTGTAAAAAACGTCCCTTGAGACAGCTTTTCACTCAGCATCCACTCCGTCATGCACAGCACCACTAAAGAGGTAATTCTACAGAAAAAACATGATTTATTTAAACATCGACAGCACCAAGGTGAAATATATTTATATAACCTACTGGCGGTCACCAAGAGGCAGTTAAAGTTAGGACCTTGTTTCTATTCAAAAAGTGTTTTTTCTTTTGGCAATATCTTTGGCGCATTTGACGAATCTTTGCGAACTTTTCAAAACTAATGGGGCGGTCAGGTCAGCTCCTGTGTTGAAAGTTTTGAGGTGTTTCATCAAACGGGGGCCGAGAAAAAGGGGGTCCTAAAACGTGTTTTCTCATGTTAATTTCCATAGGACATTTTTGACACTGCTACAGCCCAAACTGCTGAATGGAACTACACCAAATTTGGCAAAAAGGTAGCTTTTGGTCCAGAAAGCACTCTTTTTGTTAAATGGTGTAAATCAGTTCAGTAGTTGGTGAGAAATTTAAACATATATCTCAAATCTGCGATCTAATTGGCTACCAACAGTTCCAACCAGGTAGCCATCTTGTGACTCGGTTGTACCGAGTCATAAGATAAAAGGAAAAAAAAAAGATTAAAAAGCATTTTTGAAAAAAATAATTGTGGAAGTCACGATGTGGTGCGCAAATCCCACCAACATTTTTTTAAAATGAAGCGTGGTCTTCTGCGCTTTGCTTTCTTTTTTAAATGCATGGGGGGCTCCTGCCCGCCCACACATCACCAGGGACATCCACCTCCCTGGTGTTACATTCATTAAATGCAGGAGGGGCACACGGGCCCCCTGCAGCCCTGGGGACCGCCACCTCCTTGGGGCTTTTTTTTTTTAATGCAGGGGGGCCCCCGCCGCAGCCCCCGGGACCGCCACCTCCCAGGGGCTTTCTTTAATATTAAGTGTGTGGGGGCTCAAGCCCCCCCACACAGCCCCAGGGACCACCACCTCCTGAGGCTGCTAAGACAAGAGATAGTGTGCTGACCTTTTATAACAAGCACTGCCCGTTTGGGCCCGTCCCTCATACATTAATGAGATACAATGTCTTCCCGCCCTTTTCCCAGAATGATGGACAGCCTACTGAAAGCACCCCAGTGAGTTTCCCGCTCGGTGGCAAAGTTACAGACACACAAGGCCACTGGAGATATTTCTTCAGGTCCTTCATGCAGCTGTCACAGTCCACGCAAACACATGTCCTGGCGCACTCTTGGTTGGGGCATGAAGTCCCCTTGCCTCTTGTGGGTCCCTGGCGGCCAACAAGCTCTCCTGTTACCTCCAGTAAGCCCCACAATGCTAGATTGCTGAGAGGTGCCCACCCTCCATGTTTTAATTGTATTTGGCCCTGGGGAGAGGGTGGTCCCCGAGGCCTGGGTCCAATTGAACACCCACCAGATTCTTTATTTTAGCCCTAGGAAGTTGGTAGTCCCCAGGACTTCTAAAAGCTCTAGGAGGGGGGGGTCCGTGCGATATGTATATATTTCATGATCAAACTGTTTATTTTTAATATTGCATTCCATAAAATATAATATTCATCAAATATATAAGATTAAAATCTGTGCAGTACATAATTCATAGTACATAACATTTAAGGTGTCGACAATCACATATAAAGTGCAAGCTCCAAAGCTATTGGGAGAGGGACATGTGCATGTATCGCAAGACAGTGCAATGCAGCAGGGTTTGCTGTGGGGGTAATAAGCACACTGGCATGGCAAATGCTCAGCAGGATTCATAAAAGCTGTTGAGAAAGATAAAAAGCAGTAGTATAATGGCAACGATCAGTTAAAAAAGCATTAAAGTGGGAATGCAGATACAGAAAACCATATGTTAAAACATTGTCTCAGTGAACAAATGCTATCAAAGACATGTCAAGATTTCAACAGCGAGCAGTGAAAAGTGTGTCTATGAGTAAGCCAAGCAGCATGTAAATATTTTGCCATTGCAATGATGTTAACCTCTCTGGCATCAAAACATAAAGTACGTAGTGCAGGCGCATATTGACTGAATCCCAGAAGCTTGTACACAGGATTGATCCATTTATCGCGTGAACGTGCATATGCGTGACAGAAAAGCACAAAAGGATGAAGAGTTTCATCAACCGAGGTGCAGAAGGGGCACATGTTGGAGGTGCAATATTTGTCACCCCATTTAACACAGAAGCTGTTCACAGGCAAAACCCCATACCTTCATTTTTAAAAGAGTTGCAGCGAAGTACATCCCGGGAAAATATCAAGGAATGACTCATACACGGGAGAGATCTTTATATCTAAAACTTGTTTGTCAGACTCTGTGCCTTTGAACACTGAAGTTTTCACAGCCACCAGAGAAAACCTGGTGTTAAACAGGTGAAATGAGCAGTAAAGCTTAGTTTCTCCTAGTTTTTGCTCTTTCCATGTGTGCTGCCTTGGGCGCAGGGAGAACTGCAGGGCTGCACCATATTCTAGTAATCCCTGGTTTCTAAAGTGACTAAACGTGTTGTTAGCCTTCTTGGCTTAACAACACACTTTCGCCACTTTCTTGTAAATATGCATCAACCCTCTTGTGGCCTCAGAGCTCTGCTCCATACATGACTGAGTTTTTTACTTTTAAATTGTAAATCTCCACTGCTGGGGCAAGGGGAGAGGCCTGAGCTTTCTTGCGCATTTTAATCACTGCTCCCGATTCGTGCTGAAGTTTAAAGGAGCCCCTGTCAATATGTGTGACCTAGCTCAACTTGTGATCCCTAGATACCCAAATTCCTTGACTTGCTCCGGACAAGCCGTGGACCAGGAAATTCACACTTCCTGGCTTACAGGGGTTGAGTACCATGGATTTGGTCTTTTTTATATTAAGTTCAAGACCCCTTTCACTGCAAAAAGTTAAAAAGTGATCAACTATCACCTGCAGACCACACCACTGTTTTCTAGAATTTAGAAGCTTGTATTCTGCAAAAAGCAGAAAGGGACATTTAGAAGAGCCCAATTCAGGTGCATCGTTACCAGGGAATCTTTACTAGATCATTTATAAACATTGTAAACAATGTAGTTGCCAGCACACAGCCCAGGTGGACACCAGTCTTGATTTAAAGGGGTCTGTGAGCATGTCTATGCTCTCATTCCTAAAGTAAGTAGTTTTAGAGGAATGCAGTTTGATTAAGATAGACATATGATTATCAGGAACACCCATCTGCTTGAAGACTTCCCAAAGCTTAGCTCTAGGGATGGAATCAAATGGCTGATCTTAGGTCGACAAAGACCACATCTAAGGGGCCCTTTTCTAGCATTACTCTTTTCCAGTATAAACTTCAAAACGTAAAATTTGGTTGACTGTGCTAACCCTCCTTCTGAATCCTGCCTGCATGTCTGAGAGGATGGTGTTCTTCTCAATCCACTCTGTCAGTTTCCCCAGGCTGAGACGTGAAAATAATTTCTAGCAGGCATCGATTATACCGATTGGTCTATAGTTTCATGGGCCATCTTTGCTGCTCTTTTTGAATATCAGGACAATCTTGGCTGACTGCCCTGTGCCCAGCATCAGGGCACATGATAGAATGGAGCAGAAAAGCAAATAACAGTAGCAGGCCCAGATAAATGGTTCTGAATGGAACAAATCCCCAGGAATGGAGTCGGGCCTGGAGCTTTATGCAAGGGAATCATCTTTACAGACTCCAGCAGCACTTTGAGTTGGAGAGTCAACAGGGTCGTTTCTCTTACTGAGGGATGAAAGGGTTCTATGATACCTCTGATCATGTTGGTCAGTTTGGCTGCATAAACCTTCTTGAAGTGTCCACCTAGGTCTGTGGCTGTAAGTTATAATGTATGCAACTGGCACCGCTACGGCTGCTATGGGCCACGATACACCAAAATGCTTTACTATTTCCAGTCCTGGATGTTAACACCAGGTCCATCCATGTCCTACATTCCCATGCAGATCTACCCCGTATGCGGGCATCATTGTAGTATTTCCTGGCCCTGTGGATATCGATACTGTCTGCCATCTTTAACGTCTGAATGAGGGAGGTTCTAGTCTTCCTGCAATGACTATCAAACGACGAGCAATGACAATCTGGTTTTGTAGCTTTGCTGCCGTTCTTACTTAGAAGGTCTTAGAGACATAGAAACAATCTGTCGTGCAACTCGAGTACAGCCAACGGATCAGGGCCTTGCAAATCATAGGGGTCAGTGGCTCCACTGTGTCAGCCACCTGGCCATAGACTGAGGCCAGGCATTTGGGCCCTTGCAAACAGATTACCATTTAGGGCCAGCTTGTTGTTTGCAAGAACCAACTCATCCATTATCTAGTCTGGTGTGCGTGTGAGCCAGTCCAATTTTGGTCAGGTTAAGAGCATTATGGTTGCTATTGTGGAGCTCATTCACCAATATATATAAGAGGGAGGTCCACAGCTGTACTGATAAAAATGTGTCATCAATATGGCTGTTTTGCAGGAGATGTGTAAAGGTGTGTGCATACTACCTGCTGGTGGGTGCCAGTAGATAGTAATAGTTAGTGCCTTATGTCCATGGGAAAAGCATTGTTTTGTTTTGCAATAACTTTGTTGCCATTGTTTTTTTCCAGAGTGCGCAAGGAAACACCTGGATCCTCATGGCTCCTCATGCATTTGGGTGAATTCACGGATTCAGATCCCAATAAAATCAAAACACGGAGATGGAACAGTGCTGAGCTAGGACTGCTCGGTTGCTCACGCCGGACTGCTCATGCTCGACGCGTAACGTTCGGCTGGCTGCCCTGCGCAATCGCTCGTGATGCCAGAACGCTGTGCTTTTGGCTTTCTCGGTGTTTTCGGCTCCACAACGCTTCTATCAAGCCCGCTACTCCTGGAAAAAAGACTCCTGCTGGGGACCTCATCTTGGCCGTCGTGTAACCGGCTTTTCCTTACCCGGTGTAAGAGGCAGGCAGCTAGGAAAGCACTTGTTGTGCTAATAACAGCTGAAGATTTGACCGGGAGCTTTTCTGCCTTTACGACCTCTGCTGTTGCTGCCGGAGCAGACACCCAAGACCCCCTGACCGCTCTTCAAGGAGACTCCTGCGAGGCAGATCCACTGAAACCCAGCATGAATACACGTGGGGGTCGGAGAGGCTCCAAACAAAAGACCTCTGCTTTTACACCGGACCCTAAAGATGTAAAGGCTTCAAAAGATGCCCCCGTCACTGCTACCGAGGGAGCCTCAAAATCAAAAAACGAGGTCAGTGGGGATAAGAAACTGCAGGGAAAACAGGGTGGCAAAATAGGGGGGGGCGTTACCTCTCGAGACAAAAATGCCGAGACCCCCTTCCCACCCCCTGCTAAGATTTTTTTGGGACTTAAAAAACCCATTTTAAACCCCAACACGAAACCTCTATCCTCCCTTGCCACTCTGCCGGCAGATAACGTAGAGCCTGGGACACCCCAAACAGGGAATAAAGCCGACCCCGCTGCCCTAATTACTTTGCTGGAAAACGACTTGACAGCAAATAAGGAGTCCCCAGGGATTCAGGATGGGCTCTTTCCTGTTCAAGCGCCGTCACTACCTCTCATAGACAATAGACTCTCTTTGTCACAGCCCTTTCAAAAGTCAGAGGAACCCGGAAACATACTTAACAAAGACAACCCGGAGGCTTCCCGGCCTATTTCTGACTCTGACCTCGGAGCAGGGGTCTACAAGGTATCGCCAAGAATGCTGCCAAAAAACTGCAGGGAGGGCTGAGGCGTCTGAGCAAAACCTGTGTAGACATTAGCGAGCGGGTCTCTATGGCAGAAACACGAATTGATCATCTGGAAACTGATGTGGTAATCACCAAAGAACAGGGAGCCTCTAATACCGCCTGCTTGATAGACCTGATGACAAAGGTGGAGGACCAGGAAAATCGTCAGCGTCGGAACAATCTCCGCCTTCTTGGAATTCCGGAGGGGAAGGAGGGGGATGACCCCCGGCGCTTTATAGTCCAACTATTAAAAGACTCCTTTCCAGATCATACAGGCTGGGATTGGGACTACGAAGTACAAAGGGCACACCGATTCCCCTTCTATCAAAAGCGACAACATAGCAGTGCTAACACGCCAGGGGGACAGCCCAGAGTGTTCCTCGTTTACTTTGGGAACTTTCGTCTTAGGCAGATGATTTATGACCAGGCCCGCTTTAATTCCAAGAAGGGAGCAAATGGTGTAACATTTTTTGCCAAACCAGACTTTTGCCACCAGACTGTTGAACGAAGATGGCGTATGAGGCAATTAATCCCCCCTTTTCAACAGCTGGGGGCAGAAGTGTTTCTTATGGTCCCCTCGAGGCTCAAAGTAACATCAAATGGATACACTAAGGTTTTTCTCTCGGAGATCAAGGCAGGGGAGTATCTGGAGGAACTGAAAGGCAAAAACAAATGACACTTGTTCAATAGGGGTCAAGAACGAAGTCAGATTTAAAAATAACTTCTTATCTTTATCCTGTTTTTCCTTTTTGCGTTTCTGGTATTATTCTTTTTCTTTTTCCCCTTTTTTTTCTTCTTCTCCACTATCCTAATCTGTTATTTTCATAATATTCTTCACTATATGGGATCTTTTTTTTTTTTTTCTTTTATCACTTCACTTCATTATGTCACTTTAGAAGATAGCTAAGATAATAGGGCTTGTGGCTGATCTTTTTAGACTAGAGTCATAGATCTTATCAGTCCGGCGTGACCAGCAGCCAGAGCTCAAGCGGTTTTCCATCATTCAGGCCTTGCCTGATCGCTCAAAGAAGGGGGGGGGCGGGGGGTGGGATGGGAAAGGCACAGCAAGGGAGAAGTTTCACACAGATAAATTCATCATGCGTTTTTGTAATTTCTTTTGTATTTATATACGCACACTTAAGATGTACATGCCATGGCATAAGCTAGGACATCAGGAACATCCAGAAACTAAAGGGTCTTTATCACTTGCTGGCATTTTTTTCTTGGTTTTTTTCTTGTTGAAGAACTGGTCATGCTAAATCCTCTGAGAATTGTCTCGGTTAATATTTGTGGGTTAAACGATCGATCCAAAAGACAGAATGTTGTGCTGGGACTTCGCTCTCTGGGAGGGGACATTAACTGCATCCAGGAAACCCACATCGAGGGCTCCCAGAGACACTTACTAGACTCAATGGGCTTTCAAGTTCTAGGGGCCACTACGCAGGGTTAAAAAAATAAGGGAGTAGGTATCTTGGCTGAAAAAAAACTCTCTATGCTCTCACCTAGGGCCAAGGCTGACCCCTTAGGCAGATGGGTGATGACTGAGTGCCATGTCGCAAATAACCCACCGTTTACCCTGTGCTCAATCTACGGGAGCAACTTAGATGACCCAGGAGTTATAAATTTGGTCTCTGGGGAGCTGGCACACTGGCCCACACCTATTGTTCTTTGTGGCGACCTGAACCTACATCTACCCTCCAATTGGGATAGTGTTAGCCACTGGAAATATAGGGGCAGGAAACCTCAGGTATATCAGGCACTGATCGATCTAGCCCAGGTTCATGGTCTTAGTGATTGCTGGGCAAGCTTAAACCCCTCCTTGCCAGGATACACATATTATTCTGCCCCGCACCACACTCTTGTTAGACTAGATTATTTTTTTCTCTCATCCTCCATTATTAATAACTGCACCATTGAATTGGCCCCACGCTTTATGTCCGACCATAATCCCCTTATCATCAACATCACAGGTCTAGGGAAAGCCAAAGCGGTTTCTACTTGGACCTTTGAAAAAGCTCTACTTCAGGATCAGCTGTACAAAACACATATGCAAAGGTGGATAGAGGAATTCCTAGAATTTAACGTTGGCTCAGCCCCTCCTATGATAGTTTGGGAAACACTAAAAGCTGGGGTCAGGGGGGAAACCCTGGGTTTCTCAATACGCAAAAACAAAAAAGAGAAAGCGCTGCTAAACAATTTACAAGGAAAGCTTAGTGTGGCTGAAACTCAGCTAACCAACCACATTCAGACCGGACAAAACATCGAACTAGCTCAGAAGGAGGTAGTGCTGGCCAGAGCCGAAATTGGGGCAATTTTTGCAGAAAAGGTTGCCTCAAAATGGGCAAGCACTCGGGAGAGAAATTATGAGTGTAGTGACAACATTGGGCACTATTTGGTTGTCAGGACTAGGCAACAGGTCTCCTATAACGAGATTCGCACGATCAAACTAACATCAGGGGTTGAGACTAACAACTCAGACCATATTCGAAATGGCTTTCAGGATTTTTACTCCAAGCTATACACTGAAGAGATCCGTGGCCCTAGGGACTTAATCGCCCTTGAGACCACCAACTATCTTAGTGAGGTTAATCTCAAATCTCTTCCTTTAGAAGACATGAATAGGCTAGATACAACTCCCACATGGGATGAGATTTTGGAGGCCCTTAACAGCTTGCCCGACGGGAAAGCCACTGGGCCAGATGGCATCCCAGTCGAATTTTACAAGTTCTTTGCTCCTCAGATCAAGACTATCTTCACAGAAGTAATAATCTCTACATTTAATGGAACCTCACCACCTGCATCCTGGTCCATGGCCAGAATAGCCATCTTCCTAAAGAAGGATAAACCCCCTATAGAAATGAGCTCATATCGGCCAATAACACTCATCAATTGTGACTCAAAAATTTTCTCCAAAATAATAGCTATTAGAATTTCCTCTGTGGTAGAATCGCTGGTCTCAGAGTGGCAGCACGGGTTTATCCCGACAAAAGGGACAACAGAACATGTTAGAAGGGCTATTACTATATTCGACGCCGCACAGGCCTCCGGAGACCCGATGTCCCTCACACTTTTGGACGCTGAGAAGGCCTTTGACCGGGTCTCCTGGCAATATCTGTGGGCAGTAATAAAGAGAATGGGATTTGGACCTAGTCTTACGCAGGCAGTACAAGCTCTCTATGTTAAACCAACAGCCTGTGTCTCGGTCAACGGACAATTAACCGGACAATTTAAGATCTTCCGAGGCACCAGGCAAGGCTGCCCATGCTCCCCATTACTGTTTGCCCTCTACCTTGACCCCTTTATTAAACAAATAGAGAGGAACAGCGAGATCCTTCCAGCCAACCTCCAAGGAAGCCGCATCAAGATCATGGCTTATGCCGACGACCTGGCCATTATTTCACCTGACCCTTCTAACTCCATAGCAGCTCTTGAAAGTGAGGCGACAAAATTTGGGAGGATTTCTGGCTATGCTCTGAATCAAAACAAAACCCAAATATTAATAAACAGCCATGTTCTATGGACAGACTTTCGAGTTGTCTCTAAGGCCAAATACCTGGGAGTTTCTATTTCATCAAACTTAGACGAAATTGTCTCTGACAACTTAGCCCCTTTGGCATTACATACAAAAAAGGCCCTGAAACAAATTAATAATCTGCATTTAACCCTTGTAGGCAGATGCAATGTCATAAAAATGACATATTTTCCCAAACTCTTATATTTTTTTCGTACAATACCTCTGGAGTTTAGCAAATCTAATTTGTTAAAATTCCAACAAATTTTCACACAGTTTATCTGGGCCTACTCCCAACCCAGGAGGGCACTAAGGCAGCTCTGTCTTCCAAAGGAGCGTGGGGGTTTGTCCTTTCCTAATATCACACTCTATTACTGGGCCTCGGTTCTACAATACAGTACAGAATTGCTAAAAGAGACTCCACCTTCTCAGACGCCCTTTCAGCTATTGTTGGGAGAACAGACTTGGGGTTGTCTACTTCGGGAGACCACTTACGGATACTACAAAAGGGTGAGGTTTAAGACACTACTAAATTCTTTTAAAACCTTTCGTAGTATCCGTAAAATGTTTGGGCTCGGTAGATTTAACTTTTACACTCCTACATTAAACAACCCTAACCTACCTGCCATATTCGGCAGGGACTACTTTTCAGAGTGGCATAAGGCGGGTATACTGAAATTAGGAGACCTTGTTACCTGTGAAGGGATGGTCCCTTTTTCGGAACTATTGATCAGGTTCAAACTCAAAGAGGAAGATGCTTTTAAATATTACTGTGTATCTGATTTTCTGTCCAGGAAGGCAGGCGGGTCTTCTGGCTTCAGGGAAATTGACATTCTGAACATCATGCGCAAGCCAGTCCCACCACGAATTGGCCTACTATATAATACAATAAATAAACAGTCCCCAGACGACCTACAGAATATAGCCGATAAATGGTCCAGCAAAATTGATACTTCTAACACTACTTTCTTTAACTCACTATCTCTCTCACAGAATATTCTAATATCAGCTAAATTGCAGTCGCAACATTTTAAAACCATTTTCTTTCTATATCTCACCCCTAGCAAGAATGCTAAGTGGGGCTCCGGTCAAGGTACCCTTTGTCCAAGATGTGCGGAATATGGGGCCAATTCTATTCATATCTTCGCTACATGTTTAAAACTTCACATTACTTTAAACAGAATACAGGAATTCTTAAGGGAAGTTACTGCTCAGCCCTTAACTCTTAATCCTACTATTATCTTGCTAGGAACACAGACCGAGTCCTCCCTCCTGAAAAGGGATGGCTTAATCTTTATTGCTATGGCTGTCTGGAGGCTCTGTGTGGCTTCCTCCTGGCTAGATTCGGAGCCCCCATCGTTCTCACAATGGCTAGCCCACTTCATTGCCATATACTACTTAGAAATCGCCATATATGCAAAGAAAGGAAGAAGGGGACGTAAGAAGGGAATAGAGCTCTGGGAAAAAATGAGTCTTTGGCTTGTACAGTCATGATAATGTATGTGGGTTTTTTTCTTTTTTTTCTTTGTTTTTTTTTTCATTTCTTGTTTACTGTTTTCTGTGTTTTTCTTTTCCAGCAATTATACGCAAGTTTTGTGCTTTTTTTGTGGGGTGGGGGAGGGGTGCCATCTGGTAAATACTTATGTAATTTCTTCTTCTTTTTATTGTACTGGCATAAAAAAAAACAAAAAAAAAACACATACACCAATTTACAGACCAACATACCTACCTCAACACTCACTCACACACCCACTTACATACCCACACAACCACTCACACACCTACACAAACACTCACATGTTGCATGGCTGGGGCACAAGTTACAGTTATGAGGTATAGTTACTTGAGATTACTATAACTATAACTGCTGAATTTCTATGGGTTTGTGTGTGCACAATCTGAACCTAACCTTAACATCCCTGTAACCTTTGTTTTTTTTGTGAATTTCTAAGTTTTTTTAAATTCTATTTCCTAACTATAATGTTTCAACTAAATGACCTTCACACATTATGCCAACAGAATTTTATTTTTTAACGAGAACACAATGTCTCTGGTGCCTAACACAGAGAAAGAAAGTTATACACACCAAGCAAAAATATAACATTGACTCTAAGATAGAGTCGGGCACCTGGCCACACACATGCCAATTTTAAATATATCAGACATAGTAAAGTGACCCTTCCCCTTCCATCTTGCGTCAGTCTCCCTGTGACCATGTATAGAGCATGCAGAGACTAGTCTCCTAATGACCATGCAATGTTTTTTAGGGACTGGTCGTGTTTACTAGTTGGAGATATGTTTTATGAATTCTTGGAAATGCGTATATAATGGAAGTACGGGTTTGTGAGGTATGCCTCTTAAAAAAGGAAATATTTGAAAGGGTATATTTCCGGATGTACAAATATAGTACACTGACAGTTGGTCTGGATACTCCTCTTTATCTATTTTTCCTCGCATAAACGTTAGATATTTTTTAGGTGTAGCTGTGTGACTTGCCATCTAAAATTATTACAATATTCACTGATGAAATGTCTGATGGTCACTTTTTGGTTATGTTTTGTTGGATTCTTTGAAGATAATGTTTTTAAATATTTGTCTGTTTGCTTTGTTAGTCCTGTGTCTTATGATTTGAATGTAATATATATGTTGTCTTGTCATGTTGCAGCCCTGATGAAGTTTCCCTTGGGGGAATGAAACGCGTTGGCTGGACCTTTTATATCAGATGAACTCTTTAAAAATTGAAATAAAGAAGATATTTATTTAGAACCACCTGACTTTTGGACTTTCTGAATTTTGCACCCCCATCTATACTTAGATGATCTGCAACACAGTGACGCTGCTCAATGGCTGGCGTTTGGGGTTGACTGCACGACCATTATTGTTTTTGGAACTGGTGTGAGGTGCGGCAATAGAGGCCCGCCATTGTTGCAATTAGAAACTTAGTCTATCATTCCTCTATCACATCTGGAGGTACAATGCACCATGAAGAAATTGTCTAATGTTGTTTTGGATAATGCACAAAAGGATGATAACACTGATTGAGTCAATGATAACTCTGAAAATACCAGTACATTCAATATTATTATTAGTGGTTCTCAGCCGCTCAAAGACAAAAAGACCGAGTCAGTACTTTGACTCTCATGTCTAGCAGTACAATGCAAGACAAAGAAACAGCCTAATGTTGTTCTGGAGATTGCACCAATGTATGATTATGATAGTTTTATCACTGACTCAGCCAAAGTTAATACAATGTTTGCAATATATTTTCAGCTTTTGTTCTTGCTCATCAAAAAGACCAAAGATATTCTATGTCCTTGCAGACATAGAAATCCCAGAACAGTCAGTCATTCTAGATCCCAATGTGAACCCTATGTTTGATGCATCTCTTACTCAGCACCCAAAATCCACAGCATACCCTGCATTACATACTTTAATGTTACTTTTTCATCACAAATGCTAGGGTCACTTGTGGTCTAGACTGTAAGATGTAGGATTATCAATCTGAAGTTAAGGGTTTGAGCCCTGGCATCTCCATGGTCATATGTCTGTTTCATTTCAAGACTTTCAAGGTTCTATGAAACAAGTAAAAGGCAATCTGTTTCTGTGATTCAAACAATGGTATTGAGAGCGCCCGAGTCTGCTGACTCCAGCATTTAGATGTGTGGATTCTCTTACTAAAATTTTAGAACTCAAAGAACAAGTCAATCCATCTATGACAGCTGTCTTGTCTGGGCTCAATGAGCTTTGTGTTTTGCTGATGATATTGATGTGGCTTTTTTTCAGAACAGGCACAGAATTTCATAGCTTAGATAGTGATTACAAATTGTGTGAAAACAGATCAGATACAGGTCCAGGCGCTCAGAATTCCCTTTTTCAGTGACCATATTACAAAGAAATGGGGATACATGTCAAGGCATTTTCCCATTAGGCAAAGTACAGTGCTCTCTGAAAAGGGTGTTTGGGAAACATATTTTTCAGAAGCAAGTAGGTATAGAAACTGTTGCAGCAATGATTACCACTTCAGTAACTCGTTACAATAGTAAACATATGATGAACAGTTTCAGCAATATCCCAAATTTCCCAAAGTAGAACAAAGCAATATTTATTCTATATCACAGGAAAAAGGAGAGCTTTTTCTTAAAGTTAGCATTCTGGTTGCGAAATATGGTTTTCCTTCAATCTTATCAAGCACGTTTAGAGAATCTGTGGTTTCTTCAATATGTACAGAGTTTTTTAAACACAGTCTTTCTGTACTCTGTGTCAAGGTTTTCTCTAGCGCCAATATATGTATGTGTTGAAGGATCAGAGCTCGATTATAATGTAGAAAAGCATCATTCCACACGAGGCACAGAAGAGCATTGACTCCATCCTAAGGATTTTTGTGACCAAAAAATGTGAAAGAAAATAATAAAAAAGAATTATCACTTTAAAATGAAGGTAACTGTTTATATCTGAGAACTTATTTTTTCATGAAAATGGATGGGGAAGCTAGATTGAAAGGACTCTTACCTCTCTGCTTAAATTTGTCAAGAACACAGGAGGTTCCTTTAATTATATTGGCCCATCAGGGTAATTAATTTACATTGCGCTCCTTCGATTCTGTTTTCTGATTCATGTTTCACCAAGATTATCTCTAGATTCCAGGCAGAACAAATTACAACTTCCAGAGTTCAAGACAACACTTTAAAAAAATAAGAATGATGTCAAATTCACTTAACTGTCAGGCAATTAGCCATAAGTCTAAGGCTTTTGTCATTCTCTTTTTTAGCCATATTTACATGCCCCTTTCATTACAATGTATACTAATGTTGCAAATCTGACTTTTACAGAAGGTTTTTCTACAGAGACAAAGTACCGTTAGACAAAGATACTTGAGAACAGCTGACATGGTGGCAATACCGTTAGTTGCTTGGTAATGGTCACACCACCTTCATCAGATGTCCACATCTAGTCTTAGTCACCCACCCATCTGTGGAGATGGGATAATTGAAGTGTTCTGTCCTTAACTGGAGAGACATGATCTGTTAAGAAATTGTCAATAAATATCAATTGTTTAGATCTTTTGGAGGCTCTTTTAGCATTCAGTTCCAGCAAGTACAAGGTACACCGTACTTTTGTAGGGGACAAACATTGATATGGTCAATATATAAACCATCTTGTAGTCTTTAAGCTTAAATCCGTGTAAAATGTTGCAAAATGTATTTTAGGTGTTACGTTGCCTTTAAAAATATCCACTTAAGGTCTGATTCACAAAGGTAAATTTACACTTTTGTGTAAATTTACGATTTTGCACAATTAACAAATAATTTTTTACGAGTACTATCTTTATGACTGCCTATCTTTTTTTGTGCGTAGTCTCAGCCACACATGTGGAGACTATGCAGTCATAAAGATACTACACTGAATATTCACAAGGGCCTATAGCCAATAGATTTTTGTGTCATATTTGAACTCAAAATTGCCCCACATTTACAGTTTCCTACTGCCATAAACATGTTCTTGCAAGATAATTCACATTCACCCTTTTCCTCTTTTTTCATGATTTCCAGATGCCAGGCCCAGATTATTTGACAGAAGACCTTGATGGCTCAGGCCTGGTTCCAATTTCTCCTCAAAATGGCCATATATATTCCTTTATTGCTTCACTTTTACCTCCCCCTCCTCTAAGATCTCTGCAGCAAGAGTCCTACTTTAATCCTCTCTGCTAAGCTAATCTACAACTGATGTCTTCAATACGTTTTGGTATTCTTGATCACTGATGGCCCTTCCACCTTCAGATATTGGCTTCATAATATCTTCCTGCAATCCAGGTTCCATCACGACTTTCATGGAAGCTTGGCATTGGTTGTTGTGTGGAAAGGAATCACTATATAATTTTAGCAAATCTCCCTTCAGTTCTGAATTTCCATGCCTCATGAGCATCTGAAAGCATGCCTTTCAGGACTATTAATAGCTATGGATCAGTTTATGTGCTGGCCCGGAGGGTTAAAAGAACAAACTCAGAGATGAACATTATTCAGTCTTGAAATAGATGATGGACATCAGATATTTCCCCCTAGATATGGCAAGACAATCACTTCCTATAATTGCAACACTAACCTCACTAATCTGCTTGAGTATCAAATGATAGTGGTCTAACTGTTTCTACAAGACAATATTCCCCTATCGGTGTGTTTTTTTTTGTACCAGATGCACTAAAAGTGCCTTCACTAGAGCTGCGTATAATGTTTTTCATTCTCATCCAAGGTTGTGTGTAATGTGCCTTTAAATAATATAAACACAGATTTATTAACATGCTCTACTCATTTGTGAATCTTTCCAAAAATAACAGGCTCATATATCTTCTTCTACTTTACTCAGATGGGCTCAGGTTATGTCTTTAGGTGAAAAAGATTCAAAACCAAATGGGGCTCATTCCACTAGAGTTGATGTTGCCTCCAAAGCTGTTTTGGCTAAAATAGGCAAGAGGACATTCTTAGAACTGCTGATTGGCCTAGAGTATCAACATTCAGGATGTTGTGTTGCACACCAGTGGTGCATGCTTATTTGGCAGTAGTGAATGGGCATTGAACACACATATTATGAGTCTCTGCTCTTGTTAGAACATGCAGATTTCCCTACATAGAAATATTGAAAGAAAATCCTGATTTTATTAAAGACATTGGTTTTAAAATAGTATTCCTCTATTGTCTTTATCTTGTCAGATGTTTTTGTTTCCCTCATATTATATTTTCTGTAATATTTTCAATTGCTAAAACTGCTGGTTCTTCCTAAGATGTCATCTCAACAGGAAATATATGATGTCATAGTGTCCAGGCTTCTGGTTAATACTGATGAGTAATTGTGGGATTCAAAATAAGTTGTTCTATTGTTAATTTTGGGTTTCTTAAAAAGTTTTTTCATTTAATTTATGGAGTTTCATTTTTCTTCACATCATGAAAGGAGGTTGTTACTTACTGGTAAATGCTGGTAAAGGGGGGGAAGGACTTGTGCGCAGGGGTGTGGGTTGGGGGAGGTGCGAGGAAAAATAATCATTAAACAAACGTACCTTTTCCCCCGCAGCTACCGTAGGCAGCCTTCCGCCTCGGAGCTCTCCCAGCAGTCTCTTGGAAGGCAGAGTCTGCTCAGCCAATCCAGATGATGCTCTGCTAGGGGGGCAGTGTCTGGATTGGTCTGAGCAGCCTGCTCTGCCGCACAGACATGGCCTGTGAGTCTGTGGCATTTCTCCAACCCTGCTGTGAACACAGCCACGTTCACAGCAAGGTTGGAGAAATAGAAGTGCGCATGGTATGTTTGCATGGCTTAGGACGGCTGGGCAAACATACATGTGCACTTCTTAGTGTCACCACCTGCCAGTCATGGCCTGGCCACACCCTTCATGCATGTCAAATCCAGTCAAAGAAAAAAAATGATATTGTTTCATTATCATTTTGTTTTTATTTGACTGGGTCTGACGAGTGGGCCGACGCTCCTCCACCATTCGGGAGCTGCCCCTGGCTACAAATAAACTAAGCTAATCACTGATTACTCGTTTCACTTCCCCTCAACCTGTAGTTTGTGACCCAGGGTTTGCTGGGAAGTGCAGTTCTTTTGTGATTTGTGGCCGCTATAATACAATTGCAACCAAAGAAAGCACACTATTCACCACAGTGTCTTAATTAAAATCAAGACATCTTTCACAATTCTAGCCAGGAAAATCTGCATTTACTGCTACTGTTTGCAGGTGTAATACTCCAAAGTGTCCACGGATGGTACATGGCAAGAGTTTGTAAATAACAAAAAAACAAAAAGCTATGTTGGTGTTCATCTAATTGGAGAGGCATTTACAGTGTGGAAGACCTCCAGCCCACCCCTGGGATCCAATATGTTACACGTAATATTACAGGTACAACACTTTACAATGTGTAGCACCACTCCAAATACGTCTTACTGAATTTCTAGGCAGATTTCAATTATTCTAGTCTTGCACATATTCACAATTCCACACTGAATGGTTTCTTGTGTTTTTATCTTGTTTGTACAATTGCTATTTTTATTTATGAAGCAATCTCCATCCTTAGATACTGTTCCTAATGTGTGCAATTAGTGCCTCTATACATGTCACACCCAGGATCCATTCATCATAATTACTAATTACATACTTTGCAATATAATAATTGTAAAAAAATTTAAAATAAAAACATTCTGATTAGACCACGTTTTCGATTCATTTACAGTACATGAAAATGCATTCTTTATCATGATTCCACTATAAAACAATGATGTAAATGTCCCTCAATTGGTAAACCAATATAGCTGTTGGTCCTTACACCCTATCTGTCTGCTGTACGCTATGTGCAAAATACCAGTCATGGTCATTAATTTTGACTCCAGCCGCAATGGAACTTGGCTTAAATGCTTATGGAGTCCCAAATCCTACCATGAATGATCAGTGAGTTTATTTTTACTCACCCCAACTGAAGACGTTAGTGCTGGTCACAAGTAGACATGACAAAAGAGTTCTGTATGTCTTCTAATTCCTTAGCTTCTACTGTCTCTATTTACAGGCTTTACTGTCGTTTTCATCTCACAACGTCCATCTCATGGTTGTCATTTTCTCCTTTTGCTTTAACTCTGTCTATTGTATCATTTGTATTATAAATCCATGATTCAATTAACAAATATTAAAATTCATCAAGTGCGGTATACAAACGGGCAACCTTCTTTTCAGTTTCAAAAGATAAGTTTATTGCGAACATGTCAAAAACTAAACATCAAAGTATCAAGGAACAAAACATCAAAAGGAAAACATTGCGAGAAGTATCATTAATAGCATTTAGGCAGGTAATCATACAAGAAAAGAAAATACTTGTCAAGAATAAAGGATAAAAACAGGCTAAAAAATATATTAATAGGTATACATTTAAACGCAAGATTAAATTGAACCGAGTAAATATAGAACAATAACAAAAACTGAAAATTCAAGGGGGTTGAGCAACTTCTTGAATACATGGTGCTGGGGCAAAAGATCTTTTAGCACTATTGGCCAGAAATTGTGTGATAGGAGACCATAAATGTAATCTTTTTTGTTTAAGAGACGCAGGAAATACAAAGGTTGTGTCAAGTCTGTGGTTGTGACATACAGAGTACCACCAAGCTAAATATGAAAGTTTGGAGGCATCTTTCCAATTTTTTGCTATCTGCTGAAAGCCTGATGATTTGTGTTTGTGTTTTAGTTCTATTCCAGCTATTGGAGAGGCTACCTAGAAAACATTTTGCAAATGTATGGGGAGTGTGAGTACCAAATATAGTATTGATTTGTGACCAAACTAATTTCCAGAACTGCAAAACTTGTGGGCATGAATAAAGTAAAAGTTGAAGATCTGCCTGTGGAAGTGAGCAAAACCAACAAATATTACCCGAATGCATTTTATGTAGGGAAACTGGTGTTAACAATAATCTGTTATAGATTGAAAAAAGAGTTTGTGTGGCGCTAGCTGCTCTGGAAGACTTTCACATTTTTGTCCATATCTTATCTCAAACAGAAATAGGCCATTTTGTACCCAAGTCCGTTTCTCCAGAGGTCTCAGTCTTTGATTTGGGTCTTGGCGAAAGTGGGGTTAATAAGCAGGTATAAAGAGTGGAGGCCTTCGCCATTTTATAGAGGATGCTCTACCAAGTATGATCTGGAAGTGAAGAGGAATGAGGTAAGGGTTTAAAATAAGAGTGAGAATCTAGTATAGCTGAGCGTAAGGCCAGAAATGTATGTGAAAATGAGGGAGGTAAATGAAAAAGAGAGTGTGCCTATGAAAAGTAAGAAAATTGTCATTCTCAAATAGTTGATGTACCCATATAATGCCTCTATCTCTCCAAGTTTTCCAATATATAGGTCTTTCCTTAATGCAAATGTAGTTATTATGCCATATGGTGGAATTAAGAAATTAATCAAAGTCATGTGGCTCAAAGTGGAGAAGATCCTTCAAGTTTTTACAAGAGTGTTTAATAATTGGTTTGCATACATGTTGTAGTTTCCATGTGAAAGATAGATATTCTTGGAAAGAAAATGGGAAGAGGAAGGAGCCCTCTATATCAATCCAGAGAGTTGAATCAGGAGAGGGGACAGACAGCCACTTGGATATATGTCTTAGTAGAAAGGCTTTATGATATTTTGAAAAATCAGGGAAGTGAACACCCCCTTCAGATTTCAGATGCATTAGCTTTAATAAGGACATTATAGGTTTTTTATTCAGCCATAGAAAGGAGGTAAGGATGGAGTTGATTTTGTGGAGCCATTTTGTAGGAATGGGTACTCAAATATTAGATATAAGATAAAGGATAATAGGAGTCAGCATCATCTTAATATTGTCAAGACGTCCCCACCATGAACGATATAAAGGATGCCATTTGGATGTGAGGGAGCTGAGCTTCTCTAGACATTTATTAAAATTGAGAGGGATTAGTGATTTAATGGAGGAAGTGAACCACACACCAAGATATTTTATGTCAAGTGGGTTCCAGGTAAAATGAGAAATGGAAAAGTCATCCTTAAAAGTATATTTAGTTAAGGGTAGAATTTCACACTTGTCATTATTCAATTTGTAGCCCAAAACCCAGGAATATGATTGGACTTCATGCAAAAATGCATGCAAGGAATCTTGAGGTTGAGAGAGAAATACAAGAATATTGTCAGCATTTGCAGCAAATTTAACGTGTAAAGAGTTTGAAGTGAAACCTGAAATAGATAGATTTTTTCTTATTTTGGACAAAAAGGGTTCTAGGGCAAGGTTAAAAAGGAAAGGGGATAAAGGACAACCTTGTCTCACTCCTCTATGAAGAGAAAAATAGGAGGAGGTGAGACCATTGGCAAAGATAGCATCTTTGGGGTCCGAATAAAGCAGGGAAATCAAGGAGATTAATTTTGGGCCAAAACCAAACCATTTTAGTGTTTGAAAAATGAAAGGCCAGTATACCCTATCAAAAGCCTTTTCAGCATCAAGGGCGATGGCAGCGAGGGGTTTTGATAGATTTGGGGATGTGGAAATAATATAAAAAAACAGATGGGTGTTATCATTAATAGAATGTCCTTTGACAAAACCCGTTTGTTCCTTACCTAAGAGTTGAGGGAGATGAGATTCCAATCGAAGAGCTAAGGATTTCGAGAAGATTTTGTAATCTATGTTAACTAGGGAAATAGGTCGGTAGTTTTTGCAATAGTGTAGATCCTTTCCTTCCTTTGGGATGAGACAAATCAAAGCTTCTAAAAAAGTGCCTGAGGAGTTACCAGAAGAAAGAGAAAAGAGGAGATTAAAGCATGTAATTTAGGTATGATTATTTGGGCAAAATGAAAAAAGATTTCAACAGTAAAGACGTCAGGGCCAGGGGCCTTATCCTTATTGAGGGTTTTCAGTGCATTGGGGAGATCAGTCTGAGATAAATCAGATTCTAAGAGACCTAAATGTAAGGACGAGGATGGGCGCTTTTGAATTGAGGAGAGGTAAAGGGAAACATCGTTGTCAGCAGGAGTGATCTCTGGTGTGTAAAGTTGTTCATAGAACCGAAGAAATTCTTGTAGGATATCAGCGTCTTTGTGTTTAGAAGTGTTGGTGTCTGTTATTATAGATTCTATATGGGGTTTATTCTGTTTAGACTTAAGATAATTGGCTGACAATTTACCAGATTTATTCTGTCCTCTGTAGAGTTTGGCACTAGTCTTTAAAAGAAATAAAGAGGCATTGTCAGTCGTGTCCTTGTTATACTGAATCTTGGTATTGATCAGATCAGTAAGGCATTTTTTTGATTTAGAGGTGTAATAAGTATGCTCCAAACTTGTTATCTTATAGAGGAGTTCTGTATTTAAAGCTTGCGCCGTTTTCCTTTTGTTGGAAATATATTGAATAATGAAATCACAAGCAGAGGCTTTAAATGCGTCCCAAATTATATAAAAGGGTGTGTTGTCATTGCTATTTAAGAGAAAATATTCGTTAAAAAAAAAGAGAAGAATTAAAGTGAGGATCTAAAAGCAAGGAATTATTGAAGCGCTATCTCCTGGGGTGGTCAGAATGGGGCAAGATATCTAACTGGATGGAAACAGGGGCATGGTCGTAGATAAGTATGGGGCCTATATCAGCATATATTAGAGATTGGGAGACATTGTGTGATGTGAAAATATAGGCAATTCTCGATTGGGTTTGATGAGGAGAAGAGTAAAAAGTAAACTCTTGCAGAGACGGATTACATAGTCTCCAGGCGTCAGTTAGATGTAAGTGTTTAATAGTTTGTGTGAAGGTTTTGTGTGCTTTTGACGGAGTGAAAGAAACTTTAGATTTCTGATCCAGAAAGGGTCAAAAACTTGGTTACAATCACCAGCAAGGATAACGTTGTTAGCATTATTATGAGAAATCAGTTGATGTAATTGGGTCCAGAAAGGGGCATCACCAGAAGTAGGGGCATAAACACTAAAAAGAGAGAGTGAAACACCATCAATTTCTAATTTGGTAAACAACCATCTACCCTCTTTATCCCTCTCTTGAGAAATGAGGGAGACCTTCAGTGCTTTGCGAACTAGAGTGATAACACCATTTATTTTGCCATCACCAGGTGAAAAAAAGACTTCACCAACCCAATTTTTCTTAAGCTTTAACAATTCAGACTCAGTAAGATGAGTTTCTTGCAGTAAAACAATTTTAGCATTCAGTTTAGATAAGTAAGATAATACCCGTTGTCTCTTGAATTTAAACCTTTTTAGAGCCATAAATCAAGGAAGCAAAATGAGTAATAAAAAGAACTAGCCTTAATGCAAAAATCATTAAAAGACAAGTAAGGTGCTATTAGATGTGAGTTAATCTTGAAACCTAAAAAAGTGAGAGAGGAGGAGAGAAAGAAGAAAAAGAGGGATAGGGAAGAATAAGATTTAAGAAAGTAAATAAGACAACCAATATTTACAAATCATTTCCCAATTTTAAATTTTTGGAGAAGTACAGAATTAAACATTATAAAGGTCGAACGATGAAAACATGAAGATAGTAAAAAGTATGAAGGGTGAAGAAGCTGAGAGTGAAAGAGATGTCGCAGATAGAGGAAAAGAATTAGAAAGAAAAGAGTGGGAGAAAAGGAAGTACAACTGAGGAAATAGCGAAAATGACAAAAAGAAAGGGAGAAAAAGAAGAGAGAAGCTAGAAAATGAAGAGAGAGAATTAATGTGAGAAGCAGTGAAGAGAACACAAAGGACAATATAAAAACAATTAATATGAAGAGAAGCATAGAAAACACAAAAGACATACTTACAAAAAACTAAGACATGTGGAGTGGGGGGAGATGAGGCCACAACGGGACAATGGCAAATCCAGACTCCAAAAGGGAAGGCGGGAAAGGAGACAAACCCAATGAGCGAGAGACATGAGGGAAGTACATCAAACATACAAATCCTGCAAGGAAAAATGTAGGATTAATTGAGCAAGCTGAACAACTGAGTGAAGAAGACAGTACCTGCAATCAAAGTAATAAAAAAAAAAAACATTCAGAGAAAATGTTAACAAGCAAATACAGGAGTGCAAAACTCAAACCAAACTAAACCAAGAACAGTTATTTGTTGTGCGATGAGGAGGTATCCATAAGCTCTGGATGACAAGAGTTGAGGAAACTTTTAAGCTTTATGGGATCTTCGTAAGTAGTAGTCTTGTTGTTAAAGGTCACCTTAAATAGGCAAGGATGAAAAAGACCATATTTTGCACCAATAGAACGAGAAGCAGTCTCAATGCTAGAAAGTCATGACGTCTGTCAGCGGGGAGTTTGGAATCGTCCCGAGACAAGAACAAAGGATTGCCTGACCAGGCAATATGGTTAATTGCTCTGGCTGCAGATTGGACCTTCAGTAAATCAGTACATTCCAGGAAATACAAAATGAAACCTCTTGGTTTCCGTCCCGTAGAAGAACTTGCTGAAGAAATAGATCCTAAACAATGGGCTCGATGTATGGTGAGGAGAGTATCCTGTGGTAAGTTGAGAAGCAAAGCGATAAAAAAAAAATCATTCAGACAAGCAAATACAGGAGTGCAAAACTCAAACCAAACTAAACCAAGAACAGTTATTTGTTGTGCGATGAGGAGGTGTCCATAAGCTCCGGATGACAAGAGTTGAGGAAACTTTTAAGCTTTATGGGATCTTCGTAAGTAGTAGTCTTGTTGTTAAAGGTCACCTTAAATAGGCAAGGATGAAAAAGACCATATTTTGCACCAATAGAACGAGAAGCAGTCTCAATGCCAGAAAGTCATGACATCTGTCAGCGGGGAGTTTGGAATCGTCCCGAGACAAGAACAAAGGATTGCCTGACCAGGCAATAAGGTTAATTGATCTGGCTGCAGATTGGTCCTTCAGTAAATCAATACTTTCCAGGAAATACAAAATGAAACCTCTTGGTTTCCGTCCCGTAGAAGAACTTACTGAAGAAATAGATCCTAAATGATGTGCTCGCTGTATGGTGAAGAGAGTATCCTGTGGTAAGTTGAGAATATTAGGGAGAAAGGACTTGAAGAAGTTGATGGGGTCTGACCCTTCACAACCCTCCGGCAAACTGTAAATATGCAGGTCATTGCGACGATTTCTGTTTTCAAGATTTTCAACTTGTTTTTTTAGCGTTGATACTTGAGAGTGAAGAGCCGCCATCTTGACGTTGGATACGGAGAGAGTTTCAATGGTAGGTTCCATTGTTGCTATTCTGTTCTCCAAACTTGACCAGTTATCAGTTAATATTTGCAATTTTGAATTAGTCTCCTCCATAAAGGGACGAAGGGCTCTGATTTCTTCTAGTAGTAGATCCATAGATACAGAGGAGGGTTTTTTGGGAGGAGATGGAGGGTCTTTCTTTAGGCGCTTGATTGGTGTCTTACTGGTGGTTGAGGCAGCCATGATGGAAGAAGACGCTGCACCCTTAGGTGAAGCATTTGTTGAGTTATCCATCGCCAAGTTGTAAATACTGAGTAAATGCAAAGAATGAGGTTCAGCTTAATTAAAGTAGTTCCAAACCCAGATGGGAAGAGTCAAAAGCAGACACCTCCAGGTAAAGAAAAATCACTTATTGAAACATACACTTTATAAGCGTTAAATCCGCAAC
This sequence comes from Triturus cristatus, assembly GCF_964204655.1. Classification (NCBI taxonomy): domain Eukaryota; kingdom Metazoa; phylum Chordata; class Amphibia; order Caudata; family Salamandridae; genus Triturus; species Triturus cristatus. Next base: position 649,976,132 of record NC_140581.1, read on the forward strand.
ATAAAAATCAAAAATGGAAGAGCGAGTGAAGCACAGATAGAGACGAGACTCTCTATTCAGTTATGGTACAGCATTCTAGAATAAACTCGAAGAAATTCCGCAGCCATTATGAAGTGAAATCCATCCAGCTAGTGAGTAAAACAGTAAGTAATTATTCTCTACGCAAGAAGAATGAGGCGAATGCATAGAGGAGGTAAAATAGAATCAAGAGGGACTGGTGTCCCAAGACTGTTAAGCTTGCAGTTAGGAACTGGAGGAGAGTAAGAGAGCCTTTTTTTGATTTAAAAAAAAGGTACAGGCACACAAGAAAATAATGATGCAGATAAAGCCTTGAGTGCAGTTTGAGAGAGTCTGTGTGCTGAGGAAGCAAGTTAAAAAAATATTGCTGAGGTGCACTCACTATCAGAGGGCCAAGGCTGAAGGAACTTGAGGCATGTTCAAATCAGGCGCTAAAAAACGTTAGACTTCTGTGCAGAAACAAAGTAACAAGGGCTACTGCAGCGCATGCTTAAGCTGAGGTAATTCCGTGACTGGAATCCGATAGAATGCGATGTAAAATGGCGGGTGCATCAAAGGCGGAGCCGCTCTAAGGCGCGTATAAAAAAAGAACAGCTTACAGAGCAGTGCGGCGAATTTCAGCGATATCAAAGTGAGCAGCGACGTCAGGGCAGTCTGCGCTCACATTCTGGATAGCCTGCAGGCGGCAGGGAGCTCTTCAGGTTTGCCGTCGTCTCTGCCGTCCCTGGAGGGTCAGGGACTGGCGGCCATTTCCTTCGGATGCTAGCCACGCAGCCCAACAGGTAACCTTCTTAAATGAATTAGGTGGCTGTAATACATGTTGAAATAGGTCTTCAAATGTCCGTGTCTGCTTGTTTGATGTTCAATGTGCATGACTGTGTGGAAGTCATAAAAATCATAACAATAAAACTAAGGGGCAGATTTACAACCAAGTGGCGGAGCGTGGCATTAGCCTCCTTGGCTTAACACCACGCTCCGCCACTTCTGAAACGCAGGGCTGCGCCATATTTACAAGAATATGGTGCAGTGCTGCGTTTCCCCTCTATAGGCATTACATGTAGCAGCCTAGCGCCAACGCAGGCACCCTTGCACTATAGTGCAAGGATTTTGTGTTGAGGGAAAGATTGTTTATATGCAGGAAAGTGTCCCTTCCTGCACATAAACAATCTTTAAATGGTGTTTTGTAACTTATATGTGTGCTGCTTAATGCAGCAAACATAGAAGTTACAAAATGTAATCTTTTTTAAAGATTGTTTATGTGCAGGATGGGTCACATTCCTGCACATAAACAATCAATGACCTTTTGCTGTTTCTTTGTGTGCTACACAACGCATCACACATGGAAACAGCAAAAACGAGGAGAAATAAAGCATTTCTCCTCGTTTCGCCTGTTTAAAACCAGTTTTCCCTGGTCTTAATTTTGGCACTGCCTCCTTTTTACGCTACCCTTTTAAATAAAGGGCAGTGACAAAATCAATAGATTGTGCGGTGGAACGCCCACCGAAAAACCCATTGCCCTCCCCTTTCACGCTAAGTACAGCATGAAAGGGTGCCTTTTTTACAAGGCAGCGTTAAGCCACATTAAGTGGTTTAACGCTGCCTTGTAAATGAAACGAAGAACATATCAGCACAAGAACGTCACTAAAAGTGACGTTCCTGTGGCGATAGTGGCTTATAAATATGCCCCATAGTTACTAAATGGAGGATATTTGCGATGTTACGGTGGTGAATGTTATGGTGTTTGGTTATTGTGCTGTTATATGTGTATGAGCTCAATAACCAATCATTCCTGATGTATATCCTTTATGGGTTCCGGAGTAGCATGCTACTTGCCAGAAAAGCACTTCAACACCCATCAGGGGTAACATGTGCTCTATGAATGCAAACCTTTCTTCCCTTTTTATCCCGCCACTATCCTTCTCACTCCAAATAACTGACTAATGTACACCACTCAAATTACTTTCATATTTCACCATACTAATTCACCACTAATCCTTTATGGGTTTCCGAAGTAGCGTGCTTCAACACCCCATCAGGGGTAACAAGCGCCATATAATTACAAACCTTTTTTTTCCTCTTCTATCCTTCTGCTATCCTTCCAAATCCAAATAACTGACTAACCTATCCACCACTTAAAATTTACTTGCATGTTTCGCTATACTAATTCAACACTAATCCTCGATGGGTCTCGGAGTAGTGTGCTACTCACCAAAAAAGCGCTTGGATGACTCGTCAGGGGTAGTAAGTGCTATATAAATGCAATTACAATACAATACAATATAGGAAACACAAGATGATAGTGAATTCATATTGGTAGTGAACATATTAGCGGTATCTACAATTGACACTATATACATTAACATATATAATGGTAAGTGCTGTGTTAGTAAAAACAAATGTGGGCTTATAGCGTTATTTAGAGGACATTTACTTACAAAAATGCCCATGTTTTTACTATAGTGCAAATGTCAAATTCAATGTTACAACCACAGTAGAGCAAAACTAAAATGAGAAAAACACTGATTTCTGCCTCACGAGGTGCATGTTACAATGGCTGTGCATGGAATATAACTCTAAGATGCCCAATGCATCTTCAGTGTGATTTTACATCACTGAACCAACGTAACCCATTGCATTCTAGTTCTGTTTAAATATATATTTTTAAAAAGATCAAACATGCAGGAAAAAGCCATGGCATATAACATAATTGGAGAAGTGTTGAGTGTGCATATGTGGGAGAAAAGTTGTGTGCATAGACCTTGCCTGCGTGGGCTGCCTTCCACCTCACTGTCCTCTTGATGATATTGGAGAGCTCAAATCCCGAAGTGTGGCCCTCGTTGCTTTTGTGACTGGACCTGAGCAAGATGCCCTCCCTCTTTTTGGACTCATCAGTCACAGACTTTGCCGTGGATGAGAATTCTCCCATCTCCTCAAAGGGTGGTCTGGATAGTGGTTACACCTACAAACAACCTGCGAATCACACATCAGAATGGGCACGGGCATGGCTATCAATAGTACTGCAGTTGTAGTGATTCCACAGCCAGAGGGTCTAAGGGGCACTCTACAGCCTGTGTGCATAGTAAATATCGAAGTCAGAACATCGCTAGTACTAGATAAAGAGAAATAAAAATATCAACAGGTAAGTAGGTCCAGATTTTCCATACCTAACTCCACATATATGTACCTTGGTACATTGAGATGGAGTTAGGAATAGTAATCTGTACTTAGCTGGGTGAATTTGCCTTTTGATATTTTGTCCCTCAATGGTCTGTCCTCGATATTCTTGTATGTCGATATTCTCAGTTTAATATTCAGTGTTAAAACGTGTACACCCCAATTACAGCTTAATTTCAATGCCATAAATAGTATACGGATGTAAAAAGAAAAATTAGTGGACAGAATGTTTAACAATTTCAAACATTCACCGCAGTACAGAGATCTGGGCCTAAATCCATTGTATTTTTGTTCCCCATGACATTCTAGTTTAAACCCAACAATAAGCAAATCAGTCTTGAACCTGCTCCCCAGGGGAACAGTCCAGCGCGAACTGCCAAGCCATGCCCTCCCTGGACCAGAAACAAAAATCCTGGGACCGGTTTCTGGGTTTTACGCCTCATCAGCAAGGGGAGCCTGACTCCAGTGGCATGTAGAGCATGGGACCCACACCTGGGCATACCCCTCCCACATAGGATGACAATTGCAAAAAGAAGAATTGATGGACAGAAAGTTGAACAATGTCACGCATTCACTCCAGTACAAATATCTGAGCCTAAATCCATCGTTTTTTGCTCCCCATGCCATTCCAGTTTAAATCCAGCCATATACAAATCAGTCTTGACCCTACTCCCTATGGTAGCAGTCCAGCCCAAACTGTCACACCAGATCCTCCCAGGACCAGAAACAAGCATCTTGGAACCGGTTTGGGGGTTTCACCTCTCATCAGCAAGGCTAGCTTTACTCCAGTGTCGTGGAGAGCATGGGGCCCATGTCTGGGCATACCCTTACCACTCGGGGTGACAAATGCAAAAAGAAAAATTGATGGAGAGAATGTTGAACAATGTCACACATTCACCCCATTACAGTGATCTGGACCGAAATCCATTTTTTTGCTCCCCATGCCATTTCAGTTTAAACCCAGCCATATGCAAATAAATCTTGACCCTGCTCCCTTTGGGAACTGTCCAGCTCAAACTGCCAGGCCAGGTCCTCCCTGGACCAGAAACAAGCATCCTGGGACCGATTTCGATGTTTCACCCTTCATTGGCAAAGCTAGCTTGACTCAAGTGGCATGGAGAACATGGGACCCACTTCTGGGCATACCTGTCCCACTCCTAGTGACAAATGCAAAAAGAACAATTGATGGAAATAATGTTGAACAATATCAAAAATTCACCCCAGTCCAGAGATCCAGGCCTAAATGCATTGTTTTTTTTCTCCCCATGTCATTCCAATTTAAACCCAGCCATATGCAAATCAGTCTTTACCCTTCTTCCTATGTAAACAGTCCAGCCTTAATTGCCAGGCCAGGTCTTCCCTGGACCGGAAACAACCATCCTGGGACCGGTTTCGAGGTTTCACCCCTCATCGGCAAAACTTGTTTGACTCCAGTGGCATGGAGAACATGGGACCCATGTCTGGCCATACCCGTCCCACTCGGGTGACAAATGCAAAAACAAAATGTATGGAAAGAATGTTGAACAATATCAAACATTCACCAGGTACAGATATCTTGCCTAAATCTATCATTTTTTTTGCTCCCCATGCCATTCTAGTTTAAACCCAGCCATATAAAAATCAGTCTTGACTATGCTCCCTATCGAAACAGTCCAGCCTGAAATGCTTAGTACAATCTGTATACCCCAATTACAGCTCAGTTTCATGCCATAAATGGTATACGGGGTATAACTTGAAGTTTTACTGTGTAATCAACTGCACCACATGCCCAGAGAGCAGACAACTCCTGCACAAACTGGTGTCGCAGAAACTTGTGTCCAAGCACTGGGTCTGGAAGCTGATACTGGTGGCTCTTGAATTTTGAGGGTCAAGGAGGACTGGGATGGCTCAAACACTAAAGCAGCATTTGTTAGTTCACATGCCCAGCGCCGGCATTCTGTAATAGGCCTCTAGTGTTGCCACTCCCATTAAAAAAACACTCTATATATTGTACACAACATTACAAAACAAAACATCATTCATTTGAAATGAAAAATGAAAAGCCTGGTTATGGGAGCAGGGGAAATGGTGGTGCAGCCCTGAAATCATATCAGCAATAAACAAACAGGAACCTTGGCTGAGGGAATGTGTGAACAGTAAAGAGAAAAGGTGAAGGTTACCAGTCGTGGCCACCACTAGACAGATGTGGGGGGCGGGGGAGGATGGGCACGCAGGGTGGGGGAGGTGGGTAGGGGAGGTGGGATGAAAAATAATCATTAAAAAAACGTACCTTTTCCCCCGCAGCTTCGACGCTGACGGCCACCTCCTGCCTTGGAGCCCTCCCAGCTCTCTCTGGGAAGGCAGAGGCTGCTCTGCCAATCCAGATGCTGCACTGCTGTGAGAGCAGCATCTGGATTGGTGCCGCTCACACACTGCCTGTAAGTCTGAGGCATTTCTCCAGCCCAGCTGTGAACACAGCCACGTTCGCAGCAGGGTTGGAGAAATAGAACTACGCAGGGCATGTTTGGACTGCCTAGGATGGCCAGCCAAACATACATGCGCACTTCTAAGTGCCACCACCTGTCAGTCTTGGTCTGGCCCCGCCCCACCCTCCATGCATGTCTAATCCAGTCAAAGAAAAATACAATTACATTGTTTCATCATCATTTTATTTTTCTGCAAATGGGTCTGACGAGTGGAGTGACGCTCATCCACCATTACAGAGGCGCTGCCCCTGAAGGTTACGTACTGTAACTGCTCCTAGAAGAAACCATGCGAGGGAGATATGGTATCAATATTAGAATCAGATATCATGGCAACACGAGAATCCATTCATCATAGATCTTTTTTATAAAGAAAACATTTGCCTTCCCATCGGTCATACTTAGGTGAACTAAATCTGTTTTTTCATCTAGAAGTTAACCCCTATGCATCGGGCCTGGGGTTGAAACGTCTTCCACCTACAAGTATTGTCCACGTGGCTTGGAATTCCCAAATTCATTTATTTTTGGATTAGATCTTGAATTTCTTATCCACTTATACATTTCTAAGAATTACCTGCAACCTGAATTGAACTGTCATAGCACTAATAGCACAAGTGTCTGAGCCGAACACATTGTTCTTGCTTGTTTTTTGGCCACTTTATCACATTCTACATTGACTATAAACAATACATTCGCAGTATTTGTTTTTTGCTCTCTGAATCACACTTAATTAACCTTGGAGTTGTCTAATGTCCGATTGTATATGTATATGTTTACCGAAATCACTATGTGCAAAGCAACAAGATTAGCTATCCAATGTACCTTCAGTTTAAACTTTGTTAGAGCTGTTCCATGTTTCGACAATACATACGTTTCACTTTGTATATTCAGGTCTGGCTTTAGCACTGGTGGCGCCCAGTGCGACAATCACTTTTGACGCCCGACGTCTCTTGACCGCCTCCTCGATTCTCTCTCTACCACCTGTAAAACTGCCCCTCATCTCTCCTATCATAAGATATTGCTTATTAGAACATTGGAAAGTTGGAAGCTTCATTGAAAACAATGGAGTGCTCTGGGCTTATAATTTCTGGTATAAGCCTGGAGCTCCAACATTTCAATGCTTCTTTGTTCACAGCTCTGGCTGTGAACAAAGGCTTCAGGGAGCATGGGGGGATTTGAATCCCCTCACGCACCCTGAAGGCTTTGTTTTATTTGCTAGAACATTCTGCCCTCTAGTGGCAGAATGTTCTAATAGCCTTAAAGCCCTTCGTAGCAGGGCTATACCGGCTATTAAAGTCCCGCTGCTTTGTTAAAGTCCATCGCCTTCGGTTAGGGCCTTTAAACCTGCAGAAGGCCTTTAATAGCCGGTATAGCCCGCTACAGCCGGCTATAAGACTATAGTACAGCACCCCCTTGAAGTCACAGCGCCCCCTCCACAGGTCAGCGCCCAGTGCGGCCGCACCAGTTGCACTGCCCTAAAGCCGGCCCTTTGCATATTGCCTGTGCAACATCCATAATCTAGTGTACATTCTGAAGTCCTTTTTGGGCATTAGTGTCTGCACTGCAGTATGGATTGTTGTGGTGCTAGCGCAGGCAGGGTGGAACAGAAATGGATGGCAGGGTCAGTGCCAGAGAGCTCATCTCACTAGGAATACATGGTAATAGATGTGTGTAGCTCCAGTTTATATCCTAAAGTTCAGCCAGGGGGATAACAATAAAAGACCAATACATGAATGAATTAGCTAATTGCCTCACATTCCAGGAACACGTGTCTATAGTGGTTTTCCCCACATGTAAGTCACATGAGCTTTCAAGACTTTAGCCAATTAATTTCGTTAAGCACGATATGGTTTCGAAAAGTGTAATTTTATTGTGTTTTCCCAAACTGCTACAAGTTGAAATATAATCCCGAAACCGTATTTAAATCCCCATTTAAACCAATAAACAGCAAAAAGGAACATTTAACAGAACCCTTTATTTGCTGCTATGAACTTTTGCCTCTTTCTCAAGTCTGTCCAGCTTGGATTCCCAACAGATTGCTAGGACCAAATTTTCTGATTCTGACTCACGAGGCAGTAGGTGGGCTGGGTGGATTGCCGGTATCCTGTTAAAAGAAAGATGGCTGTCCCTGGAGAGGAATCAAAACAGGCCATGGGCAGTGAGTGAGACCTCATATAGAGGGGTCAGACAGGGCACCTATGGAGAAACCATGTCTACTTTTTCCTTTATGCCCCTTGAAACCGGGGCTTTGTGTGAAAGCTCTGTTCTCTCTGATTCCTTCTTATTAGAGCATAGGAGGGGAACCCTTCTTTTTCACGCTCAGGGTCGAAGACATGGCTTGCGTGCTCATGTTCTGATTTCAAACTAGAAAGTACCGGCATACCTTCAAGGTAAACCTGTCAAGAAAAGTGATGGATTCACTGTCCTTCACTCCACATCGAAGTTAAGCACCTTATTGAAATGTTGGTAGTTGATATATTGGAGTTGATATCGATTCACTTCAGTGTTAACTCTTCAATATTTCAATACCTTTTGTGTCTGTTGGTTGGTCTCTCTGTCAGTCTGTCCAGGGTTGGATTGGGATCAGAAATCCGCCCAGGCACACACACAAAAATGGCCCACATTTACGTATTGCTTTCCTGCAAAACACTGCTTCAGCTAAATTTTGTGAAAAGAAATGGGGTGTTTTATTAACTTTACTTAGATAAAAAAAATGCACAGGTTAGTTCACACTGCTGAGCCACACATGAATGCAAGTGAGACCACATCTGCTCAGGCCCCCTGCCCCTGCTCAATCAGCACACATTAATGGGCCAGCCCAGTGAGAGAAAGGGAGTGATATCTCCGCCCGTCTGCCTCCAGAAAGGCCACTCAGGCACCCACTGGGCCGCTGGCGGCATCCTACCAGCACAGACAGCCCCCGGCTGCCCAAAAAAAGCAGCCCACAGCTAGAACTCGGCAACCGGCCCTTCGGCCATTTCCATAGTGCCCACGTTACCAATCCGACCCTGGGTCTGTCTGTCTACCCACATACGCATCTAGCAGAACATCAACCATCATCTCTCCATTAACGTACTGAGGGGCATATTATCAAGGTCCAGCGTTAAAATTATCGCCGCTTTATCGGCAGAAAACTGCCTCTAAAACGGCGATAATGGGCTTGATAATATGCTCTATGGTATTCCAATTGAAGCCCATGTTAGATGTGAAGGACATCTAACATGGGCTTCAATTGGAATTCCATAGAGCATATTATCAAGCCCATTATCGCAGTTTCAGCGGCAGTTTTCTGTCGCTAAAGCGGCGATAATTTTATCGCCTGGCTTGATAATATGCCCCTTACTTCTCTACCATGCTCACCATTTACCACCCACCTACCTATGTTATTTCGACTTAAAATGAGGCATCCAACAGTTTAGTTCAAAACATCAGGAAGAAAGCGTACTGCAGAGTGACTCTGAGTACATCAGAGAAGAGTTGCAAATGTCGCGTGAAGTAAAGTGCCTTAGAGGGCCTAATTAAGCGTCAGCTTGCATTGGAATGCGCTCTTCAATGTAATACATCTGAAATGCCGTGGTAACAAATTGTTCTGGTCTTATAATGCAGGTATAATTGCTGTCTTCCATTGGATGCAGGTAGGTAAGGTTATAATAAAAGTGCAGTATAAGCTCCCTTGGCCTTGCCAATGGAAAATGAAACATGTTGCTCTTGAACAGAGAGGTGAAGGAATCCTGAACCAGTCCCCTGGTATGTAAGGTACAGTCATTCTTTTCTTCAACGTCAGTCGTGCGTGTCTTCTATTTCTAATTATGTGGCTTTCAGAAACCATATGTACTCCGGCGATGCACTGCTGGCGATATCACAGGCTGGTATGAGCATTACTTTCAGTCAGGACAGCCATTGTCAAACAATTAATATTAGCTCAAGCACCTGATCATCATTCAACAACTCATAATTAACAAAGATATAAATTCGATAGCGAATATGCTTCACAATTCCTCGGTCTGCCGGGTTTATTATGAGCGGGGCCGAAGCAGTGAAGTACATGTGATCACAGACCCCAAGAAAGTACTGTTAATGAACTTCTAAGGACTTTCTATGAGGTATTAGTGAACAACCTTGAGCCTTATTTAGCCACTCAGAGTTTAAAACACTGGGCACCTTTTATTTGGGGCAATTTTGTTTTGCACCCAACTGGAACGAACACGTAACAAATGCACACACACAATTAAGGACTTTAAAACATTAAAAATAAGAAAGGAAAACATTTCAGACGATTGCATTTTCTTTCAAAGAATAGAGCCAAGTCTGACGTTTCTAGCACACACACATAGGCTGATCTTTCCCAGGTTTCGTAGACTAAGGGCCTCCGTTTGTGACCGAGGGTCCTAGCTGCCAGAGTCTAACTAAGGCCCTAAATGACCTTTCAGCCTCTCGAAGATATTTATTCAAAAGCCGATTCAGATTCCTAGACAAGCATTGGCAATGCCAATAGGTCTGGTTTTAAATGAATTTTGTATGGTAATGTGAAGCATTACAAGTAAATAGCACAGGGACAGATATGAATTTGAGTAGTAGCAAATAACTACCGAATAATATAGGTATAGTTTAAAAGGTACGGTGACAGTTGCACTGTCAAGCCAGACTTAAACATCCATGTAGGCCAATTGACCATCCTCTTTCCATCTGTGCTGCTGCCAAAGAAAAACAGCATAAATTATCTAGTTATCTAATTAAGAAACTTAAACAGCATTCTAATATTGTGTGTGCCCCAGTTAGCACAAGCTTAGGCAGCTGGATAAATAAAATGACCACAGATGTGGATGGCTGGCACTTTTTATGTGGAAGCGCACAACATCTGCCCAATCAAAACATGTACTCCTGGTCTCAACATGTAGGGGTGGAGCCAAAGCCCATCTATAGTGAGGATTAGATAAGTAGCAGATCTTGTGTGCTCCCTTAGGGACTATCAGTCCCAAAAGCCTGCTGTCTGCTGTGAGGAGGAGGAGGGGCCCGTGACCAGTTCCGCCACACTGTCTGCTGAAAAGTGGCCACTACTTACTGCTGTACGGAACGTCTCGAGAATCTGGTGTGCTCACTCAGGGTCTCTCGGTCCCACAAGTCTGCTGTCTGCTGCGAGAAGGAGAGGCCCGTGACCAGTTTCCTCATGCTGAAAACCACCTACCACAGTGCAGAACATCTGATGGATCTGGTGTTCTCCCTCTGGGATTCTCGGTCCCACAAGCCTGCTTTCTGCTGCAAGGAGGAGGAGCCGGTGATCAGATCCCCTGCACTGCATGCTAAAAAATACCCACCATCTACTCCGGCATGGGATGGGCACCGGCTGCACCCGGTCGGTACCCGAGCTAAGTGCAGGCTTAGGGTGAGTCTGTCTGCTCCCATCAGAGACCGGAGGAGGCTGGTTTGGACCCCCCTCTTGGCTCTGGATATGGGCATTAGCAATGTGTGGACTTATTGCCTGCACATTCTGACCACTGGATTGATTGGTGTTTAACAGCCACCTTTATGTGGAAACAGGGACTTTGCTGGAGACTTGATCATATTTTCTGGGAAAGTCACAAGTCATAGCTGCCTGCTTGGAGTTATGCCCTAGTAGTTTTAAGTTGTTTTGCCATATCACAGCAGGTATTTGGTAGTATCATCTGAATAAGTCTCAAGAAGTGTGCAAATCAATGTTTCCTTAAATGTCATTGGGTTGTGACTTCTTGAGGAGCTTTAGTAACTGGCTTGCTTATTTTTGGACCTCCTGATATTACTGGCATTAAGCTGTGGTACTTTATTATTTCATAACATACTTGCTGATGGGGAAACGGAAATTACCTGTACGTGTTTTGAAGCCCCAGCCCAATACAACTCTGAATGCATTTTCGATGCGCTGTGGAAATCCTTGACAAGGAGATCTAACTGGCGAAGCGCCACCTTGCCCTCTTTTCTTCGACTTCTCTGCTTCCTGGTCCCTTTGCAGCCTGTTCACCTGGCTCCTTAACTGTAGGTTTGGGGGCTGTGACATTGTCCGTGTTGGAGGGAAGACAAGAGGGTCAGTCACTGGATATGCCTAACTCCATGGTCTAATCTCCATTGAGGCCTAGGACTGCAACTATTCCCCTTGAACCAGAATCTTGCTAACCTCCGATAAAGACCAGGGGGTGCCATGGAAAAGAAAAAGAAGTGGGCAGTAAATCGAAACGACACAGGGTTAACACTGCCCTGTCACATTAGTTCAAAGACCTCCCTGCTAGAGGAAAGAATGAGTTGGAAACCTTTTTGGATTCTTTTTTTTAATACTTTGATCTCTGCCCTGGATACTAGGCTGGTTCCAATTCAAGATAAGCTGGCTGCAGTTGAGCTGGAGCTCAACAAGCAGAATCAGTTAGTGCAATCCATGAGAGATCCCAAGTCCACCATCCATCATCCTCCACGACAACCTCGTCGACATCAGACTCAAACAGCTCGTCACCACACCAACCCACAGAGCAGGATACACCCTCGACCCCATCTTTGTGGTAGGATACAGAGTACACTTCAGCCACACAACGTAACCGCTATGGACTGACCACCACTGCGTGCACTTCACCGTTGACAAACCCAAAGCACCCAATCCAGCCCCACGCCCACCAAGAAGAAACTGGAGCAAGGTTACCGATGAGCAGCTCAACTCCACCCTCACCCGAGATAACCCCACCCGGACATCCGATGCAAACAGCGCAGCCAGAGGACTCCACACCTGGATCTCCAACTGCGCAGACAAGGTCTCCCCGCCACGCAACCCCGACAAACAGCACCCCAGAAAAGCTGCCTGGTTGGCCACCGTCCTCCAAAAAGCCAGACGCACCTGCAGACACCTGGAGAAGAACTGGAGAAACTCCAAGACAGCTGAGAAATTCTCCATCTACAAGTACGCCATGGCAGACTACCACAACCAAATAAGAAATACCAAGAGGAACTTCATCCACAACAAAATCCTCGCCAACTCCACCAACTCCAAGGAACTATTCGGCGTCATTCAGGAATTCAGAAACCCACGCAGCAAAGCCACAGATATCACCCCATCCCAAGTCCTCTGTGACAAACTCGGAACCTACTTCCACCTCAAGATCAAAAACCTCTGCGACAACTTCATCGAACACCCACTGGACGCCATAGCCCGCCCCGCCCCCCAGAGACACCAGCCAGCCGACCGTCACCAACTGGAGACCGATCATGACCAAAGATACTGCCTCGACAATGAAAGGCATCTACTTGGGGGCCCCCACCAACCCCTGCCCCCCAAACATCTACCACAGAGCCGCAGCTGCCATTGCGCCCGAGCTACTACGCACCATCAACACCACCTTCAAAACCGGCACCTTTCCAGATGACTGGAAGCATGCAGTAGTCAGGCCCCAGCTCAAGAAGCCTACAGCTGACCCCACTGACCTCAAGAACTACCGGCCCATCTCGCTCCTCCCCTTCGCAGCCAAAGTCGCAGAGAAAACAGTCAATAGGGAGCTGACACGATTCATTGAAGAGAATGCCATCCTCGTCCCGTCCCAATCCAGAATCCGAAGCAACCACAGTACCGAGACCACCCTACTTGCCACCACAGATGACAGCCGCACCCTCCTGGACCAAGGACACTCCACAGCCCTCATCCTACTCGACCTATCTGCAGCCTTCGACACCGTCTCCCACAGCACACTGGTAGCCAGACTACATGACGTCGGCATACAAGGGACAGCACTGGGCTGGATCCAACCATTCCTCACCGGAAGAAGCCAGAGGATCAGGCTGCCACCCTTCCTCTCCGAACCCACGAAAATCTCCTGCAGAGTCCCACAGGGGTCATCCCTGAGCCCGACCCTCTTCAACATCTAAATGGCCCCTCTCGCAGCCATCGCCCGACAACACGGCCTCAACATCGTATCCTACGCTGAGGACACCCAGCTCATCCTCTCCCTCACCAAAGAACCCACCAATACCAAACTCAGCTTCCAGAAAGGTATGCAAGACTTTGCCGTCTTGATGACCAACAGCTGCCTGAAGCTCAATGCAGAGAAAACAGAAATCCTCATCCTCTGAACCACTCCTTCAGTATAGGACAACACCTGGTGGCCGACCACGCTCACAAGACCACCCAGCCCCGCAGACCACGCCAAAAACCTCGGCATCATACTCGACTCAGCACTCACCATGAACCGTCAGGTCAACACCGTCACCTCCAGCTGCTTCAGCACCCTCCGCATCCTCCCCAAGATCTTCAAATGGATCCCCCCGGAGTCAAGGAAGACAGTCACCCATGCACTCATCACCAGCAGTCTGGACTACGGAAACGCACTTTACGCCAGCATCACCAAGTCCCTGCTCCACAAACTCCAGACAGTACAGAACACCACCACCAGACTCGTCCTAGGCATCCCCTGGCACGAACACATCAGCCACCACCTACGAAGTCTCCACTGGCTCTTGTGGAGGAAAGAGTCACCTTCAAAATCCTCACTCCCACCTACAAATGCCTACACAACAGCGGACCCAAATACCTCAATGACAGAATCAACCTCCACGCACCCAAAAGAAACCCCCGATCTGCCAACCTCGCACTGGCTGAATCGCCCCACATCTGCAGAGCAAGAGCAGGTGGAAGATCCTTCTCTCACATTGCAGCCAAGACCTGGAACGAACTACCGGCAGACATCAGACATGCCCCCTCCCTGAGCACTTTCAAGAAGACCTTCAAGACCTGGCTCTTCGGCTAAACAGTTCAGCGGAACTCCCCCCCTCCACCCCGCCCAGTGCATTGAGACCCTCACATGTGAGTAGCACGCTTTACAATTCCCTGATTGATTGATTGATTGAGATTGCATGTCCACCCTTACCCCAACCACTCTCCCTGTTGCAACAATACTGAGGCCTACTTCAACTATGATGGGAGAAGAACAAGCCAACAGGGCTAGCTGGAAAGTGATATCTTACTATATACCCTGCCCATCTGTGTCCTGTAGTGTGTAGTCTTGCCCTAATAGGCAATTTTTGGGAGACAAGCCAGCCTGTAAAGCGTGACGGGGAGGTAACTGGGTTCTAGTGGATGCCATTTGTCCACTTGGCTCCCTGCAAGGCCTGAGAGCAGCGGAACGAATTATGACTCCTAGACTTGAGGTGGTGGCCCTTCAATTTACTACCATCAACCCTAACTTACCCCCTGAAGACAGGTCTTATGGCAAGATGCCCTCACTTAATCCAGGGACTACAGAAAGATTCAATCAGCAGAAAAACAAGGTGAATCATAGGTTAGACTTGCACTGTCCTTTAGGGACGCAGTCTGGAAAACGGATTAACATGGTCTGAAGTGCTATGTATATAGGCAAAGCAAAGAAATCCCTGTAGGGTGACTGTGTGATCATTAACTTTAACATGCCGTTTATCGCAGGTAGAATTTTTGCCTCTATCAAGCATCCTAATACTGATTTTGCTAGTATTTCTATTTGGCCCTCCCTCTGGGATTCTTCTATAGGCCTTCACCAGTGGACCAGGTTTTAGAACTGAATCAGTGGCACACTCCACGTTGTCAACCTTAAGTCCAGACTGGCGGTTTAGCTGTTCCCTGTGAATTGGACCTTGGTAACAGATTTGCTCCTTTCGCCAATCTAGATGGCTGTAACTGACTTGAAGGGCTTGTGAACAGGGGAGGGGCCATGATGAACATAACAAGTCAGAATAAACAGGATCTACTGGACCCTGACAAGAAGGCGTTTAAACTCATTAGCTGAAACATTGCAGGCTCACTGGCAAGTTTAAGGATCCCAAGTGGCAGGATTTTGTCAGAGTCTCCGGAGTGATCTGTTTACATCTAACTGTTTCTTAATAGAGGGGTACAAGACCTTTTTCATTCCAGCGACAGAACCTTGGAATGGAAGATCAAGGGGGAATCTGGTTATTTTTGTATCCTTGGTGATCTAGGGGAAGTTTAGTGTGTTAACTACAGGGGCTTCTACTTTGCAGGGTTTAATATTTACTTCTGCTGGCCCTTTTACGTTGACATTACTGATTTTTTACAATGCTAGGCCCCACCCACAAGATGTAAGTCATATATTGGCCCTGGGTTTGTTTTCACAAAATCTGCATGGCACCAATTCATTGACAGCTGCCATCATGGCGGTAGGAGATTTTAATGTCTATCTGTGTAGGGACCCCATGGTGAGTGGGGTGCATGAGCGGGGTTTTATGCTTTTGCCGGGATATCACTTAGAACATTCATACTAAGCTTGCTTATTAAACACTGTGGATAAGATTTCTCCATCTGTGAGTGCTCTAAATCCCACTTTTATTGGGCAAGGCTGCAAGACATTTATTGACTTAATTTTTGTCTCAGCATCGCTTTTTCCTTACATCACCAAGACAGAGATGTCCATGAGCTCCTTAGTGACCATAACTCAGTGAGTGTCTTCTTATGTTTGTCTCCTTTAGTTCAAGAGCACCCAGTGGGGGCTTGAAGAGTCATAAGAACTATGTCGCAGGGCAAGAGACTGAGGTGGTCACAGTTAGAGCCGGTCAACTTCTATTGGACATTTTACTCCTGTTGTGAGAATGAGTTTAGAGTTTGTCTATGGGATAGCAGTTTACCTCGTGAGGTTCTGGGAGCCTTGAAGTGATTACCAATTTTGCATCTAGGGCGAGATGTACGATCATTCTGTTTTGTGGGTTACAAATTATGATTTTTTGCAACTCAGAATCTGCAACTCGCAAAACGGAATGTACTAATGTGTTGCAGACACATTTAGTGATTACTAATGGTTCCTCAAAGGACCTGCCTCATCAATATTCATGAGGCAGGTCTCAATTTGTGACCCATTGGGAATGGGCTACAACCACAAGGGTGGTGGCCTGCTGGGGACAGCAGACAACCATGTCTGTGTTTGTTTTTTAAATAAAGCAAGTTATTTTTTCAAATGCAGCCCATTTTCCTTAACCCCTTCACTGCAGCAGGAATTCCGCCGCGGCGCTGGGGGGGTTTGGGGGCAGTTGCGGTGGTGCTGTGCTCGTGACGGAACCACTCCGTCACGAGCCACGGGTGAGCTGTGCTCATGATGGGGGGATTCCGTCACGTCTCCGCCCACTGCGTTAATCGCCCGCACAGGCGGGGAATTAGCGCCTCGTGGGCGGAGCGGCCGCCAACGGCCGTAGCATGATGGAACCACTCCGTCATGAGCACACGGCACCCGTGGCTCATGACGGAGAGGTTCCGTCATGAGCACGGAAAGGGTTAAAGCAAAACAGGATGTGTTTAAAGAAAAAAATGTAAAGATTTCTTTTCATTTTTAGGGGCAGGCAGCGGACCACTGCCTGCATTTAAAAAAATGTTTTTGCATACATTCACAAAGGGGGAAGGGGTCCTATGGGGACTCCTTCCTGTTTCCAACTGGCTTACCACCTACTTGAAGTATGTGGTAAACTGCAATTGCTTTGCAACCGCATTTGCAAAACAATTGCACATCCTCCTGCAACTAGCTATTATAAGGGACATGATTGGCACACCCCTTCCAAATAGCAACTCGCAAAATAGGGTTTGTACATGCTGCAACCCTTTTTATTGATCACAGTAGACGAGTGTCTAAACCTCTATATGTTCTTAAGTAAATAGACCATTGCTCGCCCCAGCTCTATTCACTTAGAATATATGGACCTCCTCTGTTCAATTAATTGAGTGAATTGAGGGAAATTGTGGCAGGTCATGTTATCTATGGGGGTGGACCGTAACATTGTCCTCTTTTTAAGAGATCTGCATATAAATACCACAGCCTCAGCACGTTATTCTAGTGATCCTAAATCTTTTTGAAGTTTCTTATTAAAAGGGGGGTATGCCACGGCTGTATACTTGCCCCATTATTTTTAATCTGTATATTAACAGCTTGGAGCAGGCCCTGATTGACATCAAAGCAGATTGTATGCGTGTGGGAACCTGGATGTTTACCCGTTCTCTCATATGCGGACAATGCTGCTACATGTCCAAAACTGCAAGGGGAATACAGTCCTTGTTGAACTCTTTCGCTAAGTTTATGGATGACTTGGATTAATTGGTCAATGTTCAAAAATCCTATTTGAAGGTGGTTGGCCCATGAAAGACCAAGACTTGCAGGTTTACCCTCGGGACCAGCGTTCCTGCAGAGACAAAATGTTTTTTCTTACTTGCGTCTGTTATTTGATTCTTCGCTGTGCTGGCATCCTCTCTTGAGTAGGAAGAAGGAGGAATTTACAAGGGCAAATGCAGTAGTGTTTAGGTTTGCCTCAAGACTAGGGAGAAGAGAAGACAGATTAAGGCCCTACTAAAGATCTATCAGGAAAAAAGCATTTCCAAGGCAGTCTATGGGAGTGAGGTCTTGGGGTTTGTTTATCAGGTGACTCTGCAGATCGTTGAAAACTCTTTATTAAGATGTCTTTTATGTGTCCAGCATAGCGCACCGACATCTTCTGTGCATGAAGAACTGGCCATGGTGTTTATAACAAATATTATGGCATTCCTCCCTTTTTTGTTATGGCTAGATATTTGGATAAGGCCTGCGTGCAAATTAAATAAGCAGATTTTAAAATACTTTGAGGCATATACTCAAGGACACATCGCCGATTTAGCGGCACTTTTCGGCCACAAAATGGGTGATAGATTTATTGCTCTATTTACAAGCCTGCGCTAACAGCTAAAAACATCTCCAAGGCTGACAGCGACAACTTACGCTAATCATATGAAGAGTAGGCGATCCCGTCCAAAAACTAGCGTTAACACCACTTTGCGATATTCTCAACGACCAGCCAAATCAGCGATGTGGCCCAAAAACAGACGATAAGGCACGTTAGCAGCAGGGACTTAATACCTGCTATTTTCTGGTCTTAAGTAGGACGAAAACCTGCAGTAGAAAGGGAGCCTAGCCCAGAGCCACATCTAAAGACCAACAGATGCCATGGAGCTACTAGTCATGCAGCTTGGAGACCCAAGATGGCCACAACACCCACCGCTACCACCCCCAGGACCACACCCCAGACTACCACTGAGGCAGTGCAGAATAAGACAGCGCACCTTCTGCATTTGTCTCTGTGTCCACCATATCCTGACCATAGGCCCACACACATGTGGCCGACCACTTCCAACGACCTAATTTACACTGGCAACGAGATGACTACGTCACACGCCACCAGGCATACATTGCGTCATCGCCTGCAGGGGCGTGTCAATCAGGGCGGCGCCCCTCACCTTGCCACGAGGCCGCCACCTTGACCGGTGGTGCCTGTGCGATCCTGTGCGCCTGCTGCACCCCAGCCCGCTGGTCCCCATACCCGTCCGGCGTCCAGCAGTGATTGCCCACCCCTGCGCATCCAGGCCTCACTGCTCACCAGCCGCCACCGGCGTGTCTCCAAAAGGGCCCAACACGTGCAGGTGCAATCTTCAAGCCCGAGGCCCGCGAGCCTGGCAGCTTCCTCAGCCGATCGCTAGCTTCCATGCAACAGGCCCCTAGTGCACCTTGCGGCACCGCACTGGGGGTGTTCTGTGTGTGCTGACTACTCCCTTCAGCCTACACTGCGGTCCAGCAGGTCTCAGTCAAATCCATTCCAGTCTGGCCCAACAGGCCTACTGCATCATCACAGGCTGCACACCCGCTCACCTCTTCAGGTGGGCCTAACTCAGTGCACCACAAGTCACCATTCAGCATCCAGGCCACTGCATCATCGCAGGCTGCACACCGGCTCAGCTCTTCAGGTGGGCCTAACTCAGTGCACCACAAGTCACCGTCCAGCCTTCAGGTTACTGCATCATCGCAGGCTGCACACCCGCTCAGCTCTTCAGGTGGACCTAACTCAGTGCACCGCAAGTCACTGTCCAGCCTCCAGGCCACTGCATCATCGCAGGCTGCACACCCGCTCAGCTGTTCAGGTTGGACTAACTCAGTGCACTGCAAGTCATCGTCCCTTGGGGCTAACCCACAATTCCACCTCCACCAGCCAACAGCATGTCGTCGGTAACGCCACTGGAGCTCTTCACAGTCACAGGGCCACCCCCGTCCCAGGCAGGCCGCAGGAAACCCTGGGTGGAACGCCTGGAGACGTACTCCAAGGCGCACGACATCCCAGCGCTGCGGCGGCTGTCCACATGTAGGCATGTGAGGAGTGTGAAGAAATGGCACGGGGCTCTGGGCATGGTTCAGTTCTGGGCTCTGGGTGTGGTTCAGTTCTGGGCTGGCCACAAAAGTAACTATGGCGTGTGTCTCTGTTGTAGTGTCGGCGCCACCCGGACCTTAATCGCCAATGTTGCAATGTAGCATGCACCTGGAGGTCGGGCTCACCCGAATGGAAAAATAAAGGAGTGCAAGACCACTCAGGGTCTTGGCTCATACATGCAAACTGTTGTGTGTGTATCTGCATTGCCGTAGCTTAAGCCAAAGGCCTAGCTTTAATCGCATACTTGCTTGATCATAGACATGACACATCTGTGTGAATTAGAATGTTTAATCACATTCGGTGGAGTGTTGAAGCTGGACCAGTACATGGCCATGCAAACCCCACTTTACATTGCTGCCCTGTGGACGGCCAACCAGAGTCCTTTAGGGATTGAAAAGTTCATTGGAAGTGTAAGAGTTCGGTCCACAGTCTGATTTCTGTGTCATTGATAACCAAACCAAATATGGCAGTCCTTGTCAAGGGCAAAGGTGAGTGTCGCAGAGTGTATCAGGGGACAGTGGAAGGTGTTATTGCAGGACATGATGCAGAGGGCAGAACCAAGCTGAAACGGGCCATATGGCACAGATGAATGCTACCACTTCCTTCTTACTAGAAGGGCAGAATCATCCACATCATCGTCCTCTGATGTGTGACGTTCCTCACATGTGGGTGGTGGTGTTTTGTCTGCAGCACTGTGTGGCAGTGCCAAATCAGGGGCCAGAGGTGGAATGTCTGCCGCACTGTAAGGCACTGACACATCAGGGGGCAGAGATGGGGATGGAGTAGTAGCAGCAGCATTCATCTGTGCCAGGCCTTGTGGCAGCAATGCCATGATGAGGATCTGCAGGGCATGGAAGACCCCAGCTACATCTCGCTGGTGTGCAGCCATGGCAGCCATTCTTTCCGCCTGCATCCGCTCCGTGTTCTCAATGACTTTCGCATGTGTCCCAACTCCTGGATTACATCGCTGGAGCCACTCTGACTAGACAGTTGTTCTTGTCTCAGAGTCATGACTCCAGCGATGTCAGCCATGGATTGTTGGAGAGCATGAAGCGGACTGTGGGTGTTCGTTAGGGACTGTAAGTGGTCCCTGATGGGACTTAGACACCCACGTATGGCATCTAGTTTGGCTGCCATGAGGTTGAACCCCACCCACACCTGATCAGCCATCTCCTTCTGGCCATCTAACGCATGGTGTTGGCATGCCATGTGTTGTTCGTGGGGGTCCTGGGAGACAGCTGTGGTGGTGGATGCTTCCTACTGTGTGGTCTGTGCAGGCGGTGCGGTCTCTTTGATGCAGCTGGGCTGCCCTGCTCCTGGGGGTGAGGTGCTGAGGGTGTCCATGAGCTGTTGGAGGGCGTCAGGGTCAATGGTGTGGCGGTCCTCTTCATCATCAGTGAAGAGATGTACAGTTTGCTCTGCAGGAGTTGTTGATTCTCCCTCTTCAATGTAAAGGGGAGATGCAGTTTAACAGTTTGTTCCATGTATGTTCACGCATTGGACATGTTTACAGACAGACTGCATGACAATGTACATTGTGACTGTTTGGGAGGAGATGCCTATTTGATGCGGGACAGTGGACATTTCTACACCATCAGGGATGTGAGGTTGTACTTGTACATTATCATCTCACAGTTTCCCTCTATTCCAAATGTGATTGGCCAGTTTCTACACACAAGCGGCAGTAGTTGTGTCCTCTGTTCTGTTGTGAAAGTGTTGCAGTTTGTACCACATTGTTGTCAATGTTGATGTGCTCTGTTTCTTATGTGTGTGTGCTGCATTGTGGGAGAGTCGCCCCTGCAGCCCTGATTTTGCTGGCCCTTATCCCTTTCAGGCGGTGTGCCTTTCACTTCTGTGCTCATACTGTGCTGAGATGTTGCGGACTTGGGTAAATTGGGCTCTGGGTGGGAATTGGGACTCTTGGGCATGGTTTGTCTGCAGATGTCTTGTTGACGTCAGAGGTTGTTTGTTCACGTGGATGTGTCAGGGTGTGACCTGCTCCTTTTTGGATGTGGTCCATACTCAGCCACCTCAGTGTTGTGGTGTGCACCATGTCATGATAATTGGAATGCAGTCATGCTAATCGTCCTGCAGTGTCACTTGCATTGTCAGTGTGGCTAACGGACCCGCAGCTTTGCTGGGTTCAGCACATGTGCATGGGTTTGTTGTGAGATTGGTGATGTGTGGGGAGGGCCCCCTCTGGGCACATTGTCGACGGGGGCCAACTTGCTGTTTCTATGTGTGCTGCAGTATGCCAAGGAGATCAGGGACATGATCTAGAGTCATTGTGAGTGTGCATTGTGCTATACTTAATTGTGCATATGTGCCATTGTGCCCATCTCCCCCCTTTCAAGCAGTCCCTGGTCGTTACTCACCCTGTTGCTGTTGGGTCAGGTCATGCTGAGCAGTGTCCGGTCCCCCAACTCCGGCCACCGCCTCCCCGCTGATGACTGTGGACACCATTTCCTCCATCTCATCCAGCTCCTGCTGTGGCGCTGGACTCCCACCTCCAGTCTGCATTGCGGCTTTCCGGTTGTTAGCGAGTTTCAGCTTGGTTTTGCACTTCACATCATTCCAGCGCTTCTTGCAATTGTCCACTTCCCTTCTCTTCACTCCGACTACATTTACCTTGGCCAAGATGGACTGCCATATTGCATTTTTAGTTGCCAATGACACAGTGGAGGTGATGAACAGTTGTTGGTGGTGTTCTATCAACCCCCTAATCAGGATCTTGTTTTCCTGCGGACTGAATCACGGGTTCCTCTTCTTCTTCTCCTTCTCCTTCCCCGAGGTCCCTGGCTGGTCTTTCGGGGGATTTGTGGCGTTCTGGTTGGCCTCTGTAGTTGCTCCAGCTTCCTCCATGGTGCTTCTCATTTCTTTGGGTTTCTGCTTTTTTTTTTTTATTGGCAGCTTTTATGGTGAATTTTCCCGCATGACGTGGGAATAGCATGCCTGGCGCTGATTATCGCTGATATTTTTATCGCTGTTGTGCCCATCGCAACTTTTTTCACATTTGGGTTTCCTTTTTTATCGGCGTCCTGGTAATTTTAACGCGGACATTTGACGCATTAACGGGGAACTATCGCCTGTTGCTGGCGTGGAGAATACGCCGTTAACACGGCGTTAGTTTCCTGCGATAGACAACGTTATGTATAATTGCGTTAGTCTAGGTTGGCGATGATTATCGCACGATCTTGAGAACATCCCCCTGTATGTCCCTTGACAGGTCTCTTCATATTCTCTGGCTCAAGTACATTAAGGACCTTCCTCAGAGCCTAGGTAGGAGGGAGCTGAATAGCTCTCCGGAATGAATTGAGAGGACTGACCTTAACTGGGCTACAGAATATTTTTTTGGGTTCAGCTCTACCTCTAAAGAAGAGGCTGCCCTTTTGAAATCCCCAGTGCATGCCCACCTCCTGTTGAAGTCCACTTCTTTTATTGAGCCACATCTTTCAATTGCTAAAAGTACGTATAAGCGATTTCTGTTGACCAAATTTATGTTTGGTCTTTTTCATTTTTTGTTAGCATTCCCTCGGAAGAGGAACATGGGTCATTCACTGGAGTTCTGCGGCTGCTACAATCTGTCTCTGCAGGACACCCTGCAATTTATAATGATCTGGTAATTTTATGAAGTTCCAAGGAAGGCGTACGTTACACCGCTGCTAAAAAGAACGAACTTTATCCAAGTACATCCTGCTCTATTGTATTTACAATTGTTAGCTTAAGAAGCTATTTTTAATGTGGTATGCTTTTTGAAAGCTGCCATGAGATTGAGGAAAACCTATGATTGACTATTTAACCAATCTGATAATAGTTATTTTCTTATGAGCTGTGTATGTTTTTATGTACAACTGTTTTTACTCAATTCTACTCATATCAATGTATTTTATGCTCGATGTTTTATTGTTTATGGTAGGCACATTTTAACCCCAGTTATTGCGGCTGTTCACTGCTTTTATGGTTTCTATTCAAAGAACCGAAAAAAGCTTACTTTGATTGATTGATAGATTATTGGCTGGCGACAGCTGCGCTGTCAAGCCAGACCATAAAAAAGCAAACTTAATTAAACGTGTTTCTTCTTCATTTCGGCTGCACTTATAAGTAACATTCCCACTTTTGGGCCCTGAAGGAGGCACAAGAGTCAGAATCCTCATCTGCACTTTGTATGCCTGGTTGCACATGTGTGGCTCGGGACCAATGATCCATCTCCCTCATAGGGAAGTGCCTAATATGGCAGGGAGGGCACCTACGCCACCCATCCCATGAGCTCAGAAGCACCCTCTTTGATCCCCTCTTCATTGACCTGCACAGGACAGGAATGGTCCTGTCTCTCGTTATCTATAGATGCACAAGTAGAGATGCTTCTGAAGTTCTAACATGTTGCAGCCGACAGTGCTGTGGCATTGTGTGGTATTGCCTAGTTGTTGATGGACGGGTAACACTGCCACAGTAGGATCACATGTTTTATGGCCTTATTCTGGGCACTGCTATACATTTCTCTTGTGACTCATTGCTGATGAGGGAGATCTTTAATGACACCAAAATATGGCTTTTAGGTGTGGGGTGTTCTTGTGTAGCTCACCTTTTCACCATCGGCCTGGCAGTGACATTTATGCAAAGTAATATGATGAAAAGGCAGTCAGAAATGGCTGGGTTTGTGGTGAAACGGTCTGCCCTCCCAAGGGGAGTGAAGTTTCATTGAATTACTGCCCCGTGATAGAATGCACCTTCTGCCAAGAAGAGCTGTACATTTTATGTAACAAGGGTTTAATTACCTTGCTACATCTTATAAGAAGGGCACACTGAAAAGACTTTGGTGCTTGAAAAATTCTAGGGTTCATTTGGACACTCTAGAAAAGACACACCTCGGTGCAGTTTTCAACTTCCAACGTAGCAAGGCCTACAACAGACTTTGCCGAGCTCTAGCAGTGTCTTTATCAAATGTTACACTTACCCAAATTAATGCTGATCAATACTGGAACCTCAAAAGCATGGCATTCTTAGGCTTCCTTTACAGGATCCAGTCCTCTGATCTACAGGGACCTAGCTGATCTGAGCAATGAACTCTTAACTGGCTGAGACAGATGATGGCTTACTCCTCATAACCCCACGGCAAAGTAATCAAAGAGCCGCTGACTGCAGAAGGAAGAGGGTGTGCAGATTCAATGCTCAGATTCTCTGTCAAACCTCGTTCCTTCCACATGAGCCTAAATGTTCCTATGTTCTGAAAACACCAGAGCTCTTTACACTGTACTGTAGCACACCATGAACACTGGTTAAATCTGAAAGTGAAAACGCTTTAAGAAATCTTATCTTTCGTCTACTAGGGCTCTGCCCAGAAATCTAGGCACCAGCCTGAGGGGGTAGTCCTCAGCTCAGACTGTAGGTGGTCTGCATCTAAACGGAATCATACAGATTCTCCTCTAATCTCACAGGGCATTTGGCAATCAAAAATGCCCAATTCGGATGTACTTGGAACTTTACTCAGTGGGGCAATTAAAAATGGCTTAGCATCCCACAAAGTATTTCTTGCAGTCCCTGAATTCCAGGGATCCATGGTGTGGCTACCAAAGTGTCAGTACTGAGTTTTCCAGCAGGAAACCTCAATGACTGGCAAAGCTCATTAGTCAAGCCTGGTACCTCTGGTGTACTATGGACACAGCTATATTGCAGGAATTGCCCATGTTCTTCCACTGGCTGTTATGCATTTAATACTGAAAGAGCACTATATAAAGTGATAAAAATGCATTCTACTTCTGATGTTCTTTTTAAAAAAAAATGATGTCTTGATCTCTAATAATTGAACAAATGTAAGGGCAAAACAACTATTTTTATAGTGTCAGGTACATAGAGGCAGTGAGCACTACAAATTAAGTTATAACTAAATTAACATAATCATTATATATGTAATGCTACATGACTATATGTAGGAAAGCCCACTTGGCCAAAAAAGAGCTTTAAAGTGAATCCACTGGGCAACAGGAAGCCAATGAAGCTGGTATCTGGCGTTGCACACAGTATCAAATTTACATAGATTAAAGACCAGACCAACTGCCAGGTTCTGGACAACCTGTAATTTATGGATGGTCAAATAGGATCCACAAATAACAGACCATACTATAATCTGAACTACACAGTACACCTGCTGCCACACCTGGGGCTCACAGAGCTTGTGGCGTGAAAGTAAGCACCTTTCGTAACACCCACATCCCGTTAAAAAGAAAATATTGTTAATTTGCTGTATTTTTCCAAATATTTTGAGAGTATGGGTGTTAATTTGCCCAGACCTACTAAATGCTATCTTCGTATTGCTAACTGAGATACTGCACATATCTGATGTAAATCACAGTAAGTTTATTGCCCAAAAATACTACAGCATCATTTTGGTGTCACAGTTAGAAAATATTTAAGATTCACTGATTCCCGTCGGATTTTTTTACTTTGGAGCTCCTAGTTTTTGGATTTCTGGTTTGATTGAAACCAAATGTAACTTTGAGCCTTTTGGCATTGAGTCTGAGAAGCTACTGGGGAGGAGGATACAATTTGGTCGGTCCTAGAACTACAGCACTGACACTTCCACTCAAACAGTGGCCAGCAGCAATACTCCAATTAAATGCTTTCACACTGAAAAACAGTGCTAGAGCATGCCATAAGAGATCGCTATCAGAGAAGGAGATGAGGCACACAGTTCACTGCCAGCATATGGCCAGCCTCATTGACTACATCCTGATTGATCTTATATTGTGGTCTGTGGTGATCGATATGACTGTGGCATGTCATTATAATAGTGACCACAATGCCCTGATCCTCACCCTGAGATGACTTGGAACCAGTAGCCTTAGTTCTCTGCAACTTCTTGAGAGAAGACTTATAGTCCAAAGCAATCACCACAGGCTAAAAAGAAGCTCTGTGACTGCCTCTCCTACTCTCTTAAGCCAGGGCTATGATGCATGGACCACCTCAGCTTAGAGGTGGTCCATGCCGAGGATTGGAACTTGCTGCATACAGACACCTGGCGGAAAATTAGTGAAATTCATAATGCCATGTTTTCCTCCCTCTGGAACCTGTACTGATTTGAATGTCGGGCTTTGCCCAAGAGAGAGAAAAAGGCCCCCTGGTACTCTAAATCTTGCAGATCTTTGAGGAAAGACTTCTCTGTTGCTATTAAGGGTGAGAACCTGAGCCTGAAACACGCATCTGGGTCCTACTACAAAGCTGCTACAAAGCAGGCTGAGAGAAAATTAGGGCCATATTATCAAGGAACGACGATAACATTATCGCCGCTTTAGCGGCAGGAAACTGCCGCTAAAGCGGCGATAATGGACTTGATAATATGCCCTTATGAATTCCAATAGAAGCCCATGTTGACACCAGAACCTGGACCAGCGTTCTTGCAGAGACAAAATGTTTTTTCTTACTTGCGTCTGTTATTTGATTCTTCGCTGTGCTGGCATCCTCTCTTGAGTAGGAAGAAGGAGGAATTTACAAGGGCAAATGCAGTAGTGTTTAGGTTTGCCTCAAGACTAGGGAGAAGAGAAGACAGATTAAGGCCCTACTACAGATCTATCAGGAAAAAAGCATTTCCAAGGCAGTCTATGGGAGTGAGGTCTTGGGGTTTGTTTATCAGGTGAATCTGCAGATCGTTGAAAACTCTGTATTAAGATGTCTTTTATGTGTCCAGCATAGTGCACCGACATCTTCTGTGCATGAAGAACTGGGCATGGTGTTTATAACAAATATTATGGCATTCCTCCCTTTTTTGTTATGGCTAGATATTTGGATAAGGCCTGCGGGCAAATTAAATAAGCAGATTTTAAAATACTTTGAGGCATATACTCAAGGACACATCACCGATTTAGCGGCACTTTTCGGCCACAAAATGGGTGATAGATTTATTGCTCTATTTACAAGCCTGCGCTAACAGCCGGCAGCTAAAAACATCTCCAAGGCTGACAGCGACAACTTACGCTAATCATATGAAGAGTAGGCGATCCCGTCCAAAAACTAGCGATAACACCACTTTGCGATATTCTCAACGACCAGCCAAATCAGCGATGTGGCCCAAAAACAGACGATAAGGCACGTTAGCAGCAGGGACTTAATACCTGCTATTTTCTGGTCTTAAGTAGGATGAAAACCTGCAGTAGAAAGGGAGCCTAGCCCAGAGCCACATCTAAAGACCAACAGATGCCATGGAGCTACTAGTCATGCAGCTTGGAGACCCAAGATGGCCACAACACCCACCGCTACCACCCCCAGGACCACACCCCAGACTACCACTGAGGCAGTGCAGAACAAGACAGCGCACCTTCTGCATTTGTCTCTGTGTCCACCATATCCTGACCATAGGCCCACACACATGTGGCCGACCACTTCCAACGACCTAATTTACACCGGCAACGAGATGACTACGTCACACGCCACCAGGCATACATTGCGTCATCGCTTGCAGGGGCGTGTCAATCAGGGCGGCGCCCCTCACCTTGCCACGAGGCCGCCACCTTGACCGGTGGTGCCTGTGCGATCCTGTGCGCCTGCTGCACCCCAGCCCGCTGGTCCCCATACCCGTCCGGCGTCCAGCAGTGATTGCCCACCCCTGCGCATCCAGGCCTCACTGCTCACCAGCCGCCACCGGCGTGTCTCCAAAAGGGCCCAACACGTGCAGGTGCAATCTTCAAGCCCGAGGCCCGCGAGCCTGGCAGCTTCCTCAGCCGATCGCTAGCTTCCATGCAACAGGACCCTAGTGCACCTTGCGGCACCGCACTGGGGGTGTTCTGTGTGTGCTGACTACTCCCTTCGGCCTACACTGCGGTCCAGCAGGTCTCAGTCAAATCCATTCCAGTCTGGCCCAACAGGCCTACTGCATCATCACAGGCTGCACACCCGCTCACCTCTTCAGGTGGGCCTAACTCAGTGCACCACAAGTCACCATTCAGCATCCAGGCCACTGCATCATCGCAGGCTGCACACCGGCTCAGCTCTTCAGGTGGGCCTAACTCAGTGCACCACAAATCACCGTCCAGCCTTCAGGTTACTGCATCATCGCAGGCTGCACACCCGCTCAGCTCTTCAGGTGGACCTAACTCAGTGCACCGCAAGTCACTGTCCAGCCTCCAGGCCACTGCAGCATCGCAGGCGGCACACCCGCTCAGCTGTTCAGGTTGGACTAACTCAGTGCACTGCAAGTCATCGTACCTTGGGGCTAACCCACAAGTCCACCTCCACCAGCCAACAGCATGTCGTCGGTAACGCCACTGGAGCTCTTCACAGTCACGGGGCCACCCCCGTCCCAGGCAGGCCGCAGGAAACCCTGGGTGGAACGCCTGGAGACGTACTCCAAGGCGCACGACATCCCAGCGCTGCGGCGGCTGTCCACGTGTAGGCATGTGAGGAGTGTGAAGAAATGGCACGGGGCTCTGGGCATGGTTCAGTTCTGGGCTCTGGGTGTGGTTCAGTTCTGGGCTGGCCACAAAAGTAACTATGGCGTGTGTCTCTGTTGTAGTGTCGGCGCCACCCGGACCTTAATCGCCAATGTTGCAATGTAGCATGCACCCGGAGGTCGGGCTCACCCGAATGGAAAAATAAAGGAGTGCAAGACCACTCAGGGTCTTGGCTCATACATGCAAACTGTTGTGTGTGTATCTGCATTGCCGTAGCTTAAGCCAAAGGCCTAGCTTTAATCGCATACTTGCTTGATCATAGACATGACACATCTGTGTGAATTAGAATGTTTAATCACATTCGGTGGAGTGTTGAAGCTGGACCAGTACATGGCCATGCAAACCCCACTTTACATTGCTGCCCTGTGGACGGCCAACCAGAGTCCTTTAGGGATTGAAAAGTTCATTGGAAGTGTAAGAGTTCGGTCCGCAGTCTGATTTCTGTGTCATTGGTAACCAAACCAAATATGGCAGTCCTTGTCAAGGGCAAAGGTGAGTGTCGCAGAGTGTATCAGGGGACAGTGGAAGGTGTTATTGCAGGACATGATGCAGAGGGCAGAACCAAGCTGAAACGGGCCATATGGCACAGATGAATGCTACCACTTCCTTCTTACTAGAATGGCAGAATCATCCACATCATCGTCCTCTGATGTGTGACGTTCCTCACATGTGGGTGGTGGTGTTTTGTCTGCAGCACTGTGTGGCAGTGCCAAATCAGGGGCCAGAGGTGGAATGTCTGCCGCACTGTAAGGCACTGACACATCAGGGGGCAGAGATGGGGATGGAGTAGTAGCAGCAGCATTCATCTGTGCCAGGCCTTGTGGCAGCAATGCCATGATGAGGATCTGCAGGGCATGGAAGATCCCAGCTACATCTCGCTGGTGTGCAGCCATGGCAGCCATACTTTCCGCCTGCATCCGCTCCATGTTCTCAATGACTTCCGCATGTGTCCCAACTCCTGGATTACAACTTGTCTTACTATAATATTGAGTCAGTTAGCCAGTCTATCGCTATCCTGACAGTCAGGCTGGAAAACATTGAAGCAGGCCTAAGGAAAATTCTTGGAAACCAGTCTGGTCATGCAAAAGGGAATTGTACATAATATGGCGGTTCCTGGTGCATCACTGCAGTCTGGAAGTATGTACCTGAACAATACACCTACAATAATAAATGGGCTGACTGGTGAAAGGAATACGGAAAAGGGAATTGGAACTAGGACACAACTAAAATCCCCAATAACTAAGCATAATGCGACATTGGGCAGGGAAGAAACAAAAGCAATAAAAAATAAAAATCTATAGGAAGGACAAGAAATCACTTGGGTGGTAGTCAGGCATGTGACATCACCAAGAGTACGGGTGATACACAAAAGGCCAAAGTCACATACGTTTTAACTCTACCGCTGGCGACTACACCATATACGGTAATCTTAGCTAATGTTCCAGTTCCTTCTGCAGGGAAAAATGAAAACCTAGTTTCCTTTTAAGAAGCAAAGGCCATATGCTACTTAGGAGACAGGACACCATTACCTCATGTAATATAGAAATTAGGCCACCTTGAGTCACAGATCTATAATTTCATCCTTAGGTCCAATCAAGGATACATAAATGTAGGGCTGCCTGTTCCTTTAAGGGAAGGGCAGTAACGTGACAGGTGACACACTTTGATCCTGTAGATCTCTTTTAGTTTTCTGTAATACCATTATAGCCAATTTAGACATGCACTGGTGAAGTGTTATCTCTCATGCTCACAGCATGAAAATATCATTAGCTGTGGAATTTAGTAACCAGAACAAGTTCAACCAACTGTTGCGTAGCGATGGGCATCGTCATGACCATCCCCTTCACAACACAGGTAAACTTGTAATAGTATAAAAAGCAGCAACAAAAACAACGAAAACATGCAAAAAATAATAAAAACGCACAAAACATCAAGCCATCAGATATACTTGCTGTATATCAAGCACAAAAAGCATAGACAAAACAATAGCATATGTAATAAGCGGTGACACACAAACACCATGTCATGTACTTTATGCACTGTAAAACTGCAGCCCAAAACCCAATATTTGGGCCTGTTTAATTTGTCAGGTTTAAAATACTTACCCTCCTTTTTGACAGTAGATCACCAGGCAATGGAAATCTGCTGTCAAATATAAGTCTACTGTTTCTCTTCTAACATACAGGACCAGCAAGAACAATTCATGATAGCAATTCGTTCACACTTAGCATGTAGCCTTAAAAAAACTTTAGAATCTTTTTGTCTGTCTAAGACTTAATGCAACACTTCGTTTTCTGTTAAAGAAGAGCAACTATAGCAGGCATCATTCTATTTTCTTTTTTAGAGCACCAATGTATCAGCAAAGCATTTAACATGATGTTTGGACTTTCAAAGAAAACCCCTTTGCTATATTTTCCCTTTGGAATTAAGTTCTTCAGTTTTAGTGATGCTATGGAGAAACCAGAAACCCCACCTTTAGAGGCCCGTGTAGCAAGGTCATTCTGCATTCCACAGAGGCAAGGCCCTAATTTAAAAGGTCATAAATGTCAACTCCATTGTTTACGGGAAAGATAGCATCTCAGCAGCGTGACCGAGCCAGCCTCTGCAGCTCTCCCATCCCCCAGCTTCTGACACTCTGAATTCGTCAAAGCCAGAAGGCCTTCCTAATTCCTCCTAACTTGCAATAATTCGCTCTATGTTGAAAAATAATTTCTCCTTTTTAGGCGCTAAAAAATTATCCGTATTCCCAGAATGTTAAACTACATGTACTGTGAATAATTCACAAAACTTAATAACACACATACCAGTTTTTAGAATAAATGCTTGTTGCAATCCTATGCAATGATATACATTTCATCAACCTTAAATGAATGAATGTCTCAGTAGGCCCAGCTAAAGTTAGACTGAACTCCAGCAAGTGAGACCGCTTTCTGCCCCAGTCCACTGGCACTGTGAATTGTATTCGCAATGAGTTTTGATATTTTCTTCATCATTTAGTCATTTGCCTTTATTCAAGCTCTGTTTGTCGCTTTCATATTAGCATATGAAACTCAGTGCCTCCCGCCAGGTAATTACAATATTTTCACCCCTACTGCTAGAACCTGCAATCTCATCTTTCCCCTCCTACTTACTCAAACCGGTACCACATTCCTCTTTATTCCCTTCGTCAATACAACCTTCCTCACGCTACTCTTCATGTCTTTATTACTCCCCTTCATCATCTCTCTTCCCTCCACGGCATTCTATTTTCCCAATTGTTCTTCTCCTTCCTATGTATTACCTAGTTCCTATAACCGTAATTCTACATTTCTCCACCCCTCTATCCTTACTGACTTCATCACGTTCCTGCTCACAAACATCCTCTTTTTCCTTCATCAAAAAACAATTCTCCATTTCTCTTTCTCTGTGTGGGTGCTAACTTCATTAAGGCCGTTTTTTATTAACATCAAATAGTTGCGGGTTGCGACACCATATTTTATTTAATTTCTCCAAGTTTTTTAAAAAGGTCTTGTTTTTCATAGCGTGTTCAGTAGTATCGTGACAGACACAGCTAAAGTTAGAACCTTCAACCCTGATATTAAAACAAGCCTTTGTACTGGCACATTGACTCATTGAATCATAAGAAGGCACAACCTGTAAATATATATATCAAAACCTAAACGTATGCATTTACTGAAGCCTGAGACACTTTAAACAGTACTCTGAATGAAAGAAAATGCAATTGAAACAGTCTTTTTACCCAAATTCGACTTTGATATTTTAAGCATTAAAAAATGAATATCCTACAATTTTCTTGCATAATATGCATTACCAGAATGTCTATTACATAACCCATGAGTCAGGCATTGGAAATAATAACTTATACTTTATAAAAATGAGCTTGTTTGCGCCTGCGCCAAGGGAAAATTGTATGCGCGAATGCTTGTCATTTTAGTGATGCAACACAACTTAAATCAAATTTTAATGCTAGGAGGTCATAGTATGAGTATTAAGCTTTATAAATATCAAAAAACGATTTTGAAAAGCACTTATTTTTTTAAATAATTTTTCCCATGATTAATAATTTTCTTTTAAAAAATCCCAATTATTCGTTTTTGTGATAATTCCATGTATAAAAAACAAGCTGCATCCCTTGCCTATCATTTTGGACACATTTAACTCACAAGCCTAAGTGCATAAGCCCAATTTGAAACGCGTCACATTTTTGCGCCACTTTCATTTAAAAGGACGGTTCTGCAAAATTCCACCCGTGTTTAACTGGGAAAGTGCTGGCTGAAGGAGCATTCCTATCAAATATACTGCAGCTGAAAAGTTTGCCTGTGAACATCTAATACAATGCATCTAAGGAAAATGATGTAAATTTATTTACTTTTGCAAAAATAGATAATTTCGTTTTTGGAGCCTGATTTATATTTATTGAATGTGTTTCTAATTTTATCCTTTAAGTATTTAACGGCAGTTTTGTATATGTGCACAATTGCTCATTCTATAAATTAAAGAGCACCATATAGCTATTTTAGCACATCACATGGTTCATTTCTGGATTCCTTTTCTAAGTTTGTACTTGATATTAATTAACCAACAATTTACTTAACAGACTGAAAACATCAGAAGACCCACAAACACATATTGAGCTCATTTCAGACATAAACAGAAAAGGGTTAAACAGACAATACAGCGCGCTTTAGCCATTTTTCATAAATAGCGCCGTCACCATTTACTTACAGAAGTTGCACTAATGATAAAAAAACCACAGACATTTAAACACACAGTTGACTTACAAATCAATACACATGACAGAAAGAAAGAACAGCTCACAGACTATACTTGAAACAAACCATTTGCAAATACTGGTTGTAGGTCATATTTACAAGCAACGCTTTTCAATAGTGTTCCAAAAGGCTGCATGAACAGCCCCACAGACAGATGCATGTCCAAGAAGTAGTGAATGCGCTCAATTCACTAGCTCTGCCTAGCAGAACACCACACAAAATCGTTGTGCATATCTTCATTCGTGAAACTGCGCAGAACGATGGATCCTTGTTTTGTATTATGTCATATTTTAATTCCCTGGGGATACAAAATCACCAAGGAAGAAATATGTTTTTAAATCTAACCTATTTAGATATTTCCCACACTATGGTACCTTTTAAAACAAAAAGCAACACATTTTTCCATGTGAGCTTACAAACAGGCATGCCAAAAATACTGCGGAAAACGCAAGTATTATAATCAAAACCAAATGGAGAAATATCTCCTCATTACCTGCCTACGCAAATTGCAATTCGCATATCAAAACCTATACAAACCAAAAGCTACATTTCCCAATTTGCTAAGATCAGGCATCTAATAGCTCACTAATCTAGCTTCAAACTTCAAGGGTTTATCTCTACCAATAAACTCGCAAATATGCGAGACCCTCTGTTTTGGTAATTGCAATGACCAAATCAGAAACCAAGAAACCAACCCCTCGGCTTTGGTAATTGCGATAGCCAAATTAAAGACCCAAAGAACCAAAGGACTGGGAGCGACCCACTTATACTTAATTCTTATTCTTAATAATCAAAAGGTTATCCAAATTCTAATTGTCAAGTTCTACATGCCCAAACGTCTTTTATAATACTCACGCCAAAAGGGTTCTTTTTCTCACCTTTTGAGTGACATCATGTGGAGGATCAAAATCAGGAAGAGCAGAAATATACCGGACTACATAATCAAAGAATCTCCAGAATCCCTGTGCACAGAGTACCTTCTTGGTAGAATCCCGTTCTGTCCTTCCAGTAGATTTCAGTCTCCTGACAAGATCACTCCCACAGAAAGTCACTTCTCTGATGAGGCCCAGCTGGTGGGCGCCAAACTGAAGTACTCCAATTTTTGAGACCCCAGAGGTGCTAGGGGTAGCACCCTATGACTTCGAGTACTTCCTGATGTGGTATTATAAAATTCTGCATATCTTGATAATATCACAAAGAACTTGGCAACAGAAGCTGAAATATGAAAAGACATCTTTATTAAACTCAAATGAGTGAGACTACGTCGCACAGAAGCCTTAGCAACTGAATGAGGCAGTCTCCAGAACAAAAAACAGTCTTCCCTTATATACAGATTTTTGTGCTTCAGGCACACATTCTTCAGTTTATGGTATGGTCATTCAAAAGTATATATTACAAACGAAAGAGCAGAGTCATGATGACCATCCCACATTCCAGTTAAGCCAGCCCGCAATTATTTACCCAGCAAGGCTCAGATCCCACATCAGATATCAACAGGCCCTAGTTGAACACGGGCATCTCCTGTTTAGAAAAACAGGCCATAAAGCAGGAACAGTCAGGTGTGAAAGAGATTAGCCGGAGGCTTGTGTGGGATGAAAAAGGTTTTATGGTGTGTCATGCCCTGATGCTAATCACAGGTGGCCGGAGGATGGGGAGCTCGTGAGACCGGACTGACCTGGGGCAGCGGAGACCAGCTGCCCAGGTCATGGAGAAGTCAAGCAGAAAGTACATGTATTCTAAAGGCCCGTACTTGCTTATAATGTGTTTGTCTATGTGAGGGCAACTATAAGATGGCCACCGCTCCAAGATGGAACCCACGGAGTCAATGTATAATAACGTATACATAGTGCATTTGGCAATGGGACGTTATGCAAAGCGCTTGTAAATACCGCATTGACCAATCGCGGTTTGCTAATACATGAATAAACAGGGGTAGGGCCCTGTCTCCTACACGGTCCCAAATATCAAAGTACGACATGGTCTATGGTGATCGATATGACTGTGGCATGTCATTATAATAGTGACCACAATGCCCTGATCCTCACCCTGAGATGACTTGGAACCAGTAGCCTTAGTTCTCTGCAACTTCTTGAGAGAAGACTTATAGTCCAAAGCAATCACCACAGGCTAAAAAGAAGCTCTGTGACTGACTCTCCTACTCTCTTAAGCCAGGGCTATGATGCATGGACCACCTCAGCTTAGAGGTGGTCCATGCCGAGGATTGGAACTTGCTGCATACAGACACCTGGGGGAAAATTTGTGAAATTCATAACGCCATGTTTTCCTCCCTCAGGAACCTGTACTGATTTGAATGTCGGGCTTTGCCCAAGAGAGAGATAAAGGCCCCCTGGTACTCTAAATCTTGCAGATCTTTGAGGCAAAACTTCTCTGTTGCTATTAAGGGTGAGAACCTGAGCCTGAAACACGCATCTGGGTCCTACTACAAAGCTGCTACAAAGCAGGCTGAGAGAAACTTAGGGCCATATTATCAAGGAACGACGATAACATTATCGCCGCTTTAGCGGCAGGAAACTGCCGCTAAAGCGGCGATAATGGGCTTGATAATATGCCCTTATGAATGCCCATAGAAGCCCAGGTTCACACCAGAACCTGGGCTTCTATGGGAATTCACAAGGGCATATTATCAAGTCCATTACCGCCGCTTTAGTGGCAGTTTCCTGCCGCTAAAGCGGCGATAATGTTATCGCCGTTCCTTGATAATATGGCCCTTGGTGTTTTCTACCTTGGAAGCATAGCTAAATGCTGTCAAGAGGAAGGATCAGCTTTCTTTCTGGAGAATATAAGCAAAAAGGAAGGTGTTCTATGTTTGGAATCCTTTTAAACACTCGGCAGTTTGGGTGTGCTTGAACCTAATAGTCTGTCATTTATATAGATTTCCAGCCGGGATTGGAATTTACTTTATACCCTCATTCTGGGGTGACAATTCTGGTGCTGTTACTACAACTCTTATCTATAAGCGTAAATATACTATTTAATAGTTGGAGGTGAAAATTTTCATTATTGAATTGGAAATAGGATGGGGGGTGCTACCCTGCCTCGTTGTACATTTTATGGCTTCTTGTAGTTCTTACGGATTCTATGTTATCTTCTGCTATATTCTCTCTCACCTAACTTTGGACTTTATTATACACCTGAATTTCTAGCATAGTATGTATTATTCTAACACTCACCATGCAATGTTGCTTCGGTATACATTACCCTGCTTTGTTTGTACATCTTATGGATTCCTGCAGTTCTTACTGATTCTCTGTTATCTTCTGCTATATTCTCTCTCACCTAACTTTGGACTTTCATATACACCTGAATTTCTAGCATAGTATTTATTGTTCTAACAGTCACCATGCAATGTTGCTTCGGTATACATTGCATTAATGTGAATTTTGATGTGTGTTTCTTCCTTGTGCTACTGTGGATTTCTCTCCTTTGTGTTTTAGACTGTATATAATTCACTTTGTAAGGATTGTGGGCTCTCTATTGACAAACTACTGTTAGTGTGACCTTTCCAAATTAGTACGTCATGTATGTTTTATTCATGTTTTTAGAGTGTGATCCCTATGGGACAGAGAAGGTTTAGGATGTCTTGTGTAATTTTATGTATATGTGGTGTCAGTTTTATATGTTTTTATGTGTGATGATTTATATTGTGTTTTATGTGATTGTTTCAGCCCCGACAAAGTTCCTATTGGAAAAAGGAACGAAACACATTGGCTGATGTCTGATTTTAAAGCATATGATCAATACTTTTCAATAAAAGAAGATGATGAACTGACACTGGCAATATTGAATCTATTTATGGTGCACCTTCCTTTTTGCTTATATCTGTTTCTCTGGTTTCCAGTGGCACTAAACAGTGGCAAGTGCCGGAAGAGGATCCACAGGACTGCTTACTAAATAAATGTGAAGGGGAGTGTGGTGCGGAACCTATGGTCATCTGCTGATAGCTTTGTGCTTTGTTTCTTTCTGGAGAATACTGGCAAACAGTCACCCCAATACAAACTCACTCACTGATAGCAACATATCTGCATTGGTATATCACTTCTCTGAACTTTATTCTACTTTCACTAGTATGAATTCCCCTTTCTGTTAGGATAGTGGTTCATCTTTGGTCAATGGGCACCTGTACTGCTTCTGTTGCTTCGGAAGACAGAGAAATAACAGCTGATGAAGTTATTAAGGCAATCAATCAGATAGCAATGAATAAAGATCCTGGTCTTGATAAAATCAACAGGGACCTATTTAAGGCAGAGAAGGATATCTGGTAACCCTGGGCGTAGTTCGCGAAGTAGCACTTCGCAAAGCTACGCAAAGTGCAGTTCGCACTACGCGAGCTACGCGTAGCACTTCGCGAACTGCGTAGTACCTTGTTCGCACTGTGCCAGATGTCGTTTTCAATGATTGCACAGTGCGGACAAGCAACCGGCACTGTGCAATCATTGAAAATGGCATCTTGCACAGTGCGAGCTGTAGTTTTCTGCTGCTCGAGTAGACTTTTACTCGAGCGGCAGCTTTCTCAATGCGAACTGGTAGTTTCTCATCGCGAGCGGTCGCGAGCATACGCGACCACTCGCAATGAGAAACCTGACCTCCTCGCGTTGGGAATCTCGCCGGGAGGTTTATTTTCCATGCTCGCGATCGCCAACTTGATGTTGCTGATCGCGAACAAGGAAAAAGTCTCGTCGGAATGTCATTTTGCTTGCTCGCGGTCGCCAATGACGTTGAGGACCGCGAGCAAGCAAAAAATGACCGCAGCACTACGCAACACTACGCTACGCGTGTTCGCACTGTGCTATGTGCAGTTCGCGTAGTGCGAAGTAGCGCGAACTTCGCAAACAACGCGAGCGTAGCGTAGCGCTTTGCCCAGGCTTAATATCTGGGGCCCCTCCCTTGTTTTGTTCTTTAAATTATATAATGAGGGGTTCTCCCGTGCCATCTTCATGGGCCGAGGCAGGGATTTGTTAACCCCATTGCAGGCTCGGTTTAGGGATGGCATTAGCACCATAGGTCAGGTGTTTCACCTCCAGCTGATTTACTGGAAGTAAGCAATCTTGGGGAGAGAACGACGTTATGTGTTTTTTGTGGATCTCCAGTCAACCTTTGACCTCATACTTAGGGCTTCCCTTTGGAGAGTCATGGCAGATTTGGCTGTCCCGAAATACCTCCTTAATATCATCATCAGGTTACAGTCCAATAGCTTCACCCAGGTTAGATGTGGTCCCACGGGCGCACAAACATCACCTATAACATTTATAGTGGAGTGTGAGGCAAGGGTCAGTGCTTGCTCCCACCCTTTTCCTGCTATACATTAGTGAGTTACTTTCTCAGCTTGGGTTTGGCGACAACTACGCCCCGCTCCTTGCCGGTAGAAAGGTCCCAGCCCTCTCGTTTGCAGACGATATGTTTTTAATTTACAAATCCCCAAAGTGAATCCAGAGGCTGTTAGACCAATTTTGAATATTCTGCAAACAGAGAGGCCTAGAGGTCTATCTCAGCAAGATTAAATACATGGGGGCCCCTTGCACCACCGGTACATCACTTTTTGTGATGCTCTGACGGTGCAGGAGCCTGTTCCATATTTACCAGGCATCACATAGCCACTTTTTTGGGCGTAATGCTGCCTTGTGAATATTGTTCCCTTTAAAGCAGTTTTCTGCTCTGAAGGGGCATGCAATGGGTGTTGCTGTTGGCGTTCCCAGCAACAACCATGGCTTTTTAACACTGCGCCAGATTTACAAGAAATCTTAACTCTGAGGCAGCGCCAAAAAAATACACCTCCCCAGGGGAGGCGTAAGGGAGGCACAACCACTAGAAATATCTTTATTTCTCCTTGTCTTTTCTTTTTCTGTGTGCTGCATTCTGCAGCACACATAGAAAGAGGAAAAAGCCTATCAGATTGTTTTTAATCAGGAAGGTTTTCCTTCCAGCACAAAAATAATCATCCCCGCAACACAGGCACCCTCGTACCATGGTGCAAAGGTGCCTACGTTGGCGCATGGCAGCACATTGTGCCCCATCGCAGGGGGAAAGGAAAGGAATGCGCCCTATCTGATTGCTACAACGCATTTCTGGCCTTTTCCTTTGCCACAGGGCAGTGCAGCAGGAAAACCTGTGGTTCTGCCCTACAGCAAAAACTCATAAATGGGGCCCATAGATTTCAACCCCTGCACATCTGCTCGCTCCCCCTGTTTTGATGGTGTCCTTCTGGAGAGAGCTCATATATTTGAATATTTAGGGATCATGATCACTGAACATTTCATATGGATACCACAAATACACAAGTGCAGACCCAAGGTGGATCAAAGCATAGGGAGTATGTTGAGGTCACATCATATTTCCCCCTTTCGCCCTATTCCCCCCGCCACTTCAAATATACAATCTTCAAACACTTGGTGCCACTCTTTATGTTGGAGAACTTTGGGGTAACATGGACACTGGAAGCTTGCGAAACGTTGAAAACAGGTTCCTGTGCCACCTCACTAGTCTCCCAGCTAGCACCCCTCTTATTCCCTTGTGACTCAATGTGGGTTTTAGACCTCATTCTAACTGGGTGGGCCTGAGATCACTACTGTATTGGTGCAGGTTCTGGGCAACCTCAGTACTGATGCCAAATCGACAAGATCTAGAGGATGCTTTGAGGATGACTGGGCTTCCAGGATTCCCTGGTTTAAATATGTTCAACATCTGTTGAGTGAGATGGGGTGTGGGAACCTATGGCTTACCCCCAAGGAAGTACCAGGGATTTTGAAAAAAATGCTTAAGTATCTATACTGGCAGTACATTGCTAATTCAGCATTGGGTACTGCAAGAGTGGGCTCCCCCACTTCTGCCTTTCGAGAACACAAAGATCGCTACATTGCAGAAGAATACATTGATAAGATTGTACCTCCCCAAGCCAAAACACTCTACATGAAATTTTGGTTTTGGGCTCTGCCTCTATGGTTGGTTACAGCCAAATGGTTACATGCAAGCACTGAAAGTGACATGAACTGTCCTTTCAGCTCGTGGTGTCCGAAACCGTTTTCCATGGACTAATATTTTTCCCATCTTCTGTCGGAATTAGAAGGAAATTGATTTTACCACTTTGCCGCAATTTGGGGTTCAGAAGTTATGATACTGCAATCTGTGTCCTTAGAACTGATGTAAGACACCTATTATTTTTGCAGTTTTTCGCTTGTTACTGAACATGCGGAGTCTGAGGAACAAAAGGTTAGCCTCCTGACAATCGTAACCTAAACATCATTTGTGCATCCCATGTGTTTTCATGGCTGGTCTGAGCTTTAAGTATAATTTTTATTGTTATTTTACTCCTGTTTTTTGTATTTTTTTTTTATTCTGATGCTGCTGGAATATCTTTGTCATCACATTTTGTATGGACATACTTTGATAATTTCAGGGCTATGATTTATGTATTTTTACTGTTATGCAATTTGTGCCCATACATCATGAATTGTACAAACTGCTATGTACTGTAAACTGACAATCAAATGGTTTTAATCTGGCATGCTTATATCTTCTGTTTATGAGTACTGTGGGGCATATCACCAAGCAGGCGATAAAAATTTGTCGCCCCTTTTGCGTCCGTTTTCGGACGAAAAGCGGCGATAATTTTATCGCCTTATCAGGAAGGTCATGCTATCGCTTGAAACCTTGCCTGATCGCATCTCTAATGAGATGCAAAGTGGTTTTCCTCTCCAGGATAACGGGAGAAATGTCGCTAAGCGACATTTCTCCTATTATCAAGCCTCACTCAAAGCAGCATAGCGACAAGAAAAGTAGCGATAACCTCTGTTATCGCTACTTTCCTTATGCCTGCTTTGAAACTGACTTAGCCATGATATCCTATGTAAGGTGGATATCATGGCTAAGTATGTGAGGCCCTATCAGCAAGCTATCGCCAAAAGTTGTGTGATTATCGCTGGATTTCCAGCGAGAATCGCACATTTGGCTGTTAGCACTCTGAATTTTATCGCTTTAGAGATAAGCGTTGCTAATAGCACGCTTTCTCTGCGATAAAATTCAGAGTTGGCTGGCGATAATTATCCTCACGCTAAGAGTGCTGAGCGATAATTATCGCCGGCCCTAGCTGATATGCCTCATTTTTTTTAAGGATTGTGCTCTCATTTGTGGATTTTTGTTCAGAATAAATATTTTTGGTGATGAATCAATAGTGGTGGAAAGCTACCACCTTCACAAGAGTAAAGCAGCACGAGTATGGTGGAGGCAGCATTCGGTGTAGTGAGCAGTAGGAGTGAACAGGTCCTTTATAACCTTTGTCACTGGAGTGAGGCCTATATGCAGCGCTAAGTAGTGATTCTGCGCTGGATGTATGTATGCCTGGGAATGATGCAGTACAGGGATAGACATGGCTGTGCAGTACATGCATGATGAGTGCGACCAATACATTACATGAGAGATTTGGCGCTGTGCAGTGAATGAGCAATGAAAGGATGTGCTGGGTGTATGTCTGTTTGAGAGAAGGACAATACATGAAGGGAAAACGGTTGTCCAGTGCAGCCATGATAACTGTGTGTGCTGGCAGAGCACGTGTTTGCAAATAGTGCAGCATGGCACAGTTCGGAAAGGTTACAGTATTGAACAGTTCACACAGAGGTATTGTATGCACCTGATGTATGTACCTGGGGTGTCACAATACATGGTTGTGACAGTACAGGACAGTATGTGTGCTGTGTATATACACTGAGTGCAAGTGTTCCTGCAATGGTGCATTACATGGAGGGCCCTGTGTTTAATTTTGGGAAGCACAGGCCTGCCTGGTGAATACATGAGTAGTAGAGTAATCCCCCAGACAGATTTCTCATTGCTGCATTCCTGTGAGCTGGATGGGAAGCACTCAAGGAAGGGAAAAAAAGAGATTTCTGCTTTTTACTCCAAAAGAGTGCTCTTTGATTTAATGGTAGATCACAAGGAAGGGGTCTGGACAGATCTCAAGAAGGAGATGAGGCTGATAAGGGAATCATAAAGAGTAGGGTTGGGAGCTCAGGATTAACCTTTTCATGCACATATCACGTATGGCTGACATCCAGGTGTGAACTCTGGTCATCCCATGGCCTGCGTTGTGGGACTAGCAACTTTGGATCTTTCCTGCTGTGACAGACAGCTGTTCAAGAGAAAAGAAGAGAAAGAAGAGTGTACAATTCAAAAGAAGCAGAACTCCAACATACAACTTCAAAGACCCAGACCCTACATAACATTTGGTGTCTGGAAAGGTACTATAAGAAGGAGAGGTTGAGACCCCAAAATTGGTCATCTGCCAAGCATCCAGGAGGGCTGTGTGAGAAGGGCTATCTCTGCAACACGTCTGTCTGTAACCAGCACTGGGGTGGGGGGCAAGCCCTGCCACTCTTACTGCTGTGTGAGGGGACGTCACCCACAGAAACCAGGGTCAGCTACTTTGGAGCCCGTAGCTCTAGTGCCTGCCTGCTTTCCAAGACCACTGTACCCTGTGAGGAAAAGAAGAGCATTGGAGGAAGCGAAGTCCAGTAGGGAGCCTTACAGAGAGGACTCCTGGTGTGAGGAGATGGCTGTGCACCCATTGGGTCATTGTTTGTTTGCAGAAGGGATTCACTGACCCCCATATGCCAGGAGAGGGCCATTGTTGACTGAGCCATGTTTCGAGGTATGCAGTAGGAGCACCAAGCCCATACAGCATTAACGGTGGCCACAGGTGCCTGGAGGGGCCACTGGAAAAATGGCAATCACACTGGAGAAGTCTAAGCCTTGCACGTAAGTACCTCAGCAACTCTGTAAACCAGGTGGGACTGCGTGTACTGTTTCCAAAGATAAGAGCATCAAGCGAGATCAATGAAACTGCAGCCTGCAGTTGAGATCTACC
The DNA here is from genome assembly GCF_964204655.1 of Triturus cristatus. NCBI lineage: Eukaryota > Metazoa > Chordata > Amphibia > Caudata > Salamandridae > Triturus > Triturus cristatus. The sequence goes on from NC_140581.1 coordinate 650,020,068, forward strand.
CATTATTTGACCCAGAGGAAGTCGGAGGAGCTGTGAGGACATTACTCCATCGCTGGTCTCCAGTCTGGAGCAAGGAGATCAACCCACAAACCCTGTGCTGGGAAACTGTATTTACTGCACTGAAGGAAGCTGGGAGCACCTCCAATCATTGTTGAGGCTGGCAGCACCCCTCAGGAGAGAGACAAAGCACCTATAAGATGCTGCTGCATGTATTACGAGCATCTCGACTCCCCTGAATAGGACCCGAGCTGTAAGTGCCGGCAGTCAGGGCACCCGCTGAAATGCTAACGCTTCCGTGCTACTCAAGTGGGTAAGGCTTGAACCAGGCCTGTCAGCCCAGGGGGACTCACTACTGAAGGTGCTGGGGCAACATAGACACTTTTGACTATTTCCTAAAATAATTATTATCAAAAAGAGCAATGAGAAGAGTGAAGGCTCACTCCAATTACCAAATTATATCAGACAATCATCAAGAGGGAGCCTGCTACCTTTTTCCTACAAGACCCCTTGATAAATTAATTAGAGACTCCTACTTAGTTTTTAAAAGAAACCTTACCCCTAACAATGATCAGTAGCATGCTTCATCACAGGGTTCCCACCCGAGATGCCTAGTTCATCTGGGTGTTCTTTGACACCTGATTTACAGTGGAGCAGGGTTTTTTTATTTGGGATTAGTAGAAGTGAAATTACCTCAAGTTGTCCCTGCCAGGAAAGGCAGTTTTAATGATGGGAACCTTAGGTAGGTTAAAACAAGATGTGATGTGAACTAGACTCTTATGATCTCTCACACCTTAGATCTATATGTTTCTTCTATGTAATTAGCTGCCCCTGTGGGTCAAATGGCTTTCTTCAGGACTGATAGATCCCTTTTGTCATGTGTCTATCATATACTCATGTCCACCTGCGTACTCCTATTTGTGAATCTGTGAAAACGTGTTGTAGCTTATAACCTCCATTTCAGTTCAACACAGGGTAGTGTTTTTTGTGTTCATGTTATCTGGTGCTGTCCATAACATCATAGATACTTAGAGGTGGGGGGACCCTAAAGTCACACATTCATGAATGTGCCAGACCTGCTATACACCTTTCAATTCTGATTTAGAACTACTTGCCTGGACTACTTCAAGTAGGTGGTAACCCATTCGCAAACAAGAAGGGGTCCTGAAGGAACCCCTTCCCCTTTCTGAATGGTTGCAAAAAAGATTTTTAAGAGCAGGCAGTGGTCCCACAGACCACTGCATACTATTCAAAAATGAAAAGAAGACAAATAATTTTTTTAATGCATCAAGTTTCCCTGCAAGGAAAATGGGCTGCAACGCAAAAAAAAATGATGTTGCTTTATTTAAAAGCAGATCCAGACATGGTGTTCTGCTGTTCCCAGCAGGCCACCGTTCCTGTGTTTTTAGGGATTTCCAGTGGGTCACAAATTGCTACCTACCTCATGAATATTAATGAGGTAGGTCAATTGCGACAAACTGGGAATCGCAAACAGTGTAAACACACTATTGGACAAAGCTGCGTGCGAATTCCTGATAGCGAATTGCAAAAAATTGTTCTATTAGGAAATCGCAAATGTAAGTCTATGCAACCATTGGTAGTGGGTAAGAGTTATTTTAACATCTAAGTAGGAGTCCCCACATAATTGATCAAGGGGTCTTGTAGGACAAAGGTAGCAGGAGGTCTCTTGTTGATTGCCCTATTTCCTAAAAGAGTCAAAGGAATCTCTTGAGTAAGGTACATTCCCTGGATGCGATCAGCAGTGAATGGGGAATAACTCTGATCACATTGCAAGAAAGTGGGTGGGGCAGAGATTTTCCAGGTAAACACTGGAGCCCTGATCTTAGGGGGATGTTGTTGTTACTTACAAATGTCATTATTCATCTGAATGTGTAGAGTTAGAAATAAAATATTTATTTTTATAAATAAAAGCAAGTATTTAACTGGACATTGATTTACTGACATTATAGAGTGCACTTTGAGTTATGAGTTGTGTTCACTAATCCATATCTACACTTTGCCCCGAGGGAGCCTTTGACTGCTCATTCACAGCTACCATTGAAAATCAATTGCAGAAGGGGTACTTGGCCCAGTTGCTCAAGGTCCACAGTAGGACAGGTCCCATGACATCAGAAGAAAATGGCTCAACCACCATGTCTGGGCCCAGTAGCCCAGGAGTGCCCCATGACCCTCTGAAAGGGGTTCTGACAGCCTCCAAGGACTATCGAGAGCACTATGAAAATCCCCTGTCAATGTGATTTAATTATTAGACATTCACACACCACATGAAAAAAGTTTCCCCTTTTCTCTGGGCAGTGGAAGCATGTTTGTTTTGGTAGTTTGTTTGCTCTCCATATCAAAATGTGAGAGGAAAGTCATGTGTAAGTATTTGAGCTGGCTAATTGGAGCCATGAAGAGATAACCAGCACCCTTGGGGACATACTTGGATCCCTTCAGTTGCTCTCATCTATCAGTCCCACTCATTCCTTCCCAAATGCCCTTACTGCCGAAAGTAGGTCCAGGGACTTAAGAGCCAGGTCTTGTACATTCAAGATATCCCTCCATTTCAAAAGAGACCCATAAGGATTTTAATTTTTAGTGGGCTGTACTTTGGTGCCTCTTTAAGGGATTCCTGCTGGAGAGTGAGAGCATAGGTCAATTGTAGTTAACGATAAAAGTTAGATGTCTCAGCCACCTGCCCTGCCACAAAGGCCTTTCAAGTGTAATCATCTGGTCCCAATCAGTCCACTGCAAGGCCAATCTCCAAACGAGAAGAACCACATAGAAAGCCCTAAGATGTTATCCTACCCTACTAGTGCCACTTCTAAGTGGAAAGCAGGGTCACTTCTCCCTTCAGCCATTTAACATCTGGACCACCCAATAATATAGATGAATATCTGACATACCCCTCCCTCATCAAAAGGTAATTGGACACATTTTCCATTGGCCATACAGAAGGGCTGATGCAGCTATAGAAAGGAGAGTATCTTAACCAGCAATTTCTGATAACAGGTTTGAGGGCCAGATAGCGGCAAATTTTGAAACAAGTACAGAAATCAAGGCGATACCATAATTTTAAACAAGGCCACCCTGCCTAGGATGTTGAGTGGGAATGTAGCACATTTTCTAAGATCAGCTTTAGTTTGAAGCATCAGTGGTCCCATATTGATGTGTCTGGTCAAATTGGGCGGATGATCAGCTGTGAATCTAAATATGTTTTTTCAGCGCCACATTTCAACTGGACTAAAAGGGACTTAGCCCAGTTAACTGAAGGCCTCTCCATAAAAAGTCAGCATCCAAATAAGGCAGAGTCCCTTGAGGGAGGGCTGGGACACTGTCCTCCACCCCAGTTAAAATCACATAAATCTGCGTGTCACATCTGACCCATACCACAAGTGCTCTATGGCTAATGCGAAGACAAGAGGGCATAAGGGACATTCTTACCTACTGTCTCCACAAATCAGGAATCTTCAGTCAGGTTCTCCCCTTTGCTGGGTTCTGAAGCATGTGAGAGTGAGGTGTTTGGAGAAGGAGCTGAGCAGTGTATTTCAGGAGGAGTTGTGGTCATTTGTAGAAGTGCAAGGAAGTTCCATTGTTGCTTGCTCTCTTCAGTAGTAATTTATACTGCCTTACAGTAGCAATAAGATAATGTTCATGAGGTGAGTCCCAATTATGGGCAGCCTCCAGGCAAAGAAAACATAAACTAGGTCTTGCTGTCCGTCCTTGCACTCCTGTACTGCAAATCTATCTCTCTTACACTATGGGCCTGATTATGATATTGGCGGACAGTTTACTCTGTCACAACAGTGATGGATATCCTGTTTACTGAAATATAAATCCCATAGGATATAATGGGATTAATATTTTGGCAAATGGGATATCCGTCACTGTTGTGATGGAGTAACCCATCCGCCAACATCGTAATCAGACCTTTAAGGCCTGATTTAGATCTTGGTGTATCTGGTCCCGCCGTCACTTTTTTGACGGTTTCACCACCCACCTACTTGGTGGTCTGCCTGCTCTAGTTAGATGTTGGTGTGTCTATGGACAAAAGAGCACCTGAGTGCTGACAATTCTGCCAATATTTTTCCACCGCATTGATGGCGTTATGGGCAGGAGCAACTGTCGGTGAGAGTCCAGACAAGTTTACCACCAAGCCAATCATGATGTTCCTATCCATCAAGGAAACTGTGGAGGGGATACCTCCTACTTTGAGTTGGTGGAATCAAAGGAAATGAGATAGAAACATTTCTTTTTTTCTGCTTACGACTTCCGTTTCCCTCTTGATCCCCATTGTCTAGGTCCTACCTATGCTGAGGCTACTCGTCCATAAGTGTAATCAGCTCAGTTGTTGACGGTATCTAAGGTAAGCTTTATTTACAATTGTCTTACTAGGAATCATGTGCTAACAATTGCTTTAGCCTCGTGTATTTTTACACTGCTCTTACATGCATTTTTTTCTATTATGTGTAATGCATTAGTGTTCATTTTACAACTTATCACGGTAAAATTAACACACCTGTATTGACACTAAAAAATAAATTACGTTGTAGCGGTGCTTGTGGGTGTTGTACTTCTGGTGCCTAAGGTTGTGCATTCAATAGTGTGAGTGTGTGTGTTTTGTTTGTGTTCTATGCAATATGTCCAATAAGAGGCATGACATATTACCTACATATATTTTAGAAGCAAACACGGCACATATGCGTATTGACACATTGCTAAGTAGTACTTACCAGTCTCCACTCCACCAAGGACTCACTCCATCAGCAAACTGCTGCTAGGACAACGCCAGCACAATGGGGGCATCTAAATAGGCTCGGCACAAACATGCTAACTTGATGGAGTACTGCTAGCCAGCAGAGCAGTCCACCGCCTCAATGAAGGTGCGCTGCGTATGCGACCGTAAAGAGTCTGTTGATGCAGCACACATCTAAATACGGCAGGAGGGATACCGTCAGCTTGGCGGAGAACTTGTATACTCCGCAGCGAAGGTACTACGGGAGTCCCGCCAATAACTAAATCAGGGCCTTAGTGTCTTAGGAAATAGAAAACAGAACTGAATGATTCTATTTTGTAATTAGTTGCTTTTTTGTTATTTACTAGCTTTAACTACCTTAAGGATTAAAAGGCAGCTTTTGGTAAAATAAGCAACACACTATAAAAGCCGAGACAGGATATAAACGTGTCCAAATGTCTAAACTGTATTTTGCAAATCAAAACCATTTTAAACTGTTTGAAAATATTAGAGTGGGCCCAGTGGGAGGACGTCTGCAGATGTTTGGACTCGCTGAGAATCCCTGTACCCCATTATGCAGCAATTTTACTTCCGACTGGACTGTTATTTTTCCCTGTTAATTGGGCTAGTTTGTTTTCTGTAGACCTGTCACTAATAAAACACTAAAAGTAACATTCAGGAAAAAAATGACTTGGGATTAAGTGAAGGAAGTGTCTGATGTTTTCAAACTCCCAAAAATGTGTCAATTGGTCAGCACAGGAAGTGAGGAAACTAAGCATATTTGATGTACTGTGCACGCTAACTATTTAAAATGTAAGATAACTTACCATGCATAAAGCAAACTTAAAAAAGTGGCATGTTCGTTTTGTATAGTTTAAGTGTCCTGATGGAAGAACAGCTAAAGGAAACAGAATGTGCAAGTAACGGAGATAGTACTATTAAGGAGGGCCAAAGGGTAAGGCTGCCAGGATGCAGATGGCAGTCGGGAAATACCAAAAGTTCATGGGAAACAATATTCAATTATATAAAGGAAACATTATTGAGGTGGGTATCAGTTAAATGGTGTCTATGAAACCACAGCAGAGCAGCGTCTAACATACATGACTATATGTCAGCCTCGCTGAGACTTTAACTTAACCCGTTGAAGTGCAGCTGTTTCCCATTAAATGGGAATTTTGTTTGAAGCACAAAGGCAAATTATATATATGCTTCGAGTGATGGATGAGCCGTACATGAAAAAGGCTGGGCTTTTGGTGTAATGGTCGCACAATTTGCACATTACAGCTATGCTTGCCTTTTCATCATTTCAGCATGCAAGTCAGTGATGAAACCAGATCTAGTGAAGATTTGTTAGTAAGACGAAACATCACCCGTTTAAAAGACAGTTGCGTACTTGACTAAAGAAGTATGCCAGATAGGTATGAGATCAGAGGCTGTGAACGGATTCAGTTATCATTAAGTATGCCGAAAGACAACGAACATGGTAACTTATACTACAACAAACAATATAACTTAATCCACTGATTCAAGGGGACGGAGTCAAGGTGATTGGTTTAATGATTAGCGAAAATGTGCAGGATTATTGATGGTGTATTATCTGGGCATTTAAAATAGTTCAAGACTTGAGGTCTGGCTGAACCAATGATACTTGCCTGAGTTGCAAACGAAAACACTCACACAAAGTTCATAACAGAAGCCTCCAAAATGTCTACATTTATCTCTCTTAGGGATGATATGAAGAAAATCACTTCAGATCGCATCATTTGATCACCTCCCAACTGTATATAGTGGAAGGACACCTTACAAAGAAGCTGTGTGACTGGCACATTTCACAAGAAGATGCAAAACCATAATCAGTAAAATGAGGGCCTCGCCAGTCTGCGCTGCCCCCAGACGTTCGGTAGAGTACCCTAAAATATGTGCAATATTATAGTGTGTGCGTGCTCACGGACTGGGATGGACCTTTTATATTGGAAAACGAGACGCCATGTGGTGTAAGGGGCTTGTAAAGAAGCCAATAATATATATATATATATATATATATATATATATATATATATATATATATATATATATATATATGGATCACTGACATAATATCGACTACAAAAATATAGACTTACAAAAATATCGATGCAAAAATATAGAATACCAAAATATCGAAGTCCTATCTCCAAACAGGAAATTACAAAAATATCGAATCAAAAATATCGTTGTAAATAATATAGTTAGTCAAAATATCGAATTTTTTAAATGTTTTAAAAGTAATGTTAAATTAATGCAATAATACATATAATTAACTGACACATACTTAAAAATACTTAAATAACAGTAAACTTAATGAATAATTAAAGTAAGTAAAAAAAATTAAATTAATACATATATCTTAACGTAATATTAATTAAAAATATTCAATATTTTCTGTGTAGGATAGCGGGCGCGTAAAATTTACTATTACCACTCCAGTAAGTGCAATAGTAGGGAAAGCGTTGGATAGCGGGAGGGTAAAAATTACTATTCCCACTCCAGAGAGTGCAATAATAGGGAAAACATTGGATAGCGTAGGGGTAATAATTACTATTCCCACTCCAGAGAGTGCAACAGTAGGGAAAGCGTTGGATAGCGAGAGGGTAACATTTACTATTCCCACTCCAGTGAGTGCAACAGTAGGGAAAGCGTTGGATAGTGTAGGGGTAAAAATTACTATTCCCACTCCACAGAGTGCAACAGTAGGGAAAGCGTTGGATAGCGGGAGGGTAAAAATTACTATTCCCACTCCAGAGAGTGCAACAGTAGGGAAAGCGTTGGATAGCGGGAGGGTAACATTTACTATTCCCACTCCAGTGAGTGCAACAGTAGGGAAAGCGTTGGATAGCATAGGGGTAAAAATTACTATTCCCACTCCAGAGAGTGCAACAGTAGGGAAAGCGTTGGATAGCGGGAGGGTAACATTTACTATTCCCACTCCAGTGAGTGCAACAGTAGGGAAAGCGTTGGATAGCATAGGGGTAAAAATTACTATTCCCACTCCAGAGAGTGCAACAGTAGGGAAAGCGTTGGATAGCGGGAGTGTCAAATTTACTGTTCCCACTCCAGTGACTGCAACAGTAGGGAAAGCGTTGGATAGCGGTAGGGTAAAAATTACTATTCCCACTCCAGAGAGTGCAACAGTAGGGAAAGCATTGGATAGCGTAGGGGTAAAAATTACTATTCCCACTCCAGAGAGTGCAACAGTAGGGAAAGCGTTGGATAGGGGGAGGGTCAAATTTACTATTCCCACTCCAGTGACTGCAACAGTAGGGAAAGCGTTGGATAGCGGTAGGGTAAAAATTACTATTCCCACTCCAGAGAGTGCAACAGTAGGGAAAGCGTTGGATAGCGTAGGGGTAAAAATTACTATTCCCACTCCAGAGAGTGCAACAGTAGGGAAAGGGTTGGATAGCGGGAGGGTCAATTTACTATTCCCACTCCAGTGAGTGCAACACTAGAGAAAGCGTTGGATAGTGGTAGGGTAAAAATTAATATTCCCACTCCAGAGAATGCAACAGTAGGGAAAGTGTTGGATAGCGGGAGGGTAAAAATTAATATTCACACTCCAGAGAGTGCAATAATAGGGAAAGTATTGGATAGCGTAGGGGTAAAAATTACTATTCCCACTCAAGTAAGTGCAATAGTAGAGAAAATAATAAATGTATATTTTTTTTAAATTAATTAATTATTAATACAAAAACAAGTATTACAATTAATTACCAATCACACAAGAATTGATTATTTATAAATACCAATACATTTTTGTTTAATTAATTAACTATCAATAATTAATTAACAAACAATTGTTTTTCAATAACAAACATTAATAAATGCAAATAATACCAATTAATAATTAATTTATAATATATTAATTAAGGATATACACAAATTATTTAAATAATTATTTTTTTCCAATTATATTACTTCCCACCATATTCCCCTATAAACACAATACCCGCTACAAATATTAACTAAATACAATTAACGTAATTATCAATTAAACTATTAATACTAATTAATTACCAATTAATACTAATTATTTACCAATTAATAATTAATCAACAACCAATTAATTTGCAATACCAATTAATAATTAAGTAATAACAATTAAATTACTTCCCACCCTATTCCCCTTTAAACCCACAATCTGCTGCAGAAGTAAAACGCAAAATTAAATTAAAAATAATTATTAATTCCTATAAATTATTATTTAATAATCTATAATTAAATTAATTCCCATCCTAGTCCCCTATAAACCCACAACCCGCTACAGAAGTAAAACGCAAAATTAAATTAAAAATAATTAATAATTCCTATAAATTATTATTTAATGAACTATAATTAAATTACTTCCCACCCTACTCCCCTATAAACCCACAACCCGCTACGGAATTAAATTACAAAAAAATTAAAAAACATAAAATTCATTAATTTAAAAATATTCTAACATACATTCCAATATTAATACATACTTTTAACACATATACTAACACTTAAACCACTATAAAAAATTCGATATTTTTAACAACTATATTATGACTGTCGATATTACTTACTTCTATATTATTGCAATCGATATTTCTTACCTGTTTTTCGATATTCTTCACCACTATATTTTTGCAAGTCGATATTCTGTCCATTCGATATTAAAAACTATTCTGGCTACTCGATATTTTTTTTTCGATATTATGTCTAGTTACCGCATATATATTTATATATATATATATATATATATATATATATATATATATATATATTACCTACTGGCGGTCGCCAGTAGGTAGTTATAGTTAGGACCCCTTTTCCATAGGAAATCCGCAACATTCTATTTTGAATAACTTTGGCGCCGGTTGACGAATCCTCGCGAATTTCTCAAAATAGGTGGGGCGCTATGCTCCGCTCCTACCCTGAAAGTCTCGGGGGGATTCGTCAAGCGGGGGCTGAGATAAAAGGGGGGTCCCAAAACGCGTTTTCCCTATGCATTTTTCCATAGGACCTTTAGAACGAGCTACAGCCCGAACGGCTGAACAGAATTACTCGAAATTTGGCAGAGAGGTAGTCCCTAGGTCAAGGAAGTGCCTTTTGTAGGTTTGGTGTAAATCTGTTCAGTAGATTCTGAGAAAATAGCCTTTAAATCAATATATATATCTGACATTTATTGTTTTTTAAAAAAATCACGGGGTACGCGTACGGTAAGCTTACGGTAAGCGTACGGAAGAAAAATGGCGTGCGCGAGCGAGATTCTGATTGGCCCTTAGATCTTAGTAAACATTCGAATCGGCCGAAACCAGGAAGCGGCGGCCGCCATTTTGTGTATTTCACTCTGAAAAAAAAGAGTGAAAACAAGAAAAGGGGGCAATGAGGAGAGTTACAGACCCCCTAACATTTGTAAGGGGGTCAAAGAAGGACAGAAAAGTACAAAAAAAACATTTATTGATTTTTTTAAAAATCACGGGGTACGCGTACGGTAAGCGTACGGTAAAAAAAATAAATAAATAAATAAATGAAATGCAGAATTAAGAGTTTAGATATTAGGGAGCTCTAAAAAGAGCTGTTGTGTTTATGAAGTCATTTTTTTAAGTGGTACTTACAAGTAAGTATGCTGTTCTGCCATCGTATCCCAAAGACAAACCAGCTCCTTCTCCTAAGGGATCACAAGCAGAAATGAGGGGAATGGGTGTGGTGTAGGAGAGTTCTAGAACTGAAAGTAGTTTCAACCAATCAAAAGTTGTGTTTCATGATCACATGACCTACCGTACGCTTACGGTACGCTTACGGTGCGCTTACGGCAAAAGTGCGCATGCGCGTAAAAAAGACACGCGCATGCGCATAACAGTCACTCCCCGGCACTTCCGCGTAACGTGCGCGTGTACGCGTACGTGTCCCACGCGGAGTACGCGCGGCTACGCAAATTGCGTAACTATACGCAAGCAGCGTGGATAAATTACGGACGTAGCGTAAACCGTACGCTTACCGTGAGCTTACGGTACGCGTACTAATTGTAAAAGATGTTTATTTAACACACTCCCCTCTGCGACGCGTTTCGAGCACGAAGTGCCCTTGATCACACAGGAAACGTCGCGCCCGCCATTATTTTGAATATAACATCGTGAATAACATGAACTTCACCATCAGACATAGAAGAAATACTCCGCTGATTTAAACATTCGTTTTTTGGAAATGATGTCACATTACATTAGGCAAATTCATTTTGTCATTATGGTTGTTTGTTTGTGATAATTTATAAACCGCATAAATGCTTCAAGGTGTAACATAGCAGATTACATAAATATATAAATTCTAAAACTAAAATATATAAATATATAAGTATTTAAAAAAAAACATTTTCATCTGCATCATGGGACCCAATAATGTATGCATAATTAAAATGTCAATAAATATGTAAGCAAAGATGGTGCAAAATATAGCAATATGTGCAAATTCCGCAAAGTTGGGTCACAAGAATCTCTACTACCATGTAGCGATAGATTTCCTCCTTTAAACAACCAAACAATTTCTTTATATATATATATAGATATGTGTGTGTGTGTGTGCGTGTTTGTGTGTGTGTGTGTATGTATGTATGTATTTATATATATATTCACTTAAAAAACCATAGGTTTCACACATGTTATAGTTAGGTGGATATTTCACTCGTAAAAAACCAATGAAATTCCCCCGTTATAGTTAGTACAGATAACTATAACTCGCGCGCCCGCAATCCTGCTCATGACGTCACATATTACATCAGTCATGACATGGTCAGTCGCATCACTCATGACATCACTGATGACATCATCCTTGTGATAGAGTGGCGGTCGCGCGAGTTATAGTTATCTGTACTAACTATAACAGGGGAATTTCATTGTTTTTTTACGAGTGAAATATCCACCTAACTATAACATGTGTGAAACCTATGGTTTTTTAAGTGAATTTGCAAGGTTTTTTAAATGCTAATTCCTAACTATAACGTGTGTGAAACCTATGGTTTTTTAAGTGAATTTGTACGGTTTTTTAAATGCTAAGTTATGTATGTATTATTATTTTTTTCTATATTTATTTTACAATAAACTACGTATTAAATTTTTTTTTTATTTTTGGGGTTTTCACCGTGCGCGCACCCCTGCGATTTAAAAAAATAATAATTTTTTTAAAAATGTCTCCCTTCGGGGTCCTTCAGGGACCCCCTGACAAAGGCTAGGGGTCAGGAACTCTCTACCCTGCCCCCTTTTCACGTTCGCCACCTTCCTTTTTCACTCTCGCACTGAAAACAAACAAAATGGTGGCCGACACTTCCTGATTTTGACCGATTCAAACGTTGACTAACATGTAACCACCAATCAGAATTACGCTTGCGCACGTTAGGGTGTTCGCACAGTGCGCGCATGGTGCGAGCACGGTGCGCGCACGGTGCGCGCTTATAGATATGTATATACTTTTAAATGCTATTTTCTCAGGAACTACTGAACAGATTGACTCCATATATTTCAAAAGACACTTCCCTGACCTAAGGACTACCTCTCTGCCACATTTCAAGTAATTCTGTTCAGCCGTTCGGGCTGTACCTTCGACTAAAGGTCCTATGGAAAAATGCATGGTTCTTCTTTTTTGTTTTAAAAAAAAAAAAATTATGTTGTTTGTATGACAGCCCTGAAGAAGAGCAGTGTGTGCGAAACACGTGTTGGCTTTACTGTGATACGTGTATGTAAATCTGAACATAAAGGAAAAAGAAGGCATCACTGTGATTCTGATATGTAAATCTCTACAAAGAAAATAAGAATAAACATCAGAAGATGAATACAAAGGAAGACTCATATATTGTTTCTTTGCTTGTAATATGAAACTATCTCAGATTTGTTTGTGTTGAATATATAATTGCACTGGTGGGGACCAGTGTCTGAGATTGGTGGCACCGGGCAATGTTACCTGTAACCAAAGTTGTATTAGAATATATATATATATATATATATATATGTATATCAGCTCAGATTGCACCTTTCAAACTCGGGAATTCACTTGCGGGTGGGTGCCCTGAATGTGGCGATGCAGTCCACAAGTAATCAACGCTCCAACTCCCTCCAGTCGCAAAGGAAATAAGCACTCACTGGAGACGCTCGGAAGGGAATTTATTCCGATATAACAAACAAAACAGACGCGTTTCGGCGAAATGCCTTCCTCGGTGTTTGCTCGCCCACCGGGAGGTCACCATTTTAAGTGCATGCATTGGCTGACATAGCAATAAGTTGACATAGAGAGGGGACTTACACGTTCATCATATATCGTCCGCCATTACTAAATTTGCAATTTTAACTTATTCAGATGGAACCTTGTTTGATATCATCCCAAATACAAGGCCAATCACAATTTCATCATCCGTATTACTGATCTGAATTATAGAACAGAGCAGGAAACAAGTTACATTCTATGTACACTTTTGCACGCATTATGGTTATTTAACAAAGTTTATGCCATGTATTGGCTACGGCATCCAGGTAACAACACTAAAAGCGGACTAATACATTACTCGGAAAATCCGCCATTTGTAAACCTGCAGTTGTGAATCATTAATTAGACCATGTTTATATTGCATGACAGTACCTCTCAACTTGAATGTTATGGGTCTAAATTCCATACGGATAATAACCACACGGGCCACCCACGCATTATATCTAATGCGTAGCTTGTAATTGTGCATCACAATTTAGCCATGTATTGGCTTACGACATTGCCCAATCATATCTACAATAAATCAGTGTGTAATAGACCCAATTTCTATCAAATTGTCCTTATCTTCATCCCGCCGTGTATCGGCTTTTTTGTACCATCCTTATTGCATGATCAACTCACAAGACACAACTGCTAAAGTCCGTCTCATAATCACATAACAATACATTCATTTAGTTAGTTCCAAAGTTGGTGACAACTCTACTTCCAATTGATAATCTCATGGCAAATAGTATGGTACAAATGCTACTATTTAGTCTCTACTCATACATTTTGGTGCCGATCACGATCCGGTAAAAAATTCCCCCGTGCGACTCGTATCGGGTCTTTTTACCGTACGAATCGTACAAGTGCCGTACGAACTGGCAATCACGATTCGCATGGTAAAAAGTCCATACGAACCACACTGGGAATCATTCCCCACACGTCCGCGGGTCGGAAAATGTGTCCGACACGTCCTCGGACGATTTACCTTACAAACGTGAAAATCCAAGTCCGACCGAGGAATCACGATCCATCCCGTGCGTCCGAGGTTACAACCGTATGGAAAAAACACCGTCCGCACCGAACTCCTACAGCAACCATGGAGACATGTGCCCGCATACGCGCCCAACACTCCCCCCAGCCCCCGTACGTCCGACACGTACCCCCCGTATATGTATACCCCCACCCGTCTAGGTACACCCCAGTACGTTCCAGTCGAACCCCCACCCCAGTACGTGTCATAGCCCCGTCTACCTACACCCCAGTACGTTCGAGCCACACCCCCACCCCAGTACGTGTCATACCCCCCGTGTACCTACACCCCAGTACGTTCCAGTCGTACCCCCACCCCAGTACGTGTCATAGCCCCGTCTACCTACACCCCAGTACGTTCGAGCCCCACCCCCACCCCAGTACGTGTCATACCCCCGTGTACCTACACCCCAGTACGTTCCAGTCGTACCCCCACCCCAGTACGTGTCGTACCACCGTCAATGTACACCCCCCCACCCCTGTACGTGTCGTACCACCATCAATGTACACCCCCCACCCCTGTACGTGTCGTACCACCGTCCATGTACACCCCAGTACGTTCCAGTCGTACCCCCACCCCAGTACGTGTCGTACCACCGTCAATGTACACCCCCCCACCCCTGTACGTGTCGTACCACCGTCAATGTACACCCCCCACCCCTGTACGTGTCGTACCACCGTCTATGTACACCCCAGTACGTTCCAGTCGTACCCCCACCCCAGTACGTGTCGTACCACCGTGAACCTACACCCCAGTACGTTCGAGCCCCACCCCCACCCCAGTACGTGTCATACCCCCCGTGTACCTACACCCCAGTACGTTCCAGTCGTACCCCCACCCCAGTACGTGTCGTACCACCGTCAATGTACACCCCCCCACCCCTGTACATGTCGTACCACCGTCAATGTACACCCCCCACCCCTGTACGTGTCGTACCACCGTCCATGTACACCCCAGTACGTTCCAGTCGTACCCCCACCCCAGTACGTGTCGTACCACCGTCAATGTACACCCCCCCACCCCAGTACGTGTCGTACCACAGTCAATGTACACCCCCCCACCCCTGTACGTGTCGTACCACCGTCCATGTACACCCCAGTACGTTCCAGTCGTACCCCCACCCCAGTACGTGTCGTACCACCGTCAATGTACACCCCCCCACCCCAGTACGTGTCGTACCACCGTCCATGTACACCCCAGTACGTGCCAGTCGTACCCCCACCCCAGTACGTGTCGTACCACCGTCTATGTACACCCCAGTACGTTCGAGCCCCACCCCCACCCCAGTACGTGTCATACCCCCCGTGTACCTACACCCCAGTACGTTCCTGGCACACCCCCAACACAACCTCCTAAGTACGGAGCGCACCCCATGCCCCAACATCACAACCGCATGTACGAGTCGTACAAAGCCACACACAAGGACATAATCGTACAACCAAATGGCCCATGTACACACCGTACACACGCTCAAAACGCACGTACACAACAAGGACAAAACAAAACAACACAAGAATACACCATTCGAAAGGCACACAGCCACTAAACATGGCCAACAACCACTACAATAACACAATCACTGACCTGCAACTGTCAAAAACAAACAGAGGCCCAATACACCACCACTCCTTATAACACACCCACCCAAAATTCAAACACTGCCACACCCACCCATGGACCAATGAAAAGGGCCCACACACACAAACCATGAGCCTTTGCAACAGACTCACTGCTGCCAGACACCACAGAACCAGACTACAAGCTACACCACATCTTACACTTGCACACCTTCACACGACCACCCTCACAAACACCCTCTCATCACATTCACACACACACACAACCATCCACACCCCCCCCCAACATCCACACACCCCCCACACCCACACCATCCCCACCCACATCCCTCACCATGCCCACTACCAAGAATCCAAAGTTCAGTCACCGAGAGTTGGAGGTCCTTGTTGATCAAATCCTCAGAGTCGAGCCACAGATCTTTGGAACATTGGTCAGAAGCACCAGCCAGGCAGCAAAAACAGCCATGTGGCAGACCATCGTCGATGCTGTGAATGCTGTTGCGGACACCAGGAGGACCAAGCAGGATTGCCAGAACAGGTGGTACGATCTGCGGAGGAGGGTCAGAGCCAAGAGGCAGGAGGAACACGACCAGGCCAACGCCACCGGAGGAGGGCCCTCCCGCAGAGCCGTACAGTACCATCCCTGGGAGGAGAGGGTGATGGCCATACTGCCGGTGGAGGCAGTTGAAGGAGTAGAAGGACTCCGAGACCCGGGTGAGTACACAAACAACGCACCTCACATGGGGGGAACTGCAACCACAACCAAAATTAATAACAGGCACGCAACCACCACAAGCCATCGCATGACTCAACCACACTCCATGAGCAGGCACATGCCACTGCTGCCACCATGCCCCATGCACCCAGCTGGACAATGTCAAGTCACAGGCCACAGAAGACAACAACACATGACACGGTAACCCGGATGGCGGGAGGCTGGGCACCAAGAATCACATAGTGCGACTCCAAAGCAGACAACAATGCCCTCTGCCCATATGGCCTAGGTCACAGCCAGACAAACACTGTGTCCCAACACAGGAATGACTTGCCAGCAAATGGCGGACGCCTTGCATCAACACATGGGGGTGAAGGCACTGTTTTGCACATGACAGCAGCTAATGAACATCCAACATTGTGAAAGAGTGGCAGCACACACCACCACAGCAGCAGCGCACAGACACACAGCAGACAAAATGGGTGCCTGGAGATCAGAAACAAACTCACATCAACAGGCCAAGGGCCACTCAAAGATCTGCTAACAGTGTGTGCCCAGGAAGCTGGGCCAAGGTGACAGAGGGTGACACACGGAGGGAGGGAGAGGGGGACACAGAGGGAGGGAGAGGGGGACTGAGAGGGAGGGAGACGGACAGAGGGAGGAGGCTGACACACAGAGGGAGGGAGAGGGGGACAGAGAGGGAGGGAGACACAGGGAGAGCAAATCAGTCCTTTGGTGTGTGGGAATGTCTGCTCGTCAGCAGGTGGACTGCGTGCATGTAGACAAGGGTGGCCAGTGCCAGAACCCCCCCTCTTCATCATGGCAAAACGCAGGGCCATGTCACAACCTGTACACGAGCACAAGGACAGCCACCTGCATCATATAAGTGTGTGGATCCACTCCATGTGCACATGTACAGTGCTACAAGGAAGGCGCAAATGCATGGCTCGCCACACATGCACACTCCACTGCTGACTGCAGTCACACTTGACGCAGCAAGTAAGACTGTGCCACACATAGTTAAAGGGGCCAAATTGGTGGCCAAGGGACACACCCATGCACAAGTGCACTGTGAGTGGAATGCAAGACAGATCCTAATTCCAAGAGGAAATGTGCCAACTTTGTAACGGATGAAACATGGATGTTGCATGGATCAAAATTATCATTATCTCTCTCACACACAGGTCAACGTCATGCTGCACCCCCCAACACTGGGGGGGGAACACTCACAGGACCCGGATCTGCAGGAGACCGATCCCACCGGCAGCGACCACTCTCACCACTCTGCGGACGACCCCGACCGACCTGGCCCCTCTGGTGTCCAACCACCTGCAGCACCTGCGTCAGGTACAACCGTGCCAACCACCACCCCCACTCCTGCCACATCCCAGGAGACACCCAG
Source organism: Triturus cristatus (assembly GCF_964204655.1). Classification (NCBI taxonomy): domain Eukaryota; kingdom Metazoa; phylum Chordata; class Amphibia; order Caudata; family Salamandridae; genus Triturus; species Triturus cristatus. The sequence continues at coordinate 650,037,765 of NC_140581.1, forward strand.
GATCCCTGCCCCAACACCACAATGCAGCCAGGCTCGCCAGGAGGGACACGGTGTCCCGGGCACCCAGGCGGAGGCAGGCGACAACGCCAATGCCACCCCTCAGGGGTCCCGGAGACCCGATGTTCCCACAAGTGCAGGCCAGACGCAAGTGGGCAGGGGTGGTGGGAGTGGAGGACGGCAGAGGCGCGAGCCTGACCAGTTGGCTGGGGATCCGGTATTTTCCCATGTCCGTAACATCCTGGACTCATACCGGCAGGACACCACGGGCATGGCCCAGGTTGTGTCCGTCCTCGAGGGGATCAAGGTGCAGCAGGCCCAGCAACATGCGGAGCTAATAGCCTGTCTACAGCTACACCAACGGAGGATGGAGGACAGACAGGCTGAGCAAGTGACGGCGTCCCAGGGGATTCACGCTGAACTCCGTCGGATGGCCGACACCATGGCCGACCCTCCCTGTGCCAGAAGGCGGAGAACATCACCACCCACAGGAAGGGATCATGAGGAGGAGGAGGAAACATCCGACGGAGCATCCCAGACGTCGTCACGGCCTGCTGCTGAGGTTCCCCGCAGGAAGCCGGGTCGTCCACGGAAAGGACCGTGAGGGTGGCTGCTACATCACCATCTCCCAGGACACCTGGCCTGGCACCTGGCCCACTGGAGCAACAGCATCACAGCATCAAGAGACATTCTCTGCCACATGGCCCTGCTGGTCACTGGCTGACCAATGTTGACAAAGACTGTGGCATGGACTCTGAGGATTTCCAATGGCAAGGACACCAACTCCCCTACTGAACTTTGGATTCCCTAATCCCGGAAAGCCCCTCACTTTGTCCCCCCCCCCAATAATAAATCACACTATTAAGAGTAGATGCCTGCTGGTAGCATTATTACCTAACATGTGTCTTGTACAGTCTAAACATGCCTGAGTCATCTGTTCACTTCAACCATCCACACCCTGGGGCCTGAGTCTGGCACAGGACACATGGGTCACAGTTTATTAGGCAAGACAGACATGGAGCACCATACACACCCATGATGGTCAGAACCAGCTGAGGGGGTGGCCGAACAACCGTGCTGACAGACACATTGAGTACAGCAACAGTCATGCGCAGAGGTCAGGGATCCTGGCCCGTGTCCTGGGGGGCACCCAGGTATGTGTAGACAGGTGGCAGAACCATGTCCTGCAAGCTTGAGTCCGGTGGATGCAGAGAATGGGGTCATGGACAACGTTGGATGCATGGGGATGGCACATGTCACAATACCCACACAGTCATGGACATCATGCCCAATACACAGTCTCAGCACACACACACAGCTTGCATCTTGCCACTCGACACATTGACACATAGCCACAATCAGGGAATACCATGCCAGACATGCAGGATGCACCGTGCCAACACACCAGCACTGACTGAGAAGAGGCACCTTGGAGGCATAGGTACACCTTTATTAGTCATGTTTTTGGGATTGCAGAGGCAACTTGAAGTACACATGAACACATCATGTGGAGTAACATGTGGCTCCAACACTGGCACCCCCCTTCTGCAGCACAAATGCGTGATAGCCATGGAACTGGCACACAAGCGTCGGCTAACAGCTAAACACCCACAGCTGCTCACGGAGAGCCTGCCATACACCATACATCCGCTGATGTGGAAGTCCCACGCCATGTCAAGACAATGTTAACCGTATGTGTCCGAGGGCAGTGTCACACACATTGATGCCATCATCACAATCCACCATCCCATCACTGATGACTGACAACCAGGCAGCCCATCTATTCAGGTGTACCCAGCTGCATGTCGTGTCCCATGGGGATGCCACATGTCTGCAGAGGAACCAAACCCCGACCGGGGCAGTGTGCACACATCGTGAACAACTGCCACACCCAATACACCCCAGATGCATCCCTTACCCCATGGAGACTTCCAAACGTGTCCGTGCCTGTAACGCTGAGTCAGCCCACGATGTCATGTCCATGAGGAATAGCAGTGCCACAACAATGCAACCAGCAAACGGCATGCGCAGGTACCTGGGGAAGAGAGACACACAAGAAGTCAGCCACAAAAAGCACAGCCACTTGCATGTGCAGTTACTCGACACATGTATGGATGACAACATGCTAGGTCACAATTATGACTGGGGAAATACTACCATCACTGCCACCATCACTCCAGTGACACACCCACACACACCTCTGACCCACGTGCCATACATGCAGGTGGAGACACACATCACAACGCATGCCACACGGGGACCAATGCGTGCACACTCAGACCCTGGTACTCACCACTAAGCAAAGAAGTCGCGTATGAGCCGAGTCCGGATGTCCTCTTGCGGCTCCACATCCTCCACATCACTAGCCCCATTGCCAAGCCCTTCGTCCTCCACGGGTGGATGGTCCTCGTCATGTTGATTCAGGATGAGTGGCACAGCTCTTTCAACTGCCATGTTGTGCAGCATGCAGCAGACCATGAAGATCTTGCAGACCTTCGCCGGGGCATAAGGGAGTGCACCGCCGGTCTTGTGGAGGCACCGGAATCGGCTCTTCAGCATGCCAAACGTCCTCTCTATCACTCGCCTTGTCCGGCCATGGGCGGTGTTATAGCGGAGCTGGGCCGGCGTGATGGGGTTGCGGAGAGGTGTCAGCAGACAAGGCATGTTGGGATAGCCAGCGTCCCCTACATGGGAAGCACATGGACATCGTTAGAACTGGTGTAGCGGTCGTGCTGGTCGGCTATACAGAATACAGGACAGACAGACTGTACCCACCAACAACACATGCCCGTTCGTTGCGCAGCTGCATCATCATATCAGGCATCCCGCTACGCCTCATGATGTAGGCATCGTGTGCTGATCCTGGGAAACGAGCACAGACATGTGAAATCACCATATTGGACAGACACACCACAAGGGCATTGATGGAGTGGTAGTGCTTCCGATTGCGGTACGCCACCTCCCGTGCTTGTGGTGGTACCAAACCTACATGTGTCCCATCTATGGACCCAATGACATGGGGCATCCCTCCCAGGGCATAGAATCCACGCTTGACCTCAGTCATCTGTTCAGGGGTTGGGAACTTGATGAAGTCATCCAGGTGAATCAACATGGCCTCCAAGAAATCATGCAGCACACCGCTGAACATGCTCTGGGACATGCCACCAACATGAGCTATGGTATTTTGGAAGGTACCCGTGGCCAGAAAATGTAGGGCAGCCATTACCTTCAGCTGGGGTGTCAGTGCCGTAGGATACCTGTGCTGCGGTTGCAGGTGTGGTGCCAGTCTCGCCGTCAGCTCCAGAATCAACGGTTGGGTGAAGCGGTAGAGCCGGATCCTGTCATTCTCCTGCATGGTAGCCAAGTCTGGAATTCTTCGGGCAACAGGAGGCGCTCTGCAGTAATTTGGAAGTGACAAGGAAGAGTGAGTGCACTACGAGAACAACTCATGTCTACTGAGCACATGTAAATCTGGCAATACACACATGCCACATAGGGAGTCAGGCATGTGCGACATGCCCAGGACACGTATGGATGCAAGGTGACACTCCTTCCAAGACCCAGCTACACACGGTGATTGAGAACCTCCCCTTGCCACGCCATGGAAATAGCTGTGTCCCAGTGCAAGTGCACTGCCCGACGCAAGACAGGAGTGACATACACCCACACATCAGCAGAAGTGTGATGCCGATTGCAGAGACTGGTAGCGGAACACTGGAGCCACAGGTCACATGACATTACACTAGTCCAGCCCACACACCTTGCCATGAAGGTGCACATGTCATGACTCACCACACATTCCTTGTGAGTTTGCTGACATGGCCTTGTCACGCTACTCCGTGTCCCATGCAACATGTGCACCTCACATCCGATAACACATGTGGCATGGTGTTGGGAACAGTGTGCAATGACAATCTACACACAGCCACATGTTGGTTGCTGCAACGGCTGCAGCTTTTGAGGGTGCTACAACATCAACCTGATGTAAATCCCGGACACATATATGACATAGTCACATTGTGCACTGTGGGTAGTGACAAGTCATGTGTCATGACCCCTGTACCGGGCATCATGGGACACTTCCGTGTGTTGGTGTCCGTGCCATGCCAGTGACGCTCACCCCAAGTGCGCAGTCCCACATGCACACATGTCAAAGGAGTCAAGGGCATGCCTGGCACACATTGCACCCTCACACAGTACACATGTACACATCTCATCATACATCTGGTGCCTTCTCCACTCAGGAGGCATGTTCCACATCACAGCCTGTGACACCTGTGCCCCACACATGTAGTAATGCACAGACGATGCCTTGATGTCCATTCCTGGACAAGTATGTCCATCCATGGACAAGTATGTCCGCCCTATTCCTACATGTGTGTCGCCTATCACCACAGTGATGTGTAAAAACCGCCGTACTGCTGCTGAGAGGGCCTGTGCATGTTCCCAAATCACTGTGGGAGTGCTGCCGTATGTGCACCCATCGTGATGGCGAGCGTACAGGCATTTGTACGGTCCGTACCACTACGGGTACGCATACGCGTGCAGACCCATAGTGATAGGGCCGTACACACGCATCTACGCTCACTATCACTATGGGTCTGCACGCGTATGCGTACCCGTAGTGGTACGGACCGTACACTCGCATGTACGCTCACTATCACTAGGAGTACGCATACGCGTGCAGACCCATAGTGATATAGAGCGTACATGCGTGTGTACGGTCCGTAACACTACGGGTACGCATACGCGTGCAGACCCATAGTGATAGTGAGCGTACATGCGTGTGTACGGTCCGTACCACTACGGGTACGCATACGCGTGCAGACCTATAGTGATAGTGAGCGTAGATGCGTGTGTACGGCCCTATCACTATGGGTCTGCACGCGTATGCGTACCCGTAGTGGTATGGACCGTACACACGCATGTACGCTCACTATCACTATGGGTCTGCACGCGTATGCGTACCCGTAGTGGTACGGACCGTACACTCGCATGTACGCTCACTATCACTAGGAGTACGCATACGCGTGCAGACCCATAGTGATATAGAGCGTACATGCGTGTGTACGGTCCGTAACACTACGGGTACGCATACGCGTGCAGACCCATAGTGATAGAGAGCGTACATGCGTGTGTACGGTCCGTAACACTACGGGTACGCATACGCGTGCAGACCCATAGTGATGGAGAGCGTAGGCATGCATGTACGGGCCGTTGCCATGCATTTGGGGTGCCCTAGGGCCCCGAAACGCATCGTACCTGTGTGTGATGCTCCAAATTACATAGGGGACAAGTATTAAGGCCTACATGCATGCTGGTTGTCATGGAGACCAAGTTCAAAATTCGAAATTGTTCTGGAAGGTGCACAGCAGAAGTCAGTTGGAATTCTTCTACTTTGTTGCAATGTGTTTGTGGGGCTGACATCATGCAGGAGAATGAAACCGATAGAGAACCCACAGACTGCTAGGTTTGAAGGGATTGGTGGAAACATAGGATGCAAATGTGAGTGACCAATCACTCTGTACTCCTGTGCATGAGACTGGGCAGAAGGGCACATATAAGGCAGCCAGGTCCCATGAGGGGGCACTTGCCTGCACATCTTTGCATTCGTCGACCCAGCTGCTGCTACTGATTCCCTGGAACCATGTCAAGGGCTGTGGAGAGGACACAGCCATTCACCCTGGAGGAGAACATGGCTCTGCTGGATGTGATCCTCCCACAGTACTCCATGCTGTATGGGCGACCAGGGTATCAGGTGAGTGCATAGGCCACTGCCACAGACTGTCCCTATGTTGTGACTGTGACTTCTGCCATTGCGTCCAGGTGTAACACACATGCCATGTACTGTCGGGGGGGTCCCGGGGGGGGTGCCTGATGTCTCCCAGCAGTGCCCTGAGACAGGAGGGGTGGGGGCCTATCCCTCCCAGCAGTGCCCTGAGACAGGAGGGGTGGGGGCCTATCACTCACAGCAGTGCCCTGAGACAGGAGGGGTGGGGGCCTATCACTCACAGCAGTGCCCTGAGACAGGAGGGGTGGGGGCCTATCACTCACAGCAGTGCCCTGAGACAGGAGGGGTGGGGGCCTATCACTCACAGCAGTGCCCTGAGACAGGAGGGGTGGGGGCCTATCACTCACAGCAGTGCCCTGAGACAGGAGGGGTGGGGGCCTATCACTCACAGCAGTGCCCTGAGACAGGAGGGGTGGGGGCCTATCACTCACAGCAGTGCCCTGAGACAGGAGGGGTGGGTGTGATGCACAGTGTGAGCCTTGATCATTGATTGTGACATTGCCATCATTCCACCTGTGTACCCACTGTGGCACGTACTGCTTTTTCCCTCACCAGGGGATGATGTCCCTATGACAAAGGTGCAATGCGTTGGCTGCATGACATGCCTTGTTGTAACCAGCTAATTTGTACCCATATGTCTCTCTGTGACATGTGGCTGGTGTATTGATGTGGTGTCACTTGTTCCTCCTCACAGGTAGGCGCCACTGCCAAGGAGCAGATCTGGCTGACCGCCGTCAGTGCCGTGAGGGGTGTGGATGGTCGGAGGCGGAGCCTGCCCCAGGTGAGGAAACGCTGGCAGGATATCCGGTGCTGGACGCGGAGGATTGCACGGCTCCTGCTGGGGGACTCACCTGAGAGCCACAAGAACCGCGGCCGCCGCCGTCTGAGCCACCTCCACAGGCGTGTGCTGCCGGTGGTCTTTCCAGACCTGGAGAGGCGCTTACAGGCAATGCAGCAGCCGGAAGGGGGTAGGTACATGTGTGTTTGTTGTGTGTCACCGGCATTTGTAAGGGCACAGTAGCATGAATTCACTGGCAGGGTTTAAAGGTGCTGTGCAGATCCTGTTTGCCCCAGTATAGCGCTGTGCCCCTGCCACCCTTCCCCTCCTTGCAATGTGTTCCCTGGTCTGTGTGTAGTCACTCCTTCACAAGGTAATGTAGGCTGGCGCTTTGTCCACGAGAACAATGACTGTAGCATCATGTGTGGGGGTGGTGTGTAACAGGTTGTGGGACCTTGCCTGTGCACTGTCAAGTTCACTGCATGTGGGTTCCATGTCAGTTGGCACTGATGCTGACTCCAGACATGGGAGTTGGTCTCTCATGTGTCATGCCTTACAGCGCGCATGTCCTATGTAGTGGCCTGTGACATGATGTGCATGAGTGTGCGATACACATATTGCAGGGATGGTGACGTGTGTTGCAGTCATTACCATTCAGTAGCATGTAGTTGTGTGCCCACTACTGTCCCCTGGGGCAGCTCTTCCTCAGTGGTGTATGTGTCATCATAAACGTGGCCAATCTCAGTGTCTACAGCGTAGGTTGTGCTCTGTGCCATTGTCCCCTGTCACCATGTATATTGACGTGCTATTTTGTACAGGTGTCCACTGTGCAGCCTGACCTGATTGTCCTTCTTCATACTCACAGTTGCCAGTGCCTGTGTGTCTTGTTATACTCATCTGAGGATGGGCACTGGTACCTCATTATTTGTACAGGCGCACCTTGGCTGTTTGGCGTCCAATCTTGCTTTTTGCCTGCCCCTGTGTGTATCACCCAGACTATGAGATGTTGGTGCCACCTGTGTCTCAACAATTTGCCTCGTGTAGGGTCTTGTTGGGGCGGGCAATGCCTATGTGTCAAATCCTGATTTCCACTTGCTGGGTCTGGGCAGTGTGTGATGTGTCTGGACACACACGCAATGTGCAGTGACCGAGTCATGTTGGGCATGTTTTCAGCATTACCTATGCAGCATGTGTCTCAAGTTCATGGATATGGTCCCTGGTCATCGGTATTTTCGCCAACGCTGTGTGGTGCAGATGCAGTGCTGGATTGTCCCCAGGGCCTGGGTGCTATGTCAGACTCCGTTTCCTGTCTCTAGCTATTGTCTCATGCTCTCCATGGTATTTCAGTGGCATGGTGGCTCAACCAACTGTGTGTTTCATGCCCTACATCGGTACCCTGTTCAGTAGATGTTAGGGATCTTCCTTTTCAGGCTATGCAATGTTACCTATGTAGATTGGACTCATGTGACAGATGTGTACAGGTGTCTGATTAATTTCTGTCTCTCCACCCTGCCCACAGCATCGTCGGGGGACACAGAGGGAGACATGGACACAGACCAGGCGGAGGGACCGAGCACCAGTGCCAGCCGTGACATCGGGTCTGGCACATCGAGTGGGACAGAGGCGGAGGAGAGTGTGGCCGAGGACCTGTCGACTGGCACATCAGACTACGAAGCTGACAGGTCCGAGGTGGATGTCTCCGAGTGGGCGGAGGCTGCACCAGCAGCTGACAGCGGAACAACACCTCGCACCGCCCCCTCAGTTTCCATCAGCCGCCTCCCACTTGCTCGTGTCCCTTCCCAGCGTGCCCGGTCACAGCATGTCTCCTTCCTGCCAGGCACCGCACCCCCTGCCCCTGTCTCCACTGCTGCCGCCAATGCAGAGTCTGTGGACATCCAGCGGCAACTGCAGGTTGGTCAGGCTGCGATCCTTAATGTCCTCCATGCCCACGGCAAAACCCTCACCAACATCGAGGCTTTCTTGGAGGGCATTCATTCATCGCAGGCTGACCAACGCAACTTGCTGAGGTCCATAGACTCCACACTGACTGCAGCAGTGGGTCTCCTGCAGCGCGACCTCCCCCCACCTACCCCTGCCCCATCCACACTTCCCACTCCCATGCCTGTCCCACGTACACCCAGACGTCGGCATGCACCCACATCAACGGACACGGGCACAACACCAGCAGGGAAGGTCCACCGCACTCCTCCTGACACGCACACATAGGGTGAGGTAGGCACACCCACTGGGTCGGGGGGCAAACGTGTGACACGCAGCCCTAGTGGGAGTCCACATTCCACCCAGTCCACTCCCTCCAAATCCCCTCCCCTCAGCTCTCCTGGCCACATCTCCCCAAGGACTCCTTCATGGCAGCTCTGTCCCTGAGCCCCACGGTTACACCACCACGCAAGCGGTCAAGGAGGTCCCCGGTCAGGGTGGTTGAGTCTCCCCCCCTGTCTCCACCCTCCCCCAGTGGCGCTGCGACCCATCCCTCTGACCCCCCCCTCCTTGGGGCCTGAGGTCCCTTCGGGTGCAGGGGACTCCCTGGAGGACCTTGCAAAGGTGTGTAGTGCCATCCTGGCCTCCGCCTTTGGCCCTGCCCCACCCCCTGTGGTGGAGTCCTCCATCCCTGCACCCACAACGCCGCCCCTTTGCCCTGATGTCCCTGCGGTGCCTGTTGCTTCCCCCCCCCTGATGCCCTCACCAGTGTGGAAGACGATGCCATTTGACTGTGCAGGCAAGGTAGGGAACACGCATCCCACTGTGTCCCCCATCCAGCTGAGAATCATTGACTGCCCTATGGGCTTTGTGAAGATTGTACTGCCTGCGATCCACGGACATTGTGCTCATGCTGAATAAAGCTTAATTTTGTTTTCATTATCACACTACTGCTATGCTGGTATTGGTGTTGGTGGGGCTGCTACATGGTTTTGGGTGGTGTGTAAGGGTTTGGGTGTGTGGGATGTGTAGTAGTGTACTGCTCATTGGTGGGACCCTGGGATCTGTGTGCCATCACAAGGTATTGGCTAACTTTCTTTGTTCATGTAAGCAGTTACTGCATGGTGCACTTGTCCCAGGGTGTATTCCTTCCTCTGTGTACCCAGCTTTCTTCCCTGCAGGGTGTTCCCAATGTTTAGCGCAGAGCTGTGTCTACATGAGCTGTGTGTGTGACGGAGCCCTTCTACTTTGGCCATGCATGCAGGGCCATGTGTCCACCTGCAACAATCGTGGCATCCTTGTAGATCACTGTACTTGTGTGTGGAGTCTGTTGACATGAGTTCATGGGGACATGTTCCCTTGTAGCCAGTATGCATGTGGATAATTCTGGCCTCACACACATGTGTTAAACCCCTCCTGTCTCAGGGCACTGCTGGGAGGACTCCACACCCACCCCTCCTGTCTCAGGGCACTGCTGGGAGGACTCTGCACACACCCCTCCTGTCTCAGGGCACTGCTGGGAGGACTCTGCACACACCCCTCCTGTCTCAGGGCACTGCTGGGAGTGATAGGCACCCACCCCTCCTGTCTCAGGGCACTGCTGGGAGTGATAGGCACCCACCCCTCCTGTCTCAGGGCACTGCTGGGAGGACTCCACACCCACCCCTCCTGTCTCAGGGCACTGCTGGGAGGACTCTGCACCCACCCCTCCTGTCTCAGGGCACTGCTGGGAGGACTCTGCACACACCCCTCCTGTCTCAGGGCACTGCTGGGAGTGATAGGCACCCACCCCTCCTGTCTCAGGGCACTGCTGGGAGGACTCCACACCCACCCCTCCTGTCTCAGGGCACTGCTGGGAGGACTCTGCACACACCCCTCCTGTCTCAGGGCACTGCTGGGAGGACTCTGCACCCACCCCTCCTGTCTCAGGGCACTGCTGGGAGTGATAGGCACCCACCCCTCCTGTTTCAGGGCACTGCTGGGAGGACTCCACACCCACCCCTCCTGTCTCAGGGCACTGCTGGGAGGACTCTGCACACACCCCTCCTGTCTCAGGGCACTGCTGGGAGGACTCTGCACACACCCCTCCTGTCTCAGGGCACTGCTGGGAGGACTCTGCACCCACCCCTCCTGTCTCAGGGCACTGCTGGGAGTGATAGGCACCCACCCCTCCTGTCTCAGGGCACTGCTGGGAGGACTCTGCACACACCCCTCCTGTCTCTGGGCACTGCTGGGAGGACTCTGCACCCACCCTTCCTGTCTCTGGGCACTGCTGGAAGTGGTAGGCACACACCCCTCCTGTCTCTGGGCACTGCTGGGAGGACTCTGCACCCACCCCTCCTGTCTCAGGGCACTGCTGGGAGGACTCTGCACCCACCCCTCCTGTCTCAGGGCACTGCTGGGAGTGATAGGCATCCACCCCTCCTGTCTCAGGGCACTGCTGGGAGGACTCTGCACACACCCCTCCTGTCTCAGGGCACTGCTGGGTGGACTCTGCACACACACCTCCGATTTCAGGATATGTACGCTTGGAACATACACGGTGGGGGTACGCTCAATGCATTCGAGGTGAGGGTACGAGTCTACTTACACTGGTGTGGTGGGGGTACGCTCCATGCATACGCGGGTGGGGGTACGGGTCGTACTTACACTGTTGGGCTGGGGGGTACGCTCCATGCATACGCGGGTGGGGGTACGGGTCGTACTTACACTGTTGGGCTGGGGGGTACGCTCCATGCATACGCGGGTGGGGGTACGGGTCGTACTTACACTGTTGGGCTGGGGGGTACGCTCCATGCATACGCGGGTGGGGGTACGGGTCGTACTTACACTGTTGGGCTGGGGGGTACGCTCCTTGCATACGCGGGTGAGGGTTCGAGTCGTACTTACACTGTTGGGCTGGGGGGTACGCTCCTTGCATACGCGGGTGAGGGTTCGAGTCGTACTTACACTGTTGGCATGGGGGGTACGCTCCATGCATACGCGGGTGGGGGTACGGGTCGTACTTACACTGTTGGGCTGGGGGGTACGCTCCTTGCATACGCGGGTGAGGGTTCGAGTCGTACTTACACTGTTGGCATGGGGGGTACGCTCCATGCATACGCGGGTGGGGGTACGGGTCGTACTTACACTGTTGGGCTGGGGGGTACGCTCCATGCATACGCGGCTGGGGGTACGGGTCGTACTTACACTGTTGGGCTGGGGGGTACGCTCCATGCATACGCGGGTGGGGGTACGGGTCGTACTTACACTGTTGGGCTGGGGGGTACGCTCCTTGCATACGCGGGTGAGGGTTCGAGTCGTACTTACACTGTTGGGCTGGGGGGTACGCTCCTTGCATACGCGGGTGAGGGTTCGAGTCGTACTTACACTGTTGGCATGGGGGTACGCTCCATGCATACGCGGGTGGGGGTACGGGTCGTACTTACACTGTTGGGCTGGGGGGTACGCTCCTTGCATACGCGGGTGAGGGTTCGAGTCGTACTTACACTGTTGGCATGGGGGTACGCTCCATGCATACGCGGGTGGGGGTACGGGTCGTACTTACACTGTTGGGCTGGGGGGTACGCTCCATGCATACGCGGGTGGGGGTACGGGTCGTACTTACACTGTTGGGCTGGGGGGTACGCTCCTTGCATACGGGGTGGGGGTACGGGTCGTACTTACACTGTTGGGCTGGGGGGTACGCTCCTTGCATACGCGGGTGAGGGTTCGAGTCGTACTTACACTGTTGGCATGGGGGGTACGCTCCATGCATACGCGGGTGGGGGTACGGGTCGTACTTACACTGTTGGCATGGGGGGTACGCTCCATGCATACGCGGGTGGGGGTACGGGTCGTACTTACACTGTTGGGCTGGGGGGTACGCTCCTTGCATACGGGGTGGGGGTAGGGTCCGTACATATCCGTCCCCACGCTATGTGATGTTTGTGCGGCCCGTACCCAGGCCTTTGCCACGTGGGTGCGATCCGTCCCGCCATTGTTGGGGTGACGTGTGTGGGCGTGGTCCGACTCGTACCCACGCTCTTCAGGCGTGGGTACGGGACGTACCTGTCTGGTTGTGTTGCCGGTTCGCGTGGTGACAGACTTCCGTTGTGGCGGTCGCTGGCTTATCAGGACACGCCCCCACCCCCTCGTGGTGACCAGGGCATGGGAGTCAGGTATGTCCAGGCCATGTGTGGTGTGTGACTTATGTGGTTGTTTTGTGGCCTGCCCTGGTCGTGCCACCCCCACCCCACCCCACTTTCCCCCCTCCCTTAGTTATTCTGACCTTCTGCGGCGTCTGCGTCGTAACCTATAGAGGAGGTTTACTGCTATGAGGGCAGGGATGACTCGTAGGTTCGGGTCCATGTCTGTCCGTCGCGTACTGGTACTCCTTGCTCGCGTCGTCCTGTCGCGTACGGGTCCTCCTTGATCGCGTCGTCCTGTCGCGTACGGGTCCTCCTTGGTGGCGTCGTCCTGTGTGTCCGTCACGTACTGGTCCTCCTTGTTCGCGTCGTCGTCTGTCCGTCGCGTACTGGTGGTCCTTGTTCGCGTCGTCCTGATTTCCCGGCAGTTTTTGGCTGCCGCAAAATATTCACCGTGCGGGATGACGTCGGTGCGAATCGTGATTCCTGGGTCGTGAATGGCTGGCTGCGAGCGTCCCGATGTCAGGTCGGCGCTTTCCCAGGTCGCATTGGTAGGTGTTTTTTTGTTCGGTCGGGCTTTTTTACGATTCGTACGGTACTGGTGTACCCGTGCGAATCGTAATTCCTTGTTTGTGAAAATTGACGACCGGGTACGCGTCGGACGGAAATTATGCTCCGTCCGACGGTTCGTACCCGGTTTTTGCCGGATCGTGATCGGCACCTTTGTGTCTTACATTACTCATGTACCCAGATGTGATGCTAATTCCTCCCCACTATTCAAGCCTTTGGGAAACTTGGTTTGGCAATCGACTATGTACCGTGATTCCAATCTTCGCAACTTTCTCAGTCTGTCCCCACCTCTTACATTATCCGGTACGAGATCCAAACCATAAAATCTTAATAGATTTTGATTGCTAGAATGTTTCTCAGCGTAGTGTCTTGCTACAGGATATGCCGTGTCTTTGTTGGTGATTGCCCTTTGATGTTCTAATACCCTGATCTTTAATGGGTGTATGGTACTTCCTATGTACCATACATTGCAAGGACACACTAAGCAGTACACTACATAGGGGTTGCTACAGGTACTACATTTATTGATGATTCTTGTTACCTGTATTCCTGGTAAATCTCTAGAGAGAACTCTTCTACTATTGGAGCACACCTTACACTTTCCACAGGGAAAGAAACCTCTCATATCCTTAAGGGTTCTCACCCCGAGGGATTCTTTCTCTAAATGGCTGCGCACTAATTGATCTCTAAGAGATCTAGCCTTTCTGAATGTAACTAGTGGATATGCTGGAATATCCTCATTCAATACCGAATTAGTTTGCACAATGTGCCAGTTTTTTCTCAACATGCGTTTCAAATGATTAGCTTCTGCTGAGTAGGTAGTTATCATCCTAAATTTACCTTGATGGGTAATCCCTGACTCATTTGCTGACATCTGTTTACTGGCCAACAAATTCTTTCTGGGAATGCCTTTCACCTTATTCAGTGTGTTATGTAATAATGTGGGGTTATATCCCCTTTAGGCAAACCTCTGTATACATTCTTGTGCTGACACCTTGAAATCACATGGACGTGAACTGTTGCGTTTTAGACGAGTTCCCCATACGGGATACTTTGAATCAGTTTTGGTGGATGATTGCTTGTGGCAAACAGGGTGGAGTTTCCTGCGGTGTTTTTACGATGTAGTGTGGTGTGTAATTGTTCTTCTATTACAAATACTTTTAGATCCAGGTAGTCCACTGCCACTGGACTGACTACACCTGAGAATTGTAAATTTAGATGATTGTCATTCAAATTCCCAATAAAGCCATTAGCAGATTCAATACTGCCCTGCCACACTATGAATAAATCATCTATATAACGATACCATTCAACTACTCTTCCTGTTATGTTATGTTATGTTATGTTTCAGCTGGGGGGGACGCGTGCTAGACCTGTCAGCCCTTTGGGTGGTCCCTCCTCATCATTATTTATTTTGACCCACTTTTGCCTCAAACCCTGTTAGTATTTTTCCTTTTTGGGAACCACCGGACTTTTTAGTATTGATGCAGATTCAGGGAGCCATTTTATCTACCCCTGGAATTTCTGTCTGAGGGCCTGGAGCACAAAATGGAGGCCACCCATTGTCACCTGTGACATCACTGGAACCTACCAGCACCTTCCAGAACATTCCAGAACCCTATGACAGTGTGAGGCAGGTTTAGAATGTTGGGAAGCTAAGTCAGGGTTGGCAGTTGGAGCTGGCAGTTGGCACCTGACTGGTGAAGAGAGAGGAGCAGAAACCTGAAGGAGGAAGGAGTGAGGCAGCAGGGGTGGAAACTTGTGCCTGGAGTGGGGTCCATAAACCCACCCTTGATACTAGTCCCTACTGACTGAGCCCAGCCTGGAGCCCTGTGGGGGAGAAAGCAAGAGAAAACCATCTTAAGGACCTGGACAGCAGGAACAGGCCTTAAAAGTAAAGAACAGCAAGTTCCTGACCTGGTTACTGGTAACTTCTTGAAGTCCGACGTCGAGAAGCCTGGAGACCTGGAGCCCGAGGTGGAGAAGCGGCGCTGACTGGAAAGCAGACGTGGTACCCGGAGCCGCCAGAGAGCGAGAGAGGGCGCCGACGGAGGTCGTGGAGAGTACCAGAGGTCGAGGAGGAAGTCACCCGAGGTCGAGTGAGCGGCGTCGACGGGGGAGTGAAGTCCGCCCTCCGGAGTCGCCGGAGACCGAGGTGAAGCTTGCCGGAGGTCGGGAGTGGAGATCGCACTCCGGAGTCGCCGGAACCTGAAGAGAATCGTGCCGGAGGTCGGGAGTGGAGGTCGCACTCCGGAGTCGCCGGAACCCGAGGAAAGGAGCACCGGAGGTCGGGAGTGGAGATCGCACTCCGGAGCCGCCGGAAGTCGACATTGAGCCGAGGTCGCCCGACGTCATCGAACCGGAGCCGCCCGAAGTCGACATCGAGCCAAGACTGCCCGACGTCATCGAACCGGAGGTCGACATCGAGCCGAGGCCGCCGACATCGAACCGGAACCGCCTACCGGCGTCGACAAGAACTGTCATTGAGCTGAGGCCGCCGACATCGAACCGGAACCGCCTCACGGCGTCGACACGACTCCAGCGGCGTCAGAACTTCATAAAAAGGGCAGTAAGTGGAATAGAGGGCGCCTAAGGCCCTGTGAAGCCCTAAGAGACCATCCTAGAGGCTAGAGAGGTGCTGGAACCAGCTTGATAGTGCCAGGGGTGAGCTGAGACTAATACAGAGGGGTTGTGTAGTGTGGGAGAGCCAGATCTCTAGATTCCCCCTTGATCTACCTCAGTTTAGGCCTCAGCCTTGACCAAGCCAAGTAGTACATCCCTCAGGTCATCCAAAACTCTACAAGCTGGGATTGGGTCAAATCATCCCATAGTACCTCAGGAATGTGAACTGATTTTCAAGTGTCACTGTTGGCTTTTATTATTTATTGAGAGCACTGTATTTATTGTATTCATTCTATTTATGGCCTTACAGTATTTATTGCCTCACAGTATTTATTGTTTCACAGTATTTATTGTCGCACAGTATTTATTGTCTCGCAGTATTTATTGCCTTATAATATTTAATTGCCTTTCATGTAATGCACTTATATTTATGCCTTGATTATTTATGATCTACCTTATTTATTGAATCGTTAAGATAGTATTTATTTGACGTACCCTTCCACAGGAAAAGCCTTGTGTACTGTGATTGTATTATTATTTATTTAATCAGCAACTAAGAGAAAAGAAGATAAAGAGATATATTTTCAGTATAATTTTTAAGGTGTAGTGTCGTTTTTGGAACGGATGCACGCATGGTTATTGTGTGGGTATGACGTATGCTTAGCACGGTGCCTGATCCCTGACCACTCGAGCCAAGCTACCACAGTGTATGTCTGGGAGAACACTACCACCCTTCCGGTGTGGGAGTGGGTTTTCTAACAGCCATGTTCGTATGTTTTTGGCACCTGCTCCTTGCACCAGCCCACGAACAAGTTCGCATAGCTGGGGGCGAAGCAGGTGCCCATCGCTGTACCTGACACTTGCTTGAAGTAGCTGTCCTCGAACAAGGATATATTGTTCATCAAACAGAATTCCGTGAATTGTAAAATCATGTCATTGTGTGCAGCAAACCTAAGCTGTCTTCTGCTTAGAAAGTGCTGTAGTGCTTTTAAACTGTCATGATGACTGATACAGGTGAGTACTTATTTCCTTTGCGACTGGAGGGAGTTGGAGCGTTGATATATATATATATATATATATATATGTATATATATTTGTATATATATATATATATATACATATATATGTCTATTGTGGGAGGGAAGCAATGTAATTAACTTCACCAAATCACTATTTAACGTTGAATCTGACCCCGGCGTGTCATGGGATCAAGACCGTGGTAACGCGGTCGAAACGCGTAATGCTGGGCACTTGCCACATTATTATTTTTGGATGCCATAAATCAAATAAAGCACACCATTGAACTGCACGCTGTGGTCCGTACCTGATTGCCGCAGCCGAGGAGTTGGTGTGGTCAGGATTGTAGTTTCCTCATCAATATTTCGCGAATAATGGCTGTCTTCGTGCATGCGGACCCTCCCTTCAACCTGTGGCTGACCGGTCCGCAGCCAACATCGCGGACGCGATCGCTGCTCAACCCGGAAGGAGTATTTTCAGCGTCAGCCCCACGCAGTCGTGATTGGAAAGAAGCAGAAAACCGCGGTTCCCGTAGGAGTTTCGGTGGTTCAGAGGTGTCGGAGGACGCCAAAGAGCTAGTCGTTCTCCAATGTGGTAAGCGGCACGAGCACTTTCATAAAGACATTTGCGGGTAGAAGGGATTGTGCTTACACTTG
Organism: Triturus cristatus; assembly: GCF_964204655.1. Lineage (NCBI taxonomy): Eukaryota > Metazoa > Chordata > Amphibia > Caudata > Salamandridae > Triturus > Triturus cristatus. The sequence continues at coordinate 650,055,261 of NC_140581.1, forward strand.
AGTGCCTGCCTAATCAATTTCAAGCAGACACTAACGTGCACTAATATAAAGCAACAGATTATGGCATCTCCAGCAGACACGCTACGGGACCTGGGAGGCCATAGCTGATGCCTTGTTTTTAAATCTACCAGAAATTGAGGATGAGCAAACAGGACAAATTAACGGCAACAATGTTAATAAAGATGTCAGAACTTTACTCAAAACCCTGCATAAAATGCTCCATACAGAGCTTACAAAATGGTGGGAGAAAAAATCCTTAGAAAAATATAAAGAGGTTGGCCGAATACCACGTGGCTTGAGAATTCTTTTAGCGCCATCATTCGAAAACCCTAATCCCCTTATGCTAAAGGAACGGGCTACCAACAACCTCGAAGCCTCTATGAATATGGTTTCCATTTTAATTATATATGCGGAAATCGATAGAATTGAAATCCTAAAAGAAATCAACAAAATCAATCTGACATTGGAAGCGCATGAGCAAAAGGAATTAATTAAGAAGGGCAGAGATGAAATCGATGTACGCTTAAAAAAGCATGAGGAAACAATAAAGGCAAGAAAAGTGTTTAAATTTGCCCGAGATTAACGGGACACTGAAACGGGCAGAGTGTTTTTCATTTTCGAGAAAATTCGACACTGTCAAAAGGCAAGCACTTGCATCTAAATCTGCCGACATGTCAGCACCTAGACAATCAGACACAGAATCATCCAACGCAGAGTTAAGCTCAGCAGGTAGCAGCATTGATTCGGACAGCAGCAGAGCTATCAACCAACAGGCACAGCTGCCGACAAATTTCTCACCTTCTGAAGAATTGGGTTTTTTAATCAAAGATCGCCGCCAAACATTGCAGCCACGCAATCCAGTGAAGAAAACCGAAGAAGGAGGAACAAGCGCCGGAAACAAAGGCACAAACACAAGAGGCAACAGCAACAAGGGGTGTGATCAAAAAAGTGGCCTCAGCAATAAATAATTGCGACAATACTGTGATTAACCTCTCGGATATCGACCTAACAGCTGCAGAATCATAACTACTCTCATTAGGACTATCCTTCTGCCTTACAAATGGTTTAAAATACGTACAAATTCGAGTGGATGTTTTCAAATTCATTCGCAAGCTAAAGCTTTTAAAACATTTCAAACTTAACAAAGCAGCAGAAGTTGCCTCTCTAAGAGCACAACATAAAACTGGCTTGGCTCTTCAAATGTCAGATGTCAATATATTAAGATCTATGCATGCATTGGCCGGTGATGAAGACAATACCATAGAATCTACACAAGAGCAAAATGGGTATTCAAGACAATAGCCCTTCACTGAGCCCCTTCTGCCCACCGTCAACGTTTATCCCCCTAATGTCTAAAGACGCGATCGCCACATTTGGTGACTGCGTCATAGAAGACCTAAAGAAATTAAATCAAAATGCATTATGTAAACAAAAAAACAGAAAGTACTGCGAAGTACAGTATACCAATTTTATGCGCAAACTACAAAAAAACAATAATGTGATCATCATGAAGGGGGCAACATTGTGTTAGGGCCGAGGACCCCTTTATTTGGAGGAAGCACAACGTCACCTTAATGACATATCCTGTTATAGGATAGCCACTTTTCAGGATCTCAAAACAACTAAAGATGCAATATTCAAGGAACTAGCTCAATGGAAACTAATGTGAATACTCAGCAAAAATGAACATTGTTTTTTTTTTAAAATGACCACCCCACAACACCTGTACTGTATTTTATTCCCAAAATCCACAAGAAGGTTACACCAGTTCCTGGTAGACCAATAATATCGGCCCAAAAAAAACCGATGTCAAAATATTTGGACTACTTGTTACAAGGGTCTCCAAACGTTCATGGATTCTAATGTGGGCGCATAAAATACTACAGTAGTTACTTTCAAGCATTGATTACTATATATGTTTTGCCTTTGTTTGATGAGAATCTACTCTAGGGCAGGGCAATACTAGGTAGCAGCCTAGTGCATCACCAGCCAATGGATAGCTGATTACCCATTTAAGTATTAAATGTATCCTTTTTCAAAGGAAGAAGGTTGCAAACTATCACTTCTCCTATAGTGGGAAAATCCTCGCACCTGTTATGTGTAACCTTATTCTTTAAATATTCATAGGATGTCTTAATGTCTTATTCATACGAGACTATTGTCTTTGTTACTACGCAGTGTACTTCCATTTGAGTGTGTTGTGTTCTCTTTTTCTTTTATTGCCATAATCTCTACTTCCTATTAGTTATATTTTGAAGATGCACATTTTGAGTGTGCTATGTTAGGTTTCATGCAGATTTTCTTCTTGGCTCGAATGCACCTTTTATGCTATTGTAGTCACTGAAATGTTTAATCCAGCCTTCATAGTTTGATTAAGGCTGGTATGGTTCACAGGTCCAGTTGGATAGACCTTTACTGAGCCTAATAAAAGGCATATTATTAAATATTACTTTGTGGTAACATTCCCTCTTTTACATGTATTCTACTTTAATCATATGGCCTCATAGCAAACGTTACAGCTCGTCCTCTGCAATCAGTCCATAACAGTATCACACTCAAATGATCTCTGCAAGCTACTAAACATTTGTACCACAAACTCAAACTACTGACGTTGTATATTTAATGTATCTAAACAAATATCTCAGTTCAACCTCTGCATAACCTTCATATACAGAACCACTGACATTCCACCAAACAGTGATACAACCCCTTCCCGTAGGGAAAACTGCAACCCCCTTATCATCCTCATTGCAGCAACCACTGACTGATGGTTGATCTCCTAAAACATGAATTTGCCGCTTTCTGCGACATAACTTCGTCCCGATTTTCCTAAAGACAATAAACTTATTTTTCTGGTATGCAATTAACCATTCTCATGTGCTCATTTCCTGTTTTGTCACTAACGTGATCCCTTTCCCGTCACTGAAATGAGCGACGACTATAGTATTTATTAACACACCATAGACCCTCCCCGGCAGGACATTTATATCATGCACAGTTGGATTTCATTGGAAGGCCTGTAGCATATTTTACTGGCAATGTCTGCTCGGAGTTTCTGATCCGCTGTAGCATAGTTCCATATTAAATGCGTCATTCGGAGAGTGCAAACATTTTTGTTCTAGCATGCCTGCAATTAGTCACTGATGATATACGTAATCATGTGGAGGCAGATTTCACTGCACACTCAGTGCTGCATGTACCTAAGTTTGTCACCATTAAATATAGACTCAGCACACAAGACGACGGATGTGTATTACCAGACTCACTTTCAAGCATGTCATTGTAGCAAAAAGTTGAAAACGGGTTTCAAAGGAGAGATAACGATGCATTCCATTTCAGATTTGGCACAGAGGGACATAAAGCAGCCAATTCAGTCGACCTGATACAAAGCGTCTATTTTTGCCCGCTGCACATTTCATCTGGGAACATTTACCGCCCTGGCTCTTTGAGGACGGAAGAGATCTGCATTGTGATAAACCCTCACAGGTGCTTCACAGAAGGTGTCCCTACTGAGATGTCTGGAAAGTATACCAGAATATGTTGAACCTAATAAAGGCAATGTGGCGCACAAATACATATGTGCATTAGCAAGCCTACGTGATGTGTCTGCACAAAAATGAGTTTCAGGTGGGCTCTGAGAAGAGAAGAAATAAGAAGCCCAGATCTGTGTCAAGGAGCAAGGGTTATGCAACTGGTGAAGGTGTGAGGGAAAGCATATGGGCCTGGTAACAAATGGCCCGTTATATTGTAACTGTGCAGAGATCAGAATTATGAGTGGTGCGCTGCTTACCGTACTTGGGGGCATATTTACAACGAGGCGATAAAAAATTATCGCCGCTTTAGCGGCCGTTTTCGGCCGAAAAGCGGCGATAAGTTTATCGCTATATTAGCAAGGTCACGCTAACGTGTGAAACCTTGCTTTATCGTGGGGATTTCTAACGCCCAGCTTTGCATCTCTAATGAGATGCAAAGTGGGCGTTCCTGACCTGACATGATAGGAGAAATGTCACTAAGCGACATTTCTCCTATCATCAAGCCCCACGCTATGAAGCATAGCGTCAGGAAAAGTAGCGATAACACCTGTTATCGCTACTTTCCTAACACCTGCTTCAGGACTGACTGAGCCATGATATCCTATGGAAGGTGGATATCATGGATAAGTTTGTGAGTCCTTATAAACTAGCTAACGTGAGATTATAGCTGGGTTTCCAGCAATAATCTCACGTTAGCCAGTTAGCGCTAGGATTTTTATCGCCGATGAGATAAGCGTTGCTAATAGCACACTATCTCAGCGATAAAAATCGGCGCTAGCCGGCGATAATTATCCGAACGCTAAGTGCGCTCAGCGATAATTATCGCCGGTTGTTGTTGATATGCCCCCTGGTAACTAATGGCAGCGATAAAGTTTGAATCTTCCTTAAATTTGTCAGGTCAAATATTTGGAAATTTTACAAGGGAAAAAGGCCAGTATTTACCATGCAATGCGTATTTTGGTGCAGTAAGCACCAAACTCCACTTGATATACCCCAAAAAGTAAGATTAGGTGATAACTCACTCCATAAATTCCAAACACCTCAGTTTAGGATTTTATTGAGTGACATAATTATTGCATCCAATATGGGCCACTAGTCACAAAGCCATTTGTATTAAGGCTGCATGCTCACACAGTAAAGATGCTGCTATTATATCATAGATACCATTAAATCATGTTACTGGGCTATGTCTGACAATACCCATACTGATATGCTCTAACACAAGCTACCAGTATGGCAACCATTTTTGAGGGTGAAATCTCAGCCTGCCTAAATAAGGCAGTCAAGCAATTTTAAGAAAGGATTCATGGCACAAAGGAATACAATTTAAAGAAATATACAATGATGCCAAATTAGCAGCATGTGGGAGTGAATGAGTGTGAGTGGTCATATGCCTCTGACCATGTCATGAGCACCCCTGATTTGAAAACCCTCATCTGACTCCCCTATGGAGCAAGAATGCAGCTGAAAATCGCATGCATAACCCACAAAGCCCTACACTTCAACACCTCAAGTTACCTAGCTCAGAAGCTTGAACTCTCTGGGGGCTCCATATCTTCTAGAAGCTCCTGCACTTTACAGCTGAAACCTCAGAGATTTTCAAAAAAGGAAACCTACGAGGAGGAGCCTAGCGCGTGACCAAGATGGCCGCGTGAGCTCAGAGCTCCTGAGACCCTCGCTCCCTCCGGCAAATATCCTGTGAAGAATCCTGCCTTTAACACCCGGAACATTGGAGGCGAGCCGTTGCTGAGGTGATTGTCGCTGTCCGGACTGAAATCGCTTACCGGAGGCCGAAGTTGTGCCACATGGAAGTTTGCGGCCTACTCCCCGGAAGATGCCCGGGGCTTGCACTGGCACGGTGCCCGAGCACTAATTGAACAACAGCGGCCGTGTGAGGGGCGAGCCATCGGAAGGACGGTGTCATCACTTTCGCTTTCGCTTTCCTGATTTCATCGCGCCCTGGCCTGGGAGTGAGCCGCGCCGTTCACTTGTTGCATTGTCTTCTCTGGATGGGCAAGGGGACTGTTTTCGGCAGCAGATCACGATGTCAGCCAAATCGGAAGCCGAAAAACAGAAGCCCAAGAACACCAGGCGGGGAGGATACACCCAAACCAACAACATGGATCGGTATGCCCAGCAGAAGGAGTCACCGGGCGGATCGGGTCGGCCACTGGAAGCCCTGAAAGATGGTTTGCCCCCGCTACGGAACCAACCCTGCAGGATGTCATGGGGGTCATCGAGGGGATGCGGGCCTCTATCGGGCGGCAATTCGAGACCCTGGCACATAAAGTGGACACAATCTCGATTGACGTCAACTTGATTCGGGCAGATTTGGGGAAAACCAATGAACGGGTCCAATCCTTGGACCTTAAAACCTCTGGCCTCCTGGGTGATGTCTCTGACCTGCAGCTGGAAGTCCGAAATTTGAGGTCCGCAAGCGACCTCTTTGCCCGACGGCTGGAGGACTTTGAAGGCCGGGCATGGCGCAATAACGTGCGCATTATTGGGGTCCCGGAAAACTCGGAGGAACAGTCGGTGGACCTGTTCGTGGAGGACTTGGTGGTAAACCATCTGGCGCCCAAAGGCCTCAGTAAGTTCTTTACTGTTGAACGGGCCCACAGAGTCCCTGGTGGGAGGCCCAAGGTGGGGGCCCCTCCGAGACCGATTGTCGCCAGGATCTTTAATTTCAGGGACCGCGACGCCATTCTACAAGCATCACGAGTGTCCGGCCCGATGAATTTCCAGAACACCACAGTGAGTTTTAATCCTGACTTTACCCAGGCGGTGCAGAAGCAAAGGCAGAGCTTCCTATCGGTTAAGAGAAGGCTCAGAGGGATGGAACTGAAATACGCCATGCTCTTCCCGGCCAGATTGCGTGTGGTGTATGAAGAGCGGACTTTCTTTTTTGAATCACCGGACATGGTCGGAGACTGGCTGGATACATTGCCCCAACGACGGGCTGGCCGGGAGCATGCTGGTGTAGCAGAAGGTGGCGGTGATGAACATGAGTGAGGACTCTGGTGCTAGATCATTTTGACTTTGCCCAGGACAGTGAATCACAGTTTTCGGTCTCTCCGGGAGGGTAGTAACCCGGGGGGCGGTGGGGGTATGAAGGGAGCTTTTTCCTCCTCTGGGGTTCTTTTTGTAGACTAGTTTTAGAATAGGGCGACAGGCACACTGCAAGTTGGGGGGGCTTTTCAAGCTTACGCAGGGGGGCAGGGTGGGGGGTGGAATGGGGTTGTTGAGGTGGTTGTTGTTGGTTTTTGTTTAGCAAGGCGTAGTGATGCAAGCTTCTGTAGCTCAAGTGCAGTTCTTCGGGGGGGTGGTGGTCTCCTTACATTTCGGGATGGGGGTAGGGGCTTAAAGATACTCAGTTGGAATGTTAACGGCTTAGGGGATCGTATTTAGCGAGGGATCGTCCTGCAATTTCTGAAGCGATGCTCCCCTGATATAGTTTTATTGCAAGAGACGCACTTGATAGGTAACACGTGCTACGCACTCAACAGGAAGGGCTATAAATTCGTTGCGCACTCGGGGTTCTCCTCGGGCTCCAGAGGGGCTGGAATACTTGTTAGGGCCTCACTGCCGTTTGAGGTTGACTCCACTACTGTTGATGAAAGGGGGCGATTTGCGGCTGTGGCGGGGAGGTGGGAGGGCAGGACGCTGGTCCTGGTTTCTGTTTATGTCCCTCCTGCGCTGCAGCCCTCCACATTTGAGGACCTGGGGAGGGCTCTGCTGGATCTCCCAGAAGGGATGTTGGTGGTGGGTGGCGATTTTAATGCGGTTGGTTCCGGATTACTTGATAGACACCCGCCAAGAAGCTCTGGGGGAGCACAGAAATGGCTTACAGATTTCGTGGATACCCTTGGTCTGGTTGACTGTTGGAGACTGCTGCATCCCACTCAGCGGCAGTACACCTTCCACTCAGGGGCGCATGGCAGTCTCTCTAGAATTGATTATGTACTTACTTTGGCTGCACACGCCTCCTTTGTGTCTGAGGCTAGGCACATGGCTAGGGGTATTTCTGACCATTCGCCGGTGTGGATCTGTATGGATGTTGGTCGAGAGGTGGTGGGCAGGGTGGCTCCGATTAACCCCTGGTATCTCCATGACCCTAGGACCCGTAGCGCTGTGCTGAAGGCGGTCGATCTCTACTTCCAGGAAAACCTAGGCTCGGTCACGTCGGCGGTATCTTTGTGGGAAGCGTTTAAAACTGTGCTGAGAGGAGAGGCCCTTTCCTTGATAGCGGCAGCCAAACGTCGGAGGGATGCGGAGGTCGCACAGATTGAGGCTGAGATAGCGGCTGTAGAGTTGGTCTTGGAGGAGGAGGTTACGGCGGCAACGCTGCATAAATTGAGCCTTAAGCAGTCGGAGTATAAGGCCCTGGTGACGAACGCGGCCAAAGCCCTGAGTAGGGAGCAGCAGGGGCGACTGTACGATGTTGGGGACAAGGCCGGGAAATTAATAGCGTGGCTGGATAAAAAAGAGCGGGTTAATCGTGTGGTGCCAGAACTTGTTACAGAGGGTGGCGTTAGTGTCACTGAGCCGGATGGCATAGTCCAGTGCTTTGCAGATTACTTCCGCGCGGTCTACACCTCGGTGTCGGACAGGCCGGTGGAGGACTCGTGTGAACTTCTGCGTGATCTGGCTCTGCCTTGCCTCTCTGACATAGACAGGGAAGATCTAGATGGTGACATCACAGCGGACGAAGTCGCGGGTGCTATCCGTTCACTGCGCCCGGGCAAGGCCTCGGGCCCGAATGGTCTGCCAATTGAGTTCTATAAACTCTGGCCGGACAAGATTGCTCCACATCTGCGAGCTATGTTTGTAGAGGCGCGGGAGATGGGATGCCTTCCATTCGACCAACGCCTGGCGACAATTGTGGTCATACACAAAGATGCCTCCTAGGTCTAACCACTGCAGGTGGTGTTGATGCTGGTGAGGCTAGCAGTAGTGGCGAGGCTGTCTGTGGTGGCGAGGCTGGCTGTGGTGGTGAGGCCGGCTGTGGTGGTGAGGCTGGCTGTGGTGGTGTTGTGTGCCCTGCACTCGTATTGAACTTCTCTGTGATGTCCTTCCGGGCTGCCCTCTCTCCCTTGTCCTGAGCAATCCTGCGCGATGACTCGCCTGTGGACAGAAATTGTACATTAGCTCAGTGTACCTGCAGCCCTGCATTCCAAAAATTAATATACATTTCTGCCACACTAGCTCATTGTCCTCTGCCAGCTTATCGCTGATGTGTGTCACATGCCTTGTTGTTCAGTGCGATTCCTGTCATAATAGGGGTTTCACTGACTACATCTCCCATAATGCATTGCTGGTCTGAACAAAAACCTGTACTGGAGTCGGATTCACATAGCCCAATTGGGGATTTGGGATAGGGGAAGGAGGGGCACAATACTGTGCATGCTTCTTACCTTGTTTGGAAGCAGCTCTAGCAGAGCTGTCTGCATCCCCGATCCCACAGACACTTTCTGGCTCTATCGTGGTCTCCCCGAGCTGCTCAAGTTCAGTCAGGGCAAGTGCCCTGTTCCTTCCTCCTCCTGTCTTGCTGGCTTGTTTTTTAAGATCAGCCATTTTCCTCTTGGTGATGATCCTGATATCATTCCACCGCTTCTTGAGCACATCAATGTCCCGGGAGGTCACTCCAATGGCATTCACCTGAGACTGGATTCCTAGCCAGATTTTTCTTTTTTCTGAATCTGCAACTTGCAGGGACTGCTTTCCAAACAGCTTTGTGTGCTGCTTCACTACCTCCTCCACAAGGACCTGCAGTTCCTTCTGACTGAATTTCAGTTTCGTCTTCCTTTCCCCTCCTTCTCTTTCTGTGTCCTGGCTGGCCATTGTGCAAGATTTGCAGAAAAAGTTCAGGTAGTGGCTCTGTTGCTCTCCTCTGCACTCCCAGCCTCTCCAGAAGGTTCTGATTGTGTGCACCTGCCTGGGTGTGGCCACTTCCTGGTTGGGAGGGGTGGTGGTTGCACAGGATTGGCTGATTCCTCATTTGCTGTTTTTTAGAATTCTCGATTCGGTATTTACCGAATCGGAAAAACCGATCGGTATTGTGGATTCGCTAAATATTTACCGATTTTTACCGATTCTGTAATATTTACCGAATTATTACGTACATTGAAAATACCAATTTCTAAATACCGATTTGGTAAAATTCGGAAATTAGGAATCGGTATTTCTAGATTACCTACATATGGCCCTTAGTGTCCTCAGCTCTTTCCTCTCTGACAGAACGCAATATGTGGCATGTAACGGCCACAGAGCTACTTCTTTTACTCTTCCCTGTGATGTTCCACAGGGGTCTTCACTGAGTCCTACTCTTTATAATCTGTACTTTACACCTCTGGCCTTATTGATCAAAAGCCTTGGCTATTCGGTTGTCTCCTACGCTGACGACACCCAGATAGTGGTGTCAGTCACAGAAAATGCCAACAACATAGCTAACTGTTTCCACAACTGTATGCTGCAGATTGGGAAATGGATGTCTACCAACTGTTTGAAACTGAACTCCGATAAAATGGAGGTGCTACTGTTTGGCACCAATCCATCATTTTGGGGCTCCAGCTGGTGGCCTCAGGAAATGGTTCCACTCCCTACTCTTGTGCCAAAGGTAAAAAATCTTGGAATTCAGTTTGATGGAAAACTCTCTTTTGTGGGACATGCTAATGCTATCAAGTCATCTTGTATTTTCATCTTCAAATCTCTCAGAAAGATTTTCCCTTGCATACATTTGAACCTGTGGAAAGCGGTGATTACCACTCTAGTCTTTGATAAAATAGACTATTGCAACTGGCTCTTTCTGACTGCCAAGAAGAAAGCCTTAGACAAGCTGCAATTGGTCCAGAACGCGGCGGCCAGGCTGCTATTAGGGATCCCAAAACATCAGTCAGGATCTACCATCACTTCACTGGCTCCCAGTTAAGAAAAGATTTATGTTCAAATCCTTGTGCTTAGCCTTCAAGGCCCTCCACTCCAAGGGACCAGCCTCCATTAGGCAACTTTTCCATCGCTATGTCCCGGCCAGAAATCTAAGATCAGCCTCCCAGGCTAATCTGGTTGTCCCCAAGTTTAGGAGGGCTACCTGGGGAGGAAGGAGTTTTTCTGTTACAATTGCTAAACTCTGGAAAACTATGCCACTCAGTCTCAAAACCTCTGCTCACCTTTTGCAAGGCGCTAAAAACCTGGCTTTTGGATAAGTAGGTGAAACACGTGCTGCCATTACTCTGTAAACTCAATACTGTCGAGGGTTCGGTACCTTGCTTCTCCTCCCCATGGAGCATCAGCAGCGAGACTCACGTAGGTATTAGTGTGCTTTAGAAATCCTATTTTTATTTCATTTCATTTTATAAATAGTTGCCTAACCATTGTAGAAAACAGACAGGAAAGCAAAAATACATTTTCTTCTTGGGCTTAAGCTGTTTTTTGAAAATTCTTTATGTAAGAGGAAACCTCACATACATAATAGTGTCATACTTCAAGAATCTCTAAAAACAATTCTAGACACTCATAATTATGTTTAGAGATTCCTGGTGTACCTCCGAATAAAGGTAATAGCCTGGAAACTCCAAGGTATTTGTAATAAGATATGGATCCCGTCTTCATCCAGGCAGTCTCATCCAATAAATCCCTTCTACCATTTAAGTCTTTAGGGAAATCGAGTCTGCCTTGGTAGTATTTGCCTACCAAGGTGGGGAGAGGATACAGATGATGAAGCATGACACTATTATGTGAGCGAGGTTTCCTATTCCACATATTAATAGGGGGACCTCTTGGACGCTCCAAGCCCCCTGGGACTTTTGAGTAACTCTGGGCTTAGTTCACGAAGTAGCGCTACACGTAGCTACGCAAGGTGCACTTCGCGCTACACGTAGCGCTTCACGAACGGCGTAGTACCCTGTCCGCACTGTGCAAGATGCCGTTTTCAATAATTGCACAGTGCGGACAAGCATCCGGCACTGTGCAATCATTGAAAACGGCATCTTGCACAGTGCGAGCTGTAGTTTTCTGCGGCTCGAGTAGATTTTTACTCGAGCAGCAGCTTACTCAACGCGGACTGGTAGTTTCTCATCACGAGCGGTCGGGAGCATATGCGACCACTCGCAATGAGAAACCTGACCTCCCCACGTTGAGAATCTTGCCGGGAGGTTTATTTTCCACGCTCGCGATCGGCAACTTGATGCTGCTGATCGCAAACGAGGAAAAAGTCTCGCAAGGATGTCATTTTGCTTGCTCGCGGTCGCCAACTTGACGTTGAGGAGCGCGAGCAAGTAAAAAATGACCGCTGCGCTACGCTACTAGTATTTGCACTGTGCTACGTGCAATTCGCGTAGTGCGGAGTAGTGCAAACTTCGCAAACTACGCGAGTGTAGTGTAGTGCTTTGCCCAGGCTTACTTTTGAGTAATGCGGGGGCTGCAGGACCACCCCCACAGCCCCGGGGACCATCACCTCCCAGAGCAAGTTGTAAGAAAGGAGGGAGGTCCTGTGGCCCCACTCCTGGAGCCACTAATGGCCCTGGGGACTGCCACTCCCCAGAGCAAGCTCCTGCTGTGTACCGGAGAATCCACCTGTGGACATAGCTGTTTGCTGTGGCTTGGCATGAGCTTTACCGCTGCCGCCAAGCCATAGTAACTGTGCTCAACTTCTAGCAAACGAGTGCAAAAAAAAATACTCTTGCTTGCTAGAAGCAGAGCACAATTGTTTTGAAAGAGAAGGAGCTGTGTGTATAGCAGCTCCCTCTCTGTCAAAACAATGCCAGCTCCCACAGGAGGCTTTGAGCCAACAGGGACCACAGGGGCCTTGAGGCTCCCCCCACGGTCCCTAACAAAACTAACTGGGTGCCCTGGGTGGGACCAGGGTACCCAGAAGAGAGGCTGGGCCCCCATTCTCTTATTTTTGAATTTAATTTTTTTTTTTAAAAAGGCTGGGCGCCAGGAAATGAGGTCCCCAGGATCAAAATCGTCCCTGTGAGGGGGCGACTTGGCCTCCCTTCTTTTAATCTTAAAATATATATTTTTTTAAAAGGAGGCCACAGGATATGGGGTCCCCAGAGCCCAAATCGGCCCTGGGAAGGGGACCATGGGGCCCACCTCCTGTAATTAATAATGTTTTTTTTTTATGGCACACCAGAAATTCACCGGAGTCCCTGCCCTCTTTCTCCACCACAGCACGATTGCTGATAGGTCATAAGAGGCCATGCCCCCTTTCTCAACTCTTCTGCAAAGCTACCTCCTGGTGCACTGCTGGTTGGGGGATGAAGTCCCCTTCGATGCTGAGGGTCCTTGGGGGCAACAAGACCTTCTGTTACCTCCAGTAAGTCCCACACAGTGGGATTGCTGAGAGGTCTTAGGAGGCTACTCCCACTTTCTCCACCACTCTGAAAACCTGACTCCGAGTGCACTGCTGTTTGGGGGATGAAGTCCCTTTGGATGCTGAGGGTCCTTGGGGGCCAACAAGACCTCCTTTTACCTCCAGTAAGTCCCACACAGTGGGACTGCTGAGAGGTCTTAGGAGCACACCCATTGTCTCTAACACTCTGAAAACCCGCCTCCTGGTGCACTGCTGGTTGGGTGATGAAGTTTCCTTGGATGCTGAAGGTCCTTGCGGGCCAACAAGCCCTCCTGTTACATCCAGTAATTCCCGCAGAGCGTGATTGCTGAGAAGACGTCGGAAGCCAAGCCCCCTTTCTCCAACACTCTGCAAAACCCACCCCCTGGCACAGTTGTGGTTAGGGGATAAAGTCCACTTGGCTCCAAAGGGTTCTTAGGGGCCAACAAGCCCTCCTGTTACCTCCAGTAAGTCCCAAAGAGCATAATTGCTGAGAGGACTTCATAGGATGCGCCCCCTTTCTCCACCACTCCTCAAACACAACTCCTGGCACAGTGCTGGTTGGTCCCCTTGGCTCTAGAGTGTTCTTGAGGGCCAAGAAGTGCCCCCAATCTCTACCACTCTGTAAACATGCATCCTGGTGCACTTCTGGTTGGGGGATGAAGTCCTCTTGGATGCTGAGGGTTCTTTGGAGCCGTGAAGCCCTTGTGTTACCACCAGTAAGTCCGACATAGCAGGATTCATAAAAGCTGGTTGGACGCCCCACCCCCTTTCTCCAACACTCTGCAAATGTGACAACTAATTAAAAAACCATAGAAATCCACTTAAAAAAACAAAGGTTACAGAGACATTATAGTTAGCAAATAGAATTTAAAAAACCTTAGAAATTCACTGAAAAAAACAACCATGTTTCCTATATATATCGATTGAACCAAGTCAAAAGAAAAAAGGTGAAAAAAGGGGCAGTATAGAAACACCCTTGCCCCCTAGGCCTGCTCAGGGGGGCCCCACAAGGACCCCGAGGGCCAAAAAAATCATTTAAAAAATATTTTCAGTGGGATTCACGTAGGGTCTGCGAATCCTACCAAAATGTTTTTGAAAAACCCTTTAATTAAGCCCCTGGCTGGGCCAGATCCCGGGGGCAATGCCAAATGTGAGGCCCCCGCATCCCCGGGGACTTCCACCCTGAGGGCTAATTTAATGATATTAGATGGGCATGCTGCCCCCCGCAGCCCTGGGGACCGCCACCTCACTGGGGCTAATTTAATGATATGCATGGGCATGTGGCCCCCTGCAGCCACAGGGCCTGCCATCTCCCCAGGGCTGTAAACATAAAGAAAAGTTGGGGGGGGCTCCTGCCCACCCCCATGCTGTCCTGGGGACCACCACCTCCCCATGGCTCTCATCTTTAAATGTGAGAGGGATCATGACCCCCACACAGCCCTGGGGACCGCCAACTCCCCGGTTCTTTTTTTAACTAAAAGGTGTGGGGGCCTTCTGCCCCTCCACACTGCCCTGGGGACAACCACCTGCCTGGGATGTGGATTATGTAAGGCTGAGGATGGTTGCGGATCCCCAGCCCCAGGGACCACCACCTCCCTGGGGCCATGCAAATGCTGGGGGGGCTGCACAGCACCCCTCCAGGAGCCCTCCTTGGCCCGGGGGAACGCAACCCCCCAGGGCCGGCTCCAGCAATGTCCTGGGGTACCCACCACCAGGACATTGCAGTTTGCTATGGCAGGGCGGAGGCACTGCTTCCACCCTGCCACAGCAAACATCTGCTTCGCTTTATGGAAGCGTCAGCAGGAAAACTACTCTTGCTTTCATGAAGCAAAGCAGTATTGCTTTTGGTCAAAGGGAGCTGCATGTTTTCAGTTCCCTTTGTCCAAAAGCAATGCTGGCTACTGCAGGAGGCAGGGAGCTGGCAGGGACTGTGGGGGCATTGGGGCTCCCCCACGGTCTCCAACATAGAGCCCATGCCCCGAGGATGGGGTCCCTGGAGCCAAAATGGGCCTCAGGAAGGGGACCACATGGCCCCCTCCATTCTTTTTTTAAAAAAAGGATGAGTATGCCCTGGGGGATGGAGTCCCCAGGGCCAAAAGTGCCCAGGGAAGGCGAGGTGTGGGGCCCCCCTCCCCTTTAAAAAAATAAAAGTAAACAAAGGCCTTAGCCCCGGGGTATGGGGTCCCCGGTGCTGTAATCGGCCTTGGGAGGGGGTCTAGCGCCCCCCTTCCTTTTCAATGTTTTTTTTAATTACTCAGGCCTTGGGCGATGTGGTCCCCGGGGCCCAAAAGTGTCAAAGGAAGGGGGGCCACACAACCCCCTTCCTAAAAGAAAATTTTAAAAAGAAATCAGTAAATCACTCAAGGCCCCATCCCCTCCCTGCACCACTCTGTAAACATGCCTCCTGGTGTGCTATGGGTTGGAGGATGAAGTCTCCATCACTACTCAGGGTCCCTGGGGGAGACTAGCCCACTAGGTACCTCCAGTAAGCCCCACTCACTGGGATTGCTGAGAGGTGGTCCGGGGCAATGCCCCTTTTTACAACACTGCAAATGCACCTCTTGGTGCCCTGGTGGTGGGGTGATAAGGTCCCTTTGTGTCCTGAGGACCTCAGAACTGTAGTTGACTTCATCCCCCAAGCAGCAGTGTGCCAGGAGGCATGTTTGCAGAGAGGTGGAAAAATGGAGTGTGGCCTCTGACCACTCTCAGCAATCCAGCTGTGTGGGGCTTACTAGAGGTAACAGGAGGGCTAGTTGTCCCCCAGGGACCCTCAGGAGGCAAAGGGACTTCATCCCCAACCAAGAGTGTGAAAAGAAGTGTGTTTGCACAGTGGTGGAGAAAGAGGGCATGGCATGTGTCCATCTCTCAGCAATCCCACTGCGTGGGGCTTACTGGAGATAACAAATAGGTTAGTTGGCCCCTAAGGACCTCCATCAGAGAAGAGAACTTCAATCCCCATCCAAGAGTGCACCAGGGAGCATGTTTTCAGAGTGGTGGGCAAAGGGGGGGGGCTGCTATGAGAACTTAGCAATCTTGCTGTGTGAGACTTACTAGAGGTAATATTAGGGGTAGTTGCCCCCAAGGGTGTAATAGATGTAATAGGAAGGGTAGTTGGATGTCCTTGGGGGCCAACTACCCCTCCTGTTACCTTCAGTAAGTCCCACAAAGTGGGATTGCTGAGAGGTCTTCAGAGGCCATGCCCCCTTTCTCTACCACTCTGCAAACACACCTCCTGGCACACTACTGGTTGGGGGATGAAGTCCACTTAACTCCTGAGGGACTTTGGGGCCCAAGAAGCTTTCCTGGTACCTCCTGTAAGTCCTATGCAGCGGAATTCCTGAGCACTGGTCGGAACACCAGACCCCTTTCTCCACCACTCTGCAAACGCGACTACTAGTTGAAGAACCATTTGACATGTAATAGGTCTCGCATTTGCAAGAAATAGAGCTATTGGCGTTGTAAATGTAAATGTTTTTACTAATGTTTTTTGGAGTAAAGTGGATGTATGTTGTGTGTTGTGAAATTATGTGGCATGTTGTGCAGTGAAATTATGTGGACAGAAAGTATGTGGTATTTAGTGTATAGGAATTATGTAGAGTGGGATTATGTGTTATGGAGAGAAATTATGTGGTATGGTAGTCTGTTTTGACGAGTGGTAACCTCAGGTTTAGTCTTCCTCATTTCCAAAGAAGCTAAACTCATTTCATTTCATTTAAATCTTTATTTCGACGCATTTGCATCATAAAAGAACAATAAAAAAAAAAACATTTCTTACATTTTAACAATTGCCAACTCAAGACAAAAGGGGAAAAGGGGTCAAGTAAGCTAACCTATTCATAATATCCGTTGCTTTCGAGAGTCAATTTCATACTTTCATAATTCATTATCAATCACATTTCGCCTGGGCGGAAATTTTAGAAGTTAAAAATACAATTGATAATAAATATAGTTTTAAAAACTCTTAAAATGGTATTAAATCACTAACCGCTAGTACATTTTTTTTTAAATTCATAAAAGGAAGCATCAACAACATCCTCCAGGTTGGATAATAAAACAACAATTAAATGCTCTGATATCATAATCTTATTTTAAAACTATCTAGTGATATGTTGTCTCATTTTTCCTCGCCCTTTTTTTATTTCCCTTTTTTTTTTTTTTTTTAAATGTAGACCCAACTTTATTCTGATAAAATTAGCAGCGAGAAGAAATCTACTAACTCCAAAAACTATCACCTGGCTGGTGTCGGTTTTTAAAATTCTGCCAGCCTCCTTATAGGATCTAGAACCTATTCTATGGCAGAGTGGTACTATCCACTTTTTCCTTGGAATTGCATAGCTTGAGCAAAATAGAAGTATATGTAAATCATCTTCCTTTGTGCCATGAGTGCAAGAAATACAAAGATCACTTCCTGATTTCGCCCAGCTTTTTTCCAGGGCCTTCGTTCTAAGAATGCCATATCTAAATTTGAGATACAGAGTTTTTGATAAAGGCGGGTGGATCTCGTCTAGAAAAGGTTCAAAAGATGCTACATCCTTAAACAATAGAAAGTTTTCTGTTAGCGGTCCATGGATTCTTGTGTATACTGACTCATGGCTCACATGTGACCAATAGGATAGTTTAACAATTTTCTTAGAGCACGGGGTCATTCCAAAAATGGGCTAGTCCAATCATGCCTAACCATTTTTTTACATGCTTGAACCAATAAACTTTGTTACAACTATCAAGATCCATAACTTCTTTCAGGCCTTCCTTGTAATTTACTAGTTCTGGGGTCGTCCACAATCTAACCCACAGCAATAATGGTCTTAATATTGCATGTTGATCTGTTCGTTTCAGGTTTAGATCCAATAAAAGTGGTGTTAGTGGGGTATTTGTAGATATTTTTATCAACCCCCTAAGAAACTTGTTCTCAAGGCATTCAAATGTATTTCTACATGCAGGACCCCATAATTCCGCCCCATATAGTACCGCTGATTGTACTTTATACTTAAATATCTCTAGGGCAGGGGTCACAGCCTTATTCAAGCATTCTTTGTGTCTTTTGAGAATTGGTAGACAGTTTTGTTTAAAAATAATCTTGTTCTTTTCTAACTGCGGTCTCCATGCTAAAGACGAGTCTATAGAGACACCCAAATATATAAAATTCTGCACATAATCAAGCTTCTGTCCATTTAGCATTACATTTTTCTTAAAATTCCTATGAGGACTCAGTGCCATGTATTTCGTTTTTTTAGTATTGATTTCTAGGCCCTTCAAGGAACAATACGACTGAAATCTATTTAATAAATTTTGAAGGCCCCGTGGTGTTTGGGAAATGAGGATGGTGTCATCTGCGAACAAAAGTGAAGAAACCCTTTCGCCCCCTAATCTTGGTGCGTCGTTATCACTACACTCCATGTATGATGGTATATCGTTGACAAACAGGGAGAATAGGGTTGGCGCCAGTACACACCCCTGGCGTACTCCTCTTTTTATAGGGATAGCTTTTGTAAGTTCCCCAGTAGGACCCCACCTGACCTTTGCATAATTGTCCTTGTGTAATCCAATAACCAATTTTAGTAGGCCTAGCGGGAGCCCCTGAGATTTCAGTGATTCCCACAGAAGTTCTCTCGGTATAAGGTCGAATGCGGCCCGTAAATCTACGAATGCCACATATAAATGACCTTTACGAAGGGTAACATATTTCCAATACAAGCAACAGAGCCTTA
Source organism: Triturus cristatus (assembly GCF_964204655.1). Taxonomy (NCBI): domain Eukaryota; kingdom Metazoa; phylum Chordata; class Amphibia; order Caudata; family Salamandridae; genus Triturus; species Triturus cristatus. The sequence goes on from NC_140581.1 coordinate 650,073,836, forward strand.
GGACTTGGTCAGTGGTTCCCGTTTTTACTCTGAAACCTGCTTGATATTTTGTTAAAATTTGCTCTTCTTCCAACCAGGAATTTATACGGTTTAAAATATGCCTAGCATAGATTTTTTGAGTAATATCTAAAAGACTTATGGGGCGATAGTTAGCAGGATTGCTTCTATCGCCCTTTTTAAAAATAGTAATAATTTCCGCCCCGTTCCATGTGTCCGGAATTGTCTCCCCAGCAGCAACAGTATTGCACAAATGATTAAGATAAGGAACCCAGACGTCAAGTTCGTGCTTGAACAGGTCACCTGGTACTTTGTCCAGCCCTGGGGCTTTCCCAGATTTGACAGAATTAATAGCTAATTCTGTTTCCTCTAGATCAAAGACTATATGTATCGATTCAGCCTCAGCAAATAACAGTGGACGATCTTCCTGTACTACACTATCAGCCCCTTGGTCGGCGTACAGGTTCGTAAAATGGTCTATCCAGGCTGGTTCGTCAAGGAAAACCTCTCTTGAGCCCTTCTCCCTTTGATTACCCTTAGCCACTGTTTCCCAAAATAGCTTTTGGTCCTTCATTTTAGCTGCCATCAGCATACATGACCACAGTTCCTCGTCCCATGTACACTTTGCATTGGCCAGCACCTTATTATATAGTTTCCTATTTTCTTTAATTGCCAAGGAATTTTTAGTTTTTACCGACTCTATCAAAGCTGATTTTGCTGTTCGACATTCTTTATTAAACCATGGTTTACCTATAGGCTGCAATTTCGCAGCACCCGATCCTTTTTTTGGTCTTCTGGTCATAAATTCTAATAGTTCTTTAAAGAACTCCTTATGTAATTTAAGAAATTGACCAGATTCACTATCGGAAGGATTATAGGTATCAAATACTTTAGTGAGACAGTTATAAATGTTTGCCACTAAGTCTTCTTGTCCCAGGATATAAGCCCATTTAACGGACCGACGATTATTGCTTAATATAACGTTATCTGGGACTGGTTGATGTCCTACCTCTTCGACTTCTGGTCCCATTATTAAGCTCTTTATAAAACTAACTTCCAGGGAATGATGATCACTATCAAATCTATCTTTGACCATCAAGTCTTTTATATGTGGCCATAAGTCCATGGAAATGATAACATAATCAATTATACTTTGGCAATGACGTCTCGTGAAAGTCGGTACCTTGGGGCTGTCAGAGGGGAAACGCCCATTACATGCCCTCAGTCCATAGCTTACGAGTACCCTTGTAATTTGGAAAGCTAGGGTAGTTCCTTTGACTGACCCATTACTAGTTAAGGATGGTATACCATTAGCATTGTCTTCATCCTCATATAAATTGTTCATTCCAACAATGGGTTCAAAGTTACAGTTCATATCCCCGCATATGATCGTGCTTGCTTCCGTGTCCAAAGTATCCAGTACTGATTCTAATTTGTCGATACATGGTGACTCCTTGTGTGATGGACATGGTCTATTATATACATTAAAGAGATATATCGTCCGGTTATCATTGGTAACCATTTTCAAACCAAGTATGTCTAGAGAATCAATTCTTAGTTGCTGTATGGCTATGTTAATGGACACACTAACCCATATTATTAGCCCTCCTGATGGACGGCCTCTTACTGATGGGACTGCTTCCAGCTGGTAAGTTCTATATCCAACCCTGTACATGGATGTCGTAGCCCAAGTTTCTTGTAGGACACAAATTTCAAAGGAGTTTATATAAAGGTTCCATTCAGGGTCACTTGTTTTTGAACCCACTCCTGCAACATTCCATGACACAATCTTGGCCATAGAAGGACCTTGATTTAAGCTACAGCTAATAACCGATGAGGAATTACTTGATGTCATCGGTTTTCCTGAGCTATTACTATTATAATCATTTGCCTCATGATTTTTTATTTGTTCCACTTTGGATGTTGGTTCTAGAATTGCCATGAGTTTTTTTTTGGGTGTGGTGTTTCCCCCCTGTGTACCAGTTGATAATAATTGAGGTAAGCGATTTGGGGAATCAGATGTCCTAAAGGAGCTTGTTGGAGACGCGGGTAATGTAGCGGGAGGGACTAATTGACAGGATTGAGATTTATGTCCTTCCCCATATACTGGGAGTCAATCAACAGCCTCCAATCCGCTGAACCTATTAAAACAGGGGATTAAGGGTTGTGCGAACTGTGGACCCGTCCATTCTCCATGATACTGCGAATTGACGTGTTGGGGCCTCCCGGCCCAACGTTGTATTATGGTCCAGCCATCCTCCCCCTCCCTTTCTCTCCTCCTGGGGTTTGGATTTCCAAATAACTCACACCCATTTCCACCTCTATTTTGTTTTGTATCCCTTAACCAACTCCATGCGTTATCTTCGTGTTTCATTGGCGGATAAAAATAAGCCAGGGGTCTTGCTACGATCAATGAACCGTTATTCTTTGGGATTCCCAAGCAGATGTGTCCTACTGACCGAGGGTCTTCAAATGATACAATCACACAGTCCCCTTGTATTTTTTTCCTAATGTTTCCTACCCAAGGGACCCTCTCTACCATTAGGATATTGCTTCTTACTGTTGATGGTAATGGATGATTAATATTCAACCAGTGTGAGACTTTGTTTTTAAGCGCCTCGTATGGTTCTAGGACTAATGGGTCTAGTTCCGGAACCCCAGTTAAAATGACTACATAATCGCATGCTTCAGGAGGTAGATTAACAGTCCTGCGCTTTTCTATATGCGTGTTGTCATCAGTGTGTCTAGGCATGCTGCAAGGAGCCGTTTTTCCAACTGTTGTTCCACGTAACATAATGGACTTTGCATTTTTTTCACCCACATCAGTAACAATAGGATTGGTATTAGGGCCCTTGGGGACTGGATTCCTTTCTTTTACTACATCATTGACAAGTTTTTTTGATACCTGTACAGTGCTAATAGGGGCTGGTATCTGAGTTATCTTATTTTTCTTGCTGGTATGTTCATCTTTTTTCTCTTTCCTCAGTTCAATGAGTTGTTTTTCTATCCCATCTAATTTTTCTTCTATAGGAATAAGCAGTTTCTTAAATATTTTTGACAAGGTCAATATAAGGGAATCTTCATTCCCTATATTTATGCCTGTACTATCAGCTGATAAATTAACAGAAAGAATATCAGCTAGGGAATTATCTAAAAAACTGTCGTCTACAATATTCATAGGTAATGTCTTAAGGACAACCCCTCTTTTCCCTGGTTCTTGGCCCTGTGTTTCCCTTGTCGCGCTTACATTGGATCTATTATTTCCTTTGCTCTTTGTAGCCTTGGTAGTTCTAGTAGCGGGGTGTTTTTTGTGGGATCGCTTACTTGTACTTTTTTTGGGGATTGCTCCCTCCTTTATCCCTTTTCTTGGGATATTATTGTCAGTTATCTGGCCATCTGACTGGGGAGCTACCGAGGTGTTTTCTATGATTGCCAACCCCTGTGAATCAGTAGTACTACAGTCTTCAGTATCAGAATTTACACTGGTAGTACCGTGAACTTCTGCATTAACATGTAGTATATTAGGATTGGTTGGGGTGTTCTCGGGGGTTCGTATTGGAGTTCGAACTGTGGCAATGTGACCCATGGAAGACCTTTTAGCTAAGGCAAGATCTTGGGAAACCCTCCTTTCCATAAGGACAATACCCTGATCTATTAATGTATTTGTGCGAACTATAAAATCATCTAAAGTTCCAGTGAGTTTGGAACTACCTGACACAGCTTTACTGCTTCTAGTTCCACGTGACATCATGTCAATATGATCGAGATAACTAAACGCGAATGGATAATAACGAACTTTTAGGTATATCTAACTGATTACTATAATAATAATTATAGTTAGGCAATAGAGTTCCTTTTATATCGATGAAGGGGGAACACCAATATCTATTGTATCTATCAAGCCTGCCCACATCGACATATCACATTGAAAAATAGCTGTCCATGTAATGATAAATAGTAACGCTAGTGTGCCTACGATGTCCGATGCATGCACAACGATACGGGCAGCGGCTCTGGCCCAGTCCAGTCTCCTCAGGCCTCTGAGGGCCTAAGAGGGCCCGCCCTTTGCCCGGGCTTAGCCCGGCGCCCGCCCGCGCGCGTCCCGCGTCGCGGGGACAAAGTTCAAATTTATGCGCCTTCGTGCGCGCTTCTTACGTAGGCGGACTTCCGCCGCTGAGGCTCCTGGGGGCTGTAGTCCTGCGCTCTGCGGCCGCGGTGTGGTGTTGTTGCGGCGGCGGCAGGAGAGCTCTGCTGGAGGCCAGGATATTCACCGGGGATCAGGTATGTGCCACTAGGTTCCACAAGGTCCCTCAATTCACCCGCTCTGCCGGGACAAAGCTAAACTATAAACTCAATGAGACACAAAGAAGAAGGAGCCACTGAGGAGCACTTCTGGACCTAGTCATAGGTATGAGCAGGGCCACTGGAATTATGCGACTATTTGGCTGCACCAACTTTTGCACAAGTATACATTTCCCGCATTTGCCACATAATCCATCATATGCTGCATAATTTGCACATTTGAACAAAAAAAACTTGTTTCTAGCTGAAATGGCTCAAACTTTACCAAAAGTGTTACAGCGTGGTGGAAGGTCCTTTCTGTGCGTCTCTTGCCTCTATCTGTATTTATCTTCCTTCTTTCTGCACCTTTCTTCCTTTTTCTGCACTTCTCTTGCCTCTTTATGCACATCATGTCTGCTTCCTGCACCTTCCTTCTTTCTGCACCTCTTGCTTATTTCTGCACCTCTTTTGCTTCTTTCTTCTGCACCTCTCTTGCCTCTTTCTGCACTTCTCCTGCCTCTTCCTTCACCCTCTTCTATCTTCTTTCTGCACCTCTCTTGCCCCTTTCTGCACTTCTCTTGCCTCTTTCTGCAATTCTCTTGCACCTTTCTGTACCTTGCTTGCTTCATTCTGCATACCTCTTCCTTCTTTCTTCACCTCTTTTGCCTCTTTTCCTTTTCTCATGCCTCTTTCTGTACTTCTCTTACCTCTTTCTGCATTTCTGTTGCTTCTTTCTGCACCCCTCTTGCCTGTTTCTGCATCTCACTTGCATCTTTCTGCACTTCTCATGCTTTTTTCTGCACCTCTCTTGTTTCTTTCTGCAACCCTCTTGTCTCTTTCATCACTTATCTAGCTTCTTTCTAAACTCTGTTGCTTCTTTTGGCACTTCTCTTGCCTCTTTTGGCACTTCTCTTGCCTCTTTTCGCACTTTTCTTGCCTGTTTATGTACCTCTCTTGCCTCTTTCTGCACCTCTCGTGCCTGTTTCTGCACCTCACTTGCTTCTTTCTGCACCCTTGCTGCCTCTTTCAGTATCCTTTTTTCCTTTTCTGCACTTCTCTTGCCTCTTTATGTACCCCTGTTCCCCCTTTCTGCACCTCTCCTGCTTTTTTCTGCACCTCTCTTGCCTCTTTCTATAACCCTCTTGCCTCTTTCTGAACCTCTGTTGCTTCTATCTGCACATCTCTTGCTTCTTTTTGCCCCTCTGTGGCTTCTTTCTGAAACCGTCTTGCCTCTTTGTGCACCGCTCTTCCCTCTTTGTGTACCCCCTGCCTCTTTCTGCAACCGTTTTGCTTCTTTCTATACTTCTCTTGCCTCTTTCTGCACCTCTGTTGGTTCTTTCTGCACTTCTCTTGTTTCTTTCTGCACCTCTTACACGTTTCTGTACCCCTCTTGCCTTTTTCTGTACCCCTCTTCCCTCTTTCTGCAGGTCTCTTGCCTCTATCTGCAACCCTGTTCCCTCTTTATGTACCTCTTTTGCCTGTTTCTGCAACTCTATTGCCTCTTTCTACAGTACTCTTGACTTCTTCTGCATCTCTGTTGCTTTTTCTGTACTTCTCTTGCCTCTTTCTGCACCCCTTTAGGCTCTTCTGGCACCTCTGTTGGTTCTTTCTGCACTGCTCTTGCTTCTTTTTGCAGCTCTCTTGCACATTTTTACACCCCTCTTGCCTCTTTCTGTACCCATCTTTGCTCTTTCTGTACCTCTCTTGCCTTTGTCTGCACCCCTGTCCCTCTTTCTGTACCTCTTTTGCCTGTTTCTGCAACACAACTCTCTTGCTTCATTCTGTACTTCTCTTGCCACTTTCTGCCCCTCTGTTGCTCTTTATGCACTCCTCTTGCCTCTTTCTGCACATCTGCTGCTTCTTTCTGCACAGCTTTTGCTTCTTTCTGCACTTCTCTTGCCTCTTTCTTCACCACTCTTACCTCTTTCTGCACCTCTGTAGGTTCTTTCTGCACTGCTCTTATTTCTTTCTGCACCTCTCTTATAAACTTCTGCACCCCTCTTGCTTCTTTCTACAACTCTCTTCCCTCTTTATATACCCCTCTTGCCTCTGACTGCATCCCTGTGTCCTCTTTCTTCACTTCTTTTGCCTGTTTCTGCAACTCATTTGCCTCTTTATGCCCTTCTCTTGCCCCTATATGCACCTCTGTTGCTTGTTTCTGCACTTCTCTTGCCTCTTTCTGCACCCCTCTTGCCTCTTTCTGCACCCCTCTTGTCTCTGTCTGCACCCCTATTCCCTCTTTCTTCACATTTTTTGCCTGTTTCTCCAACTCTCTTGCCTCTTTCTGCAGTTTGCTTGCCTCCTTCAGCATCTCTGTTGGTTTTTTATGCACTTCGCTTGCCTCTTTCTGCACCCCTCTAGCATCTTTCTGCAACCCTGTTGCTTCTTTCTTGACTTCTCTTGCTTCTCTCTGTACCTCTCTAGCTTCTTTCTGTACCTCTCATGCCTCTTGCTGTACCTCTCTTGCCTCTTTCTGCACCCCTCTTGCCCCTTTCTGAACCTCTTTTGTTTCTTTCTACACTTCTCTTGCCTCTTCCTGCAACTATCTTGCCTCTTTCTGCACCTCTGTTGGTTCTTTCTGCACTGCTCTTGCTTCTTTCTGTACCGCTCTTACAAACTTCTGCACCCCTCTTGCCTCTTTCTGTAACTCTCTGCCCTCTTTCTACACCCCTCTTGCCTCTGTCTACATTCCTGTTCCCTCTTTCTGCACTTCTATTGCCTCTTTCTGCACCTCTGTTGCTTGTTTCTGCACTTCTCTTGCTTCTTTCTGCACCTCTCTTGCTTTTTTTATACCTCTCTTGCCTCTGTCTGCACCTCTCTTGCCTCTTTCTGCACCCATCTTACCTGTTTCTACACCTCTTTTGCTTCTTTGTGCACTTCTCTTGCCTCTTTCTGCACCACTCTTGCCTCTCCCTACACCTCTGTTGGTTCTTTCTGCACTGCTCTTGCTTCTTTTTTAACCTCACTTGTACATTTCTGTACCCATCTTGCCTCTTTCTGCACACCTCTTCCCTATTTCTGCACCTCTCTTGCCTCTGTCCACACCCCTGTTGCCTCTTTCTGTACCTCTTTTACCTGTTTCTGCAACTCTCTAGCCTCTTTCTGCAGTTCACTTGCCTCCTTTCGCACCTCTGTTGCTTCTTTCTGCACCTCTCGTGCCTCTTCCTGCACCCCTCTAAACTCTTTCTGAACCCCTGTTGCTTCTTTCTGTACTTCTCTTGCTTCTTTCTGTACCTCTCTTTCTTCTTTCCGTACCTCTCTTGCCTCTTTCTATACCCTCTTGCCTCTTTCTGAACCTGTTTTGCTTCTTTTTGCACTCCCCTTGCATCTTTCTGCAACTCTCTTGCCTCTTTCTGCACCTCTGTTGGTTCTTTCTGCACTGCTCTTGCTTCTTTTTGTACCTCTCTTCTCTTGCAAACTTCTGTACCCCTTTTGCCTCTCTATGCAACTCTCTTCCCTCTTTCTACACCCTTCCTGCCTCTGTCTGCATCCCTGTTCATTCTTTCTGCACTTCTCTTGCATGTTTCGGCAACTCTTTTGCCTCTTTCTGCACTTCTCTTGCCTCTATCTGCACCTCTGTTGCTTGTTTCTGCACTTCTCTTGCTTCTTGCTGTACCTCTCTTGCTTTTATTGTACCTCTCTTGCCTCTTTCTGCACCTCTCTTGCCTCTTTCTGTACATTTATTACTCTCTGCCTTCTTTCTGCGCCTGTTTCTGTATTCAAATGGGAAGTGTAAGCTGTCAGGTTTAAAAGGCTGTGTGCTCTGATGACTTAGGCATATGTTTACTTATACATGTATTCTCATATGTGTTATGCTTCTGAAGATGAGAGCTTAAAAAGCGGATAGCTTCTCCTATAGGTGGTCAAATCTTCATAGTTCTCCTCTGTCATTAGGTATAATGGGCAGACGTGTCTTATGTATATAGGTGTCATAGAGGACCACAAATATACTATTGAATACACATGTGCCCAGTATTATGAGCAGAAAGAAATACATACACCTTTTTGTACACAAATTCACAAGTATTCCAGTATTTGTATGCTTATTTTTATGTAACATGTCACTAGGTAACATCACAAACTTGGTCAGACTTACAACAGTGATATGGTTAGGATTGCTGTTTTACATTTGGCAGTGAACCTTCAAGAGAAATGTTAGGTTTAAGACATTTTGGGAGAAGGATTAGTGATTAAGCTACTTTGTGTGAGTCTGTGGCAAGATACAGTCAAAGAAGGCCTATTTGTGCACCTCTGTTGCTTCTTTCTGCACTTTCCTTGCTTCTTTCTGTACCTTTCTTCCTCTTTCTGCACCTCTCTTGCATCTTTCTGCACTTCTCTTTCTTCTTTCTGTGCCTTTCTTCCTCTTTCTGTACATGTCCTACCTATGTAGGCATAGCTAGAAATTAGTATTTAAAAACCTTAGACAGTCCCTGAAAAAGAACACAGGTTTTAGGGACATTTGGTTAATATTAGCATTTTAAAAAACTTAGAAATTCACTGAAAAAAACACAGGTTTCAGGGACGTTAAAGTTAGGAATTAGCATTTAAAGATACCTTATATATTTACTGAAAAATAACACACGTTTCAGTGAGGTTATAGTTAGGCTGACATTTCACTCATAAAAAACCAGAGAAGTTCAGCTGTTATAGTTTGCTGGGTTAACTATAACTTGTGCCACCTCAATGCACAGCTAATGACGACACATGTTACATTACTCATGACATGGTCAGTGAGGACATCACTAATGGCATCTCAAATCAACCAGTGACTGAGTGTTTCTAAAAAGTATATATATATAGGTAGATATAGTTAGGACCTACTTTCCATAGGAAATCTGCAACATTCTATTTGGAATAACGTTGGCGCCGATAAACGAATCTTCGCAAGAGTTTCCAAACATTTGGCCCGCTATGGTCCGCTCCTATCCTGAAAGTTTTACGGTGATTCGTCAAGCGGGGGCTGAGAAAAAAGGGTGGTCCCAAACACGTTATCCCCATGCATTTTCCCATAGGACCTTTAGCCGCAGTTACAGCCCGAACTGCTGAACGGAATTACACCAAATTTGGCAAAGAGGTAGTCCTCAGTTCAGACTCATGCCTTCTGCTTAAATGGTGTAAATCCATTGAGTAGTTCCTGAGAAAATTAGAGTTAAAAGTACATATATATCTATGGCCTCGGAGGATCCGCGCACCCTCCCGAGCATGAGCTCTATGCTAATTGGCTGCCCACACTCTGAACCAGGAAGTGTTGGCAGCCATCTTGTGCCTCGGTAGAACCAAGGCACAAGAGAACCAAAAACAAAAGGTATAAAACGAGACAAGGGGGGAGGGTAGGAACACCCTGACCCCCTAGGCCTGCTCAGGGAGTCCCACAAGGACAATGCGCGCTGGATGCACGGATCCTCCTGATAGAAAAAAAAATTCAGCGCGGCCGGGGGCAGAATGAAAAAAAAGTGTGGGGGTCTCAATCCCCCACACTGCCCCGGGGACCGCCACCCCCCAAGGCTCGAACATTGAATATGCAGGGGGCTCACGGCCCCCCCGCAGCTCTGGGGACCGCCACCCCCCAGGGCTTGAAATAATTTGGGGTGGGGAGGCTCTCAGGCCCCACCAGCCCCAGGGACCACCAACCCCTGGAGCAACTTGTAAATGTGGGAGGGGGGCCATGCGGCCCCCCTCCTGGAGCCTTGTATAGGCCCTGGTGACGGCCACCCCCCAGGGCCGGCTCCTGCAGTGTCCCGGGGTGCCCACCCTCCACCATTAAAAAATAAAAAAACAATGGCCGGCCCCGGGGGATGGGGACCCCGGGGCCTTAAAGTGGCCAGAGGAGGGGGGCTATGCAGCCCCCCTCCATAAAAAACATCAATATTTTTTTTTAAAAGGGCCTCCCGAGGCAAATTATGGCCTTGGGAGGGGGGCCACGCGGCCCCCTTCCCGATTTTTTTTTATAAATAAAAATTGGGGGCAGACCCTGGGGGATGAGGTCCCCAGGGCCCAAAAAATTGAAAAAGAAGGGGGGCTACACAGCCCCCTTCTAAAAAAAAGAAGAAAAAAAAAGACGGGATCGGGCCGGTGGCCACGCCCCCTCCTTACACCACCCTGCAAACGCACCCCCTGGCGCGTTTGCAGAGGTGGAACTAATTGCCCTTGAATACTGGGGCTCCCTGGGGGCCAACTAGCCCACCAGGAACCTCCAGTATACGCCAGGAGGCTGCGTTGCAGAGAGGTGTAATGAGGCCATGCCCCTTTTTACACCTCTCTGCAACGCAGCTCTGTGGCGCTTACTGGAGGTACCTGGTGGCCTAGTTGGCCGCCAGGGGACCTCAGATTTAAGGGGACTTAATCCCCCAACTTAAAATGCACCACGGGCACGTTTGCACAGTGGTGAAGGTAGGGGGCGGGCCTGAGGTAATACTGTGCAAACACGCCCTGTGGTGCATTTTAAGTTGTGGAATTCATCCCTCTTCAATCCAGAGGTCCCCTAGGGGCCAACTAGCCCACCAGGTACCTCCAGTAAGCGCCACGGAGCTGCGTTGCAGTGTTGTTAAAAGGGGCGTGGCGCTGAACACCTCTCAGCAACGCAGCTCCCTGGCGCATACTGGAGGTACCTGGTGGGCTAGTTGGCCCCCAGGGGACCGCAGGATTGAAGAGGAATAAATTCCCCAACTTAAAATGCGCCACAGGGCGTGTTTGCACACGTCACCTCAGGCCCCGTCCCCTTCATTCGCCATTGTACAAATATTCCTCTAGAATCAGCTGAACTATGAGTTCCGATTTACTCACCTGTTATCAGGAGAGAACCCAGTGCTGCATATTTTAGCGCAGCACTGACCCTGAAAAGTAATTCTAAGCATACTTACCAGTAACTTGTATTTCCTTCCCTATGAATCTATTGTGTGGTTTTCAGCAGAAAAGTTTCTAAGTGCCCATTTTTTAAACGTACAGATATTCCTCTTAAATCAGCCGAACTACGAATTACGATTTACTAACCTGTTATCAGGAGAGAACCCAGGGCTGCATCTTTTAGACCAGCACTGACCCTGAAAAGTAATTTTAAGCGTGTACTTACCAGTAACTTGTATTTCCTTCCATAGGAATCCATTGTGTGGTTTTCACCAGAAAAGTTTCGAAGTGTCCAATTTTGAAATGAACAAATATTCCTCTAAAATCAGCCGAACTACGAATTCCGATTTACTCACCTGTTATCAGAAGAGAACCCAGGGCTGCATCTTTTAGCCTAGCACTGACCCTGAAAAGTAATTCTAAGCGTACTTACCAGTAACTTGTATTTCCTTCCATAGGAATCCATTGTGTGGTTTTCAACAGAAAAGTTTCTAAGTGTCCATTTTTGAAACGTACAATTTTTCCTCTAAAATCAGCTGAACTATGAATTCCGATTTACTCACCTGTTATCGGGAGAGAACCCAGTGCTGCATCTTTTAGACCAGCACTGACCCTGAAAAGTAAATTTAAACGTACTTAACAGTAACTTGTATTTCCTTCCATAGGAATCCATTGTGTGCTTTTAAGCAGAAAAGTTTCTATTTTCACAACTAAAAATATTCCTAAAAAATCATCTGTATGACTTAAACACATTCTTTCAACTGTTTACAGAAGATTCACCTGTGCTGGATCCAGGATCCACCACTGAGTAAGAAAAAGTAAAGATAACACTACTTACCTGCTAAGTGAATATACTGCCATAGGATAACATTGGTGATTCTTGTGAAAAGGTTTCCAAGTGTCAACTTTTAAAATACAATAATAATCCTTAAAAATCACTACTGTAACCAAAACGCTTTTACTCAACTGTTTACAGGAGATGTCCAAGGACTGAATCTAGGATCCAGTCCTGTGGTTAGGGAAAGTAATCCATAAAGTAACTAATTGCATTTGACTAGAAATTCACATTGACCTCAATGTTGCTTTGTGTTTGAAATTGTGTTGCCCATTGCAACAACTGTAAGTACTGTACTTAAAAGTCTATTGCCTATTTGCAAAGTATTTAAACTAAAGTAATTCATTCTGAGAAAGTATATTTTGTATTGTAATGTATAATGTAATTAAAAAATAAAATATCTAAAAATAAACAGTTTAAAAAATGTAGTAAATCAGCATCAAAAAAATCAGTATAACAATTAATACATTAAAAATTGTCATTTACAAAACCATAGGTTTCAGGCCTGATATAGTTAAGAATTAGCATTTAAAAAACCTTTGAAATTCAGTGAAAAAACCATAGGTTTCAAGCCTGATATAGTTAGGAATTAGCATTTAAAAACCTTTGAAATTCACTGAAAAAACCATAGGTTTCAGGACTGATATAGTTAGGAATTAGCATTTAAAAAACCTTAGAAATTCACTGAAAATACAATAGGTTTTATGGGTGTTATAGTTAGCTGGACATTTCACTCGAACAAAACCATTTAAATTCCTCCGATATAGTTAGTTGTACTAACTATATCTCACGCGCCCACAGTCCACTGCTGATGATGTCACATATTACATCATTCATGACATGGTCAGTGACATCACTGATGACATCTCAAATGACATCACTGATGAGTGAGTGTATGAGTGTGTGAATGGATGATTGAGTGGGTGTGTGACTGACTCAATCAATCAATCAATCAATCAGGCATTTGTTAAGCGCGACTACTCACCCATAAGGATCTTAAGTCGCTGGGGGTGGGGGTGCAAGTCCAGTCCATCAAGGCGGGGGTCTGTCCAAGAGCCAGGTTTTGACGTTTCTTGCGAAGATGGGGAGCGATGTTTTCTGTCTGAGGTGGAGCGGAAGGGCATTCCAGGCTCTCACCGCGAGGAAGGAGAAGGAGCGGCCTCCTGAAATGTTCTTTCTGGTGTGGGGGACTATGGCATAGGAGAGCTGGGCTGATCATAGGGTCCTTTGGGGTGCGTAGAATTTGAGTCGGCTGTTCAGGTATGCTGGTCCGGTATCGTGGAGGGCCTTGTGTGCATGGTTGAGCATCTTGAAGTTGAGTCTAGCCTCAATGGGGGGCCAGTGAAGTATGCGCAGGTGCTGGGAGATGTGGCAGTGTCTTGGCAGGTTGAGGACCAGTATTGCTGTGGCATTCTGGATTTTCTGTAGCTTGCAGGTGAGGTTTTTGTTTATTCCAGCATAGAGTGCGTTGCCGTAGTCCAGTCTGCTGATGACTAGGGCGGGCGTGGCGGTCTTTCTGTGTTCGAGGGGGATCCATTTGAAGGTATTACATAGGAGGCGGAGGGTGTGGAAGCAGGAGGATGAGATGGAGTTGATGTGGTAGTCCATTTTGAGCTCATTGTCCAGGATGATTCCCTGCTTGCGTGCGTGGTCGGTGGGGCTGGGCGTGCTTCTGAGGGCGGGGGGCCACCAGGTATCGTTCCAGGCATCGGTGTTTGGGCCCATGATGGGTACTTCTGTTTTGTTGGTGTCTAGTTGTAAGCAGCTGTTTTTCATCTATTTGGCGACGGCTTCCATGCCTTCTCGAAAGTTGTGTCTGGCGGTGTTGGGTTCGTTGAGTAGGGAGAGGATGAGTTGGGTGTCGTCTGCGTATGACACAATGTTGAGTCCATAGGTTCTCACGATGGGGTGAGCGAAGCTATGTAGACGTTGAAGAGCATCGGGCTGAGGGAGGAGCCTTGGGGGACTCCGCAGGTGGTTGGTGTAGGGTCCGAGAAGAAAGGGGGAAGTCTGACCCACTGCGTTCTGCTGGAGAGGAAGGAGCAGACCCAGTCGAGGGCCTTGTCCCAGATCCCTGCATTGTGGAGTCTGCATATTAGCGTGCCTTGAGAGACTGTGTCGAATGCCGCTGAGAGGTCGAGGAGGATGATGGCTACTTTCTCTCCTTTGTCCAGTGGGGTGCGCATGTAGTCTGTTGCAACGAGGAGGGCGGTTTCCATACTATGGTTTTTCCTGAAGCCGGACCGGGAGGAGTCGAGGATGTTGTGCTCTTCGATGAATGTCGTGAGTTTGCTGTTGATGGCTTTCTCAATGACTTTTGCTGGGGATGGGAGCAGGGAGATGGGTCTGTAGTTTTTGAGTTCAATGGGGTCTTTCAAGGGTTTTTTCAGGAGGAGGTTTACCTCAGTGTGTTTCCAGTCATCAGGGAATGAGGCGGTCTGCAGGGAGCAGTTGATGGTGTGGCAGAGCATGGGTGTGATGGTGTTGGTAGCTCTGTTGAAGATGTGGTGGTTGCAGGGGTCCATGGGGGCCCCAGAGTGGATTGACTTCATTGTCTTCAGTGTGTCTTTGGTGGTGAGGGCTGTCCAGTTGTGAATCGTTGGCTTCAGGGTGTCGGGGGTGGTTGGTGAGGGTTCAGTGTGTTGGTTGTCTTCGTTGAAGTTGTCATAGATGCTCTTGTGGTGGGAAAAGGTGCTGAGTTTGTCACAGAGGTCTTGTGAAGGAGGGATGTCAGTAGATTCGCTGGTAGGTCGGACGAACTCCTTGATGACGTTGAAGAGTTCTTTGCTGTTCTGTGTGTGTGTGGAGATTCTGTCTTCAATCGCTTTTTTCCTCGTTACTCTGATAAGTTGGTGTTGGGCGTTGTTGGCGGCTCTGAAGTTGTTTTGTGCTTCTGTGGATATGGTATTCCTCCAGGCCTTTTTGAGGCAGCGGCCGGTACATCTGGACTCTTGAAGTTCAGTGGTAAACCATCTGGCTTTCTTGGCATGGGAGTTGTTTTTCTTGAGAGGGGCTATGGTGTTGGCGCTGTCAGAGGTCCATCTGTGCAGAGTTTGGACTGCGGTGTTTGGGTCGTCGTTATCCACAATGGTTGGGGTGGCGTTGCTGAGTGAGGCAGTAAGCTTGTTGTCAATGATTTTGGTCCAGTTTCTTCGTGAGAGAAGGTGCTGGTGTTTGTGGATGGTGGGTGTTTTGAAGGTGAAGTGGACGCATCAATGATCAGTCCATGGGAGTTTGGTGGTGTGGCTGAAGGTGATGGAGTTTCCTATAGTGAAGAGGGGGTCGAGGGTGTGTCCTGCCGAGTGCATGGGCTCGGTCACGATCTGAGTCCAATGTTGTGGAGCTTGTCCAGGAGGGATGTAGTGTTGGGGTCCAGTTGGTTGTCGAGGTGGAAGTTAAGGTCTCCCAGCAGGGTGTAGTTGGTGGATGTGATGGCCTGCGGGCAGATGAAGTCTGTGAGGGTCAGTAGATGAGGGTGGTGGTAGGGCTGGCCAGTATCTTGAAGTGAAGGTGTTCCATCAGGTCTGTTGGCTCATCGGGGAGTGTGCTCAGGCGGAGTGTGGATTTGTGGATGATGGCGATTTCTTCTCCCGGGTGGTGGGGCGGTCCTTTCTGGAGATATTGTATCCTAGGGGAATGGCAATGTCCGGTCCCGAGGTGGTGTTAGTCCAGGTTTCGGTGAAGAACGCTACGTCCGGGGTGGTGCTGTCGAGGAGGTCCCAGATTTCGGTGGCATGTTTGTGGAGTGATCGGACATTGAGGAGAATGCATTGCAGGTTCTTTGGTTCGTGTGTGTACTTGGGGAGCTGGTTGTGCTGTGTCAGTCTTCCTGGCATGCCTGTAGGTGTGCCGGCAGTGGTGACAGCTGAAGGGTCTGTCAGTGTCGGCTGGTGATGCTAGCTTGCAGTTGATGTTGCAAACTGGGATGAGTGTGTGGAGTGCTGCTGGGTCGGAGCGTTGGCTGTGCGGAGGTGCAGGGTTCCTGGCGCTGGTTGGGTTGCAGACGGGCACAGATGGGCTTGCCTGAGGTGCGCCTTTGGCGTGCCTGCTGCGCTTGTCCGCTGCGCGGCCGCCATTAAGTAGGGGTCAGGGACGGCTGGACAGCTGAGAGGGGGGAGCAGGGAGGGGAACTGGAACAGGCTGTTCGTGCTGGGGGAATGGCTGCGGGGGCCGAAGCAGCGGGAAAACAGGAATTTCTAACTATAACTTAGTAGTTGCATTTGCAGAGTGGTGCAGAAAGGGGCCTGGGCCGCTGACCAGCACTTAGGAATTCTGCTGTGTAGGACTTACAGAAGGTACCAGGATGGCTACTTGGCCACCAAAGTCCCTCAAGAGTAAAGAGGACTTCCCCAACTGGTACTGAGCCAGGAGGTGTGTTTGCAGACTGGTGGGGAAAGGTGAGCGTGGCCTCCTAAAACCTCTTAGCAATCCCACTGTGTGGCACATACTGGAGGTATCAGGAGGGGTAGTTGGCCCCCAAGGTCCAGTAAGTCCCACACAGCAGGATTGCTTAGTTCACAAAGCAGACCATGCCCCCTTTCCCCACCACGCTGCACACGCACTTCCTGGTGCGCTCCTGGCAAGCTCTTGGATGGGGATTAATGTCCCCTTCGCTGCTAGGGGTCATTAGGGACCAACTAGCCTACCTGATACCTCCAGTATTTCCCAGATAGTGGTATCGCTGATGCACTGCTGCTTGGGAGATGAAGTCTACTTCAGTCCTCAGATCCTCAGAACACAAAATGACCTCTTCACCCCACACCCATTGTGCCAAGAGGCGCGTTTGCAGAGTGGTGTAAAAAGGGGCATGACCTCGGACCATCTCTCAGCAATCCCACTGTGTGGAGCTTACCGGAGGTACCTGGTGGGCTAGTTGGCCCACCAGGGACCCTGAGGATTCAAGGGGACTTAATCCTCCAACATAAAATGCTCCAGGTGGCACGTTTGCAGAGTGGTGCAGGGAGGGGGCAGGTCCTCCAGGGAGATGCCAGTTTTTATTTTGTTAGAAGGAGGGCTGTTTGCCCCCCTTCTCATAATATTTTTTAGGCCCTGGGGACACCATTCCATAGGGCCTGACCCATTTAAAAATAAAAAAAGATGGGAGGGGGGCCGCTTGGCACCCCTTCCCTGTGCCACTTCTGGCCCCGGGTACCCAATCCCCCAGGACCTTGTCAGCCTTTCTTTTTTATTTTGGAGGGGGGCCACCCTCCTGAGGCCAATCATGGCCCTGGGAACCCCACACCCAGGGCCCCAATGCCCCTGTGGACCCAGCCAGCTCCCCGGCCTCCTGCGGGAGCCGGCATTGCTTTTGGACAAGTGGAGCTTCTGAGGTGCAGTTCCCCTTCTCTTAAAGCAATACTGCTTTGTTTCATGGAAGCGAGAGCAGGTTTCCTGCTCTTGCTTCCATGAAGCAAAGCAGAGTTTGCAATAACAGAGCCGGAGCCATGCTCCAGCCCTGCCACTGCAAACGGCAACATCCCAGGGGTGGGCACCCTGGGACAAATCTGGAGCAGGCCTTTAGGGGTGGTGGTCCCCATGGCCATGGAGGGCTCCAAGAGGGGGGCCACATAACCCCCCTCCCAGAGTGCACATTGCCCCTGGGAGGTGGTGGTCCCCGGGGCAGGTGGTCTGCAACGCAACCCCATATTTCCATACAGAGTGACCCAGGCAGGTGATGGTCCCCGGGGCAGTGTGGGAGGCTGGAGCCCCATCACACTAATTATTTCTAAAATCTCCAGGGAGGTGGCAGTCCCCAGGGCTTGGGGGCCCGCGAGGCCCCTCCCTAAAATAAATAAAGTCCCAGGGAGGTGGCGGTACCTGGGGCTGCATGTCCCCTGCACACTATTGATGAAGCCCCGGAGAGGTGGGGGTCCACGGGGCTCGGTAGGCCTGTGAGACCCCCACCCTGAAATAAATAAAGCCCTGGGGTGGTGGCAGTCCCTGGGGTTGCGGGGGGGATGCGTGCCCCAGCACATTATTGATGAAGCCCCACGGAGGTGGTGGTCCACGGGGCTGCGGGGGCCCCGCTGGCCCCTGCTAATTAATTGGACATTGCCCCCGGGACCTGGCCCACCCAAGGCCTTAAATAAATAAATAAACGAAGCGCGCGAGCCCGGTGCAAATCAGTTCCCAGGGCTTGGAGGGCCTGGGAGGCCCCTCCCTAAAATAAATAAAGTCCCAGGGAGGTGGCGGTCCCCGGGGCTGCAGGGGGGCTGCGTGTCCCCTGCACATTATTTATGAAGCCCCGGAGAGGTGTCAGTCCCCGAGGCTTTGTAGGTCCGTGAGGCCCCCACCCTGAAATAAATAAAGCCCCAGGTGTTGGCAGTCCCTGGGGCGGCGGTGGGGGCTGCGTGCCCCAGCACATTATTGATGAAGTCCCACGGAGGTGGTGCTCCTCGGGGCTGCGGAGGCCCCCTTGTGGGCCCCTGCTAATTAATTGGACATGGCCCCCGGGACATAGCCCACCCGAGGGCTTAAATAAACGAAGCGCACAAGCCCGGTGCAAATCAGCTACCTTCAATATGCTGATGATACTATCCTGAGCCACACTCCTATTGGCCACACAGACTTATAAATGCTTTTGATGACAAAATACAAATAAATGGCCTTGAACTGAATGATAAAAAAACTACAATCATGAAAATTGGAGGGCCAGAGCAGTTGTTTAAACATATAGATATTTAGGGGTGGTATTCAATAACAGAGTCTCTATAAAATACAATTTTAAAGACCTAAGGACATAAACTGTGATTTTAGTATATGCTTTTAAATGTTTGAAACAATTGTTGAATTGTTAATCATATGATCATATTCTTAAAGTCATGAAAGCCAAGTTACTGCCAATCCTTTTATATGACTCACCCATTACCAGAGGGAAAGATGCGAAGCTCCTAGCTTTACTGGTAGTTAAGGCCTTCAAATCAACTTTCAGGATCCCTAGATCAGTAGGCCAAGCAGGAATATGATTAGAGTTTGATCTCCAAAGAAAGTGCTTGGTGTCAGAAGGAGCTTTTTTTAAACGTATGTACTCTATGTTTTCTTCTGCTCCTGCTTCCCTTGGGAATAATTGCTGGCTAGAAATAAATAGGCCTTCTTATGCTGTTAAATGGAGATCCCATATTTTAACCTGCCTAAGGGATATTGGTCTGCAAATAGCGCTCCAGGAATTGAAAATGCCCAATTATAAGTTAATCTTAAAACAACAGATCAAAGCTGAATCTCTTAAGTTGGATAAAAACACTCTAGCAGGGAAAATTATGCATTGTATATGATTGACTCAATCAAATGTTACGTATTAAGCCATAGCTGACTTCTCATTTCTCAGCAAAAAATCATAATATTATATTAAATTTACGAATGGGAATAAATCCAACAAAAGAGGGCACGCAGCCCTGGATTCAGCAGTGGATTCTAACTGTAATCTATGCGGATGGCCACAAGAATCATTAGTACATATAGTATGCGTGTGTCCTTGAAACTCCTATTTTTGAAGATGTATTCTATTTATGTCCCTTGAACTTAAGAGCCATTTGCACAGTTTGATATTTTGTAGAACTTAGTGTTCAAGGTGCTAGGGTCATAATTAGAAATGTAATAATTGAAGCCACTCTGTTATAGTTGGCATAGTTTCTCTAGCTAGTTACCTTCTGTTTGATGCCAGCTGTAGTTCTACTTATATTTGATGTATTCAAGGTGGCTTCGCCCCTATGGCTAGGGGTTATTACATTACAACAAGAAAACCTTTAAACTACACAATCATTTGAAATAGCAAAGTTATCGTTTGTCATTTCAGGCTTTCATTTAATATATATTTTTTTCATTATAAGATGGTCCATATTTGAAATTTACAGATCAAAGTCACTGATATTGTTGAAGAATTATAACTCGCCAATGCAAAAAAAAAAATGTCAACAGTAACCAACGGCTTTTTTATAAATATATTAAGGTACAAATTATATATAAAGAGTGAAATGGAAATACTTTTTTTTTTTTTTTTAATTTAGTTAATATAAAGCAAGTTATAGGTTATACATTTATCTGTATAGATCAATTATGGACCACATATTCATTTTTTAAATTATAATAGTTATAGGGTTATAGTTGGCCCTGTTGACATACAGTTACCAAACAGAAGGGAAAAAAGTTACTTTTACAACTATTTTCACAATTATTTAAAAAATAGCTGGGTATTATCACTTACAAGTGCAGGTAGTAATTACATCCAATTGAAGAGTAAAGGAGAAGGTAAGTGAATGGTAAGTTTCTTGAAATAGGTACATGTTTTATATTACTAAATACTATGATTAGTTTGTAATTACCAAATGTTTAGCTTTTATTTGAATAAAAACACAAGAGTGGAAAATATGTAACATATGTTAATTAACAGACACGTCTATTAAAACACACTTGTTTTTTTCTGTTGTTCGGATGTTAGTAACAGGAATTTTATTAATGTATGCTATTATTTATCACACACCAGGGTGTAGAATAGCATTATCTTTTGTTCACCATGCAACACTGGAGGAAAACACAAATCAAATGGATTGTGAAAAAAGCCAATATAAAACTGTGCTTGTTCAACTGTGAGTTGGACTGTAATTAGTAAAACTGTTCCTAATATTTAATAAAAATTTTTACCGAAAGGCGCAAATTTCTTCAGAAGTCATCAACCATTAATAAGAGGCATACCTCACCAGAGATTACCTTTTTTTGATGCTCCGCTAGCGCTAGCCTCTCAATCATATCTAGGACGCGATGCAAAGCCACTCTGTGTGGGTTTGCATGGCCTCATAGATATGGAGCAAGACAAATCAGCTCAAGTTGCTGCCTTGCTTTACGCTGCATCAAGGAGACATTTCATAGGCATTGTGGTGGATTTTCCCATGCAACACCGATAAATTTTGACACTGTTTCAGATTTCTTTAATCACATAAAACCAAGGGTAGCTCCAAAACCTTACACCTCCTAAGAGCAGAGCTAATGAGGAGAAATATTTTTATTTCGCCTCTTTTTTCCCTCTTTCCATGTGTGTTGTATTATCCAGCACACATTGAAAGAGGAAAATGCCTCTGTGGATTGTATTTGTGCAGAAAGGTGCCCAGTCCTACAAAAAATAATCCTGCCTGCATCAGAGGGACCCTTGCACAAGGGTGCCTATCTTTACGCTAGGCAACAAATTGTGTGCCACCATAGAGGAAAAGATCAGAAATGTATAACCCTGGGCGTAGTTCGTGTAGTCACGCTACGCGAGGCTACGCGAAGTTGTAAAGGCGCTTCGTGAATGTGCGTAGTTGCTTGTCCCGACCGTTCGTGATGCATTTTTTTTGTTCGGGAACGCGTATTGCGTGTTCGGGATGCTATTTGCATGCTCGGGGAATAGTATCTCGCGAACTTGCCGATGCTGTCACCTATAGGCGCGGCCATCTTGTTTTTCACTGGTCCCGCCTGTTCGCGATGCCTTATTTCCTATTCCGGGTCGAGTATAGCATGTTCAGGATGGGCATTTCATGTTCGGGAACGCGTTTTACGTGTTCGTGATGTTTTTTGCTTGCTCGGGGGGAAATATCACACGAACTTACTCACACGGTCGTGATGGGCGCAGCCATTTTCTTTTTCACTCTATGCTATTCTATCCTCCCTCTATCTTTGCAATCCTTAGGTTTTTACACTGTTTTTCTGATCCTTTTTTATTTATTATCTATCATTCTCTGTCCCTATATCTATATTTCGTATTTTATTTCTACTTTTACTGCGTTATTTTCACTTTTTCTACTGTTTTATATTACTTCCTTCTTTAAGCTCCTATTTCTTCCCCTAACTTTATTTTTTCCTTCTAAATTTTTTTTCTGCCTTCCGTACACCCCAGAACCATGGCTAAGGGTACCGGCTCCAAGGGCAAGGCACCTGCACCCAACAGCCGCCTGCCTTGTGGCAGACTGCGCCCTGCAGGGGTGCAGGCCCGGGAGCTTTTCTGCGAGGCGGAGGTGGCCTCCCTTGGTTTTTTTGGGCAGCGCCACCTCCTCTTGACCTTGGCAGCAGGCGGCAGGCCTGGCTCTGGGTACCCTACCCAGGAGCGTCACCGCCAGTGGGCGAAGGTGCGCCGGACAGTGATTCGCTGCTCATAGGTCCGGCACACCCATAACCAGCTGGCCCACCGGTGGTCAGACAGCTTGGACCGGGAGCAGGACCTGCCGGACCTGCTAGGTGTCGAGGTCATGGGGCTTGGTGAGTAGCTAATATACTAGTAGTATAAGTATTGTGTATAATTTTTTTCCGAATAGCAAGAATACTGCTGCTTACATTGCAGGTAAATTACGTTTCAAAATCTTCTGTGATTGTAGGACACAGGTGTTCAACGCTACTCTTACTTGTTTGCAACTTTGCACCCGCTTGGGCTGGTGATTATGTAAGAGTTTACTTTAGAGAACTTAAGTTAGGTAATGCTATTGCTAGAGAGACTCTAGTCCTTCGTTTGTCCTCCTGTCACTAAGAAGAGATAGTGGTGGATGGACTGATAGGTTTAGTTAGTATTAGTTGGTAATCTTTTAGCCATCTGTGTGATGCATCCTCTGTCACTGAGTGCTGCTTACCCCAGTCCTTAGTAGAACCTTTTGTAGTTTGTTTAGTGAGTGATAAGGCTTAGCAGTGTCCCTAGCAGAACATCAGACGCAACCAACCAACCAACAATTTGGTGTATGCACAAATGTATATATGTGTCCTCCATCTATGCATTTTTGAGGGCTAAAATAAATGGAAATGCAGACTTAGTGAACAATTGGCCCATCTGGAATAGGTGGGCTAGGTCAGGTGGTACTTAGGCTTAGTTAGTATTCTGGAATCACAATGGAACACTAAAT
Organism: Triturus cristatus; assembly: GCF_964204655.1. Taxonomy (NCBI): domain Eukaryota; kingdom Metazoa; phylum Chordata; class Amphibia; order Caudata; family Salamandridae; genus Triturus; species Triturus cristatus. The sequence goes on from NC_140581.1 coordinate 650,096,648, forward strand.
TAGTGTTCATAAATAATAAGTAGACGGTCCGTGAATCCCGCAATAATACAACTGGTCGATCTGATTAGATAGGTCAATTTTATTGCAATTGTTGTTTCCTAAAATGTTTTTTCAGCGTTTTTTAAAAATATTTTATTTGTTTCACACCAATCATTAATGTTTGTCTCTTTCTTTATTATATCTTACATGATCAGCACCCAGGGGCAAGAAGACGGGGTCAGAGTCGGCAGGAGCAGCTTGAGAAGAACACCAGGGCCAGGACCGCTCCTCTAATGAGGACTCTGCTGCTGGCCCCAGTAAGTCCTCCAGTGGTTAATATTAATAATTATATTTCCCTAACTTTTACTGCACCTTATTTTTTCCAAACTATTAATTCTGGTTCCTAATTCTATTTTTTACAAAATCTTCTTTGATCTTGACTACCTGTTTCTAAATTCTTGTTATCCCTGCCTCTAACTGCCTCTCCTATGACTCTCTGTACTACTACTATTAGTCTGTCTGTAGCTAAGCTTGCCCAGTTGGCCTCTCTTTATTTAAAAGGTTTTAAATAAAACTCAGACTCACCAATAGCTCTAGCCACTGAGTCCAGTCCTTTGGGTTGTCCTCTTCTAGTCTTCTTAATCTTGAGGCTTTTCAACAATTCCCACCAACAAAATGCCTAACCAGATATTTGACTATTTTTGATAGGATATAGTACATACTACTACTGTTGTGGGGATTCTGCACAGCCACATACAGAACTATGCACAAGAAAATAGGATGTTGGTGATGGGAGGTTGGACCTTCCTCACACCTCAGTCAGAAACCACAATCCCCTGACCGACTAGCTATAGTGTCTCATTAGGTCCCCAAATCCCCCCCCCCCGAAGATATCCAATGATTAGACAACCCAGAACATAACACCCTTTCGCTCACTCACTCGTGTAAGTCCACCACACCAAATACCACAGAGTCTATGTGTAAGTTCAAAAGGTTTATTTTCAACTAACAAGCTCTGTACATTGTTCTACAATTCAGTATACTATATGAGCCAGCTCCAACAGCAAAATGCATCAGATTAAAACAATAAACATTGTTACAAGTCCATAGAAGACAAAAGATCTCTGTGCGAATTCTGGGGGACCCCTCACCTTAGAACGTAGAAGTACTGGTTACATCATAAGCTCTGCAAAGCTCTGGTTCTTAGAAGGGAATCTTCCACCTGTTATGAGAAAAATGGTGCCCGTTAGATAGTGTAATGCAAGCATTTCTCAGTCATGCCAAAAAGTGTAGCATGTTATGGCTAAGCAATATGGACTGACCAGAACTCCATAACAAAGTGGCTTGTTTTTCGACCTCTTGTCGCAACGCACAGACAGTAGCTGTATGAGCTCATATGGGCATACACAACAAGCTGTGAGGTAAAGTGCGCAAAAGACATGAAGCTAAAAATGGTTGCATGGCTCAGGCTAACTTTGCAAACAGTAGAGGTGACTAGAATGACCCTAAGGACCATAACACAACTAGTGTCTATCCTACCCTAGTACCCGATTTGGACTAGTGATGTATGTTGTATATGTATGTATTAACTTTTTTTTCAATCTTGCTAGTGCAGAAGAATAAATAGGGGGTGGTGTATATATGGCATCTAAAAATGCATAATGCTTTTTCTAGGCGTACTACCGACCACCAGTGCCGGGGTCAGCGGTAATGGCGATGCAGCCATTTCAGAGGGAGCAAGAGATGCAGCACCTGCAGGAGCTACAGGGGAGAGCCAGCAGCAGTGGCGGGCGGTGGTAAGTTATATTCCTTACTTATTGACATTACACAAGCTGGAAGGGTGTACACTCACTGTACTGTTGAGACTTAGTAAGTATGAAGTTGTATTGAACATTATACAACGGTTGAAGAAGACATCCTTTACTTAGCATTAGCAATAGCATTAGCAGCGTGAGTTGAGTAACCAATGGCCTCTTCCATCTAACTCGAACTCAGCTGTGAAAGTTTTATGGAGAAGACTAAAAGTCAGATCAGATGATCTTGATGGATGTGTTGAACAAAAAGGGAAAGAAGGGTGGAATGAGGAAGGATGGGTGAGATGTAATATGACTGGCAGAGAAGGATACGTTGGAAGCATGCATAGATGGCTGATAGGGATCAGATGCATGGGTTGTTGAAGGATGGGTGGAAGGTTAAAGAACGATGCCTGCCTGGGTGGGCGACACCATATGGGTGGATAGGATAGCAAGAATCGTCAGCAGCGTTTGGGTCAAACTCAAAGCCAAGGCAAGCAAGGAAGGACGCATGGGTGGTTGTTGGTGAAAGTGAAACAAACTAAGGTTTGTTGAGAGATTAAGAAGAATGATAGACATTTACTTTGAATGGATGGATGCCTAGATGTATTCATCATAGATGGCATAGGTGGAGACTGTCACTGGATGCAGAGTCTTAGTTTGAAGAGAATGTAAATGAAACCGCGCCAGAGAAGCAAAGCCGAGGGGAATATAAGTTGTGTTTTCAGAATACTCCCTTGACTCACAGTAGTTTGCAAGCACATCATATATGTATATTGTGTATGTATGTAGCTATCAAGTGCCTTCCTCCGACTCCGAGGACCACTCCCTACCTATGTTAATTTATTTTTGACTGTGTCAGGCAGCCTGCAAAGGGTGGCCTATCTGTTGGTCACACAATCAATCAAAACAAAGTATGTCATGTCGTCCCATATATAAGCAATGATCATTGGATCAGATATATATAATCTGCCTTTTTGTAGTAGTCAGGGCAGGGTGAAAGTGAAATTGAGCAATTGCCCTTGATGTAACAGAGAGAGTATGGCCAGTGCCAACCGTAATAGAAAAATACGAGCTTCCCCACCTGCAGACAGTAGTAAATAAAACTAACATGAGTCTATGTCATGACTCGAGTATGTGTGTCTTGGGGGCAAGTTGACTGAGCTGGCATGCCGGCTACAACAAGTTTATGTAATTTCGCTAAACTAGAGATAAGAAGAAGACTGGTGTACTGTGTACTGGAGTCCATAGTGCTAGTATAATGCCACAACCTCCCACAAATGTTAGAGGCCGAGGAAATGGGACGACAGATACATTCCATGAATGTTATGTACTGTGATTGCTAGTGCTACTATGCCACTATGTGCTGAATTAATTTTGTGTTACTGTTTTGCTAAGAGTATTGGTAATAGTCTTTTTTTCTTTCTTGATATAGCTCCTCCAAAACCAACCAGGAAGGAGTTGGCAGCCATAGCCTGGCACTGAAAGCTGGAGGCCACCTGTAAAGAGTACCGGCGGCAGCAGCTGCAGCCTCCTCCAATGCCCCGGGCCCCAGCCAGGCCCCTCCAGTGATACGGTGCCACAGTCAGGCAGCCGCCCAACGCCGCACACCAACAACAACATCCAGCACTGCTGCCCCCCTGTGGATGCAACTGCAGGGCATATGCGCGCAGCAAGCTCCTCCGAAATGTGCTACTGGAGGAGGAGGTAGCGGAGCTTAAGAAGAGGGTCAAGGTCCTGGAGATTGACACCTGAAGAGCCCACCGCTAAAGACCCTGTTTGATTGCCCCTTTTTTATAGCTTCTTTTGGTGGGTGGGAATCAGGCGTTGGGGTTTGCACTTTATTTATGGACAGGAAAATTGGACATTTACTTTGTTGGACTTTTTCGTTTCGGACATTGGTTGGGGTTAGGAAGAGGGGTGGGTCAGGTGTTGTTGTGGGATTTTTTATATAGTTTATTTTTGTTAGGATATTAAATTATATATTTATACTTCACATACGATGTTGTTAATGTTTTGTGGGTTACTGTTTTACATCACACTGTTTCCTTGCTGCTGCAGTGCCACAGCCAGTGTTTGATTTAAATAATTGGCTGACTTTGTAAGACACAAACAGATAGATGCGGTCCCCCTCACTGAGTGACTTGTCCTACTAGTACTGTCAGTCTCTCCTCCTAGTCCATTATTATACCTCCCCCAAACATCTTTTCTTACCTGTGATTGATGTTTAAGTTAGGCACAGCGATGGCTGCATGACGATGCAGGTTGGGTTTCCGAAGAGAATGGAGATGCCATGGTTGTGGTGGTAGTAGTAGACACTGGCAGTAGAATTTACAAAAAAAGAAAATGAGACAGTAATTCGCCTGAGAGAGACTCTGGAAACAGTAGTAGAGCGAAGTAAATAAAACATAATGGTGGAGGGGATAGCCTAGTACAACAAGTTACAAACTGTAGTTGTGTCGAGTCACTCAACTAGGCCTACACTCAACACAAGCATAACCTTTAGTGCTGTGTGTAATAGGATGACAAATCCAATCGATGCTGGCAATTAATGATGATGGATTAGGTTCCTTTGGTAAAAAAGTTACCTCGAAATATACTGATCATGGGTGTGCAAGCAGAAGAAGATCATCGCCCTGCCTTGAAATTGAATTAGTGTTGCTTTCGCCACATCCGCCCCAGCAAGCGTGTGATCAATTATTGGTGTACATTTAGTTTAGTCACACCTCAATAAATCACACAGCCCGGGGGAAGAGGGTCAGGGTTTGATGAATGGTTGGGAAGTGGGGTTTGGGGAAAGGTTTGACAAAGAAAAACAGTACGCATGGACAAACAACAAAACACAATCTTTGTAGACTACCATATCCATAAATCTGTTAAGGGAGAAAAAGGAAATGCATGCATGATGATGATAACTTGACGGTTAATGATAAGTAGTAGCTAACTACTACGAGACAATTAGACAGTACAGGGCAGCCGTATATTAATATTATGCAATTTGCCTTGGCTGTCTGCCCTCAAAGAGACCCGGATTACATACATTTTGTGTTCTGTTGTACCGGGCTTACTTTTAAAGATAGCAAAGAAAATTTAAAAATAGCTGTAGGGATAATTTATAAGCAGAGAGCAAACAAATAATAACAACAACACATGGTAGTAATGATCGAAGATGAAAAATGAATCTAATTATTTAAAAAATGATGAAAGTTGATACTGTTACTGTGTTATCCTGGTCAAAATGGGGAGTTGCATCTCTGCATTCCTCTTGGTCCTCCCTTTCATGGATGCTCCATCCATCAATCTTGGGTAACGCCACTGCCTGCCTGGCAGATGTAGCTTCATTGGTAATGTAAGTGTGCGTTGTTTTTCCAAGTATAACACAGTGTATAAGCCGGCCTTTAAGTGTAAATGGGAAAACAAAAGGGATATTGAAAAATCAATGAATAAAAATAATGCATCAATTACGGTGGAGTGCAACAAGAGAAGAGAACACTTTCAGACTGAGGCTGCATGGATACATCATGTCTACTCTGTTTACAGCATCAAGCTACAACAACAACAGGACAGAGCAGGCCCATGGCACCGGGCCGTGACCAAACCTCCATTTAGCTTAAATTTTGACAGAGCCAGACAAAGCATATATACAGCAACCTAGCATTTTCAAAATTATGTGACTAAATCAATGCTCCGCAGTCAGTCTTACCACTACACTCGACTCCACCACTACACGGACATTTACCTTTTATGCCACTTCATGAAACGCAGTTATTTCATCAACCATCTCCGATCCTAAGTACTGACTGACTGCGAAGAGTGGTCATCATGATCATGGTGTCCAACTCAGTCTAGTGTACTGAGTGAGTCCAGATTCCATATTCAAATATCTAATGGATCGCCCTGCAGTAGAAGTACAATTTTGTTATTAAACAACAAGTCTGTCTCCAGCATTAACCTGAAACAGGAGGACACATATACAGCAACATAGCATTTTCCAAAGTAAGTAACTAAATCAACACACGGCTGTCAGTCATACCTCCACTACTACACTTGTGACTACTTGACTCCACCACTACACAGACATGTAGGTCTGCTGTGGTTGTTGGTTTATTTTCCTGTTATGCCACTTGATTTGAAATGCCCGAGTTATTCCATCAATCATCTCCGATCCAACTGACTGACTGCGAAGATAGTATGGTCATCATCATGGTGTTGTATCTGTTGTCCAACTCCAACTCAGTCTGTAGTGTACCGACTCTGAGTAAGTCCAATGCAATGGATATTGGCCTGCAGTAGTAGGAGTACAATTTGGTTATTAAACAACAAGAAGGGAAACATTGACTGTCACTTGAGTCACTTTTAGTTGGTAGATTAATTACTAGTACAGTTCGACTTCATGCACAATGTCATCAACACAAAAAACAGCAATCACTGAGTCAGCATCCAATGCATTCCATAATTACCTGTCTTGCTCTTCTCTTTGGCTGTCAGATGCCTAGTTCTGACAGGTGTTTGTTTTCTTACTGAGGCAGTGGCCTCATTATTGCTCCACATTCATTTTGAGTGTTAGTCGCTGTTTCAGTTTTCTTATTCATCTGTGGAACTTTGTCGCAGTTGAAGTTGGTTCACATGGTCAGCGCTGTGCGATGGGCCGCGGCCTGGGTAGCGGTCATTGGTCAATTGAGCTTGCAGAAATGTGACATGTCAGGAAGTTTCTTCAAAGAGTCTTGTCTTTCTCTGCCAAATACCTTCTGTTCTGACATTGATGAGCTTTTGATGCCAACGCAGAGGTTGTAGCCTTCTGACAGTGATTAGTTTACTTTTGGATGCCTGCCTACTTGTGAAAGCCTTCTGACAGTGAAGAGTTTTGGATGCCTGCAGAGGCAGTAGCCTTCTGACAGTGTTGAGTTTCGGCTCGGAAACAAAAGGAGGATAGCTATAGGCATGTTCCACTTCTTCTGGAGGGACTGTTAGAGGCAACATTTCTTTTACTATTTTCCATCCAATGTCTGGCTTGAGGGAAATGTATTTAGGGTGAGTCAGGAAGATGGAGCAGGACTCTGAAGACGGTGGTGATGGATTTGTTGTGATTGGAACAAGAAAGACAGAGACATACACAAATAAAGGAAGGAAGAAAGTAACAATTTGAAAGCCTAGTTGTCAGGAAAGAGGAGCTCGTCCTCAAACTCTGGTGGTTCAATCAGAAGTAGGTCATCTAACACACTACTTCCGTCACCTAAGTCGCTCTCCTCTTCCTGCTGTGATTCAGGTATTTTATACTCTGGTGGTATAAAGTGCCTATTCATATTGATCATGGTTAACCTCTCCACACTTTTGGGCGGGAGACTGGTCCTTTTCACAGTTACAATGGCACCAGCAGCACTGAAAACACACTCAGAAGAGACACTTGCGACAGGGGAAGCCAGATACTTTATCGCCAGCCTGCTGAGCACTGTCCATTGGCTTCTTTTCCCATACCAATACACCAATGGGTTTCGATCCATGAAGACTTCTGTTCCGTCATCAAGATAGGCCTGGACCATACGCTCAATGCTCAGGGAAGCTCCGATTTGCTTGGCCTCTTTCGCCTTTGTATCTGCACTGTACTTACCATACCCATGCCGTAGAAACTAATCAGTTTCTGATTGTACTGTGGCTGATGATCCTGTTCTTGCTGTTGTTGATATTATTGGTAGTGTTGGTGACTGCTGGGAGGCAAATGCACTGTCCTCAGGCTCTGAAGTAGAACTTGACTCTGGATGCCCTGTAGTACTTGTTCTGGCCTGCGGTGGTGAGCCTCTAATTACCAGCCATTCGTTTTCATAGTCAGTGACTTCCTCAGCTATCAAAGTTTTGTACTTGGCAACATCCACTTCTGAAAAAGGAATTACTGCCTTACTGTTCAGAAATACTTTGTACCGTGGATCCAAAATTGTGGCAGTAATATAATGTTGATGTGACACAATGTTATTTTGAATCCTTGTATTTTCAGATAAGCGAACGGCTAAGGAGTCCGCCAAATAATATGCGTCTTGTTTGTCATCCACACCAGCGTACGTTTCAGACACCTCCTTCAGCTGTTGCTCTAGCATGTGCAACAATGCGATAGCTTGGCCTATAGTACAGTCTTCCCTGCTGACTTCACATGTGAAGACCTCAAAAGGAAGTAGCATCTCTGTCAGGCATTTAACGAGGGCCCATTGGCCCATCTCAATGCTCCTGCCTGTCACAGTAGGATCCCCTAATCTTTGCATGACATAAGCATTGAGTGGTATGTACTGCTCAAACAGACAATCAAGCATGTAATAAGTTGAGTTCCAACGTGTTGGCACCTCCTGGATGGGGGCTTTGACTGGCATTTTATGCTCTCATTGAATGACCCTCAGCTGCTTCCGGTCTTTTAAAGAATGGCTGAAATGTGTGCATATTCTTCTGCAGGCGGCCAGTAAGTTGCTGACTTTGTATTCATTTTTCAGAAAGTCTTGAAAAACAATGTTAATGCAGTGTGCCAAACACGGGACCCTGTAATAGCCACCATCTTTCATGGCCCTAACTACATTACCGCCATTGTCCATGGCAAAAAAAACAAAGTTAAGCCCTCTTGGGTGCAGCCACTCAAAGACCTTGCTGTTAAACTCATCCAAAATGTTTGCAGCAGTATGAGATTTCTCCATGGCAAACATGGCTACAGTTTGCGAGTGGCATGAAAAATCTCAGCAGCCTCAACACCAGCGGATATATTTTCTCTAACCCCCACAAAAGAGTTCCAGCATGCAGTGATGCACATGTAATCAGTGGCTTGGCAACTGTTCCACATGTCTGTTGTCAGGTGCATACTCTGAACAGCACTCTGCTTCAAGGCTTTTCCAGCACGTCGTGATGTACTGCTGGAAGAGCATCTCTGGCGAAATAGTAGCGTCTGGGTACCTGCCATTTTGGGCAGATGGCTGTCATAAATTCCAGAAAACCCACACCTTCAACAAAAGAAAAAGGGAGAAGGTCCAGTGCTAACATTTTAGCCAGCTTCACATTGTAAACACGTGCTATTGGGTGGTTGTGTTTGTACTGCTCCTCCGCCCTAGTAACCATGCTGATAATGGTAGGCTGCATGGTTTTCCTTTCTATTAGGCTCAACGATGCACTTTTTTTCATTGCGGTACTCCTTGCTGTCTCAGGCTGACTCTTACTCTTGTGCCACTGAGATGTTGCTGAGGATGTCGGTGATACCACTGTACTGCTGGGGACAAGGCTACTTTCTGTACCACTACCAGAGAAAATGTCTCCCTCTCCTTCCTCTTTTACCATGATCGGATCTTCTACTCGTTTATCCCCACCAACAGCAATGGTTGCAGTTTTTATGCGGCGAAGGTGGTCTTCCCAGTCGATCAAGTGGTATTTTTTCAGATGGGTTATTTGGTCACCGGTACCATAGTTTGTACCAAGCTTATCCCGACTAACAGAGGTATTACAAACGGAGCATACAGCAATGTTCTCCTCCTTTTCACTAACCATGAAGAAGTCCCAAATGGAGGAGCTTAACTTTTGGCTCCTGCTGCAGGTGCCACTTCCAATGCTGGATGAACTGGAGCGTGTGCGTTGAATTTGACTCATTTGTGCACTACCTACTTCTACTGAGGTGGTGGTTGTGCTGGATGTAGGTCGCTGCCGGGCCTTTGCTAATGCAAATATGGAAGCTGTAGGTGGTGTTGGTGTTACCTGTGTTGGTGTTATCCGTGCCACATCCCTCACAGCAATTTGGGATGTGGTAATGTCGGTTTCCACTGGGGCGGGAGAAATGTCCATGATGACTGGCTCATCATCACCCTGCTGTTCTACATCGACCTCCATAAGTGTAAGGCTTTCTAGAACCTTCCTTTTCCCTAGCCTGGTCTTGGGACGTGTCTCCGTTTCAGACTCAGTTTGTGGCTGCCAAGTGGCATCTAGATCATCAGAAGGGGTGTTTGGTGAAAAACTTGATGGACTAACCCACCTTTTCCTGGCTGGGGATGTGGAAGACAATGGATCTTCTGAATGAGTGGCTTTCTCTTCTTCTTCCTCTGCATGAGGCTCAATTTCCTGAACTGCCCCTACTTCGGGAGGAACAACTACTATTGTGGGTGGTGGTTACAGCTGTTGTTGACCACTTGTCTGCTGTGTTTCCTCATGCGTTGATTGGGTACTACTTTGAGATAGCGATAAGTTTATCTCAGGCTCAGCATCACTGGTTTCCACCATTAGGCTGGCTACCTCTTCCATACTCATGTGCTTGGGCCTGGGTTGGTGGTTTGGGCCCACTGATGCGGATGTGCTGCCCCCAGCTTGCCCCCCAGGACACCGCTGTTGCACACCAGACTTAAGTATCACTTCCTTCTTCTGTTCCTTCTTCTCAATAGCAACTTTCTTGGTACTGGAGGACCTGGTACCTGCTTTCTTTGGGGCCATCTTTTTCAGATGTCAGCAGCACTCAGTTGCACAAGTTGCAGAGATGTCTGGTCAGGTCACACGTCATGTCGTGTACAGCAGCAGGAAGTCTGTCTGGCAGTACAACGGGTGATGATGACACCTCCTCCTCAGTCTTTTGTGCACCTAAAAGCAAAAAAGCCAGAAGAACATCAGTCAAACGTGGAATGTGTTGTGCTTAAATTACTAATAGTACAATCAAAATAATATAATATATATTTTATAAATTAGTGTGTGGTGGTCACAATTATTACATTTTAGTAACTCAGTGAACAACAACAGTGTAGCCATTTATGAGACTTTGACATCAAGGGCTTTCCTGGTGTACTTTGTACACTCAGGAAGAATAAGAATAGCAAAGAACAAAAACAAAAATACAAATGTAGTGGAACCTGTTTGGCCTTAATTTGTGCATCAGGTGGAATGGATGCAGCATTAGGGAGCTGCAGCTGGCAATGGGGATGGAAGCAGTAAGCCAAGAGGAAGAATGGAAAGACATGCAGGCCTATGTGGCAAAAACAGCACACTACTAACTACCACCACAAAATGGCCCCCAGCCACATAGTAACTCACAGGCACAAGGCACGGAAAACAATGAACTCAAGCAGGCCTATATGGCCAGACAAAGGATGCCTGATAAACAACACAGCTTTAATACTAAAACAAAACTCCACATGGCTAAGAAGGTTGGAGATTTACACAACAACCACAATAACAACACAAATACACATGCAACAAAGGCATTTATTTAACACACACCCAAAAAGTGAAATACACCCCAAAAAACACATTTTGCAATTCAATTCAATGCCATCCATGCCCTAAATGATGTTTAAATTAAGGGTGGGCTGAAAATGCGTAATTACGTTACGCAAATCTTCGTGTAAACGCTAAAAATTGTCGCGAACGAGAAGACGCGGAAGTTTTTGTCCCGCCCGTTCGCGATGTTCTTTGCGTGATCGCATTGGAAATGTGTCGCCAACTTGCCCATGCGGTCGCTAATGGGTGCAGCCATCTTGTTTTCACTTGTCCTGCTCGCTCGCGATGCTATTTCCTGTTCCGGGTCGCGCAATGCATGCTCGCCCTTGTTCGCGTTAGGTAATTCCTGTTCGGGAACGCGTATTACGTGTTCGCGATGCTTTTTGCGTGCTCGGAGGGAAAATATCTCGCGATCTTGCCCATGCGGCCATCTTGTTTTTCACTCTATAGTATGGTATTTTCAATCCTTTGCTTCTGAAAACTTTTTTTGGAACTTTTTTATTGATTATCTCTCTCTCTATTTTCCTGACTCTATATTTTTTGTGTTTTTTAACTACTTTTTCACTCTTTTTCTATTACCTGCTTTTTTCATTTCTTTTACTTACTTTTTTAATTTTTACCTTTTCATTTCTGCCCCCCGCCTACCCCAGAACCATGGCAAAGGGCCACAGGGTGCATGGCAGCCTGAGCCGCGACCGCCTTCCTTGCGGAAGGCGGCGCCCACAAGGGCTGCAGGCACGGGCCTTATTTGGGGAAGTGGAGTTGGCTGCACTGTTTTTTTTTTTTTTTTTGCAGCACCACCTCCCCTTAACCCTGGCAGCAGGCGGCAGGCCTGGGTCCGAGTACGGGCTCCGGGAGCGTCTGCAGCGGTGGGGGAAGGTGCGCCGGGCAGTGTTTCGCTGCTCGTGTGTCCGGCGCAGCCAGAACCAGCTGACGCACAAGGTGGTCCGATATCCTGGACCGGGAGCAGGACCTGCTGGACCAGCTAGGAGTGGAGGTCCCGGGTCTTGGTGAGTAGCTATTTAATTATTACTACTTTGTGTCTGTTCTTCTGCTCTGTGTTATATATTGCGAATATATTTTTTTTCCGACCAGCTAGAATGCTGCTGCTTACATACATTAGGGGTAATTTACATTTAAAAGTCTTCTGTGATTGTTATGACACTGGTGTTCTGCGCTACTAATCTTGTTATTTGCAACTTTGCGTTTGTGCTCGTTTTGCGTGATTATGTAAGAGTTTATTTTAGAAAACTTAAATTAGGTAATGCTAGAGTGACTCTAGTCCTTCCTTTGTCCTGTCACTAAGAGATATGGGTGGATTGATACTTAGGTTTAGTTACTTATTATAAGTTTGTAATTTTTTAGTGATCTGAGACGCCCCCTGTATTACGTGACATGCTGCTGAGTGCTGCTGAGTGCTGCTACTGCTTACCGCAGTCCTTAGTAGAACCTTTTGTAGTTTGTTCAGTGAGTGCTAATAGGCTTAGCACTAGCAGAACATCTGCATCAACGAACCAACAATTTTGTGTATGCAAAAATACAAGCATATGCAGCCGTGGTCGGTAGTAGGAGTACCTGCAGGGCAGTGACGTGGGGAGGGGGAGGGGCAAGGTGGGGGGTAGTAAACTATGGATTACGGAGGTTTGCAGGTAAGTAAACATATAAATTAATAAAACAAATTTTGTTGCGTGCACTGCATCCCCAAATGCGATGCAGTGCACGCAAAGAAATTCGTTTTATTAATTTATATGTTAACTTACCTGTAAACTTCCATAATCCATAGTTTCCTAACCCCCACTCTGCCCCTCCCCCTCCCCACATCACCACCCTGCAGGTACTCCTACTACCGACCGCGGCTGGGCATCTGTCTTCCATTTATGCATTTTTGAGGACTAAAAGAAGTGGAAATGCTTACTTAATGTACAATTGGCACGCCTGGAATAGGTGGGCTCGGTCAGGTGGTACGTACTACTTAGGCTTAGTTAGTATTCTGTAATCAGAATGGAACACCGGATTAGTGTAGATAATAATAACTAGTCGGTCCGCGAATCCCCAGATACTACTTGTCAACCAGATTAGATAGGTCAATTTTATTGCAATTGTTGTTTACACAAATGTTTTTTTGACAGTCTTATAAAAATATTTTATTTGTTTCACACCAATCATCAATGTTTGTCTCTTCCTTTCCTATATCTTTCATGATCAGCACCCAGGGGCAAGAAGATGGGGGCAGAGTCGGCGGGAACAGTTCCAGTCGGACAGGAGGACAAGAACGAGGGCTCTGCTGCTGGCCACAGTAAGTCTTCCTGTTTTTAATATTAATTCTTATTCACTAACTTTTACTGCACCGTATTTTTTTTCCCGAACTATTGTTTCCATTTCCTAATGCTATTTTTTACCAACAATTAACCTTCGATCTAAACTATCTGTTTCTAGATCCTTGTTATCCCTGCCTCTGCTATGACTCTCTGTACTACTACTATTAGTCTGTCTGTGGCTGAACATGCCCAGTTGGCCACTCTTTATTTAAAAGGTTTTAAATAAAACTGAGATTCACCAGTAGCTCTAGCCATTGATGAGTCCCATCCTTCGGGTTGTCCTCTTGTACTCCTTCAATTCTTCTTAATCTTTGAGGCTTTATTAATCTTGATGTTTTTCGACAATTCCCACCAACAAAATGCCCAACCAGATTTTACTATTTTGACAGGATAGGACATATTACTACTGTTGTAGGGATTTTCCACATACAGAACATTGCAGTTGCACAAGAAAATAGGATGTTTGTGATGGGAGGTTGGACCTTCGTTTCACTCACACCTCAGTCAGAACAGAACCCACCACAATCCCCTGCCTGACTAGTTATAATAGTGTTTTATTACTATTAGCTCTCCAAACCCCCCCCAATACCCAATGAGTAGACAACCCAGAACATCACACTCCCGACCTCTCAGTCGTGGAAGCAATGCACAAGCACAGATTGCACACCCTTCCTTTCACTCGCTCACTCATGTAAGCCCATCCACACCAAATACCACCGAGTCTATGTAAGTTCAAAAATTATTTTAGTTGCAACTGACAAGCTATGACGTTGTTCTATAATCAACAGCAAAATGCATAAGATTAAAACTATAAACATTGTTGCACTTAATTACACTTACAACAAGTACAAGTCCATAGAACGAAGAAATAAAAAAGCGAAATCAGGATTAATAAATAAGTGAACAGTTGTAGGAATAGGAATATAGTTTATATAAAATTATAAATGAAGATCTGAGCGAAATATGTGGACCCCTCACCTTAGAAGAAGCTAGTACTGGTTACATCATAAGCTCTGCAAAGCTCTGGTTCTTAGAATGGAGGCTTCCGTCTGTTAGGAGAAAAATGGTGCACGTTAATATATTGCAAGCATTTCTCAGTTGTGGCAAAAAGTGTAGCATTTTGGATAAGCAATATGGACTAACACCGGAACTCCATAACAAAGTGGCTTGTTTTGATTGACCTTGTACGCAGCGCTTAGACAGTAGCAGTATGAGCTCATGTGGGCTCAAAGGCATCACTCTTTATACAAGCTGCGAGGTAACGATGCGTGTGCTAAAATAAAAGACACAAAGGTAAAATGGTAGCATGGCTCGGGCTAACTAAGCAAAGACTAGAATGACTCTAGGGACAATAATATAACTACTAGTGTCTACTCTACTACTACCTGATTTGTACTAGTGATGTATGTTGTATATGTAATTCATACAATAACCCTGGCCGTAGTTACTTCGCGAAGCTACGCAAAGGGCACTTCGCACTATGCTAGCTACGCGTAGCACATCGCGAACTGCATAGTGCCTTGTTCGCACTGTGCCAGATGTCGTTTTCAATGATTGCACAGTGCGGACAAGCAACCGGCACTGTGCAATCATTGAAAATGGCATCTTGCACAGTGCGAGCTGTAGATTTCTGCTGCTGGAGTACATTTTTACTCGAGCGGCAGCTTTCTCAACGCGAACTGGTAGTTTCTCATCGCGAGCGGTCGCGAGCATACGCGACCACTCGCAATGAGAAACCTGACCTCCTCGCGTTGGGAATCTCGCCAGGAGGTCTATTTTCCATGCTCGCAATCGCCAACTTGATGTTGCTGATCGCGAACATGGAAAAAGTCTCGCCGGGATGTCATTTTGCTTGCTCGCGTTCGCCAACTTGACGTTGAGGACCGCGAGCAAGCAAAAAATGACCGCAGCACTACGCTACGTGTGTTCGCACTGTGCTACGTGCAATTCGCGTAGTGCGAAGTAGCGCGAACTTCGCAAACTACGCGAGTGTAGCGTAGTGCTTTGCCCAGGCTTAGTATGTATTACTATTAGCTCATTTTTCAATCTTGCTAGTGAAAAATAGGGGGAGATGGATATGACACCTAAAAAATGTGTCATGTTTTTTCAAGGCGCACTACCAACCACCAGTGCCGGGGCCAGCGGCAACGCGGCTGCTGACGGAGGAGAGGAGGAGGTGGCAGTTGCAGGAGGAGCTGCAGGGGGTGAGCCAGCAGCAGTGGCAGGCGGTGGTAAGTTAGATACCTAATCCTTACTTATTGACATTACACTCACTGCAAGGGTATACTGTATAATACTGTACAGTTGACTTACTAAGTAAGAGGTTGTTGTGAACGGTTAAAGACACCCTTTACTTAGCATTAGTTAAAGCATTAGTGGCGGGAGTGTTGTTGAGTAACCAATGGCCTCTTCTATCTGATGATTTCAACTCAGCTGTGAAAGTTTTATAGAGAAGACTAAAAGTCAGATCAGATGACCTTGATGGATGGGTTGAACGAAAAGGGAAAGATTTAAGATTTATGACTGGCAGAGAAGGATTTGTTGGATGCATGCAGCATGCATACTGGTGGCTGATAGGAATCAGATGCATGGTGGGTTGAATGCCTGAAACTCCCACAAATGTTAAAGTCCAAGAAAGTGGGAGGATAGTACAGGCCCCAGCCACTGCCCTCCAGTGGTACGGCGCCACCGTCTGGCAGCTGCCCGCCACCGCCCCTCCATCAGTGCTGCCTCCCCCGTGGATGCAACTGCCGCGCATTGAAGCGCAGTGTTGCACGCCTGGAGGAGCAAGTTTGTGTCCTCCTGAAAAAATCCTGCCGAACTTAGACCCCGTTCTTATTGCCCCTTTTTTAATTATTCTTGGGGTGGGTGGGATCCGGGCGTTGGGTTTCCTCTTTTGGACAGTTTGACATTTTCTTCACGGACATTGGTTGGGGTTAGGGAGAGGGGTGGGTCAGGTGTGGGATTTTTTTTTACATAGTTTATTTTTGTTAGGGTATTAAATAATATATTTCTACTTTAGTTTACATACGATGTTGTTAATGTTTTCTGGGTGGGGTTACTGTTTTACATCACACTGTATCCTTCTTTCCTTGCTGGTGCAGGGCCGCCCACAGCCAGTGTTTGATTTTAATAATTGGATGACTTTGTAAGACAGAAACAGATAGATGCGGCACCCCTCACTAAGTGACTTGTACTACTACTAGTACTGTCAGTCTCTACTACTCTAGGCACTCTGCAACTGGACTCAAAGGGGTGTGTGAAATTGAATTAATGAAAACATGTCCATTATTAATTATGCCTCCCCAAACTTCTCTTACCTTTACTTGATGTTGAATTTAGGCACAATGATGGCTGCATGGTGATGATGGTTTTCTTTCCTAACATGCCATGGTTGTGGTGGTGGTAGTAGTAGACACTGGCAGCAGCATTTGCCAAAAAAGAAAATGAGACAGTCAGTAGCCTGAGAGAGACTCTTCGAGGAGTAGTAGAATGAAGTACAGTACAGAACAGAACTTACTGCCAAACAATAATATGCCCAAATACAACAAAACATAATGGTGGTGGAGATAGCCTAGTAGTACACAGCAACTCTAGTTGTGTCGAGTCACTTGACTAGGCCTACAGCACACTGACACAAGCGTAACTGTTAGTGCTGTGTAGGAGGATGACAACAAATGAAATCCATGAATCCAATCAATGCCGTGAATTAATGCTGATGTATTAGCCGGTTCCTTTGGTAAAAAAATTACCTCACAAATATACTGCTTATGGGTGGGCAAACAGAAGAAGATCCCCGCCCTGCCTTGAAATTGAAGTACTGTTGATTTTGACACATCTGCCCCAGCAAGCGTGTGATAAATTATTGATGTACATTTAATGTAGTCATACCTCAATAAGTCACACAGCCCGGGGGAAGAGGGTTAGGGTTTGTTGAATGGTTGGGAAGGGGGTTTTGGGGAAAGGTTTGAGAAAGAAAAACAGTATGCATGGACAAACATCAAACAACAGAATCTGTGTAGACTACCATATCCATATCAATATGTTAAGGGAGAAAAAGGAAATAAGGCATGCATGATGATTGATGATAAGGAGAGACCCAGATTATATACAGTTTGTGTTCAGTGTTACCGAGCTTACTTTTACAGACAGCAAAGAAAATGTTAAAATATCTGTCGGGATGAATTATAGACAGAGAACAAACATAATGATAAGAATAGTAATAACAACAAGAACACACTGTTGTAATGATTGTAGACCAAAAAATGAATCAAATTATTTAAAAGATGAAAATTGATACTGTTACTGTGTTATCCGGGTCAAATGGTGAGTTGAATCTCGGCATTCCTCTTGGTCCTCCCTTCCATGGATGCTCTGTCCATCAATCTTGGGTGACGCCACCGCCTGCCTGGCAGATGTAGATTCATTGGTAAGGTAAGTGTGCATTGTTGTTTTCCCAAGTATAGCACAGGGTAAGACCCGGCCTGTAATTGTAGATGCAAAAACAAAAGGGATATTGAGATTGAAACCAAGTTGAAAAAAATGGAGAAGTTAATGTTGTAGTGCAACAAGAACACTTTCTGAGGCGGCATGGATGCATCATCTCTACTCTAGTCTGTATCCAGCATTAACCTACAATATCAACAGGACAGAGCAGGCCCACGGTGACGGCACCCTTTGCACATCCTCCATTTAGCGTACATTTTTTAAAAGAGTTGGACAAAGCAACATAGCATTTTACAATTTACCACAGTCATACCACGCTACACTTGACTCCACCGCTACACAGACATTTAGGTATGCTGTGGTTGTTGTTTACTTGTTTACCTTATATGCCACTCATGAAACGGCTTGACTTATTCCATCAATCATCTCCGATCCGTGTACTGAGTGACTGTGAAGATACTATGTCACTGTGGTCATCATGATGGTGTTGTTCAACTCAGTCTGGCAGTACCGAGTGAGTCCCCTTCCTATATTCAAAATGCAATGTATCGCCCTGCAGTAGAAGTACAAATTTGGTATTAAAAAAACAAGAAGGGAAAAGGGACTTGAGTTACTTTTAGTTTGTAGAGTATTACATAAAGTACACAATGAATTAACTTCATGCACAACAAACAACAACAAAATCACTCAGTCACTGTTCAATGCATGGCATCATTCAGCATCTGTTCCTTCTCATCTTCAGTTAATGGGCAGTCTCTCTTGGATCACAAAGGAGGACAACTATAGTAGTCATCATCAATCATGTTCTACTATTTTGGAGGCACTTGGTAATATTTTTTCTTTTTTCTTCTATTTTGCATCATCCAATCATCATCTGACTTCTTGAGGGCAATGGATTTAGGGAGATTCAGGAGGATGGAGGAGCAGGATTTTGAGGAGTGTACTGTGATATGCAGCCAGCCGAAACTTGTATATGGCAATAAAACAATTAGAAGACGGTGGTGATGGATTTCTTGTGATTTAAAGTTTCTAACCAGAAAGACAGATACACCAATAAAAGAAAATAAGTGAGGAAGACAGTAAGAACTGGAAGTGCAAGCCTAATTGACAGGGAAGTATAGCTCGTCCTCAAACTCTGGGGGTTCAATCAGAAGTAGGTAATCATCATCTAACACACTAGTTCTGTCACCTGAGCCACTGTCCTCATCTTCCTCCCTTGATTCATGTATTGTGTAATTCGGTGGTATAAAGTGCTGATTCATTTTGATCATTGTTAAGCTCGCCACATTTTTGGGTGAGAGACTGGTCCTTCTCACTGTTACAATGGAACCAGAAGCACTGAAAACATGTTCCGAAGAGACACTTGCGACAGGGCAAGCCAGATAGTTTATCGCCAGCCTGCTGAGCACTGGCCATTGGGCCCTTTTCCCATACCAATACCTCTATGGGTTTTGATCAATGTACAACTCTGATGGGTCATCCAGATAGGCCTGAACCATCCGCTCAATGTTCAGGGGTGCAAAACTTTTTTCGGGCTCTTTTCTTGTTGCATCAGCACTGGACTTACCAATGCCTTGCTGTAAATACCAATCCTGTAACGATTTTACTGGGCCTGAAGATACAGCTCTTGCTGTTGTAGATAGGGTTGGTGAGTGTTCTGAGCCAAACGCACTGCGCTCAGGCTCCCAAGTTGAACTTGACGCCGGATGCCCTGCTGCAGTACTTGTTGTGGGTTTATCTAGCGGGATTTTAATTAGCAGCCGTTCATTTTCCAACTTACTCGCTGACTCAGCTATCCACGTTTTGTACCGAGCAACATCCATTTCTGAAAAAGGAATTAATGTCTTCAGTGCCCATTTTGTCCGTGGATCCAGAATTGTGGCACAAGTGTAATGTTTTTGTGACAAAATCTTATTTTGCACCCTTGTATTGCCAGCTAAGCGGCGAGCTAAGCTCGCCAACAAGTCATAGGCTTCTTTTTTCCCTCTACATCTTTGTATGCTTCTGACACGTCCTTCAGCTGATACTCTAGCATTTGCAACAATGGGATAGCTTGGCCCATAGTAGAGTCCTCCTTGCTGACTTCACGTGTGAAGACCTCGAAAGGAAGAAGCATCTCAGTCAGGCATTTAACTAGGCACCATTGGTCCATCTGAAGGCTCATGCCTTTCACAATAGCATCCCCTCTTCGCATGACATATTCACCGATTGGCCTGTACTGCTCAAACAGACGGTCAAGCATGTAATAAGTTGTGTTCCAACGTGTTGCCACCTCCTGGACGAGTGCTTTGACTGGCATTCTATAGTCACGTTGAATGATCCTCAGCTTCTTCCGAGCTTTAAAAGAATGGCTGAAATGAGTGCATATTCTTCTGCAGATGGTCAATAAGTTGCTGACTATGGCTTCTTTTTTCAGAAAGTCTTGAAAGATAATGTTAATGCAGTGCGCCAAACACGGAACCCTGAAATAGGAACCAAGCTCCATTGCCTTAAGTACATTACTGCCATTATCTGTGGAAACAAAACCAATCTTAAGCCCTCTTGGGCGCAGCCATTCAAAAACCTTGCTCTGAAACTCTTCCAATATGTTTACAGCAGTATGAAATATCTCCATGGCGTACATGGATATAGTTGCATGTTTCTGAGGAGCTTTAAAAATCTCAGCTGCGTCAACAGCACCTTCAGTTAGCTTAACTCTAACCCCCACAAATGAGACCCAGTGTGCAGTGATGCACATGTAATCAGTGGCTTGGCAACTGGTCCACATGTCTGTTGCTAGGTGAATATTGTGAACAGCACTCTGCTGCAAAGCTTGTCCAACCAATTCCAGCACATAATGATGTAGTTCTGGAACAGCAACTCTTGCAAAATAGAACCGGCTGGGAACCTTCCATTTAGGGCAGATGGTTGACACAAATTCAAGGAAACCCACCCCTTCTACAAATGAAAAAGGGAGAAGGTCCAGCGCTAAAATTTAAGCCAGCTTCGCATTGTACAACCGTGCTATTGGGTGGTTGCGTTGGTACTGCCCCTCCAACCTAAGCATGCTGTCAATGGTAGTCTGGATTATCTTCCTTTGTGGTGCAGTTTTCTTCAACCCAGTTAGGCTCAACGAAGCACTTTGTTTCATAATCATTGTAGTACTGCTTGGTCACCTTGGTGTCTCAGCCTGACTCAGACTCTTACTGCGGTGCCACTGAGATGTTGCTGAGGAGGATGTGGGTGGTACTACTACACTACTGGGGACAGGGCTAGAATTGTCTCCCTCTTGTTCACCTTCCACTGCGATAATATCGTCCCCTGATTCTTCATGCCCAAAAACAATGGGTTGAGTTTTACTTTGTTCTAAGTGAAGTAGGTGAGCCTTCCACACGATAGTGTGGTGTATTTTGAGATTACTTGTTTGGCCTCCGGTACCATAGTTTATGCCAAGCTCACCCCGCTGAACAGCATGGCGACAAATTGAGCATATAGCAATGTTCTCCTCCTTACTGCTAACCGAAAAGAAGTCCGAAATTGGGGAGGAGAACTTTCTGATGCTGATGGATGTGCCACTTTCAATACCAGATGAACTTGAGGATGTGCTTGGAATGTGTCTCTGAGCAGCTACACTGCGACTTCTGCCACTACCTACTGAGGTGGTGGTTGAGCTGGATGTAGGTCCCTGCCTTTCCTTTGCAAATGAAAATATGGAAGCTGGAGGTCGTGGTGGTGTTACCTGTGTTGGTGGTATCCGTGCTACATCCCTTGCAGCCATTTTGGATAGGGTAATAATGTTCTTTGGGCCGAGAGTGATGTCCGTGATGATTGGCTCGTCATCATCATCATCACCCTCTTGTACATCTACCTACATAACTCTAAGGCTTTCTGGAAGCTTCCTTTTCACTAGCCTTGCATTGTGGTGTGCATCACTCTCAGACTGAGCTGGTGGCTTCATCAAAATCGGGGCTTGAAGAAGAAGATGATGGAATAACCCTCCTTTTCCTGCTGGTGGTCTGGAAGACAATGGATCTTCTGAAACAGTGGCTTGCCCCTCTTTGTCTGCAGGAAGCTCAATTTCCTGAAATGCCCCTACTTCAAGAGGAACAACTACTATTGCGGGCTGTTCTTGCGGCTGCTGCGGTTCTTGCAGCTGCGCGTGCTGCTGCTGTTCTTGCGGCTGCGCCTGCTGCTGCAGACTTATCTGCTGAGTTGCCGCATGCGTTGATTGTGTACTACTTTGCGATACTGACATTTCAACATCGCTGCTCGTTAGTAGACTGGCTACCTCTGCGACACTCATGGTCTTGGGCCTAGGTTGGTGGGGTTGGCCCGCTGGTGCAGATGTGCTGCTCTCAGCTTGATTCCTGCCGGACAACGATGCTGCAGGCCTGTGTTTTTTGGTCCCAAAAAACACATTTGCCGGCACACCAGTCGTGGTTAGTGCCTCTTGCTTTTTCTGTTCCTTCTTTTCACCGGCAACTTTCTTGGTTCTGGAGCACCTGGTACCTTTCTTTGGGCCCATTTTCTTCAGAGGTCAGACAGGACGCAGGTGCACAAGTTGCAGAGATGTCTGTGGTCACAGTTGGATGTGATGTGGTCCGCAGCAGGACTTCTGTCTGGCAGTACAATGGATGATGTTGATAGTTACCTCCTTCTGTGTCATTTTGTGCACCTTAAAGCAAATAAGCAAGGAGAAGACCATCAGTGAAATGTTGCATTTGTTGTTGTGGTTCAATTACTACTAGTACAAACAAAAAAATAGAACATATAGTGTAGCCATTTGTGAGACTTTGGCAACAAGAGCTATGGTTTACAACGTAGTGTGTACAGTATACACACACTACACTCTCAGGAAGGATAGGAAAGAATAAGAACAACCACAAAAATACAAATGTAATGGAAGGGAGCTGCTGCTGGCAAAGGGGATGGATAGAAGCAGTAAGCCAATAGGAAAACCATGCAGGCCCATATTAACTCCCAACAGAAAAGGCCACAAGCCACAAGGACACTCACAAGCAACAAGCTGGAGGCCTGGCAATCAATGAACTGCCTAAAGGCCTATAAAGAAGCCAGGCAAAGTTGCATGCTAAACCACACAGCTGTGCCTTTTTAATGCAATAAAATGCAAAAACGAAAATCCACAGGGCAAAACAAGGTCTGCAGGGTGCACACCAACACACCAGGCACACACAATAAAGGCATTTCTTTAACACACCCCCAAAAACAGAAATCCCCCCAAAAAACACTTATTCCAACTCAACCCAATGCCATCCATGTCCTAAATGATGTTTAAATTCAACAGGACACACAGATAAACACTTGTTTAATGCACTTGTGGCTTCCTGCTCTGAGCCTACTGGATGAAGGCAGGCCCGTGGGCAGACAAGGCCACACAAGGTTGCAGGCCTAGCCTTCAAAATGGCCGCCAGCCACATGGCTAGGCCCACCCAACTACAAGAAAGAGAAGACAGACAATGCAGGCCTGTTGCAAAAAACACACTGCCTGCCTTCAAAATGGCCGCCTGCCTCATGGCCAGGCCCACAACAAGAAGCCTAGGCCACAAAGGAATACCATGCAGGCCTATATATATGGCAAAAGCTGCACACTAATAACTCCCACCAGAAAAGACCCACAGCCACATGCACACTCGCAAATCACAAGCAACAAGATCTGCAGGATGCACACCAACACACCAGGCACACACAACACACCCCTAAAAACAGAAATCCCCCCAAAAAACACATTTTCCAACTCAATCCAATGGCATCCATGCCCCAAATGATGTTTGAAAAACATTCAACACACCAAAGGAACAGTTGCTTCATCATGCACCCACCCATGACTGGGCCTACTGGCTACCCCCAACAATTAAAAAAAAAAAATGATAAGTACCAAAATTGTAGTTGCAGCAACTGCAATGCCCCCAATCAAACAGACACAACACCAACTGACTTGTAAAGTATCAAATTCAAAAGTCCTCAAATCCAATGATAATGATGCAGCAGCCGCAAAGAGTGATCCTTCCAGCTGAAATCCAAAGGCAGAATGAACAGGAGATGGACAAAGCACTAGGAGGAGCCTGATGGACAGGAACAGGAAGTTGGAGACTCTGTGGCACTTCCTTACTCCCTCCCCCCCAAAAGTTTTTTTTTTAAAAAGACTCCTTGCACAAAAAAGGACAGCCAAATGTCAATCAGAGGAGTTTTTTCCATCCAAATCATCATTTAGAGAAGGTTTTATGCAGCTAGAGTTAATATTCTTCTCCAAATCGAAAATTTGTCAGGTTTGCGATTTTCACCACACTAACGCCGGATGTCGATGGCGCGTCCAAAATGATGTGTTCGCAATCTCATGGTCTTTGTCGCGGTAGAGATTGACGTGTTTGCGACCTCACGCTATCTCTCGCGCTGGAAAATGATGTCTTCGCGATCGCAGACTCTCGCAGTGTCTGAAGGCGAGGAGAATAACGTGATCGCGATCGCGAACTCTCACGGGATAGCGCGACTGGCTATCAACATCTCGTGGTACACACAAATGGATTGGAAAACTGGTCGGTGAATGCAGGGATCCCGGTAAGGCGATTGCGCGCACGAGAACGCATTTTCAAAGCGCGAACATTCAATTTTTTTCGCACCACAGCAAATAGCGGAAATTTTGGCATTTTCGCGCTCTCCACGGAACGCGAAAATGTCAAAATATTGCAATTCCGCGAGCGAGCAGAGCGGAATTTGACCCTTAGTTTAAATTCAACAGACACCACAGAAATAGTTGTTTCATCCACCCATGAGTACTTCTGGGCCTATGGGCTGAAAAGGCCTAACACACACCAAAAAAGTGAATCCCTTCCAAAAACCGCATTTTGCAATTCAATTCAATGCCACCCATGCCCTAAATGATGTTTAAATTCAACAGACACCACAGACACAGTTGTGTCATGCACCCATGATGAGTACCTCTGGGCCTACTGGCAGACTAGGCCACAAGCTTGGAGGCCTATGGCAAAAGCACAGTGGCTGGTCCCACAAAATGGTCCCCACCACATAGCCAGGCCACCCACAACAACAAGAAAAGGAAGACATAGGACAGGACCAGGAAGTTGAAGACTCTGGAGAACTTCCTTGCTTTTTAAAAAAATTGTAAAAAAAGAAAAATGACTCCTTGCTCAAAAACCTACAGCCAAATGACAACCTGAAGAGTTTTTTGAGCGCAATGACCAAAATCATCATTTTCAAGAAGGTTTTATGCTGCTCGAGAGATATTCTTCACCAAATTGCAAATTCTGTGTGTTCAGCATCGCAACCTTCACGAAAAGTCGTTACCGCGTGCGTAAAAACGCAAATTGAGCGTGCGAAGAAGAAAAAAAGTGTAAGTCCGCGTTGTCACGCAGTGCGGAGTTGCCAAAACTCCGCGAGCTGAACGCCCAGGGTCACCTACTGGCTGAAAAGGCCTATTTATTCGACACACACCAAAAAACTGAACTACCACCCGAAAAACCACATTTTGCAATTCAATCCAATTCCATCCATGCCCTAAATGATCTTTAAATTCAACAGACAGCACATAAACAGTTGTTTCATGCACCCATGATGAGTACCTCTGTGCCTTCTGGCAGATTAGGCCACACGCTTGGAAGTCTATGGCAAAAGCCCACTGCTTTGCTCCACAAAATGGCCGCCACCCACATGGCCAAGCCACCCACAATAACAAGAATGTGAAGACAGACAATGCAGGCCTATGGCAAAAGCACACTGCCTGGATGGCTCCACAAAATGGCCGCTAGCCACCCACAACAAAATGAAATGGAAGACAGACACTGCAAGCCTATAGCAAAAGCACACTGCCTGCCTTCACAAAATGGCCGCCATCCACATGGCCAGGCCACAACAACAAGAAGCATAAGCCAAGGGGAACAAAGGAAAGACATACAGGCCTATATGGAAAAAGCAGCACACTACTAAACTACCACCCCAAAATGGCCCCAAGCCACACGGTCACTCATAGTCACAACAGGCCATGGAAAACAATGAACTCAAACAGGCCTATATATGGCCAGACAAAGGAGGCCTGCTAAACAACACAGCTTTAAAACAAAAATGCAAAAACTAAAATCCACAGAGCTAGGAAAGGTTGGAAAGTTACTCAACAAGCACACACACACATCCAACAAAGGTATTTATTCATTAACACACACCCAAAAAGTGAAATACACCCCAAAAACCACATTTAGCAATTCAATCCAATGCCATCCATGCCCTAAATGATGTTTAAATTCAACAGTCACCCCAGAAACATGCATTCATGAGTACCTCTGGGCCTACTGGCTGAAATTACAATCTAAGAAAAACAACTAGGCCCCTACTGAAACTACAGGCCACCCACAACAATACATTTTAAAAACGATGAAAATCCCCAAAAAATGTAGGTACAAAGAATGCCCCAATCAAACAAACAAGTACACCAATTCTCCAACTTACTTGTAAAATCTCATATCCAAAAGTCCTCAAATCCAATCCAATGCTATGATGCAGCAGACAGACACAAAAATTGATCCTTCCAGTTCCAAATCCAAATGAAAGTGAACAGCACATGGACAAAGCACTGGGAGGAGCCTGCTGGATAGGAACAGGAAGTTGGAGACTCAGGGGCACTTCCTTCCTCTTGAAAAAAAAAGTAAAAAAAGAAAAAGGACTACTTGCACAAAAAACTACAGCCAAATCTGAGGAGTTTTTTTTAGCAAAATTATCATTTTCGAGAAGGTTTTATGATGCTCGAGAGATATTCTTCACCAGATTGCAATTTTTGCGTGTTTGGGATTGCGATCTTACCAACACTGCCGCCGGAAGTCAGATGGCGCGTCCGAATGACTTGTTTGCGTTCGCACACTCTCGTGGGATCGTGCGGCCGGATACCAAATCGTGTGGGGCACGTGAACGGATAGGAAATCTCGTCGGCGAACGCAGTAAGTCGTTACCACGCGTGCGAGAACACATATTGAGCACGCGAAGAAGAAAAACAATGCTACGTTGCAGATTGCGTAGTGTTCGGTAACTATGCGTTCTACGTGAACCGCGAAGTAGCCGAAACTCCGCAAACTCCGCAAGCGTAGCGTAGTTCACCGCCCAGTGTTAAAAATTTCATAAATGCAATATATTCCTGCATTTCACTTTGGCGTAGGGCAGGACAGTAAGAAGCCTTGCGGCACTGCCTCACATCAATTTCTTTTAAATGAGGTCCTGGATGTTGGGTGATCTGTGTTTAAATGTTAACTTACTGTCATCTAATTCAGTCAATTATCTAGTGGAAAATAATTGTATTAGGGTGTCCAGATATTGGAATTTGAGTAGCAGTGAAATCGGTAATTACCGAATTAATTTTTGTATTATCTGAAGCACTTCTTTGAATTATTACTCTTAAATTCTTATTCACCATAGGTAATGTAAGTGTTGAGACAAGTTTACATCCACAATTTGAACAAATGCTTGAGTGCACAGCTCGATATAGCAATTATTTAAACTGATATTGATTTACAATCAAGAATAAGAAGATAGAGAAATCTTTCAAATTCTGTGTCTGTTGAGAAATCATTCAAGCGTTGGAACGATTCATGTTTCCCAATAGTAGCTCATGGGAAAAAGATTAGGAAGAGGGAAAGTCTCATTTGCCAGTATTTCTAGAATAGCCATACAAACTTCCTGTACATCCTGTTGCTCATTTATTGAGAAACAAAAGTTTCCTCTACAAACATTGACTATAGCTCTGACACCACTTGTAGATTGGCACAACTGAAGATGGGGGTATGAATTACTTACAGTTTTACAAAAAGTCTCATCTGTTTTTTCCAAAACTAAATTTTTCACTAAAGATAAATATAAAACCAAATTAACAATGACATACAGTTAATGCATTTAGCGCTAAACTGAAAACCAAGAATTTCAGGGTTGCTTTCCCTCTTCTTTTTTTTACACAGCTCAACATTTTCAAAAGGCTGACCATGGGCGTAAAACTCCGCTCTGTTTGTAGAGTTTTATAGAATTCGGCAACTCCGCGTTCTACAGAGAACACAGAGTTACTGTTAAACTCTGCACATCGCAATGGAGCAGAGAATTCTTTTGGTCAGCATGCTCAAAACGTAAGCAGGAGCAACTTGCTGGGCGCTCGCGATTGCCCACGAAATTCTCAGGGCCGTTGGCAGGCACCAAAAGATTTGCTAGCCAGCCGCATGCTACTGCAAGATTTTTCAGTCGCTAACACATCATGCGGGCGTGCCAGTGACTTCTGGCGTATGTTTTCTGCTGTACACGATTCTTAACATTCCGGATCTATCGCAGTTGCAATGTGGGGAAGATTCTTTCCTCAAGATGCATCAAAATCCTCCAGAACTGATGATTTGGAGTTAAAAACCTCCTATAATTGAGTTTGGTGGTGGGTGTTTTATGCGAGGAGTCCTTTTATTTTTTTACTTTCTTTTCAACTGACAGGAAGTGCTCCAGATTCTCCAACTTCCTGTTCCTATCCAACAGGCTCCTCCCATGTTTTGTACATCTCTGGTCACTTTTCAGTTGGATTTGGAGCTGGAAGGATCACTCTTTGTGTCTGCTGCATATCCCATTGGATTTAAGGACTTTGAATTTGAAATTTCACAAGTAAGTTGAAAAACTAGTGTTGTTTGTTTGATTGAGGCCATGCACCTGGATGTATTTGTACTTGTAACATTTTTTTAAATGTATTGTGGTGGGTGGCCGTTGTTTCAGTAGGGGCCTAGTGATATATTTGCATTTCATTTTTCTTGTTTTGTAAAGGAAAAATGTTAACAGTCTATTATATTTTCTAGATGTCTTTTAATAGATTTGAAATTTTGGTTGAATTCCCTATGTGACCTAGTCTGCCAATTGGCCTTCCAGCCAGCAGGCCCAGTGCTTATCATGGGTGCATAAAACAACAGTTTCTGTGGTGTTTACAGCATCTAGGCCATGGATGGAGGATTGAAATACAAAATGTGATTTTTTGTGGTATTTCACGTGTTTTTATGCACACGGTGTATAGCACTAGGTGGGGTAATGCCTTTGAAGGATCTGTCTTGTTGTAAACATTTTTTTAGCCTAATAATTTGCAATTTTGGCATTGCTGAATTAATGATATTTTCTCTTTTTTACCATGCCTCCTTTGTCCAGCCAGTGTGTGTATTTATTTGTTTGCCATAGGCCAACATTTGCCTTTATTCCAAATGCCATGTGACCACTGGCCAGAGGCCATTTTGTAGTCAATGGACTGTCCCTAGGCCTGCATGTGCTGTTTGTTTTACAGGCCTCCTGCCACTTGTTGTTGCTTGTGACTTGTTGTGAGTGATCATGTGGCTGGCGGCCATTTTGTGTATGCAGCCAATGTGCTTTTGCCATAGGCCTGCATGCGTTCTTTGTTCTAAGCCTCCAGCTTCTTGTTGCAACCATGTGGCTGGTGGCCATTTTGTGTAGGCAGCCAGTGTGCTGTTTCAATAGGCCTGCATGTGTTCTTTGTTCTAAGCCTCCAGCTTCTTGTTGTGACCATGTGGCCGGTGGCCATTTTGTGCAGGCAGCCAGTGTGCTTTTGCCATAAGCCTGCATGCGTTCTTTGTTCTATGCCTCTTGCTTCTTGTTGTGACCATGTGACTCATGGCTGATTTGTGTAGGCAGCCAGTGTACTGCTTTTACCATAGGCCTGAATGTCTTCATTGTTTTCTAGGCCTTCTGCTTCTTGTTGTGAGTGTGTGGCCATATGGCTGGTGGACATTTTGTGTACGTAGCCAGTGTGCTTTTGTCATAGGCCTGCAGGTTTTCTTTGTTGTGGCCAACTGGTCAATGCCCATGCCTTCTTGCTGGTTGTTGTGTCAACATGTGGCTGCTGGCCATTTTGTGTAGGCAGCCAGTGTGCTTTTGCAATAGGCCTGCATGTGTACTTTGTTCTAGGCCTCCTGCCTCTTGTTGTGACCATGTGGGTGGCAGCCATTTTGGGGATCTAACCAGTGTGCTTTCCCTATAGGCCTGCATGTCTTCTTCTCCTTGTCCCCAATGAATACCTTCCTGTTTGGTCAGTGTTGTTTTTAATGACAATATGGCACTGGTTGGCAGCCATTTTGTGCATTTAACCAAATTCAGCCTTTTTTGCTATAGGCTGCATGGATGTTTGAGCAATGGAATAGCAGTTTAATAATAACTTATTATTATATCTTTGAGGATAACTTCATTCATTGTCTAGGGAGTATTCCTTCCATTGTCATTTGTCAGGTGCACCTCCCGCAGTGCCACATCACTCGTGAGTGACATGACGTCACATGCCTTGCATAAAACAAACAGTATCATCTGTATGTTGTTGTTGTTGCTTTTGCTCTCTTGTTCTTCCTGAGTGGTCAGTCACCATGAAATTATATGCTGGTGTTGTTTTCCGTTTAACAAATGAGTAGATATACTCTGTATGGTTAATTAAGGGAGTAATAGCAGTGACTGACCTCACTACATTTTTTGTTTGTGCTACTAATTAAACAGCAACAATGCCTCTTTTCACCAATGTCCTTCTTGCTTCTTTCATTTCGATGCACTACAAGACAACAAAAAGAGACAGCAAAACACAACAGCATCCACAGTACTGGCAGAAAGAAGGCCCATGCATGGCGTGAGTGTGATGCGTGACTGACCCACATATTATCAGACATCTTTTCAACTTCTGAAGCGAAGTGCCTTCAAATTGACAGCTTTAAGATGGCCCCAAAGAAAGGTGCTAAAACTGCTGCCTAGAAAGTGTCCAGTGAGAAGAAGAAGGAGCTTACCACCACCACCACTGGTATGTCACCCCAGACGCTTTGAAAAAAAACAAAACTGTGCCTGCTACAGCGACCTCTGGAGAGAAAGCTGGGGGCAGCACCCTCAAATCAGTGGACCCACCCCAATCTAGGCCCAAGCCCATGTCTGACACAGAGAAAGCCAGTCTAATCACGGCAATGTCAATGAGCAGTGATGTTGACATTGACTTATCTTTAATGTAAAGTAGTACTCAATCATTGTAAGAAACTCAGAGAAGTGGGAAACAACAAGAACAATACCAAAACCAACAATTGTAGTTCCTGCCGAAGTAGGAGAAGTTCAAGAGATTGAGCTTCATGCTGAGGAAGTACCAATCTGCTCCAGAAGATCCATTGTCTTCCAGATCTCCAGCTAGATAAAGGAGGGTTAGTGGTGCATCAGATTCAAGCCCCTCTTTTGATGAACTAGACACCACTTGGATCCCACCTCAGTCTGAGATTGAGACATGCCATAAGATGAAACTAGGCAAAAGGAAGATTCCAAAAAGCCTTAGAGTTATAGAGGCAGATGTAGAAGAAGAGGATCACAAGAAGCTGGTCTTCATAGATGTTAGCCCATCCCCAGTGGAGACCAACGTTACCCTATCCCAACTTTCCAGGGCGGATGCGGCAGTGGCACCACAGATCCAACAACTGCCACCTGCCATATTTGCAAAGTCCCGGCAGCGACCTAAATCCACAACCTACTCAGTAGAAGAAGGCACTTCAGAGAGTCAAACGTCAAAACGCCCACATACCACCAGTTCACCTGCCATTGGCAGTGGCACCAGCGTCAGAAAGTTGGGCTCCCCAGTTTGGGATTGCCAGAAGGAGGTGAACATTGCCATATGCTCCCTTTGCGGAGCAAGTATTAGTTCGGATAAGCATGGTACAAACTATGGTGCCATTGGCTAAACAACCCATTTGAGAAAGCACCATACGATCCATTGGGAAGCACACATTAGCAGCCAAAAAACGGAAAGTGCTTTTGGAACAGGGGGTGAATAGTGGCTGAGCAGGGAATCCAAATCTGATCTGATTACGGTAGAAGAAGAAGAAGAGGAAGACATCTTCGTTACGCAAAGCAGCCCTCTCCCCAGCAATGCAGTAGTATCGCCCACATCAGCAACATCACAATGGCACAAGACTCAGGTTGAGACACAAATGCAACAGTGACTGTCCCACTGAAAAGCACATTGAGCCTACTACCACCTGCCCTCAAGAAGTCACCTGTATCAGTGGCATCAGGAAAGAAAAAAATGCAGGCTACTATTCCTGCCATGTTTAGGCCAGAGGTGCAGTATGAAAGCAACCACCCAACTGCACTTTTGTACAACACGAAGCTGGATAAAATGTTTGCGCTGGATCTCCTTCCTTTTTTTTTTGTTGAATGGGTGGGATTTCTTGAATTAGTGGCAGCCATCTGTCCAAAATGGATGGTTTCCAACCGGTCCTATTTTACTAGAGTTGCTGTTCCAGCGCTACATCACATTGTGCTTAAATTACTTGGACAAGCTTTGCAGCAGAATGCTTTTCATGGTATCCACCTTACAACAGACATGTAGACCAGTTGACAAGTGACTGATTACATGTGAATCACTGCACACTGGATCTCTTTTGTGGGGGATAGAGAGAAAATATCTGCAGGTATTGACACTGCTGATATTTTTAATGCTGCTTGGAAGCATGCAACAGTAGTGATGTTCACGATGGACAAATCTCATACAGCTGCAAACATTTTGGAAGACTTTAACACCAAGGTCTTTGAATGGCCATGACCAAGAGGGCTTAAGATTGCATTTGTTGCCACGGACAATGGCAGTAATATAGTTAAGGCCTTGGCTGATGGTGGTTATTTCAGGGTCCTGTGTTTGGCGCGCTGCATCAACATCATTGTAAAGGACTTTCTAAAAAAAGAAGACCAATTAAGCAACTTAATGTCCACCTGCCGAAGAATCTGCACTCATTTAAGCCATTCATTAAAAGCCCGGAAACAGCTGAGGGTCATTCAGCCTGATAATAGAATGCCTGTTAAAGCACTAATACAGGAGGTGCGAACACGCTGGAACTCCACTTATTGCATGCTTGAATGCCTGAGCAGTACAGACCTATCAAAGAATATGTTATACAACGAGGAGATGCAACTGTAAAAGGCATGTTCATTGGGATGGACCAATGAAGCCTAGTCAAATGCCTGACAGAGATGCTGCTTCCTTTTGAGGTGTTCACATGGGAAGTCAGCAAAGAGGACAGTATCATGGGCCAAGCTATCCCATTTTTGCACATACTATAGGAACTAGGCCTGGGCGGTAAATTCCGTTCAGCTCGCAGAATTTGCAGAATTTGGGCAATTCCCCGTTCTGCGGTAAACACGGAATTGTCAAAAAATCCACGATCCGCTGCATCGTGGAATTTATCCCTTGTTCGCACTTTCAAAATGCGTGTTCGCGTGCACAAGTGTTTGCCGATGAGTTTTCCTATCCATTCGCGGGCACCACGAGATTTTGGTAGCGGGCTGCGCGATCCCGCGAGAGTGTGCGATCGCGAACACGTCATTCGGACGCGCCCGCGAACAGTTAAACACGCATCGCGAGCGGGCAGGACAAGTGAAAGAAGATGGCTGCGCCAATTGGCGACTGCATTGGCAAGTTCACAAGCTATTTCCCCACGAGCACGTAAACAGCGTTCAAGAACAGGAAAAACGCATCGCGAACGGGCAGAACAAGCAATTCCGCAAATTCCACCCACCCCTAATAGGAAGAGCTAAAGAAGGTGTCTGCAATGTACGCAGGTGTGGAGGGAAAAAAGATGCGTATGACTTGGTGGAGTGCCTAATCCTTCACTTCTCTGCTAATACATGGGTCTAAAGAAACACTGTGTCCTCCACACAATATATCTATGCCACAATTCTTGATACACGGTACAAATCATTACTCTCCACTTTCATTCCTTTTTCAGATGGGAATTTTAGAAAATACAAAACATGGATAGATGAGCAAGGTAGTGAGCTGGAAAATAACTGCAGGGAATTTGAGCCTCACTGTCAAGGGCACAAGTCCTGTGGGGCAGACTTCAAGTTCAGAGCCTGAGGACAGTGCTGTTGGCTCACAGCAGCCAAAACTAATGGCAAGAGCACCATCAACAACACCAAGACCAGGAGCATCAGCCCCCAAATTTGCTGGTTTCTACTGGCATGGCTTAAGTCCAGTGCAAAGGTGAATGCAAAAGAGGTCGAGCAAAGTGGAGCACCAGCAATGAACATTGAGCGAATGGCCCAGGCCTATGTGGATGACGCAACAGATGTCTACCTTGATCAAAACCCATCGGTGTACTGGTATGGGAAGAGGCGCCAATGGCCAGTGCTGAGCAGTTTGGCAATAATTTATCTGGCTTGCCCGGTCTCAAATGTGTCGCAGCTGAGCATGTTTCAGTGCTGCTGGTGCCACTGTCGCAGTGAGAAGGACCCGTCTCTCGCCTCAAAACGTGGAGAGATTAACCATGGTCAAAATGAATCTGCACTTTACACCACCAGATTACACCATACTTGAAGTACCACAGGAGGAAGATGACAGAGACTCAGGTCAATGAAGTAGTATGTTAGATGACCTACTTCCGGGTGAACCACCAGAGTTTGAGGATGAGCTCTTCTTCTCTGATTACTAGGCTTTCTTTCTTTGACGGCCCCCCCAAAAAAAAATATATAGTTAGGGAACATTATTTACTTTATTATTTGTGTGTGTCTAACTGTCTGGTTGACCAATTCATCCCCACTGACTTAATCAGACACATTTATATTGCCAGAATCGAGTTGCAAGTGTATGCAGTCAGTGAAGAAGTCATGACTCCCCCCCAAAGCCATTTCCCTCAAACCAGACATTGGATGGAGAATACAAACAAATGTGTTCCTGCCTCCAACCCTGAGTGACTATCTATGCTTTCCTTCCCTAGAGGGACTGCCCCACATGTGACATTTATAATTCGATTTACACTGGCATTTCTCTGCTTCATGAACATGGAGGATCGGCATTCTGCAATGTGCCACTAATCGATCTCAGTGAGCACACCGGAAGTAGAGGTACATGCTGCCATGTATTACATGCTGAATGATTGTTGTTTGTTGTGAGTGATGTGAACTTGTTGTGTTCTGTAATCATCATGTCTGTTAAGATTAAGAAGAGATGAGATGATTCCTGTGCTGGCAGCCAGTGCAAGACTTGGTCTTTGTTTGTTATGCTTAATGTGCTAGTGATGAATTTGAAGATTCACATTGTTGGTGGCCTACCGATGGCTAATCAATAATTTAACATTTTCACCTGAAGGTTATTTTTATCACTTCGCCTTTGAAAGATAGGATAGTGAGATTCCTTAACCGGCTCCAACTCCACTCCACACAGTCCACACTGCTTTGTTTTTTATTGTTTTATGCTTATACTCATCATAGACTGAATCTAATGCTTTCAGAAGCTGTTTTTCTATGTTTCCGCCCTTCTTAACACTCTACAGGTGATTAAATGTGTTGACTCTATTACTCCTTCCACAATATTTAAGCCAGTATTACTACCGATCCCAGAATGCAATATATCGTATCCCCTTACACCTGGTATGTTACGTAAAACCCGCTGTTTCCCTGACTTTCCCAATTAGGTAAAGCATTAGATTCAGTTTTCATTTAAACAAGATACGCGTGCCCCGGCACGCTGGAGAAGAGGAAAGAGAGATTTTAAATAGGATAAAGTTATTTTTGGAATCGTTTATGGAGGTTCATAAATCATTCAGCATGTCATGGTAAGCGTTTAGAAGCTCATAGAATTTTCCTTTTCTTTAAACAAATAGCACTGTTTTAACCATGATAAGGGGCGGACTTACTTAATACCTTGGGGTGATCCGGACATGCGAAATATGCATAAATAAATGCGGGCATAGAAATGATGGCATACAGTTTGTAAGAGGCAATTTTTTTTGTACATATGTCTGATCAAATCATAGCGCTTTATGGAGAAGTTTATTGCTAACATTTTCATGGGTTTTATTTATTTATTGTTTGAAGTTCAGTGAAATGCTTGGTTGTGAACAACAGTTACAAATACATATTTGCTATATTTTTAGATGCCCCTGATGAAGGGAATTCATTCCCGAAATGCATTGGGTCTGTTACAACAAAATATATCATGACATGGAACCCACCTTATGCTTCTGAACCTTTTTGAACACCAACGTTGAAACATGGATTGAATAAAATGAATTGAACAAAAGAAAGAAGGATGAAAATTAATGGAAAAATGATGGAAAATTAAGTTGAAAACAAATGAGTTTAATTCATTGGATTCAGGCAGTGATGTGGCTGTGCAGCTTGGTGGAACCTAGGATGGTTCCTTCGTTGTTTAGTAATGTTGCAGCGCAATGAGACGAAGTGCGAAGCAAGCTTTGCACGCCGAAAACGTTTGAAAGGAGGAATGTGGTTTACAAATGATTAACTCTTCAGATTACCAGGTGTGCATCTCATCTCCACTAAACTCATTGGGGCAGATTTATGAGGCCCGTTGCGCCATCGGAACGTCACTTTTTGTGACGTTCCGTGGTGCAGAAGCCTGCGTGATATTTATCAGGCAGCACTGAGCCACTTTTTTTGGCTTAATGCTGCCTCATAAATATCAGTCCCTTTAACGCAGTGTTCTGCGTTAAAGGGGCGTGCAATGGGTGTTGCTGGGGGCGTTCCCAGCAACACCCCATGGCCTTTTGACACTGCCCCAGATTTACGAGAAATCGTAAATCTGAGGCAGCGCCAAAAGCTTCCGCCTCCCTAGGGGAGGCGTAAGGGAGGCGCAACGGGGAGAAATATCTTTATTTCTCCTCGTTTTTCCTTTTTCTATGTGTGCTGCATTCTGCAGCACCCATACAAAGAGGAAAAGCCTCTTGTGATTATTTTTTTACAGAAAGGTTTCCCTTCCTGTACAAAAATATTCATCTCCGCAACGCAGGCACCCTTGCACCATGGTGCAGAGGTGCCTGCGTTGGCGCAGGCAGCCCATTGTGCACCGGCGCAGGGGAAAAGGACAGGAATGCGCCGCATTTTATAGATACGGCACATCCCTGCCCTTTCCTTTTGCCGTAGGGAAGCACAGCAGGAAGGCCTGCTGCGCTTCCCTACGGCAAAACCTCATAAATCTGCCCCATTGTATAAAGCAGCATATGCCATATAAAACAGTGGAGCCAATGTTAATTAGTGCAAAATCCAAGCTTAAACCTTGAGATTTATGTACTGTGACAGCATTAGCTAAATATAATGGAAATTGTTCTCTTCGAATATAAAAGTCTTTGATTAATATAAAGTCTTACTGTTGCTCTTGCTATGTCTTAAGGGTCCTTAACATTGTCAAACTTGACAGTAACAAATTCAATTTCATCATTAAGTTTGTATTGGATAAATGTAACTATATATTGCATAGCTCTATTTACAAGTCCTTGTTCTACATCCAAATTGCATCATAAAAGAACACAACTATTACTAAGGGCCTCATTTGAATGTCCAACCGAATCCAAGGTTTCAACTCCAGCCATTGGATTACAGTAAAGGTGGTCGGATTTGAAACTGGCTGGTCAATTAGAACTCAGGGAGCCCGTCGGCCAGTTAGAACTACCATATAATCCTTACGTACGGCGTTTCCGCAGTTGGGAATATATTGTCAGTTTCCAACAGACTTTCCAAGTAGGGCTTTCCAACATGGAAAGCCTGTTGGAAAGTGACTTTGGGGGCCCCTAGTAGGGCACCCTTTCCTCCGCGGACTCAGGTTGGGGGCCGGGGGTGGCACATGTGGTGCCCTCCTGTAAATCCCTGCACCCTGTGCATGGGTTTACAGTAACTCCCATTTCTTAATGGGAGCTTGTGCTACGGCCGATTTCTGATCATCACACATGGTCCCATAGGGAAATAGGAGTCTGCATCTGCACCCTGTGCGGTCACATCGTAATTGTGGTTTTCGACTACTGATCTGCGTTCAGTTGGTTCTGAAACCCCAGAGAGTTGCCTCAACATCAAAATCAGGCCCTAAGTCTTTTTCTAACCCAGCTTTCCATTGCACTACCTAAGGAGATTCTTGTTTCTTTAGCTGTCACAGTTTTAAAAATTGGCTCCCCTTTCACTGGAGTAATTTGAAGTAGATTACCAAAAATAATGACATGTTTACCATCAAAGAGATTATCATGTGCAGTCTTCAGTATTTTTGTCACAAGTAAATGCACAATATCCATCATCAAGTTGAACACCATACTAAACTTGTCTATAATCAAAATGTGTAGTTTTTTGAGAACTCTACAAAGTTCTTGTGAAGTATAATTATTTGGATTTAAATATTTCAGTTTATTATTGTGCTGCACAATTATTGTGCTGCATAAGATAAGATTGAGTTGGTAAGTTTTTGATGGTAAGCCTCTATGACTTTTATAAGGAAACTTTTCCCCTTACCAGCTTGGCCTGAAATATATTTTAATATAGAATAAGATCCAGTAACAATGTATAAGCCCAGTCCATGCTGTAGTCAATGATCTACACTTGTTTTAATTTCCTCAAATATTGCACGTTGATCACAATTTAATTATGATAACATGTACTCAACGTTTTCTCCCATCACAAGTTCTACCTCACCTATGGCAATTATTCCTTCATTTACAATATATTCGGTACCCCAATTCGGTCTGCAGGGCTTGTACTGGAATGTTAATTTGTTCTTGCAGCATCACATAATATTTCCAGTTGTATCTTTTTCCATCTAAAATGTCTTGGTTCAGCATATCAACATAATTATTGAACTCTAGTGTTGAATTTGTCACCATAAAAAGAGTCCTCATAAGATGTAAATGTTGCAATTAATTCTTCCTCTTCTTACCATGGTTTAAGAGCTGTAACTGTTAAAAACTACCATATGTAAGTTTGCGGTGATTTATTAGTGTAGGTTTGGAACAATGTATTAAGCACACGTCTGTTATCTGCACATTACATTTTCCATTATGAACAACCTCAGCAACATATTTCTCTAAGTATAAAATTGAGCTGCTTCATATAGTGCCAAGTTTTCCAATAAAGGGCTTGTGTTAGGATAGCTTGTGTCTATTAAATTTGCTTTCAAAATGTCCTTGTTTTCAGTAACAAAGGTAGCAAGATATTCAATTCCTGGCAAACATGTTTATACTCAACTTCGTGAGGACGCTAATCCTAAACTAAGCCATGTAATAGCGTGAGATTTAGCATATAAACTGGAAGAGCATAAATGTTCACACGCCTCATAACTGCTTAAAACCATGTGATATAGCATCTGAAGGCTAAATCAATACAGCCTTTTTGTTAAGGATGGCTCAGCAGAAATTTCTTCCTATACTTCCTTCATATCAGTTTTGTCAGCTTTAGGAATATATGAAGTCTCATACTAGATAACAGCAGTTGAATTATCAGCAACAAATTGGATATCAATATTAGCATTCCACATGTGCAGTATTAAAGGGTTGTATTCTTTGATCCTCTGTGATTTGTGTCCTCTTATTAAATTGTATGTGTTTTTTTGGTGACTTTCATTTAACAGCATGCCTATCAGAAGACATATGATTATTCACTCTCCCTTTTTTTAAATTGGCCTTTGGAATCCAAATAGAAATTTTCTATACTGGTTTGATCTGTTGTGAAATTTTCCTAAACAGTATTTTCTACATTCGTGACTTTGAAATTTAATAACTTGGTCTAACAATTGTTTGTTTCGATCTTGAGTTGTCACAAGTCACATATTGTTCAATAAAGTGAACAAACTATTTATCATAGTCATATCCAAATTTTTGTGCGCTTTTTATCCTTGGTAGCATATTAATCTGAGGTGCATTTCTCTCTTGGTTCTTTTTTCAGCTAAAGAAATTAACAACC
Organism: Triturus cristatus; assembly: GCF_964204655.1. Taxonomy (NCBI): domain Eukaryota; kingdom Metazoa; phylum Chordata; class Amphibia; order Caudata; family Salamandridae; genus Triturus; species Triturus cristatus. Next base: position 650,136,099 of record NC_140581.1, read on the forward strand.
TCTCCTAGGGTTTTTTTTTTGTTTTATTGGGAATTTCAGCATTGTAATTTGTGATTAAAAAAAGACAAACATTTGCTGGATATAAGGAACGTAATTACCCTGCTGTTTTCAAAGCTGCATCTGGCAAATTATTATTAGCCTCAACTATAATAGTGTATAAATCATCGCACAGGTATTCCACACATTTTAAAGGGAGAAACCAAGCTGGTGGTCCCAAATTACTGAACACACATTTTAGGTGTCTTCTGAACCATTATTCATTTGTACCTCATTGACCTTTCATACCATTTATTCAGCTATTTCCCAGGTTTCCATCATTATTTTCCACTTTTTTCAGGAAACTAACTGTTATGTTATTAAATCCTGTCCCAGTTCGCACCATATGCGCAACAGCATAAGAGGTAAACCATTTTTCACTTTCATATAAAAAGTGAAGATGTTAGAAATGGTATCTCTAGTTGGCAGAGGCTTGCACCAGGTCGAAATGGGGATTCACAATCCTAGTCAGGGTAGGAGTACTACACACTAAGTTTACCTGTGCTCAACCTCCGATAGCTTGGCTCAGAGCAGTCAGGCTAAACTAAATAGGCAATGTGTAAAGCATTTGTGCACCCACACAGTAACACAGTAAAAAAACACCACAAACATTCTCCACACCAATTTAGAAAAACATCCAAATTGTATCTGATTAAAACAAGGCCTAAATGATAAAAATCCAATATACACAATTCAAAATACGAATTATTCAATATAAATTGCATCTCTAGCATTTAGGAACTCAATAAATCCAGCTGAGGCTATAACGACGTGCTTGACAAAGTTGAATCTCAAAGTTCGGGGCCTACCGCAATGGACAGCGAGTTGCCCATGGAGTCGTAATGACCCCTGTTACAGTACCTTGGAAACAATGGCAAAACAACGATGTTGTGAGGTGGTGGGGAGGTGAGGTGTCGCCGAGGTCAGAGCGGCATCGGTTCCTTACTGTTGGCGCAGGTCATTGGCATATTGGTGCTCCGGACAGTGCAATGCACAACGGAGGTGAGGAATCACTGAAGCAAGTGAGGCATTGGTTCCTGGAGGTAGTGCCGAGTCATTGAGCCATTGATGCCCGGTATGTTGCAAGGCACAGAAGAGGTGATGCTGCATTGGCGGTGTGGCGGAGGTTCTGCTGCTGGTGTGTGGTTGATAAAGTCTCAAGGGTCAAACCATGAAGCGATGAGTTCATGGTTTTGATGTCCCACAATGGGGCCACAGATTCTGCGGTGGAGTCGAGCATCACAGACTTCGATGACATAGTGCTCAAGGCTTATGCTGTGGCACACCTTCGGAGCCTCTGAGTTGGTGTCTGTGATGCAAGTTGCAGTCATTGCATTGAATGGGGACCATGGCTCCAGTGCAGGCAGCAGGGCGGTGTCGAACAGCAGCTCCAGCTCTAAAGTCACACTCAAAGTTGATGTACTGGTTCTTGTTTAGCACAGGAACTTACTTCCAAGGGCCCAGGAACTGGAGTTGACACCACTTGGCAGAGTAGGGCTCTCAGCAGGAAAGCGCAGGTGATGCAGGTGAAGTCCTTGATGGCCCTGAGCCTTCCAACAGGAGGCAAGATCAACTTAATCTCTTGGAGAACCTTGGAAAGCAGGATGTAGGAAGCAAAATCCAGTCCTTTCACTCCCAAGACAGGAGCAACAAGAAGCAGGCCAACATTGCAAGGCAAGCAGCAAATTGGCAGTCCCTCCTGGCAGCACAACAACACTTCTTGTTGTTAGAATGTCCTCAGTCCAGAGGTTTTCAAAGTATGTGGTGTCAGAGGTCCTGTACTTATACCCATGTTAGCATTTGGAGTAGGGAGACTTCACTGAAAAGTCTGTGTAGTGCCTAAGACCCTGCCCTTCCTGGCCCTGGCTCAAGACACACTACAGGGTGAAAGGCAGCTCTTTGTGATGGGACACGCACAGCCCTGTTCAAGTGTCAAATCATCCAACCACTTTTACTCAAGAAGACTATCAGCCTGGCAATGGGACATCAGGATATGCAGGGCATACCTCAGTTCCCTTTGTGTGTGACTGTCTAGAATTAATTCACAAAGTCCAACTCTCATCCAACCCAGATATGCATTCTGGGGACATGCAGAGGCACAGAATGGTTAAGTACAAAAATGCCAACTTTCTAAAAGTGGCATTTTCAGACCAGCAATCTAAAAAACAGCTCCACTAAAAGAGGTGCTTTAATTTGCAAGTAAATAGACACCAAAATCCAATTTTCCATCTGTTCCCAATTGTAAGATACATTTCTAAAGTGTTACACCGCAGCTCCAATGCTAACCTATAGGAGAGATTGGCCTTGCTGTAGTAAAAAACGATGTTCACTTCTTCAACATGTAAAACTTAAAACCACAAGTCCTACCTTTCAAATACACTGCACCCTGTCAATGGGGCTATCAAGGCCCTACCTTAGGGGTACCTTACAAGTAAAAAAAAGGGTAGGTTTGGCCCTGGCAAGTATGTGTACTTGCCAGGTTGACATGGCAGTGTAAAACTGTACACACTGGCTCTACAGTGGCAGGCGTAAGTCAGTTTTGAAAGGGTACTCATATGGGTGGCACATTCAGTGCTGCAGGCCCAATTGTAACTGCCTTTGGGACTGACTAATAAATCAAGTACGCCAATCATGGAGAAAACAATCAGACCATGTTTAAAGGAGAGAGCATAAGCACTTTAGCACTGGATAGCAGTGGTAAAGTACCCAGAGTCCTAGAGACATTACAAAGAATGTCAAAAAATAGGAGAACAAAGGCAACAGGTTTAGGAATAATGATGCAAAAAGGGCCAGGTCCAAAGGAAGATATTAGGTATGCTCTGCCTAAAATGTGGATTTCTAGAATATCATCTTGTATAATGAAATCCTGATACAGAAATGTGAATGGGACAATCATCATATCGCCCTCCATTTTCTTGTGAAATAAAACTGGATAACATTGAGCCTCTAAAGTATTTTCCCAAATGCTGAAAGGACCTCCTGTTGGCTCTCTCTCATTTGATAGGGTTCTTAGGCTTCACCCATTATACCTTTTAAATGCAATGGGTGCATACTGTAGTTCTCATATCATTCTTCTGAGTGTTCCTAAGTAAGTTTGTGAAATTGGCCTTGTTAGAAATTGAGTTTCTGGTTGGCAGAGGTATGCACACTGTCCAAGCAGGTACCACATTCCTAGTCATAGTATACACATAATAAATGTACCTGTGCTCACCCTCTGGAAGTGTGGCACAGAACAGGCAGGCTTAACTTAAGAGGCAATCTGTAAAGTATGTGTGCAACACATCAAACAGTAACACAGTAAAAAACACCTCATAAAGACTCCACCCCAGTTTAGAAAAATAAATTATGATGTTATCAATCAAAAAGACAAAAATCCAATAGGTCGAATTTGATATATTTTTTTAAAGATTCAATGCTAAAATAGTGCTTAGAAGCAGTGAGTGCCTAAAGAGTTAGTAGGTTGTGCTGGACCAGGACAAAGTCAAGAGTTCAGGCTGAGTGCGATGGAGTGCAGACTGGATACAGGATCCACACAGGCCCCTCCGAGCAAAGTATCTTAATCCTGGTTGCAAACAACTAGATGCAGGGTGCAGTTGAATGAAGCGACAGTGTAGATCTAGCAGTTGAGGAGATTCATAGGTTTTCTCCATGTAACAATGGCGCCGGTTCCAAAGACACAGCACCAGTTCAGAGATGCGTTGTTTCTAAAAATGATGCACCGGGTTCCTCCATTCAGTCAAATGTCTATGTGAATCATCCTTCTGCAGGGGCAGTGATGTGGTGGTTCCAATGCAGGTGTTCCAATGGCTATTCACTGGTTCTGAGTGTGATGCACAAATTCTGTTCCTGCAACAGTGCTGATGTGTCAGTTCTACCCTCACAGCAGATAATCCAGAAGAGAGCTCCTGGGTACACTTCCAATGAACCAGACACAGGAGCATAATGGAATACTCTGATGTCCCTGAGTCTTCTGAAGAACAGTAGCTAGTCAGCCAGCCTTGGAGTCACTCTGAGTCAAATGATAAATGTTCAGTCAGAGAGCAGCAGGTAGCAGGGCAGCACAGCAAGGCATCAGTGTTCCAGAGCAGCAATCCAGCAGAGTGGAATCCCTTAGCACAGCAGCTATTCCTCTTGGCAATTTGGCTTCATGTCCAGGAGTGTACTGTGTTGGTAGGGTCAGAGATTCAGTACATATACCCAGTTGTGCCTTTGAAGGGAGGGTGACTTCAAAGAAGGTTCTGTTAAGTGCACAGAGGCACTTTATCTCCCTGCCCTGGCTCCTAGAATCACTACAGCTGGGTATGTAGCCCTTTGTGTGTGGAGAGCCCAGCCTATTCAGATGTAAGTGTGAGCCTATACCCAGCTCCTCCCAAGAAGATGCATGAAGTCACACCCAGCCTTCCTTTGTGTGTGGCTGTCTAGAGGGAATACACAAAGTGAACTCTCACCCAGCCCAGCCAGTGATCAGAGACAGGCAGCAGACACAAAACACTAAGAGCAGGATCCGGTCCAACTTTCTAATAGTGACATTTTCAGAATAGTAACTACAAATGTAACTTTACCATTAGAGAGGATATTTCATTACTATTCCAGAGGTACTAAACATGATCACTCTACCGCCCCTTAAATAGGAACTACAGTTTATTAAATGTAATAAGAAATCCCCAATGTTCACCCATGAGTGGGGTAGACCTCGCAGTAGTGAAAAACAAATTTGGGAGTTTTTCACTGCCAGGACATGTAAAACTTAGAAGTACATGCTGTTCCTTTCAGTTACATAGCACTCTGCCCTACGGGCTAGCTAGGGCCTAAATTAGGGGTGACTTATATGTAATAGAAGGGAGGTGTAACGCTTGGCAAGGGTTTTTAACTGACAAGTTGACATGACAGTGTAAACTGCACTCACTGGCTCTTCAGTGCTACTTGTGTGGGTGGCCCTAGTAGTGCTGCAGGCTTACTAGTAGCATTTAATTTACATGCCCTGGGAACAGCTACTGCACTTTACTAAGGACTTATAAGTAAATTAAATGTGTCATCAATCAAAACATGTTTTAAGAGAGAAGCACATGCATGTTACCTCTGATTGGCAGTGGTAAAGGGCTCAGAGTCCTAATTCCAACAAACAGGATCAGCATAAATAAGAGACAAGCAGGCAAAATGTTTGGGGAACACCAAAGTAAGGCTGTCAGATGTAACAAGCCTAGATAAGTTTTGTCCGGAAGTAGTAGGTCATTCATGGCTATGAAACCATTCAAATGAAAATTCTGGCACTGTATGACATTTATTAACAAGTATGAAATCGCATCTTGTATATTTGAACTGCTCATTAAAGCTTGCCATTTTTTTCTTTTGTTGGAACTCCACTATTTAATACTACTAAAAGTCATCCTAATTTATTCTGAAGTCCCACAGTGTCAATATTAAAACAAAATCTAATGGTAGAAAAACAACCTTTCATTTTAGTGCACAGACTAATTCTTGAGCTTGAAATTTTCAGATTTAGGTTGCATTCTATTAATAGTGTGAATAGAATGTAAGGTTTGAGTTAAGATAATATTATATGAATTCAATTGCTGTAATTCTGCAGGCATACCAAATGATTCCAAATTGCATGTGTAGGCATAAAGTTATGGTCAGGTTTCCAAATACAATAATAACTTAGAATTTGATCACCGCACACTTCATGTCAGTTTCCCACAATAAAGTACAAAGCAAGTTCTCTCCAAGTTACTCGGTCTTCTTTTTCTGTTGTTTCCAATAAATCAATATATTATTTGTTTTCCAAAATGTGTGTGTCTATAGCAATTGTAGTCTTTTTTTTCGAACTTCTGCGATGGTTTCCTGGAATAGCAAAATCTCCAAATTAAACTCTTTTAAGTCCAAAATTCTATTATATATAGTAGTTGCTGGGTATAAGAAATGTGTGGAGACGTCATCTTCACACTTGCCACCAAAGTATTTTGATTCTATATACTTTGTAATTGATAGTGCCTTGCAGGATTAGAGTGTAATAAAGCATCATTAGTTTGCTCCTATTGTATTGCAGGCCCTTTAACAAAGTAAAAAAGTTCTTGCAAGGTTTCATATAGAGGAATGATAAATTGAAAGAATTTTATTATAATTAAAAGTGGAATTACACATATCATTTTTAAGATAGAGTAAGCTATGACCATGCAGCTGTGTAATATTGCAAAATGGACAGTTGTCCATTGTCTACAAAAGTTAAATTTGACCTTGCAAATGTTTTCTTTTTAAAGAATAATACAGATTTGTAATTTTTCCACATACATGTTGTCTTTATATTTCATATTGAGGTGAGATTTCATTGGAAAACAGGATGTTTACAATTTCTTCTTTTGTTGTGAGTGCCATTACATTAGCCTCTTTTGTCTCTAACCCAACTGCAGATTGACACATGACTTCATAGCAATGTCCTTCACTATTTACAGATATGACCCAATTAGTACATGTATAGAAAGTAGAAACCTTCTTTGTGAGAGTATGGTTCACACTGGAAGTTTCTCCACCAGCCTCCAAATATATTAGAGAAAGGTAAGCGATTCAGATATATTTGGCTATTTTCTATCATTTAAAAGTCAAGTATAACCATTTGGGTAATTTTGTACAAATTATTGTTAAAAGAAATATCTGTCTTTTCACTGCAAAGGCTTTTTCCACAATCATCTGTACATATTGTTTATGTTTAAGACTTGCAGTATGGTTTATGAAAGACGGAATCATTTTTTGTAAATTTCCAAGTACTCTTTTCTTAAAATGTTTACAGATAATGTTTCTAATAGTCTCCCTCCTTATACAACTATACAAGACAGAACAATTTACCTGTTTGTTTTTCTAGGCATGTTCTTTATACATATTTGCATTTTTGAGTTTATTTTTTGCATGCACAAATATATTTCTGAGCAAACTTGTCACTTACTTTCCAAACATCCAATACTACTCTTAACATTTGCCTTTTTTGGATATTCTACTTTGTCTTTTTGGAGGTGTTGGTAGTGGTTCTCTAATACATTTGGAGTACATTTTCATTTTCATGTTTGTCTGGTATTAATTGGAAGGCATTGTGGTAACGTTGGATGTATCTGTATATAAAAATATCAACGAGAAAAACGAGAACCGGAGCTAATAAGTATAGTGAAGTATAAATCAAACATTAACTCTAGACATAAAATGCTTTCTATAATGAATATACTGCCACTTTATTATTATTATTTACCTTTGATGTAAGTAAAAACTGCAATTTGTTCCTAACCATGGAAGAGTATCAAACAAATAAGTATATCTCTAAACTTCACTTCATCTACAGTTGTAGTACAGCAATACAAGTAATGATAATACTGTTTGCACAACTCTCTTAGTATTGTGGTATCTTTGTAGCTTACTAGTAGATGTAATTCAATAACTATTTGTGTTACATCCAAGCATTATTTAAAACACACCATATTATTGGCCATTTTTTCTGATGTAATTAGTCATGTGCCTTTAAATTGCAGTGAAATAGCTGTAGTTGCTCTGTACTATGATTACATTTTACAGTCTAGTGTTTTTAGGACTCAATGTGCTTCTCTATTCCTCTTTGGGCTATGCTAGCAGTCCGACATCACATTGAACCAATTAGGCTGTTTATTACATAACCATAATTTGTTTGAAAGAAGGTGATTGGCCAGTGTTGTTGCCCTGTACATGAATGTTGTATTTTTCTACTATCAGTGACTGCTTGTTAAAGGTATTTGGTTGTGTTCAAAGAAGATGATTCATGTATGGATAATTGAAGAGAGTTATATATTTTGTGCAAGAGAGCATGCTAGGAAAAGTGGAATTGAGCATAATTTATGTATGTAAAATGTTGAGAGTACATGGGTGGCTGAAAGAGGTTTAAGGTGGAATAACATCCTACCTTTCATTTCACCACTTTCTAGTTGTCAGCATCACAATGTTATATTAGTCATTGTGAAGGCAATGATGTTGGCCACCTGACTGCTGTAAAAATTAAAATTGAGATGAAAACTCCTTTTAAATCTTTAATAATTTTATTTCCTCATTTTGTCTATTCTGATATTTCCCAAAGGATAAAATGGAGGTACTCAGTTCAAAATGCAGAAAAGTATGAACAAACATGCAGACATATCGACTAAACAGTGTCTGACTTCCTGAGAGATCACACCATGCCTTCTATCTATCATCTCAACATTATGTTTTCAAATACTTCCCTTTGTCATGCAGATGGTGCCCATTTGACCGCAACCTATTGGTAAATATACAAGATGGTAAATATACAAGATGGTAAGGAGGGATCAATATAAACATTTTTAATAATATAAGGGACTATTAATTCCCCTATTATTGGAGCAATGTCCTATTGTTAATTTGTTCTAATTTAAACAGGGAACAATCACATACCTCAAGATGAAATATTACATATTTTAATTATTGTAATCCAGAATTACTTCATTCTATTTTGAACACTATTTTCAAACATACTATATATACACATCTATATACACACATATATACAACAATTATCTACAAATGACAAAAAGACAACTTTCCTATACAAGTCACAAATAATTAATCATTCATTACACCCGATTAGTCAAAAAGAAGAAACAGGGTGTCCCCCTATTCCATACAGGTGGTACACTCTGAGGTAGCCTTATCACACACAATCAGTTCAATTTATTCCTGAACTACACTTTCTATATTGTGTAAAAGATAATAATTTCCAAATTTCATCAATTGATATCATCAGACTCCTCATGTTGGAATATGTCGACGTGTTACGGCCTCCAAAATAATCTTGGCCTCCTCAGGACAAGGGTGAATGAAGAACCTGAGCGAATATACAAAATAACACATCAAGTGTCTAAACGTTACCAAAACTGTCTATATCTCTATGCCAGTCACCGTGTATCCCCGTGTTGTATACCAGGGAGTGTCCAAAAATAGAAAAATAAATAATGAATTCAACGTGAAACTAATAAAAACAAAAATAAACAAGTGAAGACCACTAATGGCTACAGCATACTACAAACCAAATGCTCACCAAAGACCAATCGCAGTAAAACACAAAGTAAACAACGCAAAAACGAACGAAGTAAAAAACAGGAGTACATCCTTAAATCCATATTCCCAGTGAAAAGGTGTGTGTCCAAGAAACTAGTGCCACAATAACAACTAAGGTAAAGATGATAAGCACTCACTTATGCAGAACAATACCGAGTGCCTCAGCTTGCCAACAGGAATTTCTCAGCAAGACAAGCAGTCAGCTGTAATAGAACACATCACGAGGGTTGCTGCATAGAATCAGGTGAGGGACCAACTTGCAATATAAAGACCGTACCTGTACTATATTTATAAATATATCCAAGTGTCTCTTACCTAAGGACATAATCATGCGCCATATTCATAGGAAGAAAACCCACGCTGTGGACGATATACGCGACCCCCTCTTCAAATGTAAGGTGCACCTCTGGAAAAGGAAAAAAGTACTTCATTCAAGGATCCCTCTTCCTATTAAAAAATACTCACTACAGCATAAAGCCGACAAAACACGTCCCTGCATTCTATATAACTGTACCTCTTTTGGGGGAGAACCACCAGCAAATCAATCGGTCAATCGGTCAAGTCTCCTTCGTCGTCTAGGTCAGTAAATCACTAGCTCCAATCTCCTTCCTCATCTCGGCAAAAAAACGCACTGATACTTCGCGCCATTCTCCAATAAAAAGGCTCGAATCAGCATCCCACGTGACCAGCAAGCACTGCGGAACAACTCTCAAAAGTGCAAAATGAAAAAAGGATTCCTCACTGTAACCAAACGTAAACACCATAACAAAGAAAGGACTACCGTGTCCCAAAACTAAAACAAAAGGAGGACTAATTCAAAAGTGCCCAAGCTACCGACTCGTATGAAACGAAACTAAATAGGCCACAGTGGAAATGAAGCAATTATATATATAAGAATATGGCAAGCAACATAAATAAAAAACATCACTGAAAAAACGTCACTGAAAAAACGTCACTGAAAAAGCGTCACTGAAAAAAGGTCTCTGGTATCTAACACCTAAAGGCAAGAATCAATAATAATAAAATAATATTAAAGATGCATACATACAACCCTCGAAACCCTGGTGGGATGGACAACTAATGAACCATTCCATATAACATGACTCTCAAAGCAACACAATACATGGTCACAACACCAAGGAAACGGGCCGGCAGATAGATCGACTTCCATTCTAGTAACAACATATTAAAGTGTATATGTTCTCTATCCTAAATAATATAAAAACAACCTAAATAACAAAATTATATACACATAAATTATAATTAAAAAAAATCTGGAGGTGGTGTAGGCTCAGTTTACCACATATACAGATAAACATAAAGTTCTCAGTTATTAAACAGAGTCTGTCTAACCTCTAAGCTCAATCTTTACATTTTTAGATTTAACCACCAAAAGAACAGACCACCTAATGTCATTTTCAATATGACTACACTCAATGACATGGTGGACCAAAGGTGCTCCCTGCGTTTTGCACCGAATTCTAGATTGATGTTTCATTACCCTCATCTTTACTGCTTGTGTAGTCTGCCCTATATATACCTTATTGCAAGGACACACAAGAGCGTACACAACATTTTTCGTATTGCAGTTGGAGAAATTAGTTTGATTATGCTTTTTACCATTCAGCATCATAAATTTCGAGTTGGTCGTATAAGGACAAACCACACACCCATTACATTTAAAATGTCCAACCACGGGTGGCAGTCCCAGCATATCCGTTAAATCACCCTTTGGTGGATTCGTCCGTGTAGCCTTCACTAGATGCTGTCGAATATTTTTCCCTTAACAAAATGTAAACAATGGTTTAGGGATATTGAAATGCTGAATTAACCTCCTGTACCTTAAGATGATCTGCTTGATTTTATTTGCTTTGGGATTATAGGTCAGTACACATGTCATCCTAGATGATGTCTGCTTCTCTTTTGGAGTTAATAAGGTTTCACGTGGTGTAAACCAAGCTCTTTTCAATGCAGTTCTAACCAGTTTTCTGGGATAACCTCTGTCACATAACTTGGTTTGTAACCTTCCAGCGTTTTCAAAGTAGTCCATTTTGTTCGTACAATTACGTCTAATCCTTAAAAATAGACCATACGGCAAATATTCTTTATGTTCCTCGGATGACCACTTGAAAAATGCAATAATGTATTTCTATCCGTGGGCTTGGTGTAAAGACACACTTCAAGGGTTCTGCTGTTATTGCATACCCACACATCTAAAAAGTTGATTTTAGTGTCGCTATAATTAATGGAAAATTTGAGGTCCATTGAACGAGCTTTCAGCCAGTCATGAAATCGTAAAAGTTGTTCTTGTGTCCCTGACCATACCATAAATATGTCGTCGATGAATCTTATCCATCGGATGATATGGGTTTAAAAGGTGTAGTGTCGTTGAAGATATAATTTCTCTCAAAGGCGTCCATTACAAGATTCACAATTTCTGGGGGGAAACAACACCCCATTGCCACGCCTTTAACTTGTATATACAGCTCATCTTTAAAAGGAAAAAAAATGTTTTTGAGACAAATCTTAGCAAGGGCTGTGATGAACTCAGTGGGTACAACATACGGCCTGGGCCTACCATCTAAAACCATCCCTAAGACTAGCAAGGCTTCTTCTTGTGGGATGTTAGTATAGAGACTTTCAATATCGAAAGTGACCAATAACTGTTGGTCACCATCAAATATTGAATTTTCAATCATAGAGATAAAGTCCATAGTATCTCTGATGTAGGCCTTCGTCAAGGGTACAAAAGGTTTCAAGAATACATCTGAGTATTTAGCTATCGGTTCCAACAGGGATCCATATGCCGCAATAATCGGCCTCCCCGGAGGTTAATACATATTTTTGTGATCCTTAGGCAATACATAAATATTGGGAGTTTTTTGTGTCGTGGTGTTAAGATCGTCATATTCCTTTTTGCAAATATGGCCTTCTTCCAGTGCTTGAGTGGTCAGATGTAAAATTTTGGCTTTTAAATGGACAGTGGGATTATCACTAATCGGACGATAATGCACCAGTTTGTTCAATTGGTTCAGTATCATTTTATCGTAATCATCAGTGTCACATAGCACAATCCCACCCCAATTAACTGCCGGTTTAATGACTCTAAGTGGGTTATTAGTGAAATTTTTCAGAGCAGCCAGCTCTGGTTGGGAAAAATTGGGTTTGAAGAAAGTTCCTTTTTTATTTAGTTCATCAATTTCCCTCAGTATTGTGTCTTCAAAGAGGAGAATCTCGTTGAGCATTGCAACACTTTCTGGACAAAATGTGGATTTATTACATAATCCACTGGTATTTATTTCAACAGCTTCATATGGTCTGAAAAGAATACTTTCAATCTGATTTTACACAAGAATTGAAGGACCTCGGTTTTAGTATTCACTGGGTCTTGTAAAGTGAGTGGAACAAAGGACAAACCTTTGTGTAAGACTCGCCGTTCCATATCTGTCAAGGGATGTTTAGAAAGGTTATAAATGGGCATTTTTTCAGTACTACCATGTTGTCCTCTATTGGACTCCTGACTGGACTCCTGACCTATCGATTGTATGTTCTCCGATGTGTCCTGAAAATTCCCTGCTCCGGGGCTGGTGGAGGTGCTCTCCATTCTCCTCTGAATCCCCTCCCCCTGTGTCCTCTGTCTAAAACAGGAAGGGATATGGGGTATTGAAAATATGTTGGATAGGGTTGATAAGGTTGAAAGTGTCCTCCTGATCCTTGATCTAAATCAGAGGAGGAATCCGAAAAGGTAATACATTTTCTACGTGATCTCCCTCTGTACTGTAAATTCAGAGTACTAAGGTTATTATTTTTAAAAATCCTCCTTCAGATATGGATAAACAATTTCAGTTTTGAAGTTTTTTATATCTCTTGTCACTTTTGTAATTTTCAAGTTTACTGTATGTGTTATAAAATCAACAATCGTTTTTTCAATTGATTCTAGCAGAGCTTTAGCATCGGTGATTGCAGTTTCTGCCCCAATTTCTTCCTCCAACCTCTTGATCTCTTTCAATTCTTCCTCACTAATTTTCAACGCAGTCTGAATAGAAAGAACTATCCAGTCTCGTGAGCATTTAGTACCAACTCCACTGAAGTCTAACAGATATGGTTTGTCGTTTACAAAGATCACTGGTATATTTTTGACCTGTAAGCCTGCTGGAATAGTATTACTTTTAAGATGTTCTAAAAGTACCTGAGCATGCAATTGGGTTCTAGTATTCTTTTTCCTTAGTTGTATAAGTCGTTCACCTTTATCAGAATTATACGTATCTGATGTAACCTGGTCTCTACCCAACAAACCGGGGATTTGTAATAATCTATTAATTTCTTCTTCCGAATATTGTACCATATGAGGTTCAGACATTTCCAATGTAGATCAGCTAAGCACACAAACCTCCAAAACACATACAAAAAAAAAATATATATATATATATACTCACTTACCCACACATATAAAGCAAATCAAGAAAATCCTCAAGGTATGTGAGTGAAACAATCACTCATACAATAAGGCAGCTTATATCTAAATTCTACAATACAAAAAATACCCTCACACTTAAAAAAGTGTAAACAATTATGTATAAAGAATAGTCGGGGTTTACCCAAATTACCCTCCTATACCTGGATAAAGAACAATATATTGGTAAATATACAAGATGGTAAGGAGGGATCAATATAAACGTTTTGACCGCAACCAGCAATAAAATTTTCATTTATTACATCTGCTTTCTCCTACAGCGGTATATCTCAATTCAAAACAGACACTTATAATAAAAGGCTCTTTTAAGAGCCAACCTAATGCGAGCATCAGTAAATATTAATATATATGGGTTGTTGTTTTTAAAATTATTTCATGGTACCAAGGTACTCTCTAGTGTCCCCTGCAGCATTACTTCTGTACTCCGTTAAAAATATATATATATATATTAGCACACTTTCAAACTTTATTGCCTACATATCACAACAATAGTACTGAATCACAAGGTTAAACATTTGTTTCTAACTCATGTTTAATATGTATTCCATGACATAGTGAAAATGGTGTACAAAACAACATGGCTGTCATCAGGTTTTGTAAAAGTACACATTAGCAAATCGGATAATCTTTTGTCATTGGTTTGTACCGAGGTTGTAACAGAAGTACTACAGTGGCCACAGATATAGCTAAAGAAAATTACCTTAAAACTTAACATTTATTTACTGCACCAGTTTGTTCAATTGGTTCAGTATCATTTTATAGTAATCATCAGTGTCACATAGCACAATCCCACCCCAATTAACTGCCGGTTTAATGACTCTAAGTGGGTTATTAGTAAAATTTATCAGAGCAGCCAGCTCTGGTTGGGAAAAATTGGGTTTGAAGTAAGTTCTTTTTTTATTTAGTTCATCAATTTCCCTCAGTATTTTGTCTTCAAAGAGGAGAATCTCGTTGGGCATTGCAACACTTTCTGGACAAAATGTGGATTTATTACGTAATCTACTGGTATTTATTTCAACAGCTTCATATGGTCTGAAAAGAATACTTTCAATCTGATTTTACACAAGAATTGAAGGACCTCGGTTTTAGTATTCACTGGGTCTTGTAAAGTGAGTGGAACAAAGGACAAACCTTTGTGTAAGACTCGCCGTTCCATATCTGTCAAGGGATGTTTAGAAAGGTTATAAATGGGCATTATTTCATTACTACCATGTTGTCCTCTATTGGACTCCTGACTGGATTCCTGACCTATCGATTTTATGTTCTCCGATGTGTCCTGAAAATTTCCTGCTCTGGGACTGGTGGAGGTGCTCTCCATTCTCCTCTGAATCCCCTCCCCCTGTGTCCTCTGTCTAAAACAGGAAGGGATATGGGGTATTGAAAATATGTTGGATAGGGTTGATAAGGTTGAAAGTGTCCTCCTGATCCTTGATCTAAATCAGAGGAGGAATCCGAAAAGGTAATACATTTTCTACGTGATCTCCCTCTGTACTGTAAATTCAGAATACTAGGGTTATTATTTTTAAAAATCCTCCTTCAGATATGGATAAACAATTTCAGTTTTGAAGTTTTTTATATCTCTTGTCACTTTTGTAATTTTCAAGTTTACTGTATGTGTTCTAAAATCAACAATCGTTTTTTCAATTGATTCTAGCAGAGCTTTAGCATCGGTGATTGCAGTTTCTGCCCCAATTTCTTCCTCCAACCTCTTGATCTCTTTCAATTCTTCCTCACTAATTCTCAACGCAGTCTGAATAGAAAGAACTATCCAGTCTCGTGAGCATTTAGTACCAACTCCACTGAAGTCTAATAGATATGGTTTGTCGTTTACAAAGATCACTGGTATATTTTTGACCTGTAAGCCTGCTGGAATAGTATTAATTTTAAGATGTTTTAAAAGTACCTGAGCATGCAATTGGGTTCTAGTATTCTTTTTCCTTAGTTGTATAAGTCGTTCACCTTTATCAGAATTATACGTATCCGATGTAACCTGGTCTCTACCCAACAAACCGGGGATTTGTAATAATCTATTAATTTCTTCTTCCGAATATTGTACCATATGAGGTTCAGACATTTCCAATGTAGATCAGCTAAGCACACCAACCTCCAAAACACATACAAAAAAATATATATATATATATACTCACTTACCCACACATATAAAGCAAATCAAGAAAATCCTCAAGGTATGTGAGTGAAACAAACACTCATACAGTAAGGCAGCTTATATCTAAATTCTACAATACAAAAAATACCCTCACACTTAAAAAAGTGTAAACAATTATGTATAAAGAATAGTCGGGGTTTACCCAAATTACCCTCTTATACCTGGATAAAGAACAATATATTGGTAAATATACAAGATGGTAAGGAGGGATCAATATAAACGTTTTGACCGCAACCAGCAATAACATTTTCATTTATTACATCTGCTTTCTCCTACAGCGGTATATCTCAATTCAAAATACACACTTATAATAAAAGGCTCTTTTAAGAGCCAACCTAATGCGAGCATCAGTAAATAATAATATATATGGGTTGTTGTTTTTAAAATTATTTCATGGTACCAAGGTACTCTCTAGTGTCCCCTGCAGCAATACTTCTGTACTCCGTTAAAAATATATATATATATATTAGCACACTTTCAAACTTTATTGCCTACATATCACAACAATAGTACTGAATCACAAGGTTAAACATTTGTTTCTAACTCATGTTTAATATGTATTCCATGACATAGTGAAAATGGTGTACAAAACAACATGGCTGTCATCAGGTTTTGGAAAAGTACACATTAGCAAATCGGATAATCTTTTGTCATTGGTTTGTACCGAGGTTGTAACAGAAGTACTACAGTGGCCACAGATATAGCTAAAGAAAATTACCTTAAAACTTAACATTTATTTACTGCACCAGTTTGTTCAATTGGTTCAGTATCATTTTATCGTAATCATCAGTGTCACATAGCACAATCCCACCCCAATTAACTGCCGGTTTAATGACTCTAAGTGGGGTATTAGTGAAATTTTTCAGAGCAGCCAGCTCTGGTTGGGAAAAATTGGGTTTGAAGAAAGTTCTTTTCTTATTTAGTTCATCGATTTCCCTCAGTATTTTGTCTTCAAAGAGGAGAATCTCGTTGGGCATTGCAACACTTTCTGGACAAAATGTGGATTTATTACTTAATCCACTGGTATTTATTTCAACAGCTTCATATGGTCTGAAAAGAATACTTTCAATCTGATTTTACACAAGAATTGAAGGACCTCGGTTTTAGTATTCACTGGGTCTTGTAAAGTGAGTGGAACAAAGGACAAACCTTTGTGTAAGACTCGCCGTTCCATATCTGTCAAGGGATGTTTAGAAAGGTTATAAATGGGCATTATTTCATTACTACCATGTTGTCCTCTATTGGACTCCTGACTGGACTCCTGACCTATCGATTGTATGTTCTCCAATGTGTCCTGAAAATTCCCTGCTCCGGGGCTGGTGGAGGTGCTCTCCATTCTCCTCTCAATCCCCTCCCCCTGTGTCCTCTGTCTAAAACAGGAAGGGATATGGGGTATTGAAAATATGTTGGATAGGGTTGATAAGGTTGAAAGTGTCCTCCTGATCCTTGATCTAAATCAGAGGAGGAATCCGAAAAGGTAATACATTTTCTACGTGATCTCCCTCTGTACTGTAAATTCAGAGTACTAGGGATGTTATTTTTAAAAATCCTCCTTCAGATATGGATAAACAATTTCAGTTTTGAAGTTTTTTATATCTCTTGTCACTTTTGTAATTTTCAAGTTTACTGTATGTGTTCTAAAATCAACAATCGTTTTTTCAATTGATTCTAGCAGAGCTTTAGCATCGGTGATTGCAGTTTCTGCCCCAATTTCTTCCTCCAACCTCTTGATCTCTTTCAATTCTTCCTCACTAATTCTCAACGCAGTCTGAATAGAAAGAACTATCCAGTCTCGTGAGCATTTAGTACCAACTCCACTGAAGTCTAACAGATATGGTTTGTCGTTTACAAAGATCACTGGTATATTTTTGACCTGTAAGCCTGCTGGAATAGTATTACTTTTAAGATGTTCTAAAAGTACCTGAGCATGCAATTGGGTTCTAGTATTCTTTTTCCTTAGTTGTATAAGTCGTTCACCTTTATCAGAATTATACGTATCCGATGTAACCTGGTCTCTACCCAACAAACCGGGGATTTGTAATAATCTATTAATTTCTTCTTCCGAATATTGTACCATATGAGGTTCAGACATTTCCAATGTAGATCAGCTAAGCACACCAACCTCCAAAACACATACAAAAAAAAAATATATATATATATATACTCACTTACCCACACATATAAAGCAAATCAAGAAAATACTCAAGGTATGTGAGTGAAACAATCACTCATACAATAAGGCAGCTTATATCTAAATTCTACAATACAAAAAATACCCTCACACTTAAAAAAGTGTAAACAATTATGTATAAAGAATAGTCGGGGTTTACCCAAATTACCCTCCTATACCTGGATAAAGAACAATATATTGGTAAATATACAAGATGGTAAGGAGGGATCAATATAAACGTTTTGACCGCAACCAGCAATAAAATTTTCATTTATTACATCTGCTTTCTCCTACAGCGGTATATCTCAATGCAAAATACACACTTATAATAAAAGGCTCTTTTAAGAGCCAACCTAATGCGAGCATCAGTAAATATTAATATATATGGGTTGTTGTTTTTAAAATTATTTCATGGTACCAAGGTACTCTCTAGTGTCCCCTGCAGCAATACTTCTGTACTCCGTTAAAAATATATATATATATTAGCACACTTTCAAACTTTATTGCCTACATATCACAACAATAGTACTGAATCACAAGGTTAAACATTTGTTTCTAACTCATGTTTAATATGTATTCCATGACATAGTGAAAATGGTGTACAAAACAACATGGCTGTCATCAGGTTTTGGAAAAGTACACATTAGCAAATCGGATAATCTTTTGTCATTGGTTTGTACCGAGGTTGTAACAGAAGTACTACAGTGGCCACAGATATAGCTAAAGAAAATTACCTTAAAACTTAACATTTATTTACTGTACTTCCCTGCACTACCCCAAATAATCATCTAGGTGCAGATTTTCTTTATTTACATTTGTCCATCATAGCGTTTAGGAGCATTACGCGTTTTGGCACCAGGAAGTGCCTTGATCACATGATGCGCATATACTAGATGCAGCCTGTTTTATACACCACAGTTTTCACCTCTTTTTGCTTACTTTTGTGCTGTTAGCCCTTAAAGTGACAAGTGCTCAGTGCATATTTTAGCATAAACATAGACAAAATACATTGGCTGGTGTTAAAAATGTGTAATATATATAAATATCTTTTGTCATGATGGCGTTTCAATAATATTGGTATAAATACCTAAAACTTTCATACACGGCAGTTGACATAATATGTTAGGAGCGGTCATGTAGCATATATAAATATATATAGAGAGAGAGGTATCCACACTCCAGTTGGGGGTAATTATGATTAAAACTAAAAACGAACACACGGGCATATTTAAAATAGCCTGGGGAAAGGAGCAAATTGTTTATAGTTGATCAACTAACATCATGTTAAAACATTTAAAAACACTAAGTTAAGGATTTTGGTTTATTTACTTGTTGTGCTGGAACGTTGAACCCACAGGCTTAGTGCATTAACTTAGCATTGTCTATTGTGGTATAACATAGTGTTAAAATGGCCGACACCTTTTTCCCATTGAGTATCTGTACATGTTCAGTCCGCTTTCCATTTCCACTCCTTTTATCATTGATAACCAATTGAATGCTTAAATAGAAAGTGGAAACAAAGTATCATTGACATTGACGAAGGCCAGGAGGCTGAAACGCGTTTGTCAGCAGATCGTGTACTGATCGTGTTTTGCAACGAATCTCAATAAATCATTGAATTGAATACTGACCAGAGTGCGCAGCAATCTTTGAACTGTGGCTGTTATGGATTCGCGAGTTTCGTCCTCGCGGCTGGAGCACCCGCTGTGTTGAGAGCAGGATAACTGACGGAGAACATGGATTATATTATATATATCCTCCAATTTGCCACTGACTGCCGAATCAACTTGCGGGTGGGTGCCCACCCGCAAGTTGATTCGGCAGTCAGTGGCAAATTGGAGGAAGTGTTAACGTAACTGCCAGAACCGCCGCCACTACTTCAGGAAATAGATGCCCATTGACACCAAGTCAGCAATTAATGGAATTGCAGAGATGCGGTTACAAAACTGCCTTCTATGGATTGACCCCGGGATGTAGTGGAGCACGGCAGGGTGAGGAACATACCTGAATTCAGTTCCCGCGGTGAGTGTGCTTCATCGTGGTGTTTTTGTAAAGGCTGCATTATCGTGTCTACTACAGGACAAAACCGTTACTTTAATGGTAAATCACGACATATAAGCCTGCTCACTTAGAGACTATTGTTGAACCACGATGACATGGCGGACCTTAAAATTGTATCAATATGTGTCATGCGTGTCATGCGAGTCCGTCATCACTTGCCAGTGCTCTTATTGAATGAGATAAGAGCACAAATGGACAAACCAGAGCGGAGAACACGCGCTACAAACAGCATGCAAGGCATTGAAAAGGGCGGAATGCCGAAACCGGTCTGCCTGCATAATAAAGAATTTTGAATTCAAGATGAAGTCCGTGGAGTGCGTTGTAAAACCCGATGAAGGGAACTTGTGAATATATTATATATATATATATATATATTCACTGAAAAAACCATAGGTTTCAGACACGTTATTATTAGCTGGACATTTCCCTCGAAAAAAAACATTGAAATTCCCCTGTTATAGTTAGTTCAGCTAACTATAACTCGCGCGCCCGCAATCCACATATTACATCACTCATGACATGGTCAGTGACATCACTGATGACATCACTGATGACATCTCAAATGACATCACTGATGACATCACTGATGACATCATCCAGTGACTGTGTGTTACTGTAAAATTTTAATATGTTTTATATATTTATAGTGAAAGGCCTGTGGAAGAATGAGTAGCTGTACAAGTGTGTGAATGGATGATTTTGTACGTGCGTAACTGACTGGAAATGTGAGTCATTAAATGTACCTTACTGCAGACTAGTGACTAAACTGTGTGAATGTCTTCATGTTTCTGTCTGTTGGTGTATAAGTGGCTGCATGGTTTTGTGAATAGCTATATGAGTGTCTATATGGGTTATCGATTGGTTGTCTGAGCATCTGTATGGGTGCTTGAGTGTTTGTATGGGTAGGCTGTGTGTGACTCTGTGCATAGATGTGTGAGTGGGTGATTCCATGGGTGCATGGTTTTAACAGTGCATCTGTGATGAACTGTATGGTTGAGTGTATGTATGGGTGTATTAGGGATTGAATGTATATCTCAGTGGTACATTTGTGACTAACTACATATGTGAAAGGCAGTATATATGTGTGTAAAAGTATATAAGTGGGTATATGTGAGAGTGTGTGATTGTGAGAGTGGCTGTATGGATGAGTGTGTGCTTGTATCAATGATTGTATAAGAGCGTAAGAATGTGGTACTATTTTTATGAGTAAGTGAACTTGTGTGTGTATAACTGCATAGGTGAGTAAATGGGAGTGTGATTAATTATTTGCATGACTGACTAGGTGTGACAGTACCTCAATGGATGATTGGTGGTGTGTGAGTGTCTATGTAGGTGCATAAATGCATATGATAGTCTTGTATGGAATGACTGTAAGTATGAGTGACTTTACATATGAATGAGTGGAGGTGTATGTAGACCTAAAAGTCAATGAGTGGGTGTGTAGTTATTGGTATTGGAGTATCTATGGTTGTCAAAATGGCCGTTTGAAATTTTGAGTCGGTATATCAAAGGTTATATTAGGGTGTGAGAAGATGCAGTAATTTATCACATTGATGATGTCATCAGTGATGTCATCAGTGATGCCATTTGAGATGTCATCAGTGATGTCATCAGTGATGTCACTGACCATGTCATGAGTGATGTAATATGTGACGTCATCAGCAGTGGATTGCGGGCGCGCGAGTTATAGTTAGCTGAACTAACTATAACGGGGGAATTTCAATGGTTTTGTTCGAGTGAAATGTCCAGCTAACTATAACCTGTGTGAAACCTATGTTTTTTTCAGTGAATTTGCGAGGTTTTTTAAATGCTAATTCCTAACTATAACGTGTGTGAAACCTATGGTTTTTTCAGTGAATTTCAAAGGTTTTTTAAATGCTAACTCCTAACTATAACGTGTGTGAAGTCTGTGGTTTTTCAAGTGAATTTGCAAGGTTTTTTAAATGCTTATTTATGAATGTTTTATTATATTTTTTAATTATTTATTTAACAATAAGCTACCTATGTATATAATTATAGATTTACTGTATCCTGCAATATGGAATGGCTCAGCTCTTTTCTTTTTATTTTGGATATAGTTGAACAGCATAGTTAATATCTTCTATAAACCTCTAAACATTTTTTTTATTTTTTTTAAGGGTTTTTGACCGTGCGCGCACCGTACGCGCATGGTGCTTGCATGCGTACGTGCTCTGTGTGCGCATGCGTATGTGGTCCATGTGCGCATGCGTACTTCGTGCGTGATCCGTACGCGCGTGCTCCGTACGCGCATGTGCGCGTGCTCCTTTCGCGCATGCGCGCGTGCTCCGTACGCGCATGCGCACGTGCTTCGTACACGCGTGCTCCATACACGCGCGTCCTCCGTATGCACGTGCTCCGTATGCGCATGCATGCGTGCTTGTACCGTGCGTGCACGGCAAGTCATGTGATTAAGAAACAACACTTCATTGGTTTATAGTAGTTTCAGGTCATGTGATTAAGGAACAACACTTTTCATTGGTTTATAATAGTTTCAGTTCCAGAAACTTCCAACACCACACCCACTCCCCTCATTATTACTTATGATTCCCTGGGAGAAGGAGCTGAGCAGCTTTTCCAGTACTCCAGTACTTGAGAATGGCAGAGCAGCAGTCATCTTCTGGGAATGAGCAGGAGACCCTTGTGAGACAGAGACAGAGGAAACAGAAAGACTCTTTCATATGGCAATTTTTTACATTTCCAGAGGGGCAGAAGAAAGTGAATGCTCCAAAAGTCACCTGCACTCTGTGTGATTGTGTCTTATCAAGAGGAGATCCTAAAAAGAAATACTCTTTTAGTATCTTCACTATGATCAGGCACGTTAGAGATGTACATCCTGTGGCTTATGCTCAAGCTGCTAGAGAAAACCCTCCAGCAGCTCAGCCGAGCACATCCGCAGCAGCTCAGCCGAGTACATCATCAGCAGCTCAGCCGAGCACTTTACCTGCTTCTGTTCCTCTGGATATACACCCTCTGTTTAAGAGGGTGCATATATGGTGCAATGCGTGCAATGCTCTTCTCTCTTATGGGGACACCAGCATTCCCCTAATAGAGAGCAAGATACAGCAGCACACGTGCGGCACCCTATAATTTTTGCCATTATTGTGTTCCTCTGTCCCTCAATTAACACAACAGCTCTTTTTAGAGCCACCTAACATCTAAACACTTACATTAATTTTTTTATTCTATTTTTTTAATGATTTTTTTCCGCCGTGCGTGCACCGTGCGCGCACCTCATGATTTTTGGGAAAAAAATTAACGTTTTTTTTCACCCTTTGGGATCCTTCAGGGACCCCCTGACAAAGGCTAGAGGGTCAGGAACTCTGTACCCTGCCCCCTTTTCATGTTCTCCACCTTTATTTTAAATGGAAACACACATTTCTTTTTTTTGCAAATTTCAAACCTTTCCAAATGATTTCTACCCCCAACATGACTTCTGCCTGCTAGTATAGCAACAGATCATGGAACACTGGTGTGAGCAGAGACGTCAGAAGTTCAGCACACAATGCTTCTAATCCAAAGAGCAAGATTGCTTAACTTTTCAAACCTAACAGCAAATCCAAATTAATGTTCTGTAGGAACACATTTTTCTGAACCAATACAAAACATGCTTTTAAAAATTTAAACATACAGCCTAGTTTTTAGTGTAAAATGGTCTGAAACAGCCAATGAGTTCTTTTTTTTAAAAAAGTATATAAGCCTCCATTTTACAACTATCTTTCATTTCATATTGCCATTCTACTGAAAGACACCCTCTGAGTGCATCCAGGTCTCCTCCTCACTCCCTGAAGTACACTGCTGTTCTACCATTTTCAATTAAAATTGATTGCTGTTCAGCTCCTTGTCCCAGGTAAAAAGAAGAAATAGTGAGGGGAGTGGCTGTGGTGTATGAAGATTCTGGAAGAGAAACTACTATGAACCAATGCTTCTGAGTGCATCCAGATCTCCTCCTCACTCCCTGAAATAGAGTGCTCTTCTGCCATTTTCAACTAAAATTGATACCTGTTCTGCTCCTTGTCCCACGAAATAAGAAGAAATAGTGAGGGGATTGGCAAGGCATTTATAGAGTACACGGTGTACATTTCACAGATGAAGGGAACAGAGTCTTCCTCTTGATATTTAGACTCTGCATCGATACTTACTTATAGGTACCAAAGATTAATCGGGTTGTCGGAATATGCTTCGGTACGCTCAAGAGTCTAAGGAAGATCCTGGACCTACTTCCAATTAGTGCGAGGCCGACTCTTGTGATGCTCTGGTTACATCTAGACTCGATTACTCTAACCTCCTCTATCTGGGAATTACAGCTAGAAGCCTTAATCGTCTCCAGGTACTTCAAAATGCCACAGCCCGGCTGGTGCTGAGGCTTCCTAGAAGAACGGCCTCTAAAGCTGCTTTGAAGTCCCTACACTGGCTTCCGGTCAGAGAAAGGATTACCTTCAAAGCACTCTGCATGTGTCACCGCATTATTAGGGGCAGGGCGCCCGCACCCCTTCACAACCTCATCACCCCTTATAGACCGGAGCGGATGCTTAGATCCTCTGGCACTGGACTAGTAGCCGTCCCCAGAATCCATAAAGCTCAAATGGGGGGAGATCTTTCAGGTTTCTTGCAGCCAAGAGCTGGAATATGCTCCCGATGGAGCTGCGCCTCGAGCCTTCAGAGGCTAAGTTCAGCAGAGCGCTAAAAACTCACCTTTTTCGCTCAGCATTGATGTAACCTCCCTGCTCTAGCCGCCTCACACTTCTTACTCAGCGCGGGGACACGCCGGGGTGCGTAACCATGCGCTTTACAAAATTCCATAATAATAATATGGAATTTACAAAATTCCATAATAATAAAAAACACTCAATTAACACAATGGCTCTTTTTAGGGCCAACCAACATCCAAACACTTAAACTTGATTTTTAATTCTATTTTTTTTATGATTTTTTTGTCGCATCTCTATGCTTCCCCTGCGCAGAGGTACAAACTGCAGCCATGCGCCGGCACAGGCTCCCTTGCACCATGGTTCAAGGATGCCTGCGTGGTGGGGAGATTGTTCTTGTGCAGGAAGGGACACCTTCCTGCACAAACACAATCACAAGAGGCTTTTTCCTCTTTCAATGCGTGCTGTAGAACGGAGCACGCACTAAAAGAGGAAAAAATGAGGAGAAATAAAAACATTTCTCCTTGTTGTGCCTCGCAACACCACCTCTAGGGTGGCATAGCATTCACACGCATCTCCAGAGTTACGAAGTCTCGTAAATCTGGAGATGTGTCTAGTTCTTTGTGTGTTGGGTGGGAACACCCACAACAACACCCATGTAATGCCCCTTCAACGCACAGTGCTGCGTGTGAAGTGGCTGTATTTATGTTGAGAGGAAAAGTCACGCAGGGTGGCTTTTCCTCTTCTTGTAAATATGGAGGAGCTCCCTGCGCCACCAGTACGTTATGAAAAGTGACGTAGTGGTGGCGCAGGGGCCTTGTTAATCTTCCCCGGAGATGTTAAGCAAATTAAGGGTAAGACAGACAAAGGGAGAGAGACAGAAACAGAGACAGAATAGGCAGTTAGAATGACTGAGACATATGGAGACAGGGAGAGAAACACGGTTGAAAAAGTAGTGATGGAGGCAGTAAACCTAGGGGAGTAGTATAGAAGGAGTGAGGGAGTTACGAAAGAGCAGTAAAGGAAGAAGAGAGAGAGAAGGGGAATGAGAAAAGCAGAGTGAGGAGAAGTGAAGAAAAGGGAGAATGAAAGTGAAGGGGTGAGAAATACAGATATTTCAAACTTACCTGACCAACAAAATAACTTAATTATAAATAAATGGTTTTATTTAATTGCTAGAAAAAAGGATTACATTTCCTAAATTTTCTTTCTCGATCTGAAAAAAAAGAAAAAAAGTAGTAATATTTAACAATACATTTTAGAATACAGTACACATATTTTCATATTTAACAAAGTAATTTTTTGCCCTTTTTTCTGCTGTTTTCAGAATATATTGAATTTCACTGAAAATTGTGAAATCAATTGCATTCATCATTTAACAGCGGGCAAAACAATTAACAATCTGAAAGATTGTTTAAAAAAAGCCCTGAATCTCTCCTCAGTAAAACATACCTTGATAGAAATGTAATATATATATTAAAAATATCATCTAAGAACAATAACTATTTGCAATCAATAACATCTGTAAATCGTGTTGCTTAAGCTCATACACCAAAATAATATCTATCAAAGAAGTCCACAATAGAAACAGTTACCTTTCCATGAGGCCAAATGGTAATTTTTAAATTCTTTTTTGGTGAAATATCCAATGGTAATCCTATAAAATAGAAATAATGGTTTCTTCAGATGCTGCAATTTGTATCTAAAATTTTGGTTTTAGAAAAATTAAGTAGGAATTTGGTAATTCTGCAGGCAAACGTAGCTTGAAAATCAATTGTGAATCATTACACAGTGTCCAGCCTTTTTCACATTTTAGATAAACTGTGTAATGACCAGAAGTTATAGAAGGTCCATCATGGAAAATTAGTGCAACTGCAACGAAAGTTTTTCCTGATATTGATAATTGATTTCTTGTAAACTTCTTTATTAAAGTGTCCAATTTTGTTCCATCAGCTCTACAACGTTGCATCATTAAAATTACATACTGTCCATATTTCTTTAAAAATAACGTTGATAACCTTTCTGATTTACATTGAGAACATTCCATGTTGTGATTTGCATCTTTAACTAATTTACTAAAAGTCACTGATTTACTCTCTGGTAATGTTAAATATATGAACCTTTCAGAATCAACATTAGTACTGCATGTGTTCAAACAATTTTCACAAGAATGTTCCCATTTATAAGAGAGACCAAACATATTTTCTATTTCTACCCCTTCATCTTCCAGTACCATAAGCATATACATTAAGAATTCCTGTGCATCTTGCTGGACATTTTATGTAAAATGTATACATCCAGAACATACATCTAAAAGATTTCTAACATCAGAAGCACTTTCTATTTTAGTTTTATCATTACTCAGCTTTTCATAAAGGAAACTCAGCAGAGAACAGAATCTTTTTTCATGATTTAGTATTATCTCCTCTTTCAAACTTTCAAGATAAAATACAACATTCAGCACTACATTAGCGTAGCAGTTGACACCAGAGCTATTTTCAAAATGACAACCTACAACCTCTTCAACATTTTCCTTTTTCTTTTTGCTTGCAATTACATCACTCCTCTTTTTTTTTCTCCTCTCTACATCCTCATTATAGATATTCTCAATTCTCCTTTTTCGAGAAACAACACGTTTTTCCAACACAGGATACTGACCTAAATGAGGAGCATAGGTTCTTCTTAATCTATTATACTCCTTTACACAATTTGCATCAGCACTAACTTGTGAGTCATCAAAGTCTATCATAAATAAACCAGATAATGTTTTCACTCGTGACAAAGCAACATAAGCCATACCTTCTTTGAACACAGTTGAACCAATGTTTACAAAAGCACAATCTACAGTCAATCCTTGAGACTTGTGAATAGTTACAGCATATGCTAGAGAAAACGGAAACTGCTTCCTACGTACATATAAGTCTTTCACAAGCCAGAAACGAACTGAACAATGACTAATGTCTTTAACCTCTTCAATCTGATCAAATTTTATTTTTAAAAATTCAATTCCATCTTTTTTCTGGTACTTAACAAAACCCACAACTTTACACATAGCTCCATTCACTAAACCTTTTTCTACATCCAAATTACTCGACAGTTCATACATACATAAAGATTCTTTTCTAAACCAGCTGTTTTCGATATGTTTTTCTCTAGAGAATCCAATTTAGTTGTCAATTTGCTTGTCAATATAATAGTTATTCCTTCATGCTGTATTTTATCCACTGCTTCCAGTTTTAATATCTCTTCATTTTCCAATTTCAAAAGTTCTTGATTGAATATAGAGCTGTCATGTAGTGTTTGCATTAAGCAGATTACAGTATTTTTTCCTTCAATTTTCTTGTATATTTTCTCTGGAACTATTTGCTCTGTTGGAAACAAATTACATAGCAATCGACTCTGTAAAGCTTTTCTGCCATGTTCTGTGAGTAGTCCTATTCTGATATCTTTGAGAATACTTGCATAATCATCATCATTTGCTTGCCGCATATTGGTAATGAGTTCTTTGTACTCAAAGTATGTCCAAATATTCACATTACCCATACTTCCTAACGACTTTTTCGTGTCTTCATGTGTAAGAGTATGAAATACTGGTTGTCCTTTAACTGGAGTGAGCTGCAGTAGATCCCCAAAAACTATAACATGTTTTCCTCCAAATAACACGTCATAGTCTGTCTTTTGAATTTGCTGCATTCTTAAAAGCACAAAGGCAAGCATTAAGTTTGATACCATGCTTACCTCATCAATAATGAGAACTTTCATTTTCTTCAGTACTCTTGAAACTTCAAAACATGCTTCTCCTGTTAGCTTGTGGTATTGTATTTTGTTCTCATGCTCTACTGGTAACATTAGCAAACGATGTAAGGTAATTCCTTTTATGTTATATGCTGCTAACCCAGTTGGAGCAGTAACAACACAAGACAAAGTTGAATCAGTTTTTTTCTGTAGGTAGCTTCTAATTACTTTAATTAAGAAACTTTTTCCAGTTCCAGCTTGTCCACTCACATACATTCTGATTGGTTCAAATGATGTGCATGAGCACTCTTTATTTTCATGTAGTATTCCATGATCAATTTGTTTTGTGACTTCCTCATAAATTTGTTGTTGTTCATCATTCAGTTGTTGTTCCAAATTTGGTAAGTCTATTAAATCTTCCTGAGCTTGATTCATAGCTGTTTCCACTTCAATCATGGCTATTGCAGCTTCATTTTCTACGATTGGTTGTCCTAGAGGATCTTGACTGAGTGTCCCAGAACTTTGACTGTCTTGAGAACTGTCTCTAGCTACTTCAGCTGCAATTATTGCTTCTTGTTCAATTTCTTCATTTAACATTTGTACATAAGTTGTGAAAGTACTGCATTCTATGGTATCTCTGAAAATGTCCAAGTAATTCATCCTCTGAACGCCATGGTTTAAACAGCTGTAAAAGTGCTAAGTAGTAAAATTCCTTCTTGTCAGTAGTGTCGCAACTCAGCTTCCTGTGATTAATCAAACTTCCTTTTGTTTGTTTCACCAAACATCCTTCCTCACCAATGACTTTATATTTTCCATTGTTGATGTCTTCTGTGGAATTCGGTTTATAAATGTAGTTCTGCAGTACTTCATAGAGACACATGTTCTCAAGATGAGGACTTCTCTTTGGGTAATGTGTGTCCAACATGTTTGTTCTTAAAATGTCTGTACTTTCTGGTTCGTACTCTGCTAAATATTCAATTTCTCGAATAGATTTCAATACCCGATTTCGCATTCCTGCAAGGCCTAAACTTACCCAAATTATTTTTCTGGATTTGGAGTACAGACTTGCAGATGATAACCTATCTGAGCATTCGTATGACCCAATTTCTTGATGCGATAACATTTTTAAACTGAAACTGTATAGCTTTTTACTGACAGACTTCTCGTGAGAAATCCCTTCCCACATTTCTTTCAATTACGTTTTCTCAGATGTAGTGATGTAAGATGTGACATACCGAGCAACAGCAATAGAATTGTCAGCTACATACTGAATATCCATGTTAGCATTCCACATGGATAAAATGACTGGGTTGTAGTCATTTATATATTTTGACTCTTCTTTTCTTCTTAGGTTGTAGGTATTTTTAGGCGATTTTCTTGTAATAGTATGTCGCACAGCTGACATAAAACTGTTTACTCTTCCTTATGAAAGAACAGGTCGTGGAAATCCAAATCGACATTTTGTGTAGAATTTATCTCTACTCTTGTACTTTCGTCGACAGTATTTTCCACACCGATGACTTTGGAAACGTAAAACTTGCTCTTTTAAGTTTTTTTCTTCTGTGCTTTTAGGTATAGCACATGTTGCATATTCTACAAGGAAAGATAAAACTGCGTCATCAGAATCTGTTCCAAATTTTGGGGCATCCTTGATCCACAACAGCATATGAAAATGAGGAGCACCTCTTGCTTGGTACTCTTTTCTCCAAAAGAAATCCACAACTTCTCCAAGAGGTGGATTTTTTTATTGCAGATGAAGGACATCATAGCCTCAAATCTATGATTGAAATATCTGCAAACATTAACCGGATCCAATGAGCACATTTCTCCTGCTGTCTTGTATTGGATGTTTTCAATATTTGAATTTGCCTCTCGAAGAAAATCCAGTAAATCATCCCAAGCGTACTCTGCACAGCTTAGGGTAAGGAACCATGTAGGAGTTCCTAAATTCCGTAACATACATTTCAATTCTCCATGGCGTCGGTACCAATATTCATTAGTCCCACGCTGACAAGCCATCAGATTAATCAATTGTGATTCCAAATGATCATCTCGCTGTTGCACTTTGTTCAGAAAATCCTTTGCAGATACATTATGTAGATGTACTCCAGTTTTTAAAATGTGATTTACTGCATAAGATAGTGCAGACAAGTCACTTTCAAATAAAAGATGGAACAAATATGGAATACTTTGATGAAATCTTGGATCTTCTGCATATAATCTTGTAGTCCGACACTCAGAAGCAGGAATCTGTACTGGACGTTCAGCATATCGTCCACCTTTTCCTGTAGGAAACAGCAGGGGAAAACAACGAGCTTTCAAGCTCTCCTCCCATACACTCACGGGAGTTCCTTTTGCTTTTTTCATCTGAAACAAATCAATAGTGTTTCCCATAACTTCTTTAGAATGAAGAGGATGTATGCTGAAATGTTCATAAATTTCTTCTCCTTTTGACATATCCACTTTTTCAATTTGCCCAGTTGGTATTCCTGTGCCTGCTAGTAAAACTTCTTCATCTTCATCCATATAAATTGATTCATACCATTTATTATTTCTTTTCAAATATAAATTTGCTCTTTGTACTTTTCGTACATCTACCAGCTCCTGCCAAATTTTCTTATTCTTTGTAGGTACACCATTAACCAGAATAACTAATGGTTCAGTTTCCAAACTATCTGCTTCAATTGTTTCAATATTTTTTTCAAATATAATGGCAAATAGACAACTCTTCCTTTTAAACCTCTTTGTAAATCAGAAGGAGGTAATTCCCCTGTTTTGGGCTCCCATACGAACTATAGTCTGAAACGGATGGACACATTGAATGAGTATAGACTCATACGTATTTAAATCAGAAAGTTCTGCAGGAATATCAACCAATTCTAAATTATTATGTATAGCTCTAGCTGGCATTTTATTTTCTTCTAACTTGTTATAGCGGTATTTACAAATACGCTGATCTTCACCCAAATCAAAACAATTTTCCAGAAATTAATATGTAGCAAAATCCTTCCACTTAGAAATATTTTCTTTTTCACTTTTTTTATAGAGATCAAAATTCCTTGTTTGTGTTTTATAATGGCTTCTCCGGCAACAAATACAAGTATTATTTGGTCTTTCATTGGAGATGATAGTAAATTTTGTCATTTGATCTTCAAAATGTTTACTAACAGTGAGTTCTACATTCTCTTCCATATTTTCTTCAATAACTGTGTCATTTCCTGCACTTTCTTGCTCTGGACCAAAGTAACAAAACTCAATATCCTCACAAACCTTCTTCACATCTGATACAGATCCACGGAACAGAGCACTATTCAACTCATTTAACTTTATTGCTGGACTTTTAGCAAAATATAATCTTCTCACAAATTTTCTCATTTCAGTATGATGAACTGCCAGCATCCTAAAATGGTGAAAAACACTTTGACAAACTTTCCTAGAAAGACAAGCCAGAGAATGTCCTTGCAAACCAGTATTCTCTCTCACTCTGCATGGATCTAGTCTTTGAAGCACCTTAATCTTCTGTTTAACACTTTTTTTTACTATATTCTCTTAGAAAGTCACGTAATTTATCAATAGATTCCTGTCGTACAGTACAAATACTACTACAATTCCAAGTGTACACTGGGGCTTTAGGACGTCTCCCCATAACCTCATCAGCTAACACTTCTTCCTCATTTCTTGGAACCATTTTCCTTTTCCATTACACAATATATTTTTTACATTTTTTCTTTGCTTGAGGATATTTTTTATAAAATCCTTAGTCTGCTTACCAGATGAATTTTTCTTTTTTCCAACATGAGGTTCTTCAACTAATTTTTTTTGTCCAGTTGTCTTCAAATATAGATGTTGTTGCTGTTCTTTTCTCTTTCTTGATTTTATCGGCATCTTTAATTTATTTCAGTGTTCTTCATCAATACCTGAAAGAAACTTAAAAAAAAATACCTTTATGTAATTTAAATATATTACTATATTTTTTATGAGCTTTTCAAATCCTATCATATGAGCTGTCCCTTTCCTAAGAGTGCAAGTCTTACACAATAAAAGCTAGACAAATTAAATCTCTGACAACAATTCCTGTGTGCAGACAGACTCATGGTGTGATTCTAGGCAGAAAACGGTATTTCATTGGCAATTTCAAAGCACATTTACTACTGTGGTAGAGCAAGTGATAATTACTGTAACAGCCTGACACATTTTCCTTATAGTTTACAGATGCAGAAAAGAGCACATGTCCTAACAGCTACTTGAGACCATGAGCATGTGGAACCTGGGTGAGTGATTAGACTAGAGCAAAGGTAATGAGCCTTGGTGACGTTGAATGTATTAGCTTTACACACTGCTATCTGATATACCACACAGTGCTGAATACTTAGCATGGGACTGCAGGAGAAGCAACTGCCTGTGTGCTAAAAGTGTGTTTCTGGAGACTGTGTATTGTCAGGTGCAAGAGAGATCTGCATGGACGCTTCCACAACTGCATGAAGACTGCAGAGATGTATATAAGAGTACATGTATGGTAAGGGTTAATTGGAGTTTTGAACATGTAGGAACTACCTCACCCATTTCAGGATTGGAAGGGAAATCTACCATCTTGATTTCAACTGTCTTTGCATTTGCCGTTCATTTGCGAGATAGTGATTTGTGATGAATGCTAACCATCACAGTTCAAGAAAACAAGCTGCCCCTTTCCTACGAGTGCAAGTCTTACAGAACAACAGCAACACGAATTAAATCTCTGACAACAATTCCTGTGTGCAGACAGACTCATGGTGTGATTCTAGGCAGAAAACGGTATGTCATTGGCAATTTCAAAGCACATTTACTACTGTGGTAGAGCAAGTGATAATTACTGTAACAGCCTGACACATTTCCCTTATAGTTTACAGAGGCAGAGAAGAGCACATGTCCTAACAGCTACTTGAGACCATGAGCATGTGGAACCTGGGTGAGTGATTAGACTAGAGCAAAGGAAATGAGCCTTGGTGACGTTGAATGTGTTAGCGTTACACACTGTTATCTGATATACCACACAGTGCTGAATACTTAGCATGGGACTGCAGGAGAAGCAACTGCCTGTGTGCTAAAAGTGTGTTTCTGGAGACTGTGAATTGTCAGGTGCAAGAGAGATCTGCATGGACGCTTCCACAACTGCATGAAGACTGCAGAGATGTATAGAAGAGTACATGTATGATAAGGGTTAATTGGAGTTATGAACATGTAGGAACTACCTCACCCATTTCAGGAGTGGAAGGGAAATCTACCATGTTGATTTCAAATGTGTTTGCATTTGCCTTTCATTTGTGAGATATTGATTTGTGCTGAATGCAAACCATCACATTTCAAGAAAACAAGCTGCCCCTTTTCTACGAGTGCAAGTCTTACAGAACAACAGCAACACAAATTAAATCTCTTACAACAATTCCTGTATGCAGACAGACTCATGGTGTGATTCTAGGCAGAAAACGGTATTTTATTGACAATTTCAAAGCACATTTACTACTGTGGTAGAGCAAGTGATAATTACTGTAACAGCCTGACACATTTCTCTTATAGTTTAGGGAGGAAGAAAAGAGCACATATCCTAATAGCTACTTGAGACCATGAGCATGTGGAACCTGGGTGAGTGATTAGACTAGAGCAAAGGAAATGAGCCTTGGTGATGTTGAACGTGTTAGCGTTACACACTGCTATCTGAAATACTACACAGTGCTGAATATTTCGCATGGGAGTGCAGAAGAAGCAGCTGCCTGTGTGCTAAAAGCGTGTTTCTGGTGACTGTGTATTGTCAGGTGCAAGAGAGATCTTCATGGACACTTGCACAACTGCATGAAGACTGCAGAGATGTATGTAAGAGTACCTGTGTGGTAAGGGTTAACTGGAGTTTTGAACATGTAGGAAGTACCTCACCCATTGCAGGAGTGTAAGGAAAATCTACCCTGTTGATTTCAAATGTGTTAGCATTTGCCTCTCATTTGTGAGATAGTGATATGTGCTGAATGCTAGCCATCACAGTTCAAGAAAACAAGCTGCCCCATTCCTACGAATGCAAGTCTTACAGAACCAGACCAACACAAATTAAATCTCTGACAACAATTTGTTTGTGCACACAGACTCGTGGTGTGATTCTAGGCAGAAAACAATATTTGATTGGCAATTTGAAAGCACATTTACTACTGTGGTAGAGCAAATGATAATTACTGTAACAGCCTGACATATTTTCCTTTTAGTTTAGAGACGCAGAAAAGAGCACATGTCCTAACAGCTACTTGAGACCATGAGCATATGGAACCTGGGTGAGTGATTAGACTAGAGCAAAGGAAATGAGCCTTGGTGATGTTGAATGTGTTAGCGTTACACACTTCTATCTGAAATACCACACAGTGCTGAATAGTAAGCATGGGAGTGCAGGAGAAGCAGCTGACTGTGTGCTAAGAGCGTGCTTCTGGAGACTGTGTATTGTCAGGTGCAAGAGAGATCTGCATAGACGCTTGCACAACTGCATGAAGACTGCAGAGATATATGTAAGAGTACATGTGTGGTAAGGGTTAATTGGAGTTTTGAACATGTAGGATCTACCTCACCCATTGCAGGAGTGTGAAGAAAATCTACCATGTTGATTTCAAATGTGTTAGCATTTGCCTCTCATTTGTGACATATTGATTTGTGCTGAATGCTAACCATCACAGTTCAAGAAAACAAGCTGCCCCTTTCCTACGAATGCAAGTCTTAAAGAACCAGACCAACATGAATTAAATCTCTGACAACAATTCCTTTGTGCACACAGACTCATGGTGTGATTCTAGGCAGAAAACGATATTTGATTGCCAATTTGAAAGCACATTTACTACTGTGGTAGAGCAAATGATAATTACTCTAACAGCCTGACACATTTTCCTTATAGTGTAGAGAGGCAGAAAAGAGCACATGTCCTAACAGCTACTTGAGACTATGAGCATGTGTAACCTGGGTGAGTGATTAGAGTAGAGCAAAGGAAATGAGCCTTTGTGATGTTGAATGTGTTAGCGTTACTCACTGCTATCTGAAATAACACACAGTGCTGAATAGTAAGCATGGGAGTGCAGGAGAAGCAGCTGGCTGTGTGCTAAGAGTGTGCTTCTGGAGACTGTGTATTGTCAAGTGCAAGAGAGATCTGCATGGACACTTGCACAACTGCATGAAGACTGCAGAGATGTATGTAAAAGTACATGTGTGGTAAGGGTTAATTGGACTTTTGAACATATAAGATCTACCTCACCCATTGCAGGAGTGTAAGGAAAATCTACCATGTTGATTTCAAATGTGTTAGCATTTGCCTCTCATTTGTGCGATATTGATTTGTGCTGCATGCTAGCCATCACAGTTCAAGAAAACAAGCTGCCCCTTTCCTACGAATGCAAGTCTTACAGAACCAGACCAACACAAATTAAATCTCTGACAACAATTCCTTTGTGCACACAGACTCATGGTGTGATTCTAGGCAGAAAACAATATTTGATTGCCAATTTGAAAGCACATTTACTACTGTGGTAGAGCAAATGATAATTACTCTAACAGCCTGACACATTTTCCTTATAGTTTACAGAGGCAGAAAAGAGCACATGTCCTAATAGCTACTTGAGACTATGAGAATGTGTAACCTGGGTTAGTGATTAGAGTAGAGCAAAGGAAAAGAGCCTTAGTGACGTTGATTGTGTTAGCGTTACTCACTTCTATCTGAAATACCACACAGTGCTGAATAGTAAGCATGAGAGTGCAGGAGAAGCAGCTGGCTGTGTGCTAAGAGCATACTTCTGGAGACTGTGCATTGTCAGGTGCAAGAGAGATCTGCATGGACGCTTCCACAACTGCATGAAGACTGCAGAGATGTATGTAAAAGTACATGTGTGGTAAGGGTTAATTGGAGTTTTGAACATATAGGATCTACCTCACCCATTGCAGGAGTGTAAGGAACATCTACCATGTTGATTTCAAATGTGTTAGCATTTGCCTCTCATTTGTGACATATTGATTTGTGCTGAATGCTAATCATCACAGTTCAAGAAAACAAGCTGCCCCTTTCCTACGAATGCAAGTCTTACAGAACCAGACCAACACGAATTAAATCTCTGACAACAATTCATTTGTGCACACAGACTCATGGTGTGATTCTAGGCAGAAAACGATATTTGATTGCCAATTTGAAAGCACATTTACTACTGTGGTAGAGCAAATGATAATTACTGTAACAGCCTGACACATTTTCCTTATAGTTTAGAGAGGCAGAAAAGAGCACATGTCCAAACAGCTACTTGAGACTATGAGCATGTGTAACCTGGATGAGTGATTAGACTAGAGCAAAGAAAAAGAGCCTTAGTGATGTTGATTGTGTTAGCGTTACTCACTGCTATCTGAAATACCACACAGTGCTGAATAGTAAGCATGAGAGTGCAGGAGAAGCAGCTGGCTGTGTGCTAAGAGCGTACTTCTGGAGACTGTGTATTGTCAGGTGCACGAGAGATCTGCATGGACGCTTGCACAACTGCATGAAGACTGCAGAGATGTATGTAAAAGTACATGTGTGCTAAGGGTTAATTGGAGTTTTGAACATATAGGATCTACCTCACCCATTGCAGAAGTGTAAGGAAAATCTACCATGTTGATTTCAAATGTGTTAGCATTTGCCTCTCATTTGTGAGATATTGATTTGTGCTGAATGCTAGCCATCACAGTTCAAGAAAACAAGCTGCCCCTTTCCTACGAATACAAGTCTTACAGAACCAGACCAACACAAATTAAATGTCTGACAACAATTCCTTTGTGCACACAGACTCATGGTGCGATTCTAGGCAGAAAACGATATTTGATTTGAAATTTCAAAGCACATTTACTACTGTGGTTTTGCAAGTGATAATTACTGTAACAGCCTGACACATTTTCCTTATAGTTATGAGAGAAGCACAAAAGAGCACGTGTCCTACCAGCTACTTGAGACTATGAGAATGTGTAACCTGGGTGAGTGATTAGACTACACATGTAGGAACTACCTCACCCATTGCAGGAGTGGAAGGAAAATCTACCATGTTGATTTCAAATGTGTTAGCATTTGCCTCTCATTTGTGAGATATTGATTTGTGCTGAATGCAAGCCATCACACTTAAAGAAAACAAGCTGCCCCTTTCCTACAAATGCAAGTGTTACAGAAGCAGACCAACACAAATTAACCTCTTCAGTGCCCATGACGAGATAGTCTCATCATGGAGCACGGTTGCGCTGTGCCCATGACGAGACTATCTCGTCATGAACCCCGCCCGCTAATGCAACGCCCGGCACAGGGCGGGGAAAGGGCGGGGCACTGAAGGGGTTAAATCTCTGACAACAATTCCTTTCTGCACACAGACTCATGGTGTGATTCTAGGCAGGAAACAGTATTCCTGGGTGATACCACTACACCTTAACTTATGGTGAAGACATACTCCATAATATCTTACAAGTTCAAGGCAGTTAAATATCTTCCAAAACATAAAATGTAAAACACAACTTAAAATCAAGAATCACATTTCTATTATTCATATCAAAATGCACCACATACATCCCCTCTCAAATTCATAACTCACCTTTAAAATTAGTTAGTTGAGAAAGAAATGTGGCACTCACACACCAGATTAGCAGAGCCAGAATCTCTGAGCTGTACACCTCTCACCAGAACCAGTAAATGGCAAACTTTCCCTCTCTTTTTTTGCACATATACATGTTAACTTCAAATCACAGTGCTTCCCACATTTTTTCAAATGGAAACTCACATTTCTATTTGTTGCAAATTTCAACCCTTTCCAATTGATCCCTACCCCCAACATGACTTCTGCCTGCTACCATAGCAACAGGTAATGGAACACTGGTGTGAGCAGAGAGGTCAGAACTTCAGCACACAATGTTTCTAATCCAAAGAGCAAGAGTTCTTGACTTTTCAAACCTAACAGCAAATCCAAAGTAATGTTCTGTGGGAACACATTTTTCTGAACCAATACAAACCATGCTTTTAAAAATTTAAACATACAGCCTAGTTTTTAGTTTTGAATGGTCTGAAACAGCCAATGATTTCTTTTTATTCAAAAAATGTATGTAATCCTCCATTTTACAACTATCTTTCTTTTCATATTGCCATTCTACTAAAATACACCTTCTGAGTGCATCCAGATCTCCTTGAAAGATGTTCACAGTGTGGATTGTAGGTCATAGCTATGTCTTCTGGAGTGAAAAGTATGCAGAAAAAAGAGGTATTGTGAAAGACCTTGCTTTGCCAAATGTAGACATTAAATGGATTGGTCAGCGAGGGTTAAAGTGGCAGCAATTAATGCCTTTGGTGAAATCCTTTCTACATCTCCCACAGCCTGACCTTATAATTGTGCACTGTGGTGGAAATGAGCTAGGCACTTTAACTGGGGTAGGTCTGGAAATGCTTGTTAAGGACACCTTTGTGCAATTGATGTCACTTTTTCCACAAACTACCTTTGTATATTCTAATATATGCCAAAGGCAAAAGTGGAACTGGTCCAACCAATATTGTCCGCAGATTGACAAAGCAAGAAAGCACGTCAATAAGTCTGTTTCTGCTTTCCTCAGAGACTATGGTATGGGTTCTATATACCACAACAACTTGTGTTACAACATGCAAGGCATTTATAGAGGAGACGGTGTACATTTCAATGATGAAGGGAACAGAGTCTTCCTCTTGAACTTTAGACTCTGCATTGGTACTTACTTGTAGGTACCAAAAAACACTCAATGAACACAACGGCTCTTTTTAGAGCCACCTAACATCCAAACACTTACACTTGATTTTGAATTCTATTTTTTTTATGATTTTTTTTCTGCCTTGCGGCACATGCTTGACCTGAGGACTACCTCTCTGCCAAATTTCAAGTAATTCTGTTCAGCAGTTTGGGCTGTACCTTCGACTAAACGTCCTATGGGAAAATGCATCGGGAAAACGTGTTTTGGGACCCCCCTTTTTTCTCGGCCCCCGCTTGACGAATCACCCCGAGACTTTCAGGGTAGATGCTGAGCGGAGCGCCCCATTAGTTTTGAAAAATTCGCGAGGATTCGTCAACCGGCCCCAAAGTTATTCAAAATTGAATTTTCAGATTTCCTATGGAAACACGGTCCTAACTATAACTATCTACTTGCGACCGCCAGTAGATAATATATATATATATATATATATATATATATATATATATATATATATATATATATCAAACACAAGGATGCTCCAGTGAGGAAAGTTCGCACAAATTCCTCAAAATACACGGCTCTATGCATTTCGGGCCACCACCCGTGCTCACGAGCCCCGCAAAACTGACCACACTGCAACCATGAGACTTTGAACACCTGCTGTTTTTATTTTCAAAAGGTCCCGCCCCTGTGGGTGTGTACTTGCGCCATACACGGCGTTATGCAGACTGATGCATTATGGTAAAAACAGTCAAAATCCAAATATAATTACCCCAGTGGGTCAGTGCTAGTGTCCACGATCAGCAAAAGGTAATTAACTTGTGGGCTCGTGAGCAAGTGCGGTGGCCCTAAACGCATAGAGCCGCGTATTTTGAGGAATTTTTGCGAACTGAAGCTGCTGGGGCTCACGTTGGAGAAGTTCAGCCTATGGGACGGCTTTTCTCACTGGGGCATCCTTGTGTTTGAAATATATATATATATATATATATATATATATATATATATATATATATATCCAGCTCAGCTTTCCGTCTTAATCCCTTCACTCACGACCGGGTGCTTCCAACGCGGTGACGGACACCGCATACAGTCCAGGCTCTCGGCACACAACAGATACCAGCACTCACGGGAACAGTGTTCTGAACATTTTATTTCAGAACTCACAGCAAAACGCGTTTCGGCTACCGCCTTTGTCAATTGCAACCGGCGTCGACTTTCTGTGAACATAAATACATGCCTTGTCTCATAAACAACAACAGAGGACTTGCTTCAGTCCTACGATGGCAGCCATTGCTAAACATGCAAATTATTCTCACATTTGAATGCGTGCATTGAACAATCACGCCCTGCATGGGCATTCGTAATGATTAACGAATTTCAACTTATAAATAGACCCTGAATGGGTAATTGCTGCCATTGACTTAATGCATTGTTTAAGACAAATGAAATATATATACATAGAACAGAACAGATATCTGATACATAGATATATAAATATATATAAATATATATATTATAGATATATAATTGTGTGTGTATATTTATTTATAAATGTATAATATATATATGTATATATTTATATGTATCCAACGGTTCACTTTGCAGTGAACCAAATTAGCACGCACTCACAGTCTGTTAAAACTATCCCAAGTTCTTTATTTTCTTTAGTAGGTATCCAGTCTACAAAGTCAAACCAACGCGTTTCGCCATCCACCGATGGCTTGGTCACGGTTAACATTGTGCATTTCATTTACCCAATAAAAACATTCGTTGTTAGTCATGTGATTGTTGATGTCACATCTTTCTTAACATGGAATTCTGGTATATGTTTCCACCATATATTATTTACAATTCATTTTTACAATCATGCGGATTTTAATATTGATTGTTTCCTTTAGTATGGTAACCTGTCATATTTTGATCTGAACCACTATCTCGATTGAATTATTATTGTAGATTATCCCAAGCGTGTTTGTTAAACCGTGTGTTATTGGTAAATGTGTAGGTCACTTATTCTATTTTATTATACTTAATGCCATTAGTGCTGGCCACTTTGAGATTGATTCACATTAAGGTTAGAGTTTCCTAATGATTTAGGTTTCTAAAGGAGAACCGGTTCTCACCATTCAGGTTTCACAAGGAAACCATTTTTTATTAGTGAATAAGATTTCACTGATCAGATTCAAGGTCACCAATTATATTTGTATGATACCCTCTAGTGGGTTAATCCTCACAATTTGATTTGAATCCCCTCTAGTGGGGAGAGACTCTCACTGGCTGAACTTGTTGATAATTGTAAGTTGGTTCTTACCGATTTAAAGAAATACATTGTGTCTATATGGTGTGCAATTACCTAAAACAAAAAAAGTTTTTTTCTATATATATATATATATATATATGTTAATTTCATATGTGCATTTTTATGTATTTTATGTGTTTTTGTGTACATATAGCTATTAAAAGTTGTGTTTGCCTTAACTCGACTTCCCTTCCTGTTTACAGAGATAACAACATTTCTGGCAACAAACTATTTATCTATTTCTACAAATGAACGTACAGTTCCTCACTTTCATTGAGGCCCCATGGCATAAAGGTCCTGAAATTCAGAATCTGTCATGATTCTCTCCGTCTTATGTTTTTTTCCCGGTCACCCCCTCTTTCATGTAGGGGTAGGGTTTCCAGGGCATAAAAACATAGGGATTTCCAATCTCCTCCGTGATTGTGATTAATTCTTTTATCTGCCATATCTTGTTGTTTGGTAATTTAACTTCTGTCGTGTTTTTGGCAATTTGACAAACCTTGCACGTATGGCACTGTTGTTAGCCATTGTGTTCCTTTCTTTTTTGTTTGATCTTGATGGTGGCTGTGTTTCAGTTTATATCTCAAGTTCTTTGCTCGGCGAAACGTGATTTGGGCATGTTTGCCCATGATTTCTCCCACTGGTGGGTCCAATTGTAATATTTTCCAGTTTCTCCGAAGGATATTCACTATTTCCTTTGAATCCCTAGAATAATCCAAGATCAATCGAACTGTGGAATTTTCTGGATGATTTGTATTTCTGTTTGTTGATTTATTGGTCTTTTGGCGATTCTCATCGAGGATATTCTCTCTTTTCTTTTCATTTGCTCGTTTCCAACATTTTTGGATGGTTCCTTTTTGGTATCCTCGATGCTTGAATCTGTTAGCTGTATTGCTACTATGTTTTTCCCATTCTTTTTGTTCT
The DNA here is from genome assembly GCF_964204655.1 of Triturus cristatus. Taxonomy (NCBI): domain Eukaryota; kingdom Metazoa; phylum Chordata; class Amphibia; order Caudata; family Salamandridae; genus Triturus; species Triturus cristatus. The sequence continues at coordinate 650,178,423 of NC_140581.1, forward strand.
GAGCAGATTCTCCGTAGTCGCAGAAATTCTCCGTATGGGATGTTATCCTTAACCGAAGGTTTGTGAAAACTGGTTGCATGTAATGTTGCATTTGTTGAGGTTTCTTTCCTATGCAGTGTGGTTTCTAATTTATTATCCATGATGTAAATTTCCGTGTCTAGGAAAATTATTCTTTCCTTACTGATGTTATATGTAAATCTTATATTTGCATCTGTGGAGTTAAGAATTTTGAAATATTCCTCAAATTCTGCTGCTGTCCCATCCCATATTATTAGAAGGTCATCGATGTATCTTAACCATTTCATCACTTTGTTGACATATTTGTCATTTTTGGGGTGCCATGCTATTTCTTGCTCCCACCAACCCATGGTGAGGCAGGCATATCCGGGACTGAAAGAAAACCCCATTGCACATCCTTTAGTTTGTATAAAGATTTCTTCTCCAAAAAGGAATGTGTTCTGAGTAAGGCACATATGGATCATGTCTATTAACATTTGGTTGTGCTGCTTGAATTTGATGTCTCGCTCTTTGAGAAAGTAGCTGCATGCTAGTAATCCAACGTCATGTTCAATATTTGTATATAATGATGTGACATCCATTGTAATTAGCATATAAGATGTTTGCCATGGTAATTCTTGTAGGTGTCTCAGTAGGTCAGTAGTGTCTTTCAAATATGAGCTTAGGCTGAACACGAAGGGCATTAAAAAATAGTCGATGTAATTCGCTACCGGTTCCATAAGCGAGCCTTTGGCAGACACTATTGGTCGACCTGGTGGTTTCAATGGGTTCTTATGTACTTTTGGTAGGAAGTAAATTGTCGCCATTACGGAGTGTTCAGTGCTCAGGAATTTTCTTTCATCGTCATCAATTAAATTCAATTCTTGCCATCTTAGAATTTCCTTATCTAGATGTTCCTTAAAGACTCGTGTCGGATTCCTATCCAATTTTTTATAATATTCTTGGTTCTTAAGTTGTGAATGTGCCTCTGCTACATAGTCTGGGGTATCCATTATGACGATGTTTCCACCCTTGTCTGCCATTTTAATGATTATTGATTTGTGGGCATGCTGTAGATTCTTCAATGGTGTCTGTTTGTTCCATTGTATCCAAATTCACCATGTCAATCCGTGTTTGTGCTAAATCCATCGATCGATTTTCTGCCCAGCTCAATCGATGGATTTAGCACAAACACGGATTGACATATATAAATATATAAGGAAAATCAAACTTGCTAAACTCTTCAAAGAACATCAAGATTTGACTAAACACACTGCAACACGGAAGACAAAAATGCTATCCAACATAGAAGAACCAATTCTAAAAATGACGGATATGCCGGCTCTTCTAACCTTGGTGAATTTGGATACAATGGAACAAACAGGCACCATTGAAGAATCTACAGCATGCCCACAAATAGGAGCAGGCCTGAGTGGGAAAAAACCTCCCTCACGTTTCTATCCTCAACTACCCCCTGGAAATAAAATCGACATCTTCCAGGAAGTAGTGGTACAGGAGATATATAAAATAAGAGGAACAAAATTTCAAGACAACCTAAAACAAGAAGAAAGATTGGCCCTCAAGGAACTAATGGAAGACAAATCAATAATCATTAAAATGTTAAGAAAGATGTGACATCAACAATCACATGACTAACAACGAATGTTTTTATTGGGTAAATGAAATGCACAATGTTAACCGTGACCAAGCCATCGGTGGATGGCGAAATGCGTTGGTTTGACTTTGTAGACTGGATACCTACTAAAGAAAATAAAGAACTTGGGATAGTTTTAACAGACTGTGAGTGCGTGCTAATTTGGTTCACTGCGAAGTGAACCGCTGGATACATTTAATATGGCATGGCTCGGCCATAGCACTGCACCGGATTAAGATGCGCCAGGGGTCCCCCGAACGGAGCTGAATTGTGGGTATATATTTATATATATATTCCAAATCAAGCAAATAAGCGCGCTCTCAGAAATGTCAAAAACTCTGTGAGATTGTTAATCCACCATTTATTTCACAACGCGTTTCGATTCTGAGGAACTTTGATCACGTGAAAAAGACAAACACGCACCAGAAAAGCCTTCTAATGGATTCCAACATGGTTAATAGAACTATTATTAACCTCTCTAAAAGACCTTTGAGTGATGTTGAAAATCCACCATTTATTTCATAACGCGTTTCGATTCCGAGGAACATTGATCACGTGAAAATGACAAACATGCACCAGAAAGCCTTCTAATGGATTCCAACATGGTTAATAGAACTATTATTAACCTCTCTAAAAGACCTTTGAGTGATGTTGAAAAACAAGTTCTATGCCTAGGTCTCTCATTTTGTCATTCTTACCCCTTTGATTACACAGGTACCAGAATTGATCTTTTCAAATTTATCCGAAAATTCAAAATTAAAAAGTTTCACACACTGAAGAGGACTGAAACCAATAGGGCTACCAGTGCCAATACCATTACATCACAGACAGATCTTCACATAGGTGACATTGATACGTTGATTAATATGATCAAATTGGAGCAAGAGGGTGAGGGACTAGACACCAGTATGAGCACTACACAGAATCTAGCTAAATATGAAACATTGACGGATGCCGCGGCATGTTCAGGCTTTAAACCTAAATCAACATTTTTGCCCTGCTTACTACATGATAGTATAGACACATTTCAGGAGTCGGTAGGGAAGGCATTCAATAGTTTCAGACACAAAAACAAGAGAAGACATAATTCCAACCATAGTAACCTCAGTTTTGAACAAAGACAGATCCTTAAATTCCTTGCTGAGGATGACAGCATTGTCATCCGCCCTGCAGACAATGGTGGCAATGTTGTCATTCTTGACAGAGATCAATATGTAATTGAGGCAGACAAACAACTCAATGATACCAAGTATTATACGCCTATCGGCTTTGATGAATAGTACACCAGCATCACGACCACCTGGGATCTCCTGACTATCTGGAAAGACAAGGGTATCCTTGAGTGGGAGGAGTTTTGCTATATCAAAAAGGACAATCCAGTACTTCCGGTCCTTTACCTCCTACCCAAACTACACGAAGGTCCCTACAACCCACCAGGGCGTCCATTATTTTGTCACGGGGCAGTGTAGCAGAACACATCTCTAAATATGCGGACCACTTTCTCAGGGACCATGTTATTACATTGCCCAGCTACATCATAGATACCAAAGACTTTCTCAAGAAGATCGATAACATGGAGTGGGGTGACAACCATTGGTTTATCGCCCTTGCTGTACATAGTCTCTAAACTATTATAGACCATAAGCAAGGATTAGCGGCTTGCGCACACTACTTCAAGACTAGACCCATGAGGTTTCGGGATCATAGTATGATGGTTTTAGAGATGATAGAATATTGTCTTAAAAACAACATCTTCATGTTTAATGGTATTCTGTACCATCGAACTACCAGAACCGCAATGGGATCTTGCTTTGCTCCCAGCTTCGCTAACGTTTTTATGGGAGGCTAGGAGGAGAGCTTTTTCTCTGACCCTGAGTTCCAGAATGATCTTACTTAACTTAATTGATACTTGTATAGCGCACTACTCACCCGCAAGGGTCTCAAGGCGCTTGTACGAATACCGCTGTGGAACCCATCCTGGCTTTCCCTGTGAGGCGTCCACTCCTGGGCACCCCCAAGGTGGAGGCCAGGCATCCTTAGCGTTGTGGGGGCCGTTGTGGAGATTAAGCAAGCTATTGCCCAGAGTTGCAGAGTGGGACTCCATGATTGGAATGGCACCGAGGCGAGATTTATCAGGTCCGTGGAATTTTTGAGCCCAAGACCCGCCGAGGCGGGGAATTGAACCCTGGTCCCGGGCTAGACCTCTGCATCAGTACACATGTATCAATGTGGCTACGCTACATTGATGATCTGTTCATCATTTGGGTTGGTGAACAGAATGAGGCCGAGAGGTTTATTGACAAACTCAATGTCAATGAGCAGAAAATAAAACTCAGTGGCAATATTAGCAACAAAGCCACAGTATTTGGATGTAAGGCTTGATATAAAAGACAATCGAGTTCATACATCACTCTACAGGAAAGCGACAGCTGGAAACAGTGTGCTTCAAGCCCTCAGCAGCCATCCCGAGGCTCTCAAATGGAGCATTCCCTACGGGGAGCTGCTGAGGGCAAAAAGAAATTGTAACACAGAGGCGGGATACCAACTTGAGAGCAAACTGATGTGTGCACGTTTCAGGGAGAGAGGGTATCCTGTTTGGGTGCTCAAGAAAGCTAAGGACAGGGCTGATGCCATTGACAGGTCTCAGATGATTGCTGACACTATAGGTCAAGACACCAACTCTGAAGGGAACTCGAATGACATCAAATGTATTTTAACAAAGAATTGGAACATACTTAAAACCGATAACATCATCGGCAATACTCTGCCGGACAGACCGAGCATAACTTACGGGAGAGGCAGGAGTATGAGCGACCAACTTGTACATAGCGACATTACCATCTATCCAGATAGAAATCTACATGGCTTGCAGGGTTTCTTTCCCTGCGGGCATTGTAAGGCCTACAGAAACAGCAAATTCTGTAATCATGTACAGTACAATGAGGTTCGTAGGGAGATAACACAATTCCTTACATGCAGCTCTATCTTTGTTGTTTATGCGATTGTATGTACATGTAATCTCGGGTACATTGCATCTACTAACCTGATGGCTAAGAAGCACATCTTAGAACATTACAGAGCGATTATACATTGTGATCAAAAATATCCTGTAGCTCGCCATTTCCACAACAGACATTTTTCCAATGCTACGGGCCTATTTTTCCTTATTTTAGAACAGGTGAACAAGGGTCCTCGTCGGGGGAACAGGATCCTAACTCTTAGACAGAAGGAGTCCAAACACATCATCAATTTCCAAACCAAGGTTCCTGGTGGGCTCAACCAGGACAAAAAATTAGCTATACATCTTAAGGAATAATATTATGTTGTTTTGAACAGCAGGATATGTGATGTGGTTTCCCTTTACTTACACTGCTACATAGTCTCACTGGTATGCTGTTTATCTTCTCTTTCAGTGCTCTTCACCCACTAAAGTTAAGCAGTTATTCTGATCATGTTTGTCTTATTTTCCATGAATATAAGCTTGGATTTGTTGAGGTGGAAATTGTCATCCACACTCTTTTAACTGTTTTATTGGTTTATTTGTTTTCTTTTGCTTTTTATTGTACACAGGAGGAAGGAAAGGCCCCGATCACTGGTATCACCTGCACGGGCCTCCTACCCTTTCTACCCTCCCCCGTTTTCCAGTGGGGCACTTCTGCACATATGAGAGGCTCTATTTGGCACGAATGAATTGGATTGGATTGTGACAGGGCTCTGTCACCATCATTGAGTACAGTAGGACCTTTTATTTGAATGGCGTCTCAGGGTACTGGCCGGACATTTGTTGCTAATGAGCACTAATCATTCACCATATGACTTACGCGAGTATTTCACTCATGTTTATTTACGGTGACACTGTCCTCGTTGTACATGCACTGGATGGTTCTGTTGCCCTTTGTACCGGTGTGCACTAGAAAGCTTTATATATGCCACGGATAGATCATGTCCACTTGGACCAACATCTGCAATGTTCGATTATTGATATTGATAAAGTTGTATTGACAAAGCTGTAAAAACAATTTTGGGATGATGTACTTGCATGCTCCCACAATATGTGTGCTAAATATGACAAGCTTTCTTTCTTAGCAAAGTCAAATGCGTTTAAATTTTTGTTTTCATATGCGATATGCTTGCAGTTTACATTTTACAGCATTTTTTGCAGACAGTTCGCCACTACAAGATGGCTGCTATATTTGTACATTGGTCCTTTTTTACTTTCTGTGCCACATGTTATATAGTCCCTCTTAGATTTGGTGCATTATTTTCACGTGATCAAGGTTCCTCGGAATCAAAACGCGTTGTGAAATAAATGGTGGATTAACAATCTCACAGAATTTTTTACATTTCTGAGAGCGCGCTTATTTGCTTGATTTGGAATATTAAAGTACCGGTGTGCAAGTTGATGAAATTTCATATTTATATATATATATACACATATTACCTACTGGCGGTCGCCAGTAGGTAGTTATAGTTAGGACCTCGTTTCCATAGGAAATCCGCAACATTCTATTTTGAATAACTTTGGCGCCCGTCGACGAATCCTCGCGAATTTTTCAAAATAGGTGGGGCGCTACGCTCCGCTCCTACCCTGAAAGTCTCGGGGGGATTCGTCAAGCGGGGGCTGAGATAAAAGGGGGGTCCCAAAACGCGTTTTTCCCATGCATTTTTCCATAGGACCTTTAGACAGGGCTACAGCCCGAACGGCTGAACAGAATTACTTGAAATTTGGCAGAGAGGTAGTCCTCAGGTCAAGGAAGTGCCTTTTATAGGTTTGGTGTAAATCTGTTCAGTAGATTCTGAGAAAATAGCCTTTAAATCAATATATATATCTGAGCCAGCTTACGGTGCGCTTATGGTACGCTTACCGTACGCGTACGGTGGCGTGCGCGAGCGCGATTCTGATTGGCTCTTAGATCTTAGTAAACATTCGAATCGGCCGAAACCAGGAAGCGGCGGCCGCCATTTTCTCTCTCGCACTGAGAGTGATGATGAAAATACAAAGCACAAAAACATGTAAAGGGGCTGTTTATACAGCTCCCACACACATAGCCAAGGTGGGGGGGTCCCCAAAGATCCCCCAAGGCCAAAAACGGAAATTTTTTTTTTTCGCTAATTTCGCCGATTACGCTTACCGTACGCGTACGGTAAAACATTACATTAAAAAAAAATTATCCACACTCTCCCCACCCCGTGTGCAATTGGTGCCCGAAGGCCACCAATTGTGCATGGCTTATAAGAGAAGAGAAAAACTATAATATATAAAAAAAAAAAAAAAATTATCCACACTCTGTCCACCCCGTGTGCAAATGGTGCCCGAAGGACACCATTTGTGCATGGCTTATAAAAATTACGAAAAATTAAAATATTACCTTTCAAAACGAAGTGCATCATATGTCCTCCATGTGCGCACGGTGCGCTAAGTGGGCGCGCACGCCACGAATGGCGTAAAGTAACTTAGCATGTAAAAAACCGTACAAATTCACTGAAAAAACCATAGGTTTCACACACGTTATAGTTAGGAATTAGCATTTACAAAACCTTGCAAATTCACTGAAAAAACCATAGGTTTCACACATGTTATAGTTAGCGGAAATTTTACTGATAAAAAACCAATGAAATTCCCCCGTTATAGTTAGTGCAGGCAACTATAACTCACGCGACCTCAATCTTCTGCTGATGACATATGTGTCTTTATGAAAAAAAAATATTTGTAATATATGTATAGCTAAAAATGTATGGAAGAAGACATGGGCAAATAAGTGTCTAAATACAGTATTAGCATCAGCAGAGGATTGCGGTCGCGTGAGTTATAGTTGCCTGCACTAACTATAACGGGGGAATTTCATTGGTTTTTTATCAGTAAAATTTCCGCTAACTATAACATGTGTGAAACCTATGGTTTTTTCAGTTAATATATATATATATATTCAGTGAAAAAACCATGGGTTTCACACACGTTATAGTTAGGAATTAGCATTTAAAAAAACTTGCAAATTCAGTGAAAAAACCATAGGTTTCACACACGTTATAGTTAGCTGGACATTTCACTCGTAAAAAACCAATGAAATTCCCCCGTTATAGTTAGTTAAGCTAACTATAACTCGCGCACCCGCAATCCACTGCTGATGATGTCACATATTACATCACTCATGACATGGTCAGTGACATCACTGATGACATCACTGATGACATCTCAAATGACATCACTGATGACATCATCCAGTGAATGTGTATTTTAATAAAAATTAAATATGTTTTATATATGTATATCTCACGGACGATAGAAGAATAAATGGGTATATAAGTGTCTAAATGGATGATTTGTTTTTGAAAAATTGATTGTATAACTGACTGATTAAGTGTATCTTAGTGAATATATGGCTTACAGAGTAATGTTTAAATATGTAATTATCTGTATCAGTCTCTCACTTTGTGTATAAGTGGCTGCATGGGTTGGTGAGTAGCTATATGGGTGTTTTTATAGGATATTAGGTGGTTTTTTGAGTATCAGTCTGAGTGTCTGCATGGTTCGGTGGGGTGTATTACATAGTGCATAGGTGCATGAATGAGTGACTCACTGGTTGTATGTGTTGAAGACAGCATGTGTGCAGGACTGTATGGGTGGATGAGTGTGTGTATGGGTGTGTTAGTGAGTGAATGACTGTCTCAATAGTGTCTTTATGAGTAACTACATATGTTTTAAACTACTATATGTGACTATTGGTGTATATAAGTGAGTATATGTGAGAGTGAGAGATTAAAAGAGTTCCTGTATGAATAAGTATGTGTTTCTATAAGTGATTGTTTAAAAGACTAAGTATGTGTAACTTTCCGTAGAAGTAAGTGTGGTGGTGTGTGTATAACTGTATATGCAAATAAATCTATGTTTGATTCTTTATTTTCATGAGTGGGTATGTGTGTCAGTAACTCTGTGGATGAGTGGCATTTTGTAGCAGGATGTATAGGTGTACGAGTACATATGATGAGTGAGTACATGTATGAGTGTCAGTACAGGACTGTTCGTGAATGTGTGGATGTGTATGTGGATCTTAGAATTACTGAAGAGGTTGTTGTAACTGGTATTGGTATGTCCATTTTTTTGAAAATGTTAGTCTCTATTTTTGAATGTGTGTTTCAAAGGTTATATTAGGGTGAGAGGAGGTCTGCCACTCTGTCACAAGGATGATGTCATCAGTGATGTCATTTGAGATGTCATCAGTGATGTCATGAGTGATGTCACTGACAATGTCATGAGTGATGTAATATGTGACGTCATCAGCAGTGGATTGCGGGTGCGCGAGTTATAGTTAGCTTAACTAACTATAACGGGGGAATTTCATTGGTTTTTTACGATTGAAATGTCCAGCTAACTATAACGTGTGTGAAACCTATGGTTTTTTCACTGAATTTGCAAGGTTTTTTAAATGCTAATTCCTAACTATAACGTGTGTGAAACCCATGGTTTTTTCAGTGAATTTGTATGGTTTTTTAAATGCTAATTCTTACCTATAACGTGTGTGAAACCCATGGTTTTTTCAGTGATTTAATATGGTTTTTTAAATACAAATTCTTATATTAAACGTGTGATTTTTTTTTTTTTATTTGCAAGGTTTTTTACATTTTTTTTTTTACTTTATATTCTCTTTAAACACTATGCTTAAATGTAAAAAATTATGCAATATATTTTTTTTTCTCATTTTTTTTTTAACAAACAGGTAAGATATATTAGTATAACATAGTGATTCTTTTTTTTTTTTTAATTTTTATTTTTTTTACGTGCGCGTACGGTAAGCTTACGGTAAGCATATGTTTTGCGTAATGTACGTAATATTTCTATTCTTTTTGCGTATGGTTACGCAATTTACGTAGTCATGCGTACGCGGCGCGTAAGCGCATACGCTACACACGCACGTTACGCGGAAGTGTTGGGGCGTGCCTGTTATGCGCATGCGCGCGTGCGCGTGTCTTTTATACGCGCATGTGTACTTTTACCGTAAGCGCTCCGTAAGCGCTCCGTAAGTGCTCCGTAAGCGTAACGTACGCGTGCGGTGGGTCATGTGATCAAGAAACAAAACTTTTGATTGGTTTAAAGTACTTTCAGTTCTAGAACTCTCCTACACCACACCCATTCCCCTCATTTCTGCGTGTGATCCCTTAGGAGAAGGAGCTGAGTTGTCTTTGGGATACGATGGCAGACCAGCACTCCTCTTCTGATAGTGAGGCTAGCAGCACCACCATCAGGCAGAGAAGGAGGAAACAGAAGAGCTCTTTTATATGGGAGTATTTTACTTTTCCTGAGGGCGAGAAAAAAGTAAATGCTGCTTTAGTGACTTGCAAGCTGTGCCAGCGTGTACTTTCTAGAGGTAATCCTAACAAGAAGTATTCCTTTGGGAATCACACTATGTTGAGACACCTTGAGGATGTACACCCTAGGACACATGCTCGACATACTAGAGGAAACCCTTCAGTAAGTCGTGCAAGCACATCCACAGCAGCTCAGCCGAGTCCATCTTCGGCAGCTCAGCTGAGCCCTTCATCTGTGGGGGCAGATTCACCTTTTTCTGGTCCTCTGGAAACTAACCATCGATTTGCGAGGGTTACAATGCGGTGCTCAAATTGCCATGGTCTAATTGTTCGTGGGGAGACCAGTGTTCCCCTAATTAACAACAGAATAGACCAGCACATTTGTCCTACCAGCTAATATTCCCATTCTTCCTTTCCTCTGTCCCTGCATGAACACAATGGCTCTTTTAAGAGCCAACCTTACCTCTCAACTTTTTTTAAATTTTTTCTTAAAAACTTTTTTTTTTTTTTTTCCCGTAAGCGTATTTTTTTTTTTTTTTTTTAAAAACACTAAAAAACAATTATCACATTACAAGGTCTTTGAGGGATTAATAACGAAATACTGAAAATCTGTTTGAGGAGAAGTGGAAAAAAGGGACCATCTAATTTCTGACTTACCTGACCCACCCAAAAATTTAATTATCAATTTTAATTTAATTGAAATTGCTTGTAAAAATGTTTTTATTTTTCGAAAATTTTCTTTCTCAATCTGAAAAAAAAGAAAAAAGTATTAATATTTAATAAAACATTTTATAATACAGTACACGTATTTACATATTTAACAAAAACAATTTTTTGCCATTTTTTTGCTGTTTTCAGAATATATTGAATTTCACTATTAATCGTGAAAGCAATTGCATTCATCACTTAACAGCGGGCAAAAAAAAAATAACAATCTCAAAGATTGTTTTAAAAAAGCCCAGAATCTCTTCTCACTTAAACATAACATTATAGAAATGCAAAATATTCAAAAAAATATCATCTAATGACAATAACTATTTCTAAAAAATACCGTCTGACAATTTTGTTTCAGAAGCATAATCACAAAAATAATATATCTCAAATAACTCCACAATACATCTGGTTACCTTTCCTTTAGGCCAAATGGTAATTTTAAAATTCTTTTTTGATTACATTTCCAATGGTAACCCAATAAAATTCCAAAATTTAAATTGTACAGATGTTACCGATTCTCTCTAAAATTTTGGTTTCCGAAAGATTAATTAGGAATTAAATAAGTCCACAATACATCTGGTTACCTTTCCTTTAGGCCAAATGGTAAATTTAAAATTCTTTTTTGATTAAATTTCCAATGGTAATCCAATAAATTTCCAAAATTTAAATTGTACAGATGTTACCGATTCTCTCTAAAATTTTGGTTTCCGAAAGATTAATTAGGAATTAAATAAGTCCACAATACAATTGGTTACCTTTCCTTTAGGCCAAATGGTAATTTGAAAAATCTTTTTATTTGAAAATTCCAATGGTAATCCAATAAAATGGTACAATTGATTGGTACAGATGTTGCCAATTCTCTCTAAAATTTTGGTTTCAGGAAGATTAGATAGGAATTTGCTAAATCAAAAGGCAAACGTTGCTTAAAAACCAATTGACAATCATTACACATTGTCCAGCCTTTTTTACATTTTAGATAAACTGTGTAATGACCAGAAGTTACAGTAGGTCCTTCATGGAAAATTATTGCAACTGTTACAAAAGTTTTTCCTGAAATTGATAATTGCTGTCCTGTAAACTTCTTTATTAAAGTATCTAATTTTGAACCATCAGCTCTACATCGTTGCATCATTAAAATTACATACTGTCCGTATTCCTTTAAAATTACAGATTTACACTCACCGCATTCCATGCTATGATTAGCATCTTTAACTAATTTAGCAAAAGTGACTGTTTTACTCTCTGGCAATGTTAAATAAATAAACCTTTCAGAATCAACATTAGAGCCACATGTATTGAAACAGTTTTCACAACTATGTTCCCATTTATAAGAGAGACCAAACATATTTTCAATGTGTACCCCTTCTTCTTCCAGTACCTGAAGAAAATACATCAAGAATTCCTGTGCGTCTTGCTGTACATTTTGAGAAAACTGTGTACATCCTGAACATACATCTAAAAGTTTTCTAATTTCAGTAGCACTTTCTATTTTAGTTTTATCATTACTCAGCTTTTCAAAAAGGAGACTCAACTCAGAACAGAATCTTTTTCTCTGATTTACTATTATCTGCTCTTGCAAACTTTCAAGATAAAATACAACATTCAGCACTACATTAGCGTAGCAGTTGACACCAGAGCTATTTTCAAAATGACAACCAACAACCTCTTCAACATTTTCCTTTTTCTTTTTGCTTGCAATTACATCAGTCTTCTTTTTTTTTCTCCTCTCTACATCCTCATTACAGATATTCTCAATTCTCCTTTTTCGAGAAACAACACTTTTTTCCAACACAGGATACTGACCTAAATGAGGAGCATAGGTTCTTCTTAATCTTATACTCCTTTACACAATTTGCATCAGCACTAACTTTTGAGTCATCAAAGTCTATCATAAATAAACCAGATAATGTTTTCACTCGTGACAAAGCAACATAAGCCATACCTTCTTTGAACACAGTTGAACCAATGTTCAGAAAAGCACAATCTACAGTCAATCCTTGAGACTTGTGAATAGTTACAGCATATGCTAGAGAAAACGGAAACTGCTTCCTACGTACATATAAGTCTTTCACAAGCATGAAACGAACTGTACAACGACAAATGTCTATAACTTCTTCTATCTGATCAAATTTTATTTTTAAACATTCAATTCCATCTTTTTTCTGGTAATTAATAAAACCCACAACTCTTCCCATAGCTCCATTCACTAAACCTTTTTCAACATCCAAATTTTCTCCTTAAAAATACTCTACAGTTCATGCAAACATATAGATTTTTTTCTAATCCAGCAGTTTTGGAAATGTTCTTCTCTAGTGAATCCAATTTATTTTTCAGTTTGCCTGTTAATGTCATAGTAATTCTTTCATGCTGAATTTTGTCCACTGCTTCCAATTTCCTAATCTCTTCCTTTTCCAATTTCAAAAGTTCCTCATTGAATATTGAGCATTCACGTAGAGTTGGCATTAAGCAGATTACACTTTTCTTTTCTGCAATGTTCTTGTATATTTTCTCTGCAACTATTTCTTCCTTTGGGAATAAATTATGTAGCAACCGACTCTGTAATGCTTTCGTGCCAGCTTCAGTGAGTAGTCCAATTCTGATATCTTTCAGAATACTTCCATATTCTTCATCGTTTGCTTGCCTCATATTAGTAGTAAGTTCCTTGTACTCAAAGAAGGACCAAATATTTGCATTACCAATGCTTCCCAATGACTTCTTTGTGTCTTCATGTGTCACAGTATTAAACACTGGTTGTCCTTTAACTGGAGTAAGCTGTAGAAGATCCCCAAAAACTATGACATGTTTTCCACCAAATAACACGTCATAGTCTGTCCTTAGAATTTGCTGAATTCCTAAATGCACAAAGGCAAGCATTAAGTTTGATACCATGCTCACCTCATCAATAATGAGAACTTGCATCTTCTTCAATACTCTTGAAACTTCCAAGCATGCTTCTCCAGTTAGCTTGTGGTATTGTATTTTGTTCTCATGCTCCACTGGTAACATTAGCAAACGATGTAAGGTGATTCCTTTTATGTTATATGCTGCTAACCCAGTTGGAGCAGTAACCACACAAGACAAAGTTGAATCCGTTTTTTGCTGTAGGTAGCTTCTGATGACTTTTATTAAGAAACTTTTTCCAGTTCCAGCTTGTCCGCTTACATACATCCTGATTGGTTGAAATGATGTGCATGAGCACTCTTTTTTTTCATGTAGTTATCCCTGATCAATTTTGTTTCTGATCTCTTCATAAATTTGTTGCTGCTCTTCATTCAGTTGTCTTTCCAAATTTGGTAAGTCTATTAATTCTTCTTTGGCCAAGTTTAGGCTTTGCAGCAATTCTTCTTGAGCTTGATTCATAGCCGTTTCCACATCAGTCATAGCTATTGCAGCTTCATTTTCAACGATTGGTTGTCCTAGGGGATCTTGACTGAGTGTTCCAGAACTTTGGCTGTCTTGAGAACTGTCTCTAGCTACTTCAGCTGCAATTGTAGTTTCCTGTTCAATTTCTTCATTTAACATTTGCACATAATTTGTGAAAGTACTGCATTCTATGCTGTCTTTGCAAGCATTAAAGGAATCTTCATAGCTTTGAAATTCTCCCAGTAGTTCGTCCTCTGAACGCCATGGTTTAAACAGCTGTAAAAGAGCCAAGTAGTAAAATTCCTTTTTGTCAGTAGTGTCGCAACTCAGCTTCCGTTGATTTATCAAACTTCCTTTTGTTTGCTTCACCAAACATCCTTCCTCAGCAATGACTTTATATTTTCCATTGTTGATGTCTTCTGTGGCTTTCCGTGAATAAATGTAGTTCTGCAGCACTTCATAGAGACACATGTTCTCTAGATGAAGACTTCTCTTTGGGTAATATGTGTCCAACATGTTTGATTTCAAAATATCTGTACTTTCTGGGTCATTCTCAGCCAAATATTCAATTTCTCCAACAGATTTCAGTACCCGATTTCTCATTGCTGCAAAGCCTAAACTTGGCCAAATTATTCTTCTTGATTTCGAGTAGAGACTTGCAGAAGATAACCTATCTGAACATTCGTAGGATCCAATTTCTCGATGCGATAACATCTTTAAACTGAAACTGTATAGCTTCTTACTGACAGTCTTCTCGTGAGAAATCTCTTCCCACATTTCTTTCAATTCAGTTTTTTCTGATTTAGTAATGTAAGACATTACATATCGAGCAACAGCAATGGAATTGTCAGCTACATACTGTATATCCCTGTTAGCATTCCACATGGATAAAATGACTGGGTTGTAGTCATTTATATATTTTGATTCTTCTTTTCTTTTTAGGTTGTAGGTATTCTCAGGTGATTTTCTTGTAATAGTATGTCTCACAGCTGACATAAAACTGTTTACTCTTCCTTTTGAAAGAACAGGTCTAGGAAATCCAAATCGACATTTAGTGTAGAATTTATCTTTGCTCTTGTATTTCCGTCGACAGTATTTTCCACACCGATGACTTTGGAAACGTAAAACTTGCTCCTTTAACTTTTTCTCTTCTGTGCTTTTTGGTATAGCACATGTTGCATATTCTTCAATGAAAGATAACACTGCTTCATCAGTATCTGTTCCAAACTTTGGGGCATCCTTGATCCACAACAGCATATGACTATGAGGAGCACCTCTTGCTTGGTACTCTTTTCTCCAAAAGAAATCCACAACTTCTCCAAGAGGTGGATTTTTTTTATTGCAGATGAAGCACATCATGGCCTCAAATCTATGATTGAAATATCTGCAAACATTAACCGGATCCAATGAGCACAGTTCTCCTGCTGTCTTGTATTCGATGTTTTTAATGTTTGAATTTGCCTCTCGTAGAAAATCCAGTAAATCATCCCAAGCGTACTCGGCACAGCTTAGGGTAAGGAACCATGTTGGAGTTCCTAAATTCCGTAACATGCATTTTAATTCACCATGGCGTCGGTACCAATATTCATTTGTCCCACGCTGACAAGGCATCAGATTGATCAGTTGTGTTTCCAAATGATCATATCGGTGCTGCACTTTCTCCATAAAATCCTTAGCGGACGCATTTTGTAAATGTACTCCACTTTTTAAAATGTGATTTACTGCATAAGATAATGCAGACAAGTCGCTTTCAAATAAAAGATGGAACAAATAAGGAATACTTTGTCGAAATCTTGGATCTTCTGCATATAGTCTTGTAGTCCGATACTCAGAAGCTGGAATCTGTTCTGGATGTTCATCGTATCGTCCGCCTTTTCCTGTAGGAAACAGCTGGGGAAAACATCGAGCTTCCAAGCTCTCCTCCCATACACTCACGGGAGTTCCTTTTGCTTTCTTCATCTGAAACAGATCAATAGTGTCTCCCATAACTTCTTTTGAATGAAGAGGATGTATGCTAAAATGTTCATAAATTTCTTCTTCCTTTGACTTGTCCACTTTTTCAATTTGTCCAGTTGGTGTTTCTGTGTCTTCTTGTAAATCTTCTTCTTCTTCTTCTATATAAATTGATTCATACCATTTGTTATTCCTTTTCAAATACAAATTTGCTCTTTGTACTTTCCGTACATCTACCAGCTCCTGCCAAATCTTCTTATTCTTTGTAGGTACACCATTAACCAGAATAACTAATGGTTCAGTTTCCAAAGTATCTGCATCAATAGTTTCCATATTTTTTTTCAAATCCAAGGGCAAATACACCACTCTACCTTTTAAACCTCTCAGTAAATCTGAAGGAGGTAATTTACCAGTTTTGGGCTCCATACGTACTATGGTCTGGAACGGATGAACACATTGAATGAGTATAGACTCATATGTATTTAATTCAGAAAGTTCGGCAGGAATAGCATCCAATTCTAAATTATTATGTACAGCTCTGGTCGGCATTCTATTTTCTTCTAATTTATTATAACAGTATTTACAAATACGCTGATCTTCACCCAATTCAAAACAATTTTCAAGAAATATATATGTGGCAAAATCCTTCCACTTATAATTATCTTCATTTTCACTTTTTCTGTAGGGATCAACATTCCTGGTTTGTTTTTTATAATGAGTTCTGCGGCAACAAATACAAGTAATATTTGGTCTTTCATTAGAGATGATTGCAAATTTTGTCATTTGATTATCAAATTTCTTACTTACAGAGGGTTCTACATTCTCTTCCACTTCTTCCTCAATAACTGTGTCATTACCTGCACTGTCTTGTTCTGGACCAAAGTAACTAAACTGAATTTCATCAGTAACCTTCTCTACATCTGATACCGATCCACGGAACAGAGCTCTATTCAATTCATTTAACTTTATTGCTGGACTTTTAGCAAAATACAATCGTCTCACAAACTTTCTCATTTCAGTATGATGAACAGCCAGCATCCTAAAATGATGAAAAATACTTTTACATACATTTCTAGATAGACAAGCCAGAGAATGTCCCTGCAAACCAGTATTCTCTCTCACTCTGCATGGATCTAGACTTTGAAGCACCTTAATCTTCTGTTTTACACTTTTTTTACTATATTCTCTTAGAAACTCACGAAATTTATCAATAGATTCCTGACGCACAGTGCAAATACTACTACAATTCCAAGTATACACTGGGGCTTTAGGACGTTTCCCCATAGCCTCATCCGCCATCACTTGTTACTCATCTCTTGGAACCATTTTCTCCTTCTCCATTATACAACCATTTTTCACTTCATAAGCACGACCTCTGGTGTCAACTGCATGCAGCAAACTATTACTTTGAAGATAACTCTCTTCATTAAAAAAAGGTTCACTACTTGAACTATGCATCCATTCCCCTAAAAACACTTTACAAAAGTTTGTTCTTTTCACTAGTCTTTTCCTTTTGCTTTGTGATTTCAGTACATTGACCATTTTATCTAATGTACGCATCCTGTTCAAAATTAAAATGAATAGTTTCCTTTTTAATTCCAAATCCTTTGCTACAATGGCTTCAATTTCTTTTTTTCTCTTATAAAATTTTGCTTTTTTCTTATATTTCTTCACATCCTTTATCAAATTGGACATAACTCTTCTCTGAAACATTTTTCTACGAATCTCTTTAAACGCTGTTTTTCTTTTTAAGTTAATCTTTATTGTTTCTGAAGGTATATTTGCATTAACTAAATGCTCAATTTTTTCCTGTTGTTTTCTATTTAAAACATTATTTCCAGTACAGACATTTTGTACATTTTTCCTTTTTTTGAAGATATTGTTTAAAAAATCTTTTGTCTGCTTACCAGAAGACTTTCTCTTTTTCCCAACATGAGCATCTCCAACTAACTTAGGTCCTCCAGTTGTCTTCAAATATAGATTTTTTTTGTGGTTTTTCCTTAGTCTGGATTTTGTAGGCATCTTAAATTTTGTTCACTGCTCTTCAGCAATACCTGAAAAAAACAAAAAAAAAATTCCTTTATTTTATTTAAATATATTACTATATTTTTTATGATCTTTTCAAATCTTAAAATACTATGTACCCCTTTCCTACAAGTGAAAATCACAATAACACCATCACAAATTAAATATCTAAAAACAATTCCTGTGTGCACACAGAGTCATGGTTTCATATTCGGCAGAAAACGAAATTTCTTTGCCAATTTGAAAGTACACTTACTACTCTTTTTTTGGCAAGTGATAAGTACTTTTACAGTCTGACACATTTTCAATCAACTTTTCAGATTCTGAAAACTGCACATGTCCAAACAGCTTTTTGAGTCCAGGAACATGTGTAACCTGGGTGACTGACTACACTCCAGCAAGGGCAACCAGCCTAATGTGATGCTGAATGTATTTGCATTACTCACTGCAACCTCAAACCCCACTCGGTTGTGAATACTATGCATGATTCTACAGGGTAAGCAGCTGGGTGTGTGCAAAGAGTCTGCTTCTGCAGAAAAATAGCTGCCCCTTTCCTACTAATGCAAATCTAAAATTACCAGAGTAATACGCAATAAATGTCTGGCAACAATTCCTCTTTGCACACAGAGTCATGGTTTGATATTAGGCAGAAAACGAAATTTCTTTGCCAATTTGAAAGCACACCTACTACTCTTTTTTTGGCAAGTGATAAGTACTTTTACAGTCTGACACATTTTCAATCCACTTTTCAGATTCTGAAAACAGCACATGTCCAAACAGCTTTTTGAGACCAGGAACATGTGTAACCTGGGTGACTGACTACACTCCAGCAAGGGCAACCAGCCTTAGTGATGCTGAATGTATTTGCATTACTGACTGCAACCTCAAACCCCACTCGGTTGTGAATACTATGCATGTTTCTACAGGGTAAGCAGCTGGGTGTGTGCAAAGAGTCTGCTTCTGCAGAAATATAGCTGCCCCTTTCCTACTAATGCAAATCTAAAATTACCAGAGTAATACGCAATAAATGTCTGTCAACAATTCCTCTTTGCACAGAGTCATGGTTTGATGTTAGGCAGAAAACGAAATTTCTTTGCCAATTTGAAAGCACACTTACTACTCTTTTTTTGGCAAGTGATAAGTACTTTTACAGTCTGACACATTTTCAATACACTTTTCAGATTCTGAAAACAGCACATGTCCAAACAGCTTTTTCAGACCAGGAACATGTGTAACCTGGGTGACTGACTACACTCCAGCAAGGGCAACCAGCCTTAGTGATGCTGAATGTATTTGCATTACTGACTGCAACCTCAAACCCCACTCGGTTGTGAATACTATGCATGTTTCTACAGGGTAAGCAGCTGGGTGTGTGCAAAGAGTCTGCTTCTGCAGAAAAATAGCTGCCCCTTTCCTACTAATGCAAATCTAAAATTACCAGAGTAATACGCAATAAATGTCTGTCAACAATTCATCTTTGCACACAGAATCATGGTTTGATATTAGGCAGAAAATGAAATTTCTTTGCCAATTTGAAAGCACACTTACTACTCTTTTTTTGGCAAGTGATAAGTACTTTTACAGTCTGACACATTTTCAATCCACTTTTCAGATTCTGAAAACAGCACATGTCCAAACAGCTTTTTGAGTCCAGGAACATGTGTAACCTGGGTGACTGACTACACTCCAGCAAGGGCAACCAGCCTTAGTGATGCTGAATGTATTTGCATTACTGACTGCAACCTCAAACCCCACTCGGTTGTGAATAATACGCATGATTCTACAGGGTAAGCAGCTGGGTGTGTGCAAAGAGTCTGCTTCTGCAGAAAAATAGCTGCCCCTTTCCTACTAATGCAAATCTAAAATTACCAGAGTAATACGCAATAAATGTCTGTCAACAATTCCTCTTTGCACACAGAGTCATGGTTTGATATTAGGCAGAAAACTAAATTTCTTTGCCAATTTGAAAGCACACTTACTACTCTTTTTTTGGCAAGTGAAAAGTACTTTTACAGTCTGACACATTTTCAATCCAGTTTTCAGATTCTGAAAACAGCACATGTCCAAACAGCTTTTTGAGTCCAGGAACATGTGTAACCTGGGTGACTGACTACACTCCAGCAAGGGCAACCAGCCTTAGTGATGCTGAATGTATGTGCATTACTGACTGCAACCTCAAACCCCACTCGGTTGTGAAGAATACGCATGATTCTACAGGGTAAGCAGCTGGGTGTGTGCAAAGAGTCTGCTTCTGCAGAAAAATAGCTGCCCCTTTCCTACTAATGCAAATCTAAAATTACCAGAGTAATACGCAATAAATGTCTGTCAACAATTCCTCTTTGCACACAGAGTCATGGTTTGATATTAGGCAGAAAACGAAATGTCTTTGCCAATTTGAAAGCACACTTACTACTCTTTGTTTGGCAAGTGATAAGTACTTTTACAGTCTGACACATTTTCAATCCACTTTTCAGATTCTGAAAACAGCACATGTCCAAACAGCTTTTTGAGACCAGGAACATGTGTAACCTGGGTGAATGACTACACTCCAGCAAGGGCAACCAGCCTTAGTGATGCTGAATGTATTTGCATTACTGACTGCAACCTCAAACCCCACTCGGTTGTGAATACTATGATTGATTCTACAGGGTAAGCAGCTGGGTGTGTGCTAAGAGTCTGCTTCTGCAGAAAAATAGCTGCCCCTTTCCTGCTAATGCAAATGTAAAATTACCAGAGTAATACGCAATAAATGTCTGGCAACAATTCATCTTTGCACACAGAGTCATGGTTTGATATTAGGCAGAAAACGAAATTTCTTTGCCAATTTGAAAGCACACTTACTACTCTTTTTTTGGCAAGTGATAAGTACTTTTACAGTCTGACACATTTTCAATCCACTTTTCAGATTCTGAAAACAGCACATGTCCAAACAGCTTTTTGAGTCCAGGAACATGTGTAACCTGGGTGAATGACTACACTCCAGCAAGGGCAAGCAGCCTTAGTGATGCTGAATGTATTTGCATTACTGACTGCAACCTCAAACCCCACTCGGTTGTGAATTCTATGCATGATTCTACAGGGTAAGCAGCTGGGTGTGTGCAAAGAGTCTGCTTCTGCAGAAAAATAGCTGCCCCTTTCCTACTAATGCAAATCTAAACTTACCAGAGTAATACGCAATAAATGTCTGTCAACAATTCATCTTTGCACACAGAGTCATGGTTTGATATTAGGCAGAAAACGAAATTTCTTTGCCAATTTGAAAGCACACTTACTACTCTTTTTTTGGCAAGTGAAAAGTACTTTTACAGTCTGACACATTTTCAATCCAGTTTTCAGATTCTGAAAACAGCACATGTCCAAGCAGCTTTTTGAGTCCAGGAACATGTGTAACCTGGGTGACTGACTACACTCCAGCAAGGGCAACCAGCCTTAGTGATGCTGAATGTATGTGCATTACTGACTGCAACCTCAAACCCCACTCGGTTGTGAAGAATACGCATGATTCTACAGGGTAAGCAGCTGGGTGTGTGCAAAGAGTCTGCTTCTGCAGAAAAATAGCTGCCCCTTTCCTACTAATGCAAATCTAAAATTACCAGAGTAATACGCAATAAATGTCTGTCAACAATTCCTCTTTGCACACAGAGTCATGGTTTGATATTAGGCAGAAAACGAAATGTCTTTGCCAATTTGAAAGCACACTTACTACTCTTTGTTTGGCAAGTGATAAGTACTTTTACAGTCTGACACATTTTCAATCCACTTTTCAGATTCTGAAAACAGCACATGTCCAAACAGCTTTTTGAGACCAGGAACATGTGTAACCTGGGTGAATGACTACACTCCAGCAAGGGCAACCAGCCTTAGTGATGCTGAATGTATTTGCATTACTGACTGCAACCTCAAACCCCACTCGGTTGTGAATACTATGATTGATTCTACAGGGTAAGCAGCTGGGTGTGTGCTAAGAGTCTGCTTCTGCAGAAAAATAGCTGCCCCTTTCCTGCTAATGCAAATGTAAAATTACCAGAGTAATACGCAATAAATGTCTGGCAACAATTCATCTTTGCACACAGAGTCATGGTTTGATATTAGGCAGAAAACGAAATTTCTTTGCCAATTTGAAAGCACACTTACTACTCTTTTTTTGGCAAGTGATAAGTACTTTTACAGTCTGACACATTTTCAATCCACTTTTCAGATTCTGAAAACAGCACATGTCCAAACAGCTTTTTGAGTCCAGGAACATGTGTAACCTGGGTGAATGACTACACTCCAGCAAGGGCAAGCAGCCTTAGTGATGCTGAATGTATTTGCATTACTCACTGCAACCTCAAACCCCACTCGGTTGTGAATACTATGCATGTTTCTACAGGGTAAGCACCTGGGTGTGTGCAAAGAGTCTGCTTCTGCAGAAAAATAGCTGCCCCTTTCCTACTAATGCAAATGTAAAATTACCAGAGTAATACGCAATAAATGTCTGTCAACAATTCCTCTTTGCACACAGAGTCATGGTTTGATGTTAGGCAGAAAACAAAATTTCTTTGCCAATTTGAAAGCACACTTACTACTCTTTTTTTGGCAAGTGATAAGTACTTTTACAGTCTGACACATTTTCAATCCACTTTTCAGATTCTGAAAACAGCACATGTCCAAACAGCTTTTTCAGACCAGGAACATGTGTAACCTGGGTGACTGACTACACTCCAGCAAGGGCAACCAGCCTTAGTGATGCTGAATGTATTTGCATTACTGACTGCAACCTCAAACCCCACTCGGTTGTGAATACTATGCATGTTTCTACAGGGTAAGCAGCTGGGTGTGTGCAAAGAGTCTGCTTCTGCAGAAAAATAGCTGCCCCTTTCCTACTAATGCAAATCTAAAATTACCAGAGTAATACGCAATAAATGTCTGTCAACAATTCATCTTTGCACACAGAATCATGGTTTGATATTAGGCAGAAAATGAAATTTCTTTGCCAATTTGAAAGCACACTTACTACTCTTTTTTTGGCAAGTGATAAGTACTTTTACAGTCTGACACATTTTCAATCCACTTTTCAGATTCTGAAAACAGCACATGTCCAAACAGCTTTTTGAGTCCAGGAACATGTGTAACCTGGGTGACTGACTACACTCCAGCAAGGGCAACCAGCCTTAGTGATGCTGAATGTATTTGCATTACTGACTGCAACCTCAAACCCCACTCGGTTGTGAATAATACGCATGATTCTACAGGGTAAGCAGCTGGGTGTGTGCAAAGAGTCTGCTTCTGCAGAAAAATAGCTGACCCTTTCCTACTAATGCAAATCTAAAATTACCAGAGTAATACGCAATAAATGTCTGTCAACAATTCCTCTTTGCACACAGAGTCATGGTTTGATATTAGGCAGAAAATGAAATTTCTTTGCCAATTTGAAAGCACACTTACTACTCTTTTTTTGGCAAGTGATAAGTACTTTTACAGTCTGACACATTTTCAATCCACTTTTCAGATTCTGAAAACAGCACATGTCCAAACAGCTTTTTGAGTCCAGGAACATGTGTAACCTGGGTGACTGACTACACTCCAGCAAGGGCAACCAGCCTTAGTGATGCTGAATGTATTTGCATTACTGACTGCAACCTCAAACCCCACTCGGTTGTGAATAATACGCATGATTCTACAGGGTAAGCAGCTGGGTGTGTGCAAAGAGTCTGCTTCTGCAGAAAAATAGCTGACCCTTTCCTACTAATGCAAATCTAAAATTACCAGAGTAATACGCAATAAATGTCTGTCAACAATTCCTCTTTGCACACAGAGTCATGGTTTGATATTAGGCAGAAAACTAAATTTCTTTGCCAATTTGAAAGCACACTTACTACTCTTTTTTTGGCAAGTGAAAAGTACTTTTACAGTCTGACACATTTTCAATCCAGTTTTCAGATTCTGAAAACAGCACATGTCCAAACAGCTTTTTGAGTCCAGAAACATGTGTAACCTGGGTGACTGACTACACTCCAGCAAGGGCAACCAGCCTTAGTGATGCTGAATGTATTTGCATTACTGACTGCAACCTCAAACCCCACTCGGTTGTGAATAATATGCATGATTCTACAGGGTAAGCAGCTGGGTGTGTGCAAAGAGTCTGCTTCTGCAGAAAAATAGCTGCCCCTTTCCTACTAATGCAAATCTAAAATTACCAGAGTAATACGCAATAAATGTCTGTCAACAATTCCTCTTTGCACACAGAGTCATGGTTTGATATTAGGCAGAAAACTAAATTTCTTTGCCAATTTGAAAGCACACTTACTACTCTTTTTTGGCAAGTGAAAAGTACTTTTACAGTCTGACACATTTTCAATCCACTTTTCAGATTCTGAAAACAGCACATGTCCAAACAGCTTTTTGAGACCAGGAACATGTGTAACCTGGGTGACTGACTACACTCCAGCAAGGGCAACCAGCCTTAGTGATGCTGAATGTATTTGCATTACTGACTGCAACCTCAAACCCCACTCGGTTGTGAATACTATGCATGTTTCTACAGGGTAAGCAGCTGGGTGTGTGCAAAGAGTCTGCTTCTGCAGAAAAATAGCTGCCCCTTTCCTACTAATGCAAATCTAAAATTACCAGAGTAATACGCAATAAATGTCTGTCAACAATTCCTCTTTGCACACAAAGTCATCTTCTGATTCTATGCAGAAAACAGTATTCCTCATTTATACCAGTACACGTTAATTTATGGTGAAAACTTAGTCCATAATATTTTACATGTTCCTTACATTTAAATTTCTCCCAAAACACAAAATGATAAACACAACTTCAACAAAAGGATTTCCAATTCTATTATTCATTTCTTAATTTACCACATACATCCCCTCTCAAACTCATAACTCACCTTTAAAATTAGTTAGTTGTGAAAGAAATGTGGCACTCAAACAGCAGATTATCAGAGCCAGGATCTCTGTTCTGTACACCTCTCTCCTCTCAGCAGAACCAGATAATGGCAATGTTTCCCTCTCTTTTTCCACACATATACATGTTAATTTCAAATCTCAGTGCTTCCCCCTTTTTTTCAAATGTAATCACACATTTCTATTGGTTGAAAACCAACCCTTTTCCAAAAGTACCCTTCCCCCAACTTGACTTCTGCCTGCTACCATAGCAACAGCTCATGGAACACTGCTGTGTAGAGTCAGGTCAGAAGTTCACCACACAATGTTTCATTTCCAAAGAGCAAGAGTGCTTGACTTTTCTAACCTAACAGCAAATCCATAGTAATGTTCTTTGGTAACACATTTTTCTGTACCAATACAAAACATGCTTCTATAAATTGACACATACAGCCTAGTTTTTAGTGTAGAATGGTATGAAACAGCCAATGAGTTCTTTTTATTTTAAAAAAATATGTATGCCTCCATTTCCAAACTGTCTTTCATTTCTTTTTCCCATTCTACTGAAATACACCTCCTGAGTGCATCCAGATCTCCTTTGAAGATGTTCACAGTGTGGATTGTAGGGCACAGCTATGTCTTCTGGAGTGAAAAGTATGCAGAGAAAGCAGGTATGGTGAGAGACCTTGCTTTGCCAAATGTAGACATTAAATGGATTGGTCAGAGAGGGTTAAAGTGGCACCAATTGATGCCATTGGTGAAATCCTTCATGCAAATCCAACACCCTGACCTCATAATAGTGCACTGTGGTGGCAATGACCTAGGCACTTTGACTGGGGTAGGTCTGGAAATGCTTATGAAGGACACCTTTGCACAACTGTTTTCACTTTTCCCTAAAACTGCCTTTGTGTATTCTAACATATGCCAAAGGCAAAAATGGAACTGGTCCAATCATTTTGTCCGCAGATTGACAAAGCAAGAAAGCACGTCAACAAATCTGTTTCTGCTTTCCTCCGAGACTATGGTATGGGTTCCATTTACCACAACAACTTGCGTTACGACATGCAAGACATTTATAGAGGAGATGGTGTACACTTCACTGACGAAGGGAACAGAGTCTTCCTCTTGAACCTTAGACTCTGCATCGGTACTTACTTGTAGGTACCACTAAAAAATCACTTCATAAACACAACGGCTCTTTTTAGAGCCCCCTTATATCTAAACACTTAAATCTGAATTTTATTTCTTTTTTTATTTTTTTTTCTACCGTACGCGTACGGTAAGCTTACCGTACGCGTACTCCGCGATTTTTTTTAAAAATTAATAAATGTCCTTCTTTGACCCCCTTTCAAATGTTAGGGGGTCTGTAACTCTCTTCCTTGCCCCCTTTTCACATTATCTCCCTTTTTTTTCTGTGTGAAACACACGAAATGGCGGCCGACACTTCCTGATTTCGTCCGATTCGAATGTTTACAGTCATGTGACAACCAATCAGATTTGAGCTCGCGCACGGCACCGTACGCGTACGGTAAGCTTACGGTAAGCGCACGGAGCGCGCTTACAGATATATATATTGATTTAAATGCTATTTTCTCAGGAACTACTGAACAGATTTACACCAGACCTACAAAAGGCACTTCCTTGACCTGCGGACTACCTCTCTGCCAAATTACAAGTAATTCTGTTCAGCCGTTCGGGCTGTAGCTGTGTCTAAAGGTCCTATGGAAAAATGCATGGGGAAAACGCGTTTTGGGACCCCCGTTTTTTCTCAGCCCACGCTTGACGAATCCCCCCGAGACTTTCAGGGTAGGAGCGGAGCGTAGCACCCCATTAGTTTTGAAAATTTCGCGAGGATTCGTCGACCGGCGCCAAAGTTATTCCAAATAGAATGTTGCGGATTTCCTATGGAAACAGGGTCCTAACTATAACTACCTACTGGCGACCGCCAGTAGGTAATAATATATTTATATATATAATTTCTTTTATGCAGTGAACATATATATAAAGCCCAAAAACATGTAAAGGGGCTGTTTAGACAGCTCCCACACACATAGCCATGTTGAGGGAGTCCCCAAAGATCCCCCAAGGCCAAAAACGCAATTTTTATTTTTTCGGTAATTTCGCCGATTACGCTTACCGTACGCGTACGGTAAAAAATTAAAAAAAATTATCCACACTCTCTCCACCCTGTGTGCAATTGGTGCCCGAAGAGCACCAATTGTGCATGGCATATTACACCTGAGATAAACTAAAATATTAAAAAATAAAAAAATAAATAAAAAAATTATCCACACTCTCTCCACCCCGTGTGCAAATGGTGCCCGAAGGGCACCATTTGTGCATGGCTTATAAAATATACGAAAAATTAAAATATTACCTTTCAAAACGAAGTGCATCATATGTCCTCCATGTGCGCACAGTGCGCGAAGCGCATCGTGCGTACATGGCTCATCTAGCGTAACGTGGGCATGCGGTGCGCGTAGCGCACCGCGTGCCCACCGTGCGTGCACGGCACTAACTGCGTAAAGTGGGCGCAACCAATGAAATTCCCCCATTATAGTTAGTGCAGGCAACTATAACTCACGCGACCGCAATCTTCTGCTGATGACATATGTGTCTTTATGAAAAAAAAATATTTGTAATATATGTATAGCTAAAAATGTATGGAAGAAGACATGGGCAAATAAGTGTCTAAATACAGTATTAGCATCAGCAGAGGATTGCGGTCGCGTGAGTTATAGTTGCCTGCACTAACTATAACGGGGGAATTTCATTGGTTTTTTATCAGTAAAATTTCCGCTAACTATAACATGTGTGAAACCTATGGTTTTTTCAGTGAATTTGCAAGGTTTTTTAAATGCTAATTCCTAACTATAACGTGTGTGAAACCTATGGTTTTTTCAGTGAATATATATATATATACTGGCGGTCACCAGTAGGTAATTATAGTTAGGACCAAGTTTCCATAGGAAGAGCATTTTTTGTTCTGCTTAGAACTTTGGCGTCATTTGATGAATCTTCATAAAATATTGCAAACTAATTTTTGTTCATATCAGCTCCTATGTTGAAAGTTTGGGGGTGATTCGTCAAGGGGGGGCTGAGAAAAAATATGGGTCCCAAAATGTGTTTTCTGTATGCAATTTCCATAGGAAAGTTTAGACAAGGCTACAGGTTGAACGGGTGAACTGAATTACCCCAAATTTGGCAGGGAGAAAAGTATTGGTCTAGAAAGCACGCTTTTGTTTATTTGGTGTGAATCTGTTCAGTAGTTTTGGAGAAATATCGAAATTTACAGATATCGATATTTGGGAATTCTGCCATTTGATTGGCTGAGGCGTTACGAGTAGGGGTGGGCGGAATTTGCGTAATCGTGTTACGCAAATCTCCGCGAAACGTTAAAAAATCTCCGCGAACACGCAGAAATTCCGCGAACGCGCGGAATTGCTTGTTTGCGATGCTTTTTTCCTGTTCACAATCGCTGTTTGCGTGCTCGGGGAGAAATATCTCGCGAACACGCATTTTGAGAACGCGAACAAGCAAAAATTTCGCGAAGCCGCGGAAAGCGGAATTTTGCCCAATTTCGCGTTCTCCGCGGAAGGCGAAATTACCCAAATTCCGCGAACGGAACAGAATTTACCGCCCAGGCCTAGTTACGAGCACAAGCTTGCTGGTTATTGGCTGTGAACGGTTGCAACTAGGAAGTGTTAGCAGCCATTTTGTGATTCCGTTTAAGCGAGTAAGGGGAAAAAAGGGTGAAAAAAGTAGGAAAGAGGAGGGTAGGAGCGCTGTGAGCTCTGTGGGGTGGTTAGGGTGTGCTATACAGGGAGTGTGAAGCGAAGTATTCATCCTTACCAGTGTGAAAGTGCTCTTTTGCCCAGAGTGAGATGGTGCTGAGGTGAGGTGCCAGTACACCCGGGGATGAAACCGTGAGCTGATTGCTGTAAACTGATGTGCTCTGGGCACTAGAGCATACTGGCTGCTGTAGCATAGCTGTGCAAGTGGTGTTAGTATGCGTTTAGACTATAGCGCTGTGAGCACTGTGGGGTGGTTAGGGTGTGCTATACAGGGAGTGTGAAGCGAAGTATTCACCCCTACCGGTGTGAAAGTGCTGTTTTGCCCAGAGTGAGATGGTGCTGAGGTGAGGTGCCGGTACACTCGGGAATGAAACCGTGAGCTGATTGCTTTAAACTGATGTGCTCTGGGTGCTATAACAAACTGGCCGCTGTAGCATAGCTGTGCGAGTGGTGTTAGTTTGGATTTAGACTATAGCAGGAGTGGGAAGCAAACTACTTATCCCTACCAGTCTGAAGACTCAAATGGTGTGTTTTAGCAAGCAGGAATAAAGAAACAATCGAGAAGAGTATAATGCAGAATTTTGCAATGCCACAGAAGACAAATGGTGAAATCAGGTGTGTTTAAGAAAGTGGCTGTTTGTAATAAACCGATGGAGTCTGCACGTTATATAAAAAGTGTCTTTATTTAAGTGCCATAAATGGACCCACTGGTGCAAGAGCTAAGGCATCCAGCTGAGGCAAACTCCAACCGCTTCTGCTGTATTCAAACCTAAACTCCTGCATCAGTCAATTCCACATTATATGTTACAGTTCCATGTGACATAAACAATACCTATTAGACATGAATGACTGTAAATTGTATAATGAAAATAAAGGTAGGATGCGATTACCACACTGTGCCAACCAGTTCCTAAACAATGCCGTGTTTTTTTATCTTGATCGCCAGCTCATGAGCAGAGGCTGAGGATGAGCTAATTTGTGTGAAAGGGCTTAGTGGATAACAGGCAGGCAGAGAGACGTGTGCACAAAGAATAGACATGGTTTAAAAATGGATGTCAGGTTTAGGCTAATTTAGCAAGTAAATAGCGTATTTGCATAGGCCATACAGCACCCATCATTGGTTAGTCTGGAGACGTAAGGGGCAATAATGAAAACAGTGCTCAAATACCTAAGCATACTTAGAAAGTTATTATATGAAAATAGTTCAATTGAAGTGTATTAAAAAAATGTATAGGAAAAAGTCAAAAAAGTTGGAAAAAATCAATCCAAGAATAAAGTGAATTTCTTACAAGTCTTGGAGATTGATGTCCGGAAGTTCTTCAGCGGCTTGAGATGCATAATGTTCCAAGAGGCGATTGTTGCCATTGTGTGAGAAAAGCAAAGCGATCCAATTCATATCCTCGAAGGGACAGTAATGTTCCTCGAATGTTGGAGCGGCAATTTGAATTGACAGGCAATCTACGATGTTGTCACAGGTCGCACGTTGCAGGAGATCTTTCGCGGCTGCGCAGAAATCTCTTTCCGCCAAGATACCTTTTTGAGTTGCATCCGCCATTGCTCCACTGCCCTAACAATCAAGTTCATGGTTTTCAAGATACTCCATTACCTGCTGGATATCGGGAGTATTTTTTGGGATGTTGGCAAGGCATAGATCCATTCGCCAGTAGAATGGGCAAGTTTTGCAATAAAAAGATGGTTGCACGCAGATAGCATATGTGTATATAAATGTCATGTTGTAGCTGGCTCCGATAATAGATAGAGGCAGGCAGCCGAAAAGTTGTTCCAGTTTTTTCACGGTATTGATGTAGCTTCGCGTAGAGGCGTATGCTGTCGGACTGTTACCACAGGGAGTGCAGCCATTTTTTACAAGCAAAAATAGTAGTAGGATGGCCGCAAACAGAGCGAGAATTATGGGCACTGTTCCTGTTATTCCAGAGATGATCGAATGAATGAAGTCTGGTATTATACCAAAAACAGTTTGAAAGCCTGTGACAAGGCCGGAAGAGGCAGTGTTAAAAAAGTGTGCCAGAGCTTAAATGTCAGATGTGTTGAAAATTGTGTAACAATTCAGAAAGTGTAATGGGAGGTTCGTATTTAAAAGGGAGTGTATTTTACTTGATGTTCGTGCTATCTGCAGTCGATAAATTACTTTTGGAGAAGTGAGGAACACTTCTGTTTGAAATAAAAGCGCTTTCAGTTTGCTCAGTTTAATAAAATCTGTTTTCAAAGTAGGTATTCAAAGCCAAGTTGAGCTTTGGGAGTTACTTTGTGTGGGTGGGAATAGAGATTGTCGCAGGAAGTTACCTGGTTTGAAACATTAAGGACATACGGTATGTCAGCTCACATTCCGTAGCAGTCCATGTTATTAAGAACCAGATAACTGCCGTTAGAAAGCTGTGTGAATGTTGGTCTGATTGTGGAAGTTGGCATGATTTTAAGAAAGCATGCAAGATTGGGGGCCGTAAGCTTAGAAGCGTCGTGCAGTTGGACATTCTTGCATAGTAATGAATGACTGCCATTACGGTTGCACTTTTCACCTTTGAGAAAAACTTCTGTATCCTCTTTAAGACAGCGATATGTAAATGGGAGAAACCACTGCTCATAAATAAACGCGCTACCTTATATAATCACATACAACATGACAAACAACATGTACACCTAGAAAACACAACAACACTACGTTCTGTGGGAACCGTGGCTAGCCGTGTACACAAACAAAACATGGCATAGCACTTCTGCCAACAATGCAGAATGCGGGGAGAGATGGGAGCAAAGTATGTGCGAAGGTGGCAAGTGATTTTCGAATATAAAACTATACAATTGCAAGTGTTTTTCGATTATAAAAGTATACAATGCAAACTGTTGCGGGGATGTGCCGGACAGACTTGAGTATGCAGAGCATGGCCATGTACATGTCAACATACACTGATGGTCTATTGAGTGAAGTGGACAGTGGACGCAACCATGATAGTACAGTCAGTAGGGAAGATTACGAAAACATAGCGCGTACATGCCATCTCCCCCTCAAATCTTTAGCGTAGTGGGCTGGCTCGGTGTACGCAAGGCTAGCGTAGGGTATGAGTAAAAGGCTCATTTCTCTGGGTGTGGTTCTCTTCCAGAATGGCGAACATGTCTGCCAGGTCTGCGCAGCTTACACCACCACAAACCTGATGCCGTGAGCGAAGGTGGATGTGGGAATAATGTCTCAGCCTGCTGGTACCCAGAAACCGTCATGGCCGCTGCGACGCACATATGCCCCAACAGTTCACCTTTCGATACCGCCGTATGTGAAAGAGGGCCCACCACGTGCCGGCAGAAGCTTTTGGGCCCAGGTCTGCGAGCTGGGAAGGCTCCTGAGATCAACGCTGGCTACCGCGACACAGGCAGACATCGCCCAGCTTGAGGCCCAGCACCGTAGAGTGCTATGTATACTACCAACACAGTAGTCCAACAGGTACCAACAGTAGAACAGTGACTTGATCCCACAATGGACGATGTTAGAACTGCATCTGAGAGTGGAGATGAAGGTACTCCCTTCGACCAGGTGTAACCAACTCTACATCCCAAAAGTGGAACGGTGTCTTGATCCCACAATGGACGATGTTAGAACTGCATTTGAGAGTGGAGATGAAGGTACTCCCTTCGACCAGGTGCAAGCAACTCTAGGTCCCAACAGTGGAACGGTGTCTTGATCCCAGAATGGACGATGTCCAATATTACCTGCTGCTTGTTGTTTTTTACAGAACTCCCTCCGTTGAGGTGCATCAGACTCTGTGCTTCCATAGCTAATTGCTGCACATGATCATTGGGCTTGGCTGACTGCAGTCGCTGGAGTACACCGCGGTACAGCAGGTCCGAACAGTGAAACGGGGTCTTGATCCCACAATGGACGATGTTAGAACTGCACCTGAGAGTGGAGATGAAGGTACTCCCTTCGACCAGGTGCAAGCAACTCTAGGTCCCAACAGTGGAACGGTGTCTTGATCCCAGAATGAACGATGTCCAATATTACCTGCTGCTTGTTGTTTTTTACAGAACTTACTCCGCTGAGGTGCATCAGACTCTGTGCTTCCGTAGCTAACTTCTGCACATGGTTTTTGGGCTTGGTTGACTGTAGTCGCTGGACTACACCGTGGTACAGCAGGTGCGAACAGTGAAATGGGGTCTTGATTCTATGATTGAGGATGTCAGAAGTTAAAGTATGTGGTGATTTCTGTGTACCCCCTCCGATCAGGTGCAAGCAACTCTGTGCTTCCGAATCCAACGGCACGTGGCTGTGAGGCATTAATGACCACTGCCTCTGGCCTACACTGCGGTCAGCAGGGCTCACAATTCAGATTGAGTAGTGATTGTTTAATTACAGAATCCAGTAGGCAACTAACGACAACGTCTATTGAAATATACACAATATCCTTTTAGTATACTTGTTGGAAGAACTATTTTTAGATGAGTTATAGGTTTAGAACAATGACCAAATTCTTCTTGGTAGTGGAAAAGAACACTGAATAACAGTTTACACTGTGGACAGCAGAGATCGCAATTCGAATTGTTTTGATTTATGTTGTTGTATTTTGTGAAGAGGAAGTGAGAAAAAGTATTCATGGATGACTGTGCTGACTACTGCCTTCAATTTACACTGCAGACAGCAGTGTTCACAATTCAGATTGAGTCGCTATTGTAGATGATGCAGTCCTGTTGGCAAAAGACATTGCTCCAGTGTGCTCTGTCTGCACCACGCAAACGCATCATCGCAGGCTCCGCACACATTTTTTGTTGCTTCACGTATGACTAATTGGGCCGCTCAAGTCAACGCCACGTGGCTGTGGATCCTTGCTGACCACTCTCTCTGGCCTACACTACAGACAGCAGTGTTTACAATTCAGATCGAGTCGCTATTGCAGATGATGCAGTCCTGTAGGCAACAGACATTTTTCCTAGTATGGCCTAGAACTGATGGACCCTTTATGATACAATCTTTTTGTGTAATATTTCAGATCTACTGCCTGTATCTCAGTATACCACAAGTTATGGTTCTTTTACGATAGAATCTTTTGTGTATTATTTCACATCTACTGTCCCTACCTTACTGCAGCACAAACTATTGACCCTTTTATTATTGAATCTCTGTGTGTGATCCAATGATTACTGTTGTAGTTGATGCTAGCAACAACCATTTCCTGAGGGCTGGTTTACACTCACACCACACACATCCAGCACAGACGTTACTGGATATGTGACCCTGGTAATAAAGAGGAGTCGATTGCACGTGCACGTACCCACTTCCACTATCTATCTGAGTCCGTGTGTTCAATATCTATGCATGATACTGCCCCTGGGCCGTACCACATTACATTGTGCTGTGGACAGCGTATGCAACCATGTTACCTATGGCAGTGGGAAAAACTGTGGGTATGTAACTTTTAGGTGGATGGCTATCACAGGTGGAAGGCTACTTTACAGAGCATGATTAGTGATGAAGATGATGGTTGCATGTTGTGTGTAGTGTCAGATATGTGTACATAGCTAAAAGTTTTGTAAAAAGCTCTCTAAGCAGAAGAGGGGTTGATCCTCAAACGCTGTAGAGACTAAAATGGGTGGGGTCCTCCAGCTGTTGCAATGGGAAATGTTATGAACCAATCAAAGGCTTTTTTTTAAGGTCACATGGCAATTGCACACTGAGCGTCTATGACGTAACTCAGGGCCTGGCAGCGTGCACTCATTGCATACGCAAAGCGCATACGTACATGAAGTAACGCGTGGTTTGGTACTGCGTACCCATCCCATACCAAAGTAGCAGCTGGCGCAACCACATACGTATATGATGTTCAGTGGGACGCGGTGTCACAAACCCGTTGGATATGAAATGCGCATCATTCACAAGTTTAGAAATATGGCTGATAGGATTCCATTGCTGATGGAGCTTGGTACACTACCGGTACGGGACTCC
This sequence comes from Triturus cristatus, assembly GCF_964204655.1. Classification (NCBI taxonomy): domain Eukaryota; kingdom Metazoa; phylum Chordata; class Amphibia; order Caudata; family Salamandridae; genus Triturus; species Triturus cristatus. Next base: position 650,213,046 of record NC_140581.1, read on the forward strand.
AGTTTTCTAAAAAAAAAGATGTACATACTTATTTTTGAAGATATAAAACATTACATCATTTTTAAAATAAAAAAAGGATAATAGAGTTCCAAAATATTACAAAAAAAATAGAAAAAATATAGGTTTTATAAATATTAAAAATATGAAATTAACATTTAAAAATCTTCGAAATTCACTGAAAAAACCATAGGTTTTACAGACGTTATAGTTAGGAATCAGCATATAAAAATAGAAAAAACAGAAAAATGTGCCCATTATAGTTAGTTGAGCTAACTATAACTCTTGTGCCCGCAATGCACTGGTAACGATGTCACATATTACATCACTCATGACATGGTCAGTGACATCACTGATGACATCACTGATGACATCTCAAATGACATCAATGATCACATCACTGATGACATCACCCACGTGATAATCTGATGCACATACTGATGCCCTAATATAAACTTTGATACACGCACTCTAAAATACAGACTACTATTTTTGAAACGATACACACAACAATGCCAGATACTACATACCACCCACTATTTCCTAGGGCTACACTCACATCCAGTTACTTATACATGCAGTTACTCATCAATACAGTACTATAATATGCACTCATACACCTATACATACAGTCACATTCCGCCACTCATCCATAGAGTTACTCGCACACCTAGTCAGTCATGCAAAGAATCAATCATGAACCCATTTACTCATGTATACAGTTATACACACCAACTCCGTTATTGATACACACACCACATCACTTATTTATGCAGATACTAACACATACTTACTGTCTTATACAATCACTGATACAAGCAGACACTTATTTATACACCCACTCTTCAAATAACTTACTCTCACGTATAGTCATTTACATACTCCAACACTCACATATACTGCCTTAAAGCATATGTAGTTACTCACACATATACCACTGAGATATTAATTCACTCACCAACACACCCATACACACATTAACTCACCCATACAGCCCTTCCCAGTTGAACTTTTGAATCCATACAACCAGTGAATCACCCACTCAGAAAACTATGCACAGAGTCACACACACCCCCACACAGATACTCAGGCACCCATACAGACACTTAGACAACAAATCAATAACCCATATAGACACTCATGTAGCTACTCACCAACCCATGCACCGCCTATACAACAACTAAGAGACTAATACAGACTTTCACACCGTTTAGTCACTAACCCATGCATTCAGAAAGACAAGTTCAATCACTCACTTATACAGTCAGTCACGCACCTACTAAATAATCCATTCAGGCACTTGTAAATCCACTCATTCTTCAATACACCCTGGCAAAGATGTATATGAAAAATATTGAAATGATATAGAAACACACATTCACTGGATGATGTCATCAGTAGGGGTGGGCGGAATTTGCGGAATTAACCTTCGCAAATTATCGCGAGAATGTTTAAAATTATCGCAAACAAGCAGAAATATCGCGAAGATGCGGAAGTTTTTTTCCGGCATGTTCGCGCGATTTTCTGCATGGTTGCGGGTCGCCAACTTACCCATGTGGCTGCTTGCGGGCGCGGCCATCTTGTTTTGAGTTGTTCTCGCGGTGCATGATCGCGAGAAGAAAGACGTGATCGCGCGACGCATGACGTCACTGCGGGCGCGAACTGTCGCGAGACAGCGCAAATGGCTAAAAACAATACAACATCTCATGGAGAACGCGACCGGATCAAGAAAACTTGTCGGCGAACGCAGGGATTCAGGTAAGGCGATCGCGCGCGCGCGAGAATGTATCATTTTACAGCGCGAGCAAGAAACAAATTATCGCCAAGCTGCGGAAACCGGAATTTTTGACATTTTCGCGCTCTCCGCGGAACGCAAAAATGTCAAATTATCGCAATTTCCGCGAACGGAACGAAATTTTTGCCCAGGCCTAGTCATCAGTGATGTCATTTGAGATGTCATCAGTGATGTCATGAGTGATGTCACTGACCATGTCATGAGTGATGTAATATGTCACTTCATCACCAGTGCATTGCAGGCGCGCGAGTTATAATTAGCTCAACTAACTATAACGGATTAATTTCTCTGGTTTTAGTCAAATGTCTAACTAACGTCCCTGAAACCTATGGTTTTTTAGTGAATTTCAAAGGTATTTGAAATGCTAATTCCTAACTATGACGTCTGTAAAACCTATGTTTTTTTCAGTGAATTTTATATATATATGTGTGTGTGTATATATCTATATTATCTACTGGCAGTCGCCAGTAGATAGTTATAGTTAGGACCGAGTTTCCATAGGAAATCTGAAAATTCTATTTTGAATAACTTTGGTGCCGGTTGACGAATCCTCGCAAAATTTTCAAAACTAATGGGGCGCTCCGCTCAGCTCCTACCCTGAAAGTCTTGGGGTGATTCGTCAAGCGGGGGCTGAGAAAAAGGGTCCCAAAACACGTTTTCCCCATGCAATTTCCCATAGGACCTTTAGTCGAAGGTACAGCCCGAACGGCTGAACAGAATTACTTGAAATTTGGCAAAGAGGTAGTCCTCAGGTCAGGCATGTGCCTTTTGCATACATGGTGTCAATTTGATCAGTAGTTCCTGAGAAAATTGCAGTTAAAAGTACATATATATCTATATGCGCGCACCGTGCGCGCACTGTGCGTGCACGGTGCGTGCACCCTAACGTGCGCGAGCGTAATCCTGATTGGTGGTTACATGTCAGTCAACATTCGAATCGGTCGAAATCAGGAAGTGTCGGCCACCATTTTGTGTGTTTGGTGTGTGACAGTGAAAAAGAAAGGTGGAGAACGTGAAAAGGGGGCAGGGTACAGAGTTCCTGACCCCCTAGCCTTTGTCAGGGGGTCCCTGAAGGACCCCGAAGGGTGAAAAAAACATTTAATTTTTTTTTCAAAAAAATCCCGGTGGGCGCGCACGGCAGAAAAAAATCATAAAAAAAATAGAATTAAAAATCAAGTGTAAGTGTTTGGATGTTAGGTGGCTCTAAAAAGAGCCGTTGTGTTCATTGAGTGTTTTTTGGTACCTACAAGTAAGTACCGATGCAGAGTCTAAAGTTCAAGAGGAAGACTCTGTTCCCTTCATCATTGAAATGTACACCGTCTCCTCTATAAATGCCTTGCATGTTGTAACGCAAGTTGTTGTGGTATAGAGAACCCATACCATAGTCTCGGAGGAAAGCAGAAACAGACTTATTGACGTGCTTTCTTGCTTTGTCAATCTGCGGACAATATTGGTTGGAACAGTTCCACTTTTGCCTTTGGCATATATTAGAATATACAAAGGAAGTTTGTGGAAAAAGTGACATCAATTGCACAAAGGTGTCCTTAACAAGCATTTCCAGACCTACCCCAGTTAAAGTGCCTAGGTCATTTCCACCACAGTGCACAATTATAAGGTTAGGCTGTGGGAGATGTAGAAAGGATTTCACCAAAGGCATTAATTGGTGCCACTTTAACCCTATCTGACCAATCCATTTAATGTCTACATTTGGCAAAGCAAGGTCTTTCACAATACCTCTTTTTTCTGCATACTTTTCACTCCAGAAGACATAGCTATGACCTACAATACACACTGTGAACATCTTTCAAGGACATCTGGATGCACTCAGAAGGTGTCTTTCAGTAGAATGGCAATATGAAAAGAAAGATAGTTGTAAAATGGAGGCTTACATACTTTTTTTAAATAAAAAGAACTCATTGGCTGTTTCAGACCATTTTACACTAAAAACTAGGCTGTATGTTCACATAAGCATGTTTTGTATTGGTTCAGAAAAATGTGTTCCCATAGAACATTAGTTTGGATTTGCTGTTAGGTTTGAAAAGTCAAGCACTCTTGCTCTTTGGATTGGAAACATTGTGTGCTGAACATCTGACCTCTCTGCTCACACCAGTGTTCCATGACCTGTTGCTATGGTAGCAGGCAGAAGTCATGTTGGGGGTAGGAATGATTTGGAAAAGGGTTGAAATTTGCAACCAATAGAAATGTGTGTTTCCATTTGAAAAAATGTGGGAAGCAATCTGATTTGAAGTTAACATGTATATGTGTGAAAAAAGAGAGGGAAAGTTTGCCATTTACTGGTTCTGGTGAGAGGTGTACAGCTCAGAGATTCTGGCTGTGATAATCTGCTGTGTGAGTGCCACATTTCTTTCTCAACTACTTTTAAAGGTGAGTTATGAATTTGAGAGGTGATGTTTGTGGTGTATTTTGATATATATAAAAGAAATTTGTTTCTTCTTTTAAAGTTGTGTTATACATTTTAGGTTTTGGAAGATATTTAACTGCCTTGAACTTGTAGGATATTATGGAGTATGTCTTCACCATAAGTTAAGGTGTACTGGTATCACCCAGGAATACTGTTTTGTGCCTAGAATCACACCATGAGTCTGTGTGCACACAGGAATTGTTGTCAGAGATTTAATTTGTGTTGATCTTGTCCTGTAAGACTAGCACTCGTAGGAAAGGGGCAGCTTGTTTTCTTGAACTGTGATGGTTAGCATTCAGCAGAAATCAGTATCTCACAAATGCGAGGCAAATGCTAACACATTTGAAAACAACAGGGTAGATTTTCCTTCCACTCCTGCAATGGGTGAGGTAGTTCCTATATGTTCAAAACTCCAATTAACCTTACCACACATGTACTCTTATATACATCTCTGTAGTCTTCATGCAGTTGTGGAAGCGTCCATGCAGATCTCTCTTGCACCTGACAATACACAGTCTCCAGAAACACACTTTTAGCACACAGGCAGCTGCTTCTCCTGCACTCCCATGCTAAGTATTCAGCACTGTGTGGTATTTCAGATAGCCGTGTGTAACGCTAACACATTCAACATCACCAAGGCTCATTTCCTTTGCTCTAGTCGAATCACTCACCCAGGCTCCACATGCTCATGTTCTCAAGTAGCTGTTAGGACATGTGCTCTTTTCTGCCTCTCTAAACTATAAGGCAAATGTGTCAGGCTGTTACAGTAATTATCACTTGCTCTACCACAGTAGTAAATGTGCTTTGAAATTGCCAATGAAATATCGTTTTCTGCCTAGAATCACACCATGAGTCTGTCTGCACACAGGAATTGTTGTCAGAGATTTAATTTGTGTTGCTCTTGTTCTGTAAGACTTGCACTCGTAGGAAAGGGGCAGCTTGTTTTCTTGAACTGTGATGGTTAGCATTCAGCAGAAATCAGTATCTCACAGATGCGAGGCAAATGCTAACACATTTGAAATCAACATGGTAGATTTTCCTTCCACTCCTGCAATGGGTGAGGTAGTTCCTACATGTTCAAAACTCCAATTAACCCTTACCACTCATGTACTCTTATATACATCTCTGCAGTCTTCATGCAGTTGTGGAAGCGTCCATGCAGATCTCTCTTGCACCTGACAATACACAGTCTCCAGAAACAAACGTTTAGCACACAGGCAGTTGCTTCTCCTGCAGTCCCATGCTAAGTATTCAGCACTGTGTGGTATATCAGATAGCAGTGTGTAACGCTAACACATTCAATGTCACCAAGGCTCATTTCCTTTGCTCTAGTCTAATCACTCACCCAGGTTCCACATGCTCATGGTCTCAAGTAGCTGTTAGGACATGTGCTCTTTTCTGCCTCTCTAAACTATAAGGAAAATGTGTGAGGCTGTTACAGTAATTATCACTTGTTGTACCACAGTAGTAAATGTGCTTTGAAACTGCCAATGAAATAGTGTTTTCTGCCTAGAATCACACCATGAGTCTGTCTGCACACAGGAATTGTCAGAGATTTAATTCGTGTTTCTGTTGTTCTGTAAGACTTGCACTCGTAGGAAAGGGGCAGCTTGTTTTCTTGAACTGTGATGGTTAGCATTCAGCACAAATCACTATCTCACAAATGAAAGGCAAATGAAAACACATTTGAAATCAACATGGTACATTTTCCTTCCACTCCTGCAATGGGTGAGGTAGTTCCTACATGTTCAAAACTCCAATTAACCCTTTCCACACATGTACTCTTATATACATCTCCGCAGTCTTCATGCAGTTGTGGAAGCGTCCATGCAGATCTCTCTTGCACCTGACAATACACAGTCTCCAGAAACACACTTTTAGCACACAGGCAGTTGCTTCTCCTGCACTCCCATGCTAAGTATTCAGCACTGTGTGGTGTTTCAGATAGCAGTGTGTAACGCTAACACATTCAGTGTCACCAAGGATCATTTCCTTTGCTCTAGTCTAATCACTCACCCAGGTTCCACATGCTCATGGTCTCAAGTAGCTGTTAGGACATGTGCTCTTTTCTGCCTCTCTAAACTATAAGGAAAATGTGTCAGGCTGTTACAGTAATTATCACTTCCTCTACCACAGTAGTAAATGTGCTTTGAAATTGCCAATGAAATATCGTTTTCTGCCTAGAATCACACCATGAGTCTGTCTGCACACAGGAATTGTTGTCAGAGATTTAATTTGTGTTGCTCTTGTTCTGTAAGACTTGCACTCGTAGGAAAGGGGCAGCTTGTTTTCTTGAACTGTGATGGTTAGCATTCAGCAGAAATCAGTATCTCACAGATGCGAGGCAAATGCTAACACATTTGAAATCAACATGGTAGATTTTCCTTCCACTCCTGCAATGGGTGAGGTAGTTCCTACATGTTCAAAACTCCAATTAACCCTTACCACACATGTACTCTTATATACATCTCTGCAGTCTTCATGCAGTTGTGGAAGCGTCCATGCAGATCTCTCTTGCACCTGACAATACACAGTCTCCAGAAACAAACGTTTAGCACACAGGCAGTTGCTTCTCCTGCAGTCCCATGCTAAGTATTCAGCACTGTGTGGTATATCAGATAGCAGTGTGTAACGCTAACACATTCAATGTCACCAAGGCTCATTTCCTTTTCTCTAGTCTAATCACTCACCCAGGTTCCACATGCTCATGGTCTCAAGTAGCTGTTAGGACATGTGCTCTTTTCTGCCTCTCTAAACTATAAGGAAAATGTGTGAGGCTGCTACAGTAATTATCACTTGTTGTACCACAGTAGTAAATGTGCTTTGAAACTGCCAATGAAATATCGTTTTCTGCCTAGAATCACACCATGAGTCTGTCTGCACACAGGAATTGTCAGAGATTTAATTTGTGTTGCTGTTGTTCTGTAAGACTTGCACTCGTAGGAAAGGGGCAGCTTGTTTTCTTGAACTGTGATGGTTAGCATTCAGCACAAATCACTATCTCACAAATGAAAGGCAAATGAAAACACATTTGAAATCAACATGGTACATTTTCCTTCCACTCCTGCAATGGGTGAGGTAGTTCCTACATGTTCAAAACTCCAATTAACCCTTTCCACACATGTACTCTTATATACATCTCCGCAGTCTTCATGCAGTTGTGGAAGCGTCCATGCAGATCTCTCTTGCACCTGACAATACACAGTCTCCAGAAACACACTTTTAGCACACAGGCAGTTGCTTCTCCTGCACTCCCATGCTAAGTATTCAGCACTGTGTGGTGTTTCAGATAGCAGTGTGTAACGCTAACACATTCAATGTCACTAAGGCTCATTTCCTTTGCTCTAGTCTAATCACTCACCCAGGTTCCACATGCTCATGGTCTCAAGTAGCTGTTAGGACATGTGCTCTTTTCTGCCTCTCTAAACTATAAGGAAAATGTGTCAGGCTGTTACAGTAATTATCACTTGCTCTACCACAGTAGTACATGTGCTTTGAAATTGCCAATGAAATATCCTTTTCTGCCTAGTATCCCACCATGAGTCTGTCTGCACACAGGAATTGTTGTCAGAGATTTAATTTGTGTTGCTGTTAATCTGTAAGACTTGCACTCGTAGGAAAGGGGCAGCTTGTTATCTTGAACTGTGATGGTTAGCATTCAGCACAAATCACTATCTCACAAATGAAAGTCAAATGCTAACACATTTTACATCAACATGGTAGATTTTCCTTCCACTCCTGCAATGGGTGAGGTAGTTCCTACATGTTCAAAACTCCAATTAACCCTTACAACACAAGTACTCTTATATACATCTTTGCAGTCTTCATGAAGTTGTGCAAGCGTCCATGCAGGTCTCTTGCAGCTGACAATACACAGTCTCCAGAAACACACTTTTAGCACACAGGCAGCTGCTTCTCTGGCACTCCCATGCTAAGTATTCAGCATTGTGTGGTATTTCAGATAGCAGTGTGTAACGCTAACACATTCAACGTCACCAAGGCTCATTTCCTTTGCTCTTGTCTAATCACTCACCCAGGTTCCACATGCTCATGGTCTCAAGTAGCTGTTAGGACATGTGCTCTTTTCTGCCTCTCTAAACTATAAGGAAAATGTGTCAGGCTGTTACAGTAATTTTCACTTACTCTACCACAGTAGTAAATGTGGTTTGAAATTGCCAATTAAATATCGTTTTCTGCCTAGAATCACACCATTAGTCTGTCTGCACACAGGAATTGTTGTCAGAGATTTAATTTGTGTAGCTTTTATTGTGTAAGACTTGCAGTCGTAGGAAAGGGACAGTTCATATGATAGGATTTGAAAAGCTTATAAAAAATATAGTACTATATTTAAATTACATAAAGGTATTTTTTTTTTAGTTTCTTTCAGGTATTGCTGAACAACACTGAAATAAATTAAAGATACCTATAAAATCAAGAAAGAGAAAAGAACAGCAACAACATCTATATTTGAAGACAACTGGACAAAAAAAATTAGTTGAAGGACCTCATGTTGGAAAAAAGAAAAAGTCTTCTGGTAAGCAGACTAAGGATTTTTTTTAAAATATCCTCAAGCAAAGAAAAAATGTAAAAAATATATCCACTGCAAATAGTGTGTCAAGTAGAAAACAACAAGACAATCGACAGAAAATACTAAATGCTAATGTACAATCAGAAGTAAGAAAGAATGACTTAAAAAGAAAATTAGATTTTAAAAACATTCGTAGAAAAATGTTTCAGAGAAGAGTGATGTTCAATTTGCTAAAGGATGTGAAAAAATATAGGAAGAAAGCCAAATTTTATAAGAAAAAGAAACATATTGAATCAATTGTTGCAAAGGCTTTGGAATTAAAAAGAAATCTCTTCATTTTAATTTTGAACAGGATCCGTACATTAGATAAATTAGTCAATGTAATGAAGTCAAAAAGAAAAAGGAAAAGAGTAGTGAAAAAAAATTACTTTTGTAAAGTGTTCTTAGGAGAATGGAAGCATAGTTCAAGTACTGAACCATTTTTTAATGAAGAGAGTTGTCTTCAAAGTAATAGTTTGCTGCATGCAGTTGACACCAGTGGTCGAGCTTATGAAGTTAAGGATGGTTGTGTAATGGAAAAGGAGAAAATGATTCCAAGAAATGAGGAAGAAGTGTTAGCTGATGAGGTTATGGGGAAACGTCCTAAAGCCCCAGTGTACACTTGGAATTGTAGTAGTATTTGTACTGTACGACAAGAATCTATGTTAAATTACGTGACTTTCTAAGAGAATATAGTAAAAAAAGTGTTAAACAGAAGATTAAGGTGCTTCAAAGACTAGATCCATGCAGAGTGAGAGAGAATACTGGTTTGCAATGACATTCTCTGGCTTGTTTTTCTAGGAAAGTTTGTCAAAGTGTTTTTCACCATTTTAGGATTCTGGCAGTTCATCATACTGAAATGAGAAAGTTTGTGAGAAGATTGTATTTTACTAAAAGTCCAGCACTAAAGTTAAATGAGTTGAATAGTGCTCTGTTCCGTGGATCTGTAGAGGATGTGAAGAAGCTTTGTGAGGATATTGAGTTTTGTTACTTTGGTCCAGAGCAAGAAAGTGCAGGAAATGACACAGTTATTGAAGAAAATGTGGAAGAGAATGTAGAACCCACTGTTAGTAAAAAAATTGAAGATCAAATGACAAAATTTACTATCATCTCTAATGAAAGACCAAATATTACTTGTATTTGTTGTCGGAGAAGCCATTATAAAACTCAAACAAGGAATGTTGATCTGTATAAAAAAAGTGAAAAAGAAAATAATTATGAGTGGAAGGATTTTGCTACATATTTATTTCTGGAAAATTGTTTTGATTTGGGTGAAGATCAGCATATTTGTAAATACTGTTATAAAAAGTTAGAAGAAAATAAAATGCCAGCTAGAGCTGTACATAATAATTTAGAATTGGTTGATATTCCGGCAGAACTTTCTGATTTAAATACGTATGAGTCTATACTCATTCAATGTGTCCATCCGTTTCAGACTATAGTTCGTATGGAGCCCAAATCAGGTAAACTACCTCCTTCAGATTTACAAAGAGGTTTAAAAGGAAGAGTTGTCTATTTGCCATTAGATTTGAAAAAAAAATATTGAAGCAATTGATGCAGATAGTTTGGAAACTGAACCATTAGTTATTCTGGTTAATGGTGTACCTACAAAGAATAAGAACATTTGGCAGGAGATGGTAGATGTACGAAAAGTACAAAGAGCAAATTTATATATGAAAATAAATAATAAATGGTATGAATCAATTTATATGGATGAAGATGAAGAAGTTTTACTAGCAGACACAGGAATACCAACTGGGCAAATTGAAAAAGTGGATAAGTCAAAAGAAGAAGAAATTTATGAACATTTCAGCATACATCCTCTTCATTCTAAAGAAGTTATGGGAAACACTATTGATTTGTTTCAGATGAAAAAAGCAAAAGGAACTCCTGTGAGTGTATGGGAGGAGAGCTTGGAAGCTTGTTGTTTTCCCCAGCTGTTTCCTACAGGAAAAGTGGATGATATGATGAACGTCCAGTACAGATTCCTGCTTCTGAGTATCGGACTACAAGATTATATGCAGAAGATCCAAGATTTCGTCAAAGTATTCCTTATTTGTTCCATATTTTATTTGAAAGTGACTTGTCTGCACTATCTTATGCAGTAAATCACATTTTAAAAACTGGAGTACATCTACATAATGTGTCTGCAAATGATTTTCTGAACAAAGTGCAACAGCGAGATGATCATTTGGAATCTCAATTGATTAATCTAATGGCTTGTCAGCGTGGGACTAATGAATATTGGTACCGACGCCATGGAGAACTGAAATGTATGTTACGGAATTTAGGAACTCCGACATGGTTCCTTACCCTAAGCTGTGCTGAGTACGCTTGGGATGATTTACTGGATTTTCTTCGAGAGGCAAATTCAAATATTGAAAACATCCAATACAAGACAGCAGGAGAATTGTGCTCATTGGATCCGGTTAATGTTTGCAGATATTTCAATCATAGATTTGAGGCTATGATGTCCTTCATCTGCAATAAAAAAAATCCACCTCTTGGAGAAGTTGTGGATTTCTTTTGGAGAAAAGAGTACCAAGCAAGAGGTGCTCCTCATATTCATATGCTGTTGTGGATCAAGGATTCCCCAAAATTTGGAACAGATTCTGATGATGCTGTTTTATCTTTCATTGAAGAATATGCAACATGTGCTATAGCTAAAAGCACAGAAGAAAAAAACTTAAAAGAGCAAGTTTTACGTTTCCAAAGTCATCGGTGTGGAAAATACTGTCGACAAAAGTACAAGAGTAAAGATTAATTCTACACAAATGTCGATTTGGATTTCCACGACCTGTTCTTTCAAAAGGAAGAGTAAAGAGTTTTATGTCAGCTGTGCGACATACTATTACAAGAAAATCGCCTAAAAATACCTACAACCTAAGAAATATATAAATGACTACAACCCAGTCATTTTATCCATGTGGAATGCTAACATGGATATTCAGTATGTAGCTGACAATTCTATTGCTGTTGCTCGGTATGTCACATTTTACATCACTAAATCTGAGAAAACGGAATAGAAAGAAATGTGGGAAGAGATTTCTCACGAGAAGACTGTCAGTAAAAAGCTATACAGTTTCAGTTTAAAGATGTTATCGCATCGAGAAATTGGGTCATACGAATGCTCAGATAGGTTATCATCTGCAAGTCTGTACTCCAAATCCAGAAGAATAATTTGGGTAAGTTTAGGCCTTGCAGCAATATGAAATCGGGTATTGAAATCTATTCGAGAAATTGAATATTTAGCAGAGTACGAACCAGAAAGTTCAGACATTTTAAAAACAAACATGTTGGACACATATTACCCAAATAGAAGTCATCATCTTGAGAACATGTGTCTCTATGAAGTGCTGCAGAAGTACATTTTTAAACGGAATGCCACAGAAGACATCAACAATGGAAAATATAAAGTCATTGGTGAGGAAGGATGTTTGGTGAAACAAACAAAAGGAAGTTTGATTAATCACAGAAAGCTGAGTTGCGACACTACTGACAAGAAGGAATTTTACTACTTAGCACTTTTACAGTTGTTTAAACCATGGCGTTCAGAGGATGAATTACTTGGAGATTTTCAGAGCTATGAAGATTCCTTTAATGCATGCAAAGATAGCATAGAATGCAGTACTTTCACAACTTATGTACAAATGTTAAATGAAGAAATTGAACAAGAAGCAACAATTGCAGCTCAAGTAGCTAGAGACAGTTCTCAAGACAGTCAAAGTTCTGGGACGCTCAGTCAAGATCCTCTAGGACAACCAATTGTAGAAAATGAAGCTGCAATAGCCATGACTGAAGTGGAAACAGCTATGAATCAAGCTCAGGAAGATTTAATAAACTTACCAAATTTGGAACAACAACTGAATGATGAACAACAACAAATTTATGAGGAAGTCACAAAACAAATTCATCATGGATTACTACATGAAAATAAAGAGTGCTCATGCACATCATTTGAACCAATCAGAATGTATGTGAGTGGACAAGCTGGAACTGGAAAAAGTTTCTTAATTGAAGTAATTAGAAGTTACCTACAGAAAAAAACTGATTCTACTTTGTCTTGTGTTGTTACTTCTCCAACTGGGTTAGCAGCATATAACATAAAAGGAATTATCTTACATCGTTTGCTAATGTTACCAGTAGAGCATGATAACAAAATACAATACCACAAGCTAACAGGAGAAGCATGCTTTTAAGTTTCAATAGTACTGAAGAAAATGAAAGTTCTCATTATTGATGAGGTAAGCAGGGTATCAAACTTAATGCTTGCCTTTGTGCTTTTAAGAATGAAGCAAATTCAAAAGACAGACTATGACGTGTTATTTGGAGGAAAACATGTTATAGTTTTTGGGGATCTACTGCAGCTCACTCCAGTTAAAGGACAACCAGTATTTCATACTCTTACACATGAAGACACGAAAAAGTCGTTAGGAAGTATAGGTAATGTGAATATTTGGACATACTTTGAGTACAAAGAACTCCTTACCAATATGCGGCAAGCAAATGATGATGATTATGCAAGTATTCTCAAAGATATCAGAATTGGACTACTCACAGAACATGGCAGAAAAGCTTTACAGAGTCGATTGCTATGTACTTTGTTTCCAACAGAGCAAATAGTTCCAGAGAAAATATACAAGAAAATTGCAGGAAAAAATACTGTAATCTGCTTAATGCAAACACTACATGAATGCTCTATATTCAATCAAGAACTTTTGAAATTGGAAAATGAAGAGATTATAAAATTGGAAGCTGTGGATAAAATACAGCATGAAGGAATAACTATTATATTGACAAGCAAATTGACAACTAAATTGGATTCTCTAGAGAAAAACATATCGAAAACAGCTGGTTTAGAAAGAATCTTTATGTATGTATGAACTGTCGAGTAATTTTAAGACGTAATTTGGATGTAGAAAAAGGTTTAGTGAATGGAGCTATGGGTAAAGTTGTGGGTTTTGTTAATTACCAGAAAAAAGATGGAATTGAATTTTTAAAAATAAAATTTGATCAGATTGAAGAGGTTAAAGACATTAGTCATTGTTCAGTGCGTTTTTTGCTTGTGAAAGACTTATATGTACGTAGGAAGCAGTTTCCGTTTTCTCTAGCATATGTTGTAACTATTCACAAATCTCAAGGATCAACTGTAGATAGTGCTTTTGTAAACATTGGATCTAGTGTGTTTAAAGAAGGTATGGCATATGTTGCTTTGTCACGAGTGAAAAAAATATCTGGTTTATTCATGATAGACTTTGATGAGTCAAAAGTTAGTGCTGATGCAAACTGTGTAAAGGAGTATAATAGATTAAGAAGAAGCTATGCTCCTCATTTAGGTCAGTATCCCGTGTTTGAAAAATGTGTTGTTAGTCGGAAAAGGAGAATTGAGAATATCTGTAATGAGGATGTACAGCAGAGTAAACAAATAGAGACTGATGTGATTGCAAGCAAAAAGAAAAAGGACAATGTTGAAGAGGTTGTTGGTTGTCATTTTGAAAATAGCTCTGGTGTCAACTGCTACGCTAATGTAGTGCTGAATGTTGTATTTTATCTTGAAAGTTTGAAAGAGCAGACAATACTAAATCATGAAAAAAGATTCTGTTCTCTGCCGAGTTTCCTTTTTGAGAAGCTGAGTAATGATAAAACTAAAATAGAAAGTGCTTCTGATGTTAGAAATCTTTTAGATGTATGTTCTGGATGTATACAGTATACAGAAAATGTCCAGCAAGATGCACAGGAATTCTTAATGTATATGCTTATGGTACTGGAAGATGAAGGGGTAGAAATAGAAAATATATTTGGTCTCTCTTATAAATGGGAACATTGTTGTGAAAATTGTTTGAACACATGCAGCACTAATGTTGATTCTGAAAGGTTCATATATTTAACATTACCAGAGAGTAAATCAGTGACTTTTAGTAAATTAGTTAAAGATGCAAATCACAACATGGAATGTTCTCAATGTAAATCAGAAATGTTACCAACGTTATTTTTAAAGAAATATGTACAGTATGTAATTTTAATGATACAACGTTGTAGAGCTGATGGAACAAAATTGGACACTTTAATAAAGAAGTTTGTAGGAAATCAATTATCAATATCAGGAAAAACTTTTGTTGCAGTTGCAATAATTTTTCATGATGGACCTTCTATAACTTCTGGTCATTACACAGTTTATCTAAAATGTGAAAAAGGCTGGACACTGTGTAATGATTCTCAATTGATTTTCAAGCAACGTTTGCCTGCAGAATTACCAAATTGTTACTTAATTTTTCTAAAACCCAAATTTTAGATACAATTGCAGCATCTGAAGAAACCATTATTTCAATTTTATACGATTAACATTGGATATTTCACTTAAAAAGGATTTAAAAATTACCATTTGGCCTCATGGAAAGGTAAATCTTTGTATTGTGGACTTCTTTGACAGATATTATTTTGGTGTATGTGCTTAAGCAACAAGATTTACAGACGTTATTTATTGCAAATAGTTATTGTTCTTAGAAGAAATTTTTAATATATATGTTACATTTCTATCAAGGTATGTTTTACTGAGGATATATTCAGGGCTTTTTTAAATAATCTTTCAGATTGTTTATTTTTTTGCCCGCTGTTAAGTGATGAATACAATTGATATCACTATTTTCAGTGAAATTCAATATATTCTGAAAACAGCAAAAAAAGGGCAAAAAATTACTTTGTAAAAAATGAAAATATGTGTACTGTTTGCAAAAATGTATTGTTTTTTTTTTTTTTTTTTTGCCATGGTTCCAGACTGCTGAGAGCCAACTGCATGGGTAACAAGAGTTGCGGGGGCACCGTTGCGCTGACGCAGCCAATCCTGGAAGGGAAGTAGATGAGAGATCAAATACAAGAGCCCTACAGCTGCCACGGCCACCCTAGCAGCTCAACCCTTGCTAGCCAGCTGACAGAAGTTAACCAACTTTATGGTTATACATGCCGTTGCCGATGATGTGTGCGACCTGGGCGAGAGGAAAGGAGACCATCGAAAAAGTTAAAAAAACAGCAAGACAGTACAATGGCAGAATAATCATCGGAGCTGGGGTAAAAAAAAAAAAAAACCCCAGCAAGTTCAAAAGTTCAAAAAAGCCCGTCCAACAACTTCCAAAAGTTTCTCCTGTCACGGTTACCGGCCCTAGCTATGTCTAATACAGAGAACTGGAGCAGGGATCTGCGCCAGTCATAAAAAGATGGTACAGTGGGTTCTTTCCAGCGTTTGCAGATTTCTCTACGAGCCACCAGCATTGCGTAGAATAATAGATTACCAGCCATAGATCGTGTAGAGTCTACCGTTCCAAAGATTACTAACTTCAGGTCTATTAATATCGGACGACCCAGCCTGGCCGAGAGTTTGCTACTAATTGCGTCCCAAAATGGAGTTAAGTGAGGACACTCGAGAAACATGTGTGAATCAGCAGCCTCCATAAGTCCATATCTCGGGCAAGCCACCGGACCTCCAGCCGTGAATTTCGAGAGTCTTTGTGGGGAATAGTAAGCCCTATGTAGTGTAAACAAGTGATTCCTGCGTAGCCGAGCTGGTTTCACTAATTCCCACAACAGTTTACAGGACATCAACCAGAGATCTACGACGTTGGAGGTCGGTATCAAGGAACTCCACAGCTGTTCTGGGAGAACAAAATCGCCATCCATTTCATCCATTATTAGGGAGTACCATAGCGAGACCTCTTTTTTTACAGAAGGCTGATCAACTAAGAGGGTTTCCAAGTGACTTCCTCCCGCTAGAATGAACTTATTAAGTCGTGTAGGTCGTGTTGTTACTGCTTGGGACCAACTTACTATTTGTACATATTTAAATCTTGAAAGATTGGGTCCAACTTTACGAACTAAGTCCTCCCAGGGGAGCAAAGTCCCTTCCACAAAGAGATCACCCCAGACAGCCATCCCAGATTCCCTGAGTGGTATAGCGAGTGCATCATTTAGCCAGGTTGGCGCCTCTGGAAGGTCCCATAGGGAAGCTCTACTGGAGTAATACCGTAATTTAGTACAGGATTTTATTTTTGCCCAAGTTCTTGCCAGGCCCTGTAAGATCTTCAACTTGACCTTTTTGAAAAATTTGGGGTCTCCGAATTTAAACAAAAAACCAGACTGCCCAGCTCCTTCGCACTTCAACAAGGTAGCAAACAAATTGCCAGCCCCGACGCCAGAAGGTGTTTTTAACAGCATTCGTGAGTGGGAAAGCTGAAATGCCCAGGCATAAACCTGTAAGTCGGGCCCTGCCAAGCCCCCCTTCTCTCTTCAACGCCTTATCTTTTTCCAAGCTATCCTTGGGTTTTTGTTGCACCAGATAAAATAACTTATCTCACTCTGGAGTTTAGCCAACAAAGCGGGTTCAAAGTAAAGAGGGATTGTATTAAACAAAAATGAAACCCTAGGAAGAATAGACATTTTCACGAGGTTAACTCTACCAATTACAGTAAGGGGAAGGTGTTCCCAAGCTCTCATCAGTTTGCGGCATTCTTTTGCGATCCTAGCAAAATTAGTAGATGCGATAAGAGAGATATCTTTAATAATGTTTAACCCCAAATAACAAAGACTCTTATTTGAGCCATTACTAAAGCTGCTGCCGACATCGTTCCATACCAATGTTTCTGTTTTAGCTGCGTTTACCTCATAGCCAGAAACATTTCCAAATTCGACAGCCAACCTAATAACTGCCGGGAAGGCAGAGTCAATATCAGAGGTCATAACCATGAGGTCATCCGCGTATAACGCAACTTTCTTCTCCCATTCCCTATATACGAAGGGTATGATGCAGGGTTCTTCGCGTATTTTTTGAGCCAGAGGTTCAATGTAGAGATCGAATAGAAGAGGGGAAAGGGGACAGCCCTGGCGGGTCCCTCTAGAAATAGAAAATGCTTCAGAAAGTCTGCCGTTAACAAGTACCCGAGCTGATGGACAATTATATAACAACCGTACAGCCCTTCGAAAATTTCCTCCCACGCCAAACTTGGTCAAGGCCCCCGACAGGTACAACCAGTTGACCCTGTCGAAAGCCTTGGTGGCGTCGAGCGTAAGAATGGCCAGCGGAGCTGCATTCAAGGTAGCCATATCGATGGCCCCTATTAGGTCATATGTTTGCTCGAAGAGCTGGCGGCCTCCAATAAAGCCCTTTTGGTTAGGATGTACTAATGTAGGGATGACTTGACCCAGCCTTCTTGCCAGCAGAGAGGCAAAGATTTTGTAGTCTGCATTTAATATAGATATAGGGCGGTAGGAACCACAGTCGGTGGGGGGTTTGCCAGATTTTAATATAAGAGTAATGGAAGCTTCATTCCAAGTTGCTGGTGGTATGGCCCCTCCTACTAAGATTTGATTAAACAATATTGTAAGAAAGGGAGAAATTTCTTCTACTAAGATCTTATATAGTTCTGCCGGTAGGCCATCCGGACCAGCAGTTTTTCCCCCCTTGCTAGCTCGCACAGCCCCCTCTACCTCTTCCCTAGTTACCTCCTTTTCCAACATTTCACATTGGAGATCCGACAATCTTGGAAGAGAAATACCCCTTAACCATCTCTCAATGGCTGCTGACTCAATATTCTTGTCCTCCTGATAGATGTTCTGAAAGAAATTTTTAAAAGCGGTTCTAATCTCTAAATCCGAGGAGACAGTACCCTGGGCAGATGTCACAGCATTTATAATATTACGCGCCCTGTCAGACGTAGCCTTCCAGGCCAACAGCTTGCCAGCCCCTTCTCCGTATTCAAAATGCGATAATTTACTCGCTTCACATTTTTGCAAGATTCGTTCATTTAATACGGAGGCTAAGTCCGCTTTGAGGGAAGCCAATTTCTCTTGGAGTGCAAGATAAATGTCTGTAAGAGCTTTACTAGTGACATTAATTTCCGCTTGCACTTCAAGAAGCGCAACTTCAATGGATGATATCTCCTGCACATATCGCCTCCTTCGATGTACAACCTTGTTTTTAATTACTCCACGAAGACAACACTTAAATGCGTCCCAAACAACCCGAGGGTCTGAAGATTCAATGTTAATACGCATAAATTCAAGAGTGTCAGCTCTAATAGACAGGACATCTTGGGGACAAGAAAGTAGAGATCTGTCAAATGACCAAGAGATAGTGAGAGGTTTAGTAACTCCGACCATTTCCAAAAGAACAGCAGAGTGGTCTGAAAGGTGCGGAGGGAGATAGGAGATATCTTTAACTGAATCAACCAAAACGTGACTTATCAGAAAGTAATCGATTCTAGATTGATGGTGATACTTATAGTTGTGAAATGAAAAACCTGGTTTTGTACCTGCTGTTGCCCGCCAGATGTCAACGTACCCATATTGCTTCATGGAACTCTGCAAAAAAGCTCTAGCTTTGGACGGGGTCAACTGCCTACTGTGCGGAATCTTATCTAGTGTTGGATCCAGCACTATATTAAAGTCCCCTGCAAGAATGATAGGATCTGGAAAGTGCAAAAGACTTGAGAAGAGAGACTCTAAGGTAGCAGGATCGTCCTGGTTGGGACCGTAAAAGCCTGCCAGTGTTAGTTTAACCCCACCAATGACCACCAAAGTGATCGCCCATCTACCTCCCGGATCTACCTTCTGTGTTATGATTCTTGTGTTAATAGATTTTTTTAAACAAGACAGAGACACCCCTCGTATTTAAAGACTGGGAAGTGGATACCGAAAAATCAATCCACCTATTCCTTTTCACTAAATCGAGCATCTCCTCCTCGATTAGATGTGTCTCCTGGAGTACAATGATCTGCGCATCAATATCGCGAAGATACTGTAAAATTCTATTTGCCCTTGGTTTGGTGCGCAGACCATTGACATTCCAAGAGAGAATCCTAAGATTGCTCATAGCTCAACTTCCCACCATTTACACAAGACAGAGTATAAAGGAATTTGAACTCAAGGAAAAGAAACCTAAACATCCTCCTGAGGTAGCCGTCCTGCCGAAAAAAAACGTAACTAAATGTAAATTTACACAACTGAATCTGGGACCAGACTGAAAACAAGGAAAATTTTCTATTTTTACTAATCCACACCCCTAACCTTACGCCTACACCCCTGTGACCTAACCTCACCCCCCCCACCCCCTGTAATCCAACCGGAAACCGGTTTGTGGTACCCCTTACCCAACCCCACCCCCCTGGAGTGAATGCACAAGTCATATGGTTCCATTATGTGTGGCTTGTGATGTATATTTTATAGAAAATAATTTTTTTTTTATTTTTTTATTTTTTTTCTCTTTTCTGTTTTTTATTTTCTCCCCTTTTTTCCTTCCGTAACATTTTCTTTCTATTCTCCACCTTCTCCCCTATGCTTGTTTCTCCTTTCCTTTCCATTCTAAGGCTAGGTTATATTGTATTTACAAATTGCTTTTTACATTCACCTCCATACTTGTGCTTTCCATATATTTGCTCGTGTGCCTAGCCTATGCATATACAAGGATGTATGAGAATATGAATTCCCTAACCAAAATGGTAGAGAATAATTGTGAGGGTGGATCAACTAAAGGTAAGTTGCTCAGGGAGGCCCTCCCGCTGCACCCCTGTCACTTTGGAGGGTAGTTAACAAGTCATCAGCGGCCTGAACTGTATGAATATTGTACATTTTGTTATTCAGCATAATTTTCAGTATTGCAGGAAAACTTAGCTGGACGGTGGCACCAAGTTTCCGAAATGCATCCATCCTTTTGCCCAGCTCCCATTGCTTTTCAAGTGTCACTCTAGATAAGTCAGACCGTACCTGAAATGTAAAGCCTTTATAGTCCAGGGACTTTAGCTTTAATGCTGCATTAAGAATCTGCTCCTTTATGGTGTAGGTGTGAAAATTCACAAGGATCCTCCTCGGTTTTGATCTTTGAGAATTTCGTCTGAAAGGTTCTCTGTGTACCCGTTGGATATCACTAGCTATTTCTTCTTCAGATAGCCCCAACTTTAAAGAAAGAGCTAGCAAAGGGACAATGAAACCTTTGACGTCAGAGCCCTCAATTCCCTCGGGAATATTCAAAATCTGGATGTTGTTACGCCTGGCATGGTTTTCCAAAGTCTCCATCCTCTCAGCAATTGAAATGTCTTTCTTCTTGAGATTCGCTATCTCGTCCCTCGCATTATCTATATGCAAGGATAGCCCGCCAACCGCTTCTTCTAACGCATTAGTTCTCGCAGTGAGCCCATCAACTTTACTACCCAGAGCCTCGCAATAGCTTTTGATCTCTCTCTGAATCACAGCTGATTCTACAAAACCACGTTTAATGTCAGCTGAGAGAGACCGAAACATTTGCTCTAGAGAGGGAACTGGTAAAAGAGGTAGTAGGGACGATGCTAGGTTGGCTGGGGTCTCTTGATATAACCCGGCTCCCAATGCGTGCGAAGTCTGTTGGAGGCTGCCGCTCAATATCACTTCTTGCCCCCCCTGAGACGGGCTCTGCGCCTGAGCCTGTGGAACTGTTTGAACCTGGCGCTGGGGCTGACCATCGCCCTCTACCCCCTGAGGTACTTGAACCACGCCGTCTGACCCCCCGTACTCCGACAATGAGGCGGAGACGGGAACTGAAGCGGGGCTGATATTACCAGACGTGGTAACAAGCAGTGGTAAGGGTTCTCCCAACCCGATTGAATCAACAGACGGAGTCTGCACCACAGAGGCAAAAGTCCTCGTAAGCTCAGAGGTAAGCGCAGGGGCGAGCACAGGGACGCAATGCGGAGGATCAGGGTAAGAGGTATGGGCAGAGTCCTCCATTATAGCCTGAGGAGGGGGAGATTGCAAAGGATTTGAGGAAGAGTTTGGAATAGAAATTGACTGGTTATTGTAAGGTGGAGGACAGAGATCGGAGACTGAAACAGAAGTGGGCTCTGGTGATGGAACCAAAGAATGGTCTTGATTACACTCATGGATGCCCTCAGCACTAGGCGGAAGGGGGGTGCCTAGTTGTGCAGTAGGGCTTTTCCCAATATTAAGGAGTTGGGGGACAGCTTTGAAATAAGAGCGCAAAGAGGGTGTTATCTTGGAGTTTGAATCTAAGACAGACTTTACTGACCTTACAACCCTGTTAGCCTTGTCAGCTTGCTTAGCCTTCACCTCATTAGCTAGAAAGGATGAAGCTTTTATTGCAGATTGTGACCTTTGTGGCAAACTTGTTGTGGACTGATGAGACTTTGGGGTCTTTTGTATCTTCACCCCCCTACTAACAGCTTTACTATCATAGGGCGGGTGACCCTTTACACCCTTGTCTTCCCTGCCTGCCTTGTCTCGGTCCGTGGAGGTGCACGCTCTAAGATAGGAAGGTAGGGCACTGTCCCCGGCTCCGAGACTGCTTTCTGGGAACCCCGAGGCCCCAGGCTGACTCCCCCGCACTCCGCCTAGCTCCTCTGCCCCAGGGAAATTATTCAGACCTCCCCCCAACTCCTTCCCCTTCACCTGGAGTCTCTGCTTCTCTGATGCTGATTTCGATCTCGTTGTAACTCGTAATGCTTCCTTCGAGTTGGCCACACCATCAGCCGCCGCCGCCGCTGCTGTAAGCCCTACGGGAGCCGCCACCTCCACGCTGTACAGCGTCGACCCAGCACTAGAGCTGGCAGGAAGGACTGGCAGCCACTGACTTCGCCTTCCCCGCCGCAGCTCCAGCGCCGCTTTACTCCAGCGCGGCACTCCAGGCGAAAGGCTCTGCCTCTGTTGGCTCGAGAACGCCGGCTCCGGTTCTTCGGCGCCTTCAAGCAGAACACACATGGAGGGGGAAGAGAGAACGCGACTGGGAGAGAAAGGAATCAGGAAGGCTAAAACTTTAAACTATAACTTCCAAGGTCTTGCGGTATAGCCTCCTGCACTGTTAACACGAAGGAACCATTAGGAAACGCAACTGCTACACTCCTCGCTCCGGAGGTCAGGGGCGGAGTACCGCGGCAGCCTACTGCCGCCATGTTCCGCAAAAATGTATTGTTGAATATTAATACTTTTTTTCCTTTTTTTCAGATCTAGAAAGAAAATTTAGGAAATTGAATCCATTTTTCTTGCAATTATAAAAAAACATTAATTTCTAATTAAGTTATTTTGTTGGTCAGGTAAGTTTCAAATATCTGTATTTCTCACCCCTTCACTTTCATGCTCCCTTTACTTCACTTCTCCTCACTCTGCTTTTCTCATTCCCCTTCCCTCTCTCTTCTTCTTTTACTGCTCTTTCGTAACTCCTTCACTCCTTCTCTACTACTCCCCTAGGTTTACTGCCTCCATCACTATTTTTTCAACCATGTTTCTCTCCCTGTCTCTATATGTCTCAGTCATTCTAACTGCCTTACTCCTTCTCAGTTCCTTGCTCTCTGTCTCTGTTTCTGTCTCTCTCCCTTTGTCTGTCTTAGCCTTAATTTCCTTAACATCTCTGGGGCAGATTTATAAGCCCCCTGCGCCATCACTACGTGACTTTTCATGACGTCCTGGTGGCGCAGTGGGCTCCTCCATATTTACAAGGAGAGGAAAAGCCACTCAGTGTGACTTTTCCTCTCCTCGTAAATAGGCCACTTCACACGCAGCACTGTGCGTTGAAGAGGAGTTCCATGGGTGTCGTTGTTGGTATTCAAACGCAACACCCATAGAACTAGACACATCTCCAGATTTACGAGAAATCGTAACTCTGGAGATGCGTGTGAATGCTACGCCACCCTAGAGGTGGTGTGGCGAGGCACAACGAGGAGAAATGTTTTTATTTCTCCTCGTTTTTACTTCTTTTAGTGCATGCTCCATTCTACAGCATGCATTGAAAGAGGAAAAAGCCTCTTGTGATTGTTTTTGTGCAGGAAGGTGTCCCTTCCTGCACAAGAACAATCTCCCCACCACGCAGGCATCCTTGCACCATGGTGCAAGGGAGCCTGCGCCGGCGCATGGCTGCAGTTTGTGCGCCTGCGCAGGGGAAGCATAGAGATGAGACAAAAAAATCGTAAACAAAATAGAATTAAAAATCAAGTTTAAGTGTTTGGATGTTGGTTGGCTCTAAAAAGAGCCATTGTGTTAATTGAGTGTTTTTTGGTACCTATAAGTAAGTATCGATGCAGAGTCTAAAGTTCAAGAGGAAGACTCTGTTCACTTCATCTGTGAAATGTACACCGTCTACTCGATCAATGCCTTGCCAATCCCCTCACTATTTCTTCTTATTTCGTGGGACAAGGAGCAGAACAGGTATCAATTTTAGTTGAAAATGGCAGAAGAGCACTCTACTTCAGGGAGTGAGGAGGAAATCTGGATGCACTCAGAATCATTGGTTCATAGTAGTTTCTCTTCCAGAATCTTCAAACACCACAGCTACTCCCCTCACTATTTCTTCTTATTTCCTGGGACAAGGAGCTGAACAGCTATCAATTTTACTTGAAAATGGCAGAACAGCAGTCTACTTCAGGGAGTGAGGAGGAGACCTGGATGCACTCAGAAGGTGTCTTTCCGTAGAATGGCAATATGATATGAAAGATAGTTGTAAAATGGAGGCTTATATATATTTTTTTAAATAAAAAGAACTAATTGGCAGTTTAAGACCATTTTACACTAAAAACTAGGCTGTATGTTTACATTTTTGAAAGCATGTTTTGTATTGGTTCAGAAAAATGTGTTCCCACAGAACATTACTTTGGATTTGCTGTTAGGTTTGAAAAGTCAAGCACTCTTGCTCTTTGGATTACAAACATGTCCTGAACTTCTGACGTCTCTGCTCACACCAGTGTTCCATGATCTGTTGCTATGCTAGCAGGCAGAAGTCATGTTGGGGGTAGGAATCATTTGGAAAGGGTTGAAATTTGCAACCAATAGAAATGTGTGTTTCCATTTAAAAGAAAGGGGGAGAACGTGAAAAGGGGGCAGGGTACAGAGTTCCTGACCCCCTAGCCTTTGTCAGGGGGTGCCTGAAGGATCCCGAAGGGTGAAAAAAATGTTTTTTTTTTTCAAAAAATCGCGAGGTGCGCGCACGGTGCGCTCACGGCGGAAAAAAATCATTAAAAAAATAGAATTAAAAATCAAGTGTAAGTGTTTGGATGTTAGGTGGCTCTAAAAAGAGCCGTTGTGTTAATTGAGGAACAGAGGAACAAAAAAATGTAAAAAATTATGGGGTGCCGCATGTGTGCTGCTGTATCTTGCTCTCTATTAGGGGAATGCTGGTGTCACTATAAGAGAGAAGAGCATTGCACGCATTGCACCGTATATGCACCCTCTTGAACAGAGGGTGAATATCCAGAGGAACAGAAGCAGGTGAAGCTGCCGCCGCAGATGAACTGCTTGGCTGAGCTGCCGATGATGTGCTCGGCTGAGCTGATGCGGATGTGCTCGGCTGAGCTGCTGGAGGGTTGTCTCTAGCAGCTCGAGCAAAAGCCACAGGATGTACTCCTTTAACGTGCCTGATCATAGTGAAAATACTAAAAGAGTATTTCTTTTTAGGATCTCCTCTTGATAAGACAACACTGCAAATAGTGCAGGTGACTTTTGGAGAATTCACCTTCTTCTGCTCCTCTGGAAATGTAAAAAATTGCCATATAAAAGAGTCTTTCTGTTTCCTCTGTCTCTGTGCCACAAGGGTCTCCTGCTCACTCCCAGAAGATGACTGCTGCTCTGCCATTCTCAAGTACTAAAGTACTGGAAAATCTGCTCAGCTCCTTCTCCCAGGGAATCAGAAGAAATAATGAGGGGAGTGGGTGTGGTGTTGGAAGTTTCTGTAACTGAAACTACTATAAACCAATGAAATGTGTTGTTTCTTAATCACATGACCTGAAACTACTATAAACCAATGAAAAGTGTTGTTTCTTAATCACATGACTTGCCGTGCGCGCACGGTGTGTGCACGGTGCGCGCACGGAGCATGCGCGTATGGAGCACACGCGCATGCGCGTACGGAGCACGCGCGCTCGTAGCACGCACGTCATACGCATGCGCACATGGAGCATGTACGCATGCGCACACGGAAAACGAACCGTGCGCGCACCGTCCACGCACGGTCAAAAACCGTTAAAAAAAATTAAAGTGTTTATAAGTTTATAGAAGATATTAACTATGCTGTTCAACTTTTTCCAAATTTAAAAAAAAAAGAGCTGAGCCATTCCATATTATATGATACAGTCAATCTATAACTATATACATAGGTAGCTTATTGTAAAATAAATATTTAAAAATAATAATAATACATTCATAAATTAGCATTTAAAAAACCTTGCAAATTCACTTAAAAAACCATAGGTTTCACACACGTTATAGTTAGGAATTAGCATTTAAAAAACCTTTGAAATTCACTGAAAAAACCATAGGTTTCACACACGTTATAGTTAGGAATTAGCATTTAAAAAACCTTGCAAATTCACTGAAAAAACCATAGGTTTCACACACGTTATAGTTAGCTGGACATTTCACTCGTAAAAAACCATTGAAATTCCCCCATTATAGTTAGTTCAGCTAACAATAACTCGCGCGCCCGCAATCCACTGCTGATGACGTCACATATTACATCACTCATGACATGGTCAGTGACATCACTCATGACATCAATGATGACATCTCAAATGACATTCAGTGAATTTGCAAGGTTTTTTAAATGCTAATTCCTAACTATAACGTGTGTGTAACCTATGGTTTTTTCAGTGAATATATAAATGTATAATATATATATTTATATATATGTATACACACATATATATAATATATACATATATATATATATATATATATATATATATATATATATATATATATTCACTTCATAAAAGAAAGATTACAGGGATGTTGTAGTTAGACACAGACTTGACTGGTACAAAACCAGTGGAATTCGGCAGTTATAGTTACCTGAACTAACTATAAATTACCAGACATCCAAGAGATGGACACGCCCACTGGCGTGTCCATCTCTTGGATGGACACGCCATCCAAGAGATCCTATTTAAGAGAAATGTTCTCTTAAATAGGAACATTTCCCGTCTTGCAGCCTTGTTCAACAAAGCCTAAGAAGAAGGGCAGGAGCCCTAAACGTGTTGGCTGTTAGGTGCATAAAATCACTTTGCATCAAAGTTTTTCCGTTTGCAGTTTCCATTATAATGATGGCAGAAACTCACCTGTGTGGGCGTCCATTGTATATATATATTTTTTTTATTCACTGAAAAAAACAAAAGGTGCCGTGATTCTTGTTGCACATGGAAAGTTTAGGGGTGATCCGTCAAGAAGAAGCAGAGAAAAAGGAGACTAGAAAAATACGTTTTCCCATGTTAATTCTCATTGGACTTGTCAACAGCCTACAGCCTGGACCGCTTGACAGAATTACACCAAGTTTGGCAGAAAGGTAGATTTGGTTACGTAGCTTCTACTTTTTCTTACTTGTTGTAAATCTGTTCAGTAGCTGTTGAGAAATTTTAAAGAATAAAGATAGTGATATCTATGATGCTGTTATTTCGCGTTGAGTTCACAATTAATCGTGAAAGCATGCACCAACAGGTTATTGTGATTTGGCTGGCTGCATCCTGCGCATAAAGTTGTGGCCGCCATGAAGCGTACACATTCACCGTGGCTGAAATAAAAACAAAATTGTCTATAAAGGTTTAGAGTAGAGGTAACCTGACCCTATGTTTGATATATAGTGGTCTTTGGTGGACCCCTGATAACAATTAAATATCAAAAAAGGATTTTTAAAATGACGTGCAATATTCGTGAATACATTGTGACCGGTATCGTGGCCCCCCATGTAATGTTGCAACAAATTTGTGAATGTCGGTGATAAATGAAAAAATATATATATTTTATATGTACACTCACAGACTCATTCACTGACTCACCGACTATCGAATAATGATAATCTTTAATTATAAGACTTGTCCGAAATACTAGATATTCGAATGGATTGTAATTGTACTCGTGGTTTATCTTTGCCTTCTAAATTTGTACCCCAAGGGAACCAATTTGCAGCAATTGATTTGTTTGTTAAAAAGACAAGGGAGGAGTTGCATAAGATTGAGGATCAAAACTGTGTTCATAAAACACATTGCAACAGGCATGCTAATATTTCTTCTGAGGAAAGCCCTTGGAAGTGATTGAACAATAGTAATAAGGGAAGTGGATAAAGGAGGCAATATTGTTGTGATGCATAGGTCTGATTATAGTAACAAAATCAAAAGTCAACTGGGTGACACAAACTGCTACAGGAAATTGGCAGGCAGCCCTACTTGGGAAGCCGGGAGGCTTGTTGTGGACCAAATCTTCTCTTGGAAAGAGATGGGTTTGTTGGATGAAAAATAATTTAAATACTTACCTAATAAGAGTCCAAGACTTCCCTTTGTCTATACGCTTCAGAAAATGCATAAACCCAGAGAAATTCCCCAGGTAGACCTATCGGCTCCAGCATTGGTGGTCTGACTGAAATTCTTTCAGAATTTGTAGACATACTCTTAAAACCAGTGGTGGTGAACTTGCCTTCTTACATCCGAGACACCATGGATGTGTTGAACAAACTGCAGGTGATAGTATGGGATGAGAGCATGAGTTTTGTTACACTTGATGTAGTAGGACTATACACTTGCATAGTGTATGATCAAGGACAGCTATCTCTGCAACATTGTTTAAGGAATAGGATTGCTGGTCATTTGGAACACTCCCAAAGGATTCTAGAAATGAATGTCTTGATTCTTAAGAATATTTTTTTTCTCTTTGAGGGGTAGTGGTACCACCAGATAAGAGGGACTGCCATGGGGTCATGGTTTTCACCCTCTTATGCCAACATGTTCATGGGGTGGTTTGAGCGGGAGCATGCTTGGTCCTCGAATGCAGGAAAATGGAAGGAGTTAATCCTTTTCTGGGGACATTTTATAGATAACATCTTGGTCATCTGGAAAGGAACCAAGGAGGATCTTAAAAATATGTGAGTTATTAAAATAACAACAGTCATAATGTGTACTTCAAAGTTTGTCATGACATGGAGAAGATAGATTCTTTGGAGGTACAGTTATATGCAGCCAACTATTGGATTCAGGGCAGTCTATTTCAGAAGGAAACCACAACAAATAGCATTTTAAGAGAAGATAATGCCCACCCCTCAGCAGTAATTGAATGTATCCCTTATGGGGAATGGTAAGAACTCACAGGAATTGCATCACAGATAAGGATTATACTATCTGTTTGCGAGACCTGAAAATCAGATTGTGCAATCAAGGTTATCCTGAACATATTTTGAACCAAGCAGAGAATTGAGTTAACAGGATAAAAAGGCAGGACAAGTTGGCACCCAAACTAAGGAAACAGTCTCAGGAGAGGCTAGCCTTTGTATCTACTTATAGAAGTGACCACAGTAAGGTCTTCACGGCTTTAAGCAACAATTGGGATCTTCTGAAAGGTGTTCCTGGTTTACTGACTCCATTTAGAGCAAACCTTTGGTGACATATGGGAAATGCCCTACGATTGGTAGCAGAATCACCAGGAATTATCTGGAACCAGTTAGAGATTCAGTTTCTAACTTGTTGCCTGCTCAATCGAAGGCATTCTACACATGTGATTCATGTAGTATCTGTGAGCTCGGGCTCAATAGATTAAAGGAGTTTAAGTATAATATGGGCAAAGTGTATGGCATAAGTTAATTTATCAACTGTTACAGTTGTTTCGGAATATATATCATTGTATGCAACTGTGGAAATGTGTACATTGGGATCAAGAAAAGAACATTGAAAATGAGAATTCAAGTACATCATAGATTCATTGCAAATGATGATGCAAAATCTCCTATCCTGCAACACAGGAGAGTCTGTCACTCAGATAACTTCAGGTTCGAATACCAATGGGATTTAAAAAATTGACCTGGGCAGGAGAGGTGGTAACATTTAACTAACGTTAAGACAGGAGGAGGCTACGTAGATAAGTTGACTGAGGACAGTGCAATTTGGCATCAATACAGAGAGAATGAGTTGCATTACTTCCTATAACATTTTCATTTTGCCTTTGGCTGGAGGTTTCACAAGTGGGTGGACCATCCCAGTAAGATGAGAGGTGAAAGTCTGGGAAAAGAGGTTATCTGGTTAGCAGTATATAGTTGAAGACGTTGTCGGCATATGTCACGGAGAATGGATATGCATTTGCTTTCGGTCTAGGGACCTACAGTTTAATGGAAGGTTGGTGTTCTACACCAGCAGTTCAAGTGATGTGGAATTATTTAAAAGAGTTGGCAGAAGGAAATAATCTTTCTGGAAGAGTTGGTTTGGAGCGGAATATTTTATATTCTTGATGAGGGCATCTCAGCATTTGATTTGGAGTGTTGCTAGTTCTTTGTGTAATACAGGGTGTCCTCTGGTCCAGCAGACCTGTGATTGCCTGAAAGAAGAGTTTTTTAGAGCTGAGATGTTTGAACTACTACTTAATTAACATTGCGGCAGAGGGTTACGTGAGCTACAATGGTCTGATAATAGTTTCTGACCAAGTGACAGGATATTCTACAGAGTGTTCATCTTTAAAGTGACTTAAAGACACACATGATTGCTTCTGTCAAATTTGCATTTTTTTAATAAAATTGGATTCAATGCAACTAGTAAGACTCCTGAATAACTTTTATTTGTCACATCATGACTACTTGATCTATTGCTGGAGAACAGTTTAAACATCTGTGGATTGTATAGCATATAATCCTGTTTAGAATTGAATGCTACTTTTCATTTGTTATTTCTTGACCTTGTGTTTGGGCGGCCTCTTGGCAATGGGGTAACAAAAGTAGAGCACTGGAGGAAACAGAATTTGTATTATTTACAGACCAGTGTGCCGTTTGCTATTTACAAGGATATACTAGTCCCCTGATAGATCTGGTAGATTTAAATCAGACACCGTTTTAGAAGAATACCACTGTACCTTTGGTATTATAATAGTTTTTTCTTTTTTATCAGATTTTTTAAACGTATGAGAAACTTTTAGTGGTCTCCTTTACTCTTTTTACTTTTTATATTGTATGAATTGTATTTTAGACTTTTAATGATATACATGTTTTGTATTTGTATGCTTTAATGGTTCCTGGTGAACCAAATAAAACGTATTTCATGGCTGTATGGGTGCATCAGTAGCTGTGTGAGTGACTGCACTAGATCGGATCATTACCTCCTCATTATGTGAGAAGACCCTGTACAGGGGTACACAAAAAAATATGGCTGTGGCACAACATGTATGTTGTTGACTCATCTGAAAACATACCATAACAAGCACTTGATCAGAGGCCAGAAAGAGCACACTGAAGAAGATACATCAACTTCAGGTGCTACACTGATTATGCTAGGGGAGCCTATTCCTGCAGAAGTTGAACAGCATCCCCGAGAGAAGTCTCGGGAGCTCCGAAGAATAGGCACATTTTGTTTGGACTGTAAAAAAGTGCTAACTGTGGGGTGGGGGAACAATCAGATGCTGCAGTTCTAGAGGCAACTAAGAACTACAAGTGTTATTTTAATCTGTTAAACTGCACTTGTGAACCAGTTTTAAGATTTTTTGTTCATATTTTTTCCAGTTTCAATTTTATTACTACAATTTTTTTTTAAATGAAAATGTTAAAAAGTAAAAAAAAGTAAAAAAGCAAATGAAAAACAAAGATTCTCATTAGAACCACCGTATCTTTGATTTAAAAAAAGATAAACTGTATGTGTATGTATACGAAAGAGCATGAGTGTGTGAGTTTCTCTTATAGTGAGTGGGTGAATGAGTGATTAAGTGAATGTGTAAGTGTTTAAGTGAGTACATGTGTGGGTGTAACACTGGGTGTATGGGCCAGTGAGCAGTTGTGTGAGTGACTGTATAACATAACATGTTTTTTTTCTAAAGCGCACATTTATCCAAAGGTATCTTGGCACTGAATAGCAGATGTTTATTGTTATCCAACTAAATGGTACTTATTTTATTCTGAAGGATTAAAGGCTGATTGAACCTGCCGGGAATTGAATCTGTGACCATGACATCGAACATAGGCCCCTACTGTGGATGCATTTATTATCCACTAAGCCACCAGATCCAGATTACCTATAGGTAATTAACTGGGTGTATGAGTTGCTGTTATGAGTGAGTCAGTGGGTGTGGGAGTGGCTACATAAATGAGTGAATGGTTGTATGATTGGCTATATGGCTATGTGACACGTTGTGTGGTTGAGTAAGTGTGTATGTCAATAGCTTCGTAGGTGGGTCTCTGGGTGTGTAAATGGCTGTATAGGTTAGTGAGTGGTTGTATTACTAGCTGTGAGTAGATTTGTTGTTATCTGTATGGCTGAGTGGTTGGTTCTGTCATTAACTATATAAGTGAGTGAGTAGGTGTGTCAAAGGCTGTATGGGTCTGTGAGTTAGTGTCTGAGTGCCTGTATGGGTAAGTTAGTGGGTGTGTCAGTGACTTTGGGTGAGTTAGTGTCTGTATGAGTGCATAAGTGGGTGTTGGTAGCTATACCGGTAAGTGGGTATTTTATTAGCTGTATCCGAGTGACTGGGTGTGTGAGTAAGTGTGTGGTTGAGGGAGTTCATGTGTTAATGGCTGTATGGGTGAGTGAGTGGGTGTCTTAGTGTCCATATGGCTGAGTGAGTGGGTCTGTCATTAACTATATGGGTGAGTAGGTGGGTGTATCAGTGGCTGTATAGGTCTGTAAGTAGGTATGTGAATTCCTGAGTTACTGCTTGTATATGTGAGTGAATGGATGTGTGTGTATCTGTTAGATCTGGGGGTCTCTAGTTGGCAGGGTATGTACCACTGTCCAAGTAGGGACCCTTGCTTCTAGTCAGGGAAAGGGGGATACACTGTTAAGAATAAGATAACCCCTGCTCACCCTCTATGTAGCTTGGCCTGAGCAGTCTAGGCTATCAAAGGCAATGTGTAAAGTATTTGTACCAACACTCACAGTAACACAGTGAAAACACCAAAGATTTACTCTACACCAGATTTAGAAAAATAAGGTATCTTTACTAAAAACTTCACAAGACCAAATACTACAGAAAAAACAACATGCAATTAAAAAGTAGGCCTGGGCGAAGCACTACGCTACGCTCGCGTAGTTTGCGAAGTTCGCGCTACTTCACGCTACGCGAACTGCACGTAGCACAGTGCGAACACGCGTAGCGTAGTGTTGCGTAGTGCTGCGGTCATTTTTTGCTTGCTCGCGGTCCTCAACGTCAAGTTGGCGACCGCGAGCAAGCAAAATGACATCCTGGCGAGACTTTTTCCTTGTTCGCGATCGCGAGCATGGAAAATAAACCTCCCGGCGAGATTCCCAACGCGAGAAGGTCAGGTTTCTCATTGCGAGGGGTCGCGTATGCTCGCGACCGCTCGCGATGAGAAACTACCAGTTCGCGTTGAGAAAGCTGCAGCTCGAGTAAAAATCTACTCGAGCAGCAGAAAACTACAGCTCGCACTGTGCAAGATGCCATTTTCAATGATTGCACAGTGCCGGTTGCTTGTCCGCACTGTGCAATCATTGAAAACAACATCTTGCACAGTGCGAACTTGTTACTTCGCAGTTCGCGAAGTGCTACGCGTAGCTCGCGTAGTGCGAACTTCACTTTGCGTAGCTTCGCGAAGTGCTACTTCGCGAACTACGCCCACCCTTATTAAAAAGGCTACTTTAAAGATAGTTCAAGAGTTTGTAGAAAGTACTCCAGGATGTAAAAATCAGTGTCCTGCACAATGCGACTCTCAATGCACAAAATGCGACACTCTCGTGCCCAACAGTACCTGTAGTTGCGCTAAGGTTCCCAAAAGCTATAACAATGAAGATGGCAAAGGTGATGCGATACTCCTGAGACCTTGGGGAGGCTTTGTAGCTGCCCTGCTTCACGCAGCAGAGGTGGATGCGCCGGCTCCGATCTGTAGGGGGAGGATGCGATGACTTTGGCTTTCGTTGCGTAGGTTTCTTAGGGGAAAGCTTCATGCACAGGTACGATGCGACGCTCTTCGATTGGGCGCGATGCGCAGCGTGGCATTGACTTCTGGCGCCGCAACCCTCGAATCGCCACGGGACGGGACACCGCGTCGATGCACGCAGCGACTGGATACTTTCACGCACCGGCAGTAGTACGGCCCGCAAACTGGTTCTGCGACGACCTTCGCAGTGTCAGGAATGTTCACGCACCGGGACGATGCTCGACACACTCGGCGATGCGGGGACTCCGGGTGCTGCGATGACGCCGCAATGAAATTCTTCTCGCACTCTTGATCTTGCGACTCGCAACCGGATGATGCGACCCTCAAACGGATGATGCGATGGGTACCAGTTACTCTTGTTCACGCTTTCTGCATTCCAGCTCCCAAACACAGCAAAACGACCTCCTGAGGCCCCAAGACTAGGCAAGCACTCCAAGGCAGGTCAGAACTCCCTCAGCAGAGTTCCAGGGGAGCTGGTGGGGAAGTATTTTTGTTCCTGGGACTTCTTAACAGGGAGCAAGCTCTCCTCAGGCTCTTGGAGATCAGAATTTAAAGAAGGGGACACAGCAGAGTCCTTCCCCTCTCCTTGGCAGCAAAGCAAAACAGCAAGCAGGCAGTCTTCTCCCCTTCAGTTCCTTCCAGCTTTTTCCTTGGCAGAGGTTTCTTCTTAGTTCCACAGTGATCTAAAATTTAGGTGTCTGGGGTCCTCTTCTTGTACCCCTCCAAGTCTTTGTCTCTCTTTGTTTCAGTGGGGGGATTCCCCTGCTCAAATCGGTTCCTGGGTGTGCTCTGCCCTGGAACACCTGGTTCCTTTCAGAGTGAGGGGCAGGGTCGTTGGACGCTCCACAGGAGGTGGAGCCTTCTTTGTGCTTTCAGAGGCAGAGTCCTCAGCCTGGCCTGCAGGGGGTGGAGCCGGCATTGTGCTGGCAGAGGTAGCCCTATTCAAACCCAGGGGCTACTCCTCCCACCCATCTAGAGCAGATCTCCCTATTCACCCTGCTGCTGACTCATCCAGACTCCTGGAGCCACCTAGCCCATCACATGACACCAATCAGCCAATCTGCACACAGGCACACAGGAAGGTTAAACGGGAGAATAGCTACTTTCTAAAAAGTGCTATTCTCACACAGTGAATTTAAAAACCATCTTTCTAAAAAGATGTATAATTAAATTCTGAACACAAAGATACCAAACTTGGATTTTCCATCTTGCCTTTAGGGGAAGATAGGCATGTAAACAGCCTCCCCCATTCTGTCCTATGGGCAAAATAGCCTCTCAGCAGTGAAAAATGACAATGGCTGTAATTCACTACCAGGGCATGTTACACACCTAGGTACATGCCCTACCTTTCAGATACACTGCACCCACCCCAGGGGGGTACCTAGGGCCACCATAGGAATGCCTTACATGTACAGAAAGGGAAGGATAAGGCCTGGTCAGTGGTTGCACTGGCCAGGTCGACATGGCAGTCCTGTACTGCACATAGTCACTGCAAGCAGGCCTAAGACATCATTTTAGCGCTACTCCTGTGGGTGGCACAACCAGTGCTGCAGCCCACTAGTAGCATTTGTACTACCAGCCCTAGCACTCTCAGTGCACTTTACTAGGGCCTTGCAGGTAGAACAAATATGCCAAACAAGTATAGCCAATTACATCACAATTTCCCTAGGGAGCACTTGCACGTTGACACTGATTAGCAGTGGCAAAGTGCCCAAAGCATCTATACCAGTAAAAACGACATCCAGCATAGCATCAAAAATACAGGAGGTAGAGGCAAAAAGTCAGGGGTAACCACGCCAAAAGATGCCAGGTCTAACAGTATCAGTATGGGTAAGTGAGTACATGTGGTAGTATATGTATTGGTAAATGACTTGGTGTGTTATTGAGTGTGTCGGTGAGTGAATGGGTGTGTGAATGGCTGAATGGGTGGGTGACTGTATTTATTAGTGGCTCTATCAGTGTGTATCAGGAGGTCTCAGAGGCTCTATAACACTGTACCACAGAGTATACCTTGACAATGTGAGTTTGTAGAACTATACAGAATGAGGCAATTAGGAAATCATTATACTCCAATAGATGGTGTCATTCACCTGTTTAAAAACATAAAGAACATAAATACAAGTTAGTATTACTTTTTGCAAAATTCCATGACAAACTTTTTGTTTCTGCACTAGACATTTCTTATGCTGTAATAGTATTTCACATGATAGTAAATCATTTCCTTTTCCCTTTTTTACTGCTCTCTTCTTTTTTACTTGTATACCATAATCAATGTAGTGTATAAAGTTTCATCCTTGAAAAGTGGGGAAAAAACAATCATAAAGATTGTGCAAAAACAACCTTTTCGTATTTGAGCACCTGCTTTTTTTCTATTCTAAATTACATTTTGCGGCCTGTTTTATCATTTGTCAAACAAATTACATCGAGTGGCAGTGAAGGTCAATTATCACACCCTGTTTAACACAGTTCTTTGCAGGAGCAACCCCAAGCAAAGCGGCAATCAATTGCATGGAGGTTTTTCACCATCTCCTCCAGGCAAAAGAAAGGGGGTGGGAAAGCTTGTGAAGTGAACTTTATGTGACAAGACCCTCTCCAAGGCTATGCCTTGGAAATATTCATGTGGTACAATGAGTTGCAGTGAAATGCCCACAGCAACACCCATTGCACATTCCTTTCAAACAGATAGCTGAGTGAAAGGGTACGATACATACCAAGCAGCGTTCAGCCACAAAAGTGGCCTAACACCACTTTGTAAATATGGTGCAGGGCATTGCGGCACCAGAATATCAGTAAAAGTGATGTTACGGTGGTGCAATCCTCTTCTAAATATGCCCCTGAATTTTTACTTGCCTCTGTGTCTGTCTTACAGGCAAGGTAAGTAACTTTGCTTTTGTAGAATTTATACACACTGGCTGCATGGGTGAAAGACTGCATATTTAACTATGTCTCAAACTCCACATGTAAGTCAGTGAGACTTTAAAGTGCACTTCTAACTAGCAAATAGTAAAACAGAAGATTCAAGCTCAGCAAGAAGATTTTAATGCCAACTTGACCATACAGTAAGACAACACACACACACTTCACAGTTCCAGGACAACACATGATTAAAGGACTTCTCACACGCCAATTATCAGACCCAGGCAGACACTCACATGCTCACTCCCACACCCATAGAGACACTTGCACAGGTTCAGAAACCCACAGAAACACTCAAACGCCCACTCACTGATTTATCTATACACATACCTTTAAATATTAATCTTTTTAAAACTACACTGTAATTCACATACCTGTAAATTGAGTTGGTTGACGAGGTTTTTTTTATGCTCTCAGTTTAACGGTAGGCTCAGTATGAATGTAAAAACCAAGCATTGGCATAGCCGATAGGTCTCGCTTTTGGGACCTTATAAGTATTTAGTCATGCAGCCCTACCAGCTCTAAGGTTGCTTATAAATACCCAGCAAATGGATGAGGCATAGTAAGGGAGGGTAAGGGAGGGTGTTGTACTCAAATCCTTTCCTGCGCTGTTGAATGTTTTTAGTACTGACTAACCTGGTCAAAAACACTGCACACAGGTTCTTGGTGCCACAACCACAGGACCTAAACCTTAGCAGGTTAAGGAGCAAGTTAAAAAAAAATATAGTTTTGAAGAAGTGCCATATTAGTCTCATAACAAAAAATCTTGCACATTTAGCTCCTGGGCTAAGTTTTGGAGGACATACACACTCGCGTATTATTCAATGTTTGAGTCAGCTGGCTGCTAAAAGAAGTGTATTCTCCTTGTGTAGAGTGCACA
This sequence comes from Triturus cristatus, assembly GCF_964204655.1. Classification (NCBI taxonomy): domain Eukaryota; kingdom Metazoa; phylum Chordata; class Amphibia; order Caudata; family Salamandridae; genus Triturus; species Triturus cristatus. Next base: position 650,250,482 of record NC_140581.1, read on the forward strand.
GCTACATAGGTATGTAAACGTGGTGCTTAAGGGGGTCACATGTTAGCCAGGATTACATGTACCACTGTTTTCACTGTTTGCCACCATGCACAGAATTGTACTGCAGCACATCATAATGTATCGCTGCTGCCCATTATGGTATAGACGTGCACTAATTCACCAGTGATTGCATCAATGCAAGCATGACAATGCAACCAGGATATGCACATACTTATGAATCATGCTGCAAGGTAAGATCACCAATGCTGTTTTGGGGTTGTTTTTAGACCCCATCTGATGTAATGTATGGGAGTCAATCAATCAATCAATTAAAACTTTATTCAAAATTTGTAACCATAAAAGTATACAAGAATTAAAAACAAAGTTTTGAGATTAAAAATATTCAAGTAAATCATGAAAAAGTTAATGTATGGGAGTCATTTAAAGATGCATTTCCCAGTAGAACCGAAACATTTCCCTTCATAAACACATTGAGACTAGTATTACGACAAGCCACGTGTTACAGAACTCACAATACCAATGAGACAGCAGAAAAGAAAAACATTTAACACAATGCAGCAAAAATTACAAGGCTAGTGAGAAATCAACAAGATAGCAGCACTGCCAAATACAGAAATCACTCCCAGCTGAAAAACAGACAAGATAGTGCTTCCATACACAAAATACAGAAATTAAGAGCCACAAGAACGTCACTGGATAGCAGTACCATCAGCCAAGTCCAACAGAAATCGTGTGATCTGGAAGATGGCAGGATAACAAAACTTATAACCAATGCGCTACAGAAAGCAAAAGTGATGAGAACTCAAGAAGAAAGCAGCAATTAAATACAGAAAAAAATTAACCTTCCAGGTTATCATACGTTATCTATACTACATCTCATGCAGAAGAGAGCATTACTAACAACCAGGGCTACGGACATGAGATAATCGCTGCCTGCCTAAAAGTGCAAAAAAATCACAAGATAGCAAATCTACCACTTAATGTGCAAGAATAACATGAAATTAGTGCCCGCCAAAGTTTTACTGAAACCATAATAAATGCGAGACTGCTGTATAATAATACTGACAAATACAGTGTTACAGAAACTGCAAAAACTTGAAAGGATAATTGCATTGCCTAACAAAGTTATTGATATCGCCGTTGCAGCAGATCTGTCAACCAATCAAAAGGAATTTGAGAAATGCACGAAAAACTGAACAGCAATAATCACAACCAAGAGTTACAGACTTGTGAGACCTGATAAAACCAGACAATACAGGTTTGCTGCCAACCTAAAACTAAATCACATGATATGTCCGAGGACGAAAGGAAAGTTACACAGCCACCTACTATGGAAATCAGAAATCTTGAGCGCTGAAAAAGAATTTCATGACAGTAGTAGTACTTACCAAATACAGACATTACAACAATTTCTACTGGAACGGTCTGCAATCAAGTTTGCGACTCTGGTCAAAGCATGGGCACCAAGGAGAGCATCCTTGTTGCAGTGGTGGCCCAAAGTTATACATTTATAAGCAGACAGATGCCCAAAATTAACAAACATTGGCATAGAAAAGCGAAAGCATTGGCTGCGCGGCAGTAAAAGTAACGCTGCGCGGCCGTAAAAGAGAAAGTGATCACGATCACTCTGAAAGCGAAAGTGATCGTGATGGCGATGACGCGCTAAAGCACTAGTTTTCAAAGTGCTGCTGAAGGCTAGTGGTTCACGCGTGCACGCTCGCGTGAACGCAAGAGCTAGGCCAGCCAGCAGTACTTTGAAAACTCACCTCCAAAATGTCTCTCCGAGCCAGCGCATGCGCTGGGCTCAGCGAGACCTAATAATGGCCTGATACACACACATTTATTTCTTCACTAAAAAAAAGGTTACATTGAAGAGTGGTGTTATAGTTAGATATGTTAATAATAAAATTATCTCACATTAAAAAACTCTAGAAATTCAATGAGGAAGCTAAATGTTAAATTGTCATTATAGTTAGGTGCTGAATTAAGGCAAAAACTAACATTTACAAACCATAAGATTACTAAAAATATTTTTTATTTTATATTCTTTATTATTCAAGTAGAAAAGCCATTTCAATGATCATATTGTGTTCCCATGTCAGAATAACAAATGAACAATACAGATAATCATATAAAAAGAAAGAAAAGACAAGGTGTACACAATCTTAGTTGTTATCAGAGCTTAACAAAGTTGTGACTCAAATATGATATCGACCAATATCAAAGACTAAATACATGTCGCCCTAAACAGACACCCTTTATAGCAGAAACTCACTCTTCCAGATCTCTCATAAACATTTTAAGGACCTATTTCCTACAGCATACAAAGTTTCATAATACTTCAACCGTTTGATTTAATTCACTCATTGTCTACAGTTGGGCATCGCCGTAGTTTTTCACTTTTGTAACATCCTTGCAGCGAGCTATGCGAAAAAGAAATTTCTGGTTGCTGAACAGTGATGTCTCTACATTGTAAAAGAATGCCAAATGGGGCCCCATAAGTATCAGGTCATACAGTCAGAAGGGGTTTCGGCTAATGAATGTGAAAACCTGATTCCAAAACTTATAAAAGGTAGAATTGGAATCTTCAGTAAAGCCATAATAGCTTATGAAATTGTCAACCTGCTGCTGTTTCAGCTGTATCAGGACGCACACCCAAATCCATGTTCTCCCTTGGTCTCTTATTGCCTGCTGACCTTCACACTGCAGCTCTTTGGGAATCAAACAAATTGAAGAATGGTCAGAACAAACACGGGAACAATATCTCTTGTGGTGGCAAGACCGCTCAGTAGTATAAACCAACAGATTTGTTAAGTCTGAGCCACATATTAGCGTTGCCGTTTCAAGCCTGACAATGCGTTAGTGATGTGTAATGGCGGGAGCAGAGAAGTAGGTGGAGCAGCGAGCACATCTTTATGTGATAGCATCGGTTGAAATGACCTAACCCATGATGCAAGGAGCATTTGCAAATTGGAGTACTCCACATGAAAAATATCTGGCTACAAGACATTGGGGTTTAACCTTTGAGTCTCATCAAAGCAACTATGATTAGGTGAAGTGCTATTAAGTGATACTACCTTGTTTTGTAATGAACTATGAAGGCTGCAGTTGGAATCGGTATGCCATGATGGCACTTGATCTGAAGAAGGTGGCCTTGCGAGCTGTGAAAAAATTGGGCATTTTGATTCTAGAGCGAGGCTGGTGGCAACATGTCAGGCACTGCATCTTCCAAGATCATCTGTTGTACTATAGAAGCTGAGTGCTATGCTTGTGGCTCCTCCATCATTGATATTAGTAGAATACTGTCTCTCGAGTCTGCTGCTCTACTGTTATCTGAGAACTCAATGTTCTGGTTATTCTGGTCTACCATCAATTGTTGTGATGGGCTTTGCATCCAGTAACGCTGCAAGGTGTTCTTGTCACCCAAGGACTCTTCATTAGATGGCAAAGGTTTTTGACATGAAAATATGGTTAAAGTTGTCAAATTTGGTTATGCTTTAGCTGCTGCAGTCCTTTGATATTTGATCCCTTGATCACCTTCATGGGAAGCCTATTTTTTGCTGGGGCTTTACAGAGAGAGATTGTATTTTTTTGCCAACAAGGCAGATCATCGATACATATGAAGAGATTCCGGATAGAGCACTTGGGGAATCCCAGGATGGCCACAAGCTGCCCCCACTACTAAGAGGCCCATCTCCACCTTAGTAATTGTGCCTGATACACCACTCAAAGATTCTCAACCTCTTGCTCTTGGTCCTGGCTTAGGATCCATTGTAGTGACAAAAATCACAACTGGTGAACCCCGCTTTAACTTGCTACTACCATCTAATCCATGTGAATGACAAAATATGGTCATTGTGCTCATTGAACTCCAGCAGGTGAACTATGGTACTTTAAATACAGAAATGTGTAGGAAGGTGAAGAGGCATGTTAACACTTACTTGCACCATATTCTTTGTGCAGCTTTCAGTTCCCTACCATGCACTACCATACACCCTGCCAACCTGCCGCACATCTTAACCTCGCCATTGCAATGGGTGCATATGCTGGCCTACCCTACTGTGTCTGGGTCTGTCTCAGCATTTCAGCCAGACTCTCCTTGACTTGCCTCCTCCTAGTCCTTCTCCCTAATTTCAATTGCACCACTAGCTCCAGCAGCACAACTGTCTCTCTCCACTCCTTTCGTTCCCATTCTAGAGCAACAGCATACCGCAACATATTGCAAAGCAACAGCATCAGCTAATTTCCTCAGCAAAATGGATATCAGTGACCTGCCCTGCCTACCTGCCGCAGCGAGCCACTCCCAACCCAAAAGCACACATAAGACATGGAGCATGTTGGTAGCTTTATGCAGCTGTGTTATCACAGTTTCTGAAATTCATCAGTAATATCTTACTGAGCTAACTACTGTTTACACCCCCACCACGCACTACTTATAACCACAAATATTACATGACTCATGACATGTTATATCACATCATTCACATCTCTGACATCCCAATTGACGCCAATCTTGACATCAAGGATGACATCAGTAATAAAACCATAGTCAAATACAGCACAGAGATACTGAGTGAAAATGTGTGAGTTGCTAGCATTGAAATAGTGTAGGCACTAAAGACAAGTGTAATTGTGCATTTTAAATGTTGTTTGGTGCACTGTTTACAAATCATTAAAATTTGAGGATGGAAGAAGTATTTCATATTAAAAAAGGCAAAGGTTGAGCGCACCTGAAGTAAGTTGCAGAGGTGTATTTGAAAGAAGGTTGAAGCACAAAGCCAAACCCTGTTCTAAATAATTGGAGACAAAATCCTATGTCCATGGCTGCTGTTGCTGGTACATTACCCACTAGTAAATATGATAAAATCTAGTGGATATGAAGGCACATACCCATGTTTAATAATTGTAATACAGTTGTATAGACAAATTGCACAAGCTGTGCATGATATTTCCAGAACTTCACTAAAGATTTTCAGGCATTTTGCGGTATTACAGATGATTGAATAATGTGAAAATATAGGGGCGCCCCACTATGAAGAAGATTATCTCATATTGATGTTATAAGCATGGCTCTAATGTTGTATGCCGTTTTGCCCATTTCAAGAATGTGTGCAGTGGGTTTGACTAAACTACAGAGCATTGTCAATAGCACCTTACAAAATTGTTGGTCATGTGAAGTCGTTAAGAGGGCAATATTATTGAGGTGAGTAAATAATTGGCCACAGGTGTAACAGGAGAATTACTTTAAGTCCTCCAACCCTGTAGGGCGTTTTCTCATCATTATGTCATTAATAATGTTTTCAATCTAACATGTGATCAAGAGTAATGTGATGTACACGGCCATACACAATGCATGGAAGGGTGCAAATTATGGTTAGCGCAGTAAACTACAATTGGTGAATTTCAGATTTTTTGTTTGTTTTTTAAACCTTAGTTTTTACCTCATCAATTACTAACTTTTTAAACTTTGCTGTTTTAAGTGAATATATGCATACATATACATACACACGCGCACACACACGCTGAAGTTATCTGTGAGCTATTGTGTGCACCTAAATTCATTTTTAGAGACACCATTTTGTGCACTCTACAAATAACTGCCAGTAAATTCCTCCTAAATACGTTTGTGAAATGGAACATGACTCACTAGTTCTATGCATCGATGCTGATGTGATACTTCATTCTTCATCCAAATGAGTCTGTTTTCAAACACTAATTTAAGCCGATCTGTAATGTTCTTCTTTGTCTATGTAATTCACATCGCTGGCATTTAACACAGTTTATTGAAACCAAGTGAAGTGGGAAAAAATGAAGGATTGTTTTCTTACCAACATTAGCTTACTATATGCCAAATACTTGCTTTTTAATTGAAAATCAATAACCTGGAAAGAACAATTACTATTGAATTTAGAAGTTATTATGAGTTATACAGTATGCTTGATTCCAAGACTGCCTGTTTGTTTTGTCTATGTTGTTATAGTACAGAAGTGGCTCTAATGTTAGCTTCTCTGAAGTATGTCTGTGCAAGTGAAATCATGTTTTGAAATTATCTAAGATGGTGGTATAGATGCCAGTTTGATATAAGGCTGTCAAAAGTAGAATCAAAAATAATGTATCAAACATAAAATGTTATTTAAAAAAAGGACATATTTCAATTCAATTCAATTCAAATTCCTATTTCGATCTCATAAACAGCAGCTCATAAAGGATACAACATGATTCAAAAATGAATTCAGAAATAGTTAAAACAAGAGCAAAAAATACATATAAAAAGTTATGTAAAAACACAAACATAATATAACAGCTGGGATCATAAAACCACATCATTAAAACATCATTGATTGACGCAATTACAGTGCACATTTTAAATAGGAGCCTACTGCATTACATGCAATGGGGCCACCTAACTGCTGCAAAATCAGTGCTATTCTACATTTGCTAAACTTGGATTTTGGAAGCATAGCTAATAGAAACCATTTAGTGAGTGGAAGCTACCATTTGCACAAAAAAAAAAAATGCAGCAGGGTCTGGGGAGCTGTCTCATCCCACGGGCATATACATATATCAGAGGGAGCAAGCAAACTGTCCTTGGGGTAAAGACAACAGCCACCTAATAGAACCTAGTCTAAATCGGGTCAATAACATAGGTTCCCATGTACCCAAAATCAACTGTAAATAAGGAGCCATCCCCTGCATAGTATGAAAAACGTTAGTATTCTCTAACGGTGGGTTTCATTGGTACCATATTCTCCCTCTATGCCCTTCTATAGGACAAGACTCACCCTTTGTCCTTGTTGCAGATAATCACTGGATTCTCAAAAATATGTGCACAAGCTAAAGCAGAAGTTTTCTCCCTAATGTATTCAAACCAGTCGATTCCGGACTCATACGAGGAGAGAGAATCACCCCTCACACCCATCTACAATTATACACATTATGGACTTCATGTTTGCAGAATACCAGACTAATCTGCAGACTGCATCGTTTGTGGATATTGACTGCTTAAACGTGACATTGCACCTAAGTCTATTAATGAGGACTATTATAGAGAGTGTTAATGGGTTACAATCGCTAAATATAGTAGGTAAATCATCCCATTCCGAAGCAAGACAGTACATACTTCTAGAGATAGCGATGTAGTCAATTGTGCAGCTCGACCCCCTTCCTGTAACGTCAGGATAGTAGATGTCAAAATATTATGGCAGCTCTCTCTTGATCGGAAGATGCCAAATAAGTATTTAGTGAATGTCCCCTAGTGTCCATATTGTCTTCCCAATTAAACTCACATATATTTGGGGAGAAAGTCGAGGATGCCAAGGTAGGTGCAGCACCCAGTTTTGAGTTAAAACAACCAGCTATTATGACATTAAATGGTGCACACATATAATCATTCCTATCAGCTAGTGTTTCTACAAAAAGTAATAGCCAGTAACATTTCTGATATTCCCTAGATGAATAATCATTGTTGTTGAAATTAACCATAACCCTACCAAAAGTGGAGCCCCACCTTATGTTGAAAGCCTGGATATGTTCTCCCTACATCTGTATATTCATTATTTTGCCGCCAATATCAACTTTAAACCAGGTTATCAAACACCCCTTACCCCAACCTGAGGGAGAGAAGGAGGATGGGAAATTAAAACATTTATACCCATGAATAAATACTTCATCTAATGCCCAAGTTTCCTGCAAGAGTACAATATCACCACTGTGTATAAGAACACACCACACCTCAATCAACAACTTTGAAGCTGGCCCATGAGGATTTTTTTTCACCCAGTCCATACAGCATGCCGCAAAGGCAGGGGAATTATACTCAAAGGGCTGATATTCCCTTTCAGTGAAACATAATGGCAAGACATAGGGGCATATTCTCAAGGATCTATCACCGAGTTATCAGCACTTTAGCGCAGCCAAACTTGCGATAAATACATCGCCCCATTCACAAGCTGGTGCTAACAGCCCATATATCCAGTTTACCTGCGATAGCAGTCGTAAAAAACATCACCACAGATGACCCCGGGTACTAACGCTAATGAGATGCATAGTAGTCGTTCCTGTACAAAAAGCTGCGACAACACCACTCCACAACATTCTCAACTACCAGCCAGATCGGTGATAAGATCACAAAACAGGCGATAAGGCACGTTAGCTGCAGGATTTTAACACCTGCTCTGACCTGGTGTAAAGTCGGATGACACCGGCACGAGCCAAGGGAGCACAGCCCATAGCCAAACATGAAGAACAACAGATGCCCCCGCGCAACTGAACATGCAGCCTGGAGCCACAATAGGGCAACAACACCCACCGCCACCACCCCCAGGACCCCACTACCCACCCCCCCCTTTGGACAAAGATAATGCACATCAATTCACAAAACCATGAACCAAACAAATCGCCTGAAGTCGCACAATCACAACACCTAGCATACAGGTGTGGCCAGAAAAAGGGAAATCATACATTCATATCATATAATCCAAATAAAACGTTTATTACAGATTAAACAAAAAACAACAATTCTGAAGAGGCACAGCAGGTCTCCTCTGGGCATTCTGTAAGTCAGAGCCTGCAAGACAAATACAGATAAGAAGGTGTGTCATGCACCCATCAAAGTACAGAGAGAGAGAGAAAGCGAAAGAGGGTGAGAGGGGGAGGGAGAAAAAGAGAGAAAGAGAGGGAGAGAGAAAGAGAGGGAGCGAGAGGGAGACAGAAAGAAAGGGAATGAGAGGGAGAGAGAGGGAGATAGAAAGAGAGAGAAAGAGAGGGAGAGAGAAAGAGAGGGAGAGAGAAGGAGATAGAAAGAGAGGGAGAGAGAAAGAGAGGGAGAGAGAGTGCCGACACTGCGGACCCAGGCCTCACTGCTCACCTGCTGCCACCGGTGTGTCTCCAACCACGTGCCTCTATACACTGTAGTCCCCCATGTCCCTTATCTAAAAGAGTTCACAGAGACATGAATGGCAGAGACTATACAGTTGCACATGCCATCATCGCTTGCCCGCCCCTGCACACACAGGCTGCCACACCCCAGCCCCTTCCGCCGCCCAGCGGTGATTGCCTTCCCCTGCTCAACCAGACCGCACTGCTCACCTTCCAACACTGTTGTGTCTCCAAACCACGTGCCGGTGGGAGCACCAAGCCTGGGGCCTGCAACCATGGCACCCTCCACATCATGCAGACCCGCACCGTGGGCCACCAGGTCACACACTTGATTCTGGGTCTTGATTATGCAATGGCAGAGACCATATCAGGGCACAGGGCATCATCGCAGGCTGCACACCCACTCAGCCTTATAGGTGGCACTAACTCTGTGAACCGCGAGGCAAAGCCACTTGGCGGGAGGCCCGCACTGCCCGCTGGCTCAGGCCTACACTGCGGTCCAGCAGGGCGCACACTAATCCTCACCAGTCCGTACCGCCAGGATGGCGCATCATCGCAGGCAACACACCCGCTCAGCAGTTCAGGTGCCCCTATCTCACTGCACTGCAAGACACCATCCCGTGGCAGTGTGCCTGTGCCTGCTGCAGTGTATCCGGTGCCACCAAGTCTGTGCACCGCTAGCCATGGACCCTTTATGATTGAGTCCCGCGGTCCGGATGCCATCATGTCACCCCCGGCACTGGTCAATGTGAGGTGGAAGGGCCCTAGGCCCTCATGCATAAATTAGAACCACACAGAGACACCCACTTAGAGAGTGGAAATGGCATCCAGCACGTGAGCCCGGTCCTTTTTATTGGCAGTGTCACATGTCCTGTGTTGCCTGTGCTGGATGTGTGTGGTGTGGGTGTAAACCAGCCATGAGGGAGTTGCTGTGGCATGCCGACAACTAGACCTGTGAGCAGCAGATCCCCACAGGGAAGACATGGGACATGTAGCATTGTCCCCCCCCCCACTGTGAGCGTAAGCAGAATGGGCTGTCCTGGCGTATGCCAGTCCAGAGTAAGGGTGTGAACAATGACCCCGGGGATCTGGATGTGGTTCTGTCCTGGCCTGGACAAGGAAGGGACTAATGGATGTGTCCCTGTTGTTGTGTCGGCATCACCTGGACCGCGATCGCCAATGTGTCACCCTGGGATCCAAGTCACACAACATGTGCAACATGGACGCAAAGGGGAATCACAGACCCTATATTCATCCATAATTCCACACTCTAATAATCATGGACATGACACATCTGTGTTAACATGAATGTTTATTGCACATTCAGTGGAGTGTTGCAGCTGGGGCGGTACAGGACCATGCAAACCCCACTTCACATTGTTGGCCTGTGGAGGGCCAGCCAGAGTCCTTCAGGCAATGACAAGTACATCAGTGGAGGAGACGTTCAGTCAGCAGTCTGATAGCTGTGTCATTGGTGACCAAACAGAACATGGCAGTCCATGTCGAGGTCCAAGGTGAGTGTCGCAGAGTGCATCGGGGGACAGTGGAAGGTGATGATGCAGAGGGCAGAACCAAGCAGAAACAGGCCATATGGCAGAGATGAATGCTACCACTACCTTCTGACCTCGAGGGCAGATTCATCTGCATCTTCGTCCACTGATGTTTCATGTGCCTCACATGCGGGTGGTGGTGTTATTCTGTCACCAGCACTGTGTGGCTGTGACACTGCAGGGGCCGGAGGTGCAATGTCTGCCACAGTGTGTGGCACTGACACATCAGGGGCCAGAGATGTGGATGGAGTGGTAGCAGCAGCATGCATCAGCGCCAGGCCTTGTGGCAGCAATGCCATGAGGAGGGTTTTATGGCATTGAGGAACCCAGCTACCTCTCGCTGGTGTGCTGCCGTGGCAGCCACTCTTTCTGCCCATGTCTGCTCCATGTTCTCTATGCGCCTCCGCATGAGTCCCAACTCCCGGACGAGATCGCTGGAGCCACTCTGACTAGACAGTCATTCTTGTCGCAGAGTCAGGACTCTAGTGATGTCAGCCATGGTTCTTTGGAGAGTATGGAGTGAACTGTAGGTGTCCGTTAGGGACTGTGAGTGGTCCCTGATGGAACTTAGACAGCCATGACTGGCATCTAGTTTGTCTGCCATGTGGTCGAACCCCACCTGGCCCTGTTCAGCCAGCATCTCCTGGCACCCCAACACACGGTGTTGGAAGGCCATGTGTTTGTCATGGGGGTCCTGGGAGGCAGCCGTGGTGGTGGGTGCTGCCTGCTGTGTGTTCTGTGCAGGGGGTGGGTTTTCCTCATAGCAGCTGGGCTGCCCTGCTCCTGGAAGTGGGCTGCGGAGGCTCTCCACGAGCTGTTGGAGGGCATCGGAGTCGAAGGTGTGCTGGTCCTCTTTGTCATCAGAGAAGAGAGGTTCAGACTGCTCTGCAGGAGGTGTTGGATTTCCCCCTGTAATGTGTACGGGAGATGCAGTTTAACACTGTGTTCACATGTATGATGACACATTGTACATGTTTGCTTTCAGAGTGCATGACAGTGTACTTTGTGACTGTTTGGGGGCAGCTGCCTATTTGATGTGGGACAGTGGACATTCCGACTACAGAGCGAATGTGTGTTTGTACTTGTACATTGTAAACTCACAGTTCCCTGCAATGCCAAATGTGATTGGCCAGTTTCTACGCACATGTAGAACCAGTTGTGTCCTCTGTTCTGTTGTGGACGTGTTACGGTTTGTACCATGACGTTATCAATGTTGATGTGCTCTGCATGTAATGTGTGTGAGCCGCACTTTGGGGGAGTTGGCCCTGCAGCTCTAATTTGGCTGCCACTTGGGAAGAGTTGCGTTAAGTTAAATTTTCGATGGTTATCACAAGTTCTTGAGAATATCCCCGATAGTATTCATATTAAGGTGGCCAGCGGTCAGGCCTAGCCTACCCGACAGTACCAATGAAGGGAAAGCAATCATACAACAAGAGTGTTGTCCGCTGCCACAGAGTCCAGACAGCCCACGATATAAGTGCAAGGTACCCTCCACTACGCCAATCATTGTCCTCTAATCCAGATAATGCCATGAATCCATTCCCAGGTAGAGGCTGATCCACATGATGCAACAATTGAAAGTAGGGATGTTTAGCAGCATGTGAAGGAATGGTAGTTGGCAAATACTAGAAAAAAAAGGCCAGTGTTAAGATTTTTATTATACCGGACCTTACTGGACCTGCCCTAGCTTGCACCAAGAATTCTCCGGCAGACATAGAATTATACAGTCTCTGTCAAAGTTCCTGGGTAAGGGCCCCTCCCCAACTCTACACACCAATGAGTCACCTTATTTTTCAATTCAAACGTAGATTCTGTCATTCCAGGGGCAGACTGGGTGCATTGGCCAGTATAACCACGTACGGGTAGAAGATTGGTGGGAGAATAATCATGGGGAGAGGTACTGTACAGATATGAGGCAGGATCATTATACGGCATCCCCGCTGGCTGCTAGGCCCAGGAAGGCCCATAAATGTAAGGAAGTCTCTGCTTATTATGACTTGCATGTACTTCCCTTTCATAAGACTGAGGGGCCATGTGAGTTTGAGATGAATTTGCTCGACTATGTGTCAACTTTCCTGGACCGGACATGTACCCCTGGCCATTTTTATTCAGGTTTGTTTAGCTGCTGGGCTGAAGCAAGGAGAGCTCATTTCTGGTTCAACAATTTTAGAGCCCTCCCCTCCATTGGGCCACCTACTGTAGCAGAACTCACTCTAGGACAAATACAGTCACAAGTCAGATCATCACTAAGGGGCTGACAACCTTTTCACATGAAATTGAGAGCCGGCATTCAGTCAGCTCATTTTCCTTTGAAATAACCCCTACAACCAAGGCTAGGAAGCTATCAATGGTTGTAAGGCCATGGGCTTGTGATACCACAGGGGTAACTTTCCGTTTTCCCATTATGCTTGAATAATGTTATGGGGAAATTGACAACAAACAAATCAGGCACGTTTCCCCCCTCAATTTGCAAATTGTATTGAAGAAGAGTCCCAGAGGTAAAGCTCCTCCTAGTGTCAGTCCACCAGCAAAAAATTGAAAAATGAGGGGGGAGAAACATATGCCGGATGCACACATAAATACTCAGACACCTTGAAAGGTTTCTGGGTGGCTGTTAAGTAGCAGAAGATGGCGCCAAGTGGGGTAGCCCAACCTCTTCCAATCAATGACAGACAAAGACAGGCCCGTTCTTGGCCTTGGCATGGCCCTCTTGCATCCTGCACCATGGTACACAGTACATGCTTTAAAGCGATCAATGTTGTCAGCCCCTCATCCTTGTATAGCCCGTCATTTCTGTGATTGCAATCCCCTCCATCAAAACAGCAGAGAGAATGCAGGTGAGAAAGATAACTTCTGCATCCCACGTCACAGTACCCAGTACTGAATGTAGTCAGCCGCTCCTCCTGGGCTCACCAGTAATTTCTGGGGATTGATGTGCCCCTCCCTCAAAACAGCAGACCGAATGTGGGTGGGAGAGAAAACTTCTGGTGTCCCACTGATGGAAGTGGCCATTAGTGGCCACCCGGGGTATCTACGACCTCCTGATCGCATTTCAAACAAATGAAGAGTCGAGCAGACAGTAGAGAATACAAGTAATGGTTTATTAGCAATACTCTGCAGAGGAGTTCAATCTGACTTGCACCCTAAGATGTATGCCCAGGGACTGACCCCCAACCGTCTGCAACCCATAATCATTCTTCCCCAGAAACTCCAACCATGCCCACAGTGGAAAGTTACCGGCCTGGGCCGAACATGAACAAAGGAGGCACAGAAGGATGGGCTACATGCTATCTGTAACTCAAGGTTACCGTGCTGAGTCTCAGGGTCTCCTAACGTAGGATCAGAACTACACACTCGGATAGATATGCGAGGGCAGAATGGCCTATTTATTAGTAAGTCCAGAAGCAGCCTTGAACAGGAAAAAAAATAATAATCAAATACAGCGTTCTGCTGAGGCAAGCAATACAAATAATGAGGCCTAGTTCATACACAGCCTAATAGGGATTATGAAATATAAAATGGAGTCACACTCACTAAATAAAGCTTGCATGTTACAGGGATAACTCTGTGGGTTGTATAACATGAATACAAATGGTGTCTATTTAGCCACACACTGCTAACCTAATATAAAATGAAATGAGTGTATACCAAGAATGGGGTTTTCAAACCTAACAAACCCTCCGTTTAGCATGGGTGGCTAAATGCTTTATTGATTCTATCTGGTAGGGTCTTTACAATTCTAAGTGGGGAGAAAGAAAATGCATAGTCACTCAGGTTACAAGGGAGAATAAGGAAGCATATGAGTATCTAAATCTACTTAGTATTCAAAAATACCTTCATCAATAAGCATTATGTCCTGTATATCCTGCATCATCATATTTGAGACCTTATTATCACGTCTTGGCAATTTAGGGATAGGGGTGAGCTTGCTCACACAATAGGTGCAACAAGCTGGAAGGCAATTAATACATAAGCAACATGTGAAGTTGACACCTGCGATAGCTACTAGGAAAAGTAATATCTTCCAACCCCTGGCTGGTACTAGACCCCAGACCACCCTGTGAGGGACCATGAAACATCATCCTGGGGGGAATCTGAAGCACACCTGAGTAATTTCTGTATCGCGGAATAGATATTAGGGGCGTGGTCAGGAATGTAAACACAACAACTGCTGCCGATGACTATCAGCAAGGATGACGTCTAAAACCATCCGGTTTTGAAGAGCAACAAGTCTGGTAGCCTGAAGCTCAGCTGTAATATTAGTCAGTATACATGCAGTAGTATTAATAACTCCCTCTATTACTCTGGTGAGGTGCCGAATATTACGACTGTTGAAAATGGGATCCCAGAATGGCAGGATGCCCTTCATTATGTCAGTAAATTGCTGTAGGGAAATATCCTTTTGATCAATATCCTCTAGATTGACAACTCTTTTGACTCAATACAAATGGAGATCCCTACGCTGTAGCCTATGATCCTTGTGATAATTAGATGGTGCAATGTAAATGGGAGGTAAAAGGAAGGAGACATAACACCGGCCAGACCATCTCCTGGGAAGCCATGTATAAGCCTGTTCCCCACAAACAAAGTACACATTTGGAGGTGTGAGCAAAGGTGGGCTATTAGTAGTATTCAATCGGTATGTGTAGTTACAACTGCTCTGTCCTACTGGAATGTTCCCTGAGCCTTCAACATAGAAACTAGCAGCTGTATGAATCACAGGGACAGGCATGGCTTTGTCTTTGGTAATATTTCGTTCCTGAAAACATTTAAAGTATTCGGTAACATTAAATCCTTCAAAATCCAATTTTACATTTTGTAACCAAGTGACATTCTAATTATCTTCGTAAATATTCATACAAGCTTCTGGATGTAGGGTACCCTCCTTTCCATGTGTTCCAGGTGTATATCCCTGGTGTATGACTATATACTCCAACACTGCTTCGTAATCAGACCGTACCATGTTCATAGCATCAGTATGATAGTAAATGTACACCATAGAAAGCAACTGGAACCATGCCTCACAGCCACCCAAGTATGACAGAGGCAATGACACCAGTTAATCATTCTTATGCATAACGGAGGGGAGTAACCCACACACCCAACAATTCATGGCATTAGTGGTACTTTGTACCTGATGAAGCATCTGTAGAAAAGCATTTTCAATATAATCCTGTATATGTCTCTCTTTATGCGGGGCCAGTGTAAAGACCAGGTGCTTAGGTGGAGCCGGCGTAGTCCCTATCAAAGTGTGCACAGGGTGCTGTTCTTCTAAATACCATACTACCCCAAATAATGTCATTACTATGAGAAGGAACACCACTACCACTCTCCTACTTCCAGTTGACCAACTAGACCACACAGGACTACTCTGCCCTGATGATGTTGCTGCTAGTGGCTGCTGATACCCCATGGCAGCATGGCCAAATACGTACATGCAAAAAGCTTTATGAACTGGAGCCACTAGAATACAACCGAACAGAGGGGCACGAGCCACCCAGCATCTGTCTAGAGCCTCACTTGCAGACTCCTATTGTTCATCAAATGAAGCACTCCCTCGGGGGTACTGCAGGATCACAGCCCTTAATGGAAACAATCCGTCTTCTTTCAGGATAGGGCACCCTCCCTCCTGGGCAAGTACCCTTAACGATCCTGTCCAGTGTCTAGAGCAGTGCACCAGTGTAGCTCATTCTAATCTAATGCAGGCACCTCAGTCATAGACCTACACCCGAATCTCAAGTCCTTCCCTAACTCCTGGGCTGTCCTACTGGCGCACTGTCCTTCTGTCAGGGGTGCAAGTTACACCTGGCTACCCCGGGCACTTTTTATCAACAAAAAGGGGAAGAAATTCAGGCTCATCAGGGCATTGAGACTCAGGTGCCTGTGAATCAGATGGGAAAGATGCAGAGGCTGCCCTTATCTCTGGAGGGACCACCTCCAGCAAGGCAGCGTCACTTTCTGCTTCCGTCTGCGCCCACCTCCACCGGGCGTCAGAGAAGGGGATAAAGCGTGGCACCTTCTCTCCTTCATGGTCAGCAATGCCGTCAATTACCCACTTATCGTAAGGAAGTGGGAGGGGTGCTTTTTACAATGAACTCCATGCACCCAGTTTTTGTGCCCTTTGACTTTAACTGCTGTGTGGGTGGCGAGGAGGACCAACAGTGGCCCCTTCCAACAAGGTTCCAGGCAGCTCTTCCTCTGAAAGTTTTTGATGAATACACAATCACCGGGCTGTAGCTGATGCCCGGGCCCCCTCTAGTGCTGGTCGTTGGGTCTCTTGGATCTGTTTATGAAGAAAATGGAGAGTTTTGGTTAACTCGTACAGATAGTCCACTAACAAAGGTTACTCTATCTCGGAGAAGCGCTTGGGTGTTGGAGCACCCCAAATATTAGCCGGGTGTCCACACGCCACTTCATTCAGGGACAGCCCTATCATAGAGGGCGCAGTTGACCTAGCACATAACAAAGCCAAAGGTAATGCATCTGGACATCGCAATCCTGGGCATTCTTGAATCTTAGCTAACTTCAGTTTGAGAATACCATTGTACTTCTCAACCAGGCCTGCTGACTGAGGGTGGTTCGCTGCATAAAACTTCTGCTTAAGATGCAAGCCTTTGCACACCAATTAAATGACTTTTGAATTGAAGTGACTTCCGTTGTCACTCCAGATCAAACGTGGCAATCCATAGCATGGGAAGAACTCTTTTAAGAGTGCCTTTGCCGTTGCCATAGCCGTATTCTTCTTTGTGGGGTAAGCCTCAATCCATTTGCTGAATGCACAAATCACTACTAGCACATACTTCAAATTGTTAACTCGCTCCATTTAGATGAAATCCGCCTGGTGAACCTCGACAGGGAAGGAAGGTGGTGCAAAATGACCTTGGGGCTTGGAGCACCTTTCCCAGGATTATGTGTCAAGCAAACTACACAGTGTTTTACTAGGTGCATAGCTACTTTGGATATGTTGTCATTCTGCCACACTGGGTCCAGCACCTTACATAGTCCCATGGCGCTAATGTGGGCTGGGCCATTGGCCATAGCAACCACAGGGAACAGGTAGGCATTAGGTAGCATCCATCGCTGTTTCTCATAATTATCAGTTCAACACCCATCCTCATCCAAACGCACTGTACTCTCCTGCCACATTGCCAATTCATCTCGAGTCGCCTTGCTCTGTATCTCTTTCACGTTTCCTAAGGTGTCTTCAAACATTCCATTGTCTGGGACCCACCTAGCGGGACCTGCCACAAACACCTTTTTCATCTTTGATCTAGCTGTCTCTTTAGCTGTCTGATCTGCAAACGCATTTCCTCTCCCCACATCTTCTGTTATTGCTTTATGGGCACTACACTTTATTATTGCTAATCTGTTGGGAAGTGCTAGAGCTGATAGAAATCTGTGTATCAGTGGGCCATTCTGTATTTTCAGTCTGTGCGAGGTCAAGAACCCTCCCTCCGCCCAGAGTCATCCAAAATTATAGGCGACCCCAAAGGAGTACTGGCTATCAGTGTAGATATTCACAGTCAGTCCCTCACTCAACTTGCAAGCCCAAAGGAGGGCAACTAACTCTGCAGCTTGGGCTGATTGGTATGGTACACGGGATGTCTCAACTACTGTGTGTAATGCCGTAATTGTATATGCTGCAGTGGTGGTGCCATCAGGTAACTTAAACCAGGAGCCATCGATGTATAGTTCCCCTTGGGGGCAGATAGGAGAACATCAGTCAGGTTTACCCGTCCCTTCATCTCGTCCTCCGTTCTGTACACACAATCGTGTGTGTCTGTGTCATTACTTGTCAAAGGGAGGCGTATTAACGTGGCTGGGTTCAGAGTGGCACATTGTCGCTCGTATATTTATTCCACAACATGCAAAACATAACAGGGCCAATACTGTGCTTGACGTATACATCAAAATTTGAGGTACCCTCTGGAGACTGTTCACCCACACTCTGTGCCTTTTCAACGGTCCGCAAACCCACCAAGTTCAAGACATGACAGTCCGGAGACTGTACCAGACACAGCCCACAGGCTCGTGCCATTCAACCATGGCGCCACATTTTCCAAGAATTCAAATCACTCACCTGATGCACTCAGGTCGAACAAGAGTATTCTCCACTGCGGACTCTTCACACCAAACAGTCAAATCCAGGGTTTTGCCTTTTCAGGACCCCAGCCGGTGACCACTAGATGAGGAGTTGCCCGATCAGACGGGTGGGGCAGCTCGTGAACCAAGCTCTATCGTGTGGGGTACCCCCATACGCCCGACCAACCAGACCCAACCCTGACCCTGCAACACGAATACGGGTGAGTTGGATCATCTTGTGGAGTCCCTGATCGGGCGCCAACTGAGCCTTCGGGTGCCACCTGAGCATGGTCCACAGTATGAGCTTCAAAGCACTCAATGTAGTCAGTCCCTCCTCTTGGGTTCGCCAGTGATTTCTTGAGATTGTAGTCTCCCTCTGTCAAAACGGAAGACATAATGCTGGCAGGAAAGGTAACTTCTGGCGTCCCACACTGAGGTACACAGTATGCACTTTAAAGCACTCAATGCAGTCCACCCCTCCTCCACCTGGGCTCGCTGTTGATTTCTGGGGATTGCAGGCCCCCTATGTCAAATCAGCAGAGAGAATGGTTCGGGAAAGGTAACTTCTGGTGTCCCGCACCACAGTACACAGTAGGTGCTTTATTTAAAGCATACAATGTAGTCAGCCCCTCCTCTGGGGTTCGCCTGTGATCTCTGAGGGTTGCAGTCCACATCCGTCAAAAAAAGACAGAGGGGCATATTTCCAATATAAGTGGAGGAGCTTGTTGTTAGCCTCCATAGCTTAACACCACACTCCGCCACTTCTGAAATGCAGGGCTGCACCATATTTACAACAATATGGTGCAGACCTGCGTTTCCCCCTGCACTGGGGCTAAATTTAGCTGGCTAGCGCCAACACAGGCACCCTTGCACCATAGTGCTAAGGTGTCAGTGTTGCAGGGAATGAATGTTCATGAGCAGAAAGGTGTCCTTTCCCTCACATAAACAATCTTTAAATGGCATTTCATATCTTCTATATGTGCTGCTCTATGCAGCACAGATAGAAGTTGCAAAACGTAATTCCTTTTAATGATTGTTTATATGCAGGAATGGACACTTTCCTACACATAAACAATAAATGGCGTTTTGCTGTTTCCTTGTATGCTGCTCAACGCAGCACACATTGAAACAGCAAAGACGAAACAAGGGTAAGACCAGGTTTTCCCTGGTCTTAATTTTGGCACTGCCCCATATTTACACCACCCTTGTAAATATGGGGCTGCATCAAAATCAAGGGGTGTTGTGATGGAACGCCCACCACAATACCCATTAGGCTCCACTGAGCAAGTGGCAAGAACTACCAGGGCAAGAAAATCACAAAAAGTGAACTTGCATATCTTTGTTTGCAAGCACAATATTCTGCAACATGTTGTTAGTCTGGTAACTTGTAAATTCTACTCCTAGTTCAAGGAGGTGGTCTTTCAAAGTGGTGATGCCCTCTAAAGTGTGGGAATGACCTAAAGTCTGTTGATATTCAAAGGGTTATCTCTAACCTGTTAACATACTGAAAATGGGAAAAGGTTTACAACTTTTAAGAAAGAAGTAAATTCCTTTCGAGACCATAAGTGGGAACGGGACACCTCCAAAGTTGGTGGAGATGAAATTAAATGAAATTAAAACAATATTTATAAAGCGCGTGGTTACCCGAGGGCATCCCAGCGCTGTGGGCAGAACCAATTTGAAGCTGAGGTGAGATTATTTTGGGAAAAGCCAAGTTTTAAGCATTTTGCAGAAAGCTATATGGTTGGGTTCCTTACATAGCTGCAGAGGGAGTGAATTCCACAGCTTAGCGGCGTTGTAAGAAAAAAGCCGGCCACGCTTCTAGCCCTCCTAATTCTGGGGACATAGGCCTGATGAAGATCATTAGAACGAAGGGCCCTATTAGCTAGGTAGGGCTGGACCAAGGATGAAATAATAGCAGGTCCTTTCCCTCCTATCAGCCTGTGAGTAATACACAGGGCTTTGAATTGGACTCTTTCCAGGACTGGGAGTCAGTGGAGAGCCTTTAAGGCTGGCCTTGCTGTTTGGCGGCTATGAATTCCCATAAGAATCCTAGCAGCACAGTTCTGCATGGTTGGAGTTTGGCCAGCACCAAGGTACAAGGCATTTCCATAGTCCAAGCGAGATAAAATAAGCGCTTGAACTACAAGCTTTCTGACCTGAAGTGGTAACAGAGGAAGCACTTTGAGCAGCATTCTTAGAATGCCAAAGCAAGAGGCAACAACCTTTCTGGCTTGAGTTTTAAAACCGAGCTCGGAGTCAAGCCATACACCAAGGCTTTTTATCTCTGATTTAGGGGCAGGCATAGAGCCCATACATGTAGGCCAAGTGGAGACTATTTCAGAGGGGGATGGATTACCGAGGAGCATAAGCTCAGTCTTGTCCCCATTCAGTTTAAGATGGGAATGTTTCATCCATCTCATCACCTCTTCGAGGCATGGGCCAAGACAGGTAGATGTTTTGTTGGTGTGGTTCAAAGCAATGACCAATTGAGTGTCGTTGGCATAGGTGACAATTTGCACCCCAAAAGGGAGAACAATGTCCGCAAGAGGAACCATGTAAATATTAAAAAGAGTGGGGCTCAAGGACGACCCCTGAGGAACCCCACAATGGATAGGCCGTGGAGTTGAGATGGCCTCACCCTCAGCTACTTGGAAATATCTGTCCTCCAGGAAGGATCGCAGCCAGTCAAGGGCAACTCCAGTAATACCCAAGTCCTGAAGTTGTTGGACTTGGATGCGGTGATTAACCGTATCAAAGGCCGTGCTGAGGTCTAATAGTAGCACGACCAGAGAACCTCCTGCATCGAGGATCCTTCTGGAATCCTCGACGACTGCTAATAAGGCAGTTTCCATCCCATGTCCCGGACGGAACCCGGTTTGGGATGCCTTAAGAAGGTTCTCCCCTTCAAGGTATCTGGAGAGCACCAGATTGACATGCTTTTCTGCTATTTTACTCACCCTTGGAAGGAGCGAGATAGGTTGGTAGTTGCCGAGGCAGTCTAGGTACAAGCTGGGTTTTTTCAACAGGGCTTTTACCAAAGCTTTTTTCCATAGGGGAGGGACCATCCCAGAGGAAAGCAAAGTGTTGATCATTTCCATAATAGTAGGGCCTACTGAAGCAGCTACAGATTTCAAGATATTAATGGGGGCCGGGTCTCTGGGTGATCCACTCTTGACCAGTGCAAAAATGGTTTGGAAAGCTTCTGTATCCAGTGGCTTCAAGAGAATGTTCTTTGCTCCATACATTGGTTTCCTCGGGGGGGGGGTATGGCCAGGGAGTTGGGAAACAAGCAGCAAATAGTTACAATTTTATTATGGAAATAATCCGCAAGTTCATTGCATCGGTAATCTGTAGCTTCATGGGTGTCCAGGGGGTGGGTGCATTCAGGAGTGTTTTTGCAATGTGAAAAGTCTACCAAGGGGAATTGACTGCGGTGGGGAAGTAGAGAGCTTGCGCCTTTTTGATTTCACTTTTATAAGTGCAAATGGTATCCCTGTATTGCTTTTTCTTAAGGAGGGAAAAATCTTTCCTCAAGATTCTGTCAGCTCTCTTGCACAGTTGCTTTAACTCACCGAGATTAGGCGTGTACCAGGCTACTTTGTTGGGCCCAATTTTTATCTGGATATTCTTCTTAGGGAGCACCTGGTCTAATGTCCCTTCGATCCAGTTATGAAAATGGTCATTAGCTAATGCCAGATAAGTATTAGTAGAGTGTTTGGTACGTTCCAAAATGGAAATCCATTTTTCCAGACTAAGCTTAGGTCAGCCACAAACAGTTTTTCCTAATGGTTGAACAGTAGGGGTAGCAAACTTAGGGGACCAGTGTAGGGAGATCAAATGATGGTCTGAACAGGGAATAGGAATAGTGTCTGAGCAGAGTAGCTCTTGTAAATTGGAGAAAACCGGGTCAAAAAAGTGACCTATTGTGTGGGGATGTGGGGAAGAGATTTCTGCACAGGGGACATACTTCCATGGAAAAAGTTTTAAAGTGCAATTGCAGTAATGGGAAGGATATTCATGCACAGTGCTACACAGGTAGAAGTGCCTCAATTTGTTTGTAATATGCAATCATACTGGATAACTCCTAAATTTGCCTCACCACCATTTCAATTATAAACTAGAACACTCCTGCACCTGGTGATTAGCAAGCCATTACCCCTATCTCAGATGTTTTGTTCAGAAACATCTGTTTATTTTACTGTATATGTAAAGCAATGACTGTGGCAAACGACTATTAGAAGTCACACACCATCTTACTCACCCAATCAGCCTCTCAACACAACCACTCACTCATGCATACAAGCCCTCATACACTCACTCACACAACCACTTATATACCCATTCACACATCCATACAAGCACCCACACATCCCTGTACTCACCCATACAGCCATTTACATGGACACTCACTGTCCAATACAGTAACCCACACACTAACTCACTAAGTAAACAGATGGATGGGATTGCATTGCCTGCAGCTCAATTCTGAAAAGACTGAGATCATTATTTTCGGTAGTCTGAAACCTAGATAGGACAATCTTCGGTGGACAGCCGAGATGAGTGAAGCACCCAAACCTGTGCAAAAGGCCAAAAATGTAAGAGTGTGGATTGACAACAAACTAGCATTATCACACCAGACTAACACTATTTTCTCCACCTCCCACTTTCTGATAACAAAACTGAAGAAAATCATGCCATACATTCCCACAGATTCCAGAAAGCTAGTGGTTACTGCACTGGTCCAGGCAAAACTGGACTATTATAATGGCCTCTTCCTTGATATGCAAAAGCAGTATAAAAAAAACTTCAGACAACTCAAAATACTACTGCACTGCTACAGGGAAACATCCCCAGATATGACTCAATTTCCAAGGAGATTAGCAGACTTCACTGGCTCTCGATGGCCCAGTGAATTAAGTTCACAGTTCTCTGTTTAGGATATAAGGCTTTGAACAACACAAGACCTCTTTCTCTTAGAAATCTTTTCTCCTGGTACCAACCATCCAGACAGTTGCGGTCCTCAGATGCAAGACTGATGAAAGTGCCTAGAATACGAACCTCAGGTTGGGGCAGCCACAGTTTATCTTACGGTACCGCAAAATTGTGGAAAACACTTCCGGACGAGCTCAGAGGGGTTGCTTCCCTCACTATTTTCAGAAAAAAGGTAAAAACATGGCTTTTCCAGAACTGATTTCCTGGTGGTGAATACTGCAGTCATAGCACCAAGACACCTCTGGGTATTCGTGCGCTCAACAAGTCTCCTTAACATTAACATCAAATTAGCGAAACATCTACTAAAACAGCCACTCACCCATACAGCCACTATCACCCCCAGCCACTCACTGATAAAGCCACTTACACTGTCACTCACTCATCAATACAGTCACTCACACAGCATCTCCCTCACCCACAAAGCTACTCACACAACCACTTATATACCGATACAGCCACTCACACACCCATATGGACAAGGATACAGTCACACAGCCACTCACATGTGATATATCAAATGGAGAATCTCTCATTAGTAGTACGCCTAGCATACTACTTTAACTTTTGCAGAACCTTAAATAATTATACTCACTGGATGGTGTCATCAGTGATGTAATTAGTGAAATCACTGACCATGTTTTGCGTGATGTAATATGTGAGATCATAAGCAGAGCAATACGGGGCGTAGGTTATAGCTAGCTCAGGTAGCTATAACTGCTGAATTTCACTGGTTTTGTACGTGTGAAATCTGACATAACTATAACGTACCTGTAACCTTTGTTTTTTTCAGTGAATTTCAACGTTTTTTAAAATTCTATTTGCTAACTATAATGTTCTTATAACCTTTGGTGTTATCAGTAATTTTTTTTTTTAAAGATATTTTTATTGTCAATTACAATTCTTAATATATAATGAAAAATCACATTATAACCTCTATTTTCTCCCCAAAAATGAAATCCCTCCGACCTCCCCCCCTTCGATACACAATTGAATTTTCCAGGAAACAGAGTAAAATCAACAACCCCACTTTTGATCGTATTGCCATGCCATCAAATTCATACAATTCAGCTCCTACTAAAAATAAGCAATGTTAAAGGATATCCTTCATAGCAATATCAACAGCCAACATTATGTCTTAATGTGCCTTATGCCAAACAAAACATCAGCCACAACTGACATCTAGTTCAGTTGCTGACCCATCTCCTCCATTCTTTCTTTTTATTGTGTATCCCTTTCCTTAGAAAAATCACTTTCTCTAAGTTACAGACAGCCAATACCCTAGCTAACCACTGCTGGGACACTGCTGGATTACTATCAAGCCAGGCTGAGGCAATACATAGCCACAAGACCGTCATAGCAATAAAAAGCAGCTCTTTGCCTCTTGCTGGTCTCTCTTGTTCAGACACTCCCAGGAGAATCACTGCAGGGGATAGCTATATCTGGATCTTCAGTTTGTTTAATAAAAATTCAGTTATTTGGAACTTAATATTAGATAGGGATGGGCAAGTAGGAAAGTTATGCACACTGTCAGTGCCCCTCAATTGGCATCTAAGGCAGCGGGTTCCTTTCACATCCCCCCATTTAATGATCTTACTAGGGGTATATTATAAATTGAAGCATGTTTTGTAATATTGAATGTGCAGTTTGGATGACATAAATGACGTCTGAGCTAGAGTAAATGATTCTCGGAAGCAGGCATCTAATATGGCCAGCTGTTCTTGCCATCTCTGCGAGTGTTTATCTATATCGTTCCTCATGTATTTGTTAAGGAAGTAGTAAACACACCCTAATGACAGTTTATGCTCGGCCATCAACGCATCCACCAGCTTACACTGCTGAAATCCAATTGTTCCTCCAGTCTTACGGAGAAGAATGTCCCTTACATGTAAGAATTTAAAATACTCTTTATGACTAAAGCCATAGTCTTCTCTAATTTCTTGAGATGACTTTATCCCCCTGGTGGGGAACAACTGGCCAACCTTATTTAAGCCTGTATTAATCCATCTTAACATATGTTGATCTGAAAAAATGTCTAGGAGAATTGGATTATCCTTCAGAGAAGTATAAAAGTTAAGCCGACCTTGCGGACTATGAACGAGATCTCAAATGCATTCCGCAGGGTCTTAAATCATACCCGCTTGAAATAGCTTGCTTCAATTTGTCTCCACAAATTCCCCCACGTCCCTTCCCCAATCAATAGTTCATAAGGAGTAGGGAAATAAACAAAATCTGCAGACCACAAAGTTTTTTCCTGTGATAGAGGGCCAAGATTCGGAAGCACAGTAGCCCAATAATACAACTTTAGGTTGGGAGCCCCCACCCTCCCTGATCTTTGGGGAGCGTCAAGAATTTCATTGCGCACCGGGGTTTGGAATAGGCCCACACAAATTGATAAATTGCCTCATTTAATTTTTTAAACCATTTATTGTTTATTCCTAGTGGGATAGCCCTACAAAATAAGGAACCTTAGGAAAATAAAAAAAATTATAATGTTATATCAGCCTGCCAGGGATAAATGCAGATTGTTTAGCCTCAACAGTTCTTTTTTAGCTTTTTCAATTAGAGGTTCAAAATTATCCCTAATAATATCATCCACCTCAGGGGTGCTAACTATTCCCAAATAGATCGCATTTATAGCCACCCGTGTGTCTTGCCGGCATATCTTGCTATTAGCTAGAATTACATTTGTATCCTTATTTAAAGAATAGCCAGAGAAATGCCCAAATTCCCCTGCTTTTATCTGTCTTTCCACCATTGCCATGATGGACTTGGGCGTTGTTAACGCAATGTCATCCACATATTCAAGTGTTTTAGTATCCCACCTGTTATATATCATCGGACAGATCTTTTCATTGGCTTCTGGCTTATGAATAAACAGATCAATATAGAGGGAGAACAACAATGAGAAGCAGGGGCAGCCCTGCATCGTCCCTCTTGAAATTGGAAATGATTCTGATAGATTCCCGGCAACAAACACCCAGTCTTTAGGTTTGTAATACAATGCCATAAGTGCTTGTCTAACTTCACGCCCAACATTTATTTGCTCGAGCACTTTCCACAGGTAGCACTAGGAGAGCCTATCAAAAGCCTTCTCAGCATCTAACAAAATTAAGGCCATAGGGTCTCCTGATACTTGGGCAATGTCGAACAACATTATTACCAGCCTAATATGATCTGTAGTGCACTTCCCGGGTAGAAATCTGTGTTGCCTCCCGCTTACCACTTTCCTAATAACAGGAGACAGCCGAGAAGCTAAAATTTTAGAGTATGCTTTATTATCCCCTTTCATAAGCATAATCGGCCTATATGATCCGAGTTCCCTGACAGGTTTATTTTTTTTAGGAAAAACTACTATTTTCGCTTGAGACCAAGAAGGAGGGGGTTTATTACCTTCAAAAATATGTTTAACTAGTTTTACGAAACAATCCTTAAGCTCCAGAGCAAATGTTCTGTAAAATTTGGTGGGGATGCCATCTTTACCCCAAGCTTTCCCAGTTTCCATAGACGAGATAGTGGTAAGAATCTCTTCCCATGAAGGAATCCCTTCTAATCCTGCCTGGTCGTCTTCATCAAATTCCAAGATTTTACTTAGATTTATATAGTTAATAATACCTTCCTGATCCCTGGTACCAGTTTCGAAATACAATTTCTGATAGAACTTTTTAAATGCAGCTCTTCTCTTTTCTGGATCAGACACAACACCCAGGTCAGGGTCCCTAATTTCCCTAACTTCGTTCTGACCTTACTTTTGCTTTGTTCTTATGGCCAGTGCGTGCCCTACTTGTTCTCAGTATTCATAAGCTTGCTCACTGTTGGCTATGTATTTTGCAGCTGTTTTCTTTATGGCAATATCATTGATGGTTGGCTTAACCCTGATAACTCCTATCTGCTCTTCCTGGCAGTCCCCCCCTGTTGACTAGCTGTTATTATTTTTCCTTTTTCCAGAGCTACTAAAATATATAGCTGTCGCATCTTTTGCTTCTCCTGCCTTACCCTGGTCGGTAAGAACTGGAGGGTTTCCCCATGAATTCCAGCCTTTAACTTGTCCCACACTATTTCTAGGGAAGCACTACCAATATTCTCAAGGCGGAACATTGCAATCCAGGTTTTCATATGGGCTACATAATCTTCATTTATCAACAATGCCCGCTCAAAACTCCATTGCCTGCCACTTCTACGGGACACCCCAATCTTAATAACCAATATCAGAGGGTTGTGATCTGATATGACCCGTGGGAAAAGTTCGATGTCACAACCTTGTATTATAGCATGTGAGACAAAAAAAAAGTTATCGAGATGAACATGTGATTGATGGGGTGAGGAAAAAAACATGAAGCCATGTTCAGTTGGCTTCATATACTGCCACACGTCCATCAGGGTACAGTCTTTACATAGATTTTTAAGAGACCGAAATACCCTGTGTTTCCTACCATGGTATTTATAGCATTCCTCACATGACCAATTATTGGCTAAATTAATGTTTAAATCGCCACAAAAATAATGGATGTTGGCCAAGACACAAGCTCATTATTCAACCAGTCATACAACCAGGTGTCATCCAGAATTGGGTCATATAAAGAACATAATGTCAACGTGCATACCTTAGACCGATATTCCATCATGGCCCATCTTCCCCAACTATTGGTATGAATTTGCGAGAATAACTCAGCCAGATCCCTTCTAGCCAACACTGCCAATCCACAAGTCCCCATATTTTGACGTGTGCCTGCAATTAATTTAAAACCTAATGTGTCCAACAGAGACAGCTGCGTTCCCTTTATACGGGTCTCCTGAAGACAGACAATATCTGCCTCTAGTGCTTGCAACTCCAAAGTTACCCTGAGCCTCTTTATCCTGTCATGGAGACCACAAATGTTTAACATGTTAATTCTTAATTTAGATATTAGCCCAGTCTACTATTTCCCCTCTTACCCATCTCACATGACCCCTTACCCAAAACAGAGCAATCTTTTCCTATATGTCCTTGTATTTTCTTTGTGTCCATTGTGTCCATTCCCCCTTGCCATGCCCTCCCACCAAAACCCACAGCCGGCTACCCCTCCCACCAATAAGCAATCAGGCTGACGGTCTGAATGATGGTGCCTATGCAAGAGTGCTTTCCCAATTGCTCCTAATCCGTGCCACCCCCATGGACAACAAAGGACAGAAAAATTAGAGATAAACACAGCCAAACAGAAGACGGTTACCCCATAGCTTACCAGTGCCCCTAACACCATTTAGTGACAACTAAATCATCTCAATCATCCTTATAGCCCCAAAAAATAAGCAAGCTTAATGAAAGAGCGTTACTCCCTAATTAATTACAAGTTATGTTTACTCTACATTTCCTCTGCCTAATTCTTTCAAATACTCCTATGCTCTAATTTCTGAAGTGAAACTTCAGGTTTGACCTTTGTATGTCACTTTTAAACAAGCGGGATATAGGAGAGAAACTTCTGCTCCATGCTGTTGGAACGGATTGAACAGCTGTTGCATCCACCACCACATTTCCACTGTAGCATGGGCAAAATCTGGTCTTACGAAAAACAATATATCTCTGAACACCGTCCTCATATACTTCAATTTTCCATAGGACATCGGCCATCGTCGCTGCCTGTGAAGCTTCTTGAATTTTTAGAACCTTAACTTGGGATTCCATATTCTCAGTGCATTCCTCCACCATCGTCAATCTGCCAGCGATATCAGAAGAGGTTTTATTGATCTTTTTCACAGTCCCATGTAGCTTCTTGGTGGCAAGTCTTGACCGACGGCTCAAGCTCCTGGCTTCATCTTGAAATTCTCTTATGGTATGAAAGATTGTCGCCAGAGAGCCTTCTACCGAGGGAGATTGTGTTCGTAGATCATCAGTACCTGTAACACCCTCTTTGCCCGGTCTTTCTATTTCTCCTCCTGAAAATACCAGCCGTGAAGCAGAGTAGTCCCATGGAAGATTTCCCAAGGAGCTATCCTAACTACTTCCTTTAGAGCCTTCTCCACTGGCTCGCCCTTTCTTATCTCTTTGCTTCTTTCCCTGAAATCCTCTCCCCAACAGCCTCCGTTGGGTTGCATAAGCAGTCTCGTCTGGGGCCTCACTGGAAGAATACTCTGCTACAGGACCATCTGTTAAGGAGGATGATGATTCTCCAATGTTTGAGAGTTCTGACTCATCTGTGAGTGAATAGAACTTATCCCCACCATCAGAAGATTTAGCTGCAGATGAGATTAGCATATCTCCCATCTTCCCAAGATCCAATACTGGATCCACAGTGTCCCAGGAGCTGTTTTCATTAGGGTCCATGAGGCAGCCTGTATTCACATGTTGAGTCATGCATTGGGCTTCCTTATGTTTCCCGCTTGCTTGCGTCTGCTTCCTTCCATCTCGAGCCTGACCTTCATTATCATTCCCTTTTTCAAAATCCTCCCCTCTAGTTGCCTCTAAGGTGACTTTCATAGGTACTGCCTATTTCAGTCTCCCTACACCAATAGCAGGATTTGCGGTCTCACTCTGCCCAGCGCTGTTGCTTGCGATCTCCAATGTCACAGTAGCCTCTTGGGGGGGGTATCCACATTCCCCACCACTCCTTCTTCTGCTTTGCCAACTAGAACGCCCCCTTGTCCCTTACTTGCTTTCTGGTCCATTGCCTTGCCGCTACCGAAAAACAAAGTAGTGATTAGGGTCTGTCTGTGTGCCCCATGTGTCTCAGTCTTCCCTGGCTGGATCTTAGTACCACTCTCCAGGCAGTTACCTTTGGTTGCCCCCTTCTCAACAGCCCCTTCTTGAAATGGATTTCTCCCCCCTCTCCCCCTTACCAGCATCCTGGGAGGAGGAGGCCCCCTTTTACTCCTGTGCTCAGGCTGGTCCTTCGTGTTCTGCGGCCGGGTATCCTGATGCTCTGGAGTGCGTTACTGACTCCAATCCTACAAGGTAGCAAGAAACGCCAAAACCGCAACAACAGCGTCGAAAGCCGCACAACATCAGAGAGACTGACAGTCAGCGTCTGCGATCCTGGCTTCGTTGACAGCACATCTCTCGGGACAGAGTGCAGGTAAAATCCAGATGTCATACTCCGGTGGGGTTATTCTTTCCCTTTGTTCGTTTCGTGTTCACTAGCTTCTGGGGAGTTTTTCGGGCGGAGCGGTTGAATGCACTTCCTACTCAGGCACCATCTTGCTTCTCAAGCATTTTTTTGTGAATTTCTAAGGTTTTTTTAAATGCTAATTCCTAACCATAACGTCCCTGTAACCTTTGTTTATTTCAGTGAATTTCTATTTTGTTTAACTAGTAGTTGCATTTGCAGAGTGGTGGAGAAAGGGGGTTGGACCTCTGACGAGCTCTCAGGAATCCTGCTGTGTAGTACTTACAAGAGGTATCAGGAGGGCTTCTTGCCACCTAAGGTTCCTCAGGAGTAAAGTGGACTTCATGCCCCAAAGAGTAATGCATGACAAGAAATGTTTGCAGAGTGGTGGAGAAAAGAAGCATTGCCTCCAAAGACCTTTCAGCAATCCTGCTGTGTGGGACTTATTAGAGATAACAGGAGGGGTAGTTGGGCCTTAAGGATGTCCTTGGGGGCCAACTAGCCCTCCTGTTTCCTCCATTAAGTTCCACACAGCAGGATTGCTGAGACATGGTAGGAGGTCACGCCCACTTACTCCACCACTCTGAAAACATTCCTCCTGGCACACTACTAGTTGATGGTTGAAGTTCCCTTACCTTCAGTAAGACCCACACAGCCGGCTTTATGAGGGGTCATCAGAGGCCCCGCACCACTATGCAAACGCACCTCCTTGTGCACTGCTTGTTGAGGGAGGAAGTCCACTTTAGTTCTGAGACTCTCAGGAGACAAAGGGACCTCATCCTCACACCAGCAGTGCACCGAGAGGTACTTTTGCAGAGTGGTGGAGAAAGGGGGCGTGGCCTCTGACCAACTCTCTGAAATTCCACTGTGGGGGGCTTACTGGAGGTAAAAGGAGGCATTAATGGACCCTAAGGACCCTCAGAAGCCAAGGAACTTCATCCCCTAACAAAGCGGTACAAAAGGGGGTGGTGATGGACGGAGCATCAGAACCAATCAAACACTCACACCCAGTCAACAGATCTGCGTTTGATCCATCACCGTTCTTTAGCCCACTCTGCCACCCCAGTTCAGACATGGCCATATGCAAATCAGTCTGACCCTGTTCCTCATGGGAACAGTCCAGCCCGAACTGCCAAGCCATGCCTTCCCTGGACCGGAAACAAGCTTCCAAGGACCGGTTTCTGGCATTTCAGCCGTCTTCAGCCAGGCTTGCTTGAATCCAGTGGCAAAGTGAGCAAGGGACTCACGTCTGAGCATACCTTGCCAACTTATGGTGAACAAAGCGGTACAAAAGGGGGTGGTGATGGACGGAGCATCAGAACCAATCAAACACTCACACCCAGTAAACAGATCTGGGTTTGATCCGTCACCGTTCTTTAGCCCACTCTGCCACCCAAGTTCAGACATGGCCATATGCAAATAAACGCTAAACAGAAATGTGTTTAGATGAGCCCGATGCATTTCGGGACTGACATGTCCCTTCGTCAGGGGCAATCTGTAAATGAAATATATATGCATTACATGACTGTTTGGATTTAGGGTTACAAGTCAACACCCTATTGGAGACCCAGTCATAGCAACATGCTAACTTGGTACGAGTTAGTTAGTAATCAACTAGAGGTGAATACTGAAGTAGATAATTACATGTACGGTTAAAATGTTAACCATGGTTGGTATTAGTAGTATGCATCCTTGGAGATAAAGGAGAAGAGGAAAGTCACTTGATTAGGATGAAATAAAGAAAAACAGTGAATTAATGTGAAACCAAAAAGTGTTCGTTGGGAGAGAAACCAGTACCATAAGAAAAAGAAAACGTAAAAATACCAGTTGGTTTATATGTGAAAGAATGCTCACCTCAAGGAAAAGTATGAGAATCTAGAGAATGGTCCATACACATAAGCTGAAGAAATGGGAAAAAGAAGGATGGGGTTTAAAGGGTATTGATAACTGAAAGCCTGTGAGAAAAATGCTCTATAAATGGGGGAACTTACCCCGTCAGCCGAGTAAATCGCTAAGATCGGGGACAGAGAAACAGAATCACATATAAACTGCAGGGAATAGAGAGGGTATGAAGATTAGTTTACCGGACGGACGAGAGATAAAAATCCGAGAAAAATGGAGTCCTACGATAAATATCTTACCGTGTACGCGGATAGTTAAGGTGGAGCGCGAAACTGGATTCGATGGCGTTTGTGGAAACGCCGGACTTGGCGGGTAGTCTTAGATACACGCTAGGTAGTGAAAATGGAAACAGGACTGAAAAACACGGCGCGGGTGGCCATGTTAGTTTGGGGACTAAACTGAATGGGTGATGAGAAACATACCATTGCTACAGAAGCGGGAAGCTATACGGTAATAAAACAATAAAAGGGGAATACACGAATAATATCACCCCCTGATAATGAGAGGGAAATATAGTAATGTTTAAAGAGGGAAAAAAAAATTGTAAAAAGAGTGGAGGAACTAAGGGTTGATGATCACGTATATGCTGCACAAAATTGCAAGAATGTAAGGTGTGAAGATTTGGACGGTAATGCAAAAACATCCAAGTGATGGAAATAAGATAGCTAACTATGGGAACGTTAAAGTAAACAATGTACTATGTGCAATAACGGCGAGGAGCCGCCGAGCACGTCGGCTCATCTACGATGAGGGTATGAGTCATAGATGAAAAAACGGTGCTGAATGAGACAGCAGAGATGGCCATATAGAGACTGGAAATAGGCTGTAAAGATAATGTGAATCAAGCTATAGGGTCATGAACAACAGACTGATCAGATATTAAATAATGGAAAGGGGAAATGGGTGATGTACAATGAAAATGTGCCTACAGGATAAGCGAAGAGAGTAAAAATATATATAGGAAAGGAGAGAAGATACAGTGAAAATGTGAAAAAGAAGACTCTCCAATAGAGTGATTAGTAAATGGTGATATTCATGCAGTGCCTCACAAGAAGCAACTCATATCAAAACGGTTGTTAAGCCCTGTTGGGGACATTGTTTTGAGTTTCTGAATCCCAAAAATGTATCTGCGAAGTAAATTTTTAGTGACATCCATTCCAGGTCGTACATTAAGTTTCTCAATGATCTGAAACCGTAATTGGGATATGGTATGTTTAGCATCACCCCAGTGGGTTGCTATGCTTGATGTGGTATTCAGATTTCTAATTTTGCTTTTGTGTTCCGTAATTCTGATTTTCAATTTGCGTTCAGTTTTACCCACATATGCTTTCCCACAAGGACATTTTATACAATATATAACATGAGATGAATTGCAATCGCTGGTGTGATTTAATTTGATTTTGGAACCCGATACCGGATGGGTTAAGGTATCGCCAGTTATGACATTATTGCAGTGAGTGCAATAGGTACATTTCTTAGTGCCAAGATAGTTCTCTGGTTTTGAACATGGGTTTGGTGTGGATAATATTGAACGTAAATTATGTCCTTTGGTATAAGCGAAAAGAGGTTTATCCTGAAATAAATCTTTGAAGTCCGCTTCTTGTTGTAATAATTCCCATCGTGCATTGATGATGTTTTTGATCGATTGGGATACGGTAGAGAATTTAGAAACAAATACTGTACGTTGTTCAGGCTGGCGTGTTTGTTTAGTGAGTAATTCTACTCGGGATTTAACCAAAGATGTATTCAAACAGTCTTTCAACACTTGTCCAGGATAACCGTGAGATTCAAACCGTTGGTAATACTCTTGTAATTTCGTACAGGACGTTTGGGTATCTGAACATATTCTGTGGATCCGGATGAATTGGGAAAGAGGTAAGTTTTTAATGAGACTTCTAGAATGAAAGCTCGAGTAAGCCAGAACGCTATTGCGATCGGTAGGTTTATTAAAAACCGATGTCTCAAAGCGATTGATTGATGTTTTCATGATATGCACATCAAGAAAATGAATGGTGTCCATTTGGATATTGTATGTCAACTGTATATGTGGATTGACATCACTTAAACAGGCAATCATGGATGTGAAAGATTGTTCTGTTTCCTTCCAAAGTAAGAATATATCGTCGTTGTAACGACAGTATAGTGGAATTTTTGACCACCAGTTAACATTTGTCATGATATGCTTGTATTCGTATTGGGACATGAAGATGTTGGCAGACGAAGGAGCCCCCGAAAAGCCCATGGATGTACCGGTAAGCTGCTCATAAAATTGTTGTTGCCATTCAAAGTAACTGTTATGAAGGCAAAATGTTAACAGTTGTAGAATGAAAACTGTCTCCACATCTATAGAATCTGTTTGAAGGAGTGCCCATTCCGTGGCATCCATGCCTGCTGCGTGAGGTATCGAGGTATATAAGGCTGTGACATCAATGGTGCACAATGAAATAGTAGTGTGTTGGTCAATCTGTGTTTCACTCAGCTTTTGCAGAAAATGCGTCATGTCTTTGAGGTACGAACTCCAATGCTGTACAAATTTTTGCAGATAAAAGTCCAAAAATGTTCCCACTGGGTCAAAAATAGACCCACAGCCGGAGACAATAGGACGAAAGAGTGGATTATCTGGGTCCTTATGCATTTTGGGAATCATGTAAAGTTTTGGTCTGCGTGGATTAGTGGTGGTAAGAAAAAGTTGTGTGGAATCATTAATCCAGTCTTTATTATGTGCTTCTGTTAATAGATTGGTGAGCATCTCCTGCAGTTGACTAGTGGGATCATAAGTGAGGGCTCATCAAACACATTTCTGCATAGCGTTTACATGCAATAATGTTGATGTATTCAATTATGTATTAGCCAATAATGTACAATGGCGCAAAAATTTTATTTGTCTGTTGATTCTAATACATTACATTTGTTTCTGTTATGTTAAACAAAGATTTGCGACAAATATAATTGTTACAAACTTGACTAGTTAAACTTGTTTATTTGTTACACAAGAAGAATTGTACTATGAGGGTTTTTATCAACCCTTAGGAATTGTGCACAGTGTACACTACCCTACCTGGCTAGTATCTTTTTTGTTTACATTTCTCAGCCACCACAGATTTTCACCACATCATAAAAAGGCACTTTCTTGAACCACCATCTACCTTCTTACCAGATTTGGTGTTATTACGTTCAGCAGTTTGGGCTGTATCCATGTCTAAAGGTTCTTAGGGAATTAACGTTGGGAAATGCACTTTTAAGAACCCCCTGGTTCTTGGCCCCCCGCTTGATGGATCACTGTGAAATTTGCAAGATTGTATTAGTTTTGTACATTTTGTGAAGATTAGTCAAATGGCGCCAAGTTATTACCAAAACAACAAATGCTTTTCCTATGGAAACTAGGTCCTAACTATACCTACCTACTGGCAACTATGTTTCCATAGAAAAAGCATTTTTTGGTTTGATAATAACTTTGGCCCCGTTTGATGAAACTTCCCAAAAAAACTCACATCCAAGTTTACCCCTTCATTTTTTCATATGGAAATTGAACAGCGATAACTGCTTAATAGAATTACTCCAAATTTGGAATAAACCTAGATCTTGGTCCAGAAAGCGTACCATGTGAAACTTTGTATATTTCATGCCAAACATATAAACTTTTTTTTAAAAACAATGCCATATCTTTTTATCACAACTGACTATGCTTTAAACTTGTTTTCATTGATTTTCTATGTTTTTTAAGCATTCAGGGCCATATGTAGGTAGCATCACATTTACCGACTCATAAATACCGAATTTTACCGATTCGGTATTTATGAATCGGTAAATGTGATGCAGTTAATAATTCGGTAAATTTTACCGAATCGGAAAAATTCGGTAATTATGAAACGGTATTTACCGATTCGGTAATGAGGCATACCTTCCCATTGATTCCTATCTTTCTGGCAATGTTAAATAACATCAACATTAGAGCCACATATATTGTAACAGTTTTCACAACTATGTTCCCATTTATAAGAGAGACCAAACAAATTTTCAATGGGAACCCCTTCTTCTTCCAGTACCTGAAGAAAAAACATCAAGAATTCCTGTGCGTCTTGCTGTACATTTTGAGAAAACTGTGTTCGTCCTGAATATAGATCTAAAAGTTTTCTAATTTCAGTAGCACTTTCTATTTGAGTTTTATCATTACTCAGCTTTTGAAAAAGGAGACTCAACTCAGAACAGAATCTTTTTCCCTGATTTACTATTATCTGCTCTTGCACACTTTCCAGATAAAAAGCAACATTCAGCACTACATTAGCGTAGCAGTTGACACCAGAGCTATTTTCAAAATGACATCCTACAACCTGTTCTTCATTTTCCTTTTTCTTTTTGCTTGCAATTACATCACTCCTCTTTTTTTTCCTCCTCTCTACATCTTCATTACAGATATTCTCATTTCTCCTTTTACGAGAAACTACACATTTCTCCAACACAGGATACTGACCTAAATGAGGAGCATAGCTTCTTCTTAATCTATTATACTCCTTTACACAATTTGTATCAGCACTAACTTTTGAGTCATCAAAGTCTATCATGAATAAACCAGATAATGTTTTCACTCGTGACAAAGCTACATAAGCCATACCTTTTTTGAACACAGTTGAACCAATGTTCACAAAAGCACAATCTACAGTCAATTCTTGAGACTTGTGAATAGTTACAGCATATGCTAGAGAAAACGGAAACTGCTTCCTACGTACATATAAGTCTTTCACAAGCATGAAACGAACTGAACAACGACAAATATCTTTAACTTCTTCTATCTGATCAAATTTTATTTTTAAACATTCAATTCCATCTTTTTTCTGATAATTAATAAAACCCACAACTCTTCCCATAGCTCCATTAACTAAACCCTTTTCAACATCCAAATTTCTCCTTAAAAATATGTAACGTCTATTTTTCAGTGTGCCTGTTAATGTGATAGTAATTCTTCCATCTTCAATTTTGTCCACTGCTTCCAATTTCCTGATATCTTCCTTTTCCAATTTTAAAAGCTCCTCATTGAATATTGAGCATTCACGTAGAGTTGGCATTAAGCAGATGACACTTTTCTTTTCTGCAATGTTCTTGTATATCTTCTCTGCAACTATTTCTTCTTTTGGAAATAAATTATGTAGCAGCCGACTCTGTAATGCTTTTTTGCCAACTTCTGTGAGTAGTCCAATCCTGATATCTTTCAGAATACTTCCATATTCTTCATCGTTTGCTTGCCTCATATTAGTAGTAAGTTCCTTGTACTCAAAGAAGGACCAAATATTTGCATTACCAATGCTTCCCAATGACTTCTTTGTGTCTTCATGTGTCACAGTATTAAACACTGGTTGTCCTTTAACTGGAGTAAGCTGTAGAAGATCCCCAAATACTATGACATGTTTTCCACCAAATAACACGTCATAGTCTGTCCTTAGAATTTGCTGCATTCTTAAATGCACAAAGGCAAGCATTAAGTTTGATACCATGCTCACCTCATCAATAATGAGAACTTGCATCTTCTTCAATACTCTTGAAACTTCCAAGCATGCTTCTCCAGTTAGCTTGTTGTATTGTATTTTGTTCTCATGCTCCACTGGTAACATTAGCAAACGATGTAAGGTGATTCATTTTATGTTATATGCTGCTAACCCAGTTGGAGCAGTAACCACACAAGACAAAGTAGAATCCGTTTTTTGCTGTAGGTAGCTTCTGATGACTTTTATTAGGAAACTTTTTCCAGTTCCAGCTTGTCCGCTTACATACATCCTGATTGGATGAAATGATGTGCATGAGCACTCTTTTTTTCATGTAGAAATCCGTGATCAATTTTGTTTCTGATCTCTTCATAAATTTGTTGCTGCTCTTCGTTCAGTTGTCTTTCCAAATTTTGTAAGTCTATAAATTCTTTTTGAGCTTGATTCATAGCCGTTTCCACTTCATTCATGGCTATTGATGCTTCATTTTCAACGATTGGTTGTCCTAGGGGATCTTGACTGAGTGTTCTTGAACTTTGGCTGTCCTGAGAAGTGTCTCTAGCTACTTCTGCTGCAATTGTAGTTTCCTGTTCAATTTCTTCATTTAACATTTGCAGATAAGTTGTGAATGTATTGCATTGTATGCTGTCTTTGCAAGCATTAAATGAATCTTCATAGCTTTGAAATTCTCCCAGTAGTTCATCCTCTGTACGCCATCTTTTAAACAGCTGTAAAAGAGCCAAGTAGTAAAATTCCTTTTTGACAGTAGTGTCGCAACTCAGCTTCCGGTGATTTATCAAACTTCCTTTTGTTTGCTTCACCAAACATCCTTCCTCACCAATGACTTTATATTTTCCATTTTTGATGTCTTCTGCGGCTTTCCGTGAATAAATGTAGTTATGCAGCACTTCATAGAGACACATGTTCTCCAGATGTTGACTTCTCTTGGGATAATATGTGTCCAACATGTTTGATTTCAAAATATCTGTACTTTCTGGGTCATTCTCGGCCAAATATTCAATTTCTCCAACAGATTTCATTACCCGATTTCTCATTGCTGCAAGGCCTAAACTTGCCCAAATTATTCTTCTTGATTTCGAGTAGAGACTTGCAGATGATAACCTATCTGAACATTCGTAGGATCCAATTTCTCGATGCGATAACATCTTTAAACTGAAACTGTACAGCTTCTTACTGACAGTCTTCTCGTGAGAAATCTCTTCCCACATTTCCTTCAATTCCGTTTTCTCAGATTTAGTAATGTAAGACGTTACATATCGAGCAACAGCAATGGAATTGTCAGCTACATACTGTATATCCATGTTAGCATTCCACATGGATAAAATGACTGGGTTGTAGTCATTTATATTTTTTTATTCTTCTTTTCTTTTTAGGTTGTAGGTATTCTTAGGTGATTTTCTTGTGATAGTATGTCTCACAGCTGACATAAAACTGTTTACTCTTCCATTTGAAAGAACAGGTCTAGGAAATCCAAATCGACATTTAGTGTAGTATTTATCTTTGCTCTTGTATTTCCGTCGACAGTATTTTCCACACCGATGACTTTGGAAACGTAAAACTTGCTCCTTTAACTTTTTCTCTTCTGTGCTTTTTGGTATAGCACATGTTGCATATTCTTCAATGTAAGATAACACTGCTTCATCAGTATCTGTTCCAAACTTTGGGGCATCCTTGATCCACAACAGCATATGAATATGAGGAGCACCTCTTGCCTGGTACTCTTTTCTCCAAAAGAAATCCACTACTTCTCCTAGAGGTGGATTTTTTTTATTGCAGATGAAGGACATCATAGCCTCAAATCTATGATTGAAATATCTGCAAACATTAACCGGATCCAATGAGCACAGTTCTCCTGCTGTCTTGTATTCGATGTTTTTAATGTTTGAATTTGCCTCTCGTAGAAAATCCAGTAAATCATCCCAAGCGTACTCAGCACAGCTTAGGGTAAGGAACCATGTTGGTGTTCCTAAATTTCGTAACATGCATTTTAATTCACCATGGCGTCGGTACCAATATTCATTTGTCCCACGCTGACAAGCCATCAGATTGATCAGTTGTGTTTCCAAATGATCATCTCGGTGCTGCACTTTCTCCATAAAATCCTTAGCAGACACATTTTGTAAATGTACTCCACTTTTTAAAATGTGATTTACTGCATAAGATAGTGCAGACAAGTCGCTTTCAAATAAAAGATGGAACAAATAAGGAATACTTTGTCGAAATCTGGGATCTTCTGCATATAGTCTTGTAGTCCGATACTCAGAAGCTGGAATCTGTTCTGGACGTTCATCGTATCGTCCTCCTTTTCCTGTAAGAAACAGCTGGGGAAAACATCGAGCTTCCAAGCTCTCCTCCCATACACTCACGGGAGTTCCTTTTGCTTTCTTCATCTGAAACAGATCAATATTGTCTCCCATAACTTATTTTGAATGAAGAGGATGTATGCTAAAATGTTCATAAATTTCTTCTTCCTTTGACTTGTCCACTTTTTCAATTTGTCCAGTTGGTGTTTCTGTGTCTTCTTGTAAATCTTCTTCTTCTTCTTCTATATTAATTGTTTCATACCATTTGTTATTCCTTTTCAAATACAAATTTGCTCTTTGTACTTTCCGTACATCTACCAGCTCCTGCCAAATCTTCTTATTCTTTGTAGGTACACCATTAACCAGAATAACTAATGGTTCAGTTTCCAAAGTATCCGCATCAATAGTTTCCATATTTTTTTTCAAATCCAAGGGCAAATACACCACTCTACCTTTTAAACCTCTCAGTAAATCTGAAGGAGGTAATTTACCAGTTTTGGGCTCCATACGTACTATGGTCTGGAACGGATGAACACATTGAATAAGTATAGACTCATATGTATTTAATTCACAAAGTTCAGCAGGAATAGCATCCAATTCTAAATTATTATGTACAGCTCTGGTCGGCATTCTATTTTCCTCTAACTTGTTGTAACAGTATTTACAAATACGCTGATCTTCACCCAATTCAAAACAATTTTCTAGAAATATATATGTGGCAAAATCCTTCCACTTATAATTATCTTCATTTTCACTCTTTCTATAGAGATCAACATTCCTAGTTTGTTTTCTATAATGAGTTCTGCGGCAACAAATACAAGTAATATTTGGTCTTTCATTAGAGATTATTGCAAATTTTGTTATGTGATCATTAAATGTCTTACTTACAGAGGGTTCTACATTCTCTTCCACTTCTTCCTCATTTACTGTGTCCTTTTCTGCACTGTTTTGTTCAGGACCAAAGTAACAAAACTGAATTTCATCAACAACCTTCTCTACATCTGATACCGATCCACGGAACAGAGCCCTATTCAATTCATCTAACTTTATTGCTGGACTTTTAGCAAAATACAACCGTCTCACAAACTTTCTCATTTCAGTATGATGAACAGCCAGCATCCTAAAATGATGGAAAACACTATTACACACTTTTCTAGATAGACAAGCCAGAGAATGACACTGCAAACCAGTATTCTCTCTCACTCTGCATGGATCTAGACTTTGAAGCACCTTAATCTTCTGTTTTACACTTTTTTTACTATATTCTCTTAGAAACTCACAAAATTTATCAATAGATTCCTGACGCACAGTGCAAATACTACTACAATTCCAAGTGTACACTGGGGCTTTAGGACGTCTCCCCATAGCCTCATCCGCCATCACTTGTACCTCATCTCTTGGAACCATTATCTCCTTCTCCATTATGCAACCATTTTTCACTTCATAAGCACGACCTCTGGTGTCAACTGCATGCAGCAAACTATTACTTTGAAAATAGCTCTCTTCATTAAAAAAAGGTTCACTACTTGAACTATGCATCCATTTTCCTAAAAACACTTTACAAAAGTTTGTTCTGTTCACTACTCTTTTCCTTTTGCTTTGTGATTTCAGTACATTAACCATTTTATCTAATGTACGCATCCTATTCAAAATTAAAATGAATAGTTTCCTTTTTAATTCTAATGCCTTTGCTGCAATGGCTTCAATTTCTTTTTTTCTCTTGTAATATTTTGCCTTTTGCTTATATTTCTTCACATCCTTTATCAAATTGGACATAACTCTTCTCTGAAACATTTTTCTACGTATCTCTTTAAACGCTGTTTTTCTGTTTAAGTTAATCTTTATTGTTGCAGAAGGTATATTTGCATTAACTAAATTCTCAATGTTTTCCTGTTTTTTTCTATTGAAAACATTCTTTCCAGTACAGACATGTTGTACATGTTTCCTTTTTTTGAATATGTTCTTTAAAAAATCTTTTGTCTGCTTACCAGAAGATTTGTTCTTTTTCCCAACATGAGCATCTCCAACTAACTTAGGTCCTCCAGTTGTCTTCAAATATAGGTTTTTTTTGTGGTCTTTCTTTAGTCTGGATTTTGTAGGCATCTTAAATTTTGTTCACTGCTCTTCAGCAATACCTGAAAAAAACTAAAAAAAATTCCTTTATTTTATTTAAATATATTACTACATGTTTTATGATCTTTTGAAATCTTAAAATACTAGAAACCCCTTTCCTATAAATGAAAATCACAATAACACCTTCACAAATTAAATATCTAAAAACAATTCCTGTGTGCACACAGAGTCATGCTTTGAAATTAGGCAGAAAACGAAATTTCTTTGCCAATTGCAAAGCATACTTACTACTCTTTTTTTTGGCAAGTGATAAACACTTTTACAGACTGACACATTATGAATCCACTTTTCAGATTCTTAAAAAAGCACATGTCCAAACTGCTTTTTCAGACCAGCACCATGTGTAACCTGGGTGACTGACTACACTCCAGCAAGGGCAACCAGCCTTATTGATGCTGAATGTATTTGCATTACTGACTGAAACCTCAAACCCCACTCGGTTGTGAATACTGTGCATGATTCCACAGGATAAGCAGCTGGGTGTGTGCTAAGAGTCTGCTTCTGCACAAAAAAATGGCTCCCCCTTTCCATCTAATGCAAATGTGAAATCAACAGAGCAACACGCAATAAATCTCTGCCTGTAATTCCTCTTTGCACACAGAGTCATGTTTTCACATTAGTCAAAAAACGAAATTTCTTTGCCATTTTGAAAGCACACTCACTACTCTTTTTTTTGGCAAGTGATAAACACTTTTACAGAA
This sequence comes from Triturus cristatus, assembly GCF_964204655.1. Taxonomy (NCBI): domain Eukaryota; kingdom Metazoa; phylum Chordata; class Amphibia; order Caudata; family Salamandridae; genus Triturus; species Triturus cristatus. The sequence continues at coordinate 650,293,599 of NC_140581.1, forward strand.
TAACACATTTTGAATCCACTTTTCAGATTCTTAAAAAAGCACATGTCCAAACTGCTTTTTCAGACCAGCACCATGTGTAACCTGGGTAACTGACTACACTCCAGCAAGGGCAACCACCTTATTGATGCTGAATGTATTTGCATTACTGACTGAAACCTCAAACCCCACTCGGTTGTGAATACTGTGCATGATTCCACAGGATAAGCAGCTGGGTGTGTGCTAAGAGTATGCTTCTGCACAAAAAAATGGCTCCCCCTTTCCATCTAATGCAACTGTGAAATCACCAGAGCAATACGCAATAAATCTCTGCCTGTAATTCCTATTTGCACACAGAGTCATGTTTTCACATTAGTCACAAAACGAAATTTCTTTGCCAATTTGAAAGCACACTTACTACTCTTTTTTTTGGCAAGTGATAAACACTTTTACAGACTTACACATTTTGAATCCACTTTTCAGATTCTTAAAAAAGCACATGTCAAAACTGCTTTTTCAGACCAGCACCATGTGTAACCTGGGTGACTGACTACACTCCAGCAAGGGCAACCAGCCTTTTTGATGCTGAATGTATTTGCATTACTGACTGAAACCTCAAACCCCACTCGGTTGTGAATACTGTGCATGATTCCACAGGATAAGCAGCTGGGTGTGTGCTAAGAGTATGCTTCTGCACAAAAAAATGGCTCCCCCTTTCCATCTAATGCAAATGTGAAATCTCCAGAGCAATACGCAATAAATCTCTGCCTGTAATTCCTATTTGCACACAGAGTCATGTTTTCACATTAGTCACAAAACGAAATTTCTTTGCCAATTTGAAAGCACACTTACTACTGTTTTTTTTGGCAAGTGATAAACACTTTTACAGACTGACACATTTTGAATCCACTTTTCAGATTCTTAAAAAAGCACATGTCCAAACTGCTTTTTCAGACCAGCACCATGTGTAACCTGGGTGACTGACTACACTCCAGCAAGGGCAACCAGCCTTATTGATGCTGATTGTATTTGCATTACTGACTGAAACCTCAAACCCCACTCGGTTGTGAATACTGTGCATGATTCCACAGGATAAACAGCTGGGAATGTGCTAAGAGTCTGTTTCTGCACAAAAAAATGGCTCCCCCTTTCCATCTAATGCAAATGTGAAATCTCCAGAGCAATACCCAATAAATCTCTGCCTGTAATTCCTATTTGCACACAGAGTCATGTTTTCACATTAGTCACAAAACGACATTTCTTTGCCAATTTGAAAGCACACTTACTACTCTTTTTTTTGGCAAGTGATAAACACTTTTACAGACTTACACATTTTGAATCCACTTTTCAGATTCTTAAAAAAGCACATGTCCAAACTGCTTTTTCAGACCAGCACCATGTGTAACCTGGGTGACTGACTACACTCCAGCAAGGGCAACCAGCCTTTTTGATGCTGAATGTATTTGCATTACTGACTGAAACCTCAAACCCCACTCGGTTGTGAATACTGTGCATGATTCCACAGGATAAGCAGCTGGGTGTGTGCTAAGAGTATGCTTCTGCACAAAAAAATGGCTCCCCCTTTCCATCTAATGCAAATGTGAAATCTCCAGAGCAATACGCAATAAATCTCTGCCTGTAATTCCTATTTGCACACAGAGTCATGGTTTCACATTAGTCACAAAACGAAATTTCTTTGCCAATTTGAAAGCACACTTACTACTCTTTTTTTTGGCAAGTGATAAACACTTTTACAGACTGACACATTTTGAATCCACTTTTCAGATTCTTAAAAAAGCACATGTCCAAACTGCTTTTTCAGACCAGCTCCATGTGTAACCTGGGGGACTGACTACACTCCAGCAAGGGCAACCAGCCTTATTGATGCTGAATGTATTTGCATTACTGACTGAAACCTCAAACCACCCTCGGTTGTGAATACTGTGCATGATTCCACAGGATAAGCAGCTGGGTGTGTGCTAAGAGTCTGCTTCTGCACAAAAAAATGGCTCCCCCTTTCCATCTAATGCAAATGTGAAATCAACAGAGCAACAAGCAATAAATCTCTGCCTGTAATTCCTCTTTGCACACAGAGTCATGTTTTCACATTAGTCAAAAAACGAAATTTCTTTGCCATTTTGAAAGCACACTCACTACTCTTTTTTTTGGCAAGTGATAAACACTTTTACAGAATAACACATTTTGAATCCACTTTTCAGATTCTTAAAAAAGCACATGTCCAAACTGCTTTTTCAGACCAGCACCATGTGTAACCTGGGTAACTGACTACACTCCAGCAAGGGCAACCACCTTATTGATGCTGAATGTATTTGCATTACTGACTGAAACCTCAAACCCCACTCGGTTGTGAATACTGTGCATGATTCCACAGGATAAGCAGCTGGGTGTGTGCTAAGAGTATGCTTCTGCACAAAAAAATGGCTCCCCCTTTCCATCTAATGCAACTGTGAAATCACCAGAGCAATACGCAATAAATCTCTGCCTGTAATTCCTATTTGCACACAGAGTCATGTTTTCACATTAGTCACAAAACGAAATTTCTTTGCCAATTTGAAAGCACACTTACTACTCTTTTTTTTGGCAAGTGATAAACACTTTTACAGACTTACACATTTTGAATCCACTTTTCAGATTCTTAAAAAAGCACATGTCAAAACTGCTTTTTCAGACTAGCACCATGTGTAACCTGGGTGACTGACTACACTCCAGCAAGGGCAACCAGCCTTTTTGATGCTGAATGTATTTGCATTACTGACTGAAACCTCAAACCCCACTCGGTTGTGAATACTGTGCATGATTCCACAGGATAAGCAGCTGGGTGTGTGCTAAGAGTATGCTTCTGCACAAAAAAATGGCTCCCCCTTTCCATCTAATGCAAATGTGAAATCTCCAGAGCAATACGCAATAAATCTCTGCCTGTAATTCCTATTTGCACACAGAGTCATGTTTTCACATTAGTCACAAAACGAAATTTCTTTGCCAATTTGAAAGCACACTTACTACTGTTTTTTTTGGCAAGTGATAAACACTTTTACAGACTGACACATTTTGAATCCACTTTTCAGATTCTTAAAAAAGCACATGTCCAAACTGCTTTTTCAGACCAGCACCATGTGTAACCTGGGTGACTGACTACACTCCAGCAAGGGCAACCAGCCTTATTGATGCTGATTGTATTTGCATTACTGACTGAAACCTCAAACCCCACTCGGTTGTGAATACTGTGCATGATTCCACAGGATAAACAGCTGGGAATGTGCTAAGAGTCTGCTTCTGCACAAAAAAATGGCTCCCCCTTTCCATCTAATGCAAATGTGAAATCTCCAGAGCAATACCCAATAAATCTCTGCCTGTAATTCCTATTTGCACACAGAGTCATGTTTTCACATTAGTCACAAAACGACATTTCTTTGCCAATTTGAAAGCACACTTACTACTCTTTTTTTTGGCAAGTGATAAACACTTTTACAGACTTACACATTTTGAATCCACTTTTCAGATTCTTAAAAAAGCACATGTCCAAACTGCTTTTTCAGACCAGCACCATGTGTAACCTGGGTGACTGACTACACTCCAGCAAGGGCAACCAGCCTTTTTGATGCTGAATGTATTTGCATTACTGACTGAAACCTCAAACCCCACTCGGTTGTGAATACTGTGCATGATTCCACAGGATAAGCAGCTGGGTGTGTGCTAAGAGTATGCTTCTGCACAAAAAAATGGCTCCCCCTTTCCATCTAATGCAAATGTGAAATCTCCAGAGCAATACGCAATAAATCTCTGCCTGTAATTCCTATTTGCACACAGAGTCATGGTTTCACATTAGTCACAAAACGAAATTTCTTTGCCAATTTGAAAGCACACTTACTACTCTTTTTTTTGGCAAGTGATAAACACTTTTACAGACTGACACATTTTGAATCCACTTTTCAGATTCTTAAAAAAGCACATGTCCAAACTGCTTTTTCAGACCAGCACCATGTGTAGCCTGGGTGACTGACTACACTCCAGCAAGGGCAACCAGCCTTATTGATGCTGATTGTATTTGCATTACTGACTGAAACCTCAAACCCCACTCGGTTGTGAATACTGTGCATGATTCCACAGGATAAACAGCTGGGAATGTGCTAAGAGTCTGCTTCTGCACAAAAAAATGGCTCCCCCTTTCCATCTAATGCAAATGTGAAATCTCCAGAGCAATACCCAATAAATCTCTGCCTGTAATTCCTATTTGCACACAGAGTCATGTTTTCACATTAGTCACAAAACGAAATTTCTTTGCCAATTTGAAAGCACACTTACTACTCTTTTTTTTGGCAAGTGATAAACACTTTTACAGACTGACACATTTTGAATCCACTTTTCAGATTCTTAAAAAAGCACATGTCCAAACTGCTTTTTCAGACCAGCACCATGTGTAACCTGGGTGACTGACTACACTCCAGCAAGGGCAACCAGCCTTATTGATGCTGATTGTATTTGCATTACTGACTGAAACCTCAAACCCCACTCGGTTGTGAATACTGTGCATGATTCCACAGGAGAAACAGCTGGGAATGTGCTAAGAGTCTGCTTCTGCACAAAAAAATGGCTCCCCCTTTCCATCTAATGCAAATGTGAAATCTCCAGAGCAATACGCAATAAATCTCTGCCTGTAATTCCTATTTGCACACAGAGTCATGTTTTCACATTAGTCACAAAACGAAATTTCTTTGCCAATTTGAAAGCACACTTACTACTCTTTTTTTTGGCAAGTGATAAACACTTTTACAGACTGACACATTTTGAATCCACTTTTCAGATTCTTAAAAAAGCACATGTCCAAACTGCTTTTTCAGACCAGCACCATGTGTAACCTGGGTGACTGACTACACTCCAGCAAGGGCAACCAGCCTTATTGATGCTGATTGTATTTGCATTACTGACTGAAACCTCAAACCCCACTCGGTTGTGAATACTGTGCATGATTCCACAGGATAAACAGCTGGGTATGTGCTAAGAGTCTGCTTCTGCACAAAAAAATGGCTCCCCCTTTCCATCTAATGCAAATGTGAAATCTCCAGAGCAATACGCAATAAATCTCTGCCTGTAATTCCTATTTGCACACAGAGTCATGTTTTCACATTAGTCACAAAACGAAATTTATTTGCCAATTTGAAAGCACACTTACTACTCTTTTTTTTGGCAAGTGATAAACACTTTTACAGACTGACACATTTTGAATCCACTTTTCAGATTCTGAAAACAGCACATGTCCAAACTGCTTTTTCAAACCAGCACCATGTGTAACCTGGGTGACTGACTACACTCCAGCAAGGGCAACCAGCCTTACTGATGCTGTATGTATTTGCATTACTGAGTGCAACCTCAAACCCTTAAAGTATTCCTTATTTTTACCAGTACACCTTAATTTATCGTGAAAACATAGTCCATATTATTTTACATGTTCCTCACATTTAAATTTCTCCCAAAACAGAAAATAATAAACACAACTTCAACAAAAGGAATTCCAATTCTATTATTCATTTCTTAATTTACCATATACATCCCCTCTCAAACTCTAAACTCACCTTTTAAATTAGTTAGTTGTGAAAAAAATGTGGCACTCAAACAGCAGATTATCAGAGCCAGGATCTCTGTTCTGTTCACCTCTCTCCTCTCAGCAGAACCAGATAATGGCAAACTTTTTCTCTCTTTTTCCACACTTATACTTGTTAATTTCAAATCTCAGTGCTTCCCCCTTTTTTTCAAATGTAATCACACATTTCTATTGGTTGAAAACCAACCCTTTTCCAAAAGTACCCTTCCCCCAACTTGACATCTGCCTAGTACCCTTCCCCCAACTTGACTTCTGCCTGCTACCATAGCAACAGCTCATGGAACACTGCTGTGTGGAGTTAGGTCAGAAGTTCGCCACACAATGTTTCAATTCCAAAGAGCAGGAGTGCTTGACTTTTCAAACCTAACAGCAAATCCATAGTACTGTTCTTTAGTAACACATTTTTCTGTACCAATACAAAACATGCTTCTATAAATTTACACATACAGCCTAGTTTTTATTCTAGAATGGTATGAAACAGCCAATCAGTTCTTTTTTTTATAAAAAAAATATGTATGCCTCCATTTCCAAACTGTCTTTCATTTCTTTTTACCATTCTACTGAATTACACCTCCTGAGTGCATCCAGTTCTCCTTTGAAGATGTTCACAGTGTGGATTGTAGGGCACAGCTATGTCTTCTGGAGTGAAAAGTATGCAGAGAAAACAGATATGGTGAGAGACCTTGCTTTGCCAAATGTAGACATTAAATGGATTGGTCAGAGAGGGTTAAAGTGGCACCAATTGATGCCATTGGTGAAATCCTTCATGCAAATCCAACACCCTGACCTCATAATAGTGCACTGTGGTGGCAATGACCTAGGCACTTTGACTGGGGTAGGTCTGGAAATGCTTATGAAGGACACCTTTGCACAACTGTTTTCACTTTTCCCTAAAACTGCCTTTGTGTTTTCTAACATATGCCAAAGGCAAAAATGGAACTGGTCCAATCATTTTTGTCCGCAGATTGACAAAGCAAGAAAGCACGTCAACAAATCTGTTTCTGCTTTCCTCCGTGACTATGGTATGGGTTCCATTTACCACAACAACTTGCGTTACGACATGCAAGACATTTATAGAGGAGATGGTGTACACTTCACTGATGAAGGGAACAGAGTCTTCCTCTTGAACCTTAGACTCTGCATCGGTACTTACTTGTAGGTACCAATAAAAAATCACTTCATAAACACAACGGCTCTTTTTAGAGCCCCCTAATATCTAAACACTTAAATCTGCATTTCATTTCTTTTTTTTCTTTTTTTTTACCGTACGCGTACGGTGAGCTTACCCTACGCGTACCCCGCGATTTTTTTAAAAATCAATAAATGTTTTCTTTGTACTTTTCTGTCCTTCTTTGACCCCCTTACAAATGTTAGGGGGTCTGTAACTCTCTTCCTTGCCCCCTTTTCAAGATATCACCCTTTTTTACCGGAGTGAAATACACAAAATGGCGGCCGCCGCTTCCTGGTTTCGACCGATTCGAATGTTTACTAAGATCTAAGAGCCAATCAGAATCGCGCTCGCGCACGTCACCGTACGCGTACGGTAAGCGCACCGTAAGCGCACCGTAAGCTGGCTCAGATATATATATTGATTTAAAGGCTATTTTCTCAGAATCTGCTGAACAGATTTACACCAAACCTACAAAAGGCACTTCCTTGACCTGAGGACTACCTCTCTGCCAAATTTCATTAAATTCTGTTCAGCCGTTCGGGCTGTAGCTGTGTCTAAAGGTCCTATGGAAAAATGCGTGGGAAAAACGCGTTTTGGGACCCCCCTTTTATCTCAGCCCCCGCTTGACGAATCCCCCCGAGACTTTCAGGGTAGGAGCGGAGCGTAGCGCCCCACCTATTTTGAGAAATTCGCGAGGATTCGTCGACCGGCGCCAAAGTTATTCAAAATAGAATGTTGCGGATTTCCTATGGAAACGTGGTCCTAACTATAACTACCTACTGGCGACCGCCAGTAGGTAATATATATATATATATATATATATATATATATATATATACATATATATATATATATATATATATATATATATATATATATATATATATATGTTACCTTCTAGGGGACGCCGGTGGGTAGTTATAGTTAGAACCTAGTTTCCATAGGAAATGCATTTTTTGATTTGCTAATCCTTTGGCGTCATTTGACGAATCTTTCTGAAATTCTCCCAAAAAAAGTCTATCCAGGTCAGCTCCTTTACTGAAAGTTAGGGGGTATTTCACCAAGCGGGGGCTGAGAAAAAAGTGGGTCCCAAAACTTGTTTACTCCATGTTAATTTCGATAGGAAATTTTGCAACGAGCTACAGCCTGAACTGCTGAACGGAATTACCTCAAATTTGGCAAAAAGGTAGAGCTTGGTTCAGAAAGCGACCTTTTTTTAAATGGTGTAAATCCGTTCAGTCGTTTTTGAGAAATTCAAAAAATAAGAGTCCAAAAAATAATTTTCCCATAGGAAACTTTGTGCAAGGCTACAGCCAAAACTACTGAACGGAATTACCCCAAATATGTCAGAAAGGTAGTGCTTCGATCAGAAAGCAACCTTTTTTTCAAATGGTGTGAATCCGTACAGTAGTTGCTGAGAAACTAGAAAAATAAAAGTTTCGATATCTGGGCGGAGCCTAAGTCGCGTGCGCGAGCTTCACTGTGATTGGCTGCTAGTAGTCCAAACCAGGAAGTGTTCAGCCATCTTGTGGCTCGGTAGAAGCGAGTCACCTGAAAATAGAGAAACAAAGGTATAAAACAAGAGAAGGGGGCAGGGTAGAATAACCCTAACCCCATAGGCCTGCTCAGGGGGTCATATAAGGACCCCCCAGGGCCATAAAAATCATTTAAAAAAAAAAAAAAAAAAAAAAATCAGCGCAATTCGCGCTGGGGTCACGGGTTCCGCATTTTATTTTAATGAGACCCTTGGGTTGGCTAGGTTCTAGGGGCATTTCTTAAAAAATAATTGCAGGGGCTCGCAGGGATTGCGGGGGCCCGCAGAGGTCCGCGCAGCCCCGGGGCTTCACTCATGTTGGGAGGGGGGTTGCGCGACCCCCCTCCTGGGGCCCTCTATGTGCTTATAACTTTGGTGTTGTTTGACGAATCTTTATGAAATTATTCAAAAAGTTTCTCTTTTTTTGATTAGCTCCTATATTGAAAGTTCAGGGGTGAATGGTGTAGGATGGGCTGAGAAAAAAGAGGGTCCCAAAACATGTTTCTCCATGCAATTTCCATACGAAACTTTACAGAAGACTACAGGTGAAACTGCTGAACGGAACTATGGCAAATTTGACAGGGAGAGAGCACGCTTTTGTTTAAATGGTGTAAATCCGTTCAGTAGTTTTTGAGAAATATCACATTTTACGATGTCGATATTTGAGAATTCTGACATCTGATTGAATGAGGGGTTACAAGCACGAGCTTGCGGCTTATTGGCTGTGAACGGTTGAAACCAGGAAGTGTTGGCAGCCATTTTGTGATTTACTCCGTCTCCGTGTAGAAGCCATCGGGTTCGTAGTTTTACCTCTGCGAGGCAACACTGGCATCTGTGTTTGTGTGAGATATGCCTTTCACACTGCCTGTCCTCATATCAAAAGGTTGCGGCTATGCCTTTAGAAGCCCGTCTGTCGGCTGGGAGCTCTGTGAGTTAGTCTGTCGGTACGATCCCCTACACTACCCAAAGAATACCCGAATACCACTGCACTGTCGTAAACTGTAAAACACTACCGCAGCATGGTCTCTTACACTACCCAAACACCACTGCAGTGTTGTAAACTCTAAAACACTACCCCAGCACAATCTCTTACACTACCCAAACACCACTGCACTGTCGTAAACTTTAAAACACTATCCCCAGCACGATCTCCTACACTACCCAAACACCACTGCATTGTCATAAACCCTACAACACTACACCTAGCAGGACCCCCTAAATAATGCAAACACCACTGCAGTACCCTAAACCCTAAAACACTATCCCCAGCACGACCCTGTACACTACACAAACACCACTGCACTACCCTAAACCCTGAATCCCTATTCCCAGCACAACCCCCTACATTACCCAAACACCACTGATCTACCCTAAACCCTAACAGATTACCCCCAGCACGAGCCCCTACACTACACAAACACCACTGCACTACACTAAACCCCAAAACACTACTCCCAGCATTACCCCTTACACTACCCAAACACCACGCTTGTTGGGTGTCCCCTCTTCTGCCTCTACGGAACTTATCCACCGGGAAGTGGGCATTGCTTACATATCGGACACTGCTTCACTAGGACCCCTCCTCCTATGGTAATCCATTTGGTCAAAGGAAGAGGACGCCCAAGCATGCGCATTTGTCACGAGAAATGCGCATGCACAGGCGTCCGCGCATGCGCATTTGTGTGAAGAAGTTGCCATCAAGCAGGAAGAGGGAGCCCCGGGACGCCGCACTGCAGGTAAGGTGTTTTATTTACTTTTAATGTTCTTTAAATTATTTTAAAATGAGGGCGGGCGGGCGGCGCGTAGTGGGGCTATGCAGAGCGTGTGTGTGTGTGTGTGTAGATTTTGCCACACTACACGCTGCTCCACGCAGCCCCATTATGCCCAGGGTTAATGTTTAGTCGTTTTTCAGATAAAACAATTGATCTTATCTTCTGTAAAAGACTGTATGGTTTTGAAAATTATATGTAGCGTTTATTTGGACTTGTATATGTATTGTGATGAGATGAACAGAATGTCACACATTTCCAAATTATTCTTAGTCTGTAAATAGTGGGGAAGGGGTTATAGTAGAAAATGTATATGTTATTAACTTAACAGAGATGGAACAAAAACCAGAAATGTTATGTGAACAATTTGTGGTCTCATTTTTTACATAAAGAGGTAGATTTCAATATCAGTTAAGACTGGTGTGTTAATGTGAGGCTTTGGATTTCGGTGTTGTTATGAAATGCAGGTTATTAAGGAGCGTTTCTTCAGAAGACATTTTTTATAAATATGTTAGAGATAAAAAATAAATGAAAATGTTTTACGTATATTTTCTGCATGATTTTGTTGACAATGCTAAAGTAAATGTGATTATTAGTGAAGGTAATTGTCAGGGTGTGTTTGTCTGCTGAATATACGTAGGCCTTTAAGTGGTCCGGGTCTTGACGTTACTGAGCTCCGTCATCCGTTTGAGATAGTTGCCAATTACATAATCCCAGTTAAAGCTGTTAATATAGGTATAGTAAAGGGACGATACATAAAAAGTTATTTTGTGCCCCTAGCGGTAATGTTTATAAAAATAGTCTAATATAGCTTTTGTATTATAAAAATAGGAGTTCTAAGTTCATTCACATATTGGTAGGGTTTGTAGTATATAGAGAATGTTGCAATCAGTTTTAATGGTATAAAACTGCACTGTATTATGTAGGAAACAATACATATGCATTGTAATGTTATATTTTACACTGTGAGGTAGATTTGAATATAAGTGAAGATAGGTGTTATACTTCGAACCTGTTCATAATGTGCATAGATTACATGGAGAGTAAATGGAGAAAGTAAACATACATGTTGATTTCTGTATGTATGTATGATTAGAATGATTTGATGATGCTTAAAATATAATCTAAATACTGTTTGTGCTTTACACTTGAGTATACTGCACCGAGTTAGTATTTAGTGACTAGATGCAGCTAAAGGGATTATTTGTTGCTTGTTATTACGAAATAAAGGTGGAAAGGGGCGTTTCTTTAGAAGAGATATTTTATAAATGTGTAAGAGATAAAAAAGAAAAAAAAATTAATTCATTTTCTGTACGGTTTGTTCACACTAGTAAAATAACTCTGATTATAAGTGATGAAAATTGTTAGGTTGTGTTAATGCGTTAAATATACGCAGGCTTTTAAGTGGGCCGGGTCTTAGCTGTGCTGTACACTGGTGCGCCTTTCTGATATCTGCGATTTTTCTTATCCCACTCAAAGCTCTGAAAATACGTATATTAAATGAATCGTAGATTAAAAGTTTAGGAATTACACTTCTGTGTACTCTCGTCATCCATTTTGTGTACCCAACAGTCGTGTTTATAAAAATTAAATAATAGAGCTTTATCCAGTATAAAAATAGCACTTATACTTTTATTGGGGGTGTTGGTGGGATCTGTAGTGTACAGAGAAGGTCGTAATGAGATTGAATGGTACAAAAGGGACGTGACATATGTTTAAAAGATTACATGGTTTTCGGAATAAGCTGTCCCTCTGTGAGTCCTCAGGCCCGCAGTAGTTCCCCTCCGCAAGCCAACACTGGAAATATACCACAGCTCTCTCTCTACGAGATAGCTACTTCACGTTCCCTCTCCCCACATCACCATCCCGCACCTATCCCTTTACAAGTGGACGGCCCGCACCTCTCCCTTACTAGTCGGCTCCCAGCTGCTCCTGTGTGAGCTGGCCCACAGCTGTCTGTCTATGAGCCAGCCAGTCGGCTCGCAGGTCTTCCTGTACGAGCAAGCCCACCGGCTTCCAGTTGTTCCTCTACAAACTACCAGTCGGCTCGCAGTTGTTGGTCTGTGAGCCAGGTCAGTGTTGTATCTCTGCAAGCGAACAGTAGAAATATATCGGAGCTGTGTCTGTACAAGATACCCACTTTACTTTCCCTCTCCCAACATCACCATCCTGCACCTATCCCTTTATAAGTGGTCGGTCTGCAACTGTTCCTATACTAATCGGGCCATAGCTGTTCCTGTGTGATCCAGCCCGCAACTGTTCCTCTGTGATCCGGCCCTCAGGTCTCCTTCTACGAGCCAGCCTGTCTGTTCGCAGGTGTTTCTCTATGTGTCAGCTCACCGGCCCACTACTATTCGTCTGTGAGCTAGTCCGCAGCTCTCCCTCTACAAGCCAGGCAGTTGGCTCGCAGGTCTTCCTCTACGAGCCATCCGACCGTCTCGCGACTGTTCCTCTGTGAGCCGGGTCGCAGCTCACTCTGTATGAGCCAGCTAGTGGACTCTCAGGTGTTCCTGTACGAGCCAGCCCGCTATCATGTCCACAACTTTGGTTCATCCCCATTGCATATGAGCAGATACAACTCTTTGTTCATCGGTGCCTCATTTGCCAAAAATATTCACCTAACCCAACTATGAAGACAGTTTCCTCAGCAATACCTAGGCCCAAAGGTCCCTTTAGAGAACTCCACATTGATTACATAGACATGATTGACAGATGCAATAATTACAGTTACCTCATTGTAGTGGTATGCCCTTTCTCACGGTGGATTGAAGCTGGACCATGTGTCCATTGTGACGCAAAGGCCGCAGCTACTTTTTTGCTTCGTGAGGTCATATGTCGCTGGGGATTACCGGATGCTATTCGAAGTGACAATGGCCGCCATTTTTCAAATGATATCTTTGCCATCATTACCACGATGTTAGGAATAAAACATAAATTGACGTCAGCCTATCATCCACAAAGCAATGGTATTTGTGAGCGCCTTAACGGCCTACTCAAAGCCAAAATCAGTAAGATAAGTGCCACAATTGAAAAGAAATGGCTCTATTGCCTCCCCATTGCTCTGTTCACACTCAGAAACGCTCCCAGTTCTGACCATCATCTCACACCTCACCAGCTTGTCACGGGCAGATCAATGAATGTGGTTGTTCCCTCCACCAGACCTAAAGTAGACACTGAAACATCTTCTGAGATTGTGAAAGCTGAACTGTTTGATTACTTGTGTGCTCTAACTCGTGCTGCAAAGTTCCTTTCTATTCAGATATCAAGGACACAGAACAAGGGCTCTATTTCTGATGGACTTCCACCTATTTGCCCTGGGACAAAAATGTTCATAAAGAAACAAGTCCGGAAGTGGAGAGATCCTAAATTTGAAGGACCCTATCAGGTTATAGACTGTTCTCCCACTGCAGTCCGAATAGCCGAAAGGAAGGCATGGACATGATATCACGAGGGACATGTGCCGGAAGGTGTAACTGAGTGAGTGCTACTTGCAGTTGTACCTCTGAAGCAAATACTGGAAACATAGCGCAGCTGTTTCTCTAGGACATACCACCTTTACACTTCCTCTCTCCACCTCACTGTCCCACACGTATGCCTTTGCAAGCCGACATCCCGCACCTTTCCCTATAGTAGTCGGTTCGCAGGTGTTTCTATGCGAGCCGGCCCGCAGGTGTTCCTGTGCGAGCCGGCCTGCAGCTCTCTCTGTTTGAGGTAATGGACCGCAGCTGTTTGTCTACGAGCCAGTCAGTAGGCTCGCAGGTCTTCCCCCCATGAGCCAGCCTGCCGGCTCGCAGGTGTCCCTCTGCAAACTACAGGTAGGCTCATAGTTGTTAATCTGCGAGCCAGGTCGCTGTTGTATCTCTGTAAGCGAACACAAGAAATATACCGCAGCTCTTTACGGGATACCGACTTCACGTTCACTCCCCCCACATTACCATACAGCAGGTATTCCTTTAGAAGTGGACGAGCATCACCTCTCATTATACTAGTGGGCCCGCAGCTCTCCCTTTTTGAGGTGACAGGTAGTAACTCTCCCTGTAGGAGCCAGCCAATCTGCTCGGAGGTCTACCTCTATGAGCGAGCCCACCGTCCCGCAGCTCTCCCTCTGAAAATTACTGGTCAGCTCTCTGCTCTTGCCCTGCGAGCTGTCGGGCCCACAGTTATACCTCTGCAAGCTAATACTGGAAATATACCGCAGCTCTCTCTGCGGGATACCCCCTTTACGCTCCCTCTCCCCACATCAATGTCCCGCACCTATGCCTTTGGAAGCCGACGGCCCGCAGCTTTACTTATAGTAGTCGGCCCGCAACTGTTTGTGTGTGAGCAGGCCGGCAGCTCTCCTTCTACGAGCCAGGCAGTCGGCTCACAGGTCTTTCTCGACGAGCCAGACCGCCGGCCCGCAACTGTTTGTCTGTGATCCGGCACGCAGCTCTCTCTGTACGAGCCAGCGAGTTGGCTCACAGTTTTTCCTTACGAGCCTGCCCGCCGGCCCACAATTGTTCCTCTGTGATCCGGCTTGTAGCTCTCTCTATATGAGCCAGCTAGTCAACTCGCACATGTTCCTCTAGGAGCCAGCCCGCTGGCTTGTAGCTCTCTCTCTGGGAACCACTGGTGGACTTTCAACTCTTTCTCTGCCAGATAATCCGCAGTGGTACCTCTGGAAAGCAAAACTGGAAATATAGCGCATTTGTCTCTCTACGAGATAACCACTTTATGCTCACTCTCTCCACATCACTGTCCCGCACCTATCCCTTTGGAACCCGACGGCTAGCACTTCTCCCTATAATAGTCGGCTCACAGCTGTTCCTGTGCTAGCTGGTCCGTACAGACCATTGTCCTTCTGCGAGCCGACGGGTCGCTGCTGATGCTCTATGAGCTAGTCCGCCGGCCCATAATTATTCCTCGGAGCCGGCCCACAGCTCTCCCTGTATGACCCAGTTAGTCGACTCGCATGTCTGCCTCTATGAGCTAGCGCGCCAGCTCGCATCTTTCCCTCTACAAACATCTTTCGGCTCGCAGATGTTCCTGTGCAAGCTAACACTGGAAATATACTGCACTTGTTTTTGCGAAATATCGCGTTCATGCTCTCTCTTTCGACATCACCAGTCGCAGCCATCCGTTTGCAACGGGACAGCCCGTAGTTTTCACTATAGTATTTGGACCGTAGCTGTTCCTGTTCTAGCCAGGTCACAGCTCTCCCTTTGCACTGTATGCAGTTTAGCAATCGTTCTGTCAGTGCCATGCACTTTGTCCAATCATTCATCGAGCTGTATCTACTTATTCTATCTCTACGTCAATATCTAAGCACTGATAAATTCAATATGAGCCCTGTTTCCAGCACCGTAATCATTTTAGTTTATAGTAATGTACTTATATAATGGCGTAGCTACTAACACTAGTATAGCTACATTATTCTGTGCAGTATGTATGCAGACCTCTAACCAGCTACAAAGTATGCAATGATACAGTTTCTAATCAGATGTGTACTACTAATGCTGGGGTCTAGTATCTTTCACACTACTCATAGAGTACCAGAATTATGCAGGTAGTACTGTTCCGTTGCGGAAATCATTGATGTAATTTCTTTGTATGTATTTTTATAATTATATATGTGAATATATTTATAATTATATATTTGAATATTTATATATAATTATTTTAATTATATTAACCTGTTTTCAAAACTTTTATTTTTTTACAGATATTTTGCATCATTATTAAGAAAGAGATACAATGACGAGAAAACAGCAAAGAAAAAGAAAAGAAAGAAAGGAGGTTTATTTGAAAAAAAAGGAAAAGAGATATTAGATCCAGTACAACATAAATGTTCAAAGAAAAAGTGTTCAGGTAAGAAAAGTATTTTACAGACAAAAAAAGGAGACTCTAAGTGTTATTGAAAAAGCTTTTGAATTAAAAAGAAGATTGTTTATCTTAATTTTAAAAAGATTGAAGACTTTATATACAATAATGGAGAGTATGAAGGACAAATGTAAGAGAAAAAGAATTGTAAATAGAACACATTTTTGTACAATATTTTCTGGGGAATGGAAGCATACTTCTAGTACGGAACCCTTTTTTAATGAAGAAAGTTATTTTCAACAAAATAGTTTAGTGCATGCAGTTGATACCTGTGATCATTCTTATGAGGTGCGAGATGGTTGTCCAATTCAGAAAGAAAAGCTAGTTCCTAGAAATGTTGAAGAAATAATAGCTGAGGAAGTTCAAGGGAGACGTACCCAGGCTCCAGTGTTTACATGGGATTGCAGTAGTATTTGTAGCATACATCAACAATCTATTGATATTTTACTAACTTTTTTAAGAGAATATGGAACAAAAACTGTGAAACAGAAGATTCAGATATTGCAAGGACTGGATCCTTGCAAAGTGAGAAAAAATACAGGGTTGCAATGTCATTCTCTGGCTTGTCTTTCTAGGAAAGTGTGTCAAAGTCGTTTTCATCATTTGGGAATGTTAGCAGTACATCATTCAGAAATGCAGAAGTTAGTTAGAAGATTATACTACGTGAAAAGTCCTGCATTATGTCGAAATGAAATTAATACAGCTCTTTTGCATGGTTCAGTGTTGGATGTAAAAAAAGTATGTGATGATATGGAGTTACGTTTCTTTGCCCCTCAAGAGGAGTGTAGAGAAAGTGAGACTTTAATAAGTGTAGGTGTTGAAGAAGAGGTGGAAGATACAACTGATGTCAAGTTTGAAAAATAAATAACAAAGTTTAAAGTAGTTTCTGGTGAAAATCCCAATTATGTTTGTATTTGTTGCCAACGTACTCATTATAAAATTCAAACTAGGAATGTAGATGTGTTTTTAAAAAGTGAAGAGGAAAACAATGATAAATGGAGAGAATTTGCTGCTTATCTGTTTGTGGAAGGTCGTTTTGAGTTAGGTACTGTACGATGCATTAGTAAATATTGTTATAATAAATTAGAAGAAAACAAAATGCCAGCTAGAGCTGTCCATAATGACTTAGAACTAGTACCTATACCTCCAGAACTTAAATTCATATGAGGCTATCCTTATACGATCTTTGCACCCTTTTCAGGCTTTAATTCGTATGGAGCCTAAAACAGGTAAGCGTCCGCCAACAGATCTAGAAAGAGGTTTAAAAGGAAGAGATGTGTATTTACCTTTAGATTTTAAGAAAAATGTTGAAACTGTTGGTGTAGAAAGAGAGGATACTGAACCTGCAGTCATTCTTGTTAATGGTGTACCCACAAAGAGTCGGAAAATATGGCAAGAGTTAGTAGATGTCGCGAAAGTCGAAAAGGCTACATTATATCTGGTGCAAAACAATATTTACTATAAAAATGTAAATGTAGAAGAAGAAGAAATTACTTTAGAAGATGAAACACACATTTCAAGTGGACAAATAGAAAAAGTGGAGAACTCAAGAAAAGAAGATATTTATGAACATTATACTATACACCCTCTACATTCAAAAGAACTGATAGGAGATGTTATTGAATTGTTCCAGATAAAAAAAAAGCAAAAGGAACTCCAATGAGTGTGTGGGAAAAAGTTTAGAAGCTCGTTGTTTTCCACAGCTGTTCTCTACTGGAAAAGGTGGACAATATGATGAACGACCAATTCAGATTCCAGCTGCAGAATATCATACTTTACGATTGTACTCAGAAGATCAAAGATTTTGGCAGTGTATTCCATATTGGTTTCATCTTTTATTTGAGTCAAATGCAGTCAACCATATATTAATAACGGGAACGCATCTTTTACATGTTTCTGCAAAGGAATTTATGGACAAATTTGAAGGAAGAAATGAACATTTAGAATCACAGTTAATTAATTTGATGGCATGTCAACGTGGTACTAATGAATATTGGTATCGACGTCATGGGGAATTAAAATGTATGTTAAGAAACTTAGGAACCCCTACATGGTTTGTTACACTTAGTTGTGCTGAGTACGCATGGGATGATTTACTGGATTTTCTATGAGAAGCAAATTCAAATATAGAAAATATTGAATTGAAGACAGCTGGAGAGCTGTGTTCCCTGGATTCTGTAAATGTTTGCAGATATTTTAATCATAGGTTTGAAGCTATGATGTCTTTTATCTGTAATAAAAAAAAATCCCCCTATTGGCGAAGTAATTGATTTTTTTGGGTGAAAAGAATACCAAGCTAGAGGTGCTCCTCATATACATATGCTTTTTATGGATCAAGGATGCACCTAAATTTGGAACTGATTCGGATGAGACAGTTTTGTCTTTTATTGAAGACTATGTTACCTGTGCGATTCCAAAAACAGGAGCAGAAAATATCTTAAGTCAGCAAGTTTTACGGTTTCAGCGTCATCGCTGTGGAAAGTATTGCCGACGGAAATATAAGTCAAAGGGTACATTTTACACAAAATGTCTATTTGGCTTTCCATGTCCAGTAATTTCCAATGGAAGAATGAAATGTTTTGTGTCAGCAGTGAGGCATACCATCACTCGAAAATCACCAAGAAATATATTCAAAGTCAAGAGGGATCATCTGGATAAGTCTTGGTCTTGCTGCAGCACGAAATCGAGTTTTGAAATCTGTACAAGAAATTGGATACTTGCCACTGAATGAACCGGAAAGTACAGATATTCTGAAAACAAATATGTTGGATACGTACTATCCAAATAGAAGTCCATACCTGGAAAACATATTTCTATATGAAATACTGAAGCATTATAGTTTTTAAAAAAAGTCACTGTAAATATAAATGAAGGAAAATACGCTGTAATTGGATCTGAAGGATGTTTGGTAAAAGCATGACAAAGGAAATCTGATTAATCACAGGAAATTAAGTTGTGATACTCCAGATAAAAGAGAGTTTTTCTATTTAGCTCTTCTGCAACTCTTCAAACCTTGGCAAACTGAAATGGACTTACTTGGACATTGTGACTGCTATGAGGATTCTTTCAATGCATGTAAAGATAGCATTGAATGTACAATTTCTTCAAATTTTCCCCAAATGTTTAACGAAGATATTAATCAAGAAAGAACTATTGCAGCTGAAATAGCTAGAGCTAGTTCTCAAGATAGTCAGAGTTCTGCTCCACAAAGTCAAGATCCACTAGGAGAAGCCATACTTGAAGATGAAGCGGCAATAGCAATGAGAGAAGTGGAAACGGTGATGCAGCAAGCACAACAGGACAATATTGATTTGGAAAATTTAGAGGAACATCTGAATACTGAACAGAAAGAAATATATCACCAAGTTACACAACAGATACAAAATGGATTACTGCATGAAAAGAATGATTGCCAATGTACATTATTTAGACCTATTCTTATGTACATCAGTGGACAAGCTGGAACGGGGAAAGTTTCTTGATTAAATGTTTGTCAAGTTATCTACAGAAAACAATAGATTCACATTTGTCTTGTGTTGTAACTGCTCCAACTGGGTTAGCAGCACACAACATTAAAGGGATTACATTACATTTTCTACTTATGTTACCAGTAGAACATTAAAATAAATTGGAATACCACAAGCTATCTGGAGAAGCTTCTTTAGAAGTTTCAAGAGTACTAAAGAAAATAAAACTTCTGGTAATTGATGAAGTAAGCATGGTCTCTAACTTAATGCTTGCGTTTGTACATTTGAGGATGCAGCAGATTTTAAAAGCAAATTACGATGTTTTATTTGGAGGAAAACTTGTAATTGTATTTGGTGATCTACTACAACTCTTACCTGTGAAAGGCCTACCGGATTTTAAGACCCTTCTTCGTGAAGATACTAAAAAATCATTGGGAAGTATTGGAAATGTAAACATTTGGACTTCTTTTGAATATAAGGAACTTACTAAGAACATGCGACAAGCAACTGACGAAGATTATGGAAACATTCTTCAAGATTTTAGAATTGGTGTCTTAACAAAGGATGGAAAAAATGCTTCAGAAAGTCGGCTACTAAAAAACTTGTTTTCAACAGAAAATATTGCGGCTGAAACAATCTACAGAAGAATTGCAGAAAATGATCCTATAATTTGCCTTATGCCAACACTGAAAGAATGCACTACATTCAATGAAGAACTGTTGAAACTGGAGAATGAACCGATAATGAAAATGGTAGCTATTGATAAAATAGAACATGAAGGAGTAACTATCCTTTTGTCAGAGAAATTGCAGTTAAAATTAGACTCTTTGGAAAAATCCATATCTAAGACTGCTGGTTTGGAAAAGACCTTATATGTCTCTGTAAACTGCCGGGTAATATTACGTCGTAATTTAGATGATGAAAAAGGTTTAGTAAATGGAGCAATGGGGAAAGTTGTTGAGTTTGTTAGTTATGCAAATAGAGATGAGATTGAATTTTTGAAGATTAAATTTGATCAGATTGAAAAGGTGAAACAAATTGGAGGCTGTTGTGTTCGTTTCTTGCTTGTAAAAGATTTTTATGTTCTTAGAAAACAGTTTCCTGTTTGTTTAGCAAATGCAGTGACTATTCATAAATCTCAAGGTTTAAGTGTAGACAATGCTTTGGTAAATATTGGAAGTTCTGTGTTTAAAGAGGGTATGGCGTATATTGCATTGTCTCGAGTAAGAACGTTTTCCGGATTGTATTTGATTGATTTTGATGAGCAAAAGGTTAGTGCAGATGTAAATTGTGTAAAAGAGTACAATAGGTTAAGAAGACTCTATGCTCCAAATGTAGGTGACAATCCTATTTATGAAAAATGTTTAATTTGTCCAAAACAAAAATATGATAAAGATTATACTAAGGTTGCAAAGAAAAAAAGAATTGAAAAAAATGACGAGTCTGGAAAGAAAATAGAAAGGAACACGGTTGCTAATATTATAGGATATCAGTTAGAAAATAGTTCAGGTATCAACTGCTATGCTAATGTAATTGTGAACGTTGTCTTTTTTTTAGAAAATCTTCAGCATGAAATTATTGAAAATCGAGGAAAAAGATTTTGTTCTTTGTTACATTATATTTTTTGAGAAGTTGAAAACTGATAAAACGAAAATCCATACTACTTCTGATGTGCGGAATCTTTTGGATATATGTTCTGGTTCTTCACAATTTACACAGAATGTACAGCAAGATGCTCAGGACTTTCTTATGTTTATGCTTGCAGTATTAGAAGTTAAAGGTATACAAATTGAAAATCTGTTTGGACAACGTTACAGATCGGTTCATAGATGTGACAGCTGTTCATTTTCATCTACCACTAAAATAGACACTGAACGATTCATATATTTGAAAATGCCAGATTTGAAAACAATGTCTTTCAACGACCTAGTAAAATCAGCTAATCAGCATATGGAATGTTTGAGAAAGGATTGAATGAGAGGCAATAGAGAAACACAAGTGAATCCGGTACAGTACCAAATGAATCACATATACATATATAATGTCTTCCGTCTTTTATTTTTCTTGTAGAACTTCGTAAAAGCAACCAGCCAACGCGTTTCGCCCAAAACATGGGCTTCTTCAGGGCTGTAGTGACATACAATACAAAATCACATTTAAAATCAGACAATGCAGAAAAAAGAACACAAAGACGTTCTTTGAGAGTAATAATACAAAAATGATAAACTAGCAGAGAGAATTAGAGAAAGACCCAAATGTCTTGAACCAATGGTTATGTGAGCAAACCACATTTCAAAAACACGTATGATATAAAGTAAGAGAGCTTAGACTTAGATTTTTTCACCTGTGAAAAAAAAAAAGAAAAAGCGAATATAAGATTGTGAGTGATCTTGGATCAAAACGATAAAAAGAGTCAAAGTAAAAAAGAAAAAGAGAAGAAGAAGAGAAAAAAATCTAAATTTCATGAAGACCACGACTACACCTCAAATACAGTAACTATTAAGGCTTACCAAAAGGTATGAGTATAGGATATATCCTCTATCAAAGAGCGTCAAATCAAAAGCATATGGAATGTACTCAGTGCTAATCGGAAATGTTGTCAACATAATTTATAGAAATATGTGGACAATATATTATTTTAATGCTGCAACGTTGTAGAGCAGATGGAACAAAATTGGAAACCAAAATTAACATTTTGTGGCAGGTCAAGTGTCAGTTTCAGGAAGAACTTTTAAAACAGTGGCTATTGTTTTCCACGATGGACCAACTTCAACATCTGGATACTATACTGTCTATTTAAAATGCAATAAAGGATTGACACTATGTAATGATGCGCATTTAGAGTATACATTTTGGTTGCCTAATGAATTACAAAATTCATACTTAATATTTTTGATGCCAAGATTCTAAGATATCAACATGAATTACTGAGTATATTTTGGATATTTCCACTACAAATGATTTTAGAAACATCATTCACCCTATTGGAAACATGTGACTATGATTTTAGAAGTGTATGTTGGATATCCTCATTGCAAATGTTTTCAGAAACATCATTCAGCCTATTGGGAAGATGTTCGTAATTACGGTTTCAATTATTAATTCTGTTCTTTCATATTGCATTTCAAAAATTGTGTTTGAAAGAAGGTGGTGATATATTTGAAGTTTGTATTATATACTATGTTACTAAGGATGTTTATTTGTGAAAATGTAAATACAAAGTTGCGTTGGTTGTTGACATTTTGAAGAGAAGTATGTTTTTTTTTAACAATCTTATTGATTGTATTTTTTTGGCCGCTGTCATCTGATGATTAACATTGAAAACACTGTTTATGGTGAAATTCAATACAATCTGAAGATAGCAAAAAATGGCAAATTGAATATGTGATGAAATTGTATACTTATGTTGTGTTGCGAAAACTATAACATTATATGTAATAACATATTTTTTTCTTCTTTTTTATAGACCTTACTACTAAAGTTTAAAATACTTTGAATTTGCATTTAACTAAAAAGAAGTGAAGTTATATTACTATTAATTTCATATCTACTTGGAAACAGGTAAGATGAATCCACCCAGGTACTACCTTTTCAGTGTATCAAAGACACTGTGACTCCCCATGCCCATCTCCAGTCACCAAGCCAGTACTATACACTAATGCAATTTCTCCACTAATACCCAAGTACTTATAAATTCAGCATACACTCTCCTTGCAGTACTGTAATCATCCAGTCACTACTGATGTACTTATACAATCGTCCAAACACTAACACAAGCAGTGCTACAATTGTCTGTGCACTATCCATACAGACCTCTCAGCAGCCACATACTACTCATTCACTCATCTAAATACCCTGATAGTACCCATGCAATCTAGCAATCACCCTGTCAGTCCCATGCACTTCTCCAATCACTCATCTAGCACGGTGTACTTATCTAATCACTTCGCTAATACCAAAGCACTTATAAATACACCATGCACTTTCTTTACAGCACTATAATCATCCAGTTATTATTCATGTACTTATGGAATGGCCTAAGTACTAACACAATTTCCCGCTATTATTATTAATAGTAGGTTTTAGGGAAGATATAGTTAGAAAGTAGCATTTAAAAAATCTTTGAAATTCACTGAAAAAAACATAGGTTTCAGGGACGTTAAAGTTAGAAATTACCATTTAAAAAACCTTTGAAATTCACTGAAAAAAACCATAGGTTTCAGGCACGTTATAGTTAGAAATTAGCATTTAAAAAACCTTTGAAATTCACTGAAAGAACCATAGGTTTCATTGACGTTATAGTTAGTTGGACATGTCACTCATACAAAACCAGAGAAATTCCGCCGTTATAGTTAGTTCAGCTAACTATAGCTCACGCCCCCGCAATGCACTGCTGATGACATCACATATTACATCATTCATGACATGGTCAGTGACATCACTGATGACATCACTGATGACATCTCAAATGACATCACTGATGACATCACTTATGACATCATACATGTGACAATCTGATGCACCTTCTCACACCCTAATATAACCTTTGATACACCATCTCCAAAATACAGAATAACATTTTCGAAACCATAGCAACACCAATACCACTGACTACATATCTAGACACTGGTTGTTAGGTCTACATATACATCCACTCATCTACCCATACAATCACTCATACATGCAGTCACTCATCAATACAACACTAACATATGCACTCACACAGCAGCACTCATCCAGAGTTACTCACACACCTAGTCAGTCAGGCAAAGAATCAATCATACTTCCAATTACTGACCTATACCTGAAAATACACACAACACATCATTTATGCAAACAGAAAGAAATGCATAATTACTCTCTAATACAATCACTGATAGAAGTGCACACTCATCTATACAACCACGGTCACAATCACTGACTTTCATGTATAGTCATGTATATACTCTAACTCTCACATACACTGCCTTTTACATTTGTAGTTACTTGGACATGTACCAGTGAGACATCCATTCATTCAACTGTTTCTACATCTTCTTGAACCCATACACCCAGTGAATCAACCACTCAAATATGTATGCACAGAGTTGCACACCTCCCACACAGCCACACACACACTCAGACACCAATACAAATACTCAGGCAACCAATCAATAACCCATATAGACACTCATGTAGCTACTGACCAACCCATGTAGAAGCTTATTCAACAGCACACAGACTGATACAGACATTCACACAGTTTACTCACTAACCCATGCATTCAGTAAAACACGTTTAATCATTCACTTAAACAGTCATTCACACACATACTAAATCCTCCATCCAGACACTTATACACCCACTCATTCTTCAATACAGCTTGGCATATATATAATACATATTTAAAGTTTAAAGAAAAACACATTCACTGGAGGATGTCATCAGTGATGTCATTTGATATGTCATCAGTGATGTCATCAGTGATGTCTGTGACCATGTAATGAATTATGTAATATGTGACGTCAGCAGCAGCGCATTGTGGGGGCATGAGTTATAGTTAGCTGAACTAACTATAACGGCAGAATTTCTCTGGTTTTGTATGAGTGAAATGTCTAACTAACTATAACGTCAATGAAACCTATGGTGTTTTTCAGTGAATATATATATATATATATATATATATATATATATATATATATATATATATTACCTACTGGCGGTCGCCAGTAGGTAGTTATAGTTAGGACCCCTTTTCCATAGGAAATCCGCAACATTCTATTTTGAATAACTTTGGCGCCGGTCGATGAATCCTCGCGAATTTCTCAAAATAGGTGGGGCGCTACGCTCCGCTCCTACCCTGAAAGTCTCGGGGGGATACGTCAAGCGGGGGCTGAGATAAAAGGGGGTCCCAAAACGCGTTTTTCCCATGCATTTTTCCATAGGACCTTTAGAACGAGCTACAGCCCGAACGGCTGAACAGAATTAATAGAAATTTGGCAGAGAGGTAGTCCCTATGTCAAGGAAGTGCCTTTTGTAGGTTTGGTGTAAATCTGTTCAGTAGATTCTGAGAAAATAGCCTTTAAATCAATATATATATCTGAGCCCGCTTACGGTACGCTTACCGTACGCTTACGGTAAGCTTACGGTACGCGTACGGTGGCGTGCGCGAGCGCGATTCTGATTGGCTGTTAGATCTTAGTAAACATTCGAATCGGCCGAAACCAGGAAGCGGCGGCCGCCATTTTGTGTGTTTCACTCAGAAAAAAAAGAGTGAAAACAAGAAAAGGGGGCAATGAGGAGAGTTACAGACCCCCTTACATTTGTGAGGGGGTCAAAGAAGGACTGAAAAGTACAAAGAAAACATTTATTGATTTTTAAAAAAATCACGGGGTACGCGTACGGTAAGCTTACGGTAAGCGTACGGTAGAAAAAAAAAATAAAAAAATAAATGAAATTCAGATTTAAGTGTTTAGATATTAGGGGGCTCTAAAAAGAGCCGTTGTGTTTATGAAATGATTTTTTAGTGGTACCTACAAGTAAGTACCGATGCAGAGTCTAAGGTTCAAGAGGAAGACTCTGTTCCCTTCATCATTGAAGTGCACACCATCTCCTCTATAAATGTCTTGCATGTCATAACGCAAGTTGTTGTGGTAAATGGCACCCATACCATAGTCACGGAGGAAAGCAGAAACAGATTTGTTGACGTGCTTTCTTGCTTTGTCAATCTGCGGACAGAAATGATTGGACCAGTTCCATTTTTGCCTTTGGCATATGTTGGAAAACACAAAGGCAGTTTTAGGGAAAAGTGAAAACAGTTGTGCAAAGGTGTCCTTCATAAGCATTTCCAGACCTACCCCAGTCAAAGTGCCTAGGTCATTGCCACCACAGTGCACTATTATGAGGTCAGGGTGTTGGATTTGCATGAAGGATTTCACCAATGGCATCAATTGGTGCCACTTTAACCCTCTCTGACCAATCCATTTAATGTCTACATTTGGCAAAGCAAGGTCTCTCACCATATCTGTTTTCTCTGCAAACTGTTCACTCCAGAAGACATAGCTGTGCCCTACAATCCACACTGTGAACATCTTCAAAGGAGAACTGGATGCACTCAGGAGGTGTCTTTCAGTAGAATGGCAATATTAAAAGAAAGACAGTTTGGAAATGGAGGCATACATATTTTTTTCAAAACAAAAAGAACTGATTGGCTGTTTCATACCATTCTAGAATAAAAACTAGGCTGTATGTGTAAACTAATAGAAGCATGTTTTGTATTGGTACAAAAAAATGTGTTACCAAAGAACAGTACTATGGATTTGCTGTTAGGTTTGAAAAGTCAAGCACTCTTGCTCTGTGGAATTGAAACATTGTGTGGCGAACTTCTGACCTAACTCCACACAGCAGTGTTCCATGAGCTGTTGCTATGGTAGCAGGCAGAAGTCAAGTTGGGGGAAGGGTACTAGGCAGAAGTCAAGTTGGGGGCAGGGTACTTTTGGAAAAGGGTTGGTTTTCAACCAATAGAAATGTGTGATTACATTTGAAAAAAAGGGGGAAGCACTGAGATTTGAAACTTACATGTATATGTGTGGAAAAATAGAGGGAAAGTTTGCCATTATCTGGTTCTGCTGAGAGGAGAGAGGTGAACAGAACAGAGATCCTGGCTCTGATAATCTGCTGTTTGAGTGCCACATTTCTTTCACAACTAACTAATTTTAAAGGTGAGGTTAGAGTTTGAGAGGAGATGTATATGGTAAATTAAGAAATGAATAATAGAAATGGAAATTCTTTTTGTTGAAGTTGCGTTTATCATTTTCTGTTTTGGGAGAAATTTAAATGTGAGGAACATGTAAAATAATATGGACTATGTTTTCACGATAAATTAAGGTGTACTGGAAAAAAAAAGAATAGTTTAAGGGTTTGAGGTTGGACTCAGTAATGCAAATACATTCAGCATCACTAAGGCTGGTTGCCCTTGCTGGAATGTAGGCAGCCACCCAGGTTACACATGGTGGTGGTCTGAAAAAGCAGTTTGGACATGTGCATTTAAAAAAATCAAAAAAGTGGTTTCATAATGTGTCAGTCTGTAAAAGTGATTTTCACTTGCCAAAAAAAAAGAGCAGTAAGTGTGCTTTCAAATTGGCAAAGAAATTTCGTTTTGGGACTAATGTGAAAACATGACTCTGTGTGGAAATAGGAATTACAGGCAGAGATTTATTGCGTTTTTTTCTGGTGATTTCACAGTTGCATTAGTAGGAAAAAGGGGGAGCGATTTTTTGGGGGAAGAAGCAGACTCTTAGCACACACCCATCTGCTTGCCATGTATAATCATGCACAGTATTTACAAGCGAGTGGGGTTTTCAGGTTTCAGTCTGTAATGCAAATACATTCAGCATCACTAAGGCTGGTTGCCCTTGCTGGAATGTAGGCAGCCACCCAGGTAACACATGGTGGTGGTCTGAAAAAGCAGTTTGGACATGTGCATTTAAAAAAATCAAAAAAGTGGTTTCATAATGTGTCAGTCTGTAAAAGTGATTTTCACTTGCCAAAAAAAAAGAGCAGTAAGTGTGCTTTCAAATTGGCAAAGAAATTTCGTTTTGGGACTAATGTGAAAACATGACTCTGTGTGGAAATAGGAATTACAGGCAGAGATTTATTGCGTTTTTTTCTGGTGATTTCACAGTTGCATTAGTAGGAAAAAGGGGGAGCGATTTTTTGGGGGAAGAAGCAGACTCTTAGCACACACCCATCTGCTTGCCATGTATAATCATGCACAGTATTTACAAGCGAGTGGGGTTTTCAGGTTTCAGTCTGTAATGCAAATACATTCAGCATCACTAAGGCTGGTTGCCCTTGCTGGAATGTAGGCAGCCACCCAGGTTACACATGGTGGTGGTCTGAAAAAGCAGTTTGGACATGTGCATTTAAAAAAATCAAAAAAGTGGTTTCATAATGTGTCAGTCTGTAAAAGTGATTTTCACTTGCCAAAAAAAAAGAGCAGTAAGTGTGCTTTCAAATTGGCAAAGAAATTTCGTTTTGGGACTAATGTGAAAACATGACTCTGTGTGGAAATAGGAATTACAGGCAGAGATTTATTGCGTTTTTTTCTGGTGATTTCACAGTTGCATTAGTAGGAAAAAGGGGGAGCGATTTTTTGGGGGAAGAAGCAGACTCTTAGCACACACCCATCTGCTTGCCATGTATAATCATGCACAGTATTTACAAGCGAGTGGGGTTTTCAGGTTTCAGTTTGTAATGCAAATACATTCAGCATCACTAAGGCTGGTTGCCCTTGCTGGAATGTAGGCAGCCACCCAGGTTACACATGGTGGTGGTCTGAAAAAGCAGTTTGGACATGTGCATTTAAAAAAATCAAAAAAGTGGTTTCATAATGTGTCAGTCTGTAAAAGTGATTTTCACTTGCCAAAAAAAAAGAGCAGTAAGTGTGCTTTCAAATTGGCAAAGAAATTTCGTTTTGGGACTAATGTGAAAACATGACTCTGTGTGGAAATAGGAATTACAGGCAGAGATTTATTGCGTTTTTTTCTGGTGATTTCACAGTTGCATTAGTAGGAAAAAGGGGGAGCGATTTTTTGGGGGAAGAAGCAGACTCTTAGCACACACCCATCTTCTTGCCATGTATAATCATGCACAGTATTTACAAGCGAGTGGGGTTTTCAGGTTTCAGTCTGTAATGCAAATACTTTCAGCATCACTAAGGCTGGTTGCCCTTGCTGGAATGTAGGCAGCCACCCAGGTTACACATGGTGGTGGTCTGAAAAAGCAGTTTGGACATGTGCATTTAAAAAAATCAAAAAAGTGGTTTCATAATGTGTCAGTCTGTAAAAGTGATTTTCACTTGCCAAAAAAAAAGAGCAGTAAGTGTGCTTTCAAATTAGCAAAGAAATTTCGTTTTGGGACTAATGTGAAAACATGACTCTGTGTGGAAATAGGAATTACAGGCAGAGATTTATTGCGTTTTTTTCTGGTGATTTCACAGTTGCATTAGTAGGAAAAAGGGGGAGCGATTTTTTGGGGGAAGAAGCAGACTCTTAGCACACACCCATCTGCTTGCCATGTATAATCATGCACAGTATTTACAAGCAAGTGGGGTTTTCAGGTTTCAGTCTGTAATGCAAATACATTCAGCATCACTAAGGCTGGTTGCCCTTGCTGGAATGTAGGCAGCCACCCAGGTTACACATGGTGGTGGTCTGAAAAAGCAGTTTGGACATGTGCATTTAAAAAAATCAAAAAAGTGGTTTCATAATGTGTCAGTCTGTAAAAGTGATTTTCACTTGCCAAAAAAAAAGAGCAGTAAGTGTGTATTTAAATTGGCAAAAAAATTTCGTTTTGTGACTAATGTGAAAACATGACTCTGTGTGGAAATAGGAATTACAGGCAGAGATTTATTGCGTTTTTTTCTGGTGATTTCACAGTTGCATTAGTAGGAAAAAGGGGGAGCGATTTTTTGGGGGAAGAAGCAGACTCTTAGCACACACCCATCTGCTTGCCATGAATAATCATGCACAGTATTTACAAGCGAGTGGGGTTTTCAGGTTTCAGTCTGTAATGCAAATACATTCAGCATCACTAAGGCTGGTTGCCCTTGCTGGAATGTAGGCAGCCACCCAGGTTACACATGGTGGTGGTCTGAAAAAGCAGTTTGGACATGTGCATTTACAAAAAATCAAAAAAGTGGTTTCATAATGTGTCAGTCTGTAAAAGTGATTTTCACTTGCCAAAAAAAAAGAGCAGTAAGTGTGCTTTTAAATTGGCAAAGAAATTTCGTTTTGGGACTAATGTGAAAACATGACTCTGTGTGGAAATAGGAATTACAGGCAGAGATTTATTGCGTTTTTTTCTGGTGATTTCACAGTTGCATTAGTAGGAAAAAGGGGGAGCGATTTTTTGGGGGAAGAAGCAGACTCTTAGCACACACCCATCTGCTTGCCATGTATAATCATGCACAGTATTTACAAGCGAGTGGGGTTTTCAGGTTTCAGTCTGTAATGCAAATACATTCAGCATCACTAAGGCTGGTTGCCCTTGCTGGAATGTAGGCAGCCACCCAGGTTACACATGGTGGTGGTCTGAAAAAGCAGTTTGGACATGTGCATTTAAAAAAATCAAAAAAGTGGTTTCATAATGTGTCAGTCTGTAAAAGTGATTTTCACTTGCCAAAAAAAAAGAGCAGTAAGTGTGCTTTCAAATTGGCAAAGAAATTTCTTTTTGGGACTAATGTGAAAACATGACTCTGTGTGGAAATAGGAATTACAGGCAGAGATTTATTGCGTTTTTTTCTGGTGATTTCACAGTTGCATTAGTAGGAAAAAGGGGGAGCGATTTTTTGGGGGAAGAAGCAGACTCTTAGCACACACCCATCTGCTTGCCATGTATAATCATGCACAGTATTTACAAGCAAGTGGGGTTTTCATGTTTCAGTCTGTAATGCAAATACATTCAGCATCACTAAGGCTGGTTGCCCTTGCTGGAATGTAGGCAGCCACCCAGGTTACACATGGTGGTGGTCTGAAAAAGCAGTTTGGACATGTGCATTTAAAAAAATCAAAAAAGTGGTTTCATAATGTGTCAGTCTGTAAAAGTGATTTTCACTTGCCAAAAAAAAAGAGCAGTAAGTGTGCTTTCAAATTGGCAAAGAAATTTCGTTTTGGGACTAATGTGAAAACATGACTCTGTGTGGAAATAGGAATTACAGGCAGAGATTTATTGCGTTTTTTTCTGGTGATTTCACAGTTGCATTAGTAGGAAAAAGGGGGAGCGATTTTTTGGGGGAAGAAGCAGACTCTTAGCACACACCCATCTGCTTGCCATGTATAATCATGCACAGTATTTACAAGCGAGTGGGGTTTTCAGGTTTCAGTCTGTAATGCAAATACATTCAGCATCACTAAGGCTGGTTGCCCTTGCTGGAGTGTAGCAGTCTGGACATGGGCTTTTTAAAAAATCTGAAAAGTGGTTTCATAATGTGTCAGTCTGTAAAAGTGATTTTCACTTGCCAAAAAAAAAGAGCAGTAAGTGTGCATTCAAATTGGCAAAGAAATTTCGTTTTGTGACTATTGTGAAAAGAAATGTAGTAATATATTTAAATAAAATAAAGGAATTTTTTTTTTAGTTTTTTTCAGGTATTGCTGAAGAGCAGTGAACAAAATTTAAGATGCCTACAAAATCCAGAGTTCAAAAAACGCTAAAAAAAAACCTATATTTGAAGACAACTAGAGGACCAAAGTTAGTAGAAGATGCTGATGTTGGGAAAAAGAAAAAATCTTCTGGTAAGCAAAAAAAACAATTTCTTAAAAATATATTCAAAAGAATGAAAAATGTACAAAATGTCTGTACTCGAAAGGATGTTTTTAAAAAAAAAGAAGAGGAAAAAATTGACAATTTAGTTAATGCAAATATACCTTCAGCAACTGAAAAGATTTATATAAATAGAAAAACAGCGTTTAAAGAGATACGTAGAAAAATGTTTCAGAGAAGAGTTATGTCTAATTTGATGAAGGATGTGAAGAAATATAAGAAAAAGACAAAGTTTTATAAAAGAAAAAAAGAAATAGAAGCCATTGCAGCAAAGGCATTAGAATTAAAAAGGAAACTATTCATATTAATTTTGAATAGGATGCGTACATTAGACAAAATGGTTAATGTACTGAAATCACATAGCAAAAGGAAAAGAGTAGTGAACAGAACAAACTTTTGTAAAGTGTTTTTAGGCAAGTGGATGCATAGTTCAAGTAGTGAACCTTTTTTTAATGAAGAAAGCTATTTTCAAAGTAATAGTTTGCTGCATGCAGTTGACACAAGAGGTCGTTCATACGAAGTAAAAAATGGTTGCATAATGGAGAAGGAGATAATGGTTCCAAGAGATGAGGTACAAGTGATGGCAGATGAGGCAATGGGGAGACGTCCTAAAGCCCCAGTGTACACTTGGAATTGTAGTAGTATTTGCACTGTGCGTCAGGAATCTATTGACAAATTTCGAGAGTTTCTAAGAGAATATAGTAAAAAAAGTATAAAACAGAAGATTAAGGTGCTTCAAAGTCTGGATCCATGCAGAGTGAGAGAGAATACTGGTTTGCAGGGTCATTCTCTGGCTTGTCTATCTAGAAAAGTGTGCAATAGTGTTTTCCATCATTTTAGGATGCTGGCTGTTCATCATACTGAAATGAGAAAGTTTGTGAGACGGTTGTATTTTGCTAAAAGTCCAGCAATAAAGTTAGATGAATTGAATAGGGCTCTGTTCCGAGGAACGGTATCAGATGTAGAGAAGGTTGTTGATGAAATTCAGTTTTGTTACTTTGGTCCTGAACAAAACAGTGCAGAGAAGGACACACTAAATGAGGAAGAAGTGGAAGAGAATGTAGAACCATTTGTAAGTAAGACATTTAATGATCACATAACAAAATTTGAAAAAATCTCTAATGAAAGACCAAATATTACTTGTATTTTTTGCCGCAGAACTCATTATAGAAAACAAACCAGGTATGTTGATCTGTACAGAAAGAGTGAAAATGAAGATAATTATAAGTGGAAGGATTTTGCCACATATATATTTCTTGAAAATTGTTTTGAATTGGGTGAAGTTCAGCATATTTGTAAATACTGTTACAACAAGTTAGAGGAAAATAGAATGCCGACCAGAGCTGTACATAATAATTTAGAATTGGATGCTATTCCTGCTGAACTTTCTGAATTAAATACTTATGAGTCTATACTCATTCAATGTGTTCATCCGTTCCAGACCATAGTACGTATGGAGCCCAAAACTGGTAAATTACCTCCTTCTGATTTACTGAGATGTTTAAAAGGTAGAGTGGTGTATTTGCCCTTGGATTTGAAAAAAAATATGGAAACTATTGATGCGGATACTTTGGAAACTGAACCATTAGTTATTCTGGTTAATGGTGTACCTACAAAGAATAAGAAGATTTGGCAGGAGCTGGTAGATGTACGGAAAGTACAAAGAGCAAATTTGTATTTGAAAAGGAATAACAAATGGTATGAATCAATTTATATAGAAGAAGAAGAAGAAGAAGATTTACAAGAAGACACAGAAACACCAACTGGACAAATTGAAAAAGTGGACAAGTCAAAGGAAGAAGAAATTTATGAACATTTTAGCATACATCCTCTTCATTCAAAAGAAGTTATGGGAGACAATATTGATCTCTTTCAGATGAAGAAAGCAAAAGGAACTCCCGTGAGTGTATGGGAGGAGAGTTTGGAAGCTCGATGTTTTCCCCAGCTGTTTCCTAAAGGAAAAGGAGGACGATACGATGAACGTCCAGAACAGATTCCAGCTTCTGAGTATCGGACTACAAGACTATATGCTGAAGATCCCAGATTTCGACAAAGTATTCCTTATTTGTTCCATCTTTTATTTGAAAGCGACTTGTCTGCACTGTCTTATGCAGTAAATCACATTTTAAAAAGTGGAGTACATTTACAAAATGTGTCTGCTAAGGATTTTATGGAGAAAGTGCAGCACCGAGATGATCATTTGGAAACACAACTGATCAATCTGATGGCTTGTCAGCGTGGGACAAATGAATATTGGTACCGACGTCATGGTGAATTAAAATGCATGTTACGGAATTTAGGAACTCCAACATGGTTCCTTACCCTAAGCTGTGCCGAGTACGCTTGGGATGATTTACTGGATTTTCTACGAGAGGCAAATTCAAACATTAAAAACATCGAATACAAGACAGCAGGAGAACTGTGCTCATTGGATCCGGTTAATGTTTGCAGATATTTCAATCATAGATTTGAGGCTATGATGTCCTTCATCTGCAATAAAAAAAATCCACCTCTTGGAGAAGTAGTGGATTTCTTTTGGAGAAAAGAGTACCAGGCAAGAGGTGCTCCTCATATTCATATGCTGTTGTGGATCAAGGATGCCCCAAAGTTTGGAACAGATACTGATGAAGCAGTGTTATCTTACATTGAAGAATATGCAACATGTGCTATACCAAAAAGCACAGAAGAGAAAAAGTTAAAGGAGCAAGTTTTACGTTTTCAAAGTCATCGGTGTGGAAAATACTGTCGACGGAAATACAAGAGCAAAGAAAAATACTACACTAAATGTCGATTTGGATTTCCTAGACCTGTTCTTTCAAATGGAAGTGTTAACAGTTTTATGTCAGCTGTGAGACATACTATCACAAGAAAATCACCTAAGAATACCTACAACCTTAAAAGAAAAGAAGAATCAAAAAATATAAATGACTACAACCCAGTCATTTTATCCATGTGGAACGCTAACATGGATATACAGTATGTAGCTGACAATTCCATTGCTGTTGCTCGATATGTAACGTCTTACATTACGAAATCAGAAAAAACAGAATTGAAGGAAATGTGGGAAGAGATTTCTCACGAGAAGACTGTCAGTAAGAAGCTGTACAGTTTCAGTTTGAAGATGTTATCGCATCGAGAAATTGGATCCTACGAATGTTCAGATAGGTTATCTTCTGCAAGTCTCTACTCGAAGTCAAGAAGAATAATTTGGGCAAGTTTAGGCCTTGCAGCAATGAGAAATCGGGTACTGAAATCTGTAGGAGAAATTGAATATTTGGCCGAGAATAACCCTGAAAGTACAGATATTTTGAAATCAAACATGTTGGACACTTATTATCCCAAGAGAAGTCATCATCTGGAGAACATGTGTCTCTATGAAGTGCTGCAGAACTACATTTATTCTCGGAAAGCCGCAGAAGACATCAACAATGGAAAATATAAAGTCGTTGGTGAAGAAGGATGTTTGGTGAAGCAAACAAAAGGAAGTTTGATAAATCACCGGAAGCTGAGTTGTGACACTACTGACAAGAAGGAATTTTACTACTTGGCTCTTTTACAGTTGTTTAAACCATGGCGTACAGAGGATGAACTACTGGGAGAATTTCAAAGCTATGAAGATTCTTTTAATGCTTGCAAAGACAGCATACAATGCAGTACATTCTCAACTTATCTGCAAATGTTAAATGAAGAAATTGAACAGGAAACTACAATTGCAGCAGAAATAGCTAGAGACAGTTCTCAGGACAGCCAAAGTTCAGGAACACTCAGTCAAGATCCCCTAGGACAACCAATCGTTGAAAATGAAGCATCAATAGCCATGAATGAAGTGGAAACGGCTATGAATCAAGCTCAAGAAGAATTTATAGACTTAGAAAATTTGGAAAGACAACTGAATCAAGAGCAGCAACAAATTTATGAAGAGATCAAAAACAAAATTGATCACGGATTTCTACATGAAAAAAAAGAGTGCTCATGCACATCATTTCATCCAATCAGGATGTATGTAAGCGGACAAGCTGGAACTGGAAAAAGTTTCCTAATAAAAGTCATTAGAAGCTACCTACAGCAAAAAACGGATTCTACTTTGTCTTGTGTGGTTACTGCTCCAACTGGGTTAGCAGCATATAACATAAAAGGAATCACTTTACATCGTTTGCTAATGTTACCAGTGGAGCATGAGAACAAAATACAATACAACAAGCTAACTGGAGAAGCATCCTTGGAAGTTTCAAGAGTATTGAAGAAGATGCAAGTTCTCATTATTGATGAGGTGAGCATGGTATCAAACTTAATGCTTGCCTTTGTGCATTTAAGAATGCAGCAAATTTTGAAGACAGACTATGACATGTTATTTGGTGGAAAACACGTCATAGTTTTTGGAGATCTTCTGCAGCTTACTCCAGTTAAAGGACAACCAGTATTTAATACTGTCACACATGAAGACACGAAGAAGTCATTGGGAAGCATCGGAAATACAAATATTTGGTCCTTCTTTGAGTACAAGGAACTTACTACTAATATGAGGCAAGCAAGCGATGAAGAATATGGAAGTATTCTGAAAGATATCAGAATTGGACTACTCACAGAAGTTGGCAAAAAAGCATTACAGAGTCGGCTGCTACATAATTTATTTCCAAAGGAAGAAATAGTTGCAGAGAAAATATACAAGAATATTGCAGAAAACAAAAGTGTCATCTGCTTAATGCCAACTCTACATGAATGCTCAATATTTAATGAGGAGCTTTTGAAATTGGAAAAGGAAGAGATCAGGAAATTGGAAGCAGTGGACAAAATTGAGGATGGAAGAATTACTGTCACAGTAACAGGCAAACTGAAAAATAAATTGGACTCACTAGAGAAGAACATCTCCAAAACAGCTGGATTAGAAAAAAATCTATATGTTTGCATGAACTGTAGAGTATTTTTAAGAAGAAATTTGGATGTTGAAAAAGGTTTAGTTAATGGAGCTATGGGAAGAGTTGTGGGTTTTATTAATTATCAGAAAAAAGAAGGAATTGAATGTTTAAAAATAAAATTTGATCAGATAGAAGAAGTTAAAGATATTTGTCGTTGTACAGTTCGTTTCATGCTTGTGAAAGACTTATATGTACGTAGGAAGCAGTTTCCGTTTTCTCTAGCATATGCTGTAACTATTCACAAGTCTCAAGGATTGACTGTAGATTGTGCTTTTGTGAACATTGGTTCAACTGTGTTCAAAGAAGGTATGGCATATGTTGCTTTGTCACGAGTGAAAACATTATCAGGTTTATTCATGATAGACTTTGATGATTCAAAAGTTAGTGCTGATACAAACTGTGTAAAGGAGTATAATAGATTAAGAAGAAGCTATGCTCCTCATTTAGGTCAGTATCCTGTGTTGGAGAAACGTGTAGTTTCTCGTAAAAGAAAAAATGAGAATATCTGTAATGAAGATGTAGAGAAGAGGAAAAAAAAGAGGAGTGATGTAATTGCAAGCAAAAAGAAAAAGGAAAATGAAGAACAGGTTGTAGGATGTCATTTTGAAAATAGCTCTGGTGTCAACTGCTACGCAAATGTAGTGCTGAATGTTGCATTTTATCTGGAAAGTTTGCAAGAGCAGATAATAGTAAATCAGGGAAAAAGATTCTGTTCAGAGCTGAGTCTCCTTTTTCAAAAGCTGAGTAAAGATAAAACTCAAATAGAAAGTGCTACTGAAATTAGAAAACTTTTAGATATATGTTCAGGACGAACACAGTTTTCTCAAAATGAACAGCAAGATGCACACGAATTTTTGATGTATTTTCTTCAGGTAGTGGAAGAAGAAGGAGTTCCCATTGAAATTTTTTTGGTCTCTCTTATAAATGGGAACATAGTTGTGAAAATTGTTATAATATATGTGGCTCTAATGTTGATAATGAAAGGTTTATTTATTTGACATTGCCAGAGAGTAAAACAGTCACTTTTGCAAAATTAGTTAAAGATGCTAATCATAGCATGAAATGTGGTGAGTGTAAATCTGACATGTTTTCAACATTAATTTTAAAGGAATACGGACAGTATGTAATTTTAATGATGCAACGATGTAGAGCTGATGGTTCAAAATTGGATACTTTAATAAAGAAGTTTACAGGACAGCAATTATCAATTTCAGGAAAAACTTTTGTAACTGTTGCAATAATTTTCCATGATGGACCTACTGTTACTTCTGGACATTACACAGTTTATCTTAAATGTGAAAAAGGCTGGACACTGTGTAATGATTCCCAATTGATTTTCAAACAACGTTTGCCTTTTGATTTAGCAAATTCCTATCTAATCTTCCTGAAACCTAAATTTTAGAGAGATTTGGCAAGATCTGGACAAAATAATTTAACCATTTTACTGGATTACCATTGCAATTTTGTAAAAAAAAGATTTTTTAAATTATCATTTGGCCTAATGGAAAGATAACCAATTGTAATGTGGACTTTTTTAATTTTTAATGAAACTTTCAAAAACCAATAATTTAGAGATAATCGGTAACATCTGCACAATTTAAATTTTGGAATGTTATTGGACTGCCATTAGAAATTTTTTCAAAAATGATTTAAAAAATTACTATTTGGCCATGTGGAAAAGTAACCAATTCTATTGTGGACTTAATAAATTATTCAAAAAATTTTCGTGAACCAAAATGTTACAGAGAATCGGTGAGATCTGAACAAATTAAACTTTAGAATTTTATTGGATTACCGTTGGAAATTTATTCCCAAAAAAAATTTAAAATTACTATTTGGCCTAAAGGAAATGGAATCAGATGTATTGTGGAGGTATTTGAGATATAATATTGTGATTATACTTCTGAAACAAACATATCAGACGGTATTTTAAAGAAATAAGTATTGGTATTAGATGATATTTTTTTAGATAATTATGCATTTCTATAATGTTAAGTTTAAGTAAAAAGAGATTCTGGGCTTTTTTAATACAATCTTTGTGATTGTTATTTTTTTTTGCCCGCTGTAAAATGATGAATGCAATTGCTTTCACAATTTATAGTGAAATGCAATATATTCTGAAAACAGCAAAAATAAGGCAAAAATATTTTTTGAAAAATATGTAAATATGTGTACTGTATTATAAAATGTTTTAAAAATATTAATACTTTTTTCTTTTTTTTCAGATTGATATAGAAAAATTTCGAAAACTAGAACCATTTTTAAAGCTATTTTTTAAAAAAACAAATGAATAAATATTTTTTTGAGTGGGTATGGTAAGTCAATAATAATAATTGTAGTCTCTCAAGGACCTTGTAATGTGAATATTGATTTTTAGTGTTTTTTAAAAAAAAAAAAAAAAAAGTTTTTAAAAACATATGTAAAAAAAAGATGAAAGATAAGGTTGGCTCTTAAAAGAACCGTTGTGTTCATGCAGGGACAGAGGAAAGAAAGAATGGGAAAATTATTCAAAGCGACAAGTGTGCTGATCTATTTTGTAGTTCACTAGGGAAACACTGGTCTCCCTATGGCAAATTAGATCTTGACAAAAGGCGCATCGAATATCAACCCTCCGAAATCGAGGGTTCATTTCCAGAGGGCCAGCAAAAGGAGATGCTCCCCCCACAGATGAAGGGCTCACCTGACCTGCAGAAGAAGGAGTCAGCTCTGCAGATGATGGTCCAGGCTGAGCTGCTGTGGATGTACTTGCTTGTCTTTCTGAAGAGTTACCTCCAAAAAGATGACCATGTGTCCTTCTGTGTACATCCTTGAGGTGTCTCTTCATGGTATGATTCCCAAAGGAATACTTCCTGTCAGGATTACCTCTTGAAAGTACACGCTGACACAGCTTGCAAGTTACTAAGGGTGCATTCACCTTTTGCTGGCCTTCAGGAAAAGTAAAATAATCCCATACATAAGAGGGCTTTTGTTTCCTCGCTCTCTGCCTCAAAACAGTGCTGCTAGTGCTAGCCTCACTCTCAGAAGAGCTCTGCTGTTCTGCCATCGTATCACAAAGACAACCCAGCTCCTTCTCCTAAGGGATCACAAGCAGAAATGAGAGGAATGGGTGTGGTGTAGGAGAGTTCTAGAACTGAAAGTAGTTTCAACCAATCAAAAGTTGTGTTTCATGATCACATGACCTACCGTACGCTTACGGTGCGCTTACGGTGCGCTTACGGTACGCTTACGGCAAAAGTGCGCATGCGCGTAAAAAAGACACGCGCTTGCGCGCATGCGCATAACAGACACTACCCGACACTTCCGCGTAACGTGCGCGTGTAGCGTACGCGCGCACGCGTCCCACGCGGAGTACGCGCGGCTACGCAAATTGCGTAACTATACGCAAGCAGCGTAGAAAAATTACGGGCGTTGCGTAAACCGTACGCTTACCGTAAGCTTACGGTACACGTACTAAAAAAATAATAAAAAAAAATAAAAAAAGTACTGCAAATAAATTTTACATGTTTATTTTAAAAAATATATTAAAAACAAAACATATTAAAGAATTTTAAAAATTTAACCATAGTCTTTATAAAAGGTAAGAAAAATAAAATAAAAATATGTTAAAAAAAATAGAAGAAAAAAAAAACAATTAGCATTTAAAAAACCTTGCAAATTCACTGAAAAAACCATGGGTTTCACACACGTTATAGTTAGGAATTAGCATTTAAAAAACCTTAGAAATTCAGTGAAAAAACCATAGGTTTCACACACGTTATAGTTAGGAATTAGCATTTAAAAAACCTTAGAAATTCAGTGAAAAAACCATAGGTTTCACACATGTTATAGTTAGCTGGACATTTTACTCGTAAAAAACCAATGAAATTCCCCCGTTATAGTTAGTTCAGCTAACTATAACTCGCGCGCCCGCAATGCACTGCTGATGACGTCACATATTACATCACTCATGACATGGTCAGTGACATCACTCATGACATCACTGATGACATCTCAAATGACATCACTGATGACATCATCCTTGTGATAGAGTGGCAGACCTCCTCTTCCCCTAATATAACCTTTGATACACGCATTCAAAAATAGAGACTAAAATTTTCAAAACAATGGACATACCAATAACAGTTACAACAACCTCTTCAGTAATTCTAAGATCCACATACACATCCACTCATTCACCAACAGTCCTATACAGTCACTCATACATGTACTCACTTATCATATGTACTCATACACCTATACATCCTGTTACACAATGCCACTCATCCATAGAGCTAATCACACACATAGTCACTCATGCTAATAAAGAATCAAACATACATTTACTTGCATATACAGTTATACACACACCACCACACTTACTTCTACGGAAACTTACACATACTTAGTCTTTTAAACAATCACTTATAGAAATACATACTTATTCATACAGGATCTCTTTCAATCTCTCACTCTCACATATACTCACATATATAAACCAATAGTCACATATACTAGTTTTAAACATATGTAGTTACTCATAAAGACACTATTGAGACAGTCATTCACTCACTAACACACCCATACACACACTCATCCACCCATGCAGTCCTGCACACATGCTCTGTTCAACACATACAAAAAGTGAGTCACTCATTCATGCACCTATGCACTACGTCATACCCCCCACCGAACCATGCAGACACTCAGACTAATACTCAAAAAACCAACTAATAACCTATATAGACACCCATGTAGCTACTCACCAACCCATGCAGCCACTTATACACAAAGTGAAAAAATGATACAGATATTTACATATTTAAATATTACTCACTAAGCCATGTATTCACTATGATACACTTAATCAGTCAGTTACACAATCAATTTTTCAAAAAGAAATCATCCATTTAGACAGTAATATACCCATTTATTCTTCCATCAACCTTGAGATATACATATATAAAACATATTTAATTTTCAGAAAAACAAACATTCACTGGATGATGTCATCAGTGATGTCATCAGTGATGTCATTTGAGATGTCATGAGTGATGTCATGAGTGATGTCACTGACCATGTCATGAGTGATGTAATATGTGACGTCATCAGCAGTGCATTGCGGGCGCGCGAGTTATAGTTAGCTGAACTAACTATAACGGGGGAATTTCATTGGTTTTTTACGAGTAAAATGTCCAGCTAACTATAACATGTGTGAAACCTATGGTTTTTTCACTGAATTTCTAAGGTTTTTTAAATGCTAATTCCTAACTATAACGTGTGTGAAACCTATGGTTTTTTCACTGAATTTCTAAGGTTTTTTAAATGCTAATTCCTAACTATAACGTGTGTGAAACCCATGGTTTTTTCAGTGAATATGTATATATATATATATTATCTACTGGAGGTCGCCAGTAGATAGTTATAGTTAGGACCGAGTTCCCATAGGAAATCTGAAAATTCTATTTTGAATAACTTTGGCGCCGGTTGACTTATCTTCGTGAAAGTTTCAAAACTAATGGGGCGCTCCGCTCAGCTCCTACCCTGAAAGTCTTGGGGTGATTCATCAAGCGGGGGCTGAGAAAAAAGGGGGGTCCCAACATGCGTTTTCCCCATGCATTTTCCCATAGGACCTTTAGTTGAAGGTACAGCCCGAACGGCTGAACAGAATTACTTGAAATTTGGCAAAGAGGTAGTCCTCAGGTCAGGCATGTGCCTTTTGCATATATGGTGTCAATCTGTTCAGTAGTTCCTGAGAAAATCAAAAGTAAAATCACATATATATCTGGGCGGAGCCTAACCACACATCTCACCGTGAGATATGATTGGCTGTCAGCACTTCATCCAAGAAGTGTTGGCAGCCATCTTGGGACCAATATACATGATAGCACCTCATTTAAAAGCATTGCAGTTAATAGAAGGTTTTAAGACGTTAGTTACATTATAAATCATTTGTTGATGGTACCATACTCATTTTAGGAATTGTGGTGTGTTCTATGGTGATTTTACCATGTGAAAAAGCCTTCTGCTGTGATATCATGAATCATGTTTGAGAGAAAACTATTTTCTCATGCTTTTCCCACAGAGGTTTGGAAGGTGATCTATAAGCTAAACTGAGAGCATATTTTCTGTAAATTCACATTATCTTTCTCAGTCATGTGAGAATGAAGTCTGACATTCTCAGTAAAACATGTAC
Source organism: Triturus cristatus (assembly GCF_964204655.1). Lineage (NCBI taxonomy): Eukaryota > Metazoa > Chordata > Amphibia > Caudata > Salamandridae > Triturus > Triturus cristatus. The sequence goes on from NC_140581.1 coordinate 650,336,383, forward strand.
ATCCAACAAAGGCAGAGACTGTGGGCCCGATTCACAGAATTAACTTAAGACTAAATCCTAAACTTACTACTTTGTGGTATTCACAGAATGCACTTACTACTTTTGGTATTCACAGACTGCACTTACTACTTTTGGTATTCACAGAATGGATTTACGACTACTAACTTTACGTCCGCACTCGGGCCGAAAATTCCGGCCCGGAGGTGGAGCTTCCGGGCCAGAGGCGGAGCTTCCAGCCCGGAGGTGGAGATTTCGGCCATGGCTAAATCTCCGCCACCGGCCGGAATCCCCACCTCCGGGCCGGAAGCTCCGCCTCCGGGCCGGAATTTCCGGCCCGAGTGCGGACGTAAAGTTAGTAGTCGTAAATCCATTCTGTGAATACCAAAAGTAGTAAGTGCAGTCTGTGAATACCAAAAGTAGTAAGTGCATTCTGTGAATACCACAAAGTAGTAAGTTTAGGATTTAGTCTTAAATTAATTCTGTGGATCAGCCCCCCCAGTTGATTCCTTTGTGTTCTACTGCAGCTTCCCAGAGTGTTCTAAAGAACAACTAGAGCGCTAACAGTCCTACTTATGACAAACGTATGGCACACCTGAAGCCATCTTGGTTGGAATAAAGTGGTAACTCTTAAAACATTTAATTTAAAAAGGAACAAAACGAGGGGGTTCATTTTGCCATAGAAAGTATGATTAGTGCTGCAGAAAGAAAAATTAGGGCACATTTTGACTTCTCAAACCCTCTTCTATTTCATAAAAAAATGATGACATGCAGACTGAAACATGCACTTTCAATACCAGCAGCAGACTTCCCTGGTGAGCAGTAGCTTTACTACAGTGATCTAATGAGCAACTAGAGTGCTAACATTTAGAATTTATGGCAAATGTGTAACACATCTGAATGCCTTCTTGATGAAACCAAAGTAAAAAACTGAAAGTATTTCCTACTGAGGAGACTGCAGGAAATTAGGAAACGTCATAACAAATAAATCTCCCAAGATGGCCACCAGAGACAAAAGAGCCCAAATGTAGCCCAAATATCACCCAGATGTAGCCCAAGTATAGCCCAATGACAGAAGTGTGCAAAACACTTATTTTTTGTGTATTTGCACTTTATATAGTGCAGACTTGTCAGGTATTGGAGTGCTTTACATGAGCATTGGTTACATCACACAAGATCAAATTCATTTTGGTTGTAGAAATGGGGAGATTAAATGATTTGACCAGAATCACAGAATGTTGAGCTGACGCAGAAACTCCAACCTGGTTCCCCAGTTGCAAAGTCTGCAGCTCTGGAAGTAACACCACATCCTCTCCCCTAGGTGCAACATTTAATCAAGTGGTCAACTGGATACAAAAACATAAAGATTACAAATAATTTAAAAGTTCTTTGTCGCTATTTGAAAACTCAGAAAATATGTCCTCATTTTAGTTTTTTAGAGCACTAACTATAATTTTGATGCAAACAAGTCCCTCTCATATATGTAATTTCTAAAGGAAATACTCTAGGTATTACAGTATTGATTACATCAAGATAACGTCAGGCGTTCCACACTTTTGTAATAAATATAGAATGTTAGCAATCTAGTTGTTCATTGGGATACTGTTGAAAGGCAGAGACCAGGGGCACGGACTCTGAAAATTGAAGGCAGGTAGGAGAGTGCAGATGCAACAATTTGACCACACTGGGCAGGCAGGAAGGGCAGTGGCAGCACAACAGACTATGGAGGGCAGTGGAAAGGGGGGCAGGGGCAACAAACCAACAATACAGGACTGGCAAGAGAGGCTGTGGCAATATAATAGACCATTGTGGGCAGAAGGAAGAGGCAGTGGTAGTACAACCATACATGCCAACAGACACATCTCAGCCAGGAAACGTCCAATGTTTTTAAGCTCAAATGGTCTTTATTTGATCTGTCTCCTGTCTACAATCTCCTCTTTTTCAATGTAACTCAAAGGGGAAAATCAATACCCCAGTTTTTTTTCAAAATCTCCTTCTTACCAAGTTCAAAATGTGCGCAAGTATGGTACATTGGATCATGGTAGGCAGGAGGAATTGGGATAGGGACATGGACTCGGATAACAGAGGATAGGAGGGACATGGAGAGGTGCACCAAACTGACCATACAGGGCAGGCATCAGGGTTTGCAGCAGCACAATACACCACACAGCGCATGCGGGACGGGTGTGCAGCACAACAATCCTTAGAAAGCAATAGGAAGGGGACAGGACCATGCACATGGACAACAGACAACAGAGGGGAAAGAGGCAATGGTAGCTAGCTGACCATAATGGACAGACAGGAGAGAAAGCTGCAGCATAACAGACCATAAAGGGCAGGTGGGACGGATCAGGGGCATTACAATGGAACAGACAAGCCAGGAGGGAGGTAATAGGGGTCTGCACATGGAAACAGAGGGCGGGGGGCAAGGGGGCAGGGCAGGAGCAGCAAGATGACCATGGAGGTCAGGCAGGTTGGGCACTAGAAACAAAACACACCATGGAGAGCAACAATGAGACTATGATGGCATACACACAGACCATGGAGGGAAGGTAGGAGGGGGTCAGGGGCAGCTAGCTGACCACACAGGGAAGGTGGGAGGGGCCATGGCAGCACAGAAGACCATGCATGGCAAGCGGGAGGGTTAGTGACCACACAATGGCTATGATGGGCAAGAAGGAGGGTGCAGGGGCATGCATAAAGAACCATGGAGGATAGAAGGGAGGGTCAGGACCTGGGCACAGACAAGAGAGTTCAGGGTAAGGGGCCTCACAACAGACCACACGGGGCAGGCAGGAGGAGCAGTTGCAGCACAACAGACCAGGGAGGGCAGAAGGGTGTGGCAGTAAAATGAACCATGGAGGACAGGAGGAAGGGGATAGGGGCATGGCATGTGGACAAGCAGGGTGGAGGTGGCAGGGACAGGTTACAGTCATCTGACAATGCTAGGCAGGTGGGAGGGGAGTGCAGCTCGACAGAACACTCAGAGTAGACAGGAGTGGCAGGTCCATGGAACATGGTGGGCAAAAAGGATGGAGCAGGGGCATGCACAAAGAGGGCAGATGGAAGGAGAATAGGGGCAGCAAGCTAAGCACAGAGGCTAAGCAGGAGGTCAATGATGGGCCATAGAATTGGGCAATGAAGGGCAGGAGGAGTGGACTGGTACATCATGCTAAATAGAGGGCAGTGGCAGCACATCAGACCATGCATGGCAGGAGGGAGGAGGCTAGTCCGTGGATTCAGACAACAGAGGATAGTAAGGAGGTGGATGGGACAGCAAGCTAACTGTTCAGAGAAGGTGGGTATTAGGAACTTTATTGTTTTTAAAATGTGTGTCTGTGCGAACTACTTAAAATATGAACAAGTATGCAGCAGAATCTCACTTTTATTCAGGAAGAAGAGGATGTTTGTGACTGTGACTCCGGGCTCACTTGGCCGAAACACCCCCCGACCCTCCACCCCATCGCAAAATGTAATGCCCGTGAAAAGGGTAGGTGGACGCAGTGTTATATAGAACATAGTCCTGGGAGCATGATTGAAAATGAAAACTAGATATAGTATGTGGTATAAACTATGCACCAAAAAGTGTGATATAAGATGAACCGGGGCGTGAAATATAATATGCAATACATTGTGCGCAATGACAGATTCATTGGAGAGTGCGAGATAGCACAGGCACTAGCGTGTGCAATGCAATATGCGCCTTGGAGTGTAATATGCACAGGGCAGTGTTGTGTAACCTAACTAGTCTCTAAGGTTGTAATATAAAATATGTGCTGGGGAGTGTAACATTGCATATGCACTGTGACAAAGATATGAATCCCAGATTGTAATATGTATGGCATAGCACTGTGCGTTACAACATAGGCATTGAGGAAGGCACTTTAGATGGGGCAATATAACCCGTGTGAAGGCAAGTGTGGCATGACATATTCACGGAGTGGTGTTACAGTGCACATGGGCTAGAGAGTGTCATAGCATATGCACTAGCTGGTGAAATACAACACAAAGGTGTGAGGCGCTCGGCGGGCACTGGTGGGTGTAACACAGCATTGGGCTCAGCCAGGAGCACGCTGTGACTCTCAAGTGAGGTTCGTCTCCTTTCCAGAGAGTAAAATAAAAAGTATTACACATCCGGCGGTGGGTGTTTTATTAACCGTGAGGGGGGTTTATTGCATAGATGGTCAAATTTTTGTCGAATCCCATTTGAATGGCTTGGTGTGCGTGTTTCTTAAATGTGCCCGTCAATAGCTACCCATGTTTGTATAAATAAATGCCAAGGGTGTCTACTTGGAGAGTACCCACCGGCGGGGGCACCGGTATTAGGCACGGTAGGGCGTCAGACACGTCAGAGCTTCACTAGCGGTGTAAATACATTCCATGTGGATTCATTCTGTGCATAGTCGCCTTTTAATGAATATCACGCAAATCGTCATGGTGATAGGTACATACGGTTTGTCCAGCATGTCCTAGGTGTTTCTATAAATATATATATTTTTAAAAATAATAAAAAACAAAGGCCGGCCCCGGGGGATGGGGTCCCCGGGGCCATAAGTGGCCTGAGGAGGGGGGCAACGCAGCCCCCCCCTAAAGAATTAAAAAAGAAAAGGCCATGACCCGGGGGTTGGGGTCCCCGGGGACGATTAAGGCCTTGGGAGGGCCAAATTAATTTTTTTCAACAAAAAAAGTTAGGGTGCAGGCCCTGGGGGATGGGGTCTCCAGGGCCAGTAAATTAGAAAAAGAAAGAGGGCCACACAGCCCTCCTTCTTAAAAAAATTAAATAAATAAAAGACCGGCAATGCGCTGGAGGCCACGCCCCCTCCTTGCAGCACTCTGCAAACGCGCCCCCTGGCCAGTTTTAAGTTGGGGAATTAATTCCCCTTCAATACTGAGGGTCCCTGAGGGCCAACTAGCCCAACAGGCATCTCCAGTATGCGCCAGGGAGCTGCGTTGCAGACAGGTGTTCTGAGGCCACGCCCCTTTTTTCACCTCTATGCAACGCAGCTCTGTGGCGCTTACTGGAGGTACCTAGTGGCTAGTTTGACCCTTGGGACCCTTAGGATTCAAGGGGACTTAATCTTTCAACTTAGAACGGCCACAGGGCATCTTTACACAGTGGTGAAGGGAGGGGACGGGGCCTGAGGGACCCTGGGGGCCAACTAGCCCACCAGGTGCTTCCAGTAAGCGCCACTGCTCTGCGTTGCAGAGAGGTGGTGCAGGCTGTGCCCCTTTTTACACCTCTCTGCAACGCAGCTCTGTGGCGCTTACTGGAGGTACCTAGTGGTCTAGTTGGACCCTAGGGACCCTCAGGATTCAAGGGGACTTAATCTCCCAACTTAAAACGGCCCTGTGGCACGTTTTAAGAGGTAGTTTTAATCCCCTGCCCTATTATATACTAGGGGCTTACAGAGGAGGTCATGCTGATCACAGGGGGACCCCAACGCATAGTGTTCCCTAGTGTATGTAGGTGTTTTCACTGTATTCTGAGTGTCTCTTAACATGGCACTGGCTCTAGGACTGGTTAGTCAGAATCAGTTATCACCAGTATCCGTCTAAAAAAGTTGAGGGTACAGGATGATTTTGCAACAAGGCTTCTTTCTGCTCTTCTGTTTGTTCTTTCTGCACGTTATCCTTCTTCCTGCACTTTTCTTCGTCTTTGAGGACTTCTGTTGCCTCTTTCTGCATTTCTTTTTTTTCTTTCTGTGCTTTTTTTCTTCTTTCTTCACATGTCCTATCTCTGTAGGCATAGTTAGAAATTAGCATTTAAAAAACCCTTGAAATTCACTGAAAAAACCATAGGTTTCAGGCACGTTATAGTTAGGAATTAGCATTTAAAAAACCATAGAAATTCACTGAAAAAACCATAGGTTTCAGGGGCGTTATAGTTAGCTCGACTTTTCACTCGTACAAAACCATTGAAATTCCCCCATTATAGTTAGTTCAGCTAACTATAACTCGCGCGCCCGCAATGCACTGCTGATGTCGTCACACTTTACATCACTCATGACATGGTCAGTGACATCACTCATGACATCACTGATGACATCTCAAATGACATCACTGATGACATCATCCTTGCTGATAGAGTGGCAGACCTCCTCTCCCCCTAATATAACCTTTGAAACACACATTCAAAAATAGAAACTAAAATTTTCAAAACAATGGACATACCAATATCAGTTACAACAACCGATTCAGTAATTCTAAGATCCACATACACATCCACTCATGCACCAACAGTCTTATACAGTCACTCATACATGTACTCACTCATCATATGTACTCATACACCTATACATCCTGTTACACAATGCCACTCATCCATAGAGTTACTCACACACATAGTCACTCATGCTAATAAAGAATCAAACATGCATTTACTTGCATATACAGTTATACATACACCACCACACTTACTTCTACAGAAACTTACACATACTTAGTCTTTTAAACAATCACTTATAGAAACACATACTTATTCATACAGGAACTCTTTCAATCTCTCACTCGCACACATACTCACTTATATACACCAATAGTCACATATACTAGTTTAAAACATATGTAGTTACTCATAAAGACACTATTGAGACAGTCATTCACTCACTAACACACCCATGCACACACTCCTCCTGCTCATACATTCCTGCACACATGCTGTCTTCAACACAAACAGTGAGTCACTCATTCATGCACCTATGCACTACGTAATACCCCCACCAAACCATACAGACACTCAGACACTCATACTGATACTCAAAAAACCAACTAATAACCTATATAGACACTCATGTAGCTACTCACCAACCCATGCAGCCACTTATACACAAAGTGATAGACTGATACAGATATTTACATATTTAAACATTACTCACTAAGCAATGTATTCACTAAGATACACTTAATCAGTCAGTTATACAATCAATTTTTCAAAAACAAATCATCCATTTAGACACTTATATACCCATTTATTCTTCCATCAATCTTGAGATATAGATATATAAAACATATGCAATTTTCAGAAAAACACACATTCACTAGATGATGTCATCAGTGATGTCATCAGTGATGTCATTTGAGATGTCATCAGTGATGTCATGAGTGATGTCACTGACCATGTCATGAGTGATGTAATATGTGACGTCATCAGCAGTGCATTGTGGGCACGCGAGTTATAGTTAGCTGAACTAACTATAACGGGGGAATTTCAATGGTTTTGTACGATTCAAAAGTCCATCTAACTATAACGCCCCTGAAACCTATGGTTTTTTCAGTGAATTTCTAAGGTTTTTTAAATGCTAATTCCTAACTATAACGTGCCTGAAACCTATGGTTTTTTCAGTGACTATATATATATATATCCTCTATTTTCGTTAGATGTGATATGGTCATTACATTCTGACATGTTTCTTGCCTGGAACATAGTTTGAGATTCTCTCAAGCTCAAAGTCATATATTATGTTCTGTGACCTTTCATAGTTTCAAAAATGCACATAGGAAAAAGAAACACAGATAACCACAATAAAAGAGAAAGTTCACTGTTTTTCTTTTTCACATAGGAATATTCAATTTATTAAATCCTTTCATCAACTTGAACATTTGATAATCTTTTAAAATGCAAGAAGAGTTGTTTTATATTTTAAGTGAAGATTCACATGCATTTATTTCAGAAGGTCATTGGAGAGGATACAAGTCGAACAGATTCCACATTAATAAAAACCTGTCAAATAATGCTATCTTTCTGATAGCTTACATTAATTCTTGCTGGCCATCTATATTACATTGAGACCTAAGTTTCCTGTCACAAGAGAGACACAACTTAAAAATGAAATGTATGAAACCATGCAAGGCTGCCTTGCTTGGCACTAAGTGGCTTCATAAAACTTGGTTGATGCAACGCAGCGCAAATCTCTGCATTGCATTACTCTGAGTCAGGAATGCATTTCCATGGGTGCTCAGTGGGTGTTTCTACGCAACGTCAATGGGTTTTATGTATTCCCACCGTCAGGAATGGGGATCTCTAGTTGGCAGAGGTATGCACCTTGTCCAAGTAGGGACCCTTCCTTCTACTTTGGGTAAGGGGATTACACGTCTAAAATAACCCCTGCTCACCTCCTTTGTTGCTTTGCATGAGCAGTCAGGCTTATCTGGAGTAATACAGTGAAAACACTACAAAAGGACACCATACCAGCTTTAGAAAAATAGCCAATATTTATCTGTGTAAAAATAGACCAAAATGACAAAAATCCAACATACAGTAACCAAAATACAAATATTGCAAAAATACACTCAAAATACAGTTTCTTGAAGTTAATGGCTCCATCTGGGGCTAGCACGGTGTCGTGAACAAACAAATCCAACAGTTTAGGCCGACCACGATATCGTGGGCCAGCTACAGTGTTGGGAATACCCACAAACAGTTCCTTGGAAATGCAGGGCGTCGTGGACCTTGCAATGAGATCTGAAGAGGCGGTGTTGACAGGCATCGGCTTTAGCGGTCAGTGTAGGAGTTTTTAGACCCTTGAAGCCACATGTGTTGCAGATTGATCTCCTTGAGGTTGAAGTCAGGAGCGGCAGTAGGCATCAGGGTTGCAGTGCGAAGCAGAGGGGTGCAGTGTGCAGTGCCTTGAGGTCGTGGTGCAGGCAGCAGCTCTGTGATGGCTCTAGCAGCGTCAGTAAGACCAAGGCTGCAGTGCGAAGTGAGATGGTGCTTGTCACAGTGCTGGCAGGTCACAGTGCACCAACATCGTAGTTGCTGAAGTGTTGTTGTCGGTAGGCAATCTGGAGTCGATGGCACCTGTGGGCCAAGGCTGCGGTGTGGGAAGAGGTGGTACATCGTGTAACTTATGAGCGGTGCCCCCAGGATATGGTGCAGGCAGCTGCTTCAAGGACGGTGTGGAGAGTAATTTTCACGGATACCAGGGCAGTGATGTGAAGTGAGGCGGTGCAAAGAGTGGTGCCCTCAGGTCACGGTGCAAACAGCGGCTCAATGGCAGCATTGGGCATTGTGATCGATGAGACCAGGGTTGCGGTGCAAAGCAGGTGGTGCTCTCTGTAGTCCCAACAGGTCACAGACCCAGCAGCAGCGTTGTAGACAGCATCAGGTTGCTTTTTTTCTCTGTTGCAGCACAAATCACACAGTTCCCTGTGCTGTTAGCAGATGATCCTGAAGTCTTTGCTATATCTGAGACTTCTTGAAAAGGGGGCAAGCTCTAATTCAAGCTCTTGGAGAAATTCAGGAAAGTAATTTGCAGAAAGTTCAGTCCAAGCCTTTCACTGCCCAAGACAGAAGCAGCCACTGCAGGCCAGCACAGCAAAGCACACAGCAAAATGGTAGTTCCTCCTTACAGCTTCTCCAGCTCTTCTTCTTGGCAGGTTCCTTAGTCCAAAAGGTTGCTAAAGGTCTTGGGTCAGAGCCCCAATATTTATACTACTTCCCCTTTGACGTTTTAGGCAGTAAGTCCCTCTTGCTTAGTGGAAGCAAGTTCTGTCCTCCCTAGTCCAGCTTCACTAAAGGAGGGGGAGACAGCACTGTGCTAACAGACACAGCCTATTCAGGTGCTAATGAAAACATCTGCCACTACTCCAAATGCAGAAAGGTCAAATCAGCCTGGCTACGAGTCACCCAGGAAAGGCAGGACTCACCTCAAACCCTTTTGTAGCTGTCTAGAGTGAATGCACATCTCCAGCTCCTGTCACTCTACAACCAGATGGTGAATACACAAACAGGCAAAGGTACACAGAAAGATTAAATAAAATAATGCACCCTTTCTAAAAGTGCCTTTTTAAAACACACAATTTAAAAAAACACCTTTACTAAAAATGGGTTATTTAAACCCTGAGCTCAGGAGCCTAAACTCCATTCATCTATCTTTCCCAAATTTAAAGTTACACTTTCAACAGTGAAAAACCAAATTGGCTAAATTTCACTATCAGGACATGAAAAACACACCAGCACTTGTCCTATCTTTCACATACACCGCACCCTGCCACAGGGGTACCTTGGGCCTACCTTAGGTGGGGCTTATATGTAAGAAAAGGGAAGGTTAGGGCCTGGCAAGTGGGTGCACTTGCCAGGTCAACATGGCAGTTAAAACTGCGCGCAGACACTGCGGTGGCAGGTCTGATACACCTTTTAGAGGATACTTGTGTGGATGGCACAGCTAGGGCTGCAGGCTCCCTAGTAGCATTTGGTTTACACGCCCTGGGTGCACACAGTGCACTGTACTAGACACTTACTAGTAAATCAAACATGGAAATCATGGAAAACAGATCATAACACAATTTACAGTAGGAGTAATTGCTCTTTATAACAGAGACACTAAACCAGCAAAACAAAGTCCAGCATACCATATCAATAGGAGGTCATAAAGCAAAAACACAGGGGGGAACATGCCAAAAGATGTCAGGTCTAACACCCAGATTTACCAGAAGTGGTAAGCTTTGGAATGTGCCAAAAAACCCCAACTCCACAGTTGAGACGTAAAGTATTTATTTCTCCTTGTTTTTTCCTCTGCATCATTCAGCACACATAAAAAGATTAGAAAGCCTCAGGGGATTTTTTTGTGTGCAGGAAGGTGCCCCTTCCTGTTCAAAAACAATCCCCCTTACAACCCAGGCACCCTTGCACCATGGTGCAAGGGTGCCTGCGTTAGTGCTAGGCAGCCAACATGGCACCAGTGATGGGGAATAGGCAGGAATGCCCTTTATTGAAATAAACACAGCACATTCCTACCCTTTCCCTGTCATGCAGTGCAGCGCAGCAAGTTGGCTTGCTGTCCTGCACTGTGTTCAGCAGGACTGTGCCATATTGAATTCAATAAGGTGCATTCCTGCCTTTTGACCTGCGCTGGAGCTATTTTAGCTGCCTTGCTTCAATGCAGGTACCCTTGCACCATGGTATAAGGGCACCTGCGTTGCGAGGAGCTTGTTTTTGTGCAGGAAGGGGCACCTTTCGGCACAAAAAATATCCCCTGTGGCTTTTTCCACCTTCTATGTCTGTTGCAGAATGCAGCAGACAAAGAAAGAGGAGAAAATGAGGCGAAATAAAGATATTATTCCTCTTGTTGCCTCACCTGAGGAGGCATAGGTTTTTGGCACATTCCTAGGTCTACTACTTCTGGTAAATCTGGTAATGCGTCAAAGTCCATGGATGTTGCGTGGGAACACCCACGCAATGCCCATGTAAATCTCCCTGGTGCAGAGTAATGCAACGTAGTGACTTGCGCTGCATTACTGGAGATTTATGAAGCCACTCAGGGCCTTGCTTCATAAATCTTATTTCTAAGTTAGATCACTCTTGCACCACATTGCGTGGTGCAAGATTGATGCAAAGGGCTAGTAATTAGGCCTCTAAATTGTATTCCCTCCCTTGCCCTGATCACAAAATAACTGACCTGTCCCCTGAATGTCACTTTAGAATTATACCAGCAGTGTAAAAACATTTTAAGACAGACCCAAAAGAAGAGAGGAAGGGGTCATTCCTATGATAAACAATAGGACCCCTTGTAGATTAATCTCCACATATCTATGGATTCCCTGTTTATGTTTACATTTATGGCATTTACAAATCGCAGACCATTAAACCCATAGAAATATCCTGGTAAAGAACCAGCAAAAATAAAAACAATAGCATAATCCCTGAAGATTAAAATACCAACCCCCACAGCCCCTCGACATGATTAGCTACTCATAGTTGTGGAAGTATCCTTCTTTTAGCACGTTCCTAAACATGAGAAGATTTGTGTCTATCTGCATATGTGTCAGATGTTCATTCCATCTTTCATGTGCGCTATTTAAAAAGATCAGCCAAACATTGTTAGACCTGTCATCCTTAGGGTGTTCTCCCCCAACTTTTTGTCTGCTTTCCTCCACTTTTTGCTGTATCTATTGTTGGCCTTGGAACTCTGAGCACTTTACCACTGCTGACCAGTACTAAAATGCATGTGTTTCAATCCTGAACATGGTGACATTGGTATGTACGTGATTGGCATATGTAGTTTACCTATAAGTCTCTTGTAAAGTGGTGTACCATACACCCTGGACCTGTAATCTAAATACTACTAGTGGGACTGGAGCACTGGTTGTGCCACCCACACAGGCCGCCTTTCAAACGTATCGCAGGCCTGCCATTACAAGGCCTGTGTGTGCAGTTTACTGCCACTTCGACTTGGCATTTAAAATTGCTTGCCAAGCCTTTAAATTCCCCTTTTATTACACATAATAACTAGGCCTGGGCTAAAATTTCGTTCCGTTCGCGGAAATTGCGATAATTTGACATTTTCGCGTTCCGCGGAAAGCGCGAAAATGTCAAAACTTCCGCATTCCGCAGCTTGGCGATAATTTGTTTCTTGCTCGCTCTGTAAAACAATACATTCTCGCGCGCGCGCGATCGCCTTACCTGAATCAATGCGTTCGCCGACAAGTTTTCTTGATCCGGTCGCGTTCTCCATGAGATGTTGTATTGTTTTTAGCCATTTGCGCTGTCTCGCGACAGTTCGCGCCCGCAGTGACGTCATGCGTCGTGCGATCACGTCTTTCTTCTCGCGATCATGCACCGCGAGACAACTGAAAACAAGATGGCCGCGCCCGCGAGCAACCACATGGGTAAGTTGGCGAGCCGCAACCATGCGGGAATAAAACTTCCGCATCTTCACGATATTTCCGCGTGTTTGCGATAACTTTTAACATTTTCACATTCATTTGCGAAAGTGGATTTCGCAAATTCCGCCCACCCCTACTAATAACCCATAATGTAAGCCCTAGGTAGCCCTAAGGGCAGGGTGCGGTGTAAGTAAAAGATAGGACATGTACTTTTATGTTTTACATGTCTTAGTAGTGGGAAACAGCTAAAGTAATTTTGTGCAGCCTACTTCTCTCATAGGTTAGCATTGGGAATTCCTTAAAACATTTTAAAGCTGTAATTCCTTATTAGAAAAGTGAAGCTAAATCATGTTTCATATCTTTAGAATAGTATTATTACATCTTCTTTAGCGGTAAAGTTGGATTTAACTTCACTGTTTTAGAAATGGCACTTTTAGAAAGTGGATGTTTCTCTGCTTACTGCTCAGTATGCCTTGCAGTCTGTCTCCAACACATGTCTCGGGTGGGTGACAGCTACCCTTTGTGCATTCCCTCTAGGCAGCCATAAACACAGGAAGTGTGGATGTGATAGATTACTCATCTGGATTCATCCTCATTCTGATAGCTCTTTCCTGGGCAGGAAGAGGGAGAAGGAGCTGACACTTACACTTGAGTAGGCAGTGTCCTGTGTCCGACACAAAGGGCAGATAACGCCCTACAAATAGCCTGAGAGACATGGCTGGGATGAAAGGGGACCTGTGCACTTCAAGGGCTTGCTTTGAAGACACCCCCACTTCAAAGGCATATTTGAGTAGAAGTACTGGGGCTCTGACTCTACCAAGACCTTACACTACTTGACCTGTGAAGAACTCTGCCAGGAGTAAAGACTACTGTGCTGCAAGGATTGCCACTGTGCTTCACTGACTGTTCTAAAGGAACTGCTTCTCTGCTTTGCTGAGCCTCCCGTCTGTCTGCTGATCTCTGCCCTGCTGAGGACAAGGACTTGACTCATCTCACTTGAACCTACAGTGACTCCAAGGACTTGCTAGCTTGCCCCTTGTTCTGAAGCCTCAGGGCCATCAAAGACTTCCTACAACACTGCTGCTGTTGCCAGACTCTGCCATCAATGAGTCCTCCCTTGCCTAAGGTGCCAATCAAGTCCTGGGCCTCGGAAAAGGGTTCTGCAGTCGTTTTTTCTTCAAAATCGGCGCAGTGGTGATGTTATGTTGATCAGACCCATGGATTGCCCTTCAATGACACTGCAGGAGCTGATTCACGACATCGACTTGATAGATGGCACAGTGCCTGTATCATAAAGTGGTTGAATGCCAAAGCCTTCATCAACTGCGTGAATCAGCAACTATGCTTTGCTTCCATCCACAGGATCGAGATGATGAAGCAACTGCTCATATTGAGTCTTTGATACTTGCTCCATCCAAGGTACTTTGTCAGCAGGACCTGTCTGAGTTCTGTAGCTGACCTGCCCTCTAATATGGTTGACTTGAACTCCTGTCTAGTGCATCATCAACTAACCCCTCAGCACTATTGAATTTTAAGCACTATTTTTGGTTTATTCTTGAAAAATGCGTAACTCCAGTTCTACTTATTGGAGGTTTGTCATTTTGGTCTTGAGTTTCTCATGACTATATGCTCGATTTTTCTAAACATATGTGGAGAATTTCTGCGGTGTTTTCATTGTGTTACATTGTTTGTGTGTTGTACACACACTTTCCCATTGCCTGCCTCTTTAGATAAGCTTGACTGTTCTGTGCCAAGCTACTAGAGTGTGCGCGCAGGTTATCTTTTAGTGTGTTTCTAGCTTACCTTGACTAGGATTGCGATCCCTACTTGGACAGGGTGCATACCACTGCTAACTGGAGACCCAACTTCTAACTCACAGAAGATAGGATTTGTGTGCACTATTATAAAGTAACTCATTGTTCACTACACCTCTATACTAAGATCAATTCATACCTTTCTCAATTCTCCCTCTCTCTTTGCCCCATACAACTTTTTCTGCAATGTATTTGGCCATATCTGGCAATATGGAATTTGAGCTAGCCACTCCAGAAACCTCACATTGACCCAGCTCAAGGGGTTCTGCCAGGAGAGAAGGGTGCTCACAGAGGGCAAAGAAGGCAGAGCTTCAGAACGCCGTAAGAGCATGGACAGCAGCCCACCAGACCAACAGAGAGGACGAGGATGAGGGGTCAGAAGCTGAGGAGGAGTAATTGGCGCAGGACCTTTCAGGAGGTCTTGTCATGCAACCTACTGATGTGCAGGATAACATCCTTCCAGGACTGGAAGTCTGCCTAATACCAGGCAGCAGCATGTCTTCTAGGAACCTGTCAACAGAGGAGTAGGAAGACAGGAAGGAGGAGAGAAAGCTGAAGCTAGAGCTTGCCAAATTGAAAATCGAGCAGCCCTTGCAAAAATGTAGAGAGAACAAACTCTAGAGGAGGAAAAGATAAAGGAGAGAAAAATAGTATATGAGCTCAGCATGAAAAAACTGAATATCAGAGCTCTGAAAGAGGGGTCCAGCAACAAAAATGGTGGCAGCATACCTATTGTATCCACTGGTGAGTCCAGAGTCAGGATCCCAAAGGATTTGGTGCCCATTTCTGTGGTGTGGGTGACACAAACAAATGTGTGCGGCCAATGAAGTGGTTCTGATAATGCACACGGTCCCAGAGAAGTTCTAATGTGGTAGTTTATGGAGGCATATTCCCATGGTGGGGAGGGACACACTCCTTACATTGGAGGTAGGTGACTAAATATGCTATACTGCATGAAGTCTATCTTAGCCAGTAAGTTAGGACTTACCCCTGAGAGGTATAGGCATAGTTCTCTAATGGCTCACAAAAAAATTCACATGAGAAAGGTTCTGGTTATCATTCCCAATCTGGCCACCAGAAGAAAAATAACCCTGACAAAGGTCAGCAGCCCAAGTACATTGAATGCTATGAGTATGAACACTACAAGGGGGATCCCAATTGCACAAAAGGAGCACCACCTCCCACAGAACAAAATAATCCAGCTATAGCTTGTGTATTGTTGAGAGAGGAGTATTTTTACCAATTAATGTAGGGAGGTTAGTGGCGTTATCCTAGTGTCCCTGGATGACATTAAGATGGTTCCTAACATTCATGTGCCCTCAAATGCTACTAAGTATAGGCAGCGGGTCACCATCACTGGGCAGGGTGTTGAGGCTCTGAGGGATACAGGTGCAAGCATGACCATGGTAAGGAGTCAGCTGGTGTCCTCAGAGCATGTACTTCTGAATGTATTCCACCAAGTTGTGGTGGCTGACAATGGAAAGAGTCACCATCCAGTGGCCCTTGTTCATTTTGAGGTGGAATGGGGTTTCAGGTCATCTGAAGATTGCTGTAAGCCCAGCCATGCCTGTTTATTGGGTAATGACTGAAAACACTATCCGGAAGGAATTGGAACTCAAGGCTCTCGTGGAGATGTTAGGGTTACCTGATTGGATCTGTGCAACAACATGGTCCATGGCTGCCCAGGATGGGAGTCAGAAAGGGCTGCACCCTGGAACAATGGCCCTGCCTGCTTCTAGAAATGGGACACGCAGAGGGTATAGGAAACCACCCCCTGAGTGTCTTCCCGCTGAGGTGGATTGGTCGCCTGCTGTGGCCACCGCAAAGCCCACTGAGGAGGGCATTGCTTAGCATGGTGAACTGCCTACACTTGCTGGATGGTATGTGAAAGGAGGACCCACCAAGGAAGAGTTCTGTAGGGCACAAAGGGAGTGTCCAACCCTTGAGGGTATGAGGAAACAGGCTGAAGCCCAAGCACCAGGTGATATCTCTGGGACTTATCACATTTACTGGGATGACAGTCTCCTTTACAATGAGCCTAAGGCGTCTGTGAATGGGACAACAAGGGTCATGGTGGTCCCCTAATGCAACAGGCCCTTCCTACTGTAGATGATTCACAAGATTCCCCTGGCAGGACACCTGGGCCAAGACAAGACCTTTGCAGGGCTTGTCCCACACTTTTTCAAGACTTTCTCAGATGCATTTTGCAGGACTTGTGTAACCTGCTAGGCTACTGGGAAGCAAGAGCAGAGGCTAAAAGTCCCCCTTAATCTCTTACCTATCATTGGCACACCCTTTGAGCAGGTGGGCATGAACATTGTTGGACCTGTGAATCCCCAGACTGCATCAGGCAACAGTTTTATCCTGGTTGAACATGCCACTAGGTACCCAGAGGACATCCCTCTGAGGACCATGACTGAAACTGCAGCTGCAAAGGCCCTGATGGGAATTTTTACCCAAGTGGATTTAACCGAGGAAGCTGTGTCTGACAGAGGCACAAACCTCAAGTCTGCATACATGCAGTCAATGTGGAAGTAGTGTGGGGAAACCTGTAAGTTCTCTACTCCTTACCACCGCCAAACAAATTGGCTTGTTAAGAGATTCAACAGGACTCTAAAGAGCACAATTAGAGGCCTACCTGAGGCTCTGAGGAAAAAGTGGGACATCCTCTTAACATGCCAGTTTTCTGCCAACAGGGTGGTACCACAGAAGGGAGTGGGCTTCAGTTCCTTTGATCTTCTGTACGGTCACCTTGTTACAGGACCTCTGAATTTAGTGAAGAAGGGGTGGGAGCAAGCTCCCAGGAAGATTCCCCAGGATGTAGTGAGCTACATGCTGGCCTTCAGAAGCCAAATGGCTAAGTTGTGGAAGCAGGTTTCTGACAACTTAGAAGCCAGTCAGAATGTGACGAAAGAGTGGTATGAGAAGAATTCTAACACTGATGAGTTGCAGCCTGGGCAAAAAGTGACTGTTTTGGAACGTGTGAAACCCAGGATCCTCCAGTACCATTGGACTTGGCTCTATGAAGTAACTGGGAAGAAGGGTGAGACCACCTACCTGATGGACCTTAAGACCCCAAGGCAACCCCACAGGGTGCTTCATATCAATCGCCTCAACCCCCACTTTGAGAGGTCTGAGATCACCATGCTGTTGGTGACAGATGGAGAAGAGAGTGAGGAGAGTGAACCTCTCTCTGATCTCTTGAACTCCAAGGAGAAAGATGGGTCTGTCTCGGGAGTAATCATTTCCCCTCACTCTAACTCCTGAACAGCAGAGGGACCGTCCCCGAGTTTTGGGACAGTATGTCTCTCTGCCGTTCCTTTTTCTTGGTACTACCCATTTGTCTACCCATGATGTGGACACAGGGGACAACCTCCCTGTTAAGAATACATCTTACAGGTTGTTGGATAAGGCAAGGGCTAGCATTAGGAGTGAAGTCTATATTATGCTAGAGTTGAGTTGATAGAACCCTCCAGTAGCTCCTGGTCCAGTCCTGTGGTTCTGGTGCCAAAAGCTGCCTCACTGGTCACCACATCTGAATTGAGGCTCTTTGTGGATTATAGGGGATAAACTCTTTGACAAAGACAGATTCTCATGCCATACCCTGGGCTGATGAGCTTATTGACAGGTTAGGGCCTGCCCAGTACTTAAGTACCTTTGATTAAGATCAAGAGGGTACTGGCAGAATGCCCTAACAGAAGGTGCCAAGGGCAGGTCAGCCTTTTCCACTCCAAAGGGCCAGTAGCAATTTTGTGCCCTTGGTCTCAAAAATGCCCCTGCCACCTTCCAGAGAGTGATGAACCAGGTCCTTGCTGGTATGGAAGCTTTCTCAGCTGCCTATCTGTATGACAAAGCAGGCTTCTATCGCAGATGGAAGGGCCACCACTTACACCTGCAGGAAGTGCTTCAGGTTCTGCAATAGGCAAGCCTGACTATCAAGGTCAACAAGTGCTACATAGGGCAGGGATCCGTGGTATACTTGGACACCTGGTGGGCAGGGGAATGGTGCAGCCCCTTCATGCCACGATACAGACTATCATGGCATGGGAGCCCCCCAAAATCCAAACTGAGGTCAGAGCAATCTTGGGCCTCACTGAGTACTACAGGAGGTTTATCAAGTAATATGGCACCAATGTTGCCTTCTTGACAGAGCTGACTTTTAAGAAGCAGCCCGGAAATGTGATTTAAACATAGGCATGCCAAACTGCATTTGACTCCCAGAAGCAGGGCATATGCACAGCCCCTGTGTTCAGGGCCCCTTATGTCTCCAATGGGTTTCTAATTCAAACAGATGCCTCTTAATATGGCATAGAGGCACTTTTGTCATAGCTCAATAAGAAGGGCCTGGACCAACCTGTCACCTTCGTCTCCAGGAGTTTACTCACCTCAAAACTGCTTGACTGACTATTCTGAAGGAACTGCTTCTCTGCTTTGCTGTGCTGTCCTACTGCCTGCTGATCTCTGCCTTGCTGAGGACAAGGATTGGACCCATCTCACTTGAACCCAGAGTGACTCCAAGGACTTTCTGTCTTGCCCCCTGTTCTGAAGTCTCAGGGGCATCAAAGACTTCCTACACCCTACTTCTGGACTCTGCAATCTGTGAGTCTTCCCTTGCCTGAGGTGCCATTCCAGTTCTGGGTCTCAGAAGTGGGTTTCTGCATCTTTTTTTGCTTCAAAATCAAAGCAATGACAACTTTGCACCTATCAAGACCAATGCATTGCCCTTCAACACGGACGCAGGAGCTGATCTAAGACATCACCTCGACAGACTGCATGGCTCAACGATAACGAAGTGCCTGCATCATAAAGGGGTTCAATGCCGTAGCCTTAGTCTGCTGTCTGCTGATCCGCAGGATCGACAATGATGATGTGTCTCCTTGACTCCTCTCATCAGGTCTTCTACATCAATGCTTGCTCCATCCAAGTTACTATGTCAGCTGGACCAGTCTGAGTTCTGTAGCTGGCCTGCCATCCATCACGGTCGGTCTGAACTTTGGTGCTATTGACTTCTAAGCATTATTTTTGGCTTAATCTTAAAAAATTCATGACTCGTTATACTTATTGGATTTATGTCATTTTTGTCCTGATTTTCTCATAAAAATATTCTCTATTTTGCTAAACCTGCTTGGAGTATTTTTGTGGTGATTTCATTGTGTTACTGTGTGTGTTTGTGTGTGTGTAGGTGTGTGTGTGTGTGTTGAACAAATACTTTACTCATTGCCTCTTTAGAAAAGCCTGAATGCTCAGTGCTAAGCTACCAGAGGGTATTCACAGGCTATCTTTTAGTGTGTGTCTAGCTTACTCTGGCTAGGATTGTGTTCCCTACTTGGGCAGGATGCAGTCCTCTGCCATCTAGAGACCCAATTTCTAATACTTATTGATCAGGGGAAAAAACGAGGAACCACTAATAAAGCTTGATCAAAAGATCTCAGCGATCAGGAAGTAGGGTTCCAATGGAATCTGCTTGATGAAAGAGATGAACTTATGGGTAAACAGCTTTATCCATCAGGCAATGAAAATGATGTGTATTTTAACAGGTTGCTAATGAAGTGAGGGAGATATGGTCACTGCCTCTTCAGCCTTAAGCTTGTCTGGCTGCATAATCCTGCACCAACTGGAGCTTGTGAATCAGACAATCAGGCACCTCAAGATAGATGGTATTGCAGTGGTCTAGCTGAGCCAATATGAAAGCACTGAGCATCAGCACATTGTGCGAGAATGAGAATCAATGGGGAAATCTCTTCAGAATACAAAACTGAGATAAGCTGGAGTTGACTACTGATTAACCTGATCAGGCAAAATTAAAGCTGAGTCTATTTTAATTCCGAGATTCCTCACATTGGGATCAGGCAATACTGTTGGGTCTAGGCCAGAACAGGAGATTCCAAAATGGTGTAAATCTTAAATGACCAGAGATATTTGCTCATTTAAGACCAGGGGCCATGTTTTACTGCCATTCAACTTTAGGTGATAATTGCACTTCCATTGACCTGTAAAAGTCAAAATAGTTTTGTAGCCATACCACTCATATCATTAGAGATCTTTGAAATTATCTGGGCATTGTCAGCATGGAATTAGAGTTAAAGCTCATGTGCTTGGATTAACTCAGTCAGCTCGGCCATATTATATAGATTAATCAAAAGTGACTATAGTGTTGGTCCCAGGGGAACCATGCACCTCACCTGAATAGTAGATGTAGTCACACCCATTTTAAATTGGAACGATCTCTCTGCTAAAAAAGTGCCAAACCACTCCCAAGCATGGCTTTAAAACTAAATTCTCCCAATTGATCCGAGAAAGTCCGATGGTACACAGTTTTGAAGGCTGCTGAAAGGTCTAATAGAACTAACACAGCTGGGAAACTTGCAGCCTCACATCGGCAAACCTTAATTAAGCTAAATACTCAACACTACTTCTATGATGTTTCTAGTACCAAAACCCACCTGCATTGGGGTGTAATAAATTGTTGGTCACTACAAAAAATGACTGTTGGAAACTGCTTTTTGCAACAATTTTAGCAACTAAGGGAAATGGGGTGATAGCTAGACAGTTTAAGGGACTGAAGCGACTGTAAAGCAATAGGGGCTCATACCAGCTGAAAAGAGAGGCATTGGCAGTAGACATTGGAAGAATAGTTTAACAGTAATATTTCTTTAAAATGTGAAGTGAGTATAGAATCTTCAGGCGAATCAGAAGGCTTGCTCTTTCCTACTAATTTAAGAAAACCTTCACCAGCTAGCTGTGCAACTATTTTTTCATATTGAGCTAGAAGATTGCGGACTCCAACAGTGTCAGGTTGTCTGAGATGTTACTGATCTTGCTGATAATGAGGGCTTCTGGGGGTGGCATTCGCAAAATGTCCACCCCGGGCAGCTTCGGGCAATTGGCGCAGTCCAGGATGGTAAGCAGTCCTGATTGACTGGCGCGTAGAACGAGCGGTCAAGAGCTTCAATTCTTCGTTGTGCACATACTTCAGAGCGCGGCGTGACGTAGGGTCATTCTTTTGGTCTGTTTTGTGAGGCTTATTTTGACAAAGTTTTTCATTCTTTAATTTAGCGCGTCAGTGTGATGGTAGTGATGGATTCAGTCAGGGAAGCCCTACGAGTGCTTTGTAAAGCCGGAAGGGAAGATTTAATCCTTCCCAGCATGTTGTCTGAGGCTTGGGTGGGCCTTGAGAGAAATAATAGAAAAGCAGCAAGCGGTGTGTCAGCCGCTGGTATTGCTTGCGAGTCATGTGAGGGCTCTCCTGTCATGTCTCAGAAAGAGTGTGCTGATTCATTTTGTTATTGACAGGAATTGGAGCAGGCAGGCTCCATATACCTCTGCTGCTCCGAGTTTCATCTGCTCTTCAAAGAGAGGGAAGGGGCAGAACTCGCACACACGCAGTGCTGAGCTCGGCCCTTTCAAAGGAAAGGCTTATTAAAGGAGCCACGACAAATAAAAGGGAAGGTTCAGAATTAAAAAGTGGCTCAACTTCTCCCCCTAGTGGCCGGTTGGAGCAAATGGGAGTTTTGCATAGCCACCAAAATAAAGAGTTTAGAGAACCAAAGAAGGACTTTTTTATTTTTGGTAAAAAACAACAAAATCCAAGAAAATTCAATGTTTCTCTTTCAACAGAAAGGAGCCTGTCACCAATGGTCTCCAGTGAGGCCGGTGACATAATTTTACAGTGCTTACACCAATTCAATCAGCAGATTCAAGTAAAGTAGATAAGCAGAATGCTTCTATTACAACTAAGAATTCAAGGCTTGGCGAGCTAGATACGGACAAAGAAATTTTAGTAAAGAAACCCAAAAATAAAAGCACTGTTCCTGTTAACATGGAGAATGCATCAGTATCAGAAGGGAAGTGGGTTTGGGTCCCTAAAGAAATTAACAATGAAGTAAGATTAGCTAGTTTGAAGAGTGAAAGATTTCCTGAGGCTGCAAGTTCAAGTGTTTTGCAGTCCACCGAGGGAGAAATGCTGCCAAGCAAAATAAATTGCAGTAAGGAAGTTTTGGACAGGTCTCTAGCGTCCTGCAACATAATCAACAAAGAAAGGGAGAATTTTCAAGCGAATTTTCCCGCACCAATGGATTAAAAAAGAGCGGCGTACTATGATAAAGCTATAAATTGGAAAGTATACGATGGAAGAGTGGGGGACGGGGAATGTCCGAGTGGCAGTAGGAGGGGAGGAAAGGGGCAGGGTAAGGGGGTGATAGGTGAGGTTTGGGGCGATGAAGATTTGAGTCTTTGGAAGACGGGGAAATTGAGGATGATGGGGAACATTTTAAATTGGTACAAGAGTTGTCTTGGGTACAGGGGGGAATACTAAAAATTTCTCCAGAGATTGTTTTTCACAGGACAAAGAAAATAAAAGGTTCTATGGCAGGATAAGCACAAAGCATCAAAACTGGAAGAAGAAGAAAAGACCAACATTCGAGGCGGACGCTTCTATGGGAACAGGTGAGGTTCAGAGGGGGATTATTAATAAAAAGTTATGTGTTGACAAGAATGTGGGAACTGAAGGAGGAAATACAATGAAAACCCTGCTAATGATACACCTAAGCAGGCGGTTAAAGAAGGTGAGAATTATGATGCTAAGGTTAATGTTATAGAAAGCTCCGACAAGGTTAATAAAATTGAAGGTGACAAAACAGGTTCATCGAGTTTAAGACGTTTACTGTACTTGAGGTTATCAATGGCCTTCGGTTCTCATTTAAATAAGGCTCCCAAAGAAAAAATTTGGAATGGAGAGTTTGCAGACGTTTTCAAGCTCCTTCTTAGAGAAATACAGTCAAAAGAAGGTTCTTGGGAGGAAGCGTGAGAATTGGCAAAAAAGGCGAAGCACTCCAACTAATATCGATACATGGACATCGGCTTTCCTTATTTTCGCGAGTGTTTATTGCGAAAAGTTCCCTGACAGATCAGTGGCGATATTCAAATATTTAGACACAATAAGGAAAGCTTATACAGAATTTAGAGGTTACGCTTGGCTCCATTATGATGAGGAGTTTCGAGCTAGATTAGTCTTAACTCCAGAAAACCCTTGGGGGGAGGTAAATAATTAACTCTGGGTTCAGTGGCCTCCGCCTATGCATACCGCAAGTGGCTTGGGGGTTCCTAATCGGCCTTTTCAGAACAGACTCACCTCGGGGGGGGGTGGGCTATTGGAATAAATTACAATCATTCGTGTCCGGTGCCTGCTGGAATTTTAACAGGGGCTACTGTCAGAAAAATCCTTGTAAATGTAAACATGAGTGCTCCAAGTGTGGTGGGAAACATGCCATTTTGCAATACTTCAGAGATCAGTCCAATTGGGGAGGTGTTAACCAAAACAGAGGTAGAGGCTATGCATTTCAAACAGGGAACAAGGGCTTTTACACCAATTAAGTTGGAAGCCTTGTGCCACTGGTTAAAATTTTACCCTGAGACAAACGAAGCAACAATGTTGGAATGGGCGTTCAGAGATGGGTTTAGGCTAGGTTATCAGGGTCCTAGATGCTGCAGATTTGCTAGAAATTCCCTCGACTTGTGAGAAAGAAGCATTTGATGGAAGTGAAAGAAGGGAGGATGGCAGACTCTTTTGATTCATGGCCGTTACAAGATCTCATTGTTTCCCCCCTTGGCATAATTCCCAAGAAAACTGAAGGGGAATTCAGAATGATACAACACTTATCATGGTCTCAGGGTCTCTCTATTAAAGATTTTATAGCCAAAGAGGATACCATGGTCAAATTTGCTTCGGTAGATACAGCTTTAGGCATGAAAAGAAAAATAGGTGCCAACACTGAACATGCAAAATGCAACATCAGATCTGCCTTTCAGCTATTACCAGTACAACCAACAGACTTCTTCTTTCTGGGTATCTATTTTGAAGGGAATTTCTTCATGGATAAAGCGCTCCCTATGGGTTGCACAATTTCTTGCAAGCTAGTTGAGTCTTTTAGCACTTTTTTACAGTGGGCTTCTCATTTCAAACTGGAAAACAGAAGTGACACATTATCTAAATGACTTTTTATTTATGGGAGCTGCAGGCTCTCAACAGTGTGAAAAGGCATTAAGAGATTTTTAATTGGTGGCGAAAGAGTTGGGGGTGCCACTAGCTGAAGAAAAAAACAAAGGCCATAGTTGTTGCTTAACATACCTAGGCATTGAGATAGATATAGAAGAAATGGAAGCTGGACTTCCGAACAAGAAAATACTAGGGATGACAAGCTTGTTAGAATATACAAAAAAGGCTTATACGTTGACATTGTTTGAGGTTCAATGCTTATTGGGTCATCTCAATTTCGCTTGCCGAGTAGTGAAGGCAGGTAGAACATTTTGCAGACGTCTTGGTTTTTCCATGTCAGGTGTAAAGCTGCCACATCACAGAATCAGGATATCAGCTAGCATGAGAGCTGACTTTGAAGTGTGGCTAATGTTCTTAAGAGCTTTTAATGGCGTCACAATCTGGTCATTAGATGAAGATTTTGTCTGGCGGATGCAACTATTTTCATATGCTTCTGGTGCGAACGGTTTCAGTCTATTTGGGTACAGAAAATGGAGCGCAGAGCAGTGGCCGGCTAATTGGGTTTCAGAAAAGAAAAGCATTGCATTCCTTGAATTTTTTTTATTAATAGTGGCATTGGCAGTTTGGGGGAAGAATCTAGCGAACAGGACAGTGTTGTTTCATGTTGGTAACAGAACAGTAGTAGATTTGGTAAATGGTCAGAGTGCCAAGGACAAACAATTATTGAAGCTTTTACAAAGATTCATGTTGGGCTGCTTAATGTTTAACATAGTGTTCAAAGTAAGACATATACCGGGAGCTGACAATAACATTGCAGATGCGCTATATCGTTTTCAGTGACAGAGATTCCGTGGTTTGGTGCCCGGAGCGGATCTGCAGAAGACCCAGGTTCCCAAAGACATATGGGATTTAGCAAACTGAAAGCTCAGCAACTTATCGAAATTTCTCTGGCAAAATGCACCAAATTAGCCTAAAGGTAGCATGGCTAGAGTTCTTAGATTCAGGCGCCTTTAATAGAGCTAATACCAACGAAGGGATGAAGAAACATAGGGGTGACATAATTAAGTTAATTATGATCAACATAGAAAAGAATATCTCTTCCACAACAGTAGCAGGGACATTAGCAGGAGTGTCCTTTTATGGGAAGTTTCTTTGGGGATACGAACCATCGGAGGGGCAAATGGGTATGAGAATACTTCAAGGTTGGGCAAAAATAAAAAAGAGAGGACAATTTAAATGAGAACCAATCTCTCTGAAGTTATTATATAACATACACAAAGGTTTGCAATTGAGTTGTTTCTCTGAATTTGAATATTGTTTATTCAAGCTATGCATGATCTGGCTCTTTTTTGGCACTTTCAGAATATATGAATTGTTAGGTAAAGCACAAAATGACGACCCTAAAGTTAAAAATGTTTCTCTTGTAAAAGATTCTATAGCTATTTTTCTCGAAAGTTCCAAAATGGATCAAGTTGGTAAGGATTCCAAAATAATTTAGCAAAGAATAAAAGGACAATTATGCCCTATAAAAGCTTGGTTAGAATTTCTAGAGGTAGGAGGCGCAGCTTTGCAATTTGTATTCAGGCATCAAGATGGCTCCCATCTCAAGGCTTCCCAATTGCTGTCAATCCTGAGAAAGACTCTAAAGAGTTTGAGTGAAAACCCATTCAACTTTGGTACCCACTCCTTTAAAATTGTTGCGGCATCAGAATCCGCCAGGTGGGGGTTTCCACTCAGCGATGTAAAGAAACTGGGTCATTGGTCTTCTGACTGTTGCCTAAGATATATTAGAGGTTTACATACTGAAGTACATGACCAAGCATATTAATTGTTATTTCTTTTCTGGTTTGGCAACGGGTTTCACATTGTCGCAAAAGCACGTTTGGATAGTTGCACATTCATTCGTTAAGTGGGCTGCAAAGCAAGCAGAAAAGAGACATTTTGGAAAGAATTTAGATTTTTGTTCAGATGAGGTTTCTGTTTGGTTGGGGAAAAGTGTCATGAAGTGGGGCCAGTTAATGCCTTTGATGAGCGAAATGTCTTTTAAAAAAAAATAAACCTGAAGTTATATTGGTTCACCTGGGGGAAAATGATTTGGTGCAGCTATCGGGTCTGGGATTGCTCATAGAAAAAAAGGCCGATTCAGAACTATTAGCAAACATTTGGGCAAACTCAAAAATCATTTTGACAGTGCTGATGACACGCAGAGTCTGGAGGGGGCTGAGAGATTCACTGCAGTGGAAAGACCGAGGAAGAAAGTAAACAGGGAATTACACCACCTTTGTTCAATTAATGGATTTTATTGGTTAGCACATAGTGATATTACAAAAGAGGACTATCAATTTTTTCGTCATGATGGGGTACATCTTTCTTTTATTGGCAATGAGATTAGCATTTTGAATATAAAAGAAATGGTTACAAAAATCTTGCAATAAATAGCCTGATGTTCACAAGAAGCTGTTGGGCGACAGCTTTGTTTATATTCGTAGTCAATTTCTCCTATCTCTCCCCTCCCCACCACCTTTATCTATCCTTGCATTTCCCCCTCCCCCTCTACCCCTCCTCACCATCACTTCCCCACAAAATTTTCCTGGTTCAAGTTCCTTACCTGCTAATAAATTGCCTTATGTGGGCAAAAGTTGAGAATATTTTGTATATCTAAATGAATAAAGTATTTCACCTGTTGGCGACAGTGTTGTATATAACAAAAAGATTTCAGAACAAAAGTTTTTGGTTTCAAGTGTAAAGGGGGGACAGGAAGAACTCCTGGGTCAGGGTTACTCCTGGTGGCAGAATTGGAGGAGATAAAGACAGGCACGAAGGGTTGGGGGTATTATAAATAGCTTTGGACAGAGGGAAACAGTGGAGCAAGGAATGAGGCAAGAGGTAGGCAGGAGACGTAGATAGGGGTTGGGGAGGAGGATTAGTCAGAACAATGTTGTGGAAGTTTGTTGTGGGGAATTGTTTTACGGGCGGGGGTGATAGAATTGAATATGTATTAGTGAGGTCTGATTTGGATATATGTATTAAATGGAAATGCTTACCTGTCCAAATGAAGCGGCCTTTTACCCCAATCTGGCTTGAGGACGTGCTTATTGCCCAAATAAATCTAGCTTTTAGGCTATATTTTCAATCCAACATCTCTAGAGAAGGGGATTGAAGAGGGTTTCTAAGTTCTCTAATGAAGGAGAAAATTGCTGCTGTGCTGTTGGGGTTAGAAAAAATCCACGTTGAAAAGAAACATGCTGTAGTTTTGTGAATTGTTCTCTTGCAAC
The DNA here is from genome assembly GCF_964204655.1 of Triturus cristatus. Classification (NCBI taxonomy): domain Eukaryota; kingdom Metazoa; phylum Chordata; class Amphibia; order Caudata; family Salamandridae; genus Triturus; species Triturus cristatus. Next base: position 650,364,066 of record NC_140581.1, read on the forward strand.
TGTAATTAAACTCAAGACAAAGGACTGCTAATTCCCTAGTGCGCCATTTGTTTGACTTCTGAGGAGTTTCCTCCCCGTCTCTGAAGAGGGAGCGATCAGATTTAAAATAGATCCGAGCTGATCGTTATCGTCAGAAGCGAATCGACTGAAAAAAATGGGGTTTTAAGTCCCCAAGCGCAATAATCTGGGATGCATCAATTTCTATTTCTAGCAGAGCAGATTATGGAAGGTCCATTGCTTCAAGCACGGAGGCATATAGTTCAATTTAAAAACTATTTTGGGCCCTAAAAGAGCTTTCACCGTCAAGATTTCTAGAGCAATTTACAAACATTTCATAGCATTTTAAATAGTTCTTATAAATGAAGACATGCCCCCCTTCCCCACGTTTCTCCAGCTGATGGACATATACCATGGAACAATCAGATTCATCATGTCCTTCGAGATGTCCGGCATGAAATGGTGAAGCCATCATGGTTCCTTAATGAAGAGAATATCTATATCGAAATCTCCAATTAAGTTGCGTGTGGCCATGTGGATTGTTGCTGCGGAGCACGCATTAATCACAGACCCACGCAAAGAAAACTTTGAGTAACTTAGAGACAGCAAATGGGAACAAGGATGTACAATGTGTAGGTCTGGGCCAGTTACATTTTGCACCAAATACTGCCACAGAGTTTGTAGTGAAGAGAGTAAGCTATAATATTTCTCCTCACATAACTCAAAGGGCACGTGCAAGCCATCAAGCCCTGTGTTTGCTTGGACGGGGATATAGGTCTGCCCTGGCCCACATTTGGAGCACCACCTTCATGCCCAAGGCAGGTGGGCGTGCTGTGGTGTGACTTAAGGTGACCCCAGCCAACCTGCACATGCCTGCCCCAAGCTGATCACTTTCCTATCTGACCAAAATGACAACCACTGATGTGCTAGCCACTCAGTGTTAGGCTATTACCCTTTGATACAACCTAAGTAATCCCTGGTGAAATAAAGACTCCTTATGTTTCACTCCACGAAGTTAGCACACAAATTATATCACAATACCTAAAAACGCTAAAAACCATGTGTGAATGAGCTTTATGAAAACCCTACTGCTTTGTCTGTGGATCTGCAGAGATGCACAGCTATGTGGCTTAAGTAGGCACCTGCTGACCTGCACATGCCTGCACCAAGCCAACCACTGAAGGGCTGACCAAGATAGCCACCGCTAATGTGCTGACAGAAAACAGGATAAGAAAACCCCTGGGTGTTAGGCTGTTGAGCATTCCTCTGTCGACACAGCTGCTGATAAAATTCATATGTAGCTCCACTTGTCCATCAAAGAGGACTTCAAAATTCATAAAAAAGGACATATTTTAATACAATATAATATTTAATTCCCCCCCATCTTGTGACTCCTACCAATGTGTATAACACTAGCTGAACTAGATATTATTTATCATGGCTGCAAAGACGTTTGTTTGAAAAATGCATTACAAACATTTAGCACAAAGAAATATTTAACTCACCAGTGGCAAAAAGTATGGCTCTCACTCAGCAAAACATAAGCACTCACATCTGTGTTCCAGGATCGTAACAATAATATGATGGAGGATTCGTCAAGCATCTGCAGAAAGCTCACCCGTCGCAATGCAATAAAAGCTTACCTGACAAAATGCAGCATGCCATTCATTGTTAATTGTCACCTTCATGGGGGATCATGGCGAAATCCTGTTTTTATCTGTGCTAACTAGGAAAACAATCAGAGACACAGGTCATTGGCAATAGGAAAGAGGTTCACTCAAATAATGATAGGGAGACAGTCAGGCCCATAGGACTCGAAACGGACTCAGCTTGCTGCATGCAGGTAGCCCCTTTATTCACAAAAACCACAATGACTTCAATCAATCAATCAATCATGCATTTGTTAAGCGCTACTACTCATCCGTGAGGGTCTCAAGGCGCTGGGTGAGGGAGGTTTCGCAGGTTCCTGTCCATCAAGGTGGGGTCTGTGAAAGAGCCATGTTTTGAGGTTTCTTGTGAAGATGGGGAGAGATGCTGTCAGTCTGAGGTGGAGATGGAGGGCGTTGCAGGCTCTGGCCGCGAGGAGGGAGAAAAAGCGGCCGCCTGATCTGGTCTTTCTGGTGTGGGGGACCACAGTGTAGGAGAGCTGGGCTGATCATAGGGTTCTTTGGGGTGCGTGGAATTTGAGTCGGCTGTTCAGGTATGCTGGTACGGTGTCGTGGAGGGCCTTGTGAGCGTGGGTGAGCATCTTGGAGGTGACTCTAGCTTTGATGGGGAGCCAGTGGAGTGTGTGCAGGTGCTGGGGGATGTGGCAGTGCCATGGCAGGTTGAGGACCGGTCTTGTGGTGGCGTTCTAGATGTTCTGCAGCTTGCGTGTGAGGTTTTTGTTTATTCTGGCATAGAGTACGTTGCCGTAGTCGAGTCTGCTGGTGACCAGGGTGTGAGTGATGGTCTTTCTGTGTTTGAAGGGGATCCATTTGAAGGTCTTGCTTAGGAGGCGGAGGGTGTGGAAGCAGGAGGACGAGACGGCGGTCAATTTTGAGTTTGGAGTCTAGGATAATTCCCAGGTACGCGCATGGTCCGTGGGGGTGGGCGGGCTTCTGAGGGCGGGGGGCCACCAGGTGTCGTTCCAGGCATCGGGGTTTGGGCCCATGATGAGTACTTCTGTTTTGTTGCTGTTTAGTTGAAGGCAGCTGTTTTTCATCAATTTGGCAACAGCTTCCATGCCTTCTCGAAAATTGTGTCTGGCGGTGTTGGGTTCGTTGGATAGGGAGAGGATGAGTTGGGTGTCGTCTGCATATGACACAATGTTAAGTCCGTAGGTTCTGATGATGGGGGCGAGCGGAGCCATGTAGATGTTGAAGAGCGTTGGGCTAAGGGATGACCCCTGGGAGACTCCGCAGGTGGTTGGTGTAGGCTCCGAGAGGAAAGGAGGTGGTCTGACCCTTTCTGCCGGAGAGGAAGGAGTAGATTCAGTCAAAGGCCTTGTCTTGAATTTCTGCGTCGTGGAGTCTACGTATTAGGATGCGGTGAGAGACTGTGCCGAACTCTGCTAAGAGGGCGAGGAGGATGAGGGTTGCTGTTTCTCCTTTGTCCAGTAGGGTGTGGATGTCGTCTGTTGCGGTGAGGAGGGCGGTTTTCGTGCTGTGGTTTTATATGAAGCCGGATTGGGAGGAGTCGAGGATGTTGTGATTTTCGATGAATGTGGCGAGTTGGATTTTGATGGCTTTCTCGATGACTTTCACTGGGAACAGGAGCAGGGAGATGGGTCTGTAGTTTTTGAGGTCGGTGGGGTCCACCGAAGGTTTCTTGAGGAGGGGGTTGATCTCAGCATGTTTCCAGTCGTCGGGGAACGATGCGGTTGCCAGGGAGCGGTTGATGGTGTGGCAGGACATGGGTGCGATGGTGAGTTTGTCGCAGAGGTCTTGTGAGGGTGGGATGTCAGTGGACTCGCTGGTAGGTTCGGCGAACTCCTTGATGATGTTGAAGAGTTCTTTGCTGTTGTGTGCGTGGGTGGAGATTCTGTCTTCGATCGCTTTTTTCTTTGTTTTTCTGATGAGTTGGTGGTGGACTTTGGTGGCGGCTCTGAAGTTGTTCTGGGCTTCTGTGGATTTGGTGTCCCTCCAGTCCTTTTTGAGGCAGCAGCAAGTGCATCTGGACTCTCAAAGTTCAGTGGTGAACCATCTAGCTTTCTTGGCGTGGGTGTTGTTGCTTTTCTTAAGGGAGGGCTAAGGTGTTGGTGCTGTCGGTGATCCATCTGTGCAGGGTTCGGGCTGCAGCGTTAAGGTCGTTGTTTTCCACGACGGTAGAGGTGGAGTTGCTGAGTGATGAGGTTAGCTGGTTGTCGGTGATTCTGGTCCCATTTCTTCGTGGGAGCAGGTGCTGGTGTCTATGGATGGTGGGTGTTCTGAAGGTGAAGTGGACACATCGATGGTCGGTCCATAGGAGTTCGGTGGTGTGGCTGAAGGTGATGGAGTTTCCTGTTATGAAGAGGGGGTCGAGGGTGTGCCCTGCTGAGTGTGTGGATTCGGTCACGATCTGGCAGAGTCCAATGTTGTGGAGGTTGTCCAGGAGGGATGTGGGGCTGGGGTTCAGTTGGTTGTCGAGGTGGAAGCTGAGGTCCCCCAGCAGGGTGTAGTTGTTGGATACAATGGCCGGCGGGGAGATAATGTCCGTGATGGATTCGGCAAAAGGTCCACGGGGGCCAGGGGGTCAGTAGATGAGGGTTCCTCGGAGGGTGGTGGTGGGGCTGGCCAGTATCTTGAAGTGAAGGTGGTCCATCAGGTCTGTGGGCTCGTCGGGGAGTGTGCTGAGGCGGAGGGTGGATTGTGGATGATAGCGATTCCTCCTCTCGTAGTGTTGGGGCGCTCCTTCCTGTAGATCTTGTATCCTTGGGGGATGGTGATGACTATGTCCGGTCCTGAGGAGGTGTTGGTCCAGGTTTCGGTGAAAAATGCTACGTCCGGGGTATGCTGTCAAGGAGGTCCTAGATTTTGATGGCATGTTTGTGGAGGGATCGGACATTGAGGAGGATGCCTTGCAGGGTCTTCGGTTCGGGTGTGTTCTTGCGGGTGGGTTGTGCTGGGTCCGCGGTCTTTGCGGTGCTGCAGGTGTGCCGGCATCGGGTCGTAGTGTTGGTGGCGCAGAGATCCAGGGTTTCTGGCACTGGTCGCGGTCAGGTCATGGATTGGTGCAGACGGGCATAGATGGACTTACCTTTGACGCGCCTTTGGCGTGTCAGCTGTGCGCGGCCACACAGCGGCTGCCATTAAGTAGGGGTTGGGGAGGGCTGGACAGCTGGGAGGCTGGAGCGGGGAGGGAAGCAGGATTGGTAACACTGGTCGTGCTGGGGGAGGGGCCGCAGGGGCAGCAGCAGTGGGGAAAAACGGGCGGGAGAGGAGAAATAAGGGGAGAAAAAGAGTGAAATGAAGCAGAAAGCAGAAAAACACACAGAAAGCAGAAAAGTGCAGAAACGATCTGAAAAAAGGGTGGAAAACTAGTGCAAAATGGAGCGGAGCGGACAGCGGAGCGAGGAAAAGGAGAACAGAGGTCCACTGGACCACCAGGGAGGCTTAGGGAAATAAGGAAAAATGAGAAAAGGTAGGGAAAGTGAAGAAGCAGAAAAATACAGAGATCGAAAAAAAGGAGAGGAGAGCAGAGCGAGGCAGATGGAAACAGGGGTCCACTGGCCCACCAGGGATGAGGCGTAGGTGATCCTGAGGGTGGAGGAGGGCCTTGAAAACCAGCACACGAGAGTGCATGTGCAGGGGCAGGCCTCACTTAATGGTGGAGGTGAGAGGGAGGGGGAGCAATTTCACTGACAATGAGTCAGTGGTCTTGCTCGTTCATGCACGTTATCTTACACAAACAATATATCTGTGGTGATGAGAATTGTCATCAGTGATGTCATCAGTGATGTCATTTGAGATGTCATTAGTGACGTCACTGACCATGTCATGAATGATGTAATATGTGACATCATCAGCAGTGGATTGCGTGCGCGTGAGATGTAGTTAGTACAACTAACTATATCGGAGGAATTTTAATGGTTTTGTACGAGTGAAATGTCCAGCTAACTATAACACCTAAAACCTATGTTTTTTTCTGTGAATTTCTAAGGTTTTTTAAATGCTAATTCCTAACTATATCAGGCATTAAACCTATGGTTTTTTCAGTGAATTTCCAAGGTTTTTTAAATGCTGATTCCTAACTATAACATGTCTCAAACTTATGTTTTTTTCAGTGAATTTCAAAGGTTTTGTAAATGACAATTTTTAAATGTATTAATTGTTATATATTTTTTTATACTGATTAACTACATTTTTTAAACTATTTATTTTTAGATATTTTATTTTTTAAATTACAAAATAATTACATTACACATTACATTACAAAATATACTTTCTCAGAATAAATACATTGCAAATAGGCAATAGACTTTTAACTACAGTGGTTACAGTTGTTGCAATGGGCAACACAATTTCAAACACAATGCACCATTGAGCTCAATGTGAATTTCTAGTTAAATGCAATTAGTTACTTTATGGATTACTTTTCTAACCACAGGACTGGATCCTAGATTCAGTCCTTGGACATCTCCTGTAAACAGTTGAGTAAAAGCGTTTTGGTTACAGTAGTGATTTTTAAGGAACATTATTGTATTTTAAAAGTTGACAGAACTTTTTTCACATAGAATCACCAATGTTATCCTATGGCAGGAAATTCACTTAGCAGGTAAGTAGTGTTAGCGTCACTTTTTCTTACTCAGTGGTGGATCCTGGATCCAGCACTGGTGCATCTCCTTTAAACATTTGAAAGAATGCATTTAAGTCATACAGGCGATTTTTAAGGATTATTTTTAGTTTGTGAAAAGACACAGAAACTTTTCTGCTGAAAACCAGACAATGGATTCCTATGGCAGGAAATACAAGTTACTGGTAAGTACGGTTTCCCTTCTTTCACCTAGCTCTAAACTCGCCGGCTGCCTTGCTCCTCTTTTAATAACCGCTTTCTCTTTACCCTTCCAATATGGCGCCACAATATCCCGACGGTTCTCCCATTCACCTGCATGGCACAGCCCCTTGATCACATGACTACCCTTGTGACCGCCCACATGATTGCACACACCTACATTATATAGCATGTCAACTCCCCCTTCACAGTCGATCCGGCATCGTCCGAACGCGCTGTCCGCTGCATGGCCACGGAACCCATCTCCTTTATTACATTAAGGTAAGCCTCGCCACTGCGGCCCCGCCACCTGTCTGTTCCGCTCACCCCTCTGATCCTGATATTATTCACTTTTCCCATCAGATTTGTTTTACCGTGTCCTCTACTCCGGAAATTGTTGTTCGTAGGTAAGCCTTTCTTCCACGGCACGTCTTACGTTCATGCCACTACGCTTCGCTCCACTCATAGTATGTTTTCCTCCACAGGCATTGTTCCTACCATTTTAATTTACGCACCGTTGTTAGACCTACACTCGGCGCCTGCTCCGTTGCCTCCATTGGCAACACGAGGTATTACCCTCACTTACTCTAGCGCCGTTACCGTTCCCTGTCACCCTCCTCGTTATTCTCTCGACATCGCATGTTTCCTTAGGCAGCACCCTCCCACGGGTCACCGGTTTACTCCGCACTCTGAATTTAGTGTTAATCCTCAGCACCTTAAGCGTGTACAAATCACCTACCCTTTCTCGCAACCTTTTATCTCTCTAGCGTATCTCGCAAAAATCTTTTCTATAAACCACACTTGTTCTCCGGTTTTTTCAATCTCATTGTTTCCAGCAAGTGAATGCCCGTAATAACACTATTGCACAGGAATGCAAATAGGGACTAGCCCCTGATCTGACATAGCGTCGTTCTGATGTTAAATGTTTCGCCAAATGTAATCATAAATCGATTCATTGCTATTTTTCTTTTTTTCCCTTTTCTCCCATGTAATTCTGTCCATACCCATGTGTGTTTTTCGTTTGCCTTATTGTCCTATGTTTACTCAGGCAATCTAAATATGGGCAATTTATTTAAACAGTCCTGATGATGATCCTGAATCCCTCTGATAAGGATCGAAACGCCGTCGACTCTGTTGTCCACCTTACACTTCAAATATTTCTATATGTAATACATTGTGAAGGTGGCAATATGGATACCAGATGTTTCACTACTCATTATCTCTGAAAAAGAAACATCATTGTAATTGCCTGAATGTGTTTAAAGTTGCCATGCCCGGCTGGACATTGGCTATAATATAGTTTCAATTTTGACTATATTCATTTTTTGTTCTACCATTTTTTTGCTTTCAGGGACCACTGTTTCCTGTAATACGTATCTACCCAAGGTCCCTGTCCAATTCCTTTGGGTGCCCTTGTCCCCCCTTTTTACAGGGTTAAAAGATAAAGCACTGACGTCTCTCCTGATAACAGGTGAGTAAATCGGAATTCGTAGTTCTGCTGATTTTATAGGAATATTTTAAAGTTCCAAAACTCCACACACACAAGAATTTTCAAGTGAAACCAGTCAATGTTACCCTATGGAAGGAAATTCACTTAGCAGGTAAGTAGTGTGATCGTCACTTTTTCCTACTCAGTGGTGGATCCTGGATCCAGCACTGGTGCATCTCCTGTAAACAGTTGAAATAATGCATTTAAGTCATACAGGCGATTTTTAAGGAATATTTTTAGTTTGTGAAAATAGACACTTCAAAACTTTTCTGATGAAAACCAGACAATGGATTCCTATGGAAGGAAATACAAGTTACTGGTAAGTATGGTTAGAATTACTCTTCAGGGTCAGTGCTAGGCTAAAAGATGCAGCACTGGGTTCTCTCCTGATAACAGGTGAGTAAATCGGAATTCGAATTTCCAAGTGAAACCAGTCAATGTTAGCTTATGAAAGGGAATTCAAGTTACTGGTAAGTATGGTTAGAATTACTTTTCAGGATCAGTACTGGGCTCAAAGATGCAGCACCGAGGTCTCTCCTGATTACAGGTGAGTAAATCGGAGTTCGTAGTTCTGCTGATTTTATAGGAATATTTTAAAGTTCCAAAACTCTACGCTTAGAAGAATTTTCAAGTGAAACCAGTCAATGTTACCCCATGGAAGGAAATTCTCTTAGCAGGTAAGTAGTGTTATCGTTACTTTTTCTTACTCAGTGGTAGATCCTGGATCCAGCACTGGTGCATCTCCTGTAAACAGTTGAAAGAATGCGTTTAAGTCATACAGGTGATTTATTAGGTTTAGTTTGTGAAAATAGACACTTAGAAACGTTTCTGCTGAAAACCAGACAATGGATTCCTATGAAAGGAAATACAAGTTACTGGTAAGTACGGTTAGAATAACTTTTCAGGGTCAGTGCTGGGCTAAAAGATGCAGCACTGGGTTCTCTCCAGCTAACATGCTGCTCCCCATGTGGAAAAGCAATCTGCTTTGCTATTTGGAAGAGAGAGCAGGTTTCCTGCTCTCTCTTCCAAATAGCAAAGCAGTTTGCAATGACAGGGTGGGAGCCGCGAAGCTCCCGCCCTGTCACTGCAAACGGCAGTGTCCTGGGGGTGGGTACCCCTGGACACTGCAGGAGTCGGCCCTGGGGGGTGGTGGTCCCCAGTGCCATCAAGGGCTCCAGGAGGGGGGCTGCATGTCCCCCCTCCCATCATTTGAAAATCCCTGGGGGATGTTGGTCCCCGGGGCTTGGGGGTCCATAACAGACCCCCAAATAAAAAATGTAGTGCCCCGGGGAGGTGGCGGTCCCTAGGGCGTGTGATGGGGGCTTAAGCCCCCCCACACAGGTTTTTTATTTAAAGAAAAGCCCCGGGGTGGCGGTCCCCGGGTCTGGGGGGCCCCTTTGGGCCCCCCACTTAAACTATGTTATTGCCCCCAGGATTTGGCCCCCCCGGGGGCTAATAAGGAATCTAGCGCAGGAGCCCACATTTCGTTTTGTTTTTTCCATCAGCAAGATCCGCACACCCAGCGTAGATTTTGCCAATTTAAAAAAAAAAATGGGGGCCCTGGGGGTCCTTGTGGGACCCCCTGAGCAGGCCTAGGGGGTCAGGGTGTTGCTACCCTGCCCCCTTTTCACATTTTGAGCGTTTGTTTTTTTGGTTTCTTGTGCCTCGGTTACCGAGGCACAAGATGGCTACCAACACTTCCTGATTTGGAGTGTTGACAGCCAATTAGAATACAGCTCGTGCACGGCAGGGTGCGTGCTGGGTGCTCTTACGGTAATTGGATCCTCAAAGGCTATAGATATATATGTACTTTTAATTGTGATTTTCTCAGGAACTACTGAACGGATTTACACCATCTAAGCAAAAGGCTGAGTCTGAACTGAAGACTACCTCTTTGCCAAATTTGGAATAATTCCGTTCAGCAGTTTGGGCTGTAGCTGCGGCTGAAGGTCCTATGGGAAATTGCATGGGGAAAACACATTTTGGGACCCCGCTTTTTTCTTGGCTCCCACTACACGAATCATCCCAAGACTTTTAGGATAGGAGAGGACCGGAGCTGGCCAAAAGTTTTGAAAATTTCACGATGATTCGTCAATCGGCGCCAAAGTTATTGGGAATAGAATGTTGTGAATTTTCTATTGAAAATAGGTCCTAACTATATCTACCTAATCTATATATATATATATATATATATATATATATATATATATATATATATATATATATATATATATATATATATATATATATATCACGATCGTGATCAAGGTCTTGAGGCAAGACCGAAACGCGTTGATTTATTTTGGATTTTCTTTGTGATCACTAATAGGCTAAATCGTAATGAAAGAATTCAAGTCAACTTGCGGAGTGCGACCCTGATTTTCTCCTTGGGAGAGTTTTGGATACATTGGAACGGTCTGGCTCGACCGTCAGGATACCGCACTGGTGTGCAGCGCCATTTTTCCACGACGCAGGGAGCCGACACGCTGGGATATGTATTATCTCCTGGCGGTCGCCAGTAGATAGTTATAGTTAGGACCGTGTTTCCATAGGAAATCCGCAACATTCTATTTGGAATAACTTTGGCGCCGGTTGTCAAATCCTCGCGAAATTTTCAAAATAGGTGGGGCGCTCCGCTCCGCTCCTACCCTGAAAGTCTCGGGGGGATTCGTCAAGCGGGGGCTGAGAAAAAAGGGGGGTCCCAAAACGCGTTTTCCCCATGCAATTTTCCATAGGGACCTTTAGTCCAAGGTACAGCCCGAACGGCTGAACAGAATTACTTGAAATTTGGCAAAGAGGTAGTCCTCAGGTCAGGCATGTGCCTTTTGCATATATGGTGTCAATCTGCTCAGTAGTTCCTGAGAAAATCAAAAGTAAAATCATATACATATCTGGGCTGAGCCTAACCACACATCTCATCGTGAGATCTGATTGGCTGTCAGTACTTCATCCAAGAAGTGTTGGCAGCCATCTTGGGACCAATATACATGATAGCACCTCATTAAAAAGTATTGCAGTTAATAGAAGGTTTTAAGACTTTAGTTACATTATAAATCATTTGTTGATGGTACCATACTCATTTTAGGAATTGTGGTATGTTCTAAGGTGATTTCACCATGTGAAAAAGCCTTCTGCTGGGATATCATGATTGAGAGAAAAATATTTTCTCATGCTTTTCCCACAGAGGTTTGGAAGGTGATCTATAAGCTAAACTGAGAGCTTATTTTCTGTAAATTCACATTATCTTTCTCAGTCATGTGAGAATGAAGTCTGACATTCTCAGTAAAACATGTACATCCAACAAGGGCAGAGACTGTCAGTTGATTCCTTTGTGTTCTACTGCAGCTTCCCAGAGTGTTCCAAAGAACAACTAGAGCGCTAACAGTCCTACTTATGATAAACGTATGGCACACCTGAAGCCATCTTGCTTGGATTAAAGTGGTAACTCTTAAATCATTTAATTTAAAAAGGAACAAAATGAGGGGGTTCATTTTTCCATAACAAGTATGATTAGTGTTGCAGAAAGAAAAACTAGGGCACATTTTGACTTCTGAAATCCTCTTTTATTTCATAAAAAAATTCTGACATGCAGACTGAAACATGCACTTTCAATACCAGCAGCAGTTTTCCCTGGTGAGCAGTAGCTTTACTACAGTGATCTAATGAGCAAAAAGAGTGCTAACATTCTGAATTTATGGCAAATGTGTGACACATCTGAATGCCTTCTTGATGGAATCAAAGTAAAAAGCTGAAATTATTTCCTACTGAGGAGACTGCAGTAAATGAGGAAAATAGGAAACTTCATAACAAATAAGTCTCCCAAGATGGCCACCAGAGACAAAAGAGCCCAAATGTAGCCCAAATATCACCCAGATGTAGCCCAAGTATAGCCCAATGACAGAATGTCCCAGAGTGTTCTTAAAAACAACTAGAGCGCTTACTGTCTTCATTATGACAAAAGTATGGCACACCTGAAGCCATCTTGATTGGAATAAACTGTTAACACTTAAAACATTTATTTAAAAAGGAACACAATGAGGGGGTTCATTTTGCCATAGAAATTATGATTAATGCTGAAGAAAGAAAATGAGGGCACATTTTGAGTGATTTCTCAAATCCTCTTCTATTTCATTAAAAAATTCTGACATGCAGACTGAAACATGCACTTTTAATACCAGGAGCAGACTTCCATGGTGAACAGTAGTTTTACTACAGTGATCTAATGAGCAACTAGAGTGCTAACTTTCAGAATTTATGGCAAATGTGTGACATATCTGAATACCTTCATGACGGAATCAAAGTAAAAAACTGAAAGCATTTCCTACTGAGGAGACTGCAGTACATGAGGAAATTAGGAAACGTCAAAACAAAACAATCTCCCAAGATGGCCACCGGAGACAAAAGAGCCCAAATGTAGCCCAAAATCACCCAGATGTAGCCCAAATATATCCCAATGACAGAAGTGTGCAAACCACTTATATTTTGTGTTTTTGCAGTGTTATATAGTGCAGACTTGTCAGGTATTGGGGTGCTTTACATGAGCATTGGTTACATCACACAAGAACAAATTCATTTTGGTTGTAGACATGGGGAGACTAAGTGATTTGACCAGAATCACAGAATGTCGAGCTGAAGCAGAAACTCCAACCTGGTTCCCCAGTTGCAAAGTCTGCAGTTCTGGAAGTAACACCACATCCTCTCCCCTAAGTGCAACATTTAATCAAGTGGTCAACTGGATAAAAAAACATAAAGATAACAAATAATTTAAAAGTGCTTTGTCGCTATTTGAAAACTCAGAAAATATGTCCTTACTTTAGTCTTTTAGAGCACTAACCATAATTTTGATGCCAATAAGACCCTCTCATACATGTAATTTCTAAAGGAAATGCTCTAGGTATTACAGTTTTGATTACATCAAGATGACGTCAGGCATTCCACACTTTTGTAATAAATATAGAATGTTAGCAATCTAGTTGTTCATTAGGATACTGTTGAGAGGCAGAGGCCAGGGGCACGGACTCTGAAAATTGAAGGCAGGTAGGAGGGTGCAAAGGCAACAATTTAACCACACTGAGCAGGCAGGAAGGGCCGTGGCAGCACAACAGACTATGGAGGGCAGTGGAAAGGGGGGCAGGGGCAACAAACCAACAATACAGGACTTGCAAGAGAGGCTATGGCAATGTAATAGACCATTGTGGGCAGAAGGAAGAGGCAATGGTAGTACAACCATACATGCCAACAGACCCGATTCAGCCAGGAAACGTCCAATGTTTTTAAGCTCAAATGGGCTTCATTTGATCTGTCTCCTGTCTACAATCTCCTCTTTTTCAATGTAACTCAAAGGGGAAAATCAATACCCCAGTTTTTTTTCAAAATCTCCCTCTTACCAAGTTCAAAATGTTCGCACGTATGGTACATTGGATCATGGAAGGAAATGGGGTAGGGACATGGACTTGGATAACAGAGGACAGGAGGGAGATGGAGAGGTGCACCAAACTGACCCTGCAGGGCAGGCATCAGGGTTTGCAGCAGCACAATACACCACACAGGGCATGCGGGACGGGAGTGCAGCACAACAATCCATAGAAAGCAAGAGGGAGGGGAGAGGACCATGCACATGGACAACAGAGAACAGAGGGGCAAGAGGCAATGGTAGCTAGCTGACCATAATGGACAGACAGGAGAGAAAACTGCAGCATAACAGACCATAAAGCGCAGGAGGGACGGATCAGGGGCATTACAATGGAACAGACAAGCCAGGAGGGAGAGAGTAGGGGTCTGCATATGTAAACAGAGGGCTGGGAGCAAGGGGACAGGGCAGGAGCAGCAAGATAGCCATGGAGGTCAGGCAGGATGGGCACTATAAGCAAGACACACCATGAAGAGCAACAGTGAGACTGTGATGGCATACACACAGACGATGGAGGGAAGGTGGGAGGGGGTCAGGGGCAGCTAACTGACCACACAGGGAAGGTGGGAGGGGCCATGGCAGCACAGAAGACCATGCATGGCAAGTGGGAGGGTTAGTGGCAGCACAATGGCTATGATGGGCAAGAAGGAGGGTGCAGGGGAATGCACAAAGGACGATGGAGGATAGAAGGGAGGGTCAGGACCTGTGCACAGACAAGAAAGTTCAGGGGAAGGGGCCTCACAACAGACCGCACGGGGCAGGCAGGAGGAGCAGTTGCAGCACAACAGACCAGGGAGGGCAGAAGGGTGTGGCAGTACAATGGACCATGTAGGACAGGAGGAAGAGGATAGGGGCATGGCATGTGGACAGGCAGGGTGGAGGTGGCAGGGACAGGTTACAGTCATCTGACAATGCTAGGCAGGTGGGAGGGGAGTGGCAGCTCAACAGAACACTCAGAGTAGGTAGGAGTGGCAGGTCCATGGAACATGGTGGGCAAAAAGGATGGAGCAGGGGCATGCACAAAGACATCGGAGGGCAGGGGGAAGGAGAATAGGGGCAGCAAGCTAAGCACAGAGTTTAAGCAGGAGGTCAATGATGGGGCATAGAATTGGGCAATGGAGGGCAGGAGGAGGGGACTGGTACATCATACTAAATTGAGGGCAGTGGCAGCACATCAGACCATGCATGGCAGGAGGGAGGAGGCTAGTCCATGGATTCACACAACAGAGGATAGGGAGGAGGGGGATGGGGCAGCAAGCTAACTGTTCAGAGAAGGCGGGTATTAGGAACTTTATTGTTTTTAAAATGTGTGTCTGTGCGAACTACTTAAAATATGAACAAGTATGCAGCATAATCTCAATTTTATTCAGGAAGAAGAGGACGTTTGTGCATGTGACTCCGGGCTCACTTGGCAGAAACACCCCCTGACCCTCCACCCCTATTGCAAAATGTAATGCCTGTGAAAAGGGTAGGTGAACACAGTGTTATATAGAGCATAGTCCTGAGAGCACGATTGAAAATGAAAACTAGATATAGTGTATGGTATAAACTTTGCACCAAAAAGTGTGATATAAGATGAACCGGGCGTGAAATATAATATGCAATACATTGTGCGCAATGACAGATTCATTGGAGAGTGCGAGATAGCACAGGCACTAGCGCGTGCTATGCGATGTGCGCCTTGGAGTGTAATATGCACTGGGCAGTGTTGTGTAACCTAACTAGTCTCTAAAGTTGTAATATAAAATATGTGCTGGGGAGTGTAACGTTGCATATGCACTGTGACAAAGATATGGATCCCAGATTGTAATATGTATGGCATGGCGCTGTGCGTTATAACATAGGCATCGAGGAAGGCACGTTAGATGGGGCAATATAACCCGTGCGAAGACAAGTGTGGCATGACATATTCACGGGGTGGTGTTACAGTGCACATGGGCTAGAGAGTGTCATAGCATATGCACTAGCTGGTGGAATACAACACAGAGGTGTGTGGCACTCGGCAGGCAATGGTGGGTGTAACACAGCATTGGGCTCTGCCAGGAGTGCGCTGTGACTCTCAAGTGATGTTCGTCCCCTTTCCAGAGAGTAAAATAAAAAGTATTACACATCCGGCAGTGGATGTGTGTTTTATTAACCGTGAGGGGGGTTTCTTACATAGTTTTGGTCAAATTTTTGTCGCATCCCCTTTGAATGGATTGGTGTGCATGTATATTAAATGTGCCCGTCAATAGCTACCCATGTTTGTATAAATAAACAACAAGGGTGTCTACCGGTATTAGGCACGGTAGGGCATCAGACATGTCAGACCTTCACTAGTGGTGTAAATACATTCCACGTGGATTCATTGTATGCATAGTCGCCTTTTAATGAATATCACTCAAATCGTCATGGTGATAGGTACGTACGCTTTGTCCAGCATGTCCTAGGTGTGTCTATAAATATATATTTTTTAAAAATAATAAAAAACAGTGGCCGGTCCTGGGGATTGGGGTAAAAAAATATAATTAGGAGACAGTACCTGGGGGATGGGGTCATCAGGGCCAATAAATTAGAATAAGAAGGGGAACCACACAGCCCCCCTTCTTAAAAAATTAAAATAAATAAAAGACTGGCATCGTGCCGGAGGCCACGCCCCCTCCTTGCAGCACTCTGCAAACGCGCCCCCTGGCGAGTTGTAAGTTGGGGAATTAATTCCTCTTCAATACTGAGGGTCCCTGAGGGCCAACTAGCCCAACAGGCATCTCCAGTATGCGCCAGGGAGCTACGCTGCAGACAGGTGTTCCTGAGGACATCCCCCTTTTTACACCTCTCTGCAACGCAGCTCTGTGGCACTTACTGGAGGTACCTAGTGGTCTAGATTGACCCTAGGGACCATTAGGATTCAAGGGGACTTAATCTCTCAACTTAGAACAGCCACAGGGCGCGTTTACACAGTGGTGAACGGAGGGGACGGGGCCTGAGGTGACGTGTGCAAACACGCACTATGGCACGTTTTAAATTGGGGATATAATTTCCCTTCAATACTGAGGGCCCCTGGGGGCTAACTAGCCCACCAAGTGATTCCAGTAAGCGCCACTGAGCTGCATTGCAGAGAGGTGGTCCAGGCTGTGCCACTTTTTACACCTCTCTGCAACGCAGCTCTGTGGCACTTACTGGAGGTACCTAGTGGGCTAGTTGGACCCTAGGGACCCTCAGGATTAAAATGAAATTAATCTCCCAACTAAAAACGGACACAGGGCGTGTTTACACAGTGGTGAAGGGAGGGGACGGGGCCTGAGTTAACGTGTGCAAAAACGCCCTGTGGCCTGTTTTAAGAGGTAGTTTTAATCCCCCTGCCCTATTATATACTAGGGGCTTACAGAGGAAGTCATGCTAATCACAGGGGGACCCCAACGCATAATGTTCCCTAGTGTATGTAGGTGTTTTCACTGTATTCTAAGTGTCTTTTAACATAGCACTGGCTCTAGGACTGGTTAGTCAGACTCAGTTACCACCAGTATGCGTCTGAAAAAGTTGAGGGTACAGGATGATTTTGCAACAAGGATTCTTTCTGCTCTTCTTTTTGTTCTTTCTGCACGTTATCCTTCTTCCTGCACTTTTCTTCGTCTTTGAGGACTTCTGTTGCTTCATTCTGCACTTCTTTTTTTTCTTTCTGTGCATTTTTTCTTCTTTCTTCACATGTCCTATCTCTGTAGGCATAGTTAGAAATTAGCATTTAAAAAACCTTTGAAATTCACAGAAAAAACCATAGGTTTCAGGCACGTTATAGTTAGGAATTAGCATTTAAAAAACCTCAGAAATTCACTGAAAAAAACATAGGTTTCAGGGGTGTTATAGTTAGCTGGACTTTTCACTTGTACAAAACCATTGAAATTCCCCCGTTATAGTTAGTTCAGCTAACTATAACTCGTGCGCCCGCAATGCACTGCTGATGACGTCACATATTACATCACTCATGACATGGTCAGTGACATCACTCATGACATCACTGATGACATCTCAAATGACATCACTGATGACATCACTCATGACATCATCCTTGTGATAGAGTGGCAGACCTCCTCTCCCCTAATATAACCTTTGATACACACATTCAAAAATAGAGACTAAAATTTTCAAAACAATGGACATACCAATACCAGTTACAACAACCTCTTCAGTAATTCTAAGATCCACATACACATCCACTCATTCACCAACAGTCCTATACAGTCACTCATACATGTACTCACTCATCATATGTACTCATACACCTATACATCCTGTTACACAATGCCACTCATCCATAGAGTTACTCACACACATAGTCACTCATGCTAATAAAGAATCAAACATACATTTACTTGCATATACAGTCATACACATACCACCACACTTACTTCTACGGAAACTTAAACATACTTAGTCTTTTAAACAATCACTTATAGAAACACATACTTATTCATACAGGAATTCTTTCAATCTCTCACTCTCACATATACTCACTTATATACACCAATAGTCACATATACTAGTTTAAAACATATGTAGTTACTCATAAAGACACTATTGAGACAGTCATTCACTCATTAACACACCCATACACACACTCATCCACCCATACAGTCCTGCACTCTTCAACACATACAAACAGTGAGTCACTCATTCATGCACCTATGCACTACGTAATACCCCCCACCGAACCATGCAGACACTCAGACTGATACTCAAAAAACCAACTAATAACCTATATAGACACCCATGTAGCTACTCACCAACCCATGCAGCCACTTATACACAAAGTGAGAGACTGATACAGATATTTACATATTTAAACATTACTCACTAAGCCATGTATTCACTATGATACACTTAATCAGTCAGTTACACAATCAATTTTTCAAAAACAAATCATCCATTTAGAAACTTATATACCCATTTATTTTTCCATTGACCTTGAGATATACATATATAAAACATATTTAATTTTCAGAAAAACAGACATTCACTGGATGATGTAATCAGTGATATCATCAGTGATGTCATTTGAGATGTCATCAGTGATGTCATGAGTGATGTCACTGACCATGTCATGAGTGATGTAATATGTGACGTCATCAGCAGTGCATTGCGGGCGCGCGAGTTATAGTTAGCTGAACTAACTATAACGGGGGAATTTCAATGTTTTTGTACAGGTGAAAAGTCCAGCTAACTATAACACCCCTGAAACCTTTGGTTTTTTCAGTGAATTTCTGAGGTTTTTTAAATGCTAATTCCTAACTCTAACGTGCCTGAAACCTATGTTTTTTTCTGTGAATTACCTACTGGCGGTCGCCAGTAGGTAGTTATAGTTAGGACCGTGTTTCCATAGGAAATCTCAAAATTCTATTTTGAATAACTTTGGCGCCGGTTGACGAATCTTCGCAAAATTTTTAAAACTAATGGGGCGCTCCGTTCAGTTCCTACCCTGAAAGTTTCGGGGTGATTCGTCAAGCGGGGGCCGAGAAAAAAGGGGGGTCCCAAAACGCGTTTTCCCCATGCATTTTTCCATAGGGACTTTAGTCGCAGCTACAGCCCGAACGGCTGAACAGAATTATGTGAAATTTGGCAGAGAGGTAGCCATAAGGTCCATGAAGTGCCTTTTGCAGGTTTGGTGTAAATCTGTTCAGTATTTCCTGAGAAATTAGCATTTAAATCAATATATATATCTGTAAGCGCGCAGCGTGCGCGCACTGAGCAAGTCCTGTGCGCGCACCTTGCCGTGCGCGAGCGCACTTCTGATTGGTTGTTAGATGTCAGTAAACATTCGAATTGGTGGAAATCAGGAAGCGGCGGCCGCCATTTTGTCTCTCGCATAAAGAGGGGGTGAGAAACAAAGGGGGAGAACTTGAAAAGGGGGCAGAGTGGGGAGATATTGACCCACTAGGCATTGTAAGGGGGTCACAGTAGGACCTTGTAGGGCAAAAAAAAAGATTCATATTTTGAAAAAAAATATCGCCGAGTGCGCAAAAAAATCGCAATTAAGTAAAAAGATATAAGGTGGTTCTAAAAAGAGCCCTTGTGTTTATTGTGTGTTTTTCGGTACCTACAAGTAAGTACCGATGCAGAGTCTAAAGTTCAAGAGGAAGACTCTGTTGCCTTCATCAGTGAAGTGTACACCATCTCCTCTATAAATGTCTTGCATGTTGTAACGCAAGTTGTTGTGGTATATAGAACCCATACCAAAGTCTCTGAGGAAAGCAGAAATAGATTTGTTGACGTGCTTCCTTGCTTTGTCAATCTGCGGACAAAATTGGTTGGACCAGTTCCACTTTTGCCTTTGGCATATGTTAGAATATACAAAGGCAGTTTGTGGAAAAAGCGACATCAATTGCACAAAGGTGTCCTTAATAAGCATTTCCAGACCTACCCCAGTTAAAGTGCCTAGGTCATTACCACCACAGTGCACAATAATAAGGTTAGGCTGTGGGAGATGTAGAAAGGTTTTCACCAAAGGCATTAATTGGTGCCACTTTAACCCTCTCTGACCAATCCATTTAATGTCTACATTTGGCAAAGCAAGGTCTCTCACCATACCTCTTTTTTCTGCAAATTTTTCACTCCAGAAGACATAGCTGTGACCTACAATCCACACTGTGAACATCTTCCAAGGAGATCTGGATGCACTCAGGAGGTGTCTTTCAGTAGAAAGGCAATATGAAATGAAAGACAGTTGAAAAATGGGGGCACACATAGTTTTTTTTATAAAATGAACTCATTGGCTGTGTGAAACCATTCTACACTAAAAAATAGGCTGTATGTTTAAATTTTAAAAAGCATGTTTTGTATTGGTACAGAAAAATGTGTTACCAAAGAACATTACTATGGATTGGCTGTTAGGTTTGAAAAGTCAAGCACTCTTGCTCTTTGGATATGAAACATTGTCTGCTGAACTTCTGACCTCTCTCCTCACAGCAGTGTTCCATGACCTGTTGCTATGGTAGCAGGCAGGAGACAAGTTGGGGGAAGGGTACATTTGGAAAGGGGTTGAAGTTTTCAACCAATAGAAATGTGTGATTTCATTTGAAAAAAAGTGGGAAGCACTGAGATTTGAAATTAACATGTATATGTGTGAAAAAAGAGAGGGAAACATTGCCATTTACTGGTTCTGCAGAGAGGAGAGAGGTGTAGAGCTCTGATATTCTGACTCTGATAGTCTGCTGTTTGAGTGGCACTAGTTCATACACAGCTATATGCAAATCAGTATTGACCCTGTGACTCATGGGAACAGTCTAGCTCGAACTGCCAAGCCACATCTTCCCTGGACCGGAAACAAGTATCCTGAAACCGGTTTTGGGGTAACACCATTCATCAGTTAGGCTAGTTTGAATCCAGTGGCAAAGTGAGCAAGGGACCCACCTCTGGGCATACCCTGCCAACTTAGGTTGAACAAAACAAACTCAAGGAGATGATGGACGGAGCACTGAAACTTTTCAGACACTAACCCCAAGTCACAGATTTGGTTTGAATCCATCATCGTTCTTTAGCTCACTTTACTACCCCAGTTCAGACACAGCTATAAGCAAATTAGTCTTGACCCTGTTCCTCATGGAAACAGTCTGGCCCAAACTGCCAAGCCATATCTTCCCTGGACCGGAAACAAGTAAACTGGAACCGGTTTCAGGGTAACACCCCTCCTCAGTCAGGCTAGCTTGAATCTATTGGCATAATGAGCAAGGGACCGATGTCTGGGCATACCCCGCCAACTTAGGGGGAACAAATCAAACACAAGGAGATGATGGATGTAGCACTGAAACTTTTCAGACACTCACCCCTAGTCACAGACCTGGGTTGAATCCATCATCGTTCTTTAGTTCACTTTGTCACCCCAGTTGACACACAGCTATATGCATGTCAGTCTTGAACCTCTGCCTCATGGGGACAGTCAAGCCCAAACTGCCAAGCCATGTCTTCCCTGGACCGTAAACAAGCATGCTGGGACTGGTTTCAGGGTAACACCCCTCATCCGCCAGGCTAGCTTGAATCCAGTGGCAAAGTGAGCAAGGGACCCACGTCTGGGAATACCTTGCCAACTTAGGGTGAACAAAGCAAACACAAGGAGGGCAACATTCTTTTTGACATTAATCCTTACAAGGTCAATATGCATTTTGCCTTTGTTGTTTTAATGTTTGACCCATACTCTTTCATTTATCATTGATAGTACATTTGGTTGTATTGTCTGTAATCCTGATCTGATAATACTCATATCATCAAACAATTAAAATTCACTTTTTTCCGTCAAATACACTTCATCACACAAATGATATGCACATATGTCTATCATTAGAAATTATTGTTTATTTGTTATTGGGCCTATATTATGCTTATGAGGGGCTAACATGGGCATATATACACCAAAACATTAGTGAACCTCACACATTGGGCCTGATTTAGATCTTTGCTGTAATGATCCTGCCAATGCTTTTTCAGTGGATTCACCCCCCCCAATCGGGGGTCTGACTACCCGATTTAGATGTTGGCAGGTCCATAGATGAAAAAACGCAAGAGTACCACCGACTCCGCCAGAAATTTTCAACTGTGTCAACAGTGGCATAGGCAGAAGTGGCTGTTGGCAGAACTCCAGCCAAGAATACCACCACGGTAATAACGGTGTGGCTTTCCGCTAAGGTAACTGTGCGAGACTATCTCCAACTTTGAGTTGGCAGAATTGAAAGAAATGAGGTAGTAACTTACCATTTTGACAGTTTCCCATTTCCGTTTCCATCTTAAACCCTATAGTACAGCTCTCCCCTTTGCTGATTCGACTGTGCCACAGAGCCAAATGACTAAGGGTGGGCAGAGCTAACGGAGTTCCGCCTCGCCCTTCCCTAGTCAAATCCGGGGACTTACTGTGAGACTGCACAAGACAAAAGCAGCTTTATCCAGGGTTTGGCAGGACTGAAGCAGCCAAATCCGGAGCATTAGCAGCTTGGAAATAAAGATTACCTTGTGCTAGCATCAATCCTTCTTAAATTATGATAGTGTGTCAAGGTCAAATCTTGCTTAGTAAAGCCGATCTTTAGTTTTCCAGATATCACCCTTGCTTCCTTTCTGTGAAGCTTAAAGCAATTATAGGAAAATAAAATGTTCAGACTAATGCTGAGTGCTTCATTTCAGAATTCAGATACATAATTAACAAGTATTAGCCATATCTCTTAGTCCTCCACATGCAAGAGATTCCAATAATTTACACTACTTCAAGCCTGACACACTACCAGGCACAGGTTGTGCGGGGCTGTGTAAATAAAATCTGTGCACGCAGGCGGGTTAAAAGAACTTACGTAACTAACTTACACTGCCTGGTTTAGATTCATTCACCTTCTTGCCCCGTTCTGCATGCAGTGTGTTACGAGACTGCTCAGTAATTAATTAGCTCTGTACTGGAGCAGAATCCATGTTGTTGCCGTGTAGTTGCCAGGTGGGGCACTCTCAGGGGGTATTTCTAGATGCAGCCACAGGGGAAAAGGCAAAGAGATGATCCTTTTCATCGGCGCTTGTGGCTTCGGTGCCGGTCATTGAGTTTCCCCTTTTTGGAGGGGGAGGGCTGCACTGGGGATTGCCAAGCACCAGTTAGTAGGGGGTTTAAATCAGGCAGAATCTGAACTCTTTTGAGTTCTGACACTGTTTTCTTTCCCCCATAGCAGGCACCACACCTACAATCACTGCTGCCTGAAAGCATGCCTTATAAGTTATTACTAGCCGGCAGTCCAATTCAACAGACACACCGCTGCCGAGAGGTCTCCACTTCAGCCCCTCTTCACACTCATGCCGGCAATGCTCTGCCCCTCGTAACACTGATGCCGGGAGCTCAGCACTTCAGACCCTCATCACACTGATGCTGGGGGCGCTCAGCCCCTCATCACACTGATGCCGGTAACTCTCCATTTCAGCCCCTCTTCACACTGATGCCGGGAGCACTCAGCCCCTCATCACAGGAACTCTCCAATTCAGACCCTCTTCACACTGATGCCGGGAGCACTCAGCCCCTCATCACAGGAACTCTCCAATTCAGGCCCTCTTCACACTGATGCCGGGAGCACTCAGCCCCTCTTCACACCAATGCTGGCAGCTTCCACTTCAGCATCATTCTGCAATGTAGACCCCGGTTGAGCTTCTGTTCAAACTCCATATGTTCTATCGGTGCATGCTGTGGTCCCGGCTCCTGTGGCCCCCGTCAGGCACCACAAGTCATGTTATGTGACTTATGTGGTGTCCAGAGAGAAGAGAAGTCTTTATTGAACTGTGTGGTGTACCTTTGGAGTGCCCCATCAGTATGGCGGCATCTTAGGACTCCGGAGCCCGTCTGGCTGGAGGTCCTGGGGGATGTGCCTGGGGTGGGCCGGTGCCAGCAAACTCTGCTACACTTCATGGGAGGCAGAGTAATTTTGCCGAACTTCACGCTCTAGGCGAGCTTGAAGTTTGAAAAACATTTCAAACTCCGCCAGTGGAGTGGAGTCTACCGCCCACCATTGCAAATGACTCTATTGTCACCGGGATCTAAGGTAAGCTACTATTACATTTGTAGTACTATGAATCGTGTGTTGACAATTGCTGTAGCGTCGTGTATTTTTGCATTACTCTTACATGCAATTTTTTATCATGTGCAATGCAGTAGTGTTCATTTTACAAATAAGCAAGGTAAAATGAACACACCTGTATTGACACATCCATAAATACATTTGGATGGTGTTGGCTATGGGTGTAGTGCTTGTGGTGCATGTGGGTGTATATTCAATAATGTGTGTATGTTGTTGTTGTGCAATACTATATGTAATCAAATGACATTACACATTACCTACATATACATAATGACACATTCAAAGCCTATATGTGTAGTATGATAATGATGAGTTGTACTTACCTGTTCCCACACCACTAATGCCTCACTCCCTAAGGACTCCACCATGAACACACTGCCAGTACAATGGGAAATCTAAATTGGCTCAGCGCAAACAAGCCGGCATGATAGCAACGCTGTACTGTTAGCCACCACCCCGAACGTCAACTGTCTATTGCTGCAACATCTAAATACGACAAGTGAACTGCTGTCTGCTTGACGGAGTACTTGTAACCACTGCCACGGCGGGACACCAGTATTCCTGCCAAGATCTAAATCAGGCCCATTGCTTCATATTTCCAGAGAATGGAACTTGTACGATTGGTTCTTGCTAACAGAATATTTTGCAATTCCTGTATGAAGGAGGAATTTCACAGATGTCCCTACAACCGCTCCTTGTCCACATGGACTTGTGTCGTCTACTGAAATCACGGTAAGTTGTGCTAGTGCTCTCGGTAAACCCTATAGATAACTGTGTCGGACATATCCTGTCTTGTCAAACATTTGACAATCATTATCAACTTATATCATCTGTGTCTGAAGTGTTCTGGTGTTAAAAATATTTATGTGCTGGTTGCATGGCTAACTGATGAATAGTCTGTGTCTGTTCATCCGATCTATTTGGCCGTCCACTATTTACACTCCTCCTTTGCTGTCTGAATGGTTTAGGACTATTGTGTCTCCAATGGTCATTACCCCCATCATTTTGACAGTGTTGTGTAGGTTGGAAGCAGCATTGTAGTTAGTGTTCTCTCCATGGGAAAGAACTGACCATGACTTCTGCTGTCTTCTTTTACCTCTCTCTCCTCAACCTCCAAACCCCTTCATCTGGGAGGTGGGTAGGCCTATTGCCTAAGTATACCCTTGTTTAGCTCTATGTATTCCTCAATTAATTTTATAAGATCATATTTTTCAGTTCATTTCATATTTCCCTGAGGATCATTCCATCTCCTACTTCTGGGGCTGTATTACACTACAGGCACACATTTATTGTTTGCGGCTGGTGCACCTTTTAAAAGTTGTGCCCTGCACAAACATGAAAATGCACCATATTACCATAAATGCGCTGCCCCTAGGGCAGCTATGAACTCAAGCTGCCCTGGGGGCAGTGCATTGCTGTAAAAAACAGAGCAGCAGCTTTAAAGCCGCTCCGTGTTTCCACAGTGCAGGCGGCAACAAGCCTGCACTTTTAAAGGGGATTAGAGATCCCCTTGCAGACGGGTGCAGTCAGTGACTGCACCTGCCTGCAAGGGATGTCTGGAGCGTCCATAGGACCCCCTTCTCCGCTACTGAGAGTGCTGCTCTCAGGGGTCGCACAGACAGTGCACCATCTTTTAGGTGGCAAACTGTCCATGAGCCCTCTGAGAGCTTCTTTGCCTCTGAGCCTGTATCTGTAATATGGCGGGGTAAGCCCCTTGCAAATAAGGGAACACCCCCTGAAGATAGCATGCCGCTTTATGTGTGCCAGCTTTATCGGGATTACAGAAGAGGCTGCACAAGTGTCTGCAGCCCCTTCTGTAATACCGGGGGTACTTTGTGTAATATGGCCCTTGGTATTTTTCTTCCCTTTCAACTATTTTACTCTCATACATTCTTCTAAATAATCCCATTTCTTTTCTCTCTAATTCTCAAACAATGGGGTATTGCCGTGTTAGATCATTGATGTTGAGGAGGACCTCGTCCTGCAAGTACAACCCTGTATCACAAACCTCTATTTACTCATAACATACCATACTGGTGAGCCTATTGGTGGTGTTCGGCAGAGACTGGTATTACGTCCTAGACTCTTTACTAACCCTGGGCGTAGTACTACGCTATGCTTGCGGAGCGTGCGTAATTTGCGCTACTACGCACTATGCGAATTGCACGTAGCACTGTGCAAAAACACGTAGGTTGGCGGGCATTTTTTGCTTGCTCGCGGTCCTCAACATCAAGTTGCCGATCGCGAGCGTGGAAAATAAACCTCCTGGCAAGATTCTCAACACAGAGAGGTCAGGTATCTCCTTGCGAGTGGTTGCGTATGCTCGCGACCACTCGTGATGAGAAACTACCAGTCCGCATTGAGAAAGCTGCCGCTCGAGTACAAATTTTCTCGAGCGGCAGAAAACGACCGCTTGCACTGTGCAAGATGCCGTTTGCAAAGATTGCACAGTGCGGACAAGCATCCGGCACTGTGCAATCAGTGCAAACAGCATTTCCCTACCGCACTACGCAGTTTGAGTAGCTATGCGTAGCGTGCGTAGTGCAAAGTGCACTTTGCGTAGCTACGTGTAGTGCTACTAACATTTAGGGGTATATTCACAAGAAAGTGTGCTAAACATCACCAAAATATTATAACGCAACTTTACACATCACAGCCTATCGCGGGAAAATAACCCTGTGTCAACATGGAATTCACAACAAGGCGGTACCATACGATAGTCTGCTGAAACAGTGGACAATGTCCGCGATACAACCACCTCGATGGAGATAAAAACACAAACCACAACCCAAAAAAACCTGCGATGGGCCAAAGCGCGATAAGAAAGCAGTGACAACCAACGCGAGGACAGCAATACTCATGCGTAATGTGGGAAAAAGCACAAGAACAGCATACGGAAAATGCCACAGAAAAAAATACATCAACTGCGGAGTACCACTGTTGCACCCAGACCAACTGCAGAGGACAACATGTACCCCACAACATCCAAGCACCGTGAAAGAACAGAACCGACAGACACACCGCATGAAAGAGACCAGTGGCAGACAAATCAGAGCCGCAGGAGCGACTCACCCACTGTGCAGCATAGGCACATAAGCATAAGTGCACCTCGACATTGACAACATCCCGGTACAAACAGCAGCACCTCCACAACACAGGACATAACTGGTTATGCAAATGTGCACAACATGGCAAATCACATCTGAAACTGCAGGAAAATGTAACATGACAATGTACAAGTACAATCTGTAACCTACAAATATGTTTTAATCACACATACTGTGCAATTGGACATCTTGTATTGCCCCATGATTGCCATGGACTACCACAATGTGACTTGCTCATGAGAAATAAGTGTCAATGATGGTTCTCCTATGGGCCATTCCTGCCGCAGCTGCAGTGGGATGTGGGCCACCTGCCCCATCATCACCATCATCATCCGGTACCTCTGGAACTGGTATCCATGGGGCATTGGTGCGAACACAAATGTTGTGCAACACAAAACATGCAACGATCATCTTGCAAACGATGTTCGGGCTGTACAGGAGTTTCCCACCTGTGCCATCCAGGCACCTGAAACATGACTTCAATACACCAAATGTGCCCCTGGTGCGCATCTGGGCCGCATTGTACTGCCTCTGGGCCAGTGTGTCTGGGTCTCGGAGGGGTGTCATCATCCAAGGGCAGCGTGCATATCCTTGATCACCTGTGACAGTGCAGGGAGAAAAAAGTCAATAGCTGGTTCGCCAGGATGTGATGGCAGGTCCACTTATCCAGTGACGCCTGTGCTGGCTGTGTGTGGGGTGAGTGTAAGCCAGCCCTCAGGGAGTAGCTGGTGCTTGCAACAACTCCAACAGTCATCAGGCACTCAGAAATGCAATGTCAGAACAACAAGGGGGAATGACTCGAGTCGCCAGGGCTAGTGGCCCCGGATGCACAGTGGCCGACATGGGTTCACTGCTACGGGACGCTGACCTGCGGGAGACTGGGGTAGGGTCATGAGGGCAGAGCAGGGCCTCGCATGTGTCTTAGGTGCCTTCTGCTGAGTGTCACGGGGGAGAATTGGAGGTCTACCCCCAAGGCATGATGCAGAGGGCACATGCCTGCTGTGTCCAGCAACATGGTGGATATGAATGCCACAGACCCATGCCAGACACCAAGTCCGTACCTGTCCATTGTTGATGACAACCCCCAGGCCACAGGCTCAGACACCAACAGAGGATGACGGTCACTCATGGCGCACAGGGTTAGTGGCACAACGTGTCGCCGGCTTGTGTTGAACAGGGTTAGTGGCACCACGTGTCGCCGGCTTACGTTGAACAGGGTTAGTGGTACCACGTGTCGCCGGCTTGCGTTAAACAGGGTTAGTGGCACCACGTGTTGCAGGCCTGCGCTATAAAACTATGCCTCACTGATCAAAGGGAGTCTGGTTCTGTGGCTCCTGCCACGGACTTGGGGTCACTGCCATTCAGGACTCAGGACACTGTTCCACATGTGGGACCTACTGAGCCAAGGAGGATGCTGGTGGAGCATGTTAATAAGTAAGGAGTGATGTGGGCCAGCGTCGGGGGAGCCAGCAATGGTCTGCGGAGGCTGCAGAGGTCGCGGGACTGGGGCTTGGAGCTTGCACCAGCACGTGATGGGCCCTCTTTGACACACAACGGTGTCGGCCGGTGAGCAGTGCGTCCCTGGTGTGCTGGGGTGGTCAGTCCTGGTCTGTGCATCAGCGTCCTGAGGTGCAGCAGGCTCACAGGGTCGGCCTCATGGTAGGCCGTGCGGTGCCGCACTGTCAGTGACGTTGGCCTTCCCGGGAGTGACCCACGCTCTGTGCAATGGGTTTATTGACCCCACCCCTGCTCAGCCCTGGCCTACTCAGGGCCAACCCACTATGCTCATGCGCACTTGGGGGGAACAGCGCGTGACACTTTCGCTACCTGACCAATGGCCTGGGGTGACATTGTTGTGTCCACTGCTCACTACATCAGTTGTGATCTGCATGGACATGTATGTGGTTTGCATAGCCATGTCTAGCCTGCACATCCACACCTTACTTCTCGTTGTGTACATTCTCATTCACGGGTCACTTGCATCCTCGCACATGGCTGCATTCCGCATCTCCAAATGTTCAGCTGTTGTGTGGTTGTGGTGCCATGATATGTCTGCATTGGGTGCAGGGATAGCCCAGGATGACCATGGAGTGGTGTTGTCGTGTCTGGTAGGTGGTCGTGTAGTTTGACATGTTGTATGCGGTTTGGTCAAGTGTGCATTGCCACAGTTGTGTGTTGTGTAATGGTGGGTTTGCGGTGTGAGAAGTGTTGATTTGGCACTTACCAATGAGCAGTCCAGTTCCATATGTGCCATCCTGAAAGTGCTGGTTGATGATGGACTGTCGGAAGATGAAGGAATAATGCACACTGCCTGGGTAGTTGGCGACGACATTGGTGAAGAGTCCACTATTGCCTGCACATTGATGGAATGCGTGTGCTTTCTGTTGCGGTAGTGGTGTGCAGTATCCGCCGGGGGCACAAGTCCGTGTGTGCAGTTGATTGCCCCCAACATGGCCGGGAATCCGGCTTTGGCGTAGAAGCCTTGCTTTGTCTCCAGCTGTTCATGCGCAGTGTTGGGGAAGTGAAGGTACTGGGGTATGAAGCTGAGGATGGCATCCAGAACAGGTGTGATGAACTTTGACAGGGTTGGCTGTGAGACCCCTCCGACTCTGGCAGTTGTTGGTTGGAAGGTACCAGAGGCCAACAGGTGCAGCACAGCCAGCAGCTTTGCCTGTTGAGGAATGTTGGTTCTCCGCTGTGTTGGGACCATCAGCCTGTGGGCGATGTGGGTCAGGATTAAGGCTCCCTGTTTTCCGTTTTTACGGATTTTTACAGATAAATGCAGACAGAAAATAATGTGTTTTCTGTCTGCATTTATTTTTAAACGTGGATAAATACAGAAAATGTGCTTCCTATAAGTGACTCATCGTGCTGTCTTTCATGAATTATAGCCCAACAGCTGAGCAGATGAACAGCATGGGAAATTAAAAAACAGGATGAAATGTATTTAAATAACTGCATGTATCAACATACATCTGTGGTATAATGCTAATATTAGCCAGAGGATGTACTGCTATGTAATATTTGGTAACTTAAATAGCTAAAACACGATGGACATCAAAGTATGAGTGCGCGTCTATCATTTAAATAAATATGGAAATGTACAGTTTTACAACTACATATATACGCAAAACATAAAATTAATATGGATAAATACAGATAAAATGCCCAAACGATAAATATGGATAAATACAGACGGAAATGTTAAAAAAATAAATACCATAAAACCGGAAGCCCTAGTCATGATGCAGAAGATGGTTGTCCTTTTGATCCTGTAGTGGGCAATGACTTCCTTGGGTGTTATGTCAGTGAGAGTGGTGCGTTTTCGGTAGGTCCACTGTCTTACTCTGCGCTGCCTCTTTGGTGGTCCGGGGGGAAGGGTCCGGGTCCTGGGGGTGGTGGCGGTCCTGGGGGTGGTGGTGGTGGGTGTTGTGGCCCTGTTGGGGCTCCGAGCTGCATGATGAGTGGCTCCATGGCATCGTTTGTTCTTCAGGTGTGGCTGTGTGCGGGCTCCGTTGCCTACTGCAGGTAGTCGTCTGTCTGTACACCTGCTTGATGCAGGTGTTAAATACCTGCGGCTACCGTGGCTTATCACCTGTTTTTGGTTTGCTTCGCTGGCAGTTCGTTGTGAAAGTGGTGTTATGGTTTTTTTGTGTGTTTTTGCACAGGAACGCCTACTCTGCATCTCATTAGGGTTAGTTGGTGGTGTCCACGGTGGAGATAAATTTTGGGCAGTCTGCAGTTTGCACCAGCTTGTGAATGGGGTGTTAGGTCTATTTCCACTTCTGATGCGTTAAGGTGGAGATAAATCGGAGATAAGTGCTTGTGAAAAAGACCCTTAGATATCTAAGAGAAATATCTCATTTTACTTTTTTATTCATGTTGAAATCTGATTGCAATCTCAAAAATTGCATACTTTCATACTGCAGTTTTAGTCTACTGAGTCCTGTTATTATCCCTCCGTGGGCCAAGGACAAGCATCAGTGTATCCTTGTACCATTCCGTGCAATGTTTTTCTATTCCCTTTATCTCTAATGGATATGTCTTCCTCATGTATTCAAGAGGGGTCACATTGTGCTTATTGGTTTCTGATCTTTTCCACATACCGTCCTGAGTGTCTGACAATGCTAAAGAGTAAAGTTTAATGACACCAGTGGCAGCTGATGAGGTTTGTGAGTGGTGGGCTTGGTCCCGGGGGGAAGGGTGGCATGGGGGTGCTGGGCATGGCATTTTTTCAGGGGGCTAGTAGCCAGCCCAATTTCTTAAAATAGGAAGAACATAGGCCAATAATTTCTCCCTCCCCCCGCAGTACACAACACTAGAATTTTCAACCTTAATGTAACCAGCAAATATATAAGGCAAATGTCCAAATAATGTAATGCCACCCTATGAGTATGGCCCACTTGCAGTCTCTGGGTATGCAGAGGGTTCTAGCTCAAGCAGGCATGAGGCATTAAACAGACATGATGCAACAAACAGACATGTTGGATTTGATGAACATTTTCAATGTGTGTGATACAAGCAGCAATAAGAACATTAGATTCATACAATATAAAATTCTGTAGAACCAAACGTTGGTTAAGTTTGTCTTGCACGCTGGAAGGTAAGTTTCCAAAGCCCACAGCAGGCGCAACCAGTGCCTCAGCATTTCAGCAGGAAACTGACACTAAAGATGCACCAGCCACACCAAGAGAGCTTGTAAATTCAAATGCACACATTGCTACTAAATAATAAGCACGAGAGTACACAGCTTCAAAATATTATAGTTTTGAAACCAAACCCATAGTACACTGAGCCTCTCTCGAGTGCATGCACAAAGCTGCACATGACCCAGCAGGAAGGCAAGCCCGAGAGCGTGACTCAGATCACAACTTACACAAACCACTAGTACCCTAGTACAACAGTTTCTTTGCTAATTCACTAACACCTGATAGGGTGCTCCGGCATGAAGCCTGCAAGCTGTGTATTTCAATGCCTCGCCAGCGGTTGTAAGCGCTATAAACACAAGTGCTGTGCTTAGCTTTACAATTTAATTTGAATGTTTTTAAACATTTTCTTCTCGTGCTTTAATGGTTTACTTGTCTGATCGTATTGCCATTAAACAAGGTGATGCCCTGCACATGAACTACTAGGTTCAATCTACTGCCTGGCGTTTTATATGGTATAACATCCACAAGAAGAAGATGGGGAGTGGGTATATTGAATTGTTTTCACTTTTCTGGTGCTGAGTTTTCCAGGAAGAAGTTTCCAGGAAGAACTGCGTTATCTCAGTTTTATAAGTACTCGGTCACAGTGTTCCCTTTTCCGTTCATATCTTTTCTGCGAAAGCAAACTATAAACGTTTGCCATAAGGGGAAGAAATGACACGAAGACGATGCTTCCATTAAATCACTGCACCACTTACAAACCATAAATGGATTATGTGTTCCTTTGATGCTGGAATGCAATGGTGTTCATTCAGATACGCGTTTGTTGACAATTAAATTAAATGAAGATGGTGGATAACTGTTGAAATACATAAATACATCAATAAATAAATCACAATGTCCTCGGTGGTGCCACAACTTTAAAAGTAGGAAAGTAACACCCTCTGGTGCAATCACTGTCAGAAAATAGAAAGACACATACCCAATGATAAACAACATCACACAGGCCACCTCTAAATGTATCATGCATTGTAATTTGCAACCGAGATTGAAGGCACAAGCAAAAGTTGTGAGTGTATACACTTAACATGGGACGAGTGTCGGACTGGCCTTTACACCAAACGAAATGAGCCTGGCTCCTGCAGGTGTATTTTTTTAACTTTACTGCCCACTGACTCCTTCACACATGACATCGAGTCACGACACCATAACCACACAAACCTTACCTGTCCCGCAGTGCTGTGCGGTCTGTGCAAGAGGAACACCAAACACCTTCAGTCTAGCTCACTCGCTAGCTGCCGGCAAGCCTAATATCATGCACCTGAACAGAATCCGGACTGGAGCTGAAATGGCATCCAACTCCAAATCAAGCGGGAAGTAGTCTGTCGCAAACACCACAAGTTGAGTCTGCGCAGACTCAATTTCTTCCCTACCCGCCTGGAGCCAGTCTACCATACCCTTTCCCAACTGGTGTGATGAGTTGGAAAAGGGTGGGGTGCCAATCTTCTCCACTCCCTGATTGATGTGGAGGTTTAGCGCTACAGGGTTTGCTTCTGAATCGCACAGGCTAATTTTACCTCCACATCATCAGGGGGTGAAGACTGACGGGTATTTTCACAAGACCGTGTGATAACTACCGCAAGAGTAGCGTATCACAAATTTCAATATCACAGCCTATTGCGGGAAAATAACCCTGTGACAACGTGGAATTCACAAGAAAGCAGTAGCAAGCGATAGTCTGCCGAAACCACGGAAAATGTCCATGATAATACCACCACGACGGACATAAAACCACAATCTACAAAACCAAAAAACACGCGATGGGCCGAAGCGCAATAAGGAAATCAGCCATAAGCAGTGTCAGGCCTGCAACACACACCTGGCAGGCTGAAAAAATCACAATAAAAGTAGTAAAAACACCCACACACAAACTGACCTACACCCAAGCACCATGGAGGCAGCCGGAGCAGGCGCAGAGGACGAGCGCAACCCCACAAGCAACCCGGATGACCAGCCCGGGACCTCGGGGACAGGGAAGGGCAAGGACAAGAAGATGAGGAAGACGAAGTTCAGTCCGCAGGTGAACAGGATCATAGTCACGGAAGTGATGGAACACCATCAACAACTCTTCGTCACCTCCAACGTGTCATTGGGCACCAAAACTGGAATATGGCGGGACATCGTCGACAAGGTGAATGCCGTCGGAGAGCACAAGCGGACAATGGACAAGGTCAAGAGGCGATGGAATGACATAAAGCAGAAGACCAAGGAGAAACTCTCCGCCATCCAGAAGGCAGCAACGCTGACCGGAGGTGGGGGCCCAGTGCCACAGCTCGTGCTGGATGGCATGGAGGAGCTGGTGTCGACAGTCATCAGCGTGGATAAAGTGGCCGGAGTCGGGGACCGAACACTGCTCGACAGGACACAACACAACCGCAACAGGGTGAGTGACCACCAGGTACTGGGGGGATGGGAGGAGATGGCCACGATGGCACACATGCACAATCAAGCAGGGCACAGTACACACCCACAATGACCCTGGCTCCTCGCCCAGACCCACAGACTGTCACAATGTACAATGCCATGCTGTCTGACTGTCAACCTGTACCATGCGGCTACATACATGTGGACACATTGTAATACACCATCTCCTCTTCACATCGCAGGGGCATCGGCAACACCTCCTGCAGAGCTGTCCCAGCCACTCTTCACTGATGACGAGGAGGACAACACCAGCATCGACACCCAAACCATCCAAGACATCATTGACCTCATCCACCACTCCCCTCCAGGATCAGGGCAGCCCAGCTACATTGATGAGACCCCACCCACCACCCAATACACCCAGCAGTAGGCACCCACAGCCCTGGCACCCTCCCAAGTCCCCCAGGAACAACAAATGGCCTTCCAACGCCGTGTGCTGGAGGGCCAGAGGAAGACGGCTGAGCAGGTGTGTGTGGGGTTCGAACTCATGGCTGCCAAACTGGACGTCATCCTTGCGTGGCTATGTCTGCCCCATGGTCTCCAACGAGACGTGACTGACATCGCTGGAGTCATGAAGCGGAAAGAAGAACAGCTGTCCACTCAGACTGGCTCCAGCGATGCCAGCCGTGAGCTGGCACACATGCGAAAGCTCATGGAGGACATGGTGCGGATGGAGGCGGAAAGGATGGCAGCCACCGCTGCACATCATCGAAATTTAGCTGGCATCTATCATGCCCTGCAGACTTCCATCACGGCATTGCTGCCACAAGGCGTGACGCTTATGAATGCTGCTGCCCCATACCATCCACATCCCCGCCCCCTGGTGTGTTAGTGCCTCCCAGTGTGGCAGGCATATCCACTCAGGCACCTGATGTGTCTGTGGCACACAGTGCTGCCAACAATCCCCCTCTGGCCCCTGATGTGTCAGTGGCACACAGTGCCGCAGCTGGTACTGCAACACCCACAGGTGGGGCAGAGCACACATCCAGGGACAAGGACGTGAATGGGTTTATGATCAGGAGGCACCAGCATTAATTTCTGCCACCTGGCCTGTTTCTGCTTGGTGCCGCACATGGCCTCATGACCTTCCACTGACCCCGATACACTCCGATGCACTCACCTTGGACAGCGGCATGGACTGCCACATCCCGTTCGATGACCAATGACAAGGCGGACAGACTGTGGAATGTACCCTTCCTCTTCGGCAGTACATGTCATCCCCGGATAGTCTCTGGCTGGCCCTCCACGGGCCCATATTGTGTAGTGTGCTCTGCATTCCCCTGTACCGCTCCAGCTGCATGACTGCACTGGATGTGCAAATAAACATCCAGTGACGCACTGCTGTGTCATGTCTTACATCATTCAGGTATGGATGTGTGGATGAATGTTGGATCAGTGCCTTCCCTTGCGTCAATGATGTTCATCCTGTGGGATGCGACTCAGTGGGTGCGACATTGCATTTTCTGTACCTAGTCCCATTAACACTACAAGAGGAACACACGCATCAGTCACTTTCTTGTCCAGACATGGACTGGACCACGCCCTGCGCCCATGAGTCATTGTTTCAAGCCCTGCGCTGGTCCAGCGTACGGCAGGCCAGATCACTCCGATGACACACGAGGGGGGGCCATCATTGCTACCCGTCGCAGGCGTACAAGCTGGTGGTGTGCAGGTCACTGGTCTAGTCATCAGCATGTCACAGCCACTCCCTGAGGGCAGGTTTGCATACACACCACACCCATCCGGCGCATGTGACTACACCAACATTAGGGGCCGACGACGTCACATTTTCCTCTTCCGATGGTGACTGGATGACGGCCGCTCCATGTTTCTCATTCATAAAGGGCCCATGAGTTGTTGCGCACAGGGTTGGTGGCATCCGAGGCCTGGCGGACGGCACAGGCCTACTGCCACGTGGCATCACTTCCGGGATCCCAGAGTTAGTGGCACCCATTGGGCTGAGCAGGTGTGCAGCCTGCGATGGTGCCGGGTGCACTGGTATGTCCTCTGCCATGGAGTAATCAAGACCCAGCACCAAACGTAAGACCGGTTGGCCTGCAGAGCGTGGCTGCATGGTGTGGAAGGTGCCATGTCCATGGGCCCCGGGCTTGTGGCTTGCAGCGGCACGTGTATGGGACCTTCTGTCTATGCACCGGTGGCAGAAGGTGAGCAGTGAGGTCTGGGTGTGAATGGGCGGGCAGGAGACGTTGTCTTGTGCAGGTGTGTGTACTGTGCCAGTCATGTATCTGGGCTCTGTTTCAGCTGACGGCTCTGACTCAGATGTGTGACCTGGTGAACTGCGATACATACAGGCACGGAGTTGGAGACACACTGGTGGCAGCAGGTGAGCAGTGTGGCCTGGATGCACAGGGGTGACACTCTCTCTCTCTCCCTCTCTTCTTCTCTCTCTCTCTCCCTCCCTCTCTTCTCTCTCTCTCTCTCTCTCTCTCTCTCTCTCTTCTTCTCACTCTCTCTCCCTCTCTTCTTCTCTCTCTCTCTCTCCCTCTCTCTCCCTCTCTCTCTCCCTCTATTCTTCTCTCTCTCCTTCGCTCTCTCTGTCCTTTGATGTGCGTAGGACACACCTTCTCATCATGTTTTTGTCTTGCAGGCTGGGACCTACGGATTGTCCTGAGGAGAGCGGCCATGTGTCTTCATTTCATTTCAGTGTTAATTTTAATAATGTTTCATTTCTTGCTTCGAAAGTGAATGTGTGCTGCTCATTTCTGTGTTGTCACATGCATGTCACTAGTTGTGTATGTGCGATGTCAGGCGGATAACTTTGTACATGTTTAGGTGTAGCTGATGTGTCATGTCTTTGGTCGGGGGGTGCCAGGGAGGGGTGGTCGTGGGGGTGGTGGTGGTGGGTGTTGTGGCCCTCTTGGGTGTCCGGGCCGCATGATGGGTGGCTCCATTGCATCTGTTGCCCTTCTGATGTGTCCCTGGGCTGTGTTCCCTTTTGTGGTGCAGGCTGCCATCCGACTTTACACCAGGTCAGAGCAGGTGTAGATTTCCTGGTGTTAACACGCCTTATCGCCTGTTTTGTGTTTTTATCGCAGATCTGGCTGGTCATTGAGGATGCTGAGGTGTGATTTTGTCGTGGCTTTTGGCACGGGAATGCCCACTCTGCATCTCATTAGCGATGGTTGCGGGGCGCCTCTGTAGCGATGTTTTTTGCGGCTGCTAACGCGGGTAAACTGGTGCTGTGGGCTGTTAGCCCCAACTTGTGAACGGGGAGGTACATTTATCACGACTTTAGCTGCGATAAAGTGCCGTTAATTTGGTGATCGCTCCTTGTGAATATGCCCCTGTGTCTTGATGCTCAGTCTTTGCTGAGCTGATGACATCACAGCCCTCAGGGCTGTGAGATTGTCAGCCCGGCAACGCAAGAAGTGCTGTGAGTGACATGACATGATGGCTGCACACTAGTCAGTGTGTGTGTGTGTGTTATAGATCAAATCAGCAAGCAACAAGATTGTGGTGTGGTGCAGACACTGCCCCTTGCAAGTGTGTATTTTTAATTAAAAAGATTT
Organism: Triturus cristatus; assembly: GCF_964204655.1. Classification (NCBI taxonomy): domain Eukaryota; kingdom Metazoa; phylum Chordata; class Amphibia; order Caudata; family Salamandridae; genus Triturus; species Triturus cristatus. Next base: position 650,401,738 of record NC_140581.1, read on the forward strand.
AGCATTGCTGTGAATGTAAAGGCGGCGGAGCCCCGACGCCTTTCACAGAAACCGCTGCTGAATGACACCTGTCTTGCGACTGTCTTTACCACAATGTCAGACCACACTTTCGGTCAAGTGAGTGAGGTTATATTTCCAGTGTAGAACTGGAATGTACATTCGTATGTGCTGTAACCTTCAGTTCTTAAAAAACGTGTTAATTATGTTTCTCTCTTTAACTGAAACTTACTGACCTCGTATTCTGCTCTCCCCTTAGCTCCACCCTTACTCTGTTTCCTTGTGCAACCTGCAGATGTATCTGGTGATGGGCCTTGATTCTTTCTGGGGTATCCTTGCATTTTATATTTTCCTTAACATCTGATTTGGTTTTTGGCTTTGCCAATGGGGAGGTGAAGGATTTTCTGTCTTTACCTCTATCGAACATGTATCAATCAGAAGCCTTAAATGACAGCAACTCAGCTGTCAGCCAAGTAGAAAATGCTGTCAAGTGATGCAATTGATGGACTCCTTAAAAGCAATGGAAATGAAAGATAGAATTACTCATGTTCTTGCAATCATCATATGGTCGACACAAAACTAAATCAGTCGTAAACAGGCCTTAAACTCTATTTTCCTCTGTCGATCATTATATAAACTCCTTACCAAAGGTCCACATTCAGTCTAAAGATTGCAACCTCTCGGGCGCTCCCTACTACTTCTGGCACTTTCTTTGTGAGCCCTGGCCTCAGAGGGGGCAACACTTTGCTCCCTCTGAGGCCAAGGAAAGTAAGCGCCAAGAGTAGCAGGGAACAAGCTAGAGGTTGCAGCTGTGACCCCTGACTACCCCCAAATGACATTCATGAGAGGAGGATAGAGGGAAAGAGAGGCAAGGGGAATGGAGAAAAGTTTCTAATAGGCAAAATATATATGAAGAACTAAGTAGGCATTAGTAATATGGTAAAACATTGGGAATCACTTTAGTATTATTGTTGGTTGATGAAGACAAATGTCTGTTGAGAGGTGACCAAAGTAATCACGTTTTACATATAAGGAATAAAAATGTAAATTATATCTATCCAGTCTCTGATTATGACATACTAAGTCCCACCATTGTTGGAGAGTTATAATATCCGTAGATTTCCAGTTGGAGGTAATCACCTATAAACGACTCAAAATTATAATTCAACTAATTTTCCATACATTTTGTTATGAGACCAGAAAATGCTTAAGTCACCCACGAATAGAGTGGGTAATGAGAATGGTGTAGAAGTTCCAATGATAACCCCAATTCTAGTCCAAACATTAACCCAAAATTCAGTTAGGACATAGGAAAATGTATTAATGTATGTACCAAAAATAATGTTGCATCACCAACAAATGTGTAATTTTAGGAGTTTGAGTTAAAGCTGGTGTGCAGAGGTGTGAAAGAGTCTATTGTAAAAATTATAGAGGGCTTGAGTAAGGTTTGCTGGAGGAGCAGTGGAATTCATTTTTTCCCCATATTTTATCCTATATTATATGGAAGTGAGCAAACTGGACTGTAAGTCATATTCCCATTGAAGCTCTAGTTCGGAATTGATCCTATCCTTTAGGGACATTCGTAAAGGTTTCATATATGTGGGCTGCTGTAGAGGAGGTTGTAATACAGATTGAATTGATCTGTGAACACTGATCCCGATAGAAGGTGGAAGGGTTCTAAGGGCAGCAGTAAGTTCTGATACTAAAAATTGAAATTGTTTAAGAAACTTATGAGGCAAATTAGAGATAGAAGAAATGTATTCAAACAGAAAAATAATGTTATTATGGTGCAATAATTGAGAGACTGTAACTATACCTTTGTCCAACCATGACCGCCAGATCAATGTCTTTCCATTTTTCTTGAGCCATTTGTTACACCAGATTTGGGACTTTAAAAAAATTGCTCATTGGGGGTAAATGAACAACCAAGTATGGTTCAAGTAGGGTACAAGATTGGAAGATTGAGGGAATCCAATATTTAGGAGGATGAGATATATAGAGAAGGTATGTGTGTTTAGAGAGAGATATCATGGCTGACTCCAATTCAAACCACATCTTATCTTCAGAATCGGGGGACTCTAGAAAACAACTATGGCTTTGTTTAGTGCCAAATGCCTTATGATAGAAAAAGTAATCTGGGAAATTCACCCCTCCGAAGGAATTGGGTAATTTCAAATGGCATAAATATATAAAAGATGTATGTATGTATGTATGACGTATGTATGACACACTTATAAAGCGCTCCTGTCACCCAACGGGCATCCTGGCGCTGTGATCTAACAAATCCTGAACCACAGTCAATACTATATCAGCAAGCTACACTATCCTAGGGAACAGGTGAGTTTTTAGTTCTTTTTTAAAGGAGAGATGCCTTTCCATTCCAGAGAAATCAAGATCATTTTTTTGCCTAGAGCCACAAAATACTTTCTAGGAGTTCTGATAGGTAACATCATAAGATAGAAGTTAATAACAGGTAGTCACATAATTGTGATGGTGTCACGGTGACCACACCAAGCCACAAATAATGGTGACCAACCCTGCATAAGGTTTGAAATCGTGGGGAGAAGAGTATCCATAATGGATTGTGATGTATCCCTAATATTACTATGATAAAAAATCCCCAGATGTCTCAATATACACATAACTCTCCAATGAAATGACGACGGGAGGACTCTGGTTTAGAAATATAAAGAAGAATGTAATTTGCAAATTCAGTGATTTTAATATGTGCATTCTTTTTCTCAGAATCCAGATAACGTATCAGAATATATCAGATGATATAAGAAGGGTTCGAGCATGATAATAAATAACAAGGGCAATAGGGAACAGGCTTGCCTCGTGCCTCTTTAAAGAGGGAACTATGTTTTTTGTATGCCATTAACCACCACTGTGGAATGAGGCCATGAGTACAGTGGAGAGATTAGTTGGAGGAATCAATGACCAAGCCCATGCCAATGTAAAGTGCACATTCAAAACTGCCAATTAACCCTGCCACTGGCTTTTGCCGCTTCTAAAGTGGTCACTGCAAGAGATTGATTAAGTTTAGGGGCTTTGCTGAGAATATTCAGAAAGATATGTGAATTATCTATTATATTTATATTTTTTACTAATCCAGATTGATCAATAAGAACTAACTAGGGGATGAAATCATTGAGTCTGAGGACGAGTTCCTGAGGAAATATTTTACAATCTGTGTTTAATAGTAAGATAGGACAATAATCATTGCTTGAGTCAATGTACCTGAGGAACTTTTTAATTTAAGGAATTCATTGATAAATTTGAATAACTTAGGAAAGAGATACTGTGAGAAATGGAGGTAGAATGTGACGGTAAAACTGTCTGGGCCTAGTGCCTTACCAGTAAGAAGACATTTCACTGCTGAAAACAATTCCCCTGTTGTAGTAAATTCTCAAGAGTGGACAAATCAATATGTGAGGATTTGTGGCTGTTAGGATGATAGAAGAAGGACTCCATCAACTGTTCTGAAGGGGAAGATTCCACAGGTATACAGGGTTTCATAAAAATCTGCGAAACACTTGGCAATGTCCGAGTCAAGGAACGACTTGTAGAGAGGATTTTGGTTTCCAACATTTTAAGCAACGTGCTACCAGTTTTTTCGTACCCCCCATAATAACGAACATTAATCTTGAGGACTGTAACGCAGGCTTTCTCTCTAGAAGATTTATTTAAATGAATCTTAGCTGCCTCGAACGCATCTAAATCAGCTTTGCTACATTTAGATGTGAAGTATTCATGTTCCAATTGTTTGATGTCAGCTAAAATGGAGGCAGATTTGTTTTCCATAGCCTTCCTTTTTGCGGACAACATAATTAATAATGTATCCTTTAGAAGCAGCATTAAAGTCATCCCAAACAAACTGGAAGGAGGTGTCTCCTATTTTGCTGTTCTTGAAGTATTCATGTACAAATCTCTCAGAAGAAGTGAGGAAAACCCTATCAGAAAGTAAGGTATTCTTGAATATCCAACAGGAGTTTAGTGACCTTTAATGAAGCATATCAAGATCAGTGCATACAGGAGCATGGTCCAAGATCAAAATTGAGCCAATCTCTGAGTTGAACTTTTACTTAAAACACATATTCAATTCTGGTTTGAGAATTGTGAGGAGCAAAATAAAATAATAATTTGTTGAATAGTCTTCAAGAGTCTGATAACGCGTTATGTGTGATTGGGTGCTTGCAAGCTTTGTGTGCCTTATGAGGAAGAAATCGAGCTCTAGAGTGCCTGTCTAGAAAGCAATCTATGATCTGATTTCAGACATCACCCAATATAAAGTTTGCAGTGTGATATTGTGCAGCCTTTTGTGAAATTAGTCTCCTAAAGTTTGGATCCGCGTGTGTGGGACTGTAAATACTCATTATTGTGAAGATGGAATCATCAATTTTAACTTGAACCAATATCCATCTGCTCTACTCATCATTTTCCTTAGTAATAAGTGACACATTTAGATGTTTATGACATAATATATCTACTCTGTTTTTGTGTGAGACAGAGAGAGGGGGAATAGAGTTTGCCTATCCATTTCTCTTAAAGTGTATTGATATCAGTGTCAGTTAGGTATGTTTCTTGGATTAATGCCACTTGACAATTTAATATGGATAAATAGGACAAAACACGCTGCTGCTTGATGGGATTTTTTACACCTTTAACATTTCATGTTGTTATTTTGAGTGTTTAACACCCAGTAGTCATTAATAAATAATAATATAAAACATAGTAAGCATAGATTTGTAGAAGAGTAGCCTATAAGGAAGCGGAGAAGGGGTGGTGGTGGGTGAGAATAAGAAATGATTAAAAAAATGAAAAAAAATGAGAAGGGAACCGCAGAAAAGTGAGTAGAACAGAGAGGCAACAGAAGAATAGTTTTCACTACCTGCAGTAATATCCAACTTTTTTTGACTTCCTTCCCTCTAATTCCTGTTTCTATACTATATACATTTTCTCTCTACCGCCCCCCTAGCATCATGGCAGAAAAGGGTGCCCCACAAAACCTGCAACAAGGAGTCACCAGCCTTGCGGAAGTTTGCACCAGGATGGGGTGCACCCTGGGCCTTGTTTTCTGTGGTGGTGGTTACAGTGCTAGTTTTTTATGTCCAGCACCACCTCCCCTTCATCCTGGCAGCATTTGACAGACCTGGGTCTGGGTACGGACTCCAGGAGCGCCAGCAGTGCTGAGTGAGGGTGTGCCGTGCAGTGTATCACTGCTCTGGGGTCCAGCGCACCCATAATCAGCTGACACACCAGTGGTCTGACATCCTGCACTGAGAGCAGGACCTGCTGGATCGGCTAGGGGTTGAGGTCACGGGGCTCGGTGAGTAGCTAATTATTAATATTATTATTATTTGTGTGTTTTATGATATTGCTAATATTGTTTTCCAAAAACCAAGCATGCTGCTCACATGCAGGTAAGTTAAGTATACAAATATTATATTATGTGATCATCATTCTAGACAGGTGCCCAGCGCTACCTAATCATACTTGTTGCCGCTTTCTTGGGTTGATTATGTAAGAACTGAAGTAATGCATAGACTCCTTTGTTCTGTCACTAAGATAGTGGTAGTTAGAAGTAGTTCTTAGAACCTTTTTTGTAGCTCGTACAGTGAAGCAACCAACTAAATTGGTGTATATGCATTCGTCCATCCATGTATTTAAAGAAAAAAATGCAGACTAAGTGAATTGGCCTGTCAAAAGGGTTGAGATTGCGAACGAGATGAGAAGAAGCAAACATCATTTGCTGCAATTTATTAGTAACTCCCAAATTTTGGGAAAAGGGCTTGGTAGGTTGATGAAATTTGGGATAGGATAGGACGGTCCACTATACTAGTTTACTACTAGTCATTCTGATTTAGAAAAGTTCAATGTTATTGTGATTCCCTTTTCCTGTCAAAAAACCTTTTTCGAGAGATTATTTATTTACCACCAATCTTTTTTTGTCATGTTTTACGTCAGCATCCAAGGGCAACTAGAAGGTCTGCGGCTGGTGGGGGAGATGGAGGTGACTCTCAGTCAGAATGTTCCTCGGCTGATGGCTATGCTGGCCCCAGTAAGCACTCCTGTTGTTAATATTAATATTTATTTTTCTAACTCTTACAGCTCCTTATTTTGAATTGTTTATTTCTATCCCTTTGCTAATTTGTTTCCAAATCCTGTTTGATCTCTCCATTTCTAAATTCTTGTTATCCCTGCATTATCCCATTTATTTATTTACTATATTCCTAGTGTCTGTACTTTACTTCAAACTGTCTCTGTACAAGTCGGTCTATAACATCCTGTCTTGTGCTTTGTAAGTCAGCTTTCCCTCTCCCCTTATATATTTTGTGGACTGCCTAGAGGTGTTACGGATGTAAGACTACGAGAACCCATTGGTCACATACTACTGCTAGTACTATAACTCTGCCGTGCAGATTGCTTGCCCAAGTAAGGTATTCTATGCATGTTTGTTGAGATGAGAAGGCTTTTTTTTTTACTTTCTCATACTCAATCAGTAAAATGAGAGATTAGCCATGGTCACGTCAGACACCCCAAAGTTGTGCTTTCTTAGCTAGGCCTAGTATTATTAGCAGCAGTTGGTGAATTGATGACCGGGCACCTTGGCTGGAAGGAAGTGTGAGGAGGACAAAACCATTATTAATTTTATTTATTTATTTTAGAGGTTTTATATAGCGCTGGCTGGTCCCGGAGGTATCAGAGTGCTATACATGAAAGAGATAGTTACGGTCAGACACAAAATTACAGCATCATGGAATAACAAAATATCAGAGCACTTGTACGACCGAGCTAGTAACAGTAACACAAAATAACAACATCATGGAATAGCAGCAGGTAAAAAAACAGAAGAAAGAGCGGCTTGAGATTATACAAATCATGTAAATAGCTAGACAAAGTAAAGAGATAAGTACCTCGAGTTTAAGGTGCAGGTAAAGATCCCCAATATTTGTTGAGGAGGTGCATTTTGAGGTCTTTTTTAAAGCTGGAGTAGGAGGGGTTACATCGTAGGTCTTTGGGGAGGGCGTTCCAGATGTAGGGGGCATTTCTGGAGAAGGAGCGGGATTGTGTAGACTTCTTTTTTAGCAGGGGTGGGACAAGGAGGAGAGCGTTATTGCTTCTCAGAGGTCGTGTGCTGCCCGCTTTGCAGAGTTTATTGCCAAGGTATGTGGGAGCATTTTGGTAGAGGACTCTGTTTGTGATGCATGAGTTTTTGTAGGCGGATCTGCCTTCAATGTGGAGCCATTGGAGAGTTTTGAGGGCTGGGGAAATGTGGTTGAACCATTTACAGTCAGTGATGAGCCTGGCAGCAAGATTTGAGTGGAGCTAGGTGGACCTTGGGGATGCCGGTGAGGATGGCATTGCCGTAATCAATTCGCGAAAGGACCAGGGATTGAACTACTAATTTAAAGTCTTCAGTTGGGAGAAAAGGTTTGATTTTCTTGAGATGACGGAGAGTACGGAGGGCTCCTTTAGCCAAATTTTTGATTTGGACATTGAGGTTGAGACTGTTGCCGATGGAGATACCAAGAGATTTTTCTGAGTTGGACAAGGAGAGAGAGCAGTTGAGGGCATTGAGATCAGAGATCCAGGTTTGAATGGGGAGAGGGTTGTTTTTAGGGGCGAAGACAATGATTTCAGTTTTTGGGGGGTTTAGTTTAAGTTGATTAAGGTGGAACCAGGATTGGATTTTAGTGAGGGTGTTATTAAGGTGAATGATGTCAGCATGGGTTTTGATAGTAGAGTTGGGTGACATCGGCATAAAGGCGGTAGCGGACACCAGCTTGTTTAAGAATGAGTGTGAGGGGTTCCATAAAGAGGTTAAAGAGAGAGGGATAAAGAATAGAACCCTGGGGGACTCCTAGGGAGACTGGAGTGGGGGTTAGATAGACAGTCTTGAATTTTAATTTGCCGGGTTTGATGTTGAAGATAGGAGACAAACCATTTGTGGGTAGTACTATTGAGGCCGAAACGATCTTTAAGAACATTAAGTAGGGCAAAGTGGTTAACAGTGTCAAAAGCAGCGGAGAGATCAAGGAGGATAAGTAGGCAGGTCTCGCCATTATCAAGGGAGTGGTGGATATCGTCAACAATGTTAAGCATGGCAGTTTCAGTGCTGCAGCCTTTTCTGAAGCCTGATTGTAAGGGGTTCAGAAGATTGAATTTTTTGATGTGTTTGTCTAATTGGAGCAAGACACATTTTTTGAGAGCTTTAGAAAGAAGGGGAAGGTTAGTGATGGGGTGGAGATTGTTTAAGTCATTAGGATCAGCATTAGTGTTTTTGATAATGGGGGAGATTTGACCCAGTTGAAGGGATCTAGGGACATTTCCAATAGCTAGGGAGGTGTTGATGATTGTGGTCCAGGATGGGACAATGATGTGCTTTAGGTCTTGGACAAGGTTAGAGGGGAGTGAGTCTTTGGTATGGGAGGATGGTTTTAGTTTAGCAATAGTGCTGTGGACTTCATGCTCAGTCACAGGGAGGAAATTTTGCCAGGAGGCATTGTTTTTTGGTCTTGATTTTTGGTGCATGGGTACGAGAGGAGAAGTGGTGGAAGGGTGTGAGGGGTGGTTTAGGGTGGTAATAGGAGAAGGAATGTGAGAGGAGGGGTTAGGGGGAGGTGAGGAAGTGGGAGAGTGAGAGGGGGTATCAGGGGGTCAGGACTGTGGAGTGTGATTTAGAGGAGATGTCAGGAGTAAGTAGGGTGTTTGTTAGGATCAGCATTGCGCGGAAGGATTAATCTATTTTGGCGATTTTTTGAGAGAAGAGGAGGGCAATTTTATCACATCTAACGGTAGAGGCCGTCTGGTTAGGCGGAGATGAGGAGGTTTGGTGACAGATAATGTTGAACAGTTCTATAGGTCTGTTTTTGGCCCGATCGAGTTGCGTGCGGAAGAAGGATGCCTTTTCATTAAAAAATTACATTTGCCAACCAAGACCATATGTTCAGTTGTCCACTCTTTCATTTATTTTTAAAAACTCAGATTTATCAATAGCTAGAGTCACTTCTTTACAGTTTTTCTTGAGGATTTTTAAAAATTGCCATCAACAATATTCCCAACCTGATATTTTTGATAGAAGATACTGTTTGTATCCAAATTGTAGTGATGTGTGTGGTGTACTTTGCTATTAAGAAAATAAATAGGGGGGACGGTGGTGCAAACCAGTTAGCAGATCCAGCAGCGGTAGGGGGTGAGCCAGAGGTAGTGACGGGCTGTTGCAAGTCATATTGCTTGCTTATTGACAATTAATTATATACTCACTGCAAGGGTGTACTGTTGAGACTTATGAACAGTTGAACACACCCTCTTTACTTAGCATATACAGCAGGGGTTGAGTAACTAACAGCCTTTTCTATCTTCAACTCAGCAGAGAAAGTTTCATGAAGACCTTTAGCTATGATGGGTTGATGGAAAAAGGAAAGAAGGATGGAAGGAGAAAGGGCAGGTGAAATGTAATATGACTGGAAGAGAAGGATGCTTGCATGAAAGGATGCATATACTATAGGTGGCTGATAGGATGCATGGGTGGGTGAAGGATGGATTAAAGGTAAAAGGAATAAGGATGACCGCCTGGGTGGGTAAAAGGAATCTTCTGGTGGGTTTGATGGGTCAAAGGACACATTGGTGGGTAAATGACAAATGTATGTTGGTGAAAGGTTTGTTGAGACTGAGATCCATGTTTGGATGGATGGTATTCAATGGTGAAGACTGGATTGAGAGAATGTAAAACTTAAACGGTCAGTTGCACAGCCAAGGGTGATGAATACAAACAATAGAAGAACAATCCAATGATGAATGGAAAAATCCCTGGGAAGAAGAATAAACAAGGGATTAGGGTACTCCTCTGTAGTGGCGTTTTTCGCACCTTTACTTGCTTTGAATGGCTTTTATCAAGGTTTTTGATTCAAAGGGATGAGGTGGTATTTCAGACTACTCCTTTGACTCACAGCAGTTTTAAAGAACAACATATATAATGTATCCTTGCTAGTCCCCCCATCATCATCCATTCCCTCCCTCCCTACCCATGGCATTTCGCCAGTGACACCGATGGGTTACATATCGGCTGCATGGTTACATCAGCAGCACTGCATTGTTGGCTGCGTAATGTGCATCTGCCTCAGTTAATGTGTAGACCTCTTTACAAATTTCATGGCAATGAGAACAATAAATAGTTGTGTTTCCTTTCACTCAGTGCCCACTCAGTCACTTCCTAGTACATAAGTTACTCCGTTCCCAAGTTCCTTGTGTTCCAGCCTTCCATAAAATTTGAAAAAAAACATTCTTGCATGCGCCACTTCCTTATTTTTTTTTTACAGAGTTTTATATAGTGCGAACTTGACCTGAATAGGGTATCAGAGCGCTTTAAATAGCACCAGTCGCACTACATAAGGACTCATTCATTTTTGTTAGGCAAGGGGAGATTAAGTGATTTAAGTGACTTTCCTCTGGCCAAGTGATATATTTTATTATTGCTTCCATAACAGATTATGTCAGTTAAATTTTTTCCTTTTCAACAATTGCAGAACAAATTGACCCACTACTAGCAAAAGCTTAGGCACTTGATTAGGATCGTCATTGAAACAGCTACCTGTCCGGCCTAATCCTTCTAACTTACCTGAAGTAGACTAAGTCAATAATTATTTCACTTACTGCCAAGCAAATCCGTTTTTTGGGAAAAAAGTAATGTCAAATGTGGTGATGGAAGTTGAGGCCAGGGAGTAAAGTGGGAAAAAGAGTAAGTGCCTTTGCATTTTGTGGATGGGATAGTCTGTGATGAACGTGCCAAATAAATTATCCTGTTCATTAATCCTTTCCCTGTAGTGTAGTGCATTGCTTTTCCCATGGGAAGTCAGGAGTATGTCTGTCTGCATAATTGTCTTCTTTATATAGAAGTACCTCACGTGATATCATTCATAGTAAGTAACTATTCATCTACCTTGTAGTCCAGGTGAAGATGAGGCATTTAACAGAGCATGGCCGTGATAGGAATAAGATATATTTGTCTAGTACAGCTGCCCCACCTACAGACAGTAGGAAAATAACACAACACAAGTATGCCTGTTTAGGGTGCCAGCTGAGCTGGCATGCCTACATTAATTTAGCTAAACAAGAGAGAGAAGAATACTTGCATTGTCCATAGTGCATAATGCTTGAAACTCTAATCACATCAAAATCGAATGGCACGAGGATACCAGCGAATGTACTGCTACTGTACCACTATATCATTTTATGTGTTTTGCTAAGAGCATTGTTTACAATTGATCTTTTTTCTTTCTTGATATAGCTTCTCCTGCCAATCCAACACCACCTAGCAGGCAGGAGATAGCAGCCCGGACCCAGTAGAGGAAGCTGGAGGCCATGCGGGCAGAGTATTAGCAGCTGGTGGTCGAGGAGGAGGAGGAGGCAGAAGCAGAAGCAGCTGCAAATGCCCCAGGTCCCAACTAGGCCCCAGTGCCTCCAGTAGTCCATTGCCACTGACCAATACAGTGCCTGAAGGATGATGCTGGCAATGATGTTCCACTGACAAAAATCTAGAATACTGTGCGTGGGCGGTTAATATAAATATAATATTGCCAGTGTGGGCTATATTTAGAGCTGAAGATCCTCACCCTGCACTGAATTGGTGTTGCTTTCACCACATCTGGCCCATAAATGCGTGATCAATTAATGGTATAAATTTAGTCACAGCTCAATAAATCACACAGTCCGGGAATGAGGGTTAAGGGTTCGATTAATGGATGGGAAGGGTGATTTGAGAGAAAGGTTTGACGAAGACAAACACTACACAAGGACAGCATTCATCTTGGCAATGAGCAGCCAACCATCATCAATTTGTTATGAGAGGAAGAGGAAATGGAGGAATGATGAGAAGTACAAGTACACCAAATCAAATTGTCCGTCTGCCCGCAGAGAGACCCAAGATTCATTATATATCAAAATGTTCTGAGGTACTGATCTTTGAAAGATAGCAAATATATAACAATTAAAATATCTATAGGAGTCAAGTAAACATAAACAACTCACACAGTTCTAATGATTACAAAAAAAAAATATTCGGTATTGCTAAATTAGGAGTGGCATCTGCATTCCTCTTGGACTATCTGTCAATCTTGGGTGCTTGAAGGATATGGTTTGGTAGGGTAAGCGTGAGTACGTTATTTATATTGTTTTTCCAGTATGGCACAGGGTAAGAGGGCCTGTAGATTGAAAAACAAAAATGATATTGAAAAATCAAGGAGAAAGAAGTTAAACTGCATAAGGAGTGCACTGAGAAGACTCAGAGGGAGCACAAGACAAGAAAGAAGAGAAGAAGAATAGTCCTTTTTGCATTCATTCATGAAATGTTATGCCTGGTGTGTGAATGAACAATTAGGCGAGGGCAATTTTACAACTAAAAAATCACACAAAAAGTGGCTGCATGCAGCTCTCGGTATTGAGCTGATCAAACTTGCAACTGTCATGATCATCAATTCATCAGAATGAATCATAACAATGATATGTAGCCTAACAGTAACAGCAATATCAGAACGTGCATAATGTGATTATCATTGTTGACTTAATGTCTGTTTCCAGTTAACCATACCTTCAACAGCAGGCCCCTCACCCAACTACCACTTAACTTTTAATTTGAGCTAGAAGGCACTGAGCACACACACACCGAGCCACATAGCATTTTCCCAATCAAGTAAAATCAACACACCGCTGTCACCACTCACCAATACAACACAGAGTTGTGTAGGTCCGGTATTTAACTTTAAGCCAGTTCAAAGTCATCACAAAACCAGTAGGTTTCAGCGAAGTTGAAAAGTTCCTTCTTCTGGTGGCAGTTCTCGAAATAGTCATGCCCACGCCTTAAGTCATTCCATCATCTCTGATCCTCCTGAGTCTGACTCTGAGGATGGTGTCCAACTCCGTACCAACTGTGTCCCGAGTCCCGACTCAAATGCATTAAAATGACCCGTAGTACAATTGTGTTGTTGCACAACAAGAGAAACATTGAGTCATTTTTTGTGTAGACTAGATTTGTGTTAATGTTATCTAAGGGACTGGTCGGGTCCGACAGTTTAAGGAGTATAAAGCAGAAAACAATAAAACAAAGCAGTGTGGATTGGACCCGTACCAACTGTGTCCTAAGTCCAGACTCAAATGCAATAGATCAACCTGTGATACAATTTTGTTGTTGCACAACAAGAGGAACATTGAGTCATTTTTTGTGTAGACTAGATTTGTGTTTAAGGTATTTAAGGGACTGGTCGGGTTTGCCTCTTTGAGGAGTATAAAGCAGAAAACAATAAAAACAAAGCAGTGTGGAGTGGACACGGTGAAGGAATCCCGCTATCTCTCAAATGGGTAGTAAAATAAATCACCTTTATGGGATGGTCAGCCGCTTGTAGGCCACCAACGTTGTAAAATATCACAAACACATTTTTAAGCATAATAGTTACAGATAAACAAATACCCAGTGTCACACTGCCTGCCACCACATGAATCATCTCTCAACACACATCACAAGGTCACAACAAACAATAATTACTCAGCGTGCAATGCATGACATATACCTGCTCTTCCAGCATACTCACCAAGATAGATTTGTGGTACATTGCAGAATGCAGAGCCATTTGTTCACGAAGCAGAGATTGGCTAGTGTAAATAAAATAATGTCACAAGGTGGGCAGTCCGTCTAGGTTAATAAACTAGGAAAGGATAGATAGTCACGGACCAGGGTTGGAGGCAGGCACACATTTGTTTGTATTGTCCATCTAATGCCCTAGAAGGCAATGGGGGTTGGGGGAGTCTGGACTTCATTACTGCACAGAATTGCAACACCAATCTGGCAATAAAATGTGTTTAAGAGTAAGACGATGGGGATGAATTAGTCAACCAGATACAAGCAAATACAAGCAAATAAAAGTAAATAATAATGTTCCCCTGGCTATATCTTTTTTTTTGTTAGCCGTCAAAGAAAGAAAGCAGATCAGCGATAGACTAGAGACCAAAAGATAAACTTCTATGGTTGTTGTCCCAGGCCTAGTAGTCAGGGAAGTAGAGCTTGTCCTCATGCTCATGATATTTGCCCAGGTCAGCTAACATACTACGCCCATGACCTAAGTCTCCCTCACCTTACTTCAGTCATACTTCAGGTATGGAGTAATTTGGTGGTATAAAATGCTGATTTATTTTGATCATGGTTAATCGCTCCACATTTTGGGCTGAGTGACTGGTCCTTCTCACTGTGACAATGGCACCAACATCACTAAAAACACACTCAGCGGGACACTGGCTACCAGGCAAGCCAGATAGTTTATTGCCAGCCTGCTGAGCACTGGCCATTGGCGCCTCTTCCCATACCAATAGACCAATGGGTTTAGATCAAGGTAGACCTCTGTTGCATCACCCAAATCGGTCTGGACCATCCGCTTAATGGTCATTGCTGGTGCTCCACATTTCTGAACCTCATTTGCCTTCTCCTCTGCACTGGTCTTAAGCCCTGCCAATAGAAACCACTCAGTTTCAGATTTTGGGGCTGATGCTGCTGTCCTTGCTGTTGATTGTGTTCTTGTTGTTTGTTTTGACGGCTGTGAGCCAACAGCACTGCCCTCATGCTCTGAATTTGAAGGCTACCCACAGGCCTTGTACCCTGGAGGAGTGGGTCTCTAATTCCTTGCCAGTCCTTTCCTAGCTCACCGGCTTGCTCAGCTATGCATGTTTTGTATTTTCCAACATACCCGTCTGAAAAAGGTATGAAAGTGGACAGTAATGGTTTGTACCGTGGATCAAGAATTGTGGCACAGATTTAATGCTTGGATAACACAATGTCTATTTGCATCCTTGAATTAGCAGACAAGGGAAGGATTAACCTCTCCACCAATTAATTTAGATCTTGTTTCTCCACAAATGTGTGCATTGCAGACACCTCCTTTAGCTATTCCTGTAGCATGTGAAATAACGGGATAGCTTGGCCCATGGCACTTTCCTCCTTGCTAACTTCCCGTGTGAACACCTCAAAAAGAAGCAGCATCTCTGTCAGGTATTTTACTAGGCCCCATTTGTCCATCTCAATTATCATGCCTTTCACAGTTGCATCAATCAATCAATCAATCAATCAATCAAGGCATTAATAGAGCGCGCTACTCACCCGGAGGGTCTCAAGGCGCTTGGAGGGGTGGGGTCTGCTACTGCTCGAACAGCCAGGTCTTGAGTTGCTTCCTGAAGGAGAGGTGATCTTGGGTCCGGCGGAGGTGGATGGGGAGGGTATTCCACGTCTTGGCTGCCAGGTAGGAGAAGGATCTTCCTCCCATGGTGGTTCTTCGGATGCGTGGGACGACGGCAAGGGCGTGGCTGGTAGATCGTAGCTGGCAGGTGGGGGTGTAGAAGGTCAGGCGGTTGTTGAGATACTTGGGGCCCTGGTCGTGGAGGGCCTTGTGTGCGTGGGTGAGGAGTCGAAACGTGATTCTCTTGTTGACGGGGAGCCAATGTAGGTCTCTCAGATGTCCGGAGATGTGGCTGTGACGGGGGATGTCCAAGATGAGTCGTGCGGAGGTGTATTGGATGCGTTGGAGTCTTTTCTGTAGTTTGGCTGTGGTTCCGGTGTAGAGGGTGTTTCCGTAGTCCAGACGGCTGGTGACGAGTGCCTGGGTCACCGTCTTCCCGGTGTCGGTGGGGATCCATCGGAAGATCTTACGGAGCATGCGTAGGATGTTGAAACATGAGGATGAGACGGCGTTGACTTGTTTGATCATCGAGAGGGAGGAGTCCAGGATGAAGCCCAAGTTTCGTGCATGGTCCGTTGGTTTGGGTGCGCTGCCCAGGGCCAGGGGCCACCAGGAGTCGTCCCAGGCAGAGGGTGATGATCCGAGGATGAGGACTTCCGTCTTGTCTGAGTTCAGCTTCAGGCGGCTGTTCATCATCCACTCGGCTTCGTCTTTCATCCCTTCGTGTAGGTTGGTTCTGGCGGTGGCTGGGTCATTGGTGAGGGAGAGGATCAGCTGGGTGTCGTCGGCGTAGGAGATGATGTTGAGGTTGTGTTGGCGTGCGATGGCTGCGAGGGGGCTCATGTAGACGTTGAAGAGAGTGGGCTGAGTGATGATCCTTGTGGTACGCCGCAGGTGTCTTCGGTGGCCTCGGATCTGAACGGTGGGAGGCGGACTCTCTGGGTTCTTCCGGCGAGGAACGAGATGATCCACTTCAGTGCCTTCTTTTGGATTCCAATGCTGCTGAGGCGTTGCACTAGGGTGCGGTGGCAGACAGTGTCGAATGCTGCGGAGAGGTCCAGGAGGATGAGGGCCGCTGTTTCCCCGTTGTCGAGCAGGGCTCGGATGTCGTCAGTGGCTGCGATGAGGGCGGTCTCAGTGCTGTGGTTGGCTCGGAAGCCGGACTGCGAGTGGTCGAGGGATCCGTTCGTCTCGAGGAAGGCGGCCAGCTGTCTGTTGACGGTCTTCTCGATGACTTTGGCAGGAAACGAGAGGAGCGAGATGGGGCAGTAGTTCTTGAGGTCAGTGGGGTCTGCTGATGGTTTCTTCAGGAGGACGCTGAGTTCGGCATGCTTCCAGCTCTCCGGGAAGGTGGCGGTGTTGAAGGAGCAGTTGATGATGTCCCGGAGTTGGGGTGCGATGACGGAGTCAGCCTTGTTGAAGACGTGGTGAGTGCATGGGTCGGTTGGCGATCCGGAGTGGATGGTGTTCATCGTGTGGATGGTGTCTTCGGTGCTGACCAGGGTCCAGGTGCGGAGGGTGGTGGTGGGGGGCGTTGGTTCTGTGGTTGGGTGCGTAGTCTGCGCGCCGAAGCTGTTGTGTATGTCTGCGATCTTGCTGTGGAAGAACGAGGCGAGAGAGTCGCAGAGGTCTTGTGAGGGAGTGATGTCGTTGATTCCGGCACTGGGGTTGGAGAGCTCTTTGACGATGCTGAAGAGTTCCTTGCTGTTGTGTGCGTTGTTGTCAAGTCGATCCTTGAATGCTGTCTTCTAGGTGGTGTGGATCAGCTGGTGGTGTTTGCGGGTGGCGTGCTTGAGGGCGGTCATGTTGTCTGTAGTCGGGTTTTTTCGCCAGGCTTTATCGAGGGTACGGCAGTTCTTCTTGGAGTTCTTGAGGTCGTCGTCGAACCAGGGGGCTGCCTTGCTGTTGGGCCTGCTGAGATGGTTTTTCAGGGGTGCAAGGTCGTTGGCGCAGTTGGTGATCCATTGTGTGAGGTTGTTGGCTGCTTTGTTGGGGTCCGTTGATCTGGCGGGAGGGTTCTGGTTCAGTGATGTGGTGAGCTGGTCGGTGGTGATCTTGCTCCAGCTTCTGCGGGGGACCTGTTGCGAGTGGTGGTGAGACATGGTCCTTCTGAAGCTGAAGTGGACCTAGCTGTGGTCTGTCCAGTGGAGACCGGTGGAGTGGCTGAAGGAGATGTACTTGCTGGAGGAGAAGACTGGGTCAAGCGTGTGGCCGGCGTAGTGGGTGGGGGTGTTCACCAGTTGCTTGAGTCCGAGGTTGGCGAGGTTGTCCAGCAGGGTGGTGGTGTTGTTGTTGTTGTTGTTCTCCAGGTGGAAGTTGAAGTCCCCTAGGAGGATGTAGTCAGCGGAGGGGAGGGCGTGTGGGCTGATGAAGTCTGCGATGTCTTCGCTGAATTTTGTGCGGGGTCCTGGGGGTCTGTAGATGACGGTGCCTCTGAGTGTTGTCTTGGGGTCGGAGTGTATCTGGAAGTGAAGATGTTTGGCGGCTGGGAGGGTGTCGTCGGAGTTGGTCGTGATGCGGATGGTGTTCTTGTGCACGATGGCGATGCCTCCTCCTGTCTGGTTGATGCGGTCCCTCCGGGTGATCTTGTATCCGTCCGGGATGGCGATGGCGATGTCGGGCACTGAGGAGGCGTTCAACCAGGTTTCCGTGAGGAAGGCAATGTCTGGGGATGTGGTGTCGAGCAGGTCTCATAGTTCCACGGCGTGTCTGTGGACGGAGCAGGTGTTGAGCAGGATGCACTTCAGGTGGTTGTTGCTTTGCATGACATATTCATTGATAGCTCTGTACTGCTCAAACATGTTTTCAAGCATATAATAAGTTGAATTCCAATGTGTTGGCACCTCCTATATGAGTGCTTTAACTGGAATTCTATTATCACACTGAATGGCCCTGTTTAGGGCTTTAAATGAATGGCTGAAATGAGTGCAGATTCTTCTGCAGGTGGACAGTAAGTTGCTTACTTGGTCTTCTTTTTAGAGAAAGCCCTGTACAGTGATGTTGATGTAGTATGCAAAACACAGGACCGTGAAATAGCCGCGATCTGCCTTAACTATATTATTGCCATTGTCCGTGGCAAATAACCCAATCTTAAGCCCTCTTGGTCGCAGCCATTCAAATACCTTATTGTTAAAGTCTTCCAAAATGTTTGCAGCTGTATGGGATTTCTCCATGACGAACATGGCTACTGTCGCACGTTTCCGAGTAGCATTAAAATTCTCAGCAGTGTCAACATCTGCAGATATCTTTTCTCTAACTCCCACAAAAGAGATCCAGTGCAATTGTAATCAGCTGCTGGGCAAGTGGTCCAAATGTCTGTTGTCAGGTGGATACCGTGAACAGCACTCTGCTACAAAGCTTGTCAAAGCAATTCCAGCACATAGTGATGTAGTGCTGGAACAGCAACTCTGGCAAAATTAGACCCGCTGGGAACCTTCTATTTCTGGCAGATTGCGCCACAAATTCAAGAAACCCACCCCTTCCACTAAATAAAAAGGGAGGAGGTCCAGCGCTACATTTTAGCCAGCTTCGCTTTGTACAAATGTGCCATTGGGTAGTTGCGTTCATAATACCCCTCTGGCCTAAACATGGCAGGAATAGTAGTCTGGATTTTTTTCTTTTCCAAAGCTACTGATGTAGGTGACTTTTTGAGAGCAGATGGTGGTAGGCTCGATGTGCTTTTCAGCAGGGCTGCCACTGTCCTCTCTTGTGCCGTTACGATGTTGCTGATGTTGGTGATACTACTGCACTGCTTAGGAGAGGGCTGCTTTATGGAACGAAAATGTCTTCATCTTCTTCACCTTCCACCGTGATCAGATTGGATTCGGATTCCCTCCTCAGCCAGGTTTCATCCCATTCACCAACAACACTTGCAGTTTTTAGCCCCCTTTGGTGCGCCTCCCAACAAATCGTATGGTTCTTTCTCAAATTAGTTTTTTAGCCCCTGGTAGCATAGTTTGTACCAAGCTTACACCGATTAACACTTGCTCTGCAAAGGGAGCATATGGCAATGTTCACCTCCTTCTTGCCAACGGAAGAGAAGTTCCAAACTGGGGAGCTCAACTTTCTGACACTGCTGCCACTGCCAATGTCAGATAAACAAGCGGTAGGTGGGCATTTTGACATTTAACTCTCTACAGTACCTACTTCTACTGAGGTGGTTTGGGGGTGTAGGTTGCTGCTAGGACTTTGCAAATATGGCAGCTGGCTGTGGTTGTGTCTGTGGTGCCACTGCCATATCCCCCCAGGAAACTGGGACGGGGTAAGGTCGGTGGTAGAACAGGGGTTCTCTAGTTGGCTGAGGTAGGTACCTTAGTCCAAATAGAGGACCCTGCTTCTTAGTCAGGGAAATGAAGGACACCTTCTCAGATAACCCCTGCTCATCCCCTCGGTAGCTTGACACACGCAAGGCAAGTGTGTAAAGTATTTGCAACCACGCTCTCAGCAACCCAATGATGACACCACAAATGGACTCCACACGAGTTTCATAAAAACAATTTTAAGTTTATACAAAAAGATATACGATGAGACCACACGATAAGAATCCAACATATGCGTATTTGTAATATTTCACCTTGCTGGTTATTAGGCCAGCAAGCCCTTGTAGGTTATTGCAGTATTAATGAGCAACAGTACCCTGCAACAATTGGGTACTACTTTGCGATAAGTCAATTTCAACATCACTGCTTTTCGACATTGCAGTGATTAGACTGGCTGCCTCTGTGACAGACATGGGCTTGGATCTAGATTGGGGTTAGTCCACTGATGTGGAGGTGCTGCTCCCAGCTTGCTCTCCAGAGGCCTGTGCAACGGGCACAGTTTTTTTCCCCAAAAAATAGCTGGGGCGACATACCAGTGGTGGTAAGCTCCTTCTTCTTCTCACTAGCCCCTTTCTTGGTAGCACCATTATTTGGGGCCATCTTGAAGCTGTCAGTTAGCAGTGGCACTTAGCTACACAAGTTGAATCTGTGATGTGTGGGTCATGCATCACCTTGTGCACCAGCCTTCTTTCTCGCAGTACTGTGGGTGATGATGTCTCTTGTGCACCTAAAAAAAGAGAAGCAAGAAGTGAAATGTGACATTGTTGCAATTCAATTAGCAGTACAAACACACTATCATTTAGTGTGATCACTGGTTACTCTAAAATAATAACAATACTGTGTATCTATCTATTGCAGACATGGGGTTGATTGAAGCCAGATGTAATGAAAATGGTATGAACTAAAAAAGTTAAAAACATTTTTTTAATTAAAAATAAATACATTAAAACATTTTGAAAGAATTTAAAAATAGATAATTGATCAATTAATAAAACAAGTTGAAAAAATGATAAAGAAGTAAAATTATTCTCGAAGATATAATAATAAGTTATTAAACTGCTATCTCATTGCTCAAACATCCATGCAAGTCTATGGCAAAGGGACACACTGGCTGGACGCACAAAACACCTGCCATCCAGTACCACATTGTTTGTCATCAACTACAACAACACTGAGCAGGAAGGCATTTGGAACAAAGAGAAGACATGCAAGCTTATGAGGAAAGCACACTGGCTGCCTATACAAAATGGCCACTGAACACGGTCACATGAGAACACATGCAGGCCTATGGGGAAAGCACACTGGCTGGATAGTGGTAATACAAAATGGTCGCCAGTCACATGGTCACAACAACAAGTGGCAGGGGGGGCGAGGCCTGGAAACAAAGAACACATGCTGGCCCATGGGCACCGACTGCATACAAAATGGCCTCTGGCCACTTGGCATGTGAAACAAAGGCAAATGGTGACCTATGGCAAACATACACACACACACACTGGCCAGTGGCCAGACAAAGGAGGCATGGTAAAACAGAGAACACAGCATTAATTCAGCAATGTCAAAAACGAGAATTTGGAAAAACACACATCCTTCAAAGGCAGTACCCCACCTATATACTGTTTTCAGGGGAACAAATGTGAAATTCCGCAAAAGAAACACATTTTGTATTTCAATCCAAATCCATTCATGGCCTAAATGGTGTTTCAAACTGTTGTTTCATGAACTCATGACTAGCATTGGGTCTACTGGCTGGAAGGCCAACTGGCAGACTAGGCCACATAGTGAATTAAATCAATATTGCAAATGTATTACAAAAACATTGAGATAATGTAGTAAACTGTTTTTTCCTTTTCATACGAAGACAAATTACATGTAAATAAATCACTAGACCCCTACTGAAACAACAGACCACCAACCACAATACATTTTTAAAATTGATTACAAGTACAAATAAATCCAAGTGCATGGCTCCAATCAAACAAAGAACACCAGCTTTTCAACTTACTTATGAAATCTCAAATACAAAGTCCTTAAATCCAATGAGATATACAGCAGGCACAAAGAGTGATCGTTCTAGCCCCAAATCCAAATGAAAAGCTACCAAGAAATGGACAAAGCACTTGGAGGAGCCTGCTGGACAGGAACAGGACGTTGGAGACTCTGGGGCACTTCCTGCCTGTTGGAAAAAAGGTTTTAAAAAAAGGACTACAAGCACACACAAAAAATGCCAAATGTCCATTTGATGAGATTCTTGACTCCAAATCGTCATTTCGGGAAGATTTGATACTTCTCAAGGGGAGAATATACCTTAGATTGGAGCCGCGGTAGATCCTGCGCGTTTGGGATCGCGTATGGCAGGAAACATCTGCCAAAAGTGGCTCAGATGCCCGAATGACATGTTGATGACTGCAAAATCTCACACTGCTGGCTAGCAAATCTTGTAGTGCCTGCAAACTGCCCTGAAACTCTTGTGAATGAACACGAGAGCCCGACAAGTCACTCACGCACGCCTGAAAGGACATTTCGAGTGCGCTATAAAAAAAAACTCTGCTCAAATGCGGAGTGCGGAGTGTATCAGTAACTCTTCATTCTCTGTGGAACTGGGATTTGCCGAATTCCACAAACTCCCCTAGCGGGTGGTGTTTTGTGCCCAGTCTTACCAAAAACCCACAGTAGACTTAACTCCACCCAGGTTTGATGTCATTTTGGATTTTTCTTAAAATTACCATTCCTTTAAAATGTTTCCTTTAATTTTCGATATTTTTTTATTTCCTTTAAATTATCTTTCTTTAAAAATCGGTTTTCAATGATTTAGTTACCTCCATTGTGGTGTTTCAGTTTTCGTTTTCCATTAATTCACATGCATTACTATCAGCTGCCTCTATCATCAAAAGTCCTAATTGTCTCTTCTTGCCTGACTCCGGTTTCTAAGCCTCCTCTCTCTAGCTTTAGGGCTGTCCGCAATGCACTTGTAACAGAAAAACATAATTCCCTCTAGAAAGAACAGCAAATATTTTACAATTGTATTAGGGCAAACAGTTGCTGAAGCAGTATTTCCAGACTGCCCGTGGAAATTCCACACACCTAAAAGAAACATGCACTTTTTTGCAGCATTTCCTTAACTTGTTCCGTGCTGAGCTCCCTCCATGGGCTGCACCTTTAAACTCCCCTCACCAGAGATGGCAGCAGAAAGGCTTCTGCGGTCACCTCTAGCCGATTTAATGACGTCAGCGGGAGCATGGTGCCGACGTCATCAAATGCAGCTGAGATGCACTGGAAGCCATTTATTTCCAGCACGTCTTCCAGAGAGGATTCTTTATGGTGAGTCCTTCTCCGGAGGAGTTTGGTGGGGGGAACAGACACAGGGGGAAAGTTAAGAGTTTTCCTTTCCCCGTGCCTGTTTGGAGTGGATATCTGCTCCAGGATTGCGGTGAGGGCTGCCATTGTGGAGCAGGAATCCACCTACTGGACCGCCAGGGATTTTTTTTGTGTGGAGCAACAAGGGTCGGTCCCCAAAGGAGCAATAAATATATCCATGTTTGGCCCCCCGGGTGTAGATCAGACTTTTTTTTCCAGAGAAATCCACTAGAATACCAGTGATTTTGGTACGCAAAACATTACATGGAGTGACCCCTTAGGCAAGAGTCGCTCCCCTAGGGAGAGAATTTATTTAGGTATTCCACCCACACCAGTGCACAGATCGGCTGTGTTTAGGATGGTCTGTCCTCTGGGGGGGTGGGTGTGGAAGTCCACTAAACCAAAAAGAATTGTTTTTTTGGTAAGGGAACAACCCCTTATGCAAGGGAAACCACACTTGTGGGAGAATTCATTTGGTTATTCGACCCCACAAAGGGCAGATTACGTGTTTCTGTTCTGCTCTTTGGTGTAGGGGTTGTAGAAACCTACAAAACAACCAGATATTCTTTAGTTGTTAGGGGAGCGACCACTTGGGCAAGGGTTGCAAAAAAAACGATGGATTTAGGCCCAGATCACTGTACTGGGGTGAATGTATGACATTGTTCTGCATTCTGTCCATCAATTGTTATTTTTGCATATGTCACCCCGGGTGGGACATGTATGCCCAGATATGTGTCCCATGCTCTCCATGCCACTGGAGTCAAGCTATCCTGGCTGATTTGTTGCCAATGACACAGTGGAGGTGATGAACAGTTGTTGATGGTGTTCTACCACCTCCGTTATCAGGATCCTGTTTTCCCGCGGACTGAACCGCCTCTTCCTACTCTTCTTGTCCTTGCCCTTCCCTAACCCCAAAGTCCCAGACTGGTCCTCCGGGGGGCTTGTGGGGTTTTGGTTCTCCTCCGTACTTGCTCCGGCAACGTCCATTGTGCTTCACTGTTGTTTGGCATTTGTTTGTCTGTTTTTTTCTGCTTTTATGGTGATTGTTCCCACCTGACATGTGTGAATTGCAGGCCTGTAGCTGGATTTCGTTGATTTTTCTATCGCGATTGGCCTCATCGCAGCTTTTTTTGCGTACGTGTTTCGTATTTTTGCGGCAGGGCGTTGATTTTAACGTGGTCAGTTGACACATTATCTGGAGACTATCGCATGGTACCGCTGTGTTGTGAATACTTGGTTAACACGGCGTAAATTTCCCACGATAGACTGCGATGTTGAAGGTTGCGTTAAATTACTTTTGCGAAGGTTATCACACGTTCTTGAGAATATGCCCTTCTATCTTGTGCTCATTTCAGAAATACATAGGTTTCCTTGATACCTATTTTTCACTCTTTATATTTTATCCAGTGAATTACTGTATACCTCATACACAATATAAAACCATTGCCAGGTGGAGGTTAGTTATTTGCTCTGAATACCTTGGCTTCTTGGAGAACCTACAAGCCTTATATATCCCCGTAACCAGAAGCTTCCAGATGATGTAACGGTATATTGCTTTAAAAAATCTGTCATAGTTAAAAGAAGTTGCAGATGAAAACTTAGACACAAATGGTTGTTTTTCAAATCAATTTCAATATTTGTTCATTTTAACTGTAATCTTTAATCGGAAAACCTTCAGGGATCTACACAAATTTACCCTAGCTGATCTCAGACGTTTGTCTACTATTCAGAAATGTATAGCTTTCCAGGATCTACGATTAGCTTCACACCCATTTCTAACACTAACTAGAAGGGGGCTAAAAGCACAAAAATAGGAAAAATGGGCTATAGCTCCAAAAAGGTGTTGAACATTTAGTTTTTTTAATACAAGTCTGCCTGTTACAGAAAGCTAGGAAGATGGTGATTTTAGCACCGCAAACTTGCCCGCTTCTGCAGCACTTTTTTCTCATCCCCCCAAAAAAATCTAATTTAGTTTACTCTCTGTCCCCTCCAGGGAAATCAACAACCCCTGGATAGCTTTAGAATCCCCATGATGTTGGGAAAGAAGGGCACAAATTTGACATGGATACCTTATGTGGTCAAAATGTTATGGGGGCCTAAGTGCAAACTACCCAAAATAGCCCAAAAAAGCCTTAGCATGGGGGATGAGGGGTTAAAGATAGATAATGCAGCCTGGTGCAGGTAGCTGTGATTTAATTGATATAATTGGACATTACTTGCTTTCGAAGGGTTTAGCTCTGAAGTAACAATATTTTAGGCTCTCACAGAAAGGAACCTTTGGTTGTTGCTTATATTACTTTAAAAAGGAAAGATAACCAGAGAAAGATAGAGTAAAAAACAAATCAGTTTCAATGGATGATGTATCACGGTAGTCACTTTTAGATTTGTCAGTAGGTCATACAAAGATCGTTTATTAGACCTGTCTGTCCGTGCTTGATATGCCTTACAAATAGACCTTAACACTTTATTGAATTCGCATTGATACAATTGTTCGCATCTTTTGAAAGAGCAAAGATTAATCTAGACGCTATTTGTAACTGGCGAAGCAAAAGCACTATCACATCACTTCTAAGACCGAAGGGCCATATTATCAAGGAACGGCAATAACATTATCGCCCCTTTAGCGGCAGGAAAGCGGCGATGATGTCTTGATAATATGCCCTTGTGAATTCCCATAGAAGCCCAGGTTCTGGTGTGAACCTGGGCTTCTGTGGGAATTCACAAGGGCATATTATCAAGCCCATTATCGCAGCTTTAGCGGCAGTTTCCTGCCGCTAAAGCGGCGATAATGTTATCGCCATTCTTTGATAATATGGCCCCTCGTTCCTGCCACATTTCACTGAGACGAGCTCAAATATATGGCACAGCTACATGATTGGCAGTCACTTTCCGATCACATTTCCAAATGTTGATGCAACAATGCTTTACACCCACATCAGACCATCTACAGTGGAACCGCTGTATTTACAGTACAAATGGTGCACTATGCCATTCTTTGTCCCAAGTTCTTACGATGTTCTAAACTGATGGAAAGGTTCTGAGTAGGTCAGATGGGAAATGGCTGGCCTAGGATTGAGCACCCTTGGTCTTGTGTACATGATAAACGCCATGACATTATCACTGTGACTCTTGTTCTTCATTACTACTGAGACACATTTCCCAGAAAGGAAAGATAGAGGGGCATATTATCAAGGACACTGCCGCTAAAGCAGCGATAATTTTAACGCTGTTCTTGATAATATGCCCCAAGATGTGCTATTGACATTGGACTGAAACTTTTTTTTGTCTCCTATTCAAATGCAACTTTTTGAGGATTTGCACACATCGGGGCATATCAGAAAGCAGGCGTTAAAAAATTATCGCTGCTTTTGCGTCCGTTTTTTGGACGAAAAGCGGCGATTATTTTATCGCCTTATCTGTAAGGTCACGCTATCGCGTCAAACCTTGCCTTATGTCCATTTCCCTTAATGCCCATCTTTGCATCTCCTAATGAGATGCAAAGTGGGCGTTACTCCCCAGGATAACAGGAGAAATGCCACTAAGTGACATTTCTCCTATTATCAAGCCTCACGCAAAGCAGCATAGCGACAGGAAAAGTAGCGATAACCTCTGTTATCGCTACTTTCCTTACGCCTGCTTTGAAACTGACTTAGCCATGATATCCTATGGAAGGTGGATATCATGGCTAAGTATGTGAGGCCCTATCAGCAAACTATCGCCAAATTTCATGGGATTATCGCTGGGTTTCCAGCGATAATCACACGTTTGGCAGTTAGCGCTAGGATTTTTATCGCTTTTGAGATAAGCGTTGCTAATAGCACGCTATCTCAGCGATTAAAAATCCACGCGGAGATAATTATCCTAGCGCTAAGTGCGTTTAGCGACAATTATCGTCGGTTGTTGCTGATATGCCCCATCCCCTTCATTTCAATGAGTAGTAGTACACAAATGCCATGGGCAGTCTAAAGCAAAAATGGACATAACGGCTAAGAAAGGAACATGTTTATAGAATTTTATATTACTGCACTGTTTGTAGAGTAGATTGTTTATCCTTTTTTTTCACTATAAGATCGCGGTGCCAGACCTGAAACTATGGCTCCTTATGTCTATTCGGCACCTGCAATCTACGTTTAATGTAAGATACACGTACATGCACATTCGTATAGTTAATACATTCGAGCATATATTTGTAGTTCTGAAAATCTGCTTTCAGTGTTTTTACATGTGTGACGGAGTGATTTGTTTTAAAAGTGTATTTATTGTATGTCACATGATTCACAATCATTCGATTAGCAGCAATATTTCAGTGGGTGTGGATGAATGCACTATTGTGATAGAAAAAGGGTTTGAGCGGTGGGTGTGAATAATGTTCAGAAAGTAATGGATCAGACGTCAAGCACGCGCTGCTGAATAGCTTTTAGTGGTTAATAACGTAATTGCAATTTCAACCTTTTCTGATTATGTCATATGTTCCATTCTATAAATATATCGATTGAATGTGCTTCATAATCAGCAATGACATTCATTATGCTTTCTCCTTATTTTTTCTGAAACTTTTTTTTAAATAGGAAACACACCAGTAAATGCCATTATTTGTACATTGTTTCTCAAAACACCTGAAATGAAGCTTCATAATACATTGAACAAAACAAAACAAAAAAACACACAAACAACATCATTTAATGAACAAACTCTGAGAGCAATACATTATAGATGGGTTCAAAACGAGCTGCCTTCACCAACATCTGTATTGACAACATTGTGAACACCATCTTTATAGGCGCTATAGGTTAACTCGTTCAATCAATCAATCAATCAGTGACACTTGTAAAGCGCGCTACATACCCGTAGGGTCTCAAGGCGCTGGGGGGGGGGGGGGTGCCGCTACTGCTCGAACAGCCAGGTCTTCAGCTTCTTCCTGAAGGAGAGGTGGTCTTGGGTCAGGCGCAGGTCGGTAGGGAGGGAGTTCCAGGTCTTGGCGGCCAGGTAGGAGAAGGACCTTCCTCCTGTAGTCGCTCTTCGGATGCGGGGGACGGCGGCGAGGGCGTGGTTGGCTGATCGGAGGTGGCGTTTGGGAGCGTGGAAGTTGACTCGGCTGTTGAGGTAGCTCGGGCCTTGGTCGTGTAGGGCTTTGTGTGCGTGGGTGAGGAGGCGGAAGGTGATTCTTTTGTTGACGGGGAGCCAGTGAAGGTCTCTCAGATGTCCGGAGATGTGGCTGGTTCGTGGGATGTCGAGGATGAGTCTGGCTGAGGCGTTCTGGATCCGCTGGAGTCTCTTCTGGAGCTTGGCGGTGGTACCGGCGTAGAGGGCGTTGCCGTAGTCCAGTCGGCTGGTGACGAGGGCCTGGGTGACGGTCTTCCTGGTCTCGGTGGGGATCCACCAGAAGATCTTCCGTAGCATGCGTAGGATGTTGAAGCACGCCGAGGAGACGTTGTTGACTTGCCTGGTCATGGAGAGGGAGGAGTCCAGGAGGAAGCCCAGGTTGCGTGCATGGTCTGTCGGTTTGGGTGCGGTGCCCAGGGCGGGAGGCCACCAGGAGTCGTCCCAGGCGGAGGGTGAGGAGCCCAGGATGAGGACCTCCGTCTTGTCCGAGTTCAGTTTCAGGCGGCTGGTCGTCATCCACTCGGCTACCTCTTTCATCCCTTCGTGCAGGTTGGATCTGGCGGCGGCGGGGTCGTTGGTCAGGGAGAGGATCAGTTGGGTGTCGTCGGCGTAGGAGATTATGCTGAGGTTGTGTTTGCGTACGATGGCCGCGAGGGGGCTCATGTAGACGTTGAAGAGGGTGGGGCTCAGAGATGATCCTTGAGGGACGCCGCAGGTGACTTCGGAGGCCTCTGACTTGTACGGTGGTAGGCGGACTCTCTGTGTTCTTCCGTCGAGGAAGGAGATGATCCAGTCCAGCGCCTTGTCCTGGATTCCGATGTTGCTGAGGCGCCGTACTAGGGTGCGGTGGCAGACCGTGTCGAATGCCGCAGAGAGGTCTAGGAGGATGAGGGCCGCTGTTTCTCCATTGTCCATCAGGGCTCGGATGTCATCGGTGGCGGCGATGAGGGCGGTCTCGGTGCTGTGATTGGCTCGGAAGCCGGACTGTGAGGGGTCGAGGGATCCGTTTGTCTCGAGGAAGGCGGCCATCTGCTTGTTGACGGTCTTCTCGATGACTTTGGCTGGAAACGGGAGGAGCGAGATGGGGCGGTAATTCTTGAGGTCGGTGGGGTCCGCTGTAGGTTTCTTTAGTAGGGCGCTGAGTTCGGCGTGCTTCCAGCTCTCAGGGAAGATGGTGGTGTCGAAGGAAGTGTTGATGATGTCTCGCAGGTGGGGTGCGATGACAGCGTCGGCCTTGTTGAAGACGTGGTGAGGGCAGGGGTCGGTCGGTGATCCGGAGTGGATGGAGTTCATCGTGCGGATGGTGTCTTCGGTGCTGATCGGGGTCCAGGCGTGGAGGGTGGTGGTGGGGGGTGGTTGTTCGGTCATGGTGTGCGTTGGTTGGTTGTTGAAGCTGTTATGTATGTCCGCGATCTTGTTGTGGAAGTATGAAGCGAGGGAGTTGCAGAGGTCTTGCGATGGGGTGATGTCGTTGTTTCCTGCGCTGGGGTTGGAAAGCTCTTTCACGATGTTGAAGAGTTCCTTGCAGTTGTGTGCGTTGTTGTCCAACCGGTCTTTGAATGCTGTTTTCTTGGCGGCGCGGATCAGCTGGTGGTGTTTCCGGGTGGCAAGTTTGAAGGAGGTCCTGTTGTCTGGTGTCGGTTCCCTTCTCCAGACTTTCTCGAGGGCTCGGCAGTTCTTCTTGGAGCTCTTGAGTTCGTCGGTGAACCATGGGGCCTTCTTGCTGCCGGGTCTGCTAGGCGGGGTCCTCAGTGGGGCGAGTTCGTCCGCGCAGTTGCTGATCCACTTCGTGAGGTTGTCGGCGGCTTGGCTGGGGTTCGCTGAGCTGGCAGGAGGGTGCTGGTTCAGGGAGGTGGCGAGCTGGTCTGCTGTGATCTTGTTCCAGCTTCTGCGGGCTGCCTGTTGCTGGTGTTGGTGGGTCGTCGTTCTCTTGAAGGTGAAGTGGACGCAGCTGTGGTCCGTCCATTGAAGCTCTGTGGCGTGGCTGAAGTCTATGTCTGTGCTGGATGAGAAGACTGCGTCGAGTGTGTGTCCGGCGAGGTGGGTGGGGGTGGACACCAGTTGCTTGAGTCCCAGGTTGGCGAGGTTGTCGAGCAGGGTGCTGGTGTTGCGGTCGTTGTTGTTCTCCAGATGGAAGTTGAGGTCTCCCAGGAGGATGTAGTCGGCGGAGGGGAGGGCATGCGGGCTGACGAAGTCGGCGATGTCCTCGCTGAATTGTGTGCGTGGTCCAGGGGGTCGGTAGATCAGGGTGCCTCTGAGGGTGGTGTTCGGGTTGGTGTGGATCTGGAAATGCAGGTGTTCGGCGCTGGTCAGGGTGTTGTCGGTGCTGGTCGTGAGACGGATGGTGTTCCTGTGGATGATGGCGATGCCTCCTCCCATCTGGTTGGCGTTTCGGTCCCTCCGGACGACCTTGTAGCCCTCTGGGATAGCGATGGCGATGTCGGGAGCTGAAGAGGCGTTCATCCAGGTCTCCGTGAGGAAGGCGACGTCAGGGGCTGTGGCGTCTAGAAGGTTCCAGAGTTCGATGGCGTGTCTGTGGACGGAGCGGGTGTTGAGCAGGATGCACTTGAGGTGGGTGCTGCTGGTGTTCGACTTGGTGGGTGCTGGTGCGAGGCTGGTCCGGATGCAGGTGAACTTGCAGGCGTGGCAGCTGAAAGGTCCGTGGGTACGTCGTGGAGTGGCTTGATGGCATTCTGGGAGTCGGCCGGTGTTGAGTGCGGTGAGGGTGGCGGCGGAGTAAGTCAGGCGGGTCGGTCGGGATCTTCGTTGGCCAGGGGTCCTGGTGCTGGGCGCGGTCCGGTCGCGGACGGGCGCAGACGGGCTTACCTTTGGTGCGCCTTCGGCGCACGATCGGCGCGCCCGCTGCGCGTGACCGCTGCGCGTTCGCACGGTCGCCATATAAGGCGAAGTGCGCGGGTGGGCGGGGCGGGGCAGCTGGGAGGCGGGAGCGGGGAGGGAACAGAAAGGAAAAAGGGGCGTGGTCAGCGGTGGTGGCGGGAAGCGGGGAGCGGGGAGGGAAGGCGGAGGGCGGCGAGGTAGGCGGGCAGACAGGCAGGAGAACGCAAAGGGCTGAAACTGACTAGAAAAAAATACAGGCACAAAAGTCAGACAAAAGCTGCTAACACGGGAGGAAAATGCAGTTCAAACAAGCACAAATGCTAGACAAAACAAGCACAAAAGTCAGACAAAAGCTGCTAACACGGGAGGAAAATGCAGAAACTGACTAGAAAAAATACAGGCACAAAAGTCAGACAAAAGCTGCTAACACGGGAGGAAAATGCAGGTCAAACAAGCACAAATGCTAGACAAAACAAGCAAAAACAGACGCCAGCGGCGTCAGCCGGCAGCGAGGCAGGCAGCGAGGCAGAGGGCAAGGCGAGGGGGCACACACAGCAGCTGGTGGCCGTGCGGCGCGGGGGTGTCCCACTCGTTAACTCTTTGCGGTGTTGTGTGCTGCAGTAAAGACAGCACTATTGGCCTTCTTACCATGAATGTGGTCAATTTAAAACATTTAAAACAATTGGGTTGATTTCAGATATTGTAAAGAAATGTGCACTCACATTCAATGTATAATAAATAATATTGTACTTAGAAGGGCGCAAATACACCTATACATGCCCTTCCATAATCGTGACACAATGTCCTTCACAGTGAGACCACGTTCCATTCACATTTCACCAACCACTCCCTATTAATACATGTCAGAATTTCTGATGGTGAGGCACAGTAATTCTCAATATGTCAAGCAACCTTTCTTTCAAAATGGTTTGCCCTACTGAAGGAGATCATGTGATCAGTGCATAGCAATAATGTAATCACAGGTCTCCCCGCTGATGATGCACACATGCAGATGCATTTCAGTAAAGAAATATTAATGTTTGACTGCCTTTCAATGGTTAACTGTCTGCATTCATGCTGATTTGATAGGAAATAATAGTAATATTACAGCCTCAGGGTGGCATGACAACACCTGAACACTTGTCATGAACTGTGGCAACGACTAAGCTTACAAAGCTCATACACCTGCCGTGTGTTGTACTTCGATCTCCCAAAAGCTAAGCTCATTCTAGCGATGACAATGTTCTCAAAACACTGGCACTACTTGGTGAAAAGATGTGCATCTCTGGAAGATGCATGCACTATGGAGAGGGGCCTGAGAGCAAAATCTGATTCTATATTTCCCATGAGGCCACAGGGCTCCCCCAATGTTTGGAAATAACAGTGGCCATCTTGCAGGTATCGAGTATAAGTTTCCATGGGGCACAGATGGTCCTTGCAGGGCAATTGAGATACTTTGCTGTAGCCAGGACATTGGTTTCCAGATTTTTCGAAACTCTTAGAGATTGGTTTCCCTTTTGAAACTGACAGGGCATTGAAGCTCAATACAGAGAAACAGCATATGGAATTATGTCACATTTTGGAAGGACATTTGAGTAGTCTAATTATATAGGAAACTAGAGGAAGTTTACAATTGATGGTTTTGGCGCTCATTTGGATTCTTTACTACGTGAAGAAACCAACACCACCTTTAAAGACTGTTGATGTCCCATGAGGGTTTTTGTTTCTAAGCAGCATGTGCTTAGATAAGTAATTATTTGGTACCTGTGTGAAGCATATAAAGGTGATGAGTGTTTATCTTATTAGTTTTAGGAAACACCCTTGAATGTATACCAGAGAGCTGGTACTCTCAAAATAAGTGGCAGTTGTCTTAATCAGGGAATAGAGAATGTTTATAGTAAAAAACACAGGTAAAACAAATTAAATAGATTTTTATGTTTCGGTTCCAAGAAGGTCAATATCCCAGAAAGTCTGACACATAGATATGTTCAGAAGGTATAACATTGGTTATTTCTGTGTTCGGTGAGTCACTCTTACCAGAGATAAGATTGTAAGGATGTGAATCCTGTTTTTCGGTATTTAATACACCTCAAGTATACAAAAGCACCCATCAGAGTGACAAATCATTGTGGTGGTATTAAATATCTCTTTTTTTATCTCTTATCTCATTCTCTTTTCTTGGGATCTACTGCTAATTGGAATAATGGAATGTTGAGTGCTCCATTGAAAATAATGGAGTGCTCCGGGCTTCTAATGGTCGGTAGAAGCCTAGAACATGAACATTCCAATATTTAACAAAGGACTCACGGAGCCCGAAGAGATATCAACCCCCTCGGGCTCCCTGAGGCCTTTGTTTTACAAATTAAAACATTCTGCCTTCTACGGGCGTATTGTTCTAGTAGCCTTAGAGCCCTCCATAGTGGGCTCTTCTGGCCATTAGCGTCCCATTCCCTTGTTAAAGGCCCGAGCTGAAAATGCTGGAGCAGGCCTTTAATGCAGGTTTGTGCTTTCTGACACCACACCACACACCCACTTTACAATTGACTTTCCTTGTGGGTCCTTCTGCATGGCGCGATTTTTTTTTTTTTTACATGGGGAAAATAGTATGATTTTCATTAAATTTAACTACCAAAAACACCACTAACAAAACATTAGGCATGTTAGGGGCCTGTGCTTTCTAGTCTTTAACTGTACATTACAGATAGGACAAATTATGCACAGAATTAGAAATACACCACACTTGGACTCTCTCTATGTGGATGACATGCTGGTATATCTGAGGCAACTGACAGAGTTCACTTTTGTATGTTAAGCATATGTGGCTGGTGACCTCCTGAGTTTGGAGGTTAAACTGGCAACTAGAGGGCCCCAAGTAGATAGGTATTAGGAATTAACTATTCAGCAAATAATTTTGATACACATATGTAGAATACAGGAGGAAAGATGTGTATCTGTAGTTTTGGACCTCTCGCCACTGTCCTTGACAGGGTGGTTAGCTCTGCTGAAAATGATAATTTTTCCACAATGTTTATATGCAACTCAGTGGAAGTTAGAAATTGGGTTTCTGGTTGGCTAATGTATACACCCTGGCCTAGCAGGACCCACCACTCTAGTCAGGGGTAGTTAACTACAAAACTGAGATAACCTGTGCTCAACCTCTGGTGGTTTGTCACAGAGCAGGCAGGCTTATCAAAGGAGGCAATAAGTAAAGTATTTGTGCAACACACACAGTAACACAATGAACACATCACAAAAAGACTCTGCACATGTTTATAAAAATAGCTTAGTATATTATAACTAAAACAAGACCAGAACGATCAAAATTCAATGTGCACTTTTCAAGTTATGAGCATTATTAAATATGCCGGAAAAACCACAGTGTTACAAACCACTGTGGGAAGAGCACTTGTGTTTAGCACTCTCATTGGACCAGGGTGACTGACACAGATCTCTTCAAGAGCATGCTTTAACTCAGCCAAAGAAATTTTTTGCTGTTGCTTCAACTTCGAAAGATCTAGTCTCAGTTTACTTTCTTCCCTCCTGTCTGCCAGCTCCTATGGGCACAGGTTTCTTGAAGAGACACTGCTTCTTGTTGAGGGGACCACTATTGCCTCCTGCAGGTTGTTGGCCGCCTCCCCAACAAGTGGTAAATCCACATTGTAATTCACACTCAGGTTATCCTCCTCCTCTATGATTTCTTGCTCCTCCTCCCCTGCATTGTCAGATCATGCAAGATGGGTCTCCACCCAGGCTCTCAAAGCTTTCTGGAACACCACCATCGAGATGAAACCTATGATAGAAATCTGAAATTCCTTACAGAACCCCTTCACCTGGGTTCCATTGTAGGACTCTAACTTAGCCAGCTCAGAATCAGAATCAGGGGCTACTTCTCCAGTTGAGTGCATGGTTTAGCAGGAAAAATCACAAAGGCTAAACAGGGAAAATTGAAATAAATTCAAAATGATCTCGGTACAGATTTACAGTGAACAATGGGTTACTATATGGTATTGCACAACCACAAGTCCTTTCCTCACCACTGATGACCAATGTTAGAAATGGGGCCCCTCGCTGGTTTACACTCTGGCCAGGCAGAACCCTCCACTCTAGTCAGGGTAAACTAGATACACAACTTTGCTCACCCTCTGGTAGCTTGGCACAGAGCAGGCAGGCTTATCAAAAGAGGCAATACGTGAAGTATTTGTGCAACACACACACACACACACAATAACACAATGAATACACCACAAAAAGACCCCACACAGGTTTATACAAATAGCTTAGTATATTGTAACCAAAACTAGACCAGAATGGTCAAAATCAATAAGTACTTTTTAAATTATGAATGTTATCGAATTTTCAGGACAAAACACAGAGTTACATGTGTATTCTCATAGTGAATGAAGACCTGAAAGCTATTTGATTGAGTAGATCGAACTACATGATTAAATATTTAAAATATCTAATTTTCTATTTCCAGCTCTAAAATTGCTAGCACAGCCTTTCAATGTTATTTTTTAATTTTCAAATTCGTATTGAATGGTGAAATCAGATTTGTGATGAGTCAAATAGAAAATTAACTTTATAAAAATGTACTTTAGGCTACCTGATCCAGAACTGGCTAAAAGCCACATCTGCCACTCATCACACATCCATAGCTAACAAACCTGGCTCAGAAGACATTGGCCTGCCTTTGAGCCCAGAGAGGAGAGAGGCTGAGGTTAACGGCTGGACCCTTTGTCACTTAGCAGGGATTAGCTTTTCGTAAGTGGGCAGAAACAGTTGTCAGAATAAAGGACAGTCTTAACACTACTTCTTTGGAATTTGAGATGTCAGGGAGGGCTTTTTCTCCTATTCATTCCCTGGGCTCTCCACATGAGTCACTCAATGTTCAAGAACTACTTGCTCCTGCTTTCACCCACAAACTGAAACTGCTGTCCAAGGGCCAAGTCGTTGGCCTCTTGTTTGCCTGGTTTTAGGGCACAAAAGGCAGGAGGACCCCTTCATCCAAGAGGGCCTGGCTACCACAGAGTATTGTGCCCTGCAGGAGACCTTGAAGGAGAGAACCGTGGTGTCTAGAAAACCTGCCCTGAAGAGCTAGCAACTACATGGCTAGTCAGAAAATGCTTTTACTACAGTTGGAGGCAGGTGGGACTTAGTGAAGGACTTGGACAATCCACTGAGGCTTGCCTAGGAATGTCGGACCCTAAGTAGGCAAAACAACTTGAATTGTTTCAATCTGAGTTTTGGGCCTCACTGAAAAGATATTCATCTGGCAGCCTTGAAAACCGACTTTGTCCCAGAGCTTTTGTACCAATGCCTTAGGCTTTAGTGGAAGCTTAGATATGACCTATCTGACTTCAAGGAATTCTCACATGGCACAGCTTTGGACATTGCCCCCTGGAAGATTTTGGATTCTATTTCAGAGACTAAGGGCCTGATTTAGTTATCAGTAGTTGGGCCGTTCGGGTCATTTACAAAGCACTGGCAGGAACCACTGTTTACAGCATTTCCTGTCAATGCATTTCATTGGTTGGTGCAGGGCTCCGTCAACATGATGGAGTCTTGCACCAAACAGTTTTCCTTTTTTTATTTTCAAAAAGAAATTCCTGTTCTGGAATTATGCTTTTGAAAGTAAAAAAGAAAATGCTCCCCTAGCCATGGGGTCACTTTCAAAGGCAAGGGGGGTATTATTTCTTTCTCACTGTCTCTCACCCACCAGGGTTTGCCTGCTGGTGACTGACAGTTAAAACCCACTTTATGTCTACCCATCCTAATTGGGCAGATGGACATATAGACAATTCTCCCACAGCCCTTGCTCTGTCAGGCCATTGGAGGGGGTTCTAACCATGGCAGTGATGAAGTAGCCTTCGCATGATTACACCAATGGTCCCTTCGCATATAAATCGGGCTGGAGGACCATTATCTTAGCTGTAAGGATACTCTGTTGACATTACACTGGCGTATATTCTTACCACCAAGATGTAAATCAGACCCAGTCCAACGGTGAAAACTGTGACCAGGAAGTTCCCCTTGGTGTAACCAACCGATGCTCCTACATTGTCAGCTTGAAATCATGACTAGGTCTTGAACACCTAAACTATGTTTTTTTCAATGATGCTTTACTTTTTCTAGGCACTTTATTACCATAAAGCTTTAAAAATTAAAATCTGGGGAGTGTGACCAAGATGGTGTTGGAGTAGGTCGCGCATTTGTGCTCCTTCATTACTCGGGCAGATTACAGTAGTCGGTAGAGGTGGCCCAGACACACACTTGGCAGGAATTCCCAATTAGCACGCAGCAGGAGTACCTGGAGAGTGAAGGCTCCATTGTTGAGTCACAGACTACCTCCTGAGTGCCTGAGATTCCCAGAGCAGTGGATGGTGCTTACCATAAAATGGCAGCTGCCTGATCTTTCCCAGACAATGATTGAGGTTGTCCCTTGGGCTGGTTTGGGCAGCGGAGTATTCCTCTTAGCTGAGGGGAAAACCATTGAAGTGGTAGAAGTGGTATCCCTCGCACTTTGGAGGGGATATCAGTGGCTGCAGCGTTGCCGCCATGGGCATGACCTGTGGAGGACCAGGTCCTTGATCGCTGCTGTATCACAGAGGGCCTTGGACCTTTCACTATTACTGCGAAGCACACCCTCAGAGGCACGACAACTTGGGTTGTGCAAAATGCACCCATAATGAAGCAGGCTGTCTGAATCATATGGCTGCATCAGATTTGTGCAGTGACTGGGCACAAAGTATGAGAGGACTGCACATAGGAGGCTACAGCTGCACCTCTATTCTACGATGGCCCTGTGTTAGTTCCCCTCTGGTGCTCCTTCATTTTACTACATGTGGGATCTGAAGAAGGGCATTTCAGCCACCAGTGGCAGAACAGACTGGAGTGCTTCACCCCCCGTAAAGCCTCAAGCCCCTGTTCTTATGAGGCTGCACTGTAGACTTGGGTCTCCCTCTGCACACAGCTCCTTTGGAGAGCTGCATCATCCTTGAAGGACCCACAACCCTTTGAGGCCTTGGGAAGCCCCAGGCTTCCCCCCAGCAGCAAGGACCTCCTAGATATGTGAGTATTACCCTGGACCCCCGGATTGCAAGTTGGGGCTGAATGGGGTCCTGGTGTGCAGTAAGTGTTCATCACGGTGGTGCTAGGGGATGGCAGCTTTGTGACCTGGATAGCCTTTCTTTGCTTCGCCCAGCATTCGAGCCCTGAAGAACCGAACCCCATCCACTGTGTCACTCCTTGAAATAACCTCACTTACTCACTCCATGGCTCCGGGTCATTTCAAGTTGCTTCCCTGCTTTTGCATCATATCGCGGCACCCTTAGTTGTTATGCATACGCTTGCTGCCCAGCTCCTCTCTGGTCTCTCAAGGGATATTGGGTGAGGGGGACTTTGTGTGGGAGACCTCGACTGTCATCTAGAGCAATAGGGCCTCCGGCGCATGGTGAGGCCCCCAACTATGGTTGAGACTGAAAGTAAACACAACCAATAGCTAAGAGAGATGTTCACCTGCATCAAGACGGCTCCTGTGAAAGACTCTGGCCCTAACCCCTGTCACAGTCTTACACTGAGGGATGCTTCAATTCAGACGAGGCCCAGTAACCTGGGCTTTTCTGTCCTCCCTAATCGACTCCCTAAAAACAAGCATTCAAGATATTAATAAGGACCTTGCTCAGGACCTGAAAGAATTGCAAAATGATTCGACATAAGTGGGTGACCGGGTCACCTCTCTGGAGGATTCTGAAACCACCTTTGGGAAGAAATCAAACAGTTACATCAGGAGATCATCCACCTTCACAAGCAACATGATGAGCTCAGGGCCGAGGGGATCTCTATGGGTTTGGAGGGCTCAGACATCCGAGAATACACTCGGGCGCTGTTCTGATATGTTCTGGACTGGGAAGATGATGCTGCCTTACAGCTGGACAGAGTTTACTAAGTTGGCCATTGAGGCAGACCTTTTGCCAAACCTGCAGATATACTAGCTTGTGTGCATGACTTTTAGACCAAAGAGGACATTCTTCAGAAAGTGAGAGTCAAGAAACCTGTCCAGTGCCTTGGCCTCAATATCGGTCTCTTTCAAGACATCTTCCCCCTCACCCTACAGTGCTGCA
The DNA here is from genome assembly GCF_964204655.1 of Triturus cristatus. Classification (NCBI taxonomy): domain Eukaryota; kingdom Metazoa; phylum Chordata; class Amphibia; order Caudata; family Salamandridae; genus Triturus; species Triturus cristatus. The sequence continues at coordinate 650,440,690 of NC_140581.1, forward strand.
AAGATTTGAAACCCATTATCGACTATTTATGAGCCAAGAAGGTGTCCTATGGCTGGGGGCCTCCCTTTAGATTGTTCTTTTATTGAGAAAGTCAACTCCACCACATAAAATGACTCAGATGCCCTCTTTGTACTAGGCCTCCCAGTGGAGCCATCCTATCCCTCTACCTCTGCCTCCCATCGGGGTCCCCGTCCTGAGTGTTGGCATGGTGGAGGGTAAATAGTTGCAAGAAACACTCCTGCCCTGGGCTGGAGGGAAAAACCTCAGGAGCGACAAGCAGTGCTGGCCAGCCTCGCCTTGGGCACTGTAGCCCCCCCATGATATTTGTGGCATCCTACAATAGACTACCCTTGCATGCATGTGGTCAGACATAGATTTGTGATTATCCTCACGACGTATCCCTCATCATTACATTCCTGGAACCTAGGGTGAAAAGCCTCAATGTTCAAGGCCTTAATAATCCTACCAAGTGGGCAGCTGACCTTTCCCTCCCGGGGCAATCAGGCAGTGACATATGACTCTTACAAGAAACTCACCTGATTTCCAAAGATGTCCCTAGAATGCAGTCTCGATGATTCCCATGCCAGCTTTGGTCCTTAAGTCCTACTAAAAAAGGTGGGTGGTAATTCTTTTCTCAACAGGTTTCAAAGGGGAAATATTATCAAAAGTGTCTGAGATTAGAGGACAGCTTATTGCATATAGGCTCACAGTAGGTAACTTCAAATTCACCCTTGTCAATATATACGCACCCAATGAACATCAAGAATAATGTATTACTAGCGCCCTGACACCGGTGCTCCGCTCCCCTGCACCACTCCATTCATATCGGCGGCGAAATGAATTTAGTGATGAACACTGATATGTAATGCTCAGGTTAATGCTCCAACCAAACCAGGGCCTTCTCACCCTTGGAACTATGCTGGCTAGCTAACTGTAGGCTGCAAGATGTCTGGCGACTATTGCAACTCTCCTCAAGAGACTAGATGTACTACCTTGCAGCTCATCAAACCTATGCCCATATTGACAGTGGTCCTATTGGCTCCATTCATCCAAGCACTCATATCAGATGCAAGTATTGCTTCCCGGTCTTTATCTGACCATGTTCCCCTGTCCCTGTGCTATACCTCGATTCCAGCTAGCCTCAGCGATTCCCTACTGCAGACTCAGTCCACAGTAGATTCTTTATGCAAAGTGATCGCAATCTATGTCCATACTAATGATACAGGTGAAACGTCTCTCGCCTCCCTCTGGGAAGCTCTGAATCTCATAGTTAGGGGGAGCTCATGGATATCTCAGCAGTCGGAAACTGTCACTGGAGCGAAAAGAGACAGGGTTTGAAGCGCACAGTCTTGGAGCTCTAGGCTATACTTAAAAGGACGAGGACCCAAGATTATGAAGGGAACTTGAAAAAGCATGACTGCTCTCAACCACTTAGATCTTAACATAGCGGCATATGCAATGGTACACACTTGAAACATAAATTCTATCTGGGAAGCATCCAACCTGGGTGAGTTAAGGTGATCTGAATCGGCCCATCCACTCAAGTGTGTACCAATGCACAAATAGCATCAGTATTTCAGGTTTTCTACTATAATCTGTATGCAGCATCCGATGGTCCTGCGATGGACTCATTCAATTACTTGCATGACAGCACACTCACTCCCCTCCTGTATTGGGACTCCAATGGATGGAGGAAGGCCATCTGGATAGAGAAAGTTATCTCAGCCATCATTTGCTTAAAACTCATAAAATCCCCAGGGCCCAATAGCTTCTCCCCACAATTCTATAAGGTCTTCTGCCAGAATCTGTTTACTATGCTTGCACGCCTTTACCATTCCTTTGTTGATACTGCCTTCCTCACTGAATCCATGCTCGAAGCCCCAATCTACATCATCCCAACGGCAGGTAAAGATCCAACACTTTGCGATTCCAATAGACCTATCACCCTTCTGTGTTGGATAAACCAAGTGGGTTCATCCTGTTCAAAGAATTTACCTTCTGACTGAATCTCTTTTATGGAGCTCGAAATCAAACCTGAAGCTTTATCCAATGAAGTTGCCACGAAATTTGATAACTTAGCAGTAATGCATCACTGATGGCTCTGAAGGGTATGGAATTCTAATTTTTTCAGGGATTTTATAGCAGCTCATCTGGGTTACTTCTAGGACTACCAGGACCCTAGGGAGAGCACTTAGGGGCCACGACTCACTCCAGCAGAAGCTACCAGTGAGGTCCAGGTCCAGTTGGTACTGGGCAACTAATCACGTTAAAAAGAAGGTCTCTTGCAGGTGTATGTCTCAATATAGCCACAACAGACACTTGGAGTCCAGTCAGTTCTTTGTCAACAGTACAAGAGGGGACAGGTCAAATCCTCTGTAGCTCATCTCAGGTCATAGGCAGCAGGGCTCATCCACATCTAATCTTCCATAGGTCCAGAAAGTGTTCTAAGGAGAGTTCCTTGAGGTGCCATAGTAATGGTAGGCACTGGTCAGTAGGTCAGGGTGATTCCTGATTGCGGAAAAAGTTCCCTGGAGTAGCCCTATCCACTTTTTTAGAAGTTCATGTTTGCCCTTTTGAAAACAATCCCAAAGTGTTGTTTCTCCTAAAATCCAAGATGGGGAAGACCTTTCTCACCTGTCCAGAGCACCTGTATCCACCCAGAGATGTGGCCAGGGAAATGGGCAGTCTCCTGCTCTGTGTCCACTCCAAATCAGTTTTAATCACACTGGTCTTGGAGCCCGTCTGATTATAGTGAGCCTTGATTACAAAGACTTTCTCTTCTTCAGATTTCTCCTCACAGCAAGCTACCAATCGGCCAACCTCACTTGTGTCCCTTACAAGTTAAAGAAGTACTTGAGTTCATCCCAGCTGTCCTCCCTGGGCTGAAATGGATCAAATACCCTCATCTATTCCATCCTGCTGCCAGGCCTCAGTTATTTTTCTGATTGGAGAGCAGTTTTCACACCTCATTAAGGCTGAGCACTTACTGGGCAGCTGCTGGCAGCCTAATTTAAATTTGGCACCAGGAGCTTCAGATAGGGAATAGGTAACAGTTATGCTTCCTAAATAATTATTACAAATCTACCTTCACCAATAAATTAGACATGCAACAAATCGATGAATAGCCTTGGAATGATTATGTTAGTCATTTGTTTTCAAACGTTGCAATCCGTATTGTTATATTTACTAGGATCCAGCTGCCAGTGAAAATAGCTTTTTTGGTCTTGTCATTAAAGGAGCATGCCAACTTTAATTTTGCACTTGTTCTACTTCTTAATATCAGCCAATCTACCTTCTGGGTCACAAGGTGTACTTAAAGGTGGCTTACTAATAGCCCTACCAACAGAGGTTATTTTGACAGGTGGACAGTAGGATGCGTGGCTGCTGCAGTCAGGCTGCACATAGAAGGCCTAAAGTCATGTTTTACAAGCCAGCTCTGTGGATGAAACCATAGGTGCTGAACCCCACAGATGGCATCTAACTTCTAGGCCCAGGGTCCATTTCTTACGCCATATACTAGGGACCTATTAGCAAGTTAAATGTAAATCAATGGTAAGTTTATTAAACCATGTTTAAAAGAGGAGCAAATGAACTCTACTACTCTTTAGCATGGGTAAAGTTCACAGAGTAAAACAACTAGCAAAAATCTAGTCAAGAAAAAGGTGAAAAATCCGTGGTGACCATATAGAAAAGGCAGATTTGCTACACTCAATGAGACACCTTTTGTGTGTTGTGAGAGGTAAAACACTCCATTAGCCTCCCTATCATCTAGTGTCAATGGGTAGTTCTGTTCATACTCTGTACAAGCCTTTGTGGGTGGCCAGGTATTAATGTTTTTGAGGATGCAATAACTCCACAGTTTTTTGTTGATGTCTGAATTACATCCAAGGATTTGGGGTAGATCGAGGTCTCTCAATCATTATCTTTATTTGAACATGGTGAATTTCCACAAACGTTATGAACATAGGCCCTCATTACGATGTCGGTCGAAAAGCATTCCGACTGACTCCCTATCGGAATCGGTTCTGACTCGCTCAGGTTCGCTAAGTCCGACCGACTGATTACGATGTTTCCAAACACCGTTCGGTCAGACTCCCATTAGCTTCAATAGGAGCCTACAGTCCGACTGACAACACAGGCTTCCATTGGAAAAAAGGGTGGTTCTGGAAAACCTTGCACCCTGTCGCAAGCACCCCATGGTGCCTGACACACTGTGAATGGTTTTAAAGAGGGGTCCCATGGGTACCCCCAAAGGCCCCAACTGGAGGCCTCCGGGAGAAGAAGGGCCTGCTACGGGCCCCCAAACTCAGTTTCTGGAAGACGTTTTGTGTCGGACAGACCAATTCAGAAAGGCTGTCCGAATCCGACATTGTAATACGTCGGTCTGAAACGCGGTCTATAGACCTGCATAATTCAGCTCCAACTGACTCGGAGTCTCCGAATGCCGGTCTGAACCGAGTCGGAAACACCGAATGGTTACCTTATATCGTAATCGGTTGGTAGGAAATGTTTTCGCAAGGAGCCCTATAATGTTTTGTAACATGGATGATGACCATTTGAAAGTGTACATGGTAGTGTTTTATTGACACTACTGGTGTGCCTGTGATTAGGATTACCTATTGATATTTGTGAACATTTCCTTTTTTTGAATGACAGTTGTAAGATGGATAATAGTTGCTGCCCATACTTCCTTCTTTGCTGGTCTTTGTTTCCACAGATATCTGAAGGGAATACATAGAGTTTATCATTAAAACAGCACCCTGGAAGGTTTACCTTTTCCTCTGGACATAGGCAATGACAATTGCAGTGCACTCTCTGTAGGGACACTATCCAGAGGCATTTTCAACAAGGGAAACACTTCCCCGGACAGATTTGCAGGGCCTTTTGACATAGGAAGAATTAATCACACTGATTGGTAATGTGATTACCCAAATCCTAGAGCTTAGTTATTTAAGAAGGAGCAACCTACCAGCTTGTGAAACACGTTTTAGACCAGGCCTTGCATGGACCCTACTGCTGCTGCTGTTTCGAGAACATGAAGATAAGGACTTCCCTGAGCTATGCCCTTTTTAGGTCGAGCATCAGCGATGACCTGTTGTATCTCTCTGTGTGGCTTGGGCAAACACACCCATTGCTATTGGCTGTTAGCTGCTGGTTTCTTATTGGCGCATTAACATTGAAGTCCCTGCTTCGTATGTTTAGCTCTCTTTCCGGCGATTTCACTCAGAGAGCATTTTTGTTGGCCATCACACAGTACATCATGTGATGGCCTGTCTTCTCTGTTCCCATCTTGTGTACATCGAGTGGAACTGCGACGTTTCTTGTTTAATTAATGTGCTGGGGCGCCACGCTGCCTAGCACGGCACCCGGTTTTATGTTTTTTTTAATGTTTCCGTAACCTCGGACTCTTCCGAACCCTTAGATCTCCTCGGAAACCACATGACACATGCTGCTCTTCTGCAAGTCCTCTGCAGATGAGCAGGCAGGAGACATCACATGAACGAGGCCCTTTATCTAGAGAAAGAAAAGGTGTTTGGCGTTCACGGACCTTGACATAATCCCAGTTGTTTGTTTCGGGGGGGGGGCTCTGCCGTGGAGAGACCTCCGTCCTTTTCAGAATGGGAGAAACATCAGGATTAGGATGACGTAATGACTGAGGTGATTTCAGCTCCTGGTGGGAGTTAGATGGGCCTGTGTAAATATAGTGTCAGACAAGCACAATGCATTGATGCCGTAATATATAGTCAAACTGGATGGAGTGTAGCAAAACCAACACTGAGAGTGTTTTTTAGAGGTCGCAGCACAGGCAGCTATAATATCTCTTACTGGCATGGACTCAGTAATATTTCTGCACTAGACCAGAACAGTGCATTTCCAGAAAACTACTGACTACAATGATAAAAATGTAATCTGTCTGACTGTCTCAGTTGTTTTTATTTTGTTATTTGCATACGTATTCTTGATTTGATTTGCGTGTATTTGTTTCACTCCCAGCTCCCCTCTGCACATCCTTTTGTCATCTGCCCCCTCACTTCCCAGCTGCAGAGGAGGTTCTTTAAGCCCCCCCAGTGTGTAATCAGAAGCACAGACAGAGCTTAGTAATGTTTCCTCTTTTCAACCCATGAGGCCCCTGCCCAACATGCAGACTGCTCATCTGGTGCAGAGCAAGACTTATTTTCAATCAATTGGAGCTACGTCGACCAGCTTTCCAAGATCATCAGGCAGGATACAGTTTGTGTGGAGACACTTTGCACACCGGCAGACACTTTGTATACGTATTTACACTACAATACAAGAGGGCCGTAATGGACTACTGAACCAGTTTTGGTAACTGGATTTACTGGAGACCCTTTGTGCTTTTATGAGGGTAACTCATTTGAGACACAGTGTTTCTTCAAGAGGTATCTTACAGTAACATTCACATAATGGGTGCAATAACGCAGACCATTGGTGGTATAACCATTGTGCCATTATTTTTTCAGGAGTTTTATTTGCACTGGAACAAAACATGTCACAAAACAAGGAATTATCCCGTGGTAGAATCGAGCACTTCAATAACATGAAGTGGTTTTCTAACCATTCGCTTGCTGGATGACTCCAGTCTTTTTTTCAGTTTAAAGAGCTTTATTAAAACAAATAGAAACATGGTACAACGTTATAAAAATAGTTATATAAAAATAGCAGAAAAAAAAGCAACAAACGCAATACACATTGTAGAGGAATGAACAACTCAAGATAACTACCAATGATAAACAAATACATCCAAAAATTTAAAGCAATAATGAAAAGTTATACCTTAAAACAAAGTAGCATTTTACATTTTTCAGAAGGAAGAAAAAGAAAGAGGAAAAACAAGGAAAGGGGAGAGCTAGAGAAGGAAAAAGAAAAAGAAAGAAAAAGGAAATAGGAAAAAAGAAGGGAAAAGAAATAATAAGAAGAAGGAAAATAAAGTAATATCCTTATCTAATGTCATATTTAAGATTACCTCAATACAGTTATCAAATCTTTTGTATCCCTGGAAGCAGGGTTAGAACCAAACATTGACTTGTATGAAGTACATAAGAAAAAGAAAGAAAGAAATAAGATACTTATGGTGGTTGATAAACAAAGGAACAGTCCTTATTCCGAAGTGCAGATGTGGATAAATAGTTGGTGAGAGGAGACCAAAAAGCTGCCTTTCGGATAAGTTGCTGAGACGTGCTGACAGAAGCTCTATACTGTCTGTGATGATAGTAAATAAGGTTCCACCAAGCAGAGAAAGAGACCTTAGCGGCATCTTTCCAATTAGAAGTAATTACCTGAAAGGCAATAGCAATTAACAGATCCACAAACTTACCCACCCTGCTAGCACCAAACCAATTAGCAGAATTACTCCCCAGGAATATGGAGTAAATATCAAAAGGAAATTTAATAGAACAAATAGAGGAGATTGACTCACATACTTTAATCCAAAAACATGAGATGTTAGGACAAAATAAAAAGGAGTGCATTAATGAGCCAGGGTTATGTTGACATGACCAGCAATTCTGGGATAGGTCTAAGCTATACTTGGAAAGAGACAAGGGAGTTAAAAATAGTCTGAGTGGTGCTAGCATTACAGGCGGTATGGTCTGAATGTGCCCAAATAGAGTTCCATGTGTGAATAGAGAGGGTATGCTGCAACTCTGATTCCCATAAAAGTTCAACCTCATTCTTAGGACGGTAAGGAGAGGAAAAATGTAGATATTTAAATATTTGAGAGGCCCGGGTTGAGGGGGAGGTGGATAAAGGTTCTACCGTTGGGACCGAGAAAGAGGGGGAAGATTCAGAAAGGAGAGAGAATTAATTAGTTAAGAACAACCTCATAGAATAATTTCTAAGTAGTGAGGGCACAGGTAAGTCAAACTTAGATTGGACCTCTCGGGTGAGAGAAAAAGCTAACCTTTTATTAAATGCTTAAGCAGGAAGATCCCCTTATCAGCCCATTTTTCCCCAAAAAATAGTATGATTTGACAATTTAATAAGTTTGTTACGCCCAAGAGGTGAGTCTAGAAATATTTGCAGAGGAGCATGGGATTTGCGTTTAATTGGATGAAAGGTAGAAATAATGTTAGAAATTGTCGGGTAGTTAAAAGAACGAGAATGAGTAAAATTAGCTAACCATGAAAAAGGAAAATGGTAAATCAGAGATTCCTCCAATCTGTGCCAGACCGAAGTGGAAATTCCCTCTGAGGGAGATAAATACGGTAGCACTTGACGAATTAAAAAGGAGGAGTGATTTTGTCGGAAATTGGGAAAGTGAACGCCTCCTCGATCCTTAGGAGCAGACAAAAGAATTAAAGAAATACGGGCTTTCCAACCATTCCTTAGAAATTTACTCAAAACCCCATTGAGGGTATTAAAAAATGTTAATAGATTTTTCACTGGTAACTTAGACAAATAAAAATGAATAACAGGAAGCAGCATCATTTTAATTGTGTCCAATCTACCCCACCATGATAAGAAAAGGGGAGACCATCTACCTATCATGTTATTTACTTTTAAAAGAACTTCATATAAATTAAGCTGAATCATTTTTGCAATAGAAGAGGAATAGTTATTCTCTAACCAAGTGATACTGCTAGTAGTCCACTTAAAATCAGATGCTTCAAACTTACTCTTTAAACAATATTTATTTAGCTGAAGCACTTCAGATTTAGAATTTTTTTTATCTGTATCTGGATAAGGAGGCATAAGAAGAAAGGCGATCTGAGAAGGTGGGTAAAGAGGTAGAGGGATCCGAAATGTATAACAGAATGTCATCCGCATAGGCAGTAAATTTGATTTCAATTGCCTTATGTTTGAAACCTCGGAAGATGGGTGAGTGACGTAAAGAATGAAGAAAGGGCTCAAGGGAAAGAATAAAAAGCAAGGGAGAAAGAGGACATCCCTGCCGAGTACCTTGTTGTAAAAAAAAAGAAGAAGATTGAGAGCCATTAGCAAATACAGAAGTAGTGGGAGAAGAATATATCAAATTAATAAGGGACAGAATAGGGGGGGCCAAAACCATGCCATTTAAGGGCGCGCATCATAAAAAGCCAGTGAACGCGATCAAAAGCTTTCTTCGCGTCAAGGGTTATGGCTGCAACAGGAGAGGAGCTCTTAGATGCTAGATGAATAATATTAAGAAAAGTTCTGGAATTATCAACTATAGTCCTCCCCTTGACAAACCCCGTCTGCTCAGGACCGATCAGTTCTGGAAGTACCTGATTAATATGAAGGGCTAATACCTTGGCAAATATTTTACAATCCAGATTGATCAATGATATGCGGCCATAATTAACATATAAGGAAGGATCTTTATCTTTTTTTGGAATTAAACAAATCATAGCCTCAAGAAAAGAGCCACGAGCTTCACTGTGGCAGATAAAATATTGAAAAAGAGATAAAAGATGAGGCAAAAGGATATGAGAAAAACAAGAATAAAATTCAGCAGTAAGGCCATCCGGGCCAGGAGCCTTATCCTTGGGCAACTGAGATAGAGAGGACTTAATCTCAGAAATGGATATATCGCTATCCAAAATAGAGCAATCTGGAAGAGGGGAAGAGCGGGGAGGTAATGAATCAAAAAAGGAATCCAATGCATCGTCAGATGGAGAAGATTCAGGGGTATATATGGTCTTATAAAAATCTGTAAAACATTTCAATATCTCCTCATCCTTAAAACGGTGAACGCCACAGTCATGAGTAATTTTGACTATTCTGGATCTTTGGGACTTAATCTTCAGGTAATTCGCCAACAGTTTATCTACTCTATTACGGTCACCGTTTAATAGTATCCCAGAAGCTTCTTCCATGGATTTCCTATTAAAATCTAGTTTTGCTTGAACCAAATTCTTGAGAGTTTCAGCATTATTGGAGGAAAAATATGCATGCTCCAGTTTTTTAATGGAAGATAGCATAGAGGCAGATTCCTTACAAAATTGTTTCTTTTTACTAGCTACAAAATCAATAATGAAGCCTCTATCTGTCACCTTAAAGGCATCCTATATGATGTGAAAGGGCATATCTGGACTGGCATTAAGGAGAAAAAATTCTGAAACTAAATCCTTAAAGCGACCGATAAAAGAGGAATCTTTAAGAAGGGAGTTGTTAAAGTGCCAGGGATGGGATTTGGGGGAGAAGGAAGGAAGATCTAAGTTGATAAGGACAGGGCCATGATCGGAAATCAAAATGGAGCCAATCTCAGCATGTTTTAGATTGGGCAGAAGATGTGGACTCAAGAAAATATAGTCGATTCTGGATGTAGAATTATGGGTCGGAGAATAAAAAGTGAATTCTAAACAATCGCAGTTGAGTATTCTCCAAGCATCGACCAGGCCTCTCGAGAGTATAGTATGAGCAAAGGTCTTTTGCATTTTATTAGGAGTATACCTAGAAGAGGATTTCCTATCTGTAAACAGGTCCATGACCTGATTACAATCACCCCCAATATGAGATTAGAGTCAGAGCATCAGTGAAGAGTGTGTGACGTGGATTGCCAGAATCGAGAGTCTATACCTGTGGGACCGTAAATGTTAAGAAGCGAAATACGGGATCCATAAATGAGAGTGTGAAGAAGAAGCCAACGTCCTTCAGCGTCTCTCTCTTCTCTTTACACAGTATAACCACTCTGTTTTTCCTGTCTTTAGATGGGGAACTATAAACATTACCAACCCATTGTTTTTTTAAGGGAGTTAACATCCTTGTCATTAAGATGCGTTTCCTGTAATAGTGCAATTTTACATTGTAATTTGGAAAGATGTGTAAGTACCGGTTGCTCCTTAACAGAATTACGTAAACCCTTTACATTGCATGAAATAATTCGAATATTATCAGTCATCGAAAGGGAGAGAGGACATCAACCAATAACATGAGCATTACAAAATTGAAAAAGGTCAATCAATAAATATGACAGCAATCAAAATCAGCAGGATAATAGCATTGAAGCAAAAACAGATAAGGATGAAAGAGGATATGAGAGAAATAATGAGTAAGAATAACAAAAAGGGGAAAAGGATAAGATATAAAGAAATTACAAACAGAAAAATAAGTGCCATGCCTGAGGGCAAAGAAGAGAAAGTAGAGAAAAAGAAATAAACAAAAAGGAACAGAAAGAAAAGAAAAGGTAGAAGAAGAAATAGGTGATAGGCAAAGAGAGGCTGACGAAAAGCCAGGGGGCTTCAGTCAAGAAGAATGGGATAAATATCCAGACTAAAAGAAATAGCATGGGGAAGCAGAGAGCCGCAAAAGGAAAAACAGCCGGCAAAGCCGGCAAGGACATCCGAGGAACAAACAGGGCCAAAAGTTGGAAAAATAAATATGAAAGCAAGGAGCCTCATATGAAATAACACAACAGGGGAGACCAACTACATATTAACTACATATTTAAACATAAAAAAATAAACATGAAACGGGCAAGCAGCAGCAACAAGAATATGATATAAAATGTTAACACTTACCAGACGTGAGGGTTAACTGTGAACATTAAGGTTGAGGTGAAAAGGCGGGGGAGAGAGAAACATCTGGGGAATGGGTCTGTACAGAAGGAAAGAACATCTGTAGAGTAAGACACAAGAAACAGTAATATGAAATGGCTTCCAAGGAGCAAACAAGCCACAATGGTCTAGAAAATATAACAATAAAAAACCATAACCAACAACCGTAAAAGAAGACAAAACTCTTCAGAACATTAAATTGAAAAAGACAAGACAGAGAGAACAATGATGCTCAAGATCCTCCAAAGTTCATCTTGTCTCCTTTATGGTGAGAAGTAAACTGTCTTAGATCTTCAGCACGATCAAAAGAGTAGGACCTCTCTTTATATGTAACTTTGAAGAAGCAGGGATGTACTAAGCCTAATCTAGCATTCATGGATTGAAGAGCTGGGTGAAGAGAAAGAAATTCCTTGCGGGGGGCTTCAGTAGCACGGGCCACATCTTGAGAAAAGAAAACTTTTTGACCAGGCCATAACATCTGCTTTCTTAGTTTAGCCGCTGAAAGGACCATTAATAACTCAGTTTACTCCAAAAATAAGACGATTATCCCTCTGGGTAGATTAACAGACGAAGAAGAAGGTGAACCTCCAGTTTTAGGGCCAATGTGGTGAGCATGCTACAGGTTAAGAGAGGTTCCATCCTTTAGACCAACAATTTTGGGGATGTGTATTTTCAAGAAGGCGAGCATGTCAGATTCTTCCTCTTCCCTCAGGAATACCATAAATACGAAGGTTGTTGCATCTATTGCAATTTTCTAAATCCTCTGTTTGCATCTTGAGGAGAGCAATCTCTTTAGACATGGCAGCAACTTGAGGGACCACATCTGAGTATCGCTAATCTTCTGTTCCACCGCCGACACTCTTAAGTCTAAATTAGCCCATTTCTCATCCCACTTCTGAAGAGTAGCATTGGTTTCAATCACAAAAGGTTTAAGCAACCTTATCTTTTCCATTAGGTCTTCCATTGTTATGGATATTGGAGTTAGGTTCTTTCATTTGACGGTTAGAGGGGGCAGCATGATTGCAGTCTTTACAAAGAGAAGACATGTTTGCTGAAGTAGTTTTCTGTCCTAGTGAGAAGGGGGGCTCCATGTATATAAAAGTATTGGTATAACGAAATATTAAGTGATAGGCAGCGCTTATGCATAGGATATGACACCACTTAATATCATTCCTTTTCAACATAGTGAAAAATCTCCGCTGATCTTATCTCACCACACCTGAATTGGGACGTCCGACTCTGCTGGCACCCAGACGAAGAGCAAATGCAATTTCACCAACAGATTTAGTCGCAACCACCTTGCAACAAAGGGTAACAGCCAGCGCTCCAAAACGTATCTCCCAACTATGCGAAAGAAAAACTAGGTTGGAGGAGCCTTGAATTCTAATGTAAAAACCTCAGGAGAGATTAGAGGTGAACATATTTCCAAGCAAAGCACCTGTTTCAAGAGTCCCACAGTATATATAACCAACTAGTATCTTGCTGCCAGTCCATGTCAAAAATATATTCCAAATTTTCCAAGACAACAAGGAACAGAGCTCCAAAATTGAAACAGCAGTGGTGCCTTGAGACACATGCCGCAAACAGTGCCAGAAAGCCGGTGATGAAAGGTAGCATCACGCCAAGGCAAAATGGCAGGCACCACAAGGCTTGTGTGAAGGGAGCGTGACGTGGGGGAAAACAGGTAAAAAAACTGGCTAAATGAAGAAAAAAAGAAGAGCTACCTGTGCCCCCTCTTCCGCTCCGCTAATGCATTCAGTTCATAGCTCGTCCAGTGTGAAAAAACAGCTCCGGTGGGTGAGAAAGGTTCCGTTCGTGGCACAGAGCCTCAGCCAAGCACAGCCATCTTGTGGCTGCTCACGCCACGCCCCGATGACTCCAGTCTTGTGACTAGCAGCTAACTTAGAGTGGTACTAATATGTATGGTGGTCCATGGGGGACGTTGGTTTTGATATGGCTGCTAGGAGCATGGAAGATATCACCAGTCACTGTTCACAGCATTTAGCTAGGGGTTGCACTATTGTCAGGGCTATAAATGAGATGAAAAAACTGGAGGGTATGGCAAAGCGGCATGACTGATGTAATTAAGGGCGTGATTTAAAAATACATAAGCTAAAAATATATGCTTTTGCATAGTGTGCCACCCGACTTGTATTTTGCTGCTTCTGTCATTGCACCCAGATATATAATCCAATAAATTACATTACATCTACAACATCTACAACAAGCCAGGACTACTGGTTTTGTCAGTGGCATGTAATTCCATTGGTTATATCTGAGGGTGAATGTGCACGGTCATTTTTAAATAGTTTGTTTCCTTTTTAAGTCTCCAGGGATGCTGGTTATCAATGGGTGGATTTGCAAAAGTTAGTTTACATATGCCGGCCAGGGTTCACAAAGGTAAACATTTACTTTTGTATACGTTTACTACTTTTCGGTATTCACAAAGGTAAACTCATACCAAAAGTCTAACTTTACTAGTAGTAACTTACCTTTTTGAATACGGAAAAGTAGTAAAGTTACACTTTTGGTCTACGTTTACCTTTGTGAATACTGAAAAGTAGTAAACTTACACAAAAGTATAAGTTTACCCTTGTAATTTGGGCCCGCCGTTTTTTGTTTTCTCCTTTTTCCTGTGTTTGAAGCAGAATATCCAAGTAAAGCCCTTGCCTTTCTTGAATAACTTTTGTGCTTTTGCACAACATCTTTTTAACAATGTTGCCATTTAACAAGATATATGCTCCAATACCTCGATTGCACACTTGAAGCATTTCTTCCTGCAGAGCTGTTTTCATGTAAAAACATGTATGGTGTTTATGTAAAGCACTCTAGTGGCCCTTGGCCAAGTTCGCACTATATAATCTGCAAAACCCCCCAAGAAAATAGCACAACCTTCCCTTGGCATGTCATGTCTCACCACCTGCTTTATAGAACTGCCGGTGCTGAACACCAGCAAGACCTGGCCCACTTAAAGCCCTGACTATTGTATTGTTTGGACATGTGGTTTACACTTATCTTAGATGCACTTTATCTACGGACTACTCATTAAAAGGGCTGGCCAGTTAATTATGAATCACAGATTACTTTTGGCACATCGAAGATACAAATTAGCATTTTTTTTGCATGATGAAACACTTGTTTCCCCACCACTTCATGCACAAACTACCTATCCCTACCCTATCCCTCTCAATCTTCATTTCTATCTATTCTATGCAACTCTTCAAACAAAAAACGTAACTAAAAACATTACTGTTCACAAAGCCAATAGCTCTAACCTTCACAAATGCGAGACAGATTGCATTGCAAACGCTTGTTCACTTGGCTAGGAACAAGTCTAAAGACTTTTCTGCACTGCCTAGTTGTTGTGGCTAGCCTTGCCTTTGTGGAAGAGCTAAGCTCAGAGATGTGGGCACATCAGAATGAATCCTTCTCATTAAACAACAGAGACGGGTTGCCATGAATGTTAGTTCTACAAATGCAGGTGATATGAGCTGAGCAGTGAGAATCCTCGTTTCGGATTTTTTTTTGCATTATTGGCTTCTTTGACCTACCTGTTGTCGCAGTTGTGAGCACCAGGTTGGCTGACAAGCTGGGGGATCAAGCTCTACATGGGCAATCCTTTTATGTTTATTAAATAGTTTTCCATGACAGACATATTATGGGATTGTGTTTTTCCTTTCAGGACTGTGCAAGATATCCATGAAAATGTGTAGCTCTTGAGCGGTATAAAGCCCTTACCGTTGCGCTGTGGCATTACTGTTTTATAATTTATTGTGTTTTATATACTTTCAACTATTAAACATGAATGTCCACTTTAAACATATGCATATTGTTTGATTGACTAATATGTTGTGTTTTTACAATTATGGTGTGGCATTTTCGACTTTATTGCAACTATGAGAATTGTGTTGAGATGTACCTAGGCTAACCTAAAGCGCCTCACTTCAATAGTCCCTCACTGCTCATCAACATCTACACAGAGGTCTCAGTGGTTTAGGGGCCAGCTCTCCATTGTAGGCCAAGTACTTAGAGCACTAGTTGATTAGAAATGCTTACACTCTCCCCCTTTGATCATGCATGATAGTCTGTGTAACGCCTACTTTTTTGGAAGCTTTTTCTCATCTTTTTTTAAATCCTGAGAAAATTTAGGAAGATCCACAGATGACAAAGTTCTTAAACATTTCCTATTTTTGATGAAGAAATCCCCTCAAAAGTAAATATTCAGTACAACATTTTAGGCAATTATACTGATAATATTATTTATCTTTGACTAGGCTGAACATAAACTCAATGATTTAATTTGTATGTTTACTTTTGTATTTTTGAATGAACCTTTTAATGTATTGCTTTTTATCACAAAAGGAATATGCCCCTATATTCTTTCCCAGTTTGATGAATACACTTTGAATGTTAAAAATCACAACGAGCCAGAGAGAAAGCAAAATGTGCCCTGATATCAATGAAGAGTGAACCATTCAATGTATCATGGGCAGCCATGTGTTTTTGGAATTGGCATGCAGTGGGGAATAGCATGAATCATAAAAAATGTCTGAGTGTCTATAATATTGAGTATATAGTGAATGCCCATTAGATATTTTCTCTATTACAATTGCGGATTTTCTTTTAATAGCCTTATTGAAAGATGTTTTGGGGTAATCAGGGTGATATTCTACAATTAGCATATTTGATTCTCAGCCCTTTAAACATAGATATGTAGTTTGTAAGAGTCGTTTGATATAAATTGACGAGAGTGGTTTGTCAAATGATATGCTTATTGGCACAAGAATATAATATGTAAATTAAATATTGTTTTCCAAGTACAGGGTAATGTTAATCAGTGAAATCTATTGAACTACACATGATGCTAGAGCAACGAAAGCACTTACGTTTTTAAGATTGCACAATGTTGTTCCTTTTCAAATAATAAATATAAACATTTAAATTACAAAATAAATAATAAATACCTTAAAAAAGTAATTTTTGTACACATAATATACTCATATTGATCAGTGATTTTTTTTGCAATGCTATAAAATGGCAATAGTCGAATTTATTTTGGCTATTACTTGATCCAGTGTGATATGACACCATATGCTCAGTTTGAAATATTAAAAGGTTTATAACGTAGTCTTTGTAAAAACAAATATGAGGATTTATAATTTCTACGATTTTCCTATGGATAATAGGTCCTAACTATAACTATCTACTGGCGACCACCAATAGGTAATACATATATATATATATATATATATTCACTTAAAAAACCATAGGTTTCACACATGTTATAGTTAGCTGGACATTTCACTCGTAAAAACCATTGAAATTCCCCTGTTATAGTTAGTTCAGATAACTATAACTCGCGCGACCGCAATCCACTGCTGATGACGTCTCATATTACATCACTCATGATATGGTCAGTGACATCACTCATGACATCACTGATGACATCATCCTTGTGATAGAGTGGCGGTCGCGCGAGTTATAGTTATCTGAACTAACTATAACGGGGGAATTTCAATGTTTTTTTACGAGTGAAATGTCCAGCTAACTATAACATGTGTGAAACCTATGGTTTTTTAAGTGAATTTGCAAGGTTTTTTAAATGCTAATTCCTAACTTTAACGTGTGTGAAACCTATGGTTTTTTAAGTGAATTTGTAAGGTTTTTTAAATGCTATTGACTGTATCCTGTAATATGGAATGGCTCAGCTCTTTTTTTTTGTATTTGGATAAAGTTGAACAGCATAGCTAATATCTTCTATAAACTTATAAACAGTTGAATTTTTTTTTTTTAAAGTTTTTTCACGGTGCGTGCACAGTGCTCGCACAGAGCGCGCACCCCGCGATTTTTTGAAAAAAAAAATGGTTTTTTCACCCTACGGGGTCCTTTAGGGACCCCCTGACAAAGGCTAGGGGGTCAGGAACACTCTACCCTGCCCCCTTTTCACGTTCTCCACCTTTCTTTTTCACTGTCACACACAAAATGGCGGCCGACACTTCCTGATTTCGACTGATTCGAATGTTGACTGACATGTAACCACCAATCAGAATTACGCTTGCGCACGTTATGGTGCGCGCACCGTGCGCGCACGGTGCGCGCCTATAGATCTTTATGTACATTTAACTGCAATTTTCTCAGGAACTACTGAACAGATTGACACCATATATGCAAAAGGCACATGCCTGACCTGAGGACTACCTCTTTGCCAAATTTCAAGTAATTCTGTTCAGCCGTTCGGGCTGTACCTTCGAATAAAGGTCCTATGGGAATATGCATGGGGAAAACACGTTTTGGGACCCCCCTTTTTTCTCAGCCCCCGCTTGACGAATCACCTCGAGACTTTCAGGGTAGGAGCTGAGCGGAGCGCCCCATTAGTTTTAAAAATTTCGCGGGGATTCGTCAACCGGCGCCAAAGTTATTCAAAATAGAATTTTCAGATTTCCTATGGGAACTCGGTCCTAACTATAACTATCTACTGGCGACCGCCAGTAGATAATATATATATATATATATATATATTATCTACTGGCGGTCGCCAGTAGATAGTTCTAGTTACAACCTAGTTTCCATAGGAAATCTCAAAATTCTATTTTGAATATCTTTGGCGCCGGTTGACGAATCCTTGCGAAATTTTCAAAACTAATGGGGCGCTCCTTTCAGCTCCTACCCTGAAAGTCTCGGGGTGATTCGTCAAGCGGGGGCCGAGAAAAAGAGGGGGTCCCAAAACGCGTTTTCCCCATGCATTTTTCCATAGGACCTTTAGTCGCAGCTACAGCCCGAACGGCTGAACAGAATTACGTGAAATTTGGCAGAGAGGTAGCCATAAGGTCAAGGAAGTGCCTTTTGCAGGTCTGGTGTAAATCTGTTCAGTATTTCCTGAGAAAATAGCATTTAAAAGCATATCAATATCTATACGCGCGCACCGTGCGCGAACCCTGCCGTGCGCGAGTGCAATTCTGATTGGTTGTTAGATGTCCGTAAACATTCGAATCGGTCGAAACCAGGAAGTGTCGGCCGCCATTTTCTCTCTCGCAGTCTGAGGGGGTGAAAAGAAAAGGTGGAGAACGTGAAAAGGGGGCAGAGTGGACAGTTCCTGACCCCCTAACCTTGGTCAGGGGGTCACAGAAGGACCCCCAAGGGCGAAAAAAGCAATTATTATTTTTTTTTTAAATCGCGAGGTGCACGCACGTTGCACGCACTGCAAACCGTGGGTGCTCGGTGCCCACAGCGCGCGCACGGTGCGCACGGTGCGCACGGTGCGCGCACGGTGAAAAACCTGGAAAAAAATTAAATAAATAAATACATAACTTAGCATTTAAAAAACCGTACAAATTCACTGAAAAAACCATAGGTTTCACACACCTTATAGTTACGAATTAGCATTTAAAAATCCTTGCAAATTCACTGAAAAAACCATAGGTTTCACACATGTTATAGTTAGCGGAAATTTTACTGATAAAAAACCAATGAAATTCCCCCGTTATAGTTAGTGCAGGCAACTATAACTCACGCGACCGCAATCTTCTGCTGATAACATATGTGTCTTTATGAAAAAAAAATATTTGTAATATATGTATAGCTAAAAATTTATGGAAGAAGACATGGGCAAATAAGTGTCTAAATACAGTATTAGCATCAGCAGAGGATTGCGGTCGCGTGAGTTATAGTTGCCTGCACTAACTATAACGGGGGAATTTCATTGGTTTTTTATCAGTAAAATTTCCGCTAACTATAACATGTGTGAAACCTATGGTTTTTTCAGTGAATTTGCAAGGTTTTTTAAATGCTAATTCCTAACTATAACGTGTGTGAAACCTATGGTTTTTTCAGTGAATATATATATATATATATACACATATACATATAATCACTGAAAAAAGGTTAAAATAAAACTATATATATATAAATATATATTTATGTGTATGTGTATATTATCTACTGGCGGTCGCCAGTAGATAGTTATAGTTAGGACCGTGTTTCCATAGGAAATCTCAAAATTCTATTTTGAATAACTTTGGCGCCGGTTGACGAATCTTCGCAAAATTTTCAAAACTAATGGGGCGCTCCGCTCAGCTCCTACACTGAAAGACTCGGGGGGATTCGTCAAGCAGGGGCCGAGAAAAAAGGGGGATCCCAAAACGCATTTTCCCTATGCATCTTCCCATAGGACCTTTAGTCGAAGGTACAGCCCGAACGGCTGAACAGAATTACTTGAAATATGGCAGAGAGGTAGTCCTCAGGTCAGGGATGTGCCTTTTGTATATATGGAGTCAATCTGTTCAGTAGTTCCTGAGAAAATTGCAGTTAAAAGCACATACATATCTATAGCTGCGCACTGTGCGCGCACCATGCGCGCACCCTAACGTGCGCAAGCGTAATTCTGATTGGTTGTTACATGTCAGTCAACGTTCGAATTGGTCGAAATCAGGAAGTGTCGGCCGCCATTTTGTTTGTTTTCAGTGCGAGAGTGGAAAGGGAAGGTGGTGAACGTGAAAAGGGGGTAGGGTAGAGAGTTCCTGACCCCCTAGCCTTGGTCAGGGGGTCTCTGAAGGACCCCAAAGGCAGAAAAAAACATTTAATTATTTATTTTTTTAAACGCGGAGGTGCGCGCACAGTGCGCGCACAGTGCGCGCACGGTGAAAAAACATTTAAAAAAATTAAATAATTTAATACGTAGTTTATTGAAAAATGAATATATAAAAAAAATTATAATACATACATAACTTAGCATTTAAAAAAACGTACAAATTCACTGAAAAAATCATAGGTTTCACACACATTATAGTTAGGAATTAGCATTATAAAAACCTTGCAAATTCACTTAAAAAACCATAGGTTTCACACATGTTATAGTTAGGTGGATATTTCACTCGTAAAAAACCAATGAAATTCCCCCGTTATAGTTAGTTGAGATAACTATAACTCACGCGACCACCACTCTATCACAAGGATGATGTCATCAGTGATGTCATGAGTGATGCCACTGACCATGTCATGAGTGATGTAATATGTGACGTCATGAGCAGAGGATTGCGGGTGTGCGAGTTATAGTTATCTCAACTAACTATAACGGGGGAATTTCATTGGTTTTTTACGAGTGAAATATCCACCTAACTATAACATGTGTGAAACCTATGGTTTTTTAAGTGAATATATATATATATATATAGGTGATCAAGGTCGCTTGGACGGCCGAAATGCGTCTGGACATCATAAGGGAAATAAATAAAACTGTTTGGTATCGCAAGAGGTCTGTGCCCGTGATTTCCTCAAAAGGGAAAAGAATTGCGATTTGCTTCATATATATAGTGAGAAATCCTTGGTAAGGCTTTGCAAGGATCTGAAACGCGTCATATTAAAACACCTCTTGAAGAGACTGGCAGTGGAGTTCAATGTTACTGAGAGCGCATCTATCGGCTACGTATTTTGTGACATTTCAGCCGGCATGCTCCGCTGGCATATGCGCCACCTCCCTCGGGTCCCATATGGTCAGAAGGAGCGAGATTTTGGGAATTGAAATTGAGACCGTACTTTGGACCGGCCGCTGTGGATACTTCGCAGGTCTGGTGTGGACTGCTTTTGAATCGGAGGTAAGCCTGCAGCCTGACTTTGTCTGCCCTTTTGGTGGTGAGGGGGTGGATCTCCTTCGTTCAGGGGGGCTCATGACCTCCGTCCCAAGGGAAGCAGCATTGTGATCGCCAGGTGCCCCTTATTGACACTGCGGACACACTGAAGTTTGTATGCATGTTTTCCGGGATTTGCAGGACTTTCATTGTTTGGGGTGAATTGCATTACGGACGTTGCTTCACCAACTAACAACCCCCCGGATACATCACCTGCCTGTCAGTACAATTTTCTGCAATTGATGGCAGAGTGAGACTTCACGCATCACGCGGCAGGAGGAACCTGTGATTACACAGGGGTAATCTGGACTCCCAGCTCTCTAGAAGAGTTATCTCAGAGGTGTCAGCAACATGGACGAAGACGATGAGAGAAGAGCGGCAGCACATGCAATGTTTGCAAAGAGACAGCCAAGAGCAGCCACAACTGTGGACACTTTTCCCACAACACTTATAGATGACAAATTACGTAAATTAGAAAAACTGAAAAAAACAGAGATTTCCAAATGGTGGGAAGCGACTTCCTTACAAAATTACATCGATCAGGACATGGTTCCCAGGGGTTTGCGCATTTTCACTACGCCAACATATGAAATACCCAATCCAGAAATGTTACAAGAATGGTCTCAGAACTCTGCCCTCAGTTCTAAAAGAATGCTTGAAATCTTGGTGAAATATGCTAGGATAGACCGTGACAAGATAATCAAACAAATACAGGAAATCATGGAAGACATTAAAAAATCCCCTGAAGTGGAGAAAGCGAATAAAGCGATGAGCGCCATGAAAGACCGCCTTAAAAAGTATGAGGAGGACATTAAGGCGCGAAAAGAAAGAAAACTCAACCGTGACTATGGTGACTATGAGAGTGGAAGGATTCTCACATTTAGTCGCAAATACGATCATTTGTACAAACAAAAAGAAACAATCTTGCCTACCAGCACTGATAAAGAAGAAAGCCAGGCAACTACTACCTCCCTTACAAGCGACACTGAATCTGACATCTCAGTGGAGAATGTCGCTGCCATTAATTCCATTTCCCGTCAGGTGAATTTTTTAGAGGAATATCAACACTTACGCCGGAGCTGACGGACTATGCAAGAAACCCCCATACCTCAGACACGAGGACAGAGGGGGAGGAGTCGGGGCAGAGGACGCGGAAGCGGAGAAACAGAAGCAAACAAATACACCAGCGATGGCAGAAGAGGCAGATCAAGGGGCAACATGGGAAACAGAAGATCACGTCCCAAGAAAAACTATTAATGGATCACGAAATGGTTAATAAGACTATAATTCATCTTTCCAGCAGAGTCATGGGTGATGTTGAGAAACAAACTTTATGTCTAGGTTTGTCGTTTTGTCCTTCTAAGCCATTTGATTTCATTGAGACCAGAATAGATCTTTTCAAATTTACGAGGAAATTAAAACTAAAGAAATGGCACAAGTTGAAAAGATTAGGGGACAATAGAAGAGTGAGAACTTCCATGTCTAAATGCCAGGATAACATTAACTCTGGTGATATAGATACACTAATCACCATGATACAGTTAGGACAAGAATCAGATATTAACAACAGCAACAATATCATAGAACCCACACAAGCATGTACATCCACAACTGACAGTGAATTGTCCACTACACAATTCATTGTGAGCTTAGAGTTATCCACTGATTCACCGTGTGCTACAGGTTTTAAACCCAAATCAACATTTTTACCCATGATGTCACACAATAGCATAGACACTTTCCATGACAGTGTCAGTAAGGCACTTTGCACCTTCAGACACAAGAATAGATATCAGAATAGGACTACCAACAACCTCTCATACAAACAAAGAGAGGCGTTAAGATCACTTGCAGAGGATACTAAGATTGTCATCCACCCAGCTGACAAGGGCGGGAATGTCGTTATACTGGATAGGGACAAATACATTCATGAGGCTTTGAGACAACTGTCAGACGACAAATATTACATGCCGATCTCGTTTGAGATCTATAACAACAGCATCACTACCATTTGGGAGAAATTGACCACTTGGCATGACAAAGGCATTTTAATATGGGAAGAATACTGTCATCTTAAGAACGACCATCCCATTCTTCCTGTGCTGCACCTATTGCCCAAATTACCCAAGGATCCCATCAATCCACCAGGGCGTCTGATTGTATCGTCTAGGGGGAGTGTCTCTGAAAACATTTCCAAGTACGCAGATCACTTCCTTAGGGATTTTGTTATCAAGTTGCCCAGTTATGTGAGAGACACCAAGGATTTCTTAAACAAATTACAAAAGTTAAGCTGGGAGGAAGGCTTTCTGTTTATCAACTTAGATGTCCAATCTCTATACACCATCATTGATCACAATAAAGGTTTGGCAGCATGTAACCATTTTCTTAAAAATAGGCCAATTCGCTTCAGAGAGCACACCAATATGATACTAGACATGATTGAGTTCTGTCTCAACAATAACATCTTCCTGTTCAATGGTGCTCTTTACAGACAAAACATCGGTACTGCGATGGGTTCTTGCTTCGCCCCCAGTTTTGCGAATCTTTTTATGGGGCGCTGGGAAGAAGAACTTTTTGCGAACCCTGAAATGGCAGGACACCTTGAACATGTAACTACTTGGATGCGCTATATTGATGATCTGTTCATCATATGGAAGGGCACTGAGTCTGAAGCTACCCAATTTATTGAACAGCTTAACATCAACACTTACAATATTGTCCTCACTAGTAACATCAGCAGCACGATGGCTGAATATCTCGATGTCAGGCTTGACATCAAAGATAATTTCATTTGCTCTGTCCTTTTCAGGAAATCCACTGGTCCAACATGTACACTTTTAATGCATTGCACTTCACCCTCATAATGTGGTCAAGCACAAACACGCTCTATATTCACATATAGATTTTCTTTGATATTGCCTTCCTACAACACGACATACTGTCTATTAGTTTGCACAGATGCACTAGCTCATGTCTGGCAGACAGGGACACCTTTGCTCCTACACGTGGCAACAGCACTATTAGTGCATGCATTAGCTCACGAGCTGACCCGCGCTCATGATGTATTTTACATCATCTTGCCTCTATATATGTATACATGTTGGGAGCATATCATTTTGTGTCATTATGTCCATAATTTCAATATTCAATATTTGTTGTGGTTTTGGCCGTCAAACATTTATTTTTTGTGTGTTGTGACACCACGCCAATGGTCTTAAGGATTGTCCTTATCACCCCAGTCTTATGACACACTTGGTATAGATACTATGTATATATAAGGACATTATGTTCCGAGGAACTTATGTATATAGGATACAACTTTGATGAGTTTCTATCTATATCATACCGTTCCAACATGTCTACCATACACACGACAGTATGGTATTTGTTTATGTTGTCCCTTGTCGATGTCCATGATTAACTTTATCAGTCACCTTGTTTGTTTGCACAAGTCATTACGTGATCAAGGCTTTGCAAGGAGCTGAAACGCGTCGTATTAAAACACCTCTTGAAGAGACTGGCTGTGGAGTTCTATGTTACTGAGAGCGCATCTATCGGCTACGTATTTTGTGACATTTCAGCCGGCATGCTCCGCCGGCATATGCGCCACCTCCCTCGGGTCCCATATGGTCAGAAGGAGCGAGATTTTGGGAATATATATATATATGTATATATATATATTTACATATATATATTAACTAGTGGCGGTTCACTCTAAAAACCCTTGCTAATGACACTGATATCATCAGAAAAAAGCAGACAAGGGAGGAGCAATTGTAATCATGGACCAATCATTTTACAGTCGAAAGGTACAAGAACACATTTCAGATTCTACCACGTATCTTCTACTAGAAGGAGATCCTACGGAACAATTGATTGCGACTTTGAACATGATTTTGACAAAAGCCATTGACATGGGATGGATCACGAATAACACCCGTTTGTTTCTGACAAAAGAGAATCCAAATAGACCAGGGCTGTATATGCTACCGAAGATCCATAAAGATCTCCTGGATCCACCATTCAGACCTATAGTTACAGGTTGCGGGACCATCTTCGAACCAATTGGAAAATACGTAGACCACTTTCTACAACCATTTGTCCAAGAATGGACATCTTATATCAAGGACACCACCCATTTTTTGCAAAAGTTACAAAATACACGAATAACTAACAACACTTTACTTTGTACGTTGGATGTGAAATCATTATACACCTCCATCCCTCATTCCAGAGGGATGGAAGCAGTGGAATGGGCATTATTGAAACAATCCACCGTAGGGGCGGACAAAGTTTTTTTATTGGAAGTGTTACACTTTTGTTTACACCACAGCTATTTTGAGTGGAACAATGAATACTATTTACAATTAAAAGGTACATCCATGGGTTTTGCGGGCGCACCGGCGTACGCAAATACCTATATGGCTTTTGAAGACCAGCATATTTACCAAGATAACGAATGGACTGAAAATCTTTTATTGTATGGTAGATACATTGATGACATTTTTATATTATGGAAAAATAGCCTCGAACTCTTGGAGAGGAAAATAATTCAATTGAACCAGAAAGATGAACACATACAATTCACAAAAACAATTGACAAGAAATCGTTATCATTTTTGGATGTACTAGTAAATGTAGTAGAAGGAACAATTTTCACAGTAATATACCACAAACCCACAGACAAGAACAATGCTCTATTGTTTACAAGTTTTCATCCATACAATTTGTTACACAATCTTCCTTTTTCTCAGTTCTTGCGAGCCAAAAGGATCTGTTCCACGGAGCAAACACTACAAAAAAAAATAACATCTTGAAGGACAGGTATTTATCAAAAGGATATCCTGAGAACATTCTCAGTGAAGCCATTCAAAAAACAACACAAAGGAAAAGAGAAAATCTTCTCACTACCCAGCCAAAAAAGAAACTGACCAGACAAGTTTTCGTATCTACATATTCCACATGTTCCAGACAAATTAAAAAGATCATCAACACCAGGTGGGAAATGTTACAAAACGAAGAAGACTTCAAAGACTTCAAAGACTTATTTAATGAAAAACCATTGTTTGCCTATAAAAGGTCGAGAAACATAAAAGAAATTCGCACCATCACTTCAAAGACCAACACAACAGAATTTAAAGGCACTCAACGTTGTTTGAACTGCGTACATTGCAATAATGTAATAAGTGGAAATGAAGTACATCACCCATCAACGGGAGAAACCATAAAACTAAGACATAACACAAACTGTAATTCTATAAATTTAATCTATGCTATAAAGTGCCCGTGTGGATTTCTCTACATAGGTAAAACAGAGAGAAAAATAAAAACCCGTATCTCGGAGCATAAGAGCACCATTCGCAATGCCAACATGAAAAGTAGTTTGGCAGCTCATTGGATTACATTTAAACATTCCATATCTCAACTCAAATTTCAAGTTATTGAGCAAGTGGTCCCAACCCCTGGTAGAAATCTAACTAAAATGCTTCTACAGAGGGAAACCTTCTGGATTAGAAAGTTAAACACCCAAGATCCCAACGGGATCAATGATAAAGTAGATTTAGGATGCTACTTATAGCCCGATAAGCAGCACCTGTGATGGAGTCCTGCAGACTTACTGTATATAATTGTGAATGAAATATGTACGTAGCATTGGGAACACGAAACAAGTGTAACAATCCTTGTTCATTGAGTATCTGTAAAACCTTATTTCTCTTCCTATACTTTTTCCATGTTTTTTCCCACATGTATATTGATCACATCCCTTCACACAGCCCTTTTCGTGCGGAACACATTTTCGGTATTTTCTAGTGTGGTATTTCATTTCGGTGCAGTTTTTGAAACAGTAGTGATATCGAGTATTTATGGAGTTCTTGTAAGTTTCCCATTTCAAGACGGCGCGGATTTAGTTGTTAGAATCACGAGATATAGTCCGTTTTTCATTATGTCGGCACATTAGCCTTATATGGTAGATGCTGGAGGCAGTGTGAATATTGCCACGGGAGAACCAGTCGAGTATATTCCAGGTTCCAGTTTATAGACACCGGAAGGTCCAGGTGAAGGTGAGCAGGAGATCTACACAGCAGTATATCTGCTTGACTGGTTAATGTGCAAACGGGGACGGTAACTCGTTTTTTCAAAATTTTCGTTTTCTTTTTGTAGTCATACAGTTCCACGTTGCGAATCTACCAGGCGGTATCCGTACACGTTTACCAGCTTGAATTTGAAGGTTAGTTTTGGCTTCACTGAAGTTGGGGTCTTAGAACTTTATGATTTTACAATTGTTCAGTAACTACAGTCATGTTTAATTGCGTTTCATAAAGTTCATAGCACAGATTTACCAGGTATGTTTCACGTATTATCTTATTGTCATTCACCGATTCTTGTACAAATCTCGATACACGACAAGTTCTCTACATCAACACACTGGGTGATTGGTTTTTCTAAAAGGGTTTTTGATTCTGAAACGCCACATTTCTTGTTTTTTACCCTTTATTGTCATTCTTGGTTTCTATTATCAACTATTTGAAAGAGAAAGACATGACATGGAATGTTCATGAGAGTAATGTTACCTCTAAAAAATATTTTTTATGTTTAATCTTGAAAACGGTAGTTTCCTGTACGAGTACACTAAAATGTTCATATCATTTATATTGTTATTGTTTTTAGATCATTGCCCCTGAAGAAGGGCCGCAGAAAGGCCCGAAATGCATTGGGCAAGCATGAATATGATCAGGAACAAGTTTATTGTATTTCTGTAAATGAACATGGCATAAATTTGTGATTTCAACAATAATAAAATTGAATATTTGAGCAATTTACAACAAATTGTTTTACTATGAATTGTAATATGATGAATAGAAAAATTACAGTCATTAGTATTTGTTTTAAAAAAAAACAGCCAGCATTAGCTAATTGGGTAGGTTGCTCCGAGGGCAAGTTCTGATCTACTTGCATTGTCCTCCATTTAGTTACGGGCCTGCCCAGACAGCAAGCCTTTCTTGGAAGCACCCTGGAATAGTATATAAAGCCTTATTATACAAGCGAGTGCCTATCTTCAATTCTTATTTGTTTATGTTGTCCCTTGTCGATGTCCATGATTAACTTTATCAGTCACCTTGTTTGTTTGCACAAGTCATTACGTGATCAAGGCTTTGCAAGGAGCTGAAACGCGTCGTATCAAAACACCTCTTGAAGAGACTGGCTGTGGAGTTCTATGTTACTGAGAGCGCATCTATCGGCTACGTATTTTGTGACATTTCAGCCGGCATGCTCCGCCGGCATATGCGCCACCTCCCTCGGGTCCCATATGGTCAGAAGGAGCGAGATTTTGGGAATATATATATATATATATATATATATATATATATATATATATATATATATATATTTACATATATATTAACTACTGGCGGTCGCCAGTAGGTAGTTATAGTTAGGACCTAGTTTCCATAGGAAAATCATAACATTCTTTTCCCAATAACTTTGGAGCCGGTTGACGAATTTTCGTGCAATTATTAAAACTGATGAGGCGCTCTGGTCAGCTCCTATCCTGAAAGTTTGGGGGTGATTCATCAAGCAGGGGCCGAGAAAAAAGGGGAGTCCCAAAACGCATTTTCCCCATGTTATTTCCCATAGGAAATTTTACACACAGCTACAGCCCGAACTGCTGAACGGAATTACACCAAATTTAGCAAAAAGGTAGCCCTTGGTTAAGAAAGCACCCTTTTTTAAAATGGTGTAAATACGTTCAGTAGTTCCTGAGAAATTAAAAAAATAGAGGTCAACAAATCAATTTCCCATAGGAAACTTTAGACACGGTTATAGCAAAAACTGCTCAACGGAATTACACCAAATTTGGCAAAAAGGTACTGTTTGGCTCAGAAAGCGACCTTTTCAAAAATGGTGTAAATCCGTTCAGTAGTTTTTGAGAAATTAAGAAATAAAAATAGTGATATCTAGAGGCAAGGAGGATCCGTGCACCCTCCCGATCACAAGCTTCATGCTAATTGGCTGTCAACACTCAAAACCAGGAAGTGTTGGCAGCCATCTTGTGCCTCGGTAGAAGCGAGGCACAAGAAAACAGAAAAACAAATGCGTAAAACGGGAAAAGGGGCAGGGTAGAAACACCCTGACCCCCTAGGCCTGCTCAGGGGTCCCACAAGGACCCCCAGGGCCCAAAAAAGCATTTTTTTAAAATAAAAAATCGGCAGAATTCGCACTGGGTGCGCAAATCCGGATGAGAAAATAAAAAAAACAAAGCACGGGTTTAATTGAAGCCCCCGAGTGGGCCAGTGCATTAAAAAACATGTGTGGCGGGGCCCCAATTCCCCCCACACTGCCCCGGGGACTGCCAACCCCTGAGGCTTTGTATAAATATTTGCGGGTGGGCACACACACCCCCTGCAGCCCTGGGGACCGTCACCCCCTGGGCCATTGTATAAATATTCACGGGAGCCCACTGCCTCCCCGCAGCTCCCTGCTCATGCTCATCCTCGCAGTCTTCTCGGCAACTGGCTGTGAGTCCGAATTTCGTAGCGCGCTGCATCGCATTTTGCGATGCAGCATGTGCTACGAAATTCGTTTCATTTATTTAATTGTTTACTTACCTGCAATTATCCATCTTCCGGTTTTTAGAACCCCCCACCCTGCCCCTCCCCCGCCCCGCCTTACCGCCCCACGGAACTCCCTCCACGGGCCACGGCTGGTCACAGCAAGAGTGCCACGGCACCCATCCTCCTGGCAACTGGTGGGTAGTAAAATACAGCACTGAACAGGGTTCGCAGGGCCCCTCTGGAAACTGGGGGTCGGGGGCCACTGCACCTGCTGCACCATTATTAGCCAGCCCCCTGAGTCCTATCACTTTACGGTTGGTTACCTGGTCTGGACCCAGGATGTAGAGATGAGTTTATATAAATATATATTGTGCACTGGGTTTCAGGTGTTACACTTCAGCGGAGGAGCAAACCTTGAATTTCACAGCGTCGTTTTCCACTGTGGGTCAGGTTATGTGTTGTAGCTAGTACTGGGTTTGTTGTGTGTTAGAAAACCCAGTTAGTGCACCTGGACTCAAAGCTGTGATGTCGATGTGCAATTTACGGAATCGTCTATTGTATTTTTGCATTTTGAAGTTTATGAAAATGGATATTATTATTATGTTTTTATTATTAGGCATTTCATTTCACTTTAGAGGGTGTTCGGAATAATATAATGACGTTGACAGCTCTAACTTGCCACCGCGAGGCCACGTTCTACTAAACTCTTTTCTGTACATTTTTGTCTGAAGCCCTGGGCAAATGGATCTGGAAGAAAAGATTGAACATTTCCACACTATTGTAGGAAAGTGGTGTTCAAGTTGGGGTACTAAACAATTGCCCTGATATGAATTAAGTGTGCAACTTAAATGTGCCGGCCTCTTGTGTTTCTGTTGTATGTGAAGAATTTGAAGATGCTACCCAAGGTCAAAATGTCAGCTACGAATGAGTTTGTGATTGCCTGCGCATCTCTTTGTCGCCCCTAGGTGGCAGTGCCCCTTTACAAATCCCACCACCACGGTAACCCTTGGATGGCACTCGTCTCTGCATGACGTGAAGTGGGGCCCTCTCAGCCCCTGTAAAAGCGTGTAACATCAGTTCGAATGTTTTGGACAGTGATATATCTTCGCCAGAGACATGCTAGTGTATTCCCGATGAAAAAATGTGGTTAGTCTGTTTTTCCGCCCCAGTTCTTAGGCAGTTGTCGTGCACTCGAGGCAGAATACATATCATCCTTCCATCATTGACAAAACTGCATTTTTACAGTATTTATATTAAACTTAAAAATGTGCATTTAAAAAACCTTTGAAATTCACTGAAAAAACCATAGGTTTCAGGCACGTTATTGTTAGAAATTAGCATTTAAAAAACTTTTGAAATTCACTGAAAAAACCATAGGTTTCAGGCACGTTATAGTTAGAAATTAGCATCTAAAAATGCTTAAAAATTCACTGAAAAAAACATAGGTTTTTGGGAAAGTTATAGTTAGTTGGACATTTCACTCATACAAAACCTGTGAAATTCCACTGTTATAGTTAGTTCAGCTAACTATAACTCGCGCCCCCGCAATGCACTGCTGATGACGTCACATATTACATCACTCATGACATGGTCAGTGACATTACTGATGACATAACTGATGATATCTCAAATGACATCACTGATGACATCATCCGGTGAATGTGTGTTTCTGTTAAGTTTAAATATGTTTAATATATATAGAGAAAGGCGTATTGAAGAATGAGTGCGTGTATAAGTGTCTGAATGGATGATTTAGTAGGTGGATGACTGACTCTATAAGTGAGTGATTAAACGTATCTTACTGAATGCATGGGTTAGTGATTAAATTATGTGAATGTCTGTATCTGTCTGTCTGTTGGTGTGTAAGCAGCTGTATGGGTTTGTAAGTAGCTACATGAGTGTCTATGTGAGTTATTGATTGGTTGTCTGAGTATCTGCATCGGTGCCTGAGTGTTTGTGTGGGTGGGGTGTCTGTGACTCTGTCCATAGATGTGTGAGTGGGTGATTGACTGGGTGCATGATTTCAAGAGTGCATCTGCAATGGACTGTATGGGAGGGCGAGTGTGTGTATGGGTCTGTTAATGAGTGAATGTTTATCTTAGTGGTACAATTGTGTTATTACATATGTGAAAGTCAGTATATATGTTTGTTAGAGTATATAAGTGGCTATAAGTGAGAATATGTGTTGTGAGAGTGGCTGTATGGATGAGTGTGTGCTTGTAACAGTGATTTTTTAAGAGTGTAAGAATGTGCTATTATTTGTATAAGTAAGTGAGCTGGTGTGTGTATAACTGTATAGGTGAGTAAAGGGGAGTGTGATTAATTATTTATATCACTGACTAGGTGTGTGAGTACCTCTATGGATGAGTGGCGGTGTGTGAGTGTCTATATAGGTGTATGAGTACATATGATAGTCCTGTACTTAGTGACCGTAAGTATGAGTAACTGTACGGGTGAGTGAGTGGATGTGTGTGTAGACCTAAGAATCAGTGAGTGGGTATCTAGTTATTGGTCTTGGAGTGTCAATAGTTTTGAAAATGGCAGTCTGTAATTTAGAGTGGGTGTATCAAAAGTTATGTTAGGGTGTGAGAAGCTGCATGAAATTATCACATGGATGATGTCATCAGTGATGTCATTTGAGATGTCATCAGTGGTGTCACTGACCATGTCATGAGTGATATAATATGTGACGTCATCAGCAGTGCATTGCAGGGGCACGAGTTATAATTAGCTGAACTAACTATAATGGGAATTTCACGGGTTTTGTACGAGTGAAATGTCCAACTAACTATAACTTTCCCTAAAACCTATGGTTTTTTCAGTGAATATATATACATATATATATATATATATATTATCTACTGGCGGTCGCCAGTAGATAGTTATAGTTAGGACCGTGTTTCCATAGGAAATCTGAAAATTCTAATTTGAATAACTTTGGCGCCGGTTGACGGATCCTCGCGAAATTTTCAAAACTAATGGGGCGCTCCGCTCAGCTTCTTCCCTGAAAGTCTTGGGGTGATTCGTCAAGCGGGCGCTGAGAAAAAAGGGGTGTCCCAAAACGCGTTTTCCCCATGCATTTTCCCATAGGACCTTTAGTCGAAGGTACAGCCCGAATGGCTGAACAGAATTACTTGAAATTTGTCAAAGAGGTAGTCCTCAGGTCAGGGATGTGCCTTTTCCATATATGGTGTCAATCTGTTCAGTAGTTCGTGAGAAAATTGCAGTTAAAAGTACATAAATATTGTGCACCGTACATGCACCGTGCGCGCACCTTAACGTGCGCGAGCGTAGTTGTGATTGGTGGTTACATGTCAGTCAACATTCGAATCGGTCGAAATCAGGAAGTGTCTTCCGCCATTTTGTG
This sequence comes from Triturus cristatus, assembly GCF_964204655.1. NCBI lineage: Eukaryota > Metazoa > Chordata > Amphibia > Caudata > Salamandridae > Triturus > Triturus cristatus. The sequence goes on from NC_140581.1 coordinate 650,473,730, forward strand.
TGTGACAGTGAAAAAGAAAGGTGGAGAATGTGAAAAGGGGGCAGGGTACAGAGTTCCTGACCCCCTAGCTTTTGTCAGGGGGTCCCTGAAGTACCCCGAAGGGTGAAAAAAACATTTTATTTTTTTTAAAAAATCGCGAGGTGCGCGCACTGTGCGCGCACCGTCGCGAGGTGCGCGCACGGGGAAAAAAATCATTAAAAAAATAGAATAAAAAATCAAATTTAAGTGTTTAGATGTTAGGTGGCTCTTAAAAGAGCCGTTGTGTTAATTGAGGAACAAAAAAATGAAAAAAATTATGGGGTGCCGCATGTGTGCTGCTGTATCTTTCTCTCTATTAGGGGAATACTGGTGTCACCATAAGAGAGAAGAGCATTGCACGCATTGCACTTTATATGCACCCTCTTGAACAGAGGGTGCATATCCAGAGGGACAGAAGCAGGTGAAGCTGCCGTCGCAGATGAAGTGCTCGGCTGAGCTGCCGATGATGGGCTCGGCTGAGCTGCTGGGGATGTGCTCGGCTGAGCTGCTGGAGGGTTGTCTCTAGCAGCTCGAGCAAAAGCCACAGGATGTACTCCTTTAACGTTCCCGATCATAGTGAAAATACTAAAAGAGTATTTCTTTTTAGGATCTCCTCTTGATAAGACAACACCACAAATAGTGCAGGTGACTTTTGGAGCATTCACCTTCTTCTGCCCCTCTGGAAATGTAAAAAATTGCCATATAAAAGAGTCTTTCTGTTTCCTCTGTCTCTGTAGCACAAGGGTCTCCTGCTCACTCCCAGAAGATGACTGCTGCTCTGCCATTCTCAAGTACTGGAGTACTGGAAAAGCTGCTCAGCTCCTTCTCCCAGGGAGTCAGGCGAAATAATGAGGAGAGTGGGTGTGGTGTTGGAAGTTTCTGCAACTGAAACTACTCCAATGAAAAGTGTTGTTTCTTAATCACATGACCTGAAACTACTATAAACCAATGAAAAGTGTTGTTTCTTAATCACATGACTTGCCGTGCGCGTGTACAGAGCACGGAGCACACGCGCATGTGCGTACGGTGCACGCGCGTACGGAGCACACACGACATGCGCACGTGGAGCACGTACGCATGCGCACACGGAGCACGTTCGCATGCGCGCACCGTGCACACACGGAGCACGTACGCATGCGCACACGGAGCACGTACGCATGCGCGCACCGTGCGCACACGGAGCACGTATGCATGTGCGCACTGTGCGCGCACGGTGCGTGCACGGTCAAAAACCCTAAAAAAAAAAGTGTTTATAAATTTATAGAAGATATTAACTATGCTGTTCAACTTTATTCAAATAAAAAAAAAGAGCTGAGCCATTCCATATTACAGGATACAGTCAATCTATAACTATATACATAGGTAGCCTATTGTAAAATAAATATTTAAAAAATATAATAATACATTCATAAATTAGCATTTAAAAAACCTTGCAAATTCACTTAAAAATCCATAGGTTTCACACACGTTATAGTTAGGAATTAGCATTTAAAAAACCTTGCAAATTCACTGAAAAAAACCATAGGTTTCACACACGTTATAGTTAGGAATTAGCATTTAAAAAACCTTGCAAATTCACTGAAACAAACCATAGGTTTCACACACGTTATAGTTAGGAATTAGCATTTAAAAAACCTTGCAAATTCACTGAAAAAACCATAGGTTTCACACATGTTATAGTTAGCTGGACATTTCACTCGTAAAAAACCATTGAAATTCCCCCGTTATAGTTAGTTCAGCTAACTATAACTCGCGCGCCTGCAATCCACTGCTGATGACGTCACATATTACATCACTCATGACATGGTCAGTGACATCACTCATGACATCACTGATGACATCTCAAATGACATCACTGATGACATCACTGATGACATCATCCTTGTGTAAGAGTGGCAGACCTCCTCTTATCCGAATATAAACTTTGATACACGCATTGAAAAATACAAACTAAGGTTTTGAATACTATAGAGATACCAATACCAGTTAGAATAGCCTATTCAGTAATTCCAAAATCTACATGCGCATCCACTCATTCATCAACTCTTCTATATAGTCACTCATACATGTACTCAGTCATCATATGTACTCATACACCTATACATCCTGTTACACACCTACACTCATACATAGAGTTACTCACACACATACTCACACATGCAAATAAACATCCATTTACTTGCATGTACAGCTATTCACACACCAGTACACTTATTTCTACAGAAATGTACACATACTTACTCTCTAAAACAATCACTTATAGAAACACATACTTATTTATACAGGAACTCTTCCAATCTCTCACTCTCATATATCCTCACTTATATACATCAATACTCACATATACTAGTTCAAAACATATGGACTTACTCATAAAGACACTATTGAGACAGTCATTCACTCTCTTACTCAGCCATACACACACTCACCCACCCATGCTGTCCTGCTCACATACTGTCTTCAAAATACATACAAACAGTGAGTCACTCATTCATGCATCCATACGCTAAGTAACATCCCCCAGTGAACCATACAGACACTCATACTGATACTCTAAAAACGAACTAATAACCCATATACACACTCTTGTAGCTACTCACCAACCCATGCAGCCACTTATACACAAAGCGAGACGCTGATACAGATATTTAAATATTTAAACATTACTCACTAATACTTGTATTCACTAAGATACTGTTAATAAGTCAGTTATACAATTAATTTTACAACAAAAAAATCATCCATTTAGACACTTATTTACCCATTTTTTCTTCCATTAACCTTTAGATATACATATATAAAAAAAAAATATTTTTCAGAAAGACACACATTCACTGGATGATGTCATCAGTGATGTCATGAGTGATGTCATTTGAGATGTCATCAGTGATGTCATGAGTGATGTCACTGACCATGTCATGAGTAATGTAATATGTGACGTCATCAGCAGTGGATTGCAGGCGTGCGAGTTATAGTTAGCTGAACTAACTATAACGGGGGAATTTCAATGGCTTTTTACGAGTGAAATGTCCAGCTAACTATAAAATGTGTGAAACCTATGGTTTTTTCAGTGCTGAGAAAAAAGGGGGTCCCAAAATGCGTTTTCCCCATGCATTTTTCCATAGGACCTTTAGTCGAAGGTACAGCCCGAACGGCTGAACAGAATTACTTGAAATTTGGCAGAGAGGTAGTCCTCAGGTCAGGGAAGTGCCTTTTGCAGGTCTGGTGTCAATCTGTTCAGTAGTTCCTGAGAAAATAGCATTTAAAAGCATATAAATATCTATAAGCGCACCGTGCGAGCACCCTAACGTGCGCGAGCGTAATTCTGATTGGTTGTTACATGTTAGTCAACGTTCGAATCGGTCGAAATCAGGAAGTGTCGGCCGCCATTTTGTTTGTTTTCATTGCGAGAGTGAAAAAGGAAGGTGGCGAACGTGAAAAGGGGGCAGGGTAGAGAGTTCCTGACCCCCTAACCTTTCTCAGGGGGTCCCTGAAGGACCCGAAGGCAGAATTTTTAAAAAAAATTTTTTTTTTTTTAAATCGCGGGGATGCGCGCTCAGTGAAAACCCCCCCCCAAAAATATATATTTTTTAATACGTAGTTTATTGTAAAATAAATATATAAAAAAATAATAATACATAAATAAATTAGCATTTAAAAAACCGTACAAATTCACTGAAAAAAACATAGGTTTCACACACGTTATAGTTAGGAATTACCATTTAAAAAACCTTGCAAATTCACTTAAAAAACCATAGGTTTCACACATGTTATAGTTAGCTGGATATTTCACTCATAAAAAACCAATGAAATTCCCCCGTTATAGTTAGTTCAGATAACTATAACTCACGCGACCGCCACTCTATCACAAGGATGATGTCATCAGTGATGTCATGAGTGATGCCACTGACCATGTCATGAGTGATGTAATATGTAACGTCATGAGCAATGGATTGCGGGCACGCGAGTTATAGTTATCTGAACTAACTATAATAGGGGAATTTCATTGTTTTTTTTACGAGTGAAATATCCACCTAACTATAACATGTGTGAAACCTATGGTTTTTTAAGTGAATTTGCAAGGTTTTTTAAATGCTAATTCCTAACTATAACGTGTGTGAAACCTATGGTTTTTTCAGTGAATATATATATATATATATATAGTGTGTGTGTGTGTATAGTATTCTGTATTTTTGTTCTGTTATTTTTAAAGTAACCATAAAAGCACTTCACATAAATACAGTAAACATATAAACACCCTCTGGCCGCTGGTATCTACCTTTGTTACCAAAAAATCTATTGATTAATAAGTGATTGTTCATATGTATAAACATGATTGTCTATTTCTTATTACAATTATCATAAGTAACACTACTGAAAATGCTCACTTTACATTGAATTTCCTGAAGTGCTACTACATTAAAACTCAAATTTTACCTGCTGTAACCACTCATAGTACATAGGTAACAAAATTGTGTGAGCTTGCTCCTATATAGACTATGTAAAAATATTTTTTTTAATGCCTTTTAGTATGATTTTAGCACCTTCTATGGTTAAGGAAAATTGCCAACAGCATTAATACATTCTAAAAACATTTTAAAGAATTGCATTTCTTTAAAAGTAAAAGGTATAAAATGATCTCATACCAGTATGAAAATTTGTTAGTAGCACTCTGACTGGAACGAGAGCTGCCTATGACAGAAATTGGCATCACTTCAAGTTAGCATTCATATTTTGGCCCCTAAAGTGCATGGGCAATACAGTTTAACAGAATTCATACTTTAGGAACAACCCCTCAGAGACTAACAGATTTCTTGTGAACATAATTGCCCCCTAAGTAGAACAGGAAGAATACACATTTTTTGAAACAAGATGGTCACATTCCTAGTCTTACAGGTTATTTCCAGTTACATCTCACCCACCAAACAAATAACAGAAACCAGACAAGTAAAAACTAACCACTCTGTAGTATCACTTTTAGTCCCTGAAGTGCGTATGCATTAGATATTAGCAGCCTTCATATAAAAGTGTAAACCCTCTAGGACTAGCAGATTTAATGTGCACTTTATTGCTACCTTAAGTAGAATAGAAAGAATACAGTTTACTAGGAACAGTATGAACAAATTCATGACCTTACAGGTTGTTTCCATTTTTTTACATCTCAGCCGCCAGGCGTATAACAGATACCTAGACAAAGTAAAAACTAAACATTCAGTGCTATCACTTTTGAGGATCCTTCAAGTGATTTGTGGCTAGAAGGTGGTAGACTGGGATTAGCCATGTTCTCCTGATATCAAAATACTTGGGGTAGAAAAACAGAATATGTTTCAATGTTTCGTAACTAACCAGACATAAGGGACAATATGAGGACACATTACAACCAGACCATCTACTACAGAACTCATTTAATTGTAAAATACCATACCTAAATTCCAAGTACAGTGATTTAGCCTGATGGGGTTCGATTTGGTTGAAAAAATGGTTCCATTCCACATTATCTTTAAAATCCAAGAACCTCCCAGTTAACTGTGGCCTAGCCATTGACTATTGATGTGATTCCAATATCTTTTTTTTAGACAAATTAGAATTTTGTTTCCTGAATACCCTCAGGATTGGACCACAATGCTCTTATCCCAAGTCTAGTTAGCCACTTCTTGACATATTTAAGCCAGGTTACGGTTTCTTTAGAGTCAAATGCAATTACCTCAAGGAATGATTGTCTCAGTGGTAGTGGTGAAGTGCTATTCCATACTCTAATCTAGAAAGCTAAAGGTCAACATGCAGTCACATGTACTATCTTTTTTAGACCAAGAATCAGCTGAATGAAGGTTAAGGGCTCATTTCAAGGAAGCGCGAGAACAGATCTCATAAAGGTGCTCTCCGTTTTGTCAATAACCTGTACATTATTGAAGCCCCAGAGTACAGCGCCATATAACGCTACTCTGATGCCTTTTGTCTGGTAAATTCTGATTGCCAGTACAACTGGCCTATAATTAGAGGTTTTCAACTTTTTACATATGACAGATCTTACAAGCTGGAGTGCTAACTGGCTCTTGGCGATTTGCTGTGTCCATGATAGTGTATTTGGCGATTTGCAGTGTCCATGATTGTGTATTTGTAAACCTGACTCCCAGATAGTTAAATTGATTAACTTGGTCCATGAAGGTGTTGACCAATTTGACCTTGCCTCTGAATGACCTATGTCAGTTGAAAGTCATGAATATCATTTTGGCTTAATTGACTTCCAACCTAAAACTTTCACAAGAAGATGAAAACGAGTCAATTAGATTTCGTAACCCCATAGCGTACTCTGAGACTAATAAGGTGCCATTGGCAAATAGTAGTGACAAGACTCTCTATCCTGCAATCATGGGAGGATCATTGTTACAGTTAACCAAAGACTCAATGAGCCCATTGATGTACAGGGTGCTTTGTCGCACACCTCTGTTCACCCAAATATGTTCAGTCAATTCACCCTTTGCGCCCCATCTAACTTGGGCGTAGTTTTTCAAGCCTTATTATGATATGCAACAGGTTCTGAGGAACCTCCATCTTCTCAAGAACGGACCACATTTTTTCTCTGGGAATGAGATCAAAGGCGGCACATAAGTCCAGCAATACTACATATATAGGTTCTCTTTTGATGACCAAGTATTCCCATAAAATTATTAAGAACCTAAATATTTGATTGACAGTACTTGTGTTCTCTCTAAACCCAGCTTGTAATTTTGATGAAATCTATTCCTCACCCATACAGATTTGGATCCTCTCTATCAAATGCCTGCAAAATAATTGCTGTGAAATGTCAATTAGACGAATGGGCCTGTAATTCTCTGGATCCCCTTTGCCACCCTTCTTGAATACAGGCTCTACCTTGGCAGGAATGAAGTAACTCTCCCCCTTTAAAATTGTATTAAAACTTTGATTAAGGATAACTCTCCAAGAGTCTGCTTCTGAGAGATTGAGGCAAAAACAACAATTGATGGACAGAATGTAGAACAATGTCATACATTCACCCCAGTACAGAGATCTGGGCCTAAAATCATCATTTTTTTGCTCACCATGCCGTTCCAGTTTGAACCCAGCCATATGCAAATCAGTCTTGACCCTGTGCCTCATGGGAACAGTCCAGACCGAACTGCCAAGCCAGGTCCTCCCTGGACTGGAAACAAGCATCCTAGGACCGGTTTCTGGCATTTCAGCCGTCTTCAGCCAGGCTTGCTTGATTTTCAGTGGCATGGAGAGCAAGGGACCCACGTCTGGGCATACCCTTTCCACTCGGGGTGACAAATGCAAAAACAACAATTGATGGACAGAATGTAGAACAATGTCATACATTCACCCCAGTACAGAGATCTGGGCCTAAATCCATCGTTTTTTTGCTCACCATGCCGTTCCAGTTTGAACCCAGCCATATGCAAATCAGTCTTGACCCTGTGCCTCATGGGAACAGTCCAGACCGAACTGCCAAGCCAGGTCCTCCCTGGACTGGAACCAAGCATCTTAGGACCGGTTTCTGGCATTTCAGCCGTCTTCAGCCAGGCTTGCTTGATTTTCAGTGACATGGAGAGCAAGGGACCCACGTCTGGGCATACCCTTTCCACTCGGGGTGACAAATGCAAAAACAACAATTGATGGACAGAATGTAGAACAATGTCATACATTCACCCCAGTACAGAGATCTGGGCCTAAATCCATCGTTTTTTTGCTCACCATGCCGTTCCAGTTTGAACCCAGCCATATGCAAATCAGTCTTGACCCTGTGCCTCATGGGAACAGTATAGACCGAACTGCCAAGCCAGGTCCTCCCTGGACTGGAAACAAGCATCCTAGGACCAGTTTCTGGCATTTCAGCCGTCTTCAGCCAGGCTTGCTTGATTTTCAGTGGCATGGAGAGCAAGGGACCCACGTCTGGGCATACCCTTTCCACTCGGGGTGACAAATGCAAAAACAACAATTGATGGACAGAATGTAGAACAATGTCATACATTCACCCCAGTACAGAGATCTGGGCCTAAATCCATCGTTTTTTTGCTCACCATGCCGTTCCAGTTTGAACCCAGCCATATGCAAATCAGTCTTGACCCTGTGCCTCATGAGAACAGTCCAGACCGAACTGCCAAGCCAGGTCCTCCCTGGACTGGAAACAAGCATCCTAGGACCAGTTTCTGGCATTTCAGCCGTCTTCAGCCAGGCTTGCTTGATTTTCAGTGGCATGGAGAGCAAGGGACCCACGTCTGGGCATACCCTTTCCACTCGTGGTGACAAATGCAAAAACAACAATTGATGGACAGAATGTAGAACAATGTCATACATTCACCCCAGTACAGAGATCTGGGCCTAAATCCATCGTTTTTTTGCTCACCATGCCGTTCCAGTTTGAACCCAGCCATATGCAAATCAGTCTTGACCCTGTGCCTCTTGGGAAAAGTCCAGACCGAACTGCCAAGCCAGGTCCTCCCTGGACTGGAAACAAGCATCCTAGGACCGGTTTCTGGCATTTCAGCCGTCTTCAGCCAGGCTTGCTTGATTTTCAGTGGCATGGAGAGCAAGGGACCCACATCTGGGCATTCCCTTTCCACTCGGGGTGACAAATGCAAAAACAACAATTGATCGACAGAATGTAGAACAATGTCATACATTCACCCCAGTACAGAGATCTGGGCCTAAATCCATCGTTTTTTTGCTCACCATGCCGTTCCAGTTTGAACCCAGCCATATGCAAATCAGTCTTGCCCCTGTGCCTCATGGGAACAGTCCAGACCGAACTGCCAAGCCAGGTCCTCCCTGGACTGGAAACAAGCATCCTAGGACCGGTTTGTTGTAACGCTTTTCGCCCTAAGTGGGATGGGTATTCCCAGACGTGGGACCCGTGCTCACTACGCCACTGGAGTAAAGCTATCCTGGCTGATGACGGCTGATAGCCAGAAACCGGTCCTAGGATGCTTGATTCCGGTCCAGGGAAGACATGGCTTGGCAGTTCGGGCTGGACTGTTCCCATGAGGCACAGGGTCAAGACTGATTTGCATATGGCCATGTCTGAACTGGGGTGGTGTAGTGGGCAAAAGAACGATGGATTTAACCCAGATCTCTTGACTGGGGGAGAATGTCTGCATTGTCAGCATTCCGTCCATCATTTGTTTGTTGTAACGCTTTTCGCCCTAAGTGGGATGGGTATTCCCAGACGTGGGACCCGTGCTCACTACGCCACTGGAGTCAAGCTATCCTGGCTGATGACGGCTGATAGCCAGCAACCGCTCCTAGGATGCTTGATTCCGGTCCAGGGAAGACATGGCTTGGCAGTTCGGGCTGGACTGTTCTCATGAGGCACAGGGTCAAGACTGATTTGCATATGGCCATGTCTGAACTGGGGTGGTGTAGTGGGCAAAAGAACGATGGATTTAACCCAGATCTCTTGACTGGGGGAGAATGTCTGCATTGTCAGCATTCCGTCCATCATTTGTTTGTTGTAACGCTTTTCGCCCTAAGTGGGATGGGTATTCCCAGACGTGGGACCCGTGCTCACTACGCCACTGGAGTCAAGCTATCCTGGCTGATGACGGCTGATAGCCAGAAACCGGTCCTAGGATGCTTGATTCCGGTCCAGGGAAGACATGGCTTGGCAGTTCGGGCTGGACTGTTCCCATGAGGCACAGGGTCAAGACTGATTTGCATATGGCCATGTCTGAACTGGGGTGGTGTAGTGGGCAAAAGAACGATGGATTTAACCCAGATCTCTTGACTGGGGGAGAATGTCTGCATTGTCAGCATTCCGTCCATCATTTGTTTGTTGTAACGCTTTTCGCCCTAAGTGGGATGGGTATTCCCAGACGTGGGACCCGTGCTCACTACGCCACTGGAGTCAAGCTATCCTGGCTGATGACGGCTGATAGCCAGAAACCGGTCCTAGGATGCTTGATTCCGGTCCAGGGAAGACATGGCTTGGCAGTTCGGGCTGGACTGTTCCCATGAGGCACAGGGTCAAGACTGATTTGCATATGGCCATGTCTGAACTGGGGTGGTGTAGTGGGCAAAAGAACGATGGATTTAACCCAGATCTCTTGACTGGGGGAGAATGTCTGCATTGTCAGCATTCCGTCCATCATTTGTTTGTTGTAACGCTTTTCGCCATAAGTGGGATGGGTATTCCCAGACGTGGGACCCGTGCTCACTACACCACAGGAGTCAAGCTATCCTGGCTGATGACGGCTGATAGCCAGAAACCGGTCCTAGGATGCTTGATTCCGGTCCAGGGAAGACATGGCTTGGCAGTTCGGGCTGGACTGTTCCCATGAGGCACAGGGTCAAGACTGATTTGCATATGGCCATGTCTGAACTGGGGTGGTGTAGTGGGCAAAAGAACGATGGATTTAACCCAGATCTCTTGACTGGGGGAGAATGTCTGCATTGTCAGCATTCCGTCCATCATTTGTTTGTTGTAATGCTTTTCGCCCTAAGTGGGATGGGTATTCCCAGACGTGGGACCCGTGCTCACTACGCCACTGGAGTCAAGCTATCCTGGCTGATGACGGCTGATAGCCAGAAACCGGTCCTAGGATGCTTGATTCCGGTCCAGGGAAGACATGGCTTGGCAGTTCGGGCTGGACTGTTCCCATGAGGCACAGGGTCAAGACTGATTTGCATATGGCCATGTCTGAACTGGGGTGGTGTAGTGGGCAAAAGAACGATGGATTTAACCCAGATCTCTTGACTGGGGGAGAATGTCTGCATTGTCAGCATTCCGTCCATCATTTGTTTGTTGTAACGCTTTTCGCCCTAAGTGGGATGGGTATTCCCAGACGTGGGACCCGTGCTCCCTACGCCACTGGAGTCAAGCTATCCTGGCTGATGACGGCTGATAGCCAGAAACCGGTCCTAGGATGCTTGATTCCGGTCCAGGGAAGACATGGCTTGGCAGTTCGGGCTGGACTGTTCCCATGAGGCACAGGGTCAAGACTGATTTGCATATGGCCATGTCTGAACTGGGGTGGTGTAGTGGGCAAAAGAACGATGGATTTAACCCAGATCTCTTGACTGGGGGAGAATGTCTGCATTGTCAGCATTCCGTCCATCATTTGTTTGTTGTAACGCTTTTCACCCTAAGTGGGATGGGTATTCCCAGACGTGGGACCCGTGCTCACTAAGCCACTGGAGTCAAGCTATCCTGGCTGATGACGGCTGATAGCCAGAAACCGGTCCTAGGATGCTTGATTCCGGTCCAGGGAAGACATGGCTTGGCAGTTCGGGCTGGACTGTTCCCATGAGGCACAGGGTCAAGACTGATTTGCATATGGCCATGTCTGAACTGGGGTGGTGTAGTGGGCAAAAGAACGATGGATTTAACCCAGATCTCTTGACTGGGGGAGAATGTCTGCATTGTCAGCATTCCGTCCATCATTTGTTTGTTGTAACGCTTTTCGCCCTAAGTGGGATGGGTATTCCCAGACGTGGGACCAGTGCTCACTACGCCACTGGAGTCAAGCTTCCCTGGCTGATGACTGCTGATAGCCAGAAACCGGTCCTAGGATGCTTGATTCCGGTCCAGGGAAGACATGGCTTGGCAGTTCGGGCTGGACTGTTCCCATGAGGCACAGGGTCAAGACTGATTTGCATATGGCCATGTCTGAACTGGGGTGGTGTAGTGGGCAAAAGAACGATGGATTTAACCCAGATCTCTTTACTGGGGGAGAATGTCTGCATTGTCAGCATTCCGTCCATCATTTGTTTGTTGTAACGCTTTTCGCCCTAAGTGGGATGGGTATTCCCAGTCGTGGGACCCGTGCTCACTACGCCACTGGAGTCAAGCTATCCTGGCTGATGACGGCTGATAGCCAGAAACCGGTCCTAGGATGCTTGATTCCGGTCCAGGGAAGACATGGCTTGGCAGTTCGGGCTGGACTGTTCCCATGAGGCACAGGGTCAAGACTGATTTGCATATGGCCATGTCTGAACTGGGGTGGTGTAGTGGGCAAAAGAACGATGGATTTAACCCAGATCTCTTGACTGGGGGAGAATGTCTGCCTTGTCAGCATTCCGTCCATCATTTGTTTGTTGTAACACTTTTCGCCCTAAGTGGGATGGGTATTCCCAGACGTGGGACCCGTGCTCACTACGCCACTGGAATCAAGCTATCCTGGCTGATGACGGCTGATAGCCAGAAACCGGTCCTAGGATGCTTGATTCCGGTCCAGGGAAGACATGGCTTGGCAGTTCGGGCTGGACTGTTCCCATGAGGCACAGGGTCAAGACTGATTTGCATATGGCCATGTCTGAACTGGGGTGGTGTAGTGGGCAAAAGAACGATGGATTTAACCCAGATCTCTTGACTGGGGGAGAATGTCTGCATTGTCAGCATTCCGTCCATCATTTGTTTGTTGTAACGCTTTTCGCCCTAAGTGGGATGGGTATTCCCAGACGTGGGACCCGTGCTCACTACGCCACTGGAGTCAAGCTATCCTGGCTGATGACGGCTGATAGCCAGAAACCGGTCCTAGGATGCTTGATTCCGGTCCAGGGAAGACATGGCTTGGCAGTTCGGGCTGGACTGTTCCCATGAGGCACAGGGTCAAGACTGATTTGCATATGGCCATGTCTGAACTGGGGTGGTGTAGTGGGCAAAAGAACGATGGATTTAACCCAGATCTCTTTACTGGGGGAGAATGTCTGCATTGTCAGCATTCCGTCCATCATTTGTTTGTTGTAACGCTTTTCGCCCTAAGTGGGATGGGTATTCCCAGTCGTGGGACCCGTGCTCACTACGCCACTGGAGTCAAGCTATCCTGGCTGATGACGGCTGATAGCCAGAAACCGGTCCTAGGATGCTTGATTCCGGTCCAGGGAAGACATGGCTTGGCAGTTCGGGCTGGACTGTTCCCATGAGGCACAGGGTCAAGACTGATTTGCATATGGCCATGTCTGAACTGGGGTGGTGTAGTGGGCAAAAGAACGATGGATTTAACCCAGATCTCTTGACTGGGGGAGAATGTCTGCCTTGTCAGCATTCCGTCCATCATTTGTTTGTTGTAACACTTTTCGCCCTAAGTGGGATGGGTATTCCCAGACGTGGGACCCGTGCTCACTACGCCACTGGAGTCAAGCTATCCTGGCTGATGACGGCTGATAGCCAGAAACCGGTCCTAGGATGCTTGATTCCGGTCCAGGGAAGACATGGCTTGGCAGTTCGGGCTGGACTGTTCCCATGAGGCACAGGGTCAAGACTGATTTGCATATGGCCATGTCTGAACTGGGGTGGTGTAATGGGCAAAAGAACGATGGATTTAACCCAGATCTCTTGACTGGGGGAGAATGTCTGCCTTGTCAGCATTCCGTCCATCATTTGTTTGTTGTGACGCTTTTCGCCCTAAGTGGGATGGGTATTCCCAGACGTGGGACCCGTGCTCACTACGCCACTGGAGTCAAGCTATCCTGGCTGATGACGGCTGATAGCCAGAAACCGGTCCTAGGATGCTTGATTCCGGTCCAGGGAAGACATGGCTTGGCAGTTCGGGCTGGACTGTTCCCATGAGGCACAGGGTCAAGACTGATTTGCATATGGCAATGTCTGAACTGGTGTGGTGTAGTGGGCAAAAGAACAATGGATTTAACCCAGATCTCTTGACTGGGGGAGAATGTCTGCATTGTCAGCATTCCGTCCATCATTTGTTTGTTGTAACTCTGAGAGATTGAGGTCATCTGGAATCTAGTCAAGTGCCAGTGCTTTATCTTTTTATAATATAGTAAGGGCCATCCTAGTTTCCTCCAGGCTGTAAATAAACAAGTCTACATCACACATCTCTCAGTTTATCTTTGATGCTTACACCCATCTAATTATCTAACTGGTTTGTGTAGAATAAACTAAAGTGGTGTACCCATGTTTGTGGTTGGATATTATACACTACTTCTGTTATTTAGCTCTTAGTTCCTTTCCCCTAGTATATGCCAAAACTGTTTATTATCCCTAGGTTTTGCTGCACTAGGTAGATCTCTCCAAAAGGCCTCTTCCCAGTTTCTTTTGGCCTCGGTTTGAACTGCTTCGTATTTTTTCTTATTTGCAGCCACTGTGCTCCTACTGTAATTTTTTATGCCACCCATCAATTCATGCCTTGCAGTGCTCATCATACCATTCTGCTTGGTCATTGCAAATCATCGAGCACCTAACATCCTGATTAAAAAATGTTTTGAGCTTCCTAGTTCAGCTACTAAACATCTCAATATTTGTTCTGGCCCCCTCTTCATACTTTTTGGAGTCGGATAGTGACTACAGAATAACAGTATACATTTGTGCTAGGATGGCTTTGTTTTTTTCAATCATGGGCCACTTAACTCTTCTATTGTTACTAAGGACTGTTGGGTTTGTCGATATTCCCTCAATTTGAGCCTGAAAGGAGGTAAGTTAAAAATCCAGCTCTAGTATCAGAGCATTGTGGTCACTATCTAACCTTTCTGTTACCCGCATATATATCAAATGGTGCCAAAAAAGTATGTCCAGTAAAAAAATAATCTATTCTGGTTTGACAGTAAGTCAGTTTGAAGGTATGGCTAAGGTCCTTATCTGATAAAGTATGTCCATTACAGGCTCTGAGGCCATGTTTTAGAGCAAGGGAAGCAGTTTGAAATGCTACTTTTGTATTTATGGCAAAGCCAACTTGGCTCAGTCTAGGGAGTTCCCATTCCTCATTTACTTTGTCAGTGAGATTTGACATCACTTCTACAGGTACATAGGTGGTGTTCAGGTCCCTTGCCATTAGTAACTAACTATTGTTCTCATTCCTTTCCAAGAAATCATCAAGGCTGAAATAGTTTTCTGGTTCTGTGAGATGAATCCATTATGAATGATAACGAGAAGAATAAACTCTTCCCCCCAGTACGAATGAGTCTCAGAGCCAATACATATTTCAATCTTCTTTGAGGTTTTTTAGTGGAACAGCTCAAGTGTGTTTTGGCCTAGATAATAAGACTCCCTACTGCCAAGCCTGCTGGGAATCGGGATGCATCAATACTAACATTTGTTAAGCCCACCCGATGGACTGCATCAGTGGCTCATGTCTCCTGCAGAAAGCACATATCAAGTTCCCCCATTCCTCTCTGTGAAGTTTGGGCTTGAGGCTAGCTAAGTTCCAAGATAGAATCTTCAGATTTATATTTACTGCTGTTATTTGTTGAATAAAATCTAGGGATTGCCTCCCCTCACCACCAGTCTCGCTAAAAGTGATAAGCAGTTCTGCACCTTCAAATTACTTTGGCTTGAGAGCCCACCTTGGCCAGACAAGATTTTCCGGCTCGAGGTGGCAATCCCTCAGCCCATCATACCTTTCTGTCTTCTACCTCCCCATTACATTTCTGCAACATGAAATGACCTTATACAGTTTCAGATAGGCTAGACATATGCCTAATGTTCCTGGTGTTGTGCACTATCCTCTTTTCTGGTAATTGCAACTTAAACTGGATCACTGATCCATTGGAGGGTGACGTGTATTGGTCCAGATTCACTAATTCTGCTCCAAGAGCGCCATTGGATAAGTCACAGATAATGTAGTCAAAATCATCAATGTAATGCACCGCCTTGCAGCTAAAATGTCCAATCTTATTATTGAATGACAGTGTCTTACCTGCCTAATCCAATGTGTCACTTTGTTAATTAGGATCTCTCCATTTCCCCTTGCCCTTGGCGTGATTTCGGGGACATTTACCATGTATATTTTATTACTGCATCATCCCTGGTGGAACAAAGGGCCTGTGCAGTGATTTCCTGGTATGTGCATAGAGTTCATCCACATGGGTGGTAGATCCCCCTGTGAGTTTATTTCTGGCCTTCTGCCTTGTGTGCCATATGGGAAGAGAGAAGTCCTATCTACCCCATTAGCAAGCCATGTATCAAATGCTTTGAGAGAGTTCCTCGTGCAAGGATCAGAGGGAGCATGTGTTGGCACACTAGGAAGTCCCCCCTGGAACTAGATCATGTGAGGTCCCTATTTATAGATGGATATGTCTGGTCCTAGCTGTTACTAGGTCTATTCCCTGTAATTGGCTGGTGTGATATGAGGTTTCTGTTTTGTTCAAGACCCCTAACAGACTGCTCCCAGTTGTTTTCCTGGGACCTAATTCCCTCTTTTTTCCAGTTGGTATAGTATGTCAATTTTATCTGTGATTTTCCCCAAAGTTAATCACATCAAGGAAACTTCATTAACTAGTCGTTGATCATTTCTTTAAGTTGACTAACTTTAGTCTGGCAAATACAGTTAATAACCACTTGGTTTCCCATAGCCTCTTTCATAACCCCCAGTGCAGCAGGTTTACACAAATCAACAACTTCATTTGTGTTGCTTAATTGCACTAGTGGCTTAAGCAGTTTGAACGTACAATATTGGGTTCCAGAGCCATAATCAATGAGTCCACACCAGAAACATTGTCTACAGCATTACATAATAGCACTGGGTCAGATATACCCAACCAATCATCAACACCTTCTCTGACTACACAAACCCCTTCCTTACTAGCCGCATGTGTTGGTAACACAGTCAGGGGTTTCTCAGCTGGGGTTTTATTCTTTTTAGAAATGCCCAACACCTTCCAACTTGATTCAGAATGTTTAGTGAAAGCCCTGTCTCTAAGCAGAGACTCAGCCTCTTCTATTAAATTATCAATATCATTAGCTACACAGTTTTTTTGCTGTACAGGGCCCTTAGATATTAGCCATATTTGTAACCCCATGAGTGCTCCCTTTCACCTCCCTTTTGCTCATCTGTGGAACGTCCCTTATCCAGAAAGTCCAGTGCCTCATGTATGTGATCTGGGAGAGTCAAAAGTCTGAACCTTACAGCTAGCTGGGCAAGGGCGATAGATGTTAGGGGTGTGGGCCTGCCCTACCTCTTCTTGTCTCAGATGGGCTAAGATGGATGAAAGTAAAAGTAAATAGTAATTGCTTGCTGGGGCACCTAGGGCAATCTGAATCAGGGGCAGAGGGAACAAAGCATTTGGATAACTTCGGTAACACACCAGGATGCATTTACATCACATAAAAAGGGAGCACTGAGGGTTGAGTAATGCAATTGTGTACTGGTGGCATGCAGATATGGCTTTAGGGATGTGAAAGTGATACCTATGGACACGTAGAATTGACAGTGATGGGTGTGGACACAGCAAGGGAGCATTTCACAAAGATGAATTAGTGCATTTAGTCATTTAGAGGTCTAAATGATGTTGAGTAGGGGCAGAGTGGTAAATCTAACTGCTCAGTAAGCAGGTTATATAATTCTCTGCATGTGATTATCAATAGTTGACCCCTTAAACTGATGAACGTTCTCTACCGAAGCACCTGGTAATAATAGAAGATGCTGTGCATATGGACAAATAGAAGGAACAATTACAGTTTGGAGTATAATTCATAGCAGCACTGAGCAGTGTAATATAATGCATGGAGAGGACACATTGTCGGTTGGGGCCTCAATGAGTGGGTGTTAGAAATGTTGTTTCTAGTTGACAGAGGTATGCACTCTTTCCAAGTAGGGACCACCATTCTAGTCAGGGTAAGTAAGATACACACTAAAAGATAACCTGTGCGCACCCTCTGGTAGCTTGGAACAGAGCAGTCAGACTTGTTTAAAGAACCAATGTGTAAAGTATTTATGCAACACACACAGTCACAATATAAAAACATCACAAAAAGACTCCACACAGGGATAGAAAATAGACAACAATTTTATGAGTAAATTAAGAGCAAACAACAAATATCCAATAAGTAGAACTACTGTTATGAATTTTTAAAGAAAATGTAAAAATATAGCGCTTGGAGTCTTGAAACACCAACCTGGGATATCAGGGGCCATATTATACAAAGTTTCCCAGGGATGTAATGGGTGTTAGCAGTTACTTTGCATGACCCTGGGGTACTTAGTTGTTACAGAAGGGGCTGCAGACGCTTGTGATGCAGCTTCTGTAATACAGATAGCACTGGCACACATATAGCGTCACTACTCTCATCAGAGGGCGTTCCCTCATTTGCATAGTGGTGTGGTCTCATGCAAATGAGTGAATCTCCTTGCCTCTGTCTCGGAGCCATATTTAAGACACGGGTGCAAAGGTAAAGTACCTTTTAGGAAGCGCTCTGGTGGTGCTCCACCTAGATGCTTGTCTCCAGTCCAAGGAGAACCTGGCCCGGCAGTTCGGGCTGTATCACCCAGAGTGGGATGGGCATTCCCAGATGTGGATCCCCTGTTCACCATGCCACTAGAGTCAAGCTAGCCTGGCTGATGAGGGGTGAAACCCTGAAACCGGCCCCAGAATGATTGTTTCCAGTTCAGGGAAGACCTGGCCCGGCAGTTCTTACTGGACTGTGCCCATTGGGAGCAGGGTCAAGAGTGATTTGTATATTGTTGGGTTTAAACTGGAATGGCATGGGGAGCAAAAAAAATGATGGATTTGGTGCCAGATATCTGTACTAGGGTGAATGTTTGACATTGTTCAACATTGTGTCTATCATTTGTTCTTTTTGCATTTGTCAGCCCAAGTGGGACTGGTATGCCCAGATGTGTTCCTGTGCTCTCCATGCCACTGGAGTCAAGCTAACCTGGCTGATGAGGGGAGAAACCCTGAAATCAGTCCCAGGATGCATGTCTCAAGTCCAGGGAGGGCCTGGCCTGGAATTTCAGGCTGTACTGTTCCCATGAGGAGCAGGGTCAAGACTGATTTGCATTTGACTGGGTTTAAACTGGAATGGCATGGGGAGCAAAAAAATATGGATTTTGGCTCAGATCTCTGTACTGAGGTGAATGCTTGATATTATTCAACATTCTGTCTATCATTTGGTCTTTTTGCATTTGTCACTCCGAGTGGGACGAGTAGGCCCAGACATGGGTCCCGTGCTCTCTATGCCACTGGAGTCAAGCGAACCTGGATGATGAGGGGTAAAATCCTGAAACCGGTCCCAGAATGCTTATATCCAGTCTAAGGAGGAGCCGGCCTGGCAGTTCGGGCTGGACTGTTCCCATACGGAGCAGGGTCAAGACTCATTTGCACATGATTGGGTTTAAACAGTAATGGCATGGGGCGTAAAAAGCAATGGATTTGGGCCCAGATCTCTGTACTGAGGTAAATGTTTGACATTGTTCAACATTCTGTCCATCATGGGTTCTTTTTGCATTTGTCACCCCGAGTGGGACAGGTATGCCCAGACATGGGTCTCGTGCTCTCCATGCCACTGAAGTGATGCTAGCCTGGCTGATGAGGGATGAAATACCGAAACCGGTCTCAGGGTGCTTGTCTATGGTCCGGGGAGGACCTTGGTGGCAGTTCGGGCTGGACTGTTCCCATGGGGAGCAGGGTCAAGACTGATTTGCATATGGCTGGGTTTAACCTGGAATGGCATAGGGAGGAAAAAAACAACGGATTTAGGCCCAGATGTCTGTACTGGGGCTAATGTTTGACATTGTTTAACATTCTGTCCATCATTTTTTCTTTTTGAATTTGTCACACTGAGTGGGACGGGTATGCCCAGACGTAGGTCCCATGCACTTCGTGCTACTGGAGTCAAGCTAGCCTTGCTGATGAAGGGTGAATCCCCGACAAAAGTCCCAGGATGCTTGTCTCCGGTCCAGGAAGGACCTGGCCTGGCAGTTCAAGCTGCACTATTCTCATGGGAGAAGGGTCAAAACTGATTTGGAAATGGTTGGGTTTAAACTGGAATGGCATGGGGAGCACAAAACGATAGATTTAGGGCCAGATCTCTCCACTGAAGTGAATGTTTGACGTTCAACATTCTGTTCATTATTTGATTTTTATCCACCTAAAAGGTGGAGCACTGTCAGCGTGCCTCTGGATGGTAGCCCTCTGAAGGGGGCAAAAGGTTTTCTGTGGCCCCCTTAGACATTCCCTTGCAGGTGGGTGCAGTCACTCCTAAAAGTGCATGAGGGTTGCATCTGCACAGTGAAACACGGAGAGGCTGCTTCAAAGCTGCTCCATTTTTCACTTGAATGCACTGCTCCCATGGTAACACAAGTTCACGCAATCTCCTTGTTAGTGACAAGAGCACCTTTTGAAAGGTGCACCCAGTGGTAACAAGGAAAATGTGCCACATTGTATAATGAGGCCCCTGGTTGCGCTAGATTGGGGCACATCCAAAATTCAGACTGACCGCTATGGAGCTCGGGTCGGATACAGAGATCAGCCTTGGTCTGCTGAAAAAGCACTTTGGATGGATGCTGCATCGACATCAAAGACACGATGCAAGGAGCAGAGGAGGCAATGCATCATCATCGATCCTCTGGATGTAGGCAATGCATAATTTCTAATCCACACAATCGGCCAAGCTACATTGGTGAACCCCTTTGCGATGCAGACAATGCATTGTCGTCAAGTCGAGCAGTCATCGAAGTGATGTCCTCAAGCAGCGTATGCATCGGAGAGGATGTGCCGGTTCCAATCGGCGCACTGGACATGATGCTTTGATTTTGCTGAGTCAGCACAGCAAACTCACTTCCAAGGCACCACTTGGCAGGTTGGGGACTTACGGATGGCAGACTCCAGATGCTATTGCAGGGTTGCATGTCCGTGATACCTCAGACCAGGGGGTACCCAGGCATGCCTTAGAGTCATTCTGGATTCAGGTGAAATGGGTCCAGTCCTTTTTCTGAGCATTGCAGAGGGTAGCAGGCAGCAGGGTAGCACAGCATAGTTGGAAAGCAATTCTTCCAGAACAGCAGTCCAGCAGAGTGGCAGTTCTGTAAGCATCACAGAAGTCCTTCCTCCTGGCAGATTTGTTCACAGGTCCAGTAGTGTCTGATTTTGTGGGGTCAGTGACCCAGTACTTATACCCTATTGTGCCTTTGAAGTGGGCGTGACTTCAAAGAAGGGTCTTTGAAATGCACAGAGGTCCTTTCTTCCCAGCCCTGGCTCCGGACTATCATTAGGGGGTATTCAGTAATTTGTGTGGGGACAAGGCAATACACTTTGGTGCAAGTGTCCACCCCTCCCTCCGTTCCTGCCCTGGAAGAGCCACCAGATGACTACTCAGACACACCTGACCTTCTTGTGTTTGTGGCTGTCTTGTCGGAATGCACAAAGTGAAGCTGTCATGCAACCCAGACATGTATTGGAGACAGTCTATAGGCACACAGAGCAGTAAAGGCTGAGAAAGGCCCACTTTCTAAAAGTGGCATTTGTAAAATAGTCATGTTAAATCCACTTTTACTAGTAAAGAGGATTTATCATTAACATTCAAAGAATATGTGACGTTACAACGTGATGATTTACATCGCGGTTCGTTACATCGCAGTTATTACAACGCAAGTCGTTACAACGACTTGCGCTGGAGGGAGCTGGACTTAGGAATAGTATGATTTACTATTCCAACTATAGCCTACGTAACAGTAGGGGAGGGGTGGGAGTAGTAAATCATACTATTCCTTAGTGTATAGTGCCATCCAGCGCAAGTCGTTGTAACGACTTGCGTTGTAATGACCGCAATGTAAATTTATCACGGTGTATCGACCGCGTTGTAAAGGTCGTTCGCCCCATTCAAATTATATAAAACATAATACTGCTACTCCTTTCTAATTAGAAATTACCGCTTAAAAGTGTATTAAAGGGTTTCCAATGTTAACCTTGGAGAGGAGGAGACCTCGCAGTAGTGAAAAATGAATTTGGGTGTATGTCACTACCAGGACAAGCAAAATTTAAAAATACATATCCTACCTTTTACTTGCATGGCACCCTGTCCATTGGGTTTCTAGGGCCTACCTTAAGGTTGTCTAATATGTAATAAAAGGAGACTTTAAGGTTTGCCAAAGGGTTTTAAGTGCCAAGTCAAAGTGGCAGTAAACTGCACACACTGACCCTGCAGTGGCAGGCCTGAGCCATATTTGAAATGCTTCTTGTGTGGGTGGCACATTCAGTGCTGCAGGCCCACTAGTTGCATTTTAATTTACAGACCTTGGGTATATGATTTACCACTTTACAAGGTTCTTATAAGTAGTTTAAATATGCAAATCGGGTATACCCCAATGTTACCATGTTCAGGGGAGAAGCACATGCACTTTATCTCTGATCAACGTTGGTAAAGTGTTCAGAGTCCTGAGGCCAATGAAAAGAATCAACAAAAAGAGGACGTAAGCAGGCAACGGTTTGGGGAAGGCCACCTTATAGATGACAGCTCTGACAGTGGTGCATGTGGGGTTGATGATAGATCATCTGGGGAACATAGAATGGGCGCGTCAGGTGGCATGTGCATCATACAAATATTTGTTGGGGTCAAGTGTCTGCTGCAGTTGAGCTAGAGCATATAAGCATCATTAGATTGTGGATACTGAAGACATTGTCAGCCATAGATTGGGGAATTCAAATGTGGGACATATTTTGGCAGCTGTCCATCACCAGTGTTAAATCTGCTGGACTATTACACTTAAAAAATGTTCAACTAAACAAACCAGATAAACTGGGGTAGATCTAGCAATATCATTGCAAAGTTAGTTGCATTCTTTTTGGCACTAGTACCCCATTGATTTAAAAAAAGTAAACATATATCTAGGGTTGAAAGTCTTATAGGATGGCAGAAAAACATCATGGGACTGTCTCTTCCCTGCATTAACTCTGACTATATGCCTGAACAAAATATGTATTTGGATTTACAGTGGAAGAGCTAGAAACATATTTGGATTCATACATCATCCCAGTAAAAGCTAAGATCTTAAGTGTTTAGTGTACATTCAATGCGTCCTGTTGTTTGATCCATTGTTAAAGAAAGGCTAATTTTTTTTTTATGAAACAGCTGTGGTAGGATATTGACTTTACTGTGATATTTTGTTGTCTTTTTGCATACACATTTATAACTTTCATCACCCTTTTGTAGGACACCTTATCAGCTCACATTTGTTGTGCCTAGTGTATCAGGTTTGGTAATGGATGTACTTGGATATCCAAATAAATGTCCAAGGACCTGACCTCCTGGGATGAAAGAAAAGTGGCAAATTGTGTAATCACCTAAATGCTATAAATGAATCAATGATATGATGCCTTTTTCGCTGGACCCTCATGGTAGCCACAGGTTTTAGGCATTAGACCTCTGACTAATCGGGGGTTATGACTGTATACATTTCATTCAATAAGAGCATAATTGTATTAAGGGACAGTTGGAAACATACCCCTAGTCTAGTAGCCTATAGTGCCTCATAATGGGCCTCCACAAGAATAAACCTGCATGGTGTCTTTAGGGGTGATACTGCTGCGAGAGAGGCTGTTCGCAGAAGTCTCAATTTGTAAATCCACCTAGTCCTAGATGTGCACCTCCAGAATAGTCAGTCCTTGCCAGGTGACTTTAGGGCCAGGTTGTCATAAATTTTCCACTGAAACATCACTAACCACACACGGTCTTGACATGGAACCTCTCTCATTATCTTTTGTGCTCTGAAGCTTTTCAGGGGCCAGTGCTGGGAAACGTTACTTTTACAGTAGTAACCCATGCACATGTAAGTGGACACATGTCCTAGTGGCATGGTGGGTCTCTAAGTCAGAGCAATGACAGTTAATGAAACTTTGCTAAGTGCCTGCAAGTACATTAAGCCTAATGAGGAATATGGATTTTATAAAACATATATATGCAAAGAGGACAGTTTATAAAGAAAACCATGACTTCTGCAATGCCTTTTAATGCAATTTAGATTTTCCTAGTGCACAATTTAGGAAATCCAAACCCAGGGGTGCATCTGAGCTTAAGGTCACCCTGGAGGCATCCCGAAATTCGTAGTGCACATGTAAGTGGACACATGCCCTAGTGGCATATGTGCACTTCATGTCACATTAAAAGATGCATTTTTAAATAAATTTTCTAACTCTACACATGGTCACCATCGACTTTGAGTTAATGGTAATAGCATTTCCTAAATGCCCAATTCGCATTTAGGAAATGCTTTGCACACAAGCTTTAGGAATCGCAAATAGGTATCCCAATTTGTGTTTCCTAAATCGCTGTTGCAATTTGTGATTTCTACCAGGTAGAAATTGCAATTTTCAACCGTTTTTTGCCTTTGTACATATGAAACGGCTGTTTAGTAATTTATTAATGGCCCGAAATGGCAGTTCGGCCCGTTAAGAAATACAAAACTTTAAAACATCTGGCCCTCTGTTCTTTGTGTATCAACAGCCCCTTTATTTTAGAGGCAGGCAGCAGGCTTGGAAAAAGATTCTCATGCAAGAGACGGCTCTCCACTGAGGGTGTGTGCATCAATGCAGGCATAGAAGAATCTGCATGCATGCTCCCAGCACCAGGTTTAACACTGTTGATCCTTTTAGATCGTATGCCAGTAAAATTTCTTAATTCTAAATTCTTTCAATTCATTAAAGTTTGGTAAACTTCCTGTGTGTCTGAACTCCCATTTGTTCGACAGCATGCCTTTTTGCAATTTGACCTAATTTTTCATAATATTGCTAAGTGTGCACAGTTAAACAAGCATTTGCAATGAAATCGGTGTTGCATTAGGTTGGGTTAGAGTTACTGAATTTGTAAATTACATTGTTTCTACCCTTGTGTTATGAGGTGTAGATATGTGGTGTGTAGTGGAAATATGTGGCTTGAATTGGAATTGTGCGGCGTGGAGTGGATTTGTGTAGTGAAATTATGTGTCATGGTGTGCAGAGGAATTATGTGGATAATAATTATGTGGTGTTCAGTATACTGGCGATATGTGGAGTGAGATTGTGTATTATGGAGTGTAATTATGTGGAATGGCGATATAAATGCGGTATTTGCCACTACAGTGTCAATTGCTCAGCTCCACTGACAAAGTGGAGCCACTGAAATCAAATGGGGTGTGCCCTAGCGGAACACAGGCTAAACAGCAGCCTTTGGGGTGGGCTCAAATTCACAGGTAGTCACGACAGGTCAGGCAAAAATATCATGGAGACATTCGGCCATTTTGTAGTAAGGCAAAGCAGGTCATCAATCTGTCTGAGAGCTGGGAGAAATAACACCTCTCCTGCGTCTACGCAAGTCCTCCACATGGAGCTCTGTGATTCACAGGGGTGGGCAGGCAGGCGGCCACTGAGTGAGGCCAAGCACTCACTTATCTGGTGTTAGATGGTTGTGGTGGACCGATGGGCAGCCTTTGAGCCTCAAGCCAATAGGAAAGGTGTGTGGGGGAGCTGGTGCCTGTGCTACAGCAAATGTAATACATTTATCAGAGCCTTTTAATGCTTTGCATTTCATCATTCATTGACGAGTAGGCTGACATTGTGAGAGACCCATGAGTGGGTGTGCTGATGACAAAGGTGGACATCGAGCTTACTTTCAAAACCCTACCTATGTACGCAGACAGCTTACATTTACTGAGTTCTTAATGTGACAACAAAGTATATAGATACATGCATGCCTACAGACTGTCCTGTCTCCTGTAAATATGTGGACATGTTTGCCACTATTGGAAGTGGCTCTTGCACAGATTGCACCATAGCCCCACAGGGAGAGTATGCAGCACTGCCTCAATGACTTCTTGTCTGTGGGTGACCCAAATAGTGGGGTTTTGCTACAGTACTGAGAGCATGTCATTCATTGAGTTCTTAGGAATCGCCTTAGTGAGGGAAAAGATATTGGATCAAGTGGTGATCCTTACATTCTCAGAACTTAAACTGAGTCAGCGGCTGAACTCGGTGCTCACTTTTAAAGAGATACTCTCTGGAATAGAGGGTGAGAAACAAAAGTCAACCTATAATAAATCCAGTTGTAAATGGGAAAACTAAACCTCACCATGTGAGATTGGGTTCATGTATTAAGGGGGATCTGAGAATGTGGATTTATTTTAGATGACTTCAGAGCACACTTATTTGTAAGGTGTTTGGGTCAACAGCAGCCTGCTGGCATAGTTCACAATTGCCTCGAAAGAAGACTTTGGTGAAATATTGTGCACTGTTTGGTGAGCGTGGAGATGGTCAGTGTCACAGCAGCATAGGAGCTTAGCAAAGAACATCACTGTGCTAGAACGCATTCCCATCATCACAGCTTGTAATGCAAACACAATACAGTAAAATCTGCTTCCACCTACATCACTGCACCCTTTTATGGTACTGTCCTTGCTTTTCCGGTGATTTCTTTACTCCAAGCGCTCGGAAAGCGTTTTGTGTCATACAGGACTAAACACATACAACTAATGAATAAAATAAATGAATCTGTGTTGCACTTTATTAGGAAAATCTTAAGGTTCGGTTTCGAATTTTCCCCCAAAACAGCTCAGAACAGGTAACTGCATAGTCTAAAATCCCTTACTCAGATAGGGGAGTCGAAGACCTGAAACAAAAAGCAACCCTTGCACCCGTTACAGTAACAGGGGACTGCTGACCTGTGCATGACACGGAAATAAATGTGAAACACTACTGTCTTAAGAAGGAAACAGCTAAAATCAGCACTTCACCACTCAAACACAACATTGTTTTAAGCACCACGTTTTAACATTCTGCGTCCACGTTACCAGTGTGGCACCTTCCTTTCAACTCAGCAATTTCACATTGCATTACATTTCTGCATACCTTGCTGCAGACTACTTTTGTCACTGCACTATTTATTTCTAAATACTATTCACAAATAGCTTCAGAAACACCAATGTTTCTACAAAAACATGTGCACATTAAAATATGTTGAGTCACCTTGTGCTAATCAAGCCCAAAAATTCCGATTCGGAGAGTCACTCAATTTTCTACATGAAATAGTGTGAGAGATTTTTACTATCCACGTGACAAAGAAAAAATCTTGTGCAAGATTTTCAACATGCAGCCTAGGACACAGCTCCCTTACACTCCATAAACCAAACTGCCAGAACCATCCACAGCACATGCTATAAACATGAGACACTACTTAGTAGCTCACTGTACCTTTAGTTCCTATGGCGCATGGTCACAGAAGTATTAATACTTAGATTTCTGGTGTGGCCAAATTTACCATACCTGCCACGCTGGAGACCAGCCGGAAGGAGGGGCCATATGGCGGGAGGAAGTGTTGAGATGGTCAACCGAAAGGATCACTTAGTGAAATCGCCCGGGAGGGAACCAGACGTCCAAAGGAGGGACAATGCACTAATGAAAAGGCAGCATTTCCAATTGCCAGAACAAAGAACCAATGGCAATCGTTGGGCTTGGTTAAAGCCCATATTGTAAATACATTAGTTCATGCGCGCTGCCTAGCCTTGACCTAAAAGCTAAGGGGCAGATTTACAAGCCCCTTGCGCCACTTTTGCGTCACTTTTCCCATGTTAAATGTGACGCAAAAGTGGCGCAAGGGGCTTGTAAATCTGCCCCTAAGAATTTTTTTTTTAAAAAGAGGCAGCAGAAACATGCCTTAATTATGGTGTCAACTTTCTTGATGCTAGGCGCCATATGAACGCTGCGTAGCAGCCACAGCTCAGTTTGAATTAACCGTTGGAGTTATGTAACTTTCTGTGTGTGCGACCAGGCATTACTACAGCAATCCTGTTGCAATTCAACGTTTTTCAAACTTTTGCCACATTCGCATATTGAGAAGCTGAGAAAAGTAAAAAGAAACAGAAAAAGAGGCAGCAAATATGCCGCTTATTCACTGTGTTACCATTCTTTGTTACCACTTGCGGATACTGCCTTATTGCCACAGCTCACCGCCTGCATGCGTGTAGCCTGCTGATGAACCGCATACTTCCAATTTCCCAGCTGCCAGAGAGCGTTTGCCAGTGGGGGGTGCAGGTGGTGGTTGAAGGTTTGGGGGGTAGTGGGGGCTTTTTTTGTATTGTCACCAATCATTCTAGAGGAGCAGAGGAATGTCAATTGTGATACTGCTGATGGACACCAAAGTGATATTTGACTATGAATCAAAGATACAAGGAGGAGTGGGCTTGAATACTGATGCAGGAAAATGGTGCATTATTCCAAAAGAGTTCTAGAACTGGAAATGACAACAATATGCAGTTGAGCATTTCTGAAGAGATGCTGCCATTCTACTAAAATCAAGCAGCAGACAAGCCTACGATCAAGAACACAAAACTGGATGATTCACTGGGGTATAACACCAAAAAGAATAGATTAGCCTAAGTTAGTAGGTGAAATGCATCCTTAATTTTTGAAGCCCAAATGATTTCACCAAAATTAATTAAGACTTGGATATATCTATCAACTATACCACACACTATTTTTAGTGAGTAGTAAGATTATAGAGTTAAGGTTTAATTTACATACAAGCCGGGGGTAAAAATAATCAAATGCAGCAATTATACACAAAAGAGGGTGACGTGTGGCATTTAGTAAATGTTTATATATTGTTATATGCAGCACAGGCCCTGCCATATATTGAAATGTCTATTGGTTGTGTGAAGAACGCATTGAAGTGCATGACAGTAGTTTAGGGCCTAGATGTCAGACCTGTAAAATACTAATCTGGGCCTTTCCGTTTCTAAAAATTATTGTGCCGATTCAGAAAGGCTTTTATAAGTATTTAAAATAATACTCCATGTTCTCCACATTTGTACATTAGCCCCAATACATCTCAAAATGGGGAATAAAATTGGGAGATTCATATAGATTTAGTTCACACAGAAAGACCTAAGCCTGCTTTGCCCTATTACTAATAGGGAGTGGGATATTTTTTTTTCTTTGGGGGGGGGGCAATTCACAAAAAGATGTATGACTATGTGTCCCTTGTTATTCAGCACCTTTCTCAGATTAACTGTCATATACTTGTTGTGTGGGTGGCTCTTGTTAACATGCCAGAGAAGGGATTGTTCCACATACTGCAACAGCTTGTTATTCACAACTGTGCATGGCCTTGCGCAGTTACATATCAGAGAAACTAAAGGATACAATAGTGGCATCTGAACACACGTATTGTTCATTGTTTGGTGCAATTGAAACAAGAGCTGAGCACGAGCAATCCACACCTGGCTCCATAGGCTACCAAATATAAAAAGGTCTGAAAGATACAAGTAACAGGGGATGAGGACCACAACTAGTGGATGCTGAGAGATGCATGTCCAACTTTAGGACTTTTGACGTTGGCTTTTGTGTAGGTGTGCAAGGCTCACTGCAGATATTACAAAACACACTAAGCTGCATTTAAATGCTAAAAAAAAGCGAACATTTATGACTTCCCTTTGCAGTATTTCTAAACAAAAGTAGTTCTTTGACAAAATAGAAAGATATTCCTAATCAGGGAAGTCTTATGAAATAAGATTGGGTGCATTTAGGGTTCACACCTTTACTGATTTTGTTGACTGAGCGTTTAATAGTCAAAGAAATTATTCTGTTTTGTGACTCGTGATTTGTGATTAGCGAATTGGAATTTACAACAATGTCTCAGACACTGTTTACGATTCCTAATGGGGATGCAAATTGCCTGCCTAATTAATATTCATGAGGCAGGTGCAATTTACGACCCCATCGGGAATGAATAGCACTCCTAGGGATGGTGGCCTGCTGGGGTCAGCAGCTCACCGTGTCTGTGACTGTTTTTTCAATAAAGTAGTTTATTTTTTTTTAATACTGCTCGTTTTCCTTAAAGGAAATTGGGATGTATTGAAAAAAGAAAAAATACTGTTTCATTTTTGAAGAGTAGGCAGTGGTCATCGGGACCACTGCCTGCTCTTAAAGAATATTTGCAATGCCAGTCACAGAGGGGGAAGGGGTCCCATTGGGATCCCTTACCGTTTGCGAGTGGCTTACCACCCATTTGAATGGGTGGTAAATTGCAAGTGTTTTGCTGCCACAATTGCAGCCGCCAAACAATCTTACATTGAAGTGCAATCGCTATTAGAAAGGGACGCCCTTGGCAAGCTCATTCCTAATAGCGAGTCACAAACCCTATTTTGTGAGTCTTAATAGGTTACTGACTCGCAAAATAGGGTTTGTAACTGGGGCAGACCTATTTTGTGGTCACAAACGGTCCGATTGCCCATTTGCGACTGCAAAAGGCAGTCGTACATCTGGCCCTGTATATATTAATTTCTGGATTCAATACATGGCTCTGCACTTTCAACTGCAGACAAGAGATTCTGTGTTTACTAGTGAGCTAGGTTTGCTTCACTCATAACACCATTCCTTATAGCAGCAGTGTTCCTTTTTTTCAGAAAAGCTTTCAATTTCTCTTTGGGTTTTAGGAAATTTATCCGGTGTAACCTCAAAAAATATTTCAGGGAAAATTACAGCATCTCCCAAACATCCTAGATCAATGGCGAAAACTTCAGACACAAATAGGTAAACCAAGCAAAATATTTGTGGGATCCAAATGGGCACTCGCAAAATCCCCATATTCGGCATATGAAGGGTCAGAGTAATATGGACATTAATCTAAGCCGATCAAGCTGCTCCAGGAAACCTCAAGCAGGCAGCAGGAGTGAGACTGCAAAAAATCACTTAGAGATTGAAGATAACATCTGTGGGCCCCTCTAAGCATAACATTTCTCTAGAGAAGGAAATATCAGACTGGCAAAAATCTAAATTAAATTGAAATGTCTGTCTTTAAACCCTACAAGCTCCCATTAGACATGCACACAGCAACAGGAAGACTGGCAAACATCAAGTAATCAATTACAATAGAGAATAATATATGTGGCCCAAAAACTAGTTCTCCACCTCTAAATACCCTAGGACAATGGGCGTACATTTTTAAAACCCTCTAGAAAATGTGTCGAAAAAACAAGAAAACTCAGAAAAAACACTGCAGGCCGTACTCCACAAACATGTCAATTGCCCTGTCTGCACCTTATTTATTTATTTATTTAATGCAGTTTTATATAGTTTGAAGTTTACCCAAAGGTGTCAAAGCACTTTACAAGAGAAACAGGGAAGTTACATTAGGTACACAAGACACAATAAACACGCTAACAAGTTACATATATGCAGTTCCAACTCTAACTAATTGCATATTTATATTGTAAAAATATAAAGGTGTCAGCGTTAAAATAGGAGTAAAATACATATTTACAAAGTTAAGCTCATGTGAGTACTAGATCGCCATAAGGGTCAAGAAAAGGGTTGAATTATTCCAGGAAGTGCCTTTGGGGGAGGCGAGTTTTAAGATCAGTTTTGAAGGTCCGGAAAGAGGTGGTGGTTCAGAGGGATGTAGGAAGTGAGTTCCAGATTCTGGTTGCATTACCAAAGAAGGATTGAGCCATAACTCTTTCCCTTTTGAAGGCAGGAGCACTAAGTTGTCCGCATTGTGTGAAGGTCTAGAGCCGCCCGAGATTTTGAGTTTATTAGCCAGATAGCAAGGGGTGGAGGTGTGCAAGGCTTTGTGGGTGACCCAGGCAGTCTTGTAAATTGACCTTGCTTTGATAGGATGCCAGCAAAGAGACAACAGTAAGGGTGGGATGTGATCATTTCAGTATGGGTGGGATGTGTGGTATATGAAGTGAGCTGCTGAGTGGAGGATGGATTTTAGAGGGGAAAGGTGGGATTTGGGGAGGCTAGCAAGGAGAGGGTTGTGGTAGTCCAATCTGGAAAGAACCAAAGATTGAACCAAGGTTTTTAGGTCTTGCTCAGGAAACAAGCTTCAAACCCCCCCAGAGAATGTGCAGTTGGTAGATTGCATTTTTGGTGAATGTATTGATGTGGGACTGTTAGTTCAGCCTTTTGTCTAGGATGACGCCTAGGGATTTCGAACAACAATGAACATTCTCAACAACAATGATAGGATTGTTGTTGAGAATTTTCAGATTGTTCATCCAAGATTGGATAGGAGGAGGAGATAGTGAGGTCGAGAGGAGAAGGAATTCTGTTTTGTAAGGATTCAGAATTAGTTGATGAGTTGACAGCCAGTGATAGACGGAGTTGAGAGTGGTGTTGAGGATTGAAATTGCATTAGTGGAAGATACCTATAGGTACATTTGGGTGTCATCCACATATAGGTGACAATGGACCCCAGATTTATTTCTGAGATTATAGTGGTTCAATATAAAGGTAGAACAGTGTGGGCGCAAGGATTGAGCCTTGAGGGACACCTTCTCCAAGAGCCATTGAAGTGGAGACACAGTTTGCTATTTTAATCATCTGGGATCTGCCAGAGAGGAATGATTCAAACCATTTGAGCACTGTGCCTTCAAAACCAATTCTTAGCTTTAAAGTATTCAAAAGAGTTTTGTGATTAACAGTGTTAAAGGCTGTGGATAGGTCAAGAAGGATCAGGAGACAAGATTCACCAGAGTCAAGTACTCGCAGGGCATCATCGATCACTTGAAGTGGGGCTTTTTCGGTACTGCAGCCTTGGGTAAAACCAGATTGGAATTCGTCGAGGAGGAAGTTGACCTTGATGTGTTGGGAAAGTTGCTTTGCCACACTTTCTGTAATTTTAGCAAGAAAAGGGAGGATAGTGATTGGGCAGAAGTTGTTGAGATCTTTCGCATCAGCAGAGGGTTTCTTAAGAAGTGGAGTAAACTGTCCTTTTTTTCAGGGCAGCAGGAAGGGAGCTTTGGTTGAGTAAGAGGTTTATCAGACTGGTCCAGTAGGAGAGTGTGTGGGTGTAAAAGTCAATGGGAATGTCACTGAGGATGGGGTCAATAGAATGGCTAGAGGGTTTAGTTTCTAGAATGCGTTCAAGGAGGGCCATTTCGGTGATGGTGTCAAAGTTCTGCCACGGAACTGAGGATTTGCGGTCCTCAGGAGGCGTAGAATGGGTAACCTGATCCACAAGTGATTTTACTTTATCATCAACAAAAACTGCTAATTGTGCCGCTATCTTGAGGGAGTCTTCAAATATGTCTGGAGAGGTAGAGATGTTGGTGCTTTTGATTAGTTTGAATAACATTTTAGGCCTGGTTTCGGCAGAATCAAGGAGGGTTCTGAAGTGCATCGCTTTTTCATGGAATATGTGTTTGTGGTAACGAGTTCTTGCAAGGCAGAGATTGGATAGATTTGTGGCGGAAGGAGAATGTTTTCAAAGTTTCTCAAGGTTCCTAAAGTGTTTTCTTTCGCCGTAGAGGGATTTATTGAACCACAGAGCACAAGGAGTGGGTCTTTTGCCTTAAGGTCCCTTATTCTCTACATGTGACTGTTGTGGCTGTTAATAAATTCCTGTTTCCAAAAAAAAGTCCAGCATGAGAACCTAATATGCATGCCTCCATCATCGATCAGCCCTTCAAACATAAATAACTCACAAACAAAAAGGATGTACTTGATTTCCCTAAAAAATGCATGGGGAAAATCAATTTCCAGTATTTAAATGCAGAATGATGAGGCAGTCAGCAAATTTGAGGAAGAAGAGTGAAAGATAGGAAGACAAAGCTGCTACCATATCTTAGGTTCCAAATAGTTTACCAAATGTTTTCTATAAATTGTGCAACTTCTTAACTGATTTAGTGAGATTCGATAATAAGACTGGTATATGATTGGAAAGCATGATATTTTTGAAACATACCTCTACATATTGTTATACAGGCAATATTTGCATTCTCGTTCTCTCAAAATGTTCTATCCAATACTGCTTCAAAATGCACAACGAGGGTAGCAAGACAATATGTTGAGAGAAATAACAACTTTACCTTCAACAGGAAACTCATCATTGAAAAACCTGGGGTTTATCAATTTACTGTGACATTTAAGAGGGGAGTATAGATTGCATGGGACCAGTGTTGAAGGTATAGAAACAAAATCGAAGCCAGCACAGCAGTCAACCCCTTGAAAGTTAGTTCAGAAAAGGTGCAAGTCCTGCTTATATAAGCACAACCCCACTTCACAAAAAAATAATTAAAGAGGAGCATGATAAAGAATAAAGTTTCAAATTGCTGTCATGAAAGACACAAAACAAAAAAGAATATTCTTTCAAATCATGAACACTGATTGTTTTTTTCAAATATAGCCTGAGGGAGGCAAATATAAAGATCCAAATTGCCATATGTTTGATGCCAGTAATTTCTGTCTTACATTTTATCTACGCATTACATTGTTGGCCTAATTATTCCTATGGGATGTAGCATTATTTACATTGTATGTACTTGATATCATTAATGTGCTTGCACTACTGGGATAAAAACCACAAAGAAAAAGTATAGATAATGTTTCACACCCTCTTCTGCAGCTAGTCCTTTATTATTACACCCAATTCCAAACTTGCAAAACTTTGCCTTCAGTTCATTTTTATGGTCTAGCTTGACTTTAGCACTTTAGCACTTTAGCACTGTAACAAGTTAGAATTGCATATCTGTAAAACGTTGGGATATGAACTTAAGCACTTTTGAAAAACGGGTAGGCTGCCAGATTATGGTTGCACTATGCTTCTTTGCACTTATCTTGCACTTTCACTGTATTGGTTTTATTCATGATTTGTATGTTCTGATCAAATGCTATTTTTAAACCCCCTGTTATTTATTATCATTGTTATACCATTCATGCTCTGCTCAATAAAAAATGTATAATAAGAAAAAAAGACAATCTCGTAGTAATTAGAAGCAACAATATTTTGCAAGTGTAACTGCGCCTGGCTAATAAATTACTGGGCAACATATGGAGAGTTGTACCATAGATTGGCGGAAGACAGGCTGTGAGTGGATTACGTTGAATTTTAAGTGTTATGGACTGTGTTTATACGTTTGGAGGACTGTATGCAACTGAACAGAAATTTACGTTTCTCTTTTTAATCTTTGCCTTATATTTGTTGATTTGCACAGTTAATTCTTTGGGGGAGCAACGCTTTCTAAACGCTTTTCAAAATAAATATGATATAAGGGGCCTTTCTGTATTTGCACATGATTAGTGCTCTGGGGCTTTTTTGGAGACAGGTGTATCCCTGGCTGTGTTCAGTGCCAGTTATACTCCCAGCAGCACACGTACGGACGCCATCTTGGTTTGCAGCCTAGTTTTTATCTCACCCTGACCTCAATATTTAATGAGATCCAGTGCATGGACACGCCTTCGGTAGCTAAGGCAAGCCCGTATGCACCTGTCTACGCCCAAACAGGCTCAGGGACTCTGCTTTTTTAGTACCAAGCCAGATTTTGTTGTCTGCTGAGCAATTAAGAGGACTCCAGACCCTTTGTCCTGTGGGTTGTCAAGGCTCTCTTGACTTGGATATGGAATTTGCCTCATGCATGAACTGCAAGTTTACTCCCAACCTGAATGGGAGTATGGAGCTGCCTTCGGGTAACTCCACTTCCACTGTTTAGCGGGATGATTAGGTTTTTTCCCTCATTCAACACACAAGAGAATACATTTCTTTTTTTTAACGTCAATGTTTGCTCTTTTTCATGTCATCTGCAACAGCTCTTAGACTTTTTAGAGTCTCCGGATGCCCTGTTCATTACAGAAACCTGGCTTCACGGGGCTCTTATGCCGGACGTGATCAATCAATCAGGTGTTTGTTAAGCACGACTACTCACCCGTAAGGGTCTCAAGGTGCTAGGGTGGGGGGTTAGCAGGCTCCAGTCCATCAAGGGGGGGCCTGTCGAAGAGCCAGGTTTTTAGGTTTCTTGCAAAGATGGGGAGCGATGTTGTCTGTCTGAGGTGGATCGGCAGGGCGTTCCAGGCTCGGGCCGCGTGGAAGGAGAAGGAGCAGCGTGCCGATCTGGTCTTTCTGGTACGGGGTACCACAGCGTAGGAGAGCTGGACAGATCGTAGGGTCCTCTGGGGTGCATGGAATTTGAGTCGGCTGTTCAGGTATGCTGGTCTGGTGTCGGGTAGGGCCTTGTGGGCGTGGGTGAGCATCTTGAAGGTGACTCTAGCTTCGATGAGGAACCAGTGGAGTGTGCGCAGGTGCTGGGAGATGTGGCAGTGTCTTGGCAGGTCGAGGACCAGTCTTGCGGTGGCGTTCTGGATGTTCTGTAGCTTGTGGGTGAGGTTTTTGTTTATTCCGGCGTAGAGTGTGTTGCCGTAGTCGAGTCTGCTGGTGACCAGGGCGTGAGTGACAGTCTTTCTGTGTTCAAGGGGGATCCATTTGAAGGACTTACGTAGGAGGCAGAGGGTGTGGAAGCAGGAGGACGAGACGGAGTTGATCTGGCGGTCCATTTTGAGCTTGGAGTCCAGGATGATTCCCAGGTTGCGTGTGTGGTCCGTGGGGGTGGGCGGGCTTCCGAGGGCGCGGGGCCACCAGGTGTGGTTCCATGCATCGGGGTTTGTTCCCATGATAAGTACTTCTGTTTTGTTGGTGTTTAGTTGTAGGCAGCTGTTTTTCATCCATTTGGAAACAGCTTCCATGCCTTCTCGAAAATTGTGTCTGGCGGTACTGGGTTTGTTGGATAGGGAGAGGATGAGTTGGGTGTCGTCTGCGTATGACACAATGTTGAGTCAGTAGGTTCTGACGATGGGGGCGAGCGGAGCTATGTAGACGTTGAAGTGTAGGGCTGAGGGAGGACCCCTGGGGAACTCCTTAGGTGGTAGGTGTATGGTCGAAGAGGAAAGGGGGGAGTCTGACCCGCTGCGTTCTCACGGAGAGGAAGGAGAAGATCCAGTTGAGGGCCTTGTCTTGGATCTCTGCGACGTGAAGTCTGCATATTAGGGTGCGGTGAGAGACTGTGTTGAACACCGCTGGGAGGTCCAGGAGAATGAGGGCTGCTGTGTCTCCTTTGCCCAGTAGGGTGCGGATGTCGTCTGTTGTAGCGAGGAGGGCGGTTTCCGTAATGTGGTTTTTTCTGAAGCCGGATTGGGAGGAGTCGAGGATGTTGTGCTCTTCGATGAATGTGGCGAATTGGCTGTTGATGGCTTTCTCAATGACTTTCGCTGGGAACGGGAGCAGGGAAATGGGTCTGTAGTTTTGAGGTCGGTGGGTCCGCCGAGGGTTTCTTCAGGAGAGGGTTGACCTTGTCGTGTTTCCAGTAGTCGTGGAACGTGTCGGTTGCCAAGGAGTGGTTGATGGTGTGGCAGAGCATGGGTGTAATGGTATCGGCAGCTCTGTTGAAAATGTGGTGGGGACAGGGGTCTGTGGGGGCCCCGGAGTGGATTGACTTCATCGTCTTCAGTGTGTCTTCAGTGGTGAGGGCTGTCCAGTTGTCGATCGCTGGCTTCAGGGTGTCGGGGGTGGTTGGTGAGGGTTCAGTGTGTTGGTTGACTTCGTCAAAGTTGTCGTAGATGCTCTTGATTTTTCGGTGGAAAAAGGTGCTGAGTTTGTCGCAGAGGTCTTGTGAGGGAGGGATGTTGGTGGACTCGCTGGTGGGTTGGGCAAACTCCTTGATGATGTTGAAGAGTTCTTTGCTGTTGTGTGCTTGAGTGGAGATTCTGTCTTCAATCGCTTTCTTCCTTGTTTTTCTGATGAGTTGGTGGTGGTCACTGGAGGCGGCTCTGAATTTGTTGTAGGCTTCTGTGGATTTGGTGTTCCTCCAGGCCTTTTGAGGCGGTGGCAAGTGCATCTGGACTCTCGAAGTTCGGTGGCAAACTATCTGGCTTTCTTGGCATGGGTGTTGTTTTTTTTCTTGAGGGGGGCTATGGTGTTGGCGCTGTTGGAGATCTATCTGTGCAGGGTTCGGACTGCAGTGTTGGGGTCGTCGTTTTCTGCAATGGTTGGGGTGGAGTTGCTGAGTGATGAGGTTAGCTGGTCGTTGGTGATTCTGGGCCAGTGTCTTTGTGAGAGCAGGTGCAGGTGTCTGTGAATGGTGCGTGTTCTGAGGTTGAAGTGGATGCATCGATGGTCACTCCATGGATTGTCGGTGGTGTGGCTGAAGGTGATGGAGTTACCTGTTGTGAAGAGGGGGTCGAGGGTGTGTCCTGATGAGTGTGTGGGTTCGGTCACGATCTGGCGGAGTCCAATGTTGTGGAGGTTGTCCAGGAGGGATGTAGTGCTGGGGTCCAGTTGGTTGTTCAAGTTGAAGTTGAGGTCTCCCAGTAGGGTGTAGTTGGTGGATGCGATGGCATGCGGGGAGATGATGTCCGTGATGGAGTTGGTGAAAAGTCAGCGGGTTACGGGGTCGGTAGATGAGGGTTCCTCGGAGGGTGGTGGTGGGGCTGGCCAGTATCTTGAAGTGAAGGTGTTCCATCAGGTCTGTGGGCTCGTCAGGGAGTGTGCTCAGGCGGAGGTTGGATTTGTGGACGATGGCGATTCCTCCTCCTGGGCGGGTGGGGCGATTCTTCCTGGAGATCTTGTATCCTTGGGGAACGGCGATGGCGATGTCCGGTCCCTAGGTGGTGTTGGTCCATGTTTCGGTGAAGAACGCTACATCCGCGGTGGTGCTGTCGAGGAGGTCCCAGATTTTGGTTGCGTGTTTTTGGAGGGATCAGACGTTGAGGAGGATGCATTGCAGGGTCTTCGGTTGGGTTGTGGTCTTGCAGGCGGGTTGCGCTGGGTCCCTGGTCTTGGCGGTGCTGCAGGTGTGCCGGCAGCGGTGACAGCTGAAGGGTCCGTGGGTGTCAGCTGGTGATGCTAGCTTGCAGTTGTTGTTGTGGCCTGGGTTTAGAGTGTGGCGGGCCACTGGGTCGTAGCGTTGGCGTTGAGGAGGTCCAGGATTCCTGGCGCTGGTCGGGTCCTGGACGGGCAGAAAAGGCAAAAAGAGAGTAAAGAGTGGAAATGAGGCAGTGAAAGGTGCAAGAAAATACACAGAAGGAGAGTGAGAGGGGAAGATTAAATCAGTGAAAAACAAGTGAAAATGGAGGGAAGACACAGAGGGGAAGTGAAAGAGGGAGATTGAAATCAGTAAAAAATGAGTGAAAATGGAGGAAAGACAGAGAGGGGGCATGAAAGGGGGAGATCTAAATCAGTAAAAAAATGAGTGAAAACGGAGGAGAGACACAGAGGGGGAGTTAAGGGAGGGAGATTGAAATCAGTGAAAAACAAGTGAAAACGGAGAGAAAGAGCGGAGCGAGAAAAAGGAGACAGAGGTCCACTGGACCACCAGGGATGAGGCGCAGGTAGGGCCTCGAACACTAGCACTCGAGAGTGGAAGGGCTCGGGGGAAGGCCTCACTTGATGGTGGAGCTGCGAGGGGGGAGAGCAATTTCACTGACAATGAGTCAGCTCTCCCTCAAAATTGCTCCACGGTGAGGAGAGATAGATTAGATAGACCAGGTGGTGGGGTAGCAATTGTATTCAAAACAAACAAGAAATGCAAAATTCACAAATTGCCTATCCTGTCCTGTGAAGCAGTATCTTTTGCACTGGAACTGATTTCTAACGTCACTCTTTCCGGCAATTTGATCCGCTGGGCAATGATGGTAGCTGGGGAAAGTCACTACCTGATGTTCTAACCCCTTTAATTCTAAGATCAACCAACTTTGCATCACTAGGAGACTTCGATATTCATCTTGAGGTTTCTTTCTGCAACTCTGGCCAGACATTGATTGAAGGCTTAGAGGCACTGAACCTCAGTCTTATGAATGACTCTCCGACTCACCGGGCAGGGCACTTGCTGGATCCAGTCTTTTCTAATATAAAAAACATACACTCCCTGCCTCTAATACCGCTTTTTTGGTCAGGTCACTTGGCTGTCCCTTTTAGGGTATCTTACCATGGAGGGATTGTTAGGGAGAGGAATAGACCTCAGGGCTTGGTTAAAGCTGGACCTAGGAGTGTTCAATTGCCACCTGAGAAATTTGAATCCTAATCCCCTAGATGAGGACAGGTTGGATCAGCCTCATATTGAAGTTTGGCTCCACAGCTTGCTAGATAATATCCTGCCCTTAAAAATTCATCACTCCACCAGATTACATCCCTCAGCCCTATGGTTTACTGAGGAAATAAAGGTAACAAAAACAGGCTGTGAAAGGTTGAAAAGGGCTTGGGGAATCACTCCACCAAGCTTAATTATAAAATAGCTTTGAAACAGTATAACAGCACCTGCAGGACAGCCTGTGCAACTTTTTTCTCAGATCAGATCACCTGCCCAACATTGCCCTAAGATGCTCTATTGAATAGTAAATGAGCTGTCTGACCTCAGTAGAACTGCCCCTTGTCCTCTTTATCCCAAAGCCAATGTGAGGAATTAGCGCTGTTCTTTTTGAGCAAAGTACAGAACATTCAACATTCCTAAAGGGAGACATGTGGAGAACCTTCTAATCTCTCCAATTGCTTGCCACCTTCAGCCTCTGAGGACCCTACCATTAATAATAACCTTCAGGCATTAGACACTTGGGATGCTCTGGACCTGCTTTGATTTGTAACCCTGGCTCAAATAATAAGTTTGGGATTTACTAAAGATCCCATTCCTCCAGCCAGGCTATGCCTCTTGGAACCTGAAATCATGCTTCCTCTGGTGAGGTTTCTCAACTTCTCGTTATAGGAGGAAGTCATTCCTCAGTCTTGGAAGCATGCTATGGTTCTCCCTTTTATGATGAAATCTAATTTGGAACTTTTTATTTGGTCCAATTATAGACCTATCTTGCTGCACCCCATTCTATCAAGAGTCATAGGAAAGTATGTCTGTAAGCAATGTACAGCTTTTGTGGAGGCACAAACTTTTCTTCATGACTCCCAGTCAGGTTTCTGAGCCTGGCACAATACAGAGTCCGCCCTCCTCTGGGTCACTGAACATCTCAGGTGGCTCCTAGATGAGTGCGAGACGGCAGCATTTATCTTACTTGATTTCAGCGCTTCCTTCAACACTGTGTCCCATGACATGCTCATTCAGAAGCTGGCACAACTGGGGCTCCAGTGAATGGCACTTGCATGGCAATACACTTTTCTAAAGGGCCGAGGCTTTTGGGTTTTCTCAGGTAGTCACTCTTCCAGGTGTCATGAAATTACTTTTGGAATAATGCAGGGCTTGGCCTTAAGCCCAGCACTTTTCAACATTTATTTACGCCATTTGGTAGACCTTGTGGAAAGTTGTGGTCTAATGCTGTTCTCCTATGCAGATGATAATCAAATCCTCTTTTCTTTATCATCCGAACAGGAGCACAACTCTGTGTCACTAAATTCCTGCCTGACGTGCATAGCATCTTGGATGAATAACAACGCTCTGAAATTAGATGGATAAAAATGGAGGTGCTGGTGCTTGGTAAGAGCCCATCACTCAGGAAACCTCAACACTGGCCAGATGTATTGGGCCTTGGGTGATATTCCTGTCCCTCCTGCTAAAGTCAAGAATCTTGGCTTTTTAGTGGATTCTAAACTCTCTGTGAAGCCTCAGGTGGCAGTGACGTGCTTCGCCACTTTAAAATGGATTATTTCTATATCTGCTCAAAGAACGGCCCACAAGGCACTTATTCTGTCTTGCCTGGATTATGGTAGCATTTTCTATTTGGGGTTGATAAAGCCTCCAAAAGATGAATGCAGATGTGCAGAATGTGACTGCCAGACTGATTTACAGGCTGCCAAAACATGCTTCGGTCACTACTCTTCTCTGTGAGCTTCACTGGCTAAGGGTGGAAGAAAGCATCCAGTTTAAGGCTCTTTGTTAAGTCTTTAAAGAAAGGGCTGAGTTTGCCAGCTTAATAAAATTGCATCAACCTGGGCATTTTCTGCGCTCTAGCAACCTCACTCTGTGCACAGTTCCCAGGGTTAAAGAACAAACCTGTATGGGAAGTTGCTCCTTTGTGTACCTTTGGGCAAAACTCTGGAATCCCCTACTGGAACATCTGAGATTCTGCCCTTCATTGACTATCTTTTGTAGACAAAGACGTGACGGTTCTGAGATAGATAGGCCGTGATCACTCTTGCCTGTTGTTAAAGCACCGGGAAACCTCGAGTGGGTAGCTGTCATGCTATATAAGCTTCTTAGTTTAATCTGGTTAGCTAAGAGAGATACACCTCATATCTTATATGTGTACATCAAACATTTGTACAAAAAGCATGTGTAAAGATCAAAGCAATTCCCCCACGATCAAGGGGTGTGCTCAGTCAGAACTACAGTGGGAATGCGATTAAATGTCATGTCCTCCCATTATAAACAAGAAGCATGTGAACTGGCTAATTATGCGGTGGCTCAGCATTTCACTGGTAGAATTATGCTTTAGCGCTAGGAAGTCCTCGGGCAGCTATGCGGTCTACAAATCCCTTAAATAAATAAATAAACAAATAAATTGGTAATAGGCCTTATATGTGTAGAAGTAAAGGAGAGTGTTGGTGTCTATTGTTGTGAGTGAAGACAGAGAGTAGGGGGAGTCCATGGATATTCACATGTGTTCCGTCAGGGGCAGCGCATTGTATAGTGATAGTGGAATACTTACTCCAAGCACTTCAGCGGTATTGGAAAGGTGAAAACCTGGCATGTATCATATTGCCTTTTGGGGGCCTGTACGTTATCCTGTCTGTTCTCTGCCATATTTGCACATAAATCCCAGTCTCTGGCTATTGCCTCTACTCTGTGTAGGGCTATGCTTTCATGAGCCATGAATCGCTTATCAGCCGCTTCCCATTGGTGAAAGTGTGGTCTTGTGTGGGATTTACAGTGCATAGTGTTAGCATGTTTTGATAATATGAATATTAGGTCTGCAAGCTTATTCACCATTTCCCCTGTACAGTGCTGTGTTTGAGACCTATGAGAAGGTTTCTGGGGTGGAGCAGCAGTTGCTACCAGGGACATTGCTAATGATCACTTGTATCTCATAGGTCATAGGGTGATGACAGGGCAGCTCCACATCATTTGGTATAAATCTGCTGGTTTTCTACCACCACTGAGGCAACTAGTTGTCGTGGAAGGGTATAGTTTGTTGAGTATTTAGGGGGATAAATAAGCTCTGTGGAGGTGATAGTATTGGATTTCCTGAAGTTTGACGTTGAGTGAAAATCTCTTAAGATACTCAAGGCATCTATCCCATTCCTTGTAGATAAGTGAGTGTTCTACCTCTCTTTCCGTTTGAGCTTTATCAGGGGTAGCGTAGAGTGTTAGCAACACACTGTATATCTCAGTGATTAATTTGCGGCCTACACCTATGGTATAGAGTGAATGCATGTATTTATATGGCTGAGCTTTTTTAGTGGTAATAATCCACAGGCGTTGTAAATGGGCTAAGAGCGTCCTGTGTGTTAGGAATGTTCCTTGAGGAAGGTCGAATCATTTATTTAAAGTATCAAAGGGAAATAGTACCCTGTTCTAAAAGAGATGTGCAAACATGGTATGTTCCACATGTTCCCATTGCTGGTACTCGGCT
Organism: Triturus cristatus; assembly: GCF_964204655.1. Taxonomy (NCBI): domain Eukaryota; kingdom Metazoa; phylum Chordata; class Amphibia; order Caudata; family Salamandridae; genus Triturus; species Triturus cristatus. The sequence continues at coordinate 650,516,681 of NC_140581.1, forward strand.
GTTTGTGGGTGGGGAGGCAAACAAAAAAAGAGAGCAAAATGTCAGGTGTATAGCACGTGATAGGATGAAACAAGTGGAGGATCCACTAGTGGCAATCTTAAGTTACTCTAACTAGACAGAGTTGAGAGTTTTGTGCTCTAGAAGAGTGGTAGACCCATTGTGCTATTTGGTTCACGTTACTACTTCCTCTTGAATCACCCAGTTCATTGAAACTGAAGCTTGATCCCCAGCACGAAGAGCCACTGAACATGCACCGAGAGTTAACAAAGCTCCACGCCCCCGTTGGTCTGCATGTAAATTTAAAGTGACTAGAGATACTCTAGTGGGCTTCCATTCCAAATCAGGTTCTGTAGTCCTGTAGTGGGCTGACCATCTCCTTAAAATGTGATTTGGGTAGGATGCAAGGTAAGTTCATATAATAATAGAACAATCAGGGTAGCATCACCATTTTGGCAACAGTCATCAGGCCGACATTGCCTGGGAGAGTGAACATCAGAAGTAGACCTGGGAGCAGAGGTTACGGACAACTCACCCTATAGTTCCTTGCAATTATATCTACCTTGTCCTGGTAGTCCCATAACCCACCTGCTTGAAGGTGTTTTTCTTCCATTTAGGGAGGATAATTGTAGCTGACTCCTAGGCCACTGGAGTGTTCAATCACAACGGAAGGAGGTTTCGCTAATCTCACAATTAAGCCTGATTTGTTTTCAAACCAGTCTAGTTCCTTAATGACCTCACAATGTTACCTTCTGCATTGCGAAGATAAAGAAAGAGGTCATTGGCAAAGAGTGAGACGGTGACTGGCAATCTGGCATTGGGCATTCCCATTCTCTGCCCATTCTCTAACGACTATATATCATCTGATTGAGAAGGGTTCCATTGCCAAGGCGAATAAGAGCAGTGAGGTCGGCCAGCCCTGTCTGGTGCATGTATTTGATATTGCTCTGAAATCATACGGCCTGTATAAACTCTTGCAGTGGAAAGGGTGTAAAGGAGTTTCAATGTATTGAATGCCCTGATTAGTCAAAGATATCCAAGACTAGTGGTGAGCAGAACTTGTGGAGTTGTACTCTGCGGAGTAGCACAAAAACTCAGTGAGATTTTGTGGTATCCCACCCAACCATAGTGAATTCCCTTTCCAGACCTTTTTACAGGTCTGGGCTTGGATGGGCCAAAGGGTTTAAAGTCAGCAGAAGAAGCATAGTCACCACTGTAATCAGGTGGCGCATGGAGGGGATTGAGAGGGTCGCAGTGCAACAGTGTGAATTATCATTGAGAATCAAAGCAAAACCACACTGAATGCCAAAGACAAATAGAGCCTTATTGAGATCTCTAATAACACAATCCAGCCCCCACCTGTCATCCCACTGAGCACCTATAGAACACTCACCCTGTCACAGGTCCTGGTTCTCCATCAGATTTTATGCTCCAGATATCCGAGCGTGCAACATCATCTGTGCCATGGCATTATTGAAACTGAATCCACAATGGCAGCTTCATGGCGCCCTTCCATGGATCGTTGCTGGGTAGCAGCAAAAGTGCACTGCCCATAGGTGACAAGGACGAAAGGGGAAAGCGTGGCTGGTAGATATTTTGTTTCAAAAAGTTAACATCATTTCTCAGGGTCTCTGCACTGTAACAAAATCTCGGCTACCCTGGGCATGTGCGGGTCCGTAACACTCCTATTTGTCGTTTTACACTACTCTAAATTACAATTTGAAAAGGGAGGCCATCAACCTGCACATCGAGCCGGTTATGCCCTTATATTTAGGAAGTAGATGACACTGCTGGCAGCCAATAAAATTAAAGGATGATACAGCTGCTCCCAAAAGACAGAGACTAATTAGCAGAGTGTGCAGGAATTATATTTATTTCGTTATAGGTCATTGGGGTAATAGAGCATGTTGATATTACTCCACTGTGCTGGCATAGTTTTTGCTGAAATGCGGCAGGAATCCTTGAACTCCACTGGCAGAACAGAACTCACGCCCACCCTCATCCAAAACCTTATGTAAGTATCGTCAAAGGCTTTCTCTATATTGATTGCCAGCACAGACAAATTAGGCCATTTCGGAGGGGTGAGACTGATTCAGCATTTCTGAATAGTCTATAAGTATTATGCCTGGGATAAAACCCCTCTGGCCAGTATGAACCAGGCATGCCATTTGTGGTTGTAGTCTGTTGGCTAGGATAATCCCCAATAGTTTATAATCTACATTTAGGATGGAAATAGGGCAATGTGATGAGAGCTGTTCAGGAGGCCTGCCAGGTTTCAGAAGTGGTGTAACAAGTGCCTCACGGGTGGTAGGTAGGAAACACATTTGTGTTTAAGCCTCATTATAAAGCCAAACTAACTTGGGAGCCAGTTGTTTCATGAATGAAAAGTAACATTCCAGAGTTGTGCCATCTGCAGCTGGGATTTTCCCATGTGCCAATACAGCAATGGAGTCTCCAACCTCTTGTAGGGAGATCAGATGCCCCAAGTCCTTCATATCTGCATGCGGAGTGTGGGGAAAGGAAGGGTGTCTAAATGCATATCTACATCTGAAGTTGGACCAGTATCAGTGTTGGTATACAGTGTCTGATAGTATCAAAAAAGGTTGCATTGAAGGTTTCTAGGGATTGGTGAAGAAACCCGTCCCCGTCAGCAATTCGGGTTGGAATAGTGCCTTGCCATGTCTGCATTCATTAAGCAGGCTAGTAGATGTCACGATTTGTCGCCTTCCACATGTTGTCTGGCTGTGTATGCTTTATAATTTATGCAGCACTGTTGTTCTACCAGCATCTGCTCTAGCTGCCTGTTAAGGACCAAGGGCCCACGTGTGTGCCCCATCACTGACTTATTTTTCGTGTTCTAAATTTTGGATTTAGCTTTTGAATGTACCAAGCAGTTAGATGATATGTTTTCTCATCCCTATTGAGGTTTTATACAGTGTACCCTGAGAATTACTTGAAAGGCCTCCCATGTAATGGTGTTATAGATGTATCTGTGATATCTTCAAAGTATGAATCAATAAACTCCTTAAGTGCTGCCCGAAAGGCTGAGTCCTCAAGTGTCCTGCATTGTAAGTTGTACATCATGATTGATGTAATGCCTCCTCCTCAGTTAACGATCAGTAATGGTTTGTAATCTGATATATTTTGACCCAGGTATTCAGTTGCGTATATGTCAGTATGGAGGCTAGTTATACCACAGATCTTTCTAAGCAGGCATGGGCTTTGATGATGGATGAGTAGAAAGAGTATTCTCAAGAGTAAGGACATTTGATTGAGCACACCTTTATAAGGCTGAGTGCTGGAACCAAATCCTAAGGTCTTTGTTGTCCTATATGTTGGTGCATTGGATAATGGGGGGTGGGAGCGATATAGGTATATATCCAGTATACCATTAAATTCACCCCTAGGATCATGGGAAAATTAGGCCACAATTTTGCAATAGGATAATGGAGGCGTAGAAGGTTGGATGTCCTGAATTGGGGGCATAAATACTGCCTAATACCAAAGGCCAACCATTCAGCCTACACTCTATCATTACATATTTCCAATTGTCATCTATGACTTGAGTGCAAATCTTGAAGGGGACACCTGGGGCGAACCATATCAACATTCCTCTAGCATAGGAGGATTACCCTGTGGCTATTACTCGTCTACACAAATTAGTTTGTAGATTTTGCCTTTCTTCGTGTGATAAAAGTGTATCTTGTACCATGACATTGTGTATTCCTCTATGACTCAAATAAGAGCATACTTTGTATCGCTTAGTCGTGGTGGACATTCCCCCACCATTTCAGGTCAAGAACTTATTTGTGTACATCTCCATGCTTGAAAGGCAAGTATAATTTGAATCTCTGTAGTGTAGAACACTAGGCTTGTACCAAAATCAGAGAGTGCCACTGTGCAGTCGAAGAAATCGACAAAGAACCGCCGCAGCCCAAGTCCAGCGCACTGTGTCCCAAACAACGGAGACCATCACACTGACTCTGATGCAGACCCTGTTGTGAAGCTGGAATAATTGACACATCACTGGTCCACAACTGAAAGAATCAACACAGTGCCTGTTTGCTGCCAACACATCGATCTCCAGCACGTCCGGTTTTCAACGCATCGCACCTGTGTGCCAAGGTTTCCACGCATCACCCACAGACCAGATCCGTCTATGGATTTCGACGCATTGCTTCCCCTTACAGTCCAGAACAGATGCAACATTTCTTCTGCGTGCTGCAAGACTGATGCATTGCTTCCACGGGGACTTAGGAACTGACGGATCCCTGTGTTTTGCAATGCTTCCCTATTCTGCAGCAGTTTTTCCTTGTGGATTTTGACACATCCAAGGAACTTTTTATAAAATCACTGAATTCACAGAGTTCTTTTGACAGAATTGCCTAAACCTTTTAAAAGTGAAATCTTTGGTAATGTATGTTGGCTTTTTGTCATTTTGGTCTTCATTTGTTTAGATAACGATTGGTTATTTTTCAAAATTGGTGTGCTGTCCATTTGTAGTGTGTACACTGTATTGCTGTGTGTGTTATGTACAAAATCTTTACACATTGCCTCTGAGATAGGCCTAACTGCTTGTGCCAAGCTACCAAGGGGGTGAGCAGGGGGTTATCATTTGTGTGTGACTCTCTTACCCTGACTAGGGTTCCTTACTTGGACGGAGTGCACACCACTGCCAATTAGAGACTCCCATTTCTAACAACGATGTTTGATGAACACCAGAGGGTTTGTCCCAGAAGCAGGCTACATGTGGGCTAAGTAACGAGCTGCTCAAGGAAGCCTAATGAGACACAGGTGAGTGTCCATTTACTAAATGGGGCACAGGCAGGCACAGGCAGGTGGGGACTTGGGGCTTTTTTGGGAGTGCTAAAAGGAACACAAACATTGGACAGGGTGCTGACATAGTGGTTATCATAGTGCTGGATGGGAGAGCAGTGAGGGCTCAAGATTGTACAATACTGGGCTCGGGCAGGTCGGGAGGGAGAGTGCTGAATAAGGCAAATGCAGGAGGGATTATGATAAGTGATGATGGGACACCGTGTGTCAGGATGAGGCTTACATGAGTACCTGAGAGGACGGGGTAGTTATAGGAGTGCCAAAGAAACACGATTGGGAGTAGCAGGGTTTCAGAGTGAAAAACACTGCCCAAAAAATTTTGGAAAAAGCAGGGCAGGCAGAGAGTCTCAGGAGAATGATGATAAACCAGGACATAAACCAATGAGGTAACCAATAGGATGCAGACAAGGGCCAGTCGGCAGAACACATAGGCAATAGCCTACAAGGTACATATTACACATAGACATGGTACAAACACCATTTCTGATTTCTCCCTTTGCCCTTATCACTATGAGGGTAGATGCAGGCTCACGTTCACTCTGCACAAGTTTGTGGCAGACTGGCTGCTGCTTGCTGCCCATTTAAAGGCAGCTCTGTGCTTATTTCCCCAGCCATTTGAAGGTCGCTATGCTTTCCCATCATTGATGTGTATGTAATATGTATCTATCAGCCTAATTAGTTGTTTGTATCACCAACATTGTTGCTGCTTGCTGTAATTACCGGACATAAAGGTTTTGAATCACAAATGCAACTTAGGAAGGTTCCACAGTTGGGGTGGAGATCCCCACATGATAACATAGAGGGAAAGCGTTATAAAAAAATAACTTGAAAATAAACATCACCAATATTTGTTTGTCAAATATTAACATAAATCCATTTATGTATTTAATTTAAATGTAAAACACAGTAAAATATGCTCCAGTCCAATCACCTTGATGGAAATATATCAAATTAAATGAAAATTATTTTTCAGAATTTTAAATTAAAAAATACTTTTCCCTCTTAAGAAAAAAAGAATATATTTTATAATGCATTGATATTTATTAAACGTGATTAAAGGATTATTTAAAACTCATGTGTTTTTTAAATAATTATTTTAGCATTGAAATTTGCATTGAAAATGTGATATTAAAACAATTTACAATTACATATTAAATATTTACGGTTTCTATATTATTTAGCATTCCATTATATTTATTTTCATTTTTAATTTAAATCATGTATCTCAATTTAAAATGATTTCCAATTTAATTCCCTGCCTCCAATTATTTTGGATGTTTTTGCAATTCCGGTGGTTGGCCCTGTGTGGTGCTGACATTGCTCCTCTTTTTTAGTAGTAACTTAGACTCAGATTTTGTGAATAGCCAAAAGTAGTGAAGTTACTCAAAAAAGTGAGTTACTCAAAAGTGTTAGCTAACTTTCGAAATCAGGCAGTGTGTTCACTAAAAGAGATAAGTTCGCCTGCATGCATAACTCATCTCATTGAAAAACACGCTAAATGTGTCATTATTACAAATGCTCTTTCTGCAAATAGTAAAAACTGGAGTGTCACATTTACTTGTAACTGAATGCTTGCTGATGCTCATCTCAAGAAAAAGGCTCCATTTCAAGATGTCTATTTAAATCACAACACTTTGCGTTCAAGAATATCAACGTGTAAGGCCGGGACCCAAAAGCAACGCTACATTATGCTCTATTCAATATAGATGCAAAATATGATGTATTCAGTGCATGGGAACCATGTGCTTCTCCATAACACGTCCAATATATTTCGCCCATATGCACCATATGCACCAATTCATAAAAAAGAAATCAAAAGTAATCCATCTGGAGCCTCACTTAAATATTCAATTTTTAATGTAGTGCAATTCTTTTTCGCCCACAATTGCAGACTTGGTGGTAGAAGCCTCCAAGATTGTGGAATGACATGATGAAAGACATTTAGACATGGAGTTTTATGTCTTTATATTCACGAAAGTTAACTGGAACGCTAGTTAGAGGTTATTTTATGCAAATCAGGAAACATAAATATATAACACAGATGTAGTGCAGTTGTCTAGTTACAAATATGTCTTGTTTCTAATCTTACCAGACCATGGCAGTACAGTAAACGTTCCTTAAGTAATGCTGCTTGGCTTAGGTTCAGCAGCAGCGTTTAGCAATATTCAATTAGAATACATTTTATTGGGCTCAGATGTTGATGCTTATCTATCCGAAGGCTTAATGGGCTTGACCTGTGCTACCCAAGAGCTTTGATTGTATTCCACACTGGACTTAAAACATGTCATCTAACGAGAAAAAATGATGTTACTTCATTACAGAGGATAGATGTCCAGTGCCTGCTCAACATGGATCCTTACATTTCCCCTAAAGACTTGTAGAAGCAAAAGCCTGGAGAATCTCTGCCCTAAATTAAACCGCTTTTTTCTAGTGTGTGCTAACCCAAACAGGAACTAATCAGCGGTGCGAAGGATTAAAATACACAGGAGACCTGATTATACGCTTCAAGTTTTACTTCCAGACCCCAAGGGAACGCTCCGGTGTAGAGTTGGATTAACCTTTTTTGACATGTTTCCTAATAACCCAAATGCTATTTGCTAATTCGCATAGCACTTAAGGCTCGCATATTGTGCTCTGAGTGCTGGACCACTATCCATAAACTGCACCACTCGCTCGGTCCTTATCAGAAATAACATTTGCATGCAAATGCTAATGCCTCTTTGTACACGTATCCAAGCTATTGCACTGCAATGCATTCATTCATTGGCAACAAATAACATTACAGTCCGCAGAAACATTTCAAAAGACAGGTTGCAGAAAAAATATAAACGAAGAGCGCCCACCTTGTAGAAACATTGTTTCTGCCTTACATATTCGTTTTACTTAAATTAGAATTACACCGCCCCTTATCAGCAAGGTGCACACGCTTCACTGTGCATGGCTTGTCCTACCGCAATGGGAATGGAAGCATGGCGCTTGATTCAGAAATGTTCACCCCCTGTGCATGGAGTATGACACACAACACGTCACGGGCTAATATACTGCGGATATCTTAATCTGAAGCTGGAGTTCTGAAAAACCATGTGATCGCTGAAGAAGCATCCTAAATGAGATTATTGAATATATATTTCCCTGCGATTAAAATTGATAATAATGACCAGATGCTACCCAGTGCACAGTGACGGTCCACTCACTGTAAAGATATTGGGGTCACTCTGTTTGAACTATGCAAAACAGTCTTCAGTAGTTTATTGCTACAGGACAGTTTTCATTAAATTAAATGCATGGCTGGATCAGGTCCTTTTTGGAGGAAAGTATAAATCTCTGGTTCTGGCCCATCGTGCTCTCCATGGTCAGGGTCCTCTCTATCTTCAGAGGCGCTTTTCTTTCTATGTCCCCACGCGGGCCCTGCGCTCGGCTTCTCTAGGCTTGGCCTTGATTCCGAGATTTAGACTTCAGAGGATTGGAGGCTGCTCTCTGGTGGTCAGAGCCAGTAGGGCCCGGAATGCCCTTCCCCTTGATCTTCATCTTACCCAGGAGCTTGCAGCTTTTAAAAGGAAGCTTAAAATATTTCTCTTTGTCTCTGTCTGCCCCTCAGGTTCAGCGCCGGGACACTCGTGAGTAGAGGAGCGCGTTACAAGTGGAATATAACATAACATAACATAACATGTAAGGTTAAGTAAGAATCAAGAACGCCGCCTGAGCCAGTGTGGAAGTGCTGTATACATGCAGCAAAACAAGTGCATCTTGGTTCAGACTTAACCCACCTTTTTACACAAAGTCATTAGTTGTTTATAGATTGTAAACTTCAATAATCTCAAATCACTAAGATATGTTCATTTACAATCACAGAAGAAATCTTAAAAATAGGTACAAGTGCACAACTTTTGAACTCACAAACATTCTTGGACGCCAGAAAAGTTGCACCAATCACAGCTGTTCAGGTGTGCTGGGAATGTTACATGTCATAGTCTTTTCCCCTAATACAAAGTTATATGCAATGAATAACAACAGGCTGCTATACATTCTATTCTTTTTCAGTTTTTTTTCTCCTTGGGTAAAACTAGGGCTTTAAGTGGGATGAAAAAACTGGGGGGTAGGGGGAGGTCCAAAATTGGAGTGGCAATTCTCTCACAGGGGTGTGGCTAACCAATTTGAGGCCTGGCCTAAATCATGAGAACTTTTGTTGTGTGCTTAAGAAAATCATAAAGTCTCATTCAGCAAAGTATACTAAAAGAGCAAAAAGGTATATTTATTAATCATAAGCAATAAAAGCAATAAATACTTTAGAAAACCTATGAAAATGATATACATTACTAAGAAAGATATTGCAAGATTTCCCAAAACCCTTAAAGATATTCATTGTGTCTATTTTGCTGGGGTTTCTCACAACATTTTTCCTCAGCAGACCTTCTACCTTTTGCCAGCCAACTCTCAACATACAGCTTTGCATCAAATGTTTCAAATGGAGGACCATTGTATTTTACCCATAGGCATGAAGAAATGGCATCTACAAGAAGAGAATCCCTTGTTGGAGAATCAATCAAGTTCATTGCACTGAAACCTCTCTCGCAGTCTGCTTTACTTGCTGACAGGGTTTCCATGCAAATAAATAACACACACCTGAGGGGTAAGAGGTTAAACTCCTACACCAATGTCCCCAACAAATATCCAAACACAGAAAAGAAGAATAGGAGTGTAAAGAAACAGAAAACTAATGTAATTAGTGCCACGCCCATCGTTTTTTAAAACCTGCCCTCACCCACAAATTGTGGCATGCTTCATTATAGGGCTTTCTAACAATTCCCTTGCACAGATCATGCCTGGGATGGAGCAAAAGGGAGAGGGAAGACGAAACAAATGCAAAATAATAGGGATCTGAAAGGAATATGTATTGGTGCAGAAATCGGACTTTAAAACTAGCTCAGGAGTGTCCTCCTTCACTTTTATTCTAGGACTCCCTGGTCTGGATTAAAATAATAAAGGATGGTGGTGTTGGGGATTCCTAGTAACCTCACACCCCTCCTGTCTGCATGTTTGTCAACATGTTTCAGACGATTTGATCAAGCCCAATCAAGTGTCTTACAGCTTTCTTCATGACCTATGGTCCCCTGGATTGCCCTTTACCTCCTACCTTCCATGCAATCAACATATTTTTTAATGCTTCAAGGGGTTTCTTCCCGCCAAAATCTTTGAAAAGTCTAAAATCCTGGATAGTCTCTCTTGCTGGCAGATTCTGCATTTTTGTTTGGTCATAAAGAATACATTCATCACCAGTACACTGAAGGTGGCTAAACATTGTTTTTCAGAATCTGGGGCACATATTTATCAATATTCACAAACAGGCATTGATAAAACTGACTTTCATTAGAAAGCCAGAGTTACTTCATCCCTAGAAAAGAGGAATATACTTGAATTTTCCCCTGTCTACTGCTCTTTTAGCCTCAGAAGCAAACTCACCTAGTGAGTTATTCATTGCTGTAAATATAAGCACATAATTGATCAAACATTTGTGGGCATTAACAATTGCAATGACTCTCCTCTGTAAGAAGAATGATAATTTTTTGAAGCTCTTGGAGTGCATCACACATTATCCCCAAATCTCAGATAAAAGAACAGGATGTAAGCGTTTTCAAGAGACTAAGAGAAATTATGTTGGTGGTTGACTGCGGTGTGAGCCCTGGTCTAGCAACATTCACAATCCTTTGCAGGGTGCACCACAAAAAGTCACTAAATTAACCTGTGCTCAACCCTGGGTAGATTGGCACAAAAAGCCATCAGGCTTAACATAGAGGCAATATGTAAAGTATGTATGTAGCACACAAACAGTAATACAGAGAAAACACAAAATAAATCTCAAACAAATAGAGTAGATTTGAATAGATTTTCTGACACCAAAATGACAAAAATCTAATCAGTAGAGCCATAGTTATGAATGCTTAACCCCTTGTGTGCCCCGCCCTTTCCCCGCCCTGTGCCGGGCGTTGAATTAGCGGGCGGGGTTCATGACGAGATAGTCTTGTCATGGGCACAGCGCAACCGCGGCCCATGACGAGACCATCTCGTCATGGGCACTCAAGGGGTTAAAGACATCTGGCCATGCTAGACCGGGACAAAGTCGAAAGTTAAGGCCGACCGCGATGAAGTGCGGCTCGGACACAAGAAGTGGATTGGGCCCAGTCACCGCTTACCTTCATACTCACAATACGTTTTTAAGAAAAATGGATGAGAAGGTAGAAGTTCAGTGTGGCAAGGCTGCAGGAGTGTCAGAGGGGGGAGTGTCATTGTCGGATGGCCACGGAGCGATGCCACAGTGAAGATGTTTACCTTCAGCCCTAGCCACCAAAATGGAAGTCCTAAATCTCCAGCGGGATGGGACAGAGGGCTATAGCTGAAGGCAAATACACAAGATCGGATAGCCCTTTGGCGAAGAACTACTGAAACATCTTTTGCTGCTCCATAGAAGAACGTAGCGGGAGAAGCTGCAATGTCAATCTGACCAGTTATTCACCTCGGGTTGGATAGGCAAACAGGTTGGTCCCTGTCTCCTCATGGTGCTCAGAGCACTTTCTGTCAACATTTTGTTGAAGTCCTCAGTTTTAGAAATTGGCCATCTGGGCACCTTTAGAACCCCAAACAATGCTCCAGGAGTGGATGGATACTTCTGGGAGATTCAGGACTCACTCAGGCTGGGTCCAGGTGCGCGTTCAAGATGGTGGGAGTCTGTTATGTTCATGTGGCTGGCTCTGAACAGGAAACCAGCAAATTAGCCCCTGGAGTCACCTCTGGTAGTCCAGATGTAGATGCAGGGCTCAACAGAAGGTCTGGCCTCCGAGGGTTCATGGAAAGTGCCAGGCAGCAAAGCAACCCCTTCAGGTATAGCAGCAGTCTGGAAGAGTGCACATCAAGTCACGGCATCAGGCAGTCCTCTGAGAGTCTTTCCACAGGTCCAGTAGTGAACTTAAGAGTGGATCTGACAGTCCTATCCTGGTGCTCTTCTTCTGGAAAGTAAGAGAAGTTTCTCGAAAGGTTCTTTGAAGTGCTTGGAATTTCCTGACGCCCCTGCCCTGGCTCCAGGCTGGCTGCAGTGACAATAGAGGGTTGTTAGGTCTTTTGTGAGAAAGAACACAGTCTATTCAGATATAAGTGGGGGGGTGCTCAGATCGCCCCCCCCATCCTGACCCGTAGTGGCCCACTGATGCACACCTAATCCCTTTATTGTGTGACTGTCTGGGAAGAATTCATAAAGTCTGTCAGCTATACGCAGTCATGTAACCCAAGAAAGGCTGAAGGCACAAAGGACACGAAAATGCCAACTATCTAAAAGTGGTATTTTCAAAATAGTATTGAAAAATCTGACTTTACAATTAAATAGGGTTCTTCATTCCAATTCCATAGGTACTAAACATGTTATATTTACTTTCTCTAAATTAGGAATTATAGCTTATTAAAGGTAATAAGAAATCCCCAATCTTATCCCATTGGAGGGGTAGGTCTCACACAGGTGAAAAATGAATTTGGGAGTTTTTTTACAACCAGGACATGTAAAAATTGTATGTACAACCTTTTAATTACCCCGCACCCTGCTCTATGGGCTACATACGGCCTAACTTAGGGGTGACTTATATGTAATAAAAGGGTAGTTTAAAGCTTGGCAAGGGGGTTTAAACCTTTAAGTGCGTCCGTCGGCCAACAGCCATCGTGAGCACTACCTCGGTAGTGCTGCGCACGTCCGTTGGCCAACGTGGCCCCACCCACTCAATGTAACGCCCCGCACTGCTGCGGAATTTCCACCGCAGTTAGGGCGTTAAATGGCAAGTCGGCATGGCAGTGTGACATTGCATTCCGGCTGATAGCATTTCATTTTTTAGGCCCTGAGTATATGGTGCACTACTGTACAACTGGCTTACAAGGGAAATAAGTATGCCAATTGGGTATAAGCCAATTAAAAAAAAAATAGGGAGAACGCACAAGGACTTTAGCACTGGTTAGCAATTCTAAAGAGCACAGTCTTAAGCCCAAAAAAAAACAAATTCAGCAAAATCAAACAGGAGGAGGAAGGCAACAGGTTTAAGGCTGACCTGCAGAGAGGCCCAGATCTTACAAAGATCTTCATACTTACTCTAGTCTCTTATGGGTCTGAATGTGTCTTTGGACGCAGCCTCAAAATGTTTACACAAGGCAGGGGAGCTGTTAAAAACAGCTTTCACAGATCTGTAACTGAATGCTACCCATCTACTATCAAGCATTTCACCAATCTCCTGAAGCTGTACACACAGCTCACTGGCAGCCAGAATTAGCTCTCTCTGATTTTTTGATTACATACAGTATGTGGCATACAATGAATCCATAACAAGTGATTGACCCCTGCAAACCCATCAACTGTATTTGCCACAGGAAGTTCTAGTCTCCTTTTTTCCCAAACATTACTGCTGCAACATCAGAATATTTCCATAATCAAGATAACATGTAACAAACCATTTGTGAGTCCCACCTTTTCAAATCAGCTTAGGAGAGCAGTAATTACGACATGGGCATTTGTTTCTACCAGCTCCAGAAGATGTAAAAGGAATGTCTCTGGGGCACTTTCATTTCCAAAAATGCTATGAAGGTAGATGATCAAGGTAGACATATTGCTAATTGTTCATCAATGAATACTGTGATTTTGGTTTGTGTTGTCAGATATAACAGAGCAACTTGTGTTTCATTTACAGTGCACTTTGATTATTTCAGTTGATGTCACATTGCTGTGCAACACACAGCCCACTGCACTACCATTCTTTTTCTGAAACAGTATTACATGTGAAAGAACAACCTTTTTTTGCCAAGTAGTAGGCAGTGTCAAATATCCTGCATTTGCTCTCCAGATGTTTGGCATTCAAGTAAAGTCAAGTCAAGTCAAAAGAAACCTTTATTTGGTTATTCATAACCATACAGTGCATTTCATGAAAAATATATACTTTGTTTACTGTATAAAATGTGCATTTTACAAAAATTAAAAACGATGTTTATCTTGCACTAAAATATATTTCATTTGCTTGTTTGCCATTGATATCAAATCACTCGTCCCTAATTTTCTAACTAATGAATCCCCGTCATTATAGTTCTTAGGGCTGTCCATTTATTTAGCCATCTACACTTGTAAGTCCGCTTTTCGGAGGAAGTGATTTATTCACTTATTCGAAAAAGATAATTTTACCCCTTGCAATATCAATTTGTTAGATGCACTGCCCATCCAGCAGGTAACGGCTTGCAGGAACTGATGTATAGTTTTTGTAAAATTCATTTAAGGAGTGTCTTTCTGAGGTCCATTACTATTGGACATGAACCCATCAGGTCACATATAGATTCTGTACCCGCATAGACAGCCATTTGTATTTTGATTCCGGCCTATCCATGTTGGAAGTAGGTCTTTTGAGTCTTGAGCTCCTAAGTGATACAATGTGAAACTGCTTTTTATGGCTGGATAGAAATCCACTTATATGTAGCCTTGCTGTCTCAAGTGGGTGTAAGATTTTATCACAGTCCACGCATGTCACAGTTTAGCCAGGATATTTTTATCTTTCAAAAGTGACATTTTCTTTGCTGTTGCATTAGATAGCCTTGTGAATGCTGCTCTGTCCATCTTGCTATCCCATGCTTATTGGATACCTAAAAGCTTTTCCCAGATGTGCACCCAATGAATTAGTCTGCTTTTGCTCCATCGGTGCCTTGATCTCTACCCAACATAAGTTGTTCAGTGATCCACCTTCTGAGGCGCAAACTTTCCAGAATAGTTCTACGTAGGTATTAATTCTTTTAGATTTCTGATTTTGAAATCCAAATTCTAGACATACCTGGGCTGGAGATGCTTCTTTAGGGAGGCAGAATACCGCTGTGTACACCTTGGTTTGTAGCTCGTTCAGTATATCTATTTCCTTACTGTGCCATATTTCCAAGCCATATGTCAGGGAGGGTAGTGTCTGTGTGCCATTACTTTTATCAAATGGCTATAGAAAGGGCAGCTCAATTTCTTTTTTAGAAGTATATAAGTGAAGATTAAGAGTTGAGCTTTGGTTCTCATTGACTTTTTTGGTCAGCTAATGACAAATTGTGCCCTCTGTTTTATTCCCAAGTACTTGTATGAGCTGACCGATTCTACCTGTTTCCCTTTTACGTGACATTTTTACTTGCTGAACCGTGTATCCACTAAGTTTACCACTTTCATTTTCTTTGCTGGCCAGTCGGACTTTGGCTCAGAACCAAATATCATCTCTGTATTGCCGGCATGTCATTGACTCGTTTTGACAGGTTGGGCGGATGGTTCTTGACGTTTGTCAGATGGCTGTTCATGTCGGCCAAATACAAATTAAATAAGCTTGTTGCCAACCCGCAACCTTGTTTCAGGGCGTTTTTTTATACTTATCTTGGCTGTCACTGCCGCCATATGTGAGTTTCACCTCGGCCCAAGTGTCAATATATAGCGCTCTTGTTGCAAAATAATGCGTTAGGGAGACCATTTGGTCTGGCTGCTCCCTCTGTCTTTAGTTTTTTTATTATTCCTTCCACAACTTTTACATCAGTTAGTACTGTTGGTCCATGTTTGGTTATGTCGGGCGTTTCCCCTTGAGGTTCCTCACTTTCCTAAAATTGAATGCGGGATGTTACTGCCCAGCAATAAAACTTCTTGCCCCTTCATCTCCTGTGTAATATTTTTGGGAATGGTGTACATTTTGTGCACATATGACTTCCAGGCTGTTTATTATGCCTCAAATTTCCTTACTGTTTGACAGTTTGCTGGCTTAGAGTTTTTCCCCAAAGGTCTTATACTCCTTTTTTGCATCCCTGTGATGGAGCAGGTAGTGCAAAATGTTGTATACCTTCTCTATTCTGCATGAAAGTATTAACTGAATAACCTCCTTATTTTAATTTACTAATCGTGTGCGGTGATATATTAAGATTAACTAACTTGCATACATGAATTGCACGTGGGAACTTGCTATTTGCATGGCAAAATAACTTTAATATCTAAAATGCGCACGCATATTAACAGTAGTATATGTAATAATTAGGTATTGCATGCTTTATGTTGCTTTTGTAATTTTTGCACCTTCGTGGAGGACCGTAAAGGTGAATATACTGCTTTAAATGTCGCTATAAGCTAGGAAAATACTAATACAAAAAGGGATTAGTGAGGGTTTAACATTAGAAGCATCATTTCTTTGTATTAATTACTCTTTTGTGTTTGTTTCGCTTAAGTTGACATCTTGGCCTAATAAAGATGGCGGCAGAGTACGGATTCAGAAGTGGCCACCGTCTCGTGATGCGTGAAGCCTAGAGCACAAACTCGGATGGTACCGTGAATTCCCTAATGACCTCTGTACACGCCGTTCCCGTCAAGGCTAGGTTACTGGGGCGCTGCCAAAGACCCCTGAAGACAAGAACTGTTATCAATGAACAATGAATGAATATAAAAATGGCAACATTCGGAAATGTGCTCATAGCCGGAGAACTCATCAGCAAAAACCCTGTGAAAATAGACAATATAAAATCCGACGATTTCTCTTGGCCAATCATCTCTCTTCTCCGCCCAAAAATGTTTCCTGTTATCCCGAAATTTATTATAAAAGAGTAGTAGAATAGGGAGGAGTCTAGATGATGAGAGGGTCTTGTTCGCTACGCTATTCAAGACCTTTCGATGACGGATGCTGGCACGATTTCTGGTCCTTTTATGATCTTTGGGACTGTAACGGTGCTGAGCAAAGGACTTTCGAACTCTGAGATCTGGCCTGATCCTTGGACGATTTAACGACAAAATTCGGTTATGCTGAGCCAATGAATTAGAGAAAACCCAGATAGCCAGAATAGGTAAATATGGTGTTCTGTGATTTAATTAAATTGATCTAGAAATTCAAAAAAATTTGAAGAGACAAATGCTAATTTAATGAAAATTTAGATTATTGATTAACAGAAAATATGAGTTTGTGGTTCTTTAAAAGAGAATAGAGGATTCTGAGTCTTAAATGTGTTTTAGCTGGTTCTAAAATCACCATCAACCAATCCAACTATTTGGTCCGATCGGCCAAGTGGGCGGAGTGCCTTGATGTTTAGGATTAGGAATCTATAGGTGGCGAAGGTTAATGTATATGATGTAAGATAACTTTTCTTTCCCTATAGGTTATAAGGTACTCCCACCCACATGTCCGGCACATCATTTTCCCTCCTGTGTGCAGACCTGTGAAAGAGAGAAACGTGCGAGTGTTGGTGTTATGGGCCCCACCAATGAATACGTGTTTGAATGAGTTAGTGTGACGACGGGTCTGTGACACAAGGAGGACAGTTGGGTTCTCACCTTTTTTCCCTGAGTTGTTGTTTGCGCTGGATCACCTGCATTCTTCCTTGTATTTCTTCCTCATTGCTGTGATTTTACTTTAATCCAATGTTATGCCCTTTCTTGCTGCTGCTGCCTGAGTTCTCACCTCCCTAGCTATTTTCCTTTTGTCTTCGTGCAGATTTTTACTGTACTATTGTTCATTTCTAGCTTGTTGTCCGGATAAGTTCCTCTGTCTTGCCGGTTTAACTGTAAATTTGTTTAATCAGGTGTTTCCAACAATTACCCATGCGTTCACAATATGTTCCTTGCTGGGGATCCCTGTGTTTTTTATATGCTCATGTAAAGCGTCACTGATTTGTTCTATGTTGGTTTTGCACCATTTTAGTTTTTTAAAATTATAACTCACTGGTGTTCCTATTAGGTCCTTTGTTTTGCTTGTCTGTTTCAGCTTCAGTTTAATGATCAACACTTGGGGGAGGTGGATGCATTTTAACGTTAAAGGAGTTCACAGTGTGGAAAAGTTCGGCACTATAGTTTATGGGCTCTTACCACTCAAAAGTGTAATTGCTGCTAGTCTATCTCCCTTTGATTTACCATTCAAAAATAGCAGGCCTTGTGCTTCCAGCTGTTGTTGTAATTTCACTGCTTTTGGTGAGCTTTGATTTTGCCTCGTGTTTGAATTATTCTTCACAAAATTGATGTTCAAGTCCCGATAAACAATAATTTGGCCATGCTGGTGCAAAGTTTGCAGCAATTTTATCAGGTGTGCCAGACTTTCTGGGTGTATATACATTTATGATGATTAATGGGCCGGTACTTGTTTGAGTACTACATTTGTATTCAAGTTTCAAGACTTGCAGCCAGTTCTTCCGTGCGTCCAGTTCTTCTGAGATCCAAGTATATTTTGAGGAGGCATATATGGACATGCCCCCCCTCGGGTGACCGAAGTTGGAGAATTTTTCTGCCAGTATATGGTGCTCTACATAGCCTGCTAAGGGTCTTGGTGTTAGGTTCCAGGTTTCTTGTAATAATAATAAGTCAAAGTTTTTAAAAAGAAGGTCAGAGTCTCGTTATCTTGGCACATTTCTCCAAAACCATTAAAGTTCCATGAGCAAATCTTAATGATCTCCTCTATGTTTGCTCTGAGTTGGACCCCTAATGATTTGCCTTCTTTGTGCTGCAGAACTATATCAGGTCCGATGTGGTGATAGGATCCTGGGAACCCATGTCCAATCCTGCTAGTTTTCTATCGTTGTCTTGGACAGTTTCTGGTTTTGCCTGTATTCCTTCTTGTTTTGTGCTGGGTTTATCCGTTCTTTTGTTGAGACACTTCTTGCTCCCCTCAAAAATAATTTTGGACCATTGTCTGTGACCTAGAGAGATTTTGGTGACACTATTTTGTGTAGCAGAAGATACGGATATTTCAGAGGTTTATGGTGCAATAAGGTTATTCCACAGGCGTGAAAAGAATTCCTGGATGCATAGAGTAAATTCACCATTTAATTGGAGATCCAAGTCGTTACTGTTGCTGCTACCTGGTTCCTATTTTCAATGTGCTGAAATTCTACTGCTAGGAGGTCTGCTGATGTTATTTCGTTGTGGAATCTCTTTTAACAATCATAGCGAGTTTCCTCTGTTTAAGGTCTCCTCTCTTCCTTTAGTTGCTTATTCTGGCAAAAATGTCAATTTTGGTTGATTTGACTTTCTTCTTTTTGGGGAGTTTTCATGGTTAATGGATTTTAGATGCTCAATGTCATGTTCAGGAGCTTATCCGTCCGAGCCTGTGTTGTATTGAGTAGCCTGTTTTTGGATTGAGATGTTGAGCTTCCTTGTTGATGTCTCGTGAAGTGGGCTCCATGCATCATGTCTTGTTCTTTGGGATGGAAATTCCACGCTTGGGGTTCCTTTGATGTTTAATATATAGGTATGCCCCTGCCCATTTGTTATTACTTGTAGTGGATTCCATTTGCCTGCTTCTTTTTTCGTTTGATTTCTTTGCTGATTTTTTTTTTTGATACTTTCACTTTGTCTTGAATAGTTCCAGGACTTACTATGGGGCAATGGCCTGATTTAGGACTGAAATTCCAGTGTGTTCTTCTGGATCCGTTATTTATATATTTTTCTTCTGGTCTTAGTGTTAGAGGTTCCATCTTTGGTACCCATTGTTGAGAAACGAGTTTATTTGATTGGTTGGCTCCTTTTTGTCTCAACTGTGTGTCACTGTATTTTGAGTCAGCAGTATGCACCTTTTTTTGTGGAAATTTGCTTGAGGTAACTGAAATATCTGGAGTCTTTAACCATGGGCTGGACTTATCATTAGCTGATTCAATTATATCTATGTTATTCACGCTTGGCTTAAGCTGTTGAGTGAAAATTAGACCGATTTGTTTAGTTCCAGTTGCTTTTTGTTCAGAAACCTTGGGCCTGGCCTTCCTTGCCAGCTTTTGTTGCCTTTTTGCTAATCTTCCGCTGGATGGACTGGGAGTGGGCGATGGTGGGTGTTCTTCCCGATTTTTACCTTTTTTGGGGGAAATTTATTTCAGGTAACTGAAAGATCTGGAGTTTTTAACCCTGGGCTGGACTTATTATTAGCTGTTTCAATGATATCTATGTTATTCATGCTTCACTCACTCTGATGAGTGAAAATTGGATAGATTTGTTTAGTTCCAGTTGCTTTTTGCTTAGAAATCTTGGGCCTGGCCTTCCTTGCCAGCCTTTGTTGACGTTTTGCTAATCTTCTGCTGGATGGACTGGGAGTGGGCGATGGTGGGTGTGCTTCCCGATTTTTACTTGTGAGTATATCTACCTCTGTTTTTTCAATTTTTGACTCACCTCCGCTCTCCCTCTCATTTGTTACCTTTGCAACTCCAGATGGGTCTAATGTCTCATTATTCATTTGCGTTGTTGTGTTTAGAACCCTTCTAATGGTGGGTTTTACTGCGTGTAGTATTCCTGTTAGAATGTCCGGGAGGTAAACAAGTTTCTCAAGTATTTGTCTGCATGCACAGATGTTAGAGGGCCTTTTGCCAAGTGGATGCTATTTTCTGCTTTTGTGTTTTATGCTATTGTGATTTGTGCACTTAATGATTCCAGCTTTTGATTGATTCCCGCTATGTGTTCCACAATCAAATTTATTAGGTCAACCTGCAAATCGAGTTCATCCGATTGAAAAGGTAGGACCTTGGTGGCTTGCTGTAATGCGGTTAGCAAGGTTTCCCCCAAGTAAACTTAGGGAAGCACGTGCGGACCTGCCGCTGATGATGGTTCAATTCCACATACGGATGATATCATAATCGAAGATGAGGACTGACTCCTTCTTACTGAAGATTGGGCTTTTTCTTCCTTTTTATTTCCCCACTGATGGTGTGCAGCTGGGGGAAGTTTTTGGGGTGTGGAGACTGGTCCATCTTCATTCCTGGCCTGCTCACAAATAATCTGAGGTGCTTTGGAGCTCTGATCTGGTCTTGCAGATTGATTTGCTTCTTGATAGACTGTATTATATTCCAAAGCTTGTAGGAGATCTGCATTGTGTGATAATGAAAAAGAACAGGACCACACTCCTTCGTCTTCAATTTTCTGTGTTCTATGTTTGGAGGGAATGGCCCCTTTATGGCCTGGGTTTGTTCTATTTGCTGTGTGTTTGATTGTACTCTGATGTCCCACTTGTTTGCACCTGTGCAATTGTCTCTATTGATTTTTTTGGGGGGTTAGTCCCTTGTCGAGTAAACTTCCTTAGGTTGCTTCTGACCTGTAAAAACAACCGCAATGGACCGCACTCCGCTAGCTCCTCCTCCGGGTCGCCCCAAGGGAAGCTGGTACATGAAGTTCTTGAGTGGTTCACCCCAGTGGGTGAAAGTAAGTACTTGTTGAACTGATGATCTCTGATGGAGTTCTTGAGTGGTTCACCCCAGTGGGTGCAAGTAAGTACTTGTTGAACTGATGATCTCTAGACCCGATACATGTCCCGGGTTTTAAAATATCGCCCGAGACATGGCTCGGGTTTCGGGATAACTTCCCTCCTCAGTAGAGAAAATAGTTAGGGGTGGAAGAGAGGGCCGCCAAACAACCGTCAAGGGCCTCAGTGCCCGCACAGGCACGCAGGTGCGTCGTCCAGGAGCTCGTCAGCCCAAAGCTCGAAGGAGCCATCTTTATAAACAACCGCAATGGACCGCACTCCGCTAGCTCCTCCTCCGGGTCGCCCCAAGGGAAGCTGGTACATGAAGTTCTTGAGTGGTTCACCCCAGTGGGTGAAAGTAAGTACTTGTTGAACTGATGATCTCTGATGGAGTTCTTGAGTGGTTCACCCCAGTGGGTGCAAGTAAGTACTTGTTGAACTGATGATCTCTAGACCCGATACATGTCCCGGGTTTTAAAATATCGCCCGAGACATGGCTCGGGTTTCGGGATAACTTCCCTCCTCAGTAGAGAAAATAGTTAGGGGTGGAAGAGAGGGCCGCCAAACAACCGTCAAGGGCCTCAGTGCCCGCACAGGCACGCAGGTGCGTCGTCCAGGAGCTCGTCAGCCCAAAGCTCGAAGGAGCCATCTTTATAAACAACCGCAATGGACCGCACTCCGCTAGCTCCTCCTCCACTGAGGCCCTTGACGGTTGCTTGGCGGCCCTCTCTTCCACCCCTAACTATTTTCTCTACTGAGGAGGGAAGTTATCCCGAAACCCGAGCCATGTCTCGGGTGATATTTTAAAACCAGGGACATGTATCGGGTCTAGAGATCATCAGTTCAACAAGTACTTACTTGCACCCACTGGGGTGAACCACTCAAGAACTCCATCAGAGATCATCAGTTCAACAAGTACTTACTTGCACCCACTGGGGTGAACCACTCAAGAACTTCATGTACCAGCTTCCCTTGGGGCGACCTGGAGGAGGAGCTAGCGGAGTGCGGTCCATTGCGGTTGTTTATAAAAATGGCTCCCTCGAGTTTTGAGCTGACGAGCTCCTGGACGACGCACCTGCGTGCCTGTGCGGGCACTGAGGCCCTTGACGGTTGCTTGGCGGCCCTCTCTTCCACCCCTAACTATTTTCTCTACTGAGGAGGGAAGTTATCCCGAAACCCGAGCCATGTCTCGGGTGATATTTTAAAACCAGGGACATGTATCGGGTCTAGAGATCATCAGTTCAACAAGTACTTACTTGCACCCACTGGGGTGAACCACTCAAGAACTCCATCAGAGATCATCAGTTCAACAAGTACTTACTTGCACCCACTGGGGTGAACCACTCAAGAACTTCATGTACCAGCTTCCCTTGGGGCGACCTGGAGGAGGAGCTAGCGGAGTGCGGTCCATTGCGGTTGTTTATAAAAATGGCTCCCTCGAGTTTTGAGCTGACGAGCTCCTGGACGACGCACCTGCGTGCCTGTGCGGGCACTGAGGCCCTTGACGGTTGCTTGGCGGCCCTCTCTTCCACCCCTAACTATTTTCTCTACTGAGGAGGGAAGTTATCCCGAAACCCGAGCCATGTCTCGGGTGATATTTTAAAACCAGGGACATGTATCGGGTCTAGAGATCATCAGTTCAACAAGTACTTACTTGCACCCACTGGGGTGAACCACTCAAGAACTCCATCAGAGATCATCAGTTCAACAAGTACTTACTTGCACCCACTGGGGTGAACCACTCAAGAACTTCATGTACCAGCTTCCCTTGGGGCGACCTGGAGGAGGAGCTAGCGGAGTGCGGTCCATTGCGGTTGTTTATAAAAATTGCTTCTGACCTGTGTTTCAATGGATGCGGCTACTTTTATAGGGTTAGATTGATTGGGCCTTTTCTTTAGGTGAGCCTAGGATCTAAGTACTGTCTTGCCCGATTTGTTAGGAATTATGGGGCTCAGTAAGCCAGGGACGTCATCCGACGAGGCGTATGTTGCTGCCATTGGATTGTTTAAAAAGAAAAATTCCTGCTTTTCGTTCCCCCCCACCAAAGTAAAGAGTGTTGGTTCGGGTGGAGGTGAGGTCCCTTGACTGAGCATGTTTCCTTGGTTTCCGTGTAGTTGCCTGGCACACTTTCCCAGATCTCATCTTTCTTTTTGTTTTGTTATTTGGTTGTCAGATAAATCATGAGCAGTGATCTAGGTTTTTCCTTGCAATTCAAGGGAAGTTTGGACGTGTTAGTACTACGCTGCTCCTTTGTTTATTTCTCTGGGTGCTTATCTTTGAAGCTAAGGGGTAAAGCACAAATGGAGATGTTGTCACAGGAATTCACTGCTGGCTGTGGTTAATTAAATATCAGCCGTTGTGGCTGTTGAGATGTAGGAAAATAGGTCAGGGCATGCAGGAAATCGGGGGATTGGTGCGGGTGTGAGTGGGAGCTCTTGCACTCTTGCAAGCCATGCAGAGACCTGACTGGGCCCCTTCCGCAGGTGCCTGGGCTCAATATCTCTGGCACGCTGCTACAACTGCTACGCTCGTGTACACGCTCTTCCCCACTCTTCACTCGCCATCGCCGGCTGCCTTTTCATTGCCAGGCTCCTCTCTGCTCTGTTCCACTCCAGCGGGTAACATAAGATGGAGAGCGCCGGCAATCTAACAAAACAGCTTCCTTACTATTAAAGCTGCATGTGCCCTTAATATTCAAATTCCTGATACACCAGTGTCTAGAGTTACACTGGGGTTGTTTTGCTCTCTTCTCCGGGTGCACCTCAGGGAGGGTATGCAATTTCTCACCAGAGTGACTTCACTTGTGCACTTGCTGGCCTTCTACTCCAGGTGGGGTGGTTATGCTCTCTTTTCCAGATACACCTCAGGTAGGGTGTGCAATTGCTCCAACCAGAATGACCTCGCTTGTGCACTAGCTGGCCTTCTGCTCCAGTCTGCTCCAGTTTGCTCCAGCCAGTGCACACTCAAATTCCTCGATTCCTCTCTTCATTGGCCTTTCAGTGGCCATTCTATGACCTTTTGTGCTGTGCTTTGCTCAGTGTCTGTCTCTGCTCCCCACCACTGCTGTTTTCCCTCTCCCTGAGTTGGAAAGAGGATGGTGGTGAGAGCAGGAGCGAGTGCGGGCGAGTGTGGGAGCGGGCCCATCTGCCGCGCAAAAAGCACCAGCCTGAAGGCAAGCCCTCTCCGTGCAGCTGCGGATGAGCTGCTTAGTGTCCTGTTCACCAGCCGCCAACCAGATGCCAACCAACCACCCTCCTGTCTCCTACCGCCTCCTCTGATCTCTCGAACTGGCTTGGCCTCCTGAGGACAGCAGGGTAGTGAGGTGAAGAGATGTTGAGGAAGGGGGGCATGGAGGACAGGATACAGGACGGGGCACAGAGCAGGGAGCTTGGAGCACGGACCAGATGCTGCACAAAACTCCACCTCTGAGCGCCTTCGACCTCTGTTTCTGCTTCTGATTCTGTTTCATTTCGGAGTCCTAAGATTGAATGTTAGCCATTGCATTCTTGTAATTTCACCACCAATGTATAGTTCTGCTTAGTTTTAAGAATGTCTTCAGCTGCCAAGTGAGTAGCACTTCACTTATGCTCCATAATATTCTTTCTGAGCTGTTTCTTTCTGAAAGCTTTTCCATCAGCAGAAGGACCAACATTGCATTAGACCACTCTGGGCGTATGTGCATGCCCTGGGGTTGCACTGAAAGACCTGTTTATTTAGCCTGTTTGCAGGAAGTAAAACCAATCTACATGTAATCAGGAAGGGGGGGACACGAGAGCTGGTTGTTTAAAGAGGTCCTGTTCTAATGCTTCCGGGGGTCTACGTAGGAAAAGACAGGTAAGAGCAGTTCCTCTAAATGGCCAATTTGGAAAAGATCGTGATGATTAATCTGATCTTGGAAGGGAAAATTCAATTTCAGATCTTGTTGCCCTCACACACCTGTTAGGGTGTCATGCTTCATCATTGGGCGTGCTCCTCGTCGGACCGGCGCTGCAATGTCCGACGGGCCTGGTGGCATCTTTAGCGGAGATCTTTTGATCTGAGAACGCCGTTTTGTGTGAAGACCATGTAAATAATTGTGGAGGGTAATAACTCCTAAGAATGTGGGGATTCGAAAAAACTAAAATAGTCCCTGGCCCCTCAGCAATTTTAATTAGGTTAGGTAGGGCTGGGACTAGGTAAAACCAGGGAGGCTACTCAGGTGATTCTAGGTATCAGGGTAGCCTATAGTTGACAGGGGTCAACATGTTTCGTGTCATGGATGCTCAAATTCGAGCGACACTTCTTCAGGACCGTGGGACCAATTATAAGTACATATACCACAATTTCTTATAACGGGGTACTTAAGGTCAACCACATGTGAAGCTGAACCTAAGTATGGTACAGAATAGATGGCTCCGCCTCAGAGTGAGGGGGTCAGAGCTTCATAGGTGAAGGAGTAGCAACCGGACCACTGGAACGGTCCCGCCAAAAGGTGGCGGGGGGCAGGCCAAAACAGGACGTGTCTGCTCAGACACGTCCTGTTTTGGCCTGCCCCCCGCCACCTTTTGGCGGGACCGTTCCAGTGGTCCGGTTGCTACTCCTTCACCTATGAAGCTCTGACCCCCTCACTCTGAGGCGGAGCCATCTATTCTGTACCATACTTAGGTTCAGCTTCACATGTGGTTGACCTTAAGTACCCCGTTATAAGAAATTGTGGTATATGTACTTATAATTGGTCCCACGGTCCTGAAGAAGTGTCGCTCGAATTTGAGCATCCATGACACGAAACATGTTGACCCCTGTCAACTATAGGCTACCCTGATACCTAGAATCACCTGAGTAGCCTCCCTGGTTTTACCTAGTCCCAGCCCTACCTAACCTAATTAAAATTGCTGAGGGGCCAGGGACTATTTTAGTTTTTTCGAATCCCCACATTCTTAGGAGTTATTACCCTCCACAATTATTTACATGGTCTTCACACAAAACGGCGTTCTCAGATCAAAAGATCTCCGCTAAAGATGCCACCAGGCCCGTCGGACATTGCAGCGCCGGTCCGACGAGGAGCACGCCCAATGATGAAGCATGACACCCTAACAGGTGTGTGAGGGCAACAAGATCTGAAATTGAATTTTCCCTTCCAAGATCAGATTAATCATCACGATCTTTTCCAAATTGGCCATTTAGAGGAACTGCTCTTACCTGTAAAACCAATCTAGCCTGACATCAGGTACAACCATTTATATTCCTCTTGAATGTAATACCACTGATTAGTGGTCCAGCAGTCGGGGAGTTTGGCAGTTTCTGTCTCTGGCAAATGTGAAATTTCTTTGCAGACTCTTGCAGAGTTTTACTGGGCTCATCATTAGTTGATTGAGATCTGCAAGCCTTCTTTGTAATATGTTGTTGGTTCAGTAATGGTTGAAGATTGTAGAGAATTGCGCTTCGGAGTAGAAGCAGCCAAACCACTAGTAGCCATGTTAAGTTTAGAACTTCCTTCTTGAAGGTCGAACTGCTGTATTTGAAAAGGAAAAAAACATCTTCTTCCTCTGCTGGTTCGGTCTTTGGGTTATTAGGCCCTGAGTCACACAATGAGAATATTTAGCTTCTAATCTGCAACAAAAATTAATAGTTTACTCCAGTGATCAATTAAACATTGCTGAAGTGCCATCTGGTAGGCAGATGTTCCTTTTCATTTTATACTGCTACTGAAAGGAACTTTGTACAGTTTTTAGCACCCTGTCAATTGCAGGAAATGGGGAAAGTCAGCAAGTGCTGCTAGTATTTATGACTCTCTGATAATTTACATCAACAGACTCACAAAATTCTTTTAACTGTTCAGTTCAGAGAGTGTAGATGTGGAATTATTTGTGGAATTTTAACACAAAACACATATTTCCTTTCAGAATATCTGTAATGAAACTCCAAGGACCAAACAGTGCTTATGAGCTCAAATCATTTCAGAAGAAAACTTTTCAGCTTAGCAAAAAGAAATTGTAGAAACAAACTTTAATTTGAATGATATAAATCAAATGGAAAACGTCCCAGGACACGTTTTTGGGCCAGTCTGCCAGTTGTGTGACCATCCTTGCCAACTGGAGATTCTGGTGTTCAATACCACTGTGCAATAAAGTGTTGCCACCTTAGGAACTGAGTTAATGATTTGGACAAGCATTTTGCAGTCTCGCTATTGTTCTGCTTAATAGTTGCGGTATGAACAATCAATTTAATGGTTTAAGGGAAAGCAATTCGATCAGACAATTGAATTCAACCTAATAGACTGGTGTTACAAGCCAAAAGTCCTTAGGATGGCACTGGTATATCTAACTAGACATGTCACAGAATGGTAGTCGAAAAATATGCTCATGTATAGTTTTGTGACTGCATTTGTATCTGACAGCTGTCTAAAACATAGTTTCTCATACTGTGAATCGTGACCAATTTTTTGTGACTTGTGAAAGTCCAAACAATAAATAAAGATACTTTGAAATTCGGCATTTATCTTGTTACATTTGCAGCACTTCAAAGACAGAGGTCAAATGTCAGACTATGGGGCATATTCTCAAGAAAGTGTGATAATCATCACAAAAGTTACTCAACGCAACCCTCAACATCGCAGTCCATCATGGGAAATTTACGCTGTGTTAACCATGCTATAGTCACCAGACAACGCAACAAATGGCCGCGTTAAAATCAACGCCACGCCGCAAAAATGCGAAACACAAATGCAAAAAAACCTGGACGAGGCCAATCGTGATACAAAAATCAGCGAAAACCAGCCACAGGCCTGCAATCCATTCGCTTCAGGCGGGAATAATCACCATAAAAGGTGAAAATAAAACAGACAAACAAATGGCAAACTAGAGCGAAGAGCCATGGATGTTGCCGTAGCAAGTACGGAGGAGAACCAGAACCCCAAAAGCCCCCCAGAGGACCTGCCTGGGAACTCGGGGTAAGGGAAGGCCAAGGAGAAGAAGAGTAGGAAGAAGTGCTTCAGTTCGCAGGAGAACAGGATCCTGATAACGGAGGTGGTTGAACACCATCAAACAACTGTTCGTCCCCTCCACTGTGTCATTGGCGACAAAAAATTGACTATGGCAGGTCTTCGTGGACAAGGTGAATGCAGTCAGAGTGCTGAAGAGGACAATGGACGAGGTCAAGAGGCACTGGAATGAAGTGCAAAACCAAGCTGAAACTCGCCAACAACCGGAAGGCAGCAATGCAGACTGGAGGTGGCAGTCTTGCACCACAGGAGGAGCTGGACGACATGGAGGAAATAGTGTCCACAGTCATCAGTGAGGAGACGGTGGCAGGAGTTGGGGGACCGGACACTGCTCAACAGGACCGGACACAACAGCAACAGAGTGAGAAGCAACCAAGGACAGGGGGAGATGGCCACAATGGCACACATGCACAATTAAGTAGAGCACAGCTGCAGAGAAATCATGCCCCAGACCCCAACTCCCAACAAGAGAACTATGTACCAAGTATGCAACATTTCAGCACTGTATGAGCACATAAGTCAGAGGCACACCGCATGTAAGGGATAAGGGGCAGCCAAATCAGAGCTGCAGGGGCGACTCCCCCAAAATGCAGTACACACACATCACATGCACAGCACATCAACATTGACAACGAAGTGGCACAAACCGCAAAACGTTCACCATAGAACAGAGGACACAACTGGTGCCAACTGGGTGTAGACACTGGCCACTCACAAGTGGCATTGCAGGGAAATGTGAGTTGAGAATGCACAAGTACAAACACACAGCTGTGATGTTGTCGAAATGTCCACCGTCCCGCAGCAAATGGGCAGCCCCTCCGAAAGAGCCACGATGTACACAGTCATGCAGTCTGTATGGAAACATGTACAATGCGACATTACACATGTGAACACATTGTTAAACTGCATCTCGCCTTCACATTGCAGAGGGACAATCACCACCTCCTGCAGAGCAGTCCCAACCTCTCTTCTCTGATAATGAAGAGGACCACAACACCTTTGTCTCTGATGCCCTCCGAGAGTTCATTGACAGTCTCCGCAGCACACCTCCAGGAGCAGGGCAGCCCAGCTGCAACGAGAAGAACCCACCCCCTGCACAGACCACACTGCAGGCAGCACCCACCACTACGGCTGCCTCCCAGGACCCCCACAAAAAACACATGGCCTTCCAACGCTGTGTGTTGGGATGCAAGGAGCAGCTGGCTGAACAGGGGCAGGTGGGCTTTGACTGCATGGCAGACAAACTAGATGCCATACGTGGGTGTCTAAGTCCCATCAGCGACCACTCACGGTCCTTAACAGACACCGACAGTCCCTCCAACAAACCATGGCTGACATCGCTATAGTCCTGACTGTGAGACAAGAACGATTGTCTAGTCAGAGTGGCTTCAGCGTGCTCGCCCGGGAGTTGGGACTCATTCGGATGCTCATGGAGAACATGTGGCGGGCCAATGCAGAAGGAGCGGCTGCCAAGGCTGCACACCAGTGAGAGGTAGCTGGGTTCCACAATGACCTCAAAACCATCCTCATGGCATTGCTGCCACAAGGCCTGGCGCTGATGCATGTTGCCCCCTGAAGTGTGAGTGCCACACAGTGTGGCAGACATTCCACCACCGGCCCCTGAGGTGTCACTGCCACACAGTGCTGGAGAAAGGCCAGCACCACCCACATGTGAGGCACATGAAACAGTAGAGGATGAAGATGTGCAAGAATATGCCCTCGTGGTCAGAAGGAAGCAGTAGCATTCATGTCCGAATCATGGCCGGTTTCAGCTTGGTTCTGCCCTCAGCATCATCAACTTCCACTGTACCCCGATACACCCTGTGTAACTCACCTTAGACCTCGATATGGACTGCCATAACCTGTTTGATCGCCAATGACACTGTTATCAGACTGCGGACTGAACTCTTCCACTTCCTTTGGACTGGTCATTCCCTGAATGACTCTAGCTGACCCTCCACGGGCCAACATTTGAAAGTGGGGTTTGCATGGCCCTGTACTGCTCCAGATGCAACACTGCACTGAATGTGCATTAAAAATTCTGAATCACACAGATGTGTCATCTCCATGATTTTACAAGTGTGGTAGCATGGTCTGACGGA
Source organism: Triturus cristatus (assembly GCF_964204655.1). Classification (NCBI taxonomy): domain Eukaryota; kingdom Metazoa; phylum Chordata; class Amphibia; order Caudata; family Salamandridae; genus Triturus; species Triturus cristatus. Next base: position 650,546,803 of record NC_140581.1, read on the forward strand.
TGACACTCACACGACTGTCTACACTTTGGATTGGAAAGCACCTACCACAGTGCTTCCTGTCAGAACTATCTGCCACTGGGCTAAGGATGAACATGTGGGTGATTGCCAGTGCCTACTTCGTATCTGGCTACGTAATTTCACACTGAGAAAGGAGCAGCGATTTATCGGGGCTGTCCGGATGGTTGGTTACTCTCTTTAAATATTGGAAAACAACCTGTTTCAAGGGCCTTCAAATATCGTTGAATGTTCCACTGTGACAGCCCCCATTGATTACACCAGGCACTTGCTGCTGGATCACGGCAGCTATAAACTACAGAATCCAAGAAAAGCCTTTAGTCAATACTCTTGATCGTCAGACTTCTATACTCTTGGGCTAGAAAATATTCGCTTGTGTTTCAACAACTATACCACATGAAAGACCACTGAATGGCGATATCCATTTCACAGAAAACGTTCTCGGCACATACTATCGTTCGTCAGAGGAACATACCTTTGGACTAGGAAAATATTCCTATTGCTTCTACATTTCTACTATTTTTAAAGCCTTGAAAAAGTTACATTGCATAACGAAACACGTGTCGGCTGTTCTGGATCACTTTCTTGATGAAAATTCGACATTTGAGTCCTCTCACTTTGCGAGAAATTGGCGTATTGTAAAGGGACTGACTGTGTGTACTGTACTGTAATATTGTATTATTCATAACAGCTTGTGGAATTTGCATTGAAATACAACAATTTCTTGTACACATTGTACTGTTCAAATACAACAATGCAACCCGAAGAACAGGTCCTCCGTTGAATTGTACAGATTTTGTCATCAGATTTATTTAATTCTAAGATTTATCACGAAGAACATATGTTGGGACATTACTGCTTTCTCTGTCTCATCAAATTAAGTGTATTACTTGTTACCTGGAATATCAGTATTTGAGGGACCATCAAGACTTCTTGCTGTAACACTATCCAGTCATGTTATATTTCTAATTACGTTTACAGACACTGTGACTAATAACATTAGAGTGCCGGGGTAGTACCCAGTTAGATAGCATGGATGAATGTAGGGTCAGTAAATTCCTCTTACGTCCATGTGGCTCATGTCATTGGACTTGGGTTACAGGGTGACACATTGTCAATTGTCATCCGGGTGATGCCGATGCAACAACAGCGACACACGCATTTGTTACTTCCTTGTCCAGCCCTGTATGGAACCACGCACAGAGCCCCAGGGTCATTGTTCAAACCCTTACGCTGGAGTGGCATACGCCAGGTCAGCCCACTACGCTTACGCTCCAGGGGGGACAACAACGCCACATGTGCCAGGACTCCCCTGTAGTGATCTTCTGCTCACAGGTCTAGTTGTCAGCATGCCACGGCCACTCCCTCCTGGCTGGTTTACACCCACACCACACCCATCCAGCACACGCGTTAAAGCACATGTGACCCTGCCAATAAAAAGGGCCAGGCACACGTGCACAACGCCATTTCCAAACGCTCTCGGGGCGTATCCGTGTGGTGTGCATGTAGGCATGGAGGCCCAGGGGCCTGCGACATCACATTCCGTAGGCCCGGAGGGGACATGATGGCGTCCGCACCACGATACCCAATCATAGAGCGTCCATGACTGTGGGTGCACAAACTTGGTGGCACCGGATACATTGCGGCCTGCACAGGCACACCACCACGGGACGGTGACTTTCGGTGCACTGAGGCAGGGGCACCTTAAGTGCTGAGCGGGTGTGCAGCCTGCGATGATGCCCTGTCCCGGTGTTCCAGACGGCTCAGGTTTTGTGTGTCCTGCTGGACCGCAGTGTAGGCCTGAGCCAGCGGGCAGTGTGGGCCTGCCGCCACGTGGCGTCGCCTCCTGGATCACAGAGTTAGTGGCTCCTATGAGGCTAAGCAGGTGTGCAGCCTGCAATGAGGCTGGGTGCACTGGTATGTCCTCTGCCATGGAGTAATCAAGACCCAGCACCAAATGTGAGACCTGGTGGCCTGCGGAGTGGGGCTGCATGATGTGGAGGGTGCCCTGTCTGTGGGAGGGGCTTGGGTGCATCTGCCTGGGTGCGCAGGGGCGGGTCTGCACCACTAGGTGGTGGGAGGGGCTGGGGTGCAGCTGCCTGGGTGCGCAGGGGCGGTCAAGCGATTATTTCTTGTGCAATTGTATGTACTTTGCCATTCAGGTATCTGAACTCTGTTTCAGATAGCGGGTCTGTCTTAGATGTGGGACCTGGTGAACTGCACTACATACCCGCACGTGGTTGGAGACACACCGGTGGCAGCAGGTGGGCAGTGTGGCCTGGGTGTGCAGTGTCGGCACTCTTTCTCCCTGTCTCTCTCTTCTATTCTCTATCTCTCTCTTCCCTTATCTGTTCGTATATATTCCTCTCTGTTCGTCTATCTCTCCCTCTCTGTCCGTCTTTCTCTCGCTCCCCCTCTCTGTCCGTCTTTCTCTCGCTCCCCCCTCTGTTCGTCTTTCTCTCGCTCCCCTTCTCTGTTCATCTTTCTCTCGCTCCCTCTCCTTCGATCTCCCTCACCTTCGCTCTTTCTCTCTCTCCTTCGCTCTCTTTCTCCTTCGCTCTCTCTCTGTCCTTTGATGTGCGCAAGACACACCTTCTCATCATGATTTTTGTCTTGCAGGCTGTGACCTACTGATTGTCCCGAGCAGAGCCGCCGTGAGTCTTCATTTCTGTTTTGTGTTTGTTTTAATAAATTTTCATTTGTTGCTACAAAGGTGAATGTGTGATGCTCATTTTTGTGATGACACATGCATGTCACCAGATGTGATTGTACGACATCATGCGGTTTATTTGGTATATGATTCCGTGTGGTTGATGTGACATATCTTTGTCCGGGGGTGGGTGGGTGGGTGCCCGGAGTGGGGCCCCGGGGGCAGGGGGAGTGGGGTCCTGGGGGTGATGGCGGTAGGTGTTGTTGCCCTCTTGGGGCTCCGGGATGCATGTTCTGTGTCTCCATGGTATCTGTTGTTCTCCAGGTGTGGCTCTGGGCTGGACTGTCTTTTGTGGTGCAGGTTGTAGTCCGACTTTGCACCAGGTCAGAGCAGGTGTTAGTTTCCTGGTGCTAATGCACCTCATCGCATGTTTTGTGATCTTATCGCAGATCAGGCTGGTCGTTGAGAATGTTGTGGTGTGGTGTTCTGGCGGCTTTTTGCTCGGGAATGCCTACTCTGCATCTCATTAGCGATAGAGGCCGGGATCATCCATGGCGATGTTTTTTGCGGCTGCTATCACCGGAAAATTGGTGATATGGGCTGTTTGCACCAGCTTGGGAATGGGGTGGTAAGTTTATCACAAATTTGGCTGCGTTAAGGTGCCGATAACTCAGCGATAGCTCCTTGAGAATATGGCCCTATATCTTTTAACAAATCCTGCTTAATTTTCAACATGGCGACAGGTGTTTACAAATTCCTCACTTTGAAGGCAAAGAAAGTACGGTGAATTATCTGACAATCTTGCTGGGATTCAGACTGCAAAAGGAACATGTGTAGGATGTTATTTTCTGTAACATACAACTAATTAAAAATCCCTGTAAATTAACTGTAGATATTAGGTAGTAAGGAAAAGCAGAAATGTAGCATATAAATATTTTCAGAAGTGTGATGGAAACAAAGATTTTACTAGGATCAAAACAAATCAAGACACTTTACATGATGATGCACAAAGGATCACTATTCATTGAAACTCATTTTACAAACATTATCATTTGTGTGCTATATAGTTTTATCAGTAAAACTGTCAGTCTGTACAAATGTAATGGCCATTTTTATGGAAAATGTGCTATATGTAAATAGCCCTTTGACCACCAGGGTATTCCTTTTTATCTTCCTTGAACAACCAGGACAGCCACTCTCTCTCTTCCTCTAACTAGCGATGTGTTTACCTTACCTATCAGGGTGACCACTCTCTCTTTAAGTACCAGGGGCTGCCACTCTCTCTCCCTTCAACTACCTGGGGGCCACTCTGTTAAGATTCTTTGAATGGCAGCTGCCCTACTTATTCTGATTACTAGCTCTCTGACATTCTTATTGGGCTGTCTTACTGTAAAGACTCTCTTCATTTCCAAACCTCCTGTCAGTACACCAGTGCTGAAATTTGTCAGGATACACAGTCTAGAATCACAGGCCCACATATAAATATTGATAGTACGCCTCTTTCTTATAGCTTCTACAAAAAGCTGTCCTCTTTAAACAGGGTTAAGTGAAAAGAGATCATTATGGGAGATCTCCATCAGTTTGAAATGACCACTTAATCATAATAAACACACCCAGTCTTGATGAATCTCTGTGATGTATTCCAATTAATAGTATTATTTGGTTGTCCATAGTCTATAAGATGTCCTTGAGTCGCCATACATGAAAGGATGAGAAGTAACTCTTTTTAAATAAACTATTTACACCATTGCATAATTAATGCAAAGCTGCAATTAGGAATTCGGCCTGCAGCAATGTGGAGAACACAGGAAGAGGAAGGAAGTTGAAGAGTAATAAGCATGCAGATGAGAGTGACAATGTAGTCAACCAATGGGGAGCATGGCTAGCCTTTATCTCCTTTGTAAGGTACCAACAGTGTCTTAGTCGAGAACTTAAAGGAAAGCAAGCCATCCCCATGGCTTCTGCTTTCCCTGAAATAAGAAGTAAGAAAGCAAACAACATCTTTCCTTTTTAAATAAAATGTACTAATTTCACCAAAACTACACAAACTATGTAGTAGCCCAGCTCAGCCTGTGCACATCTTAGTAGGTCAATATTACCATTTTGGGGGGGATTTGTCCCTCAGCGGTCTGGTTTGCACATGGGTTGAAACAAATTCCTGACATGAGGTTGACTCTGCTTCAGTCCTTCCGTCCTATTGTCCAGCCTCCCTCCAAAGGTCTGATGACTATGAGAGCATCACGCTATTAAATTTTTTACAAGACATGCAGATATAATTCTATGATTAAATACAACTGAGGCTTTCTCCTGCATTATACCTAGTTTGGAGGATTGATAGTCAGGTGGAGCTGAGCCTCTGGCAGTTTTGGGGAAGCCACTGTTTGGGGTGAGCTCTGATGGTGTACTGCTGACTGACCCTGGGGAGCTGTACACCAGCACCTCTGGAAGCAGTCTGGGCTGCTTCGTTCAACCAAGCAATAGAATGAAATTCAAATTAATTTTGATTTGATTTTAAAACCCTCTTCATTGACCACCCTACAAAACAGTAGCAAGACAAGAGGCTCATCTCTCTCTTAAATTATGATTTTGTTGATAAGGAGAAATCAGCTGTCATGGCATTAGACATTGAAAAGGCCTTTGACAGTTTAAATATTCTTAATAAAGTTCTTATATTCTGTAATTGCTCAAATGGGTTTGGATGCAAGATTAATTTGCTGGCTAAGCTTCTCTGTACAGGTTTAAAGGCACAGAAGCGTAATGGCAGATTGGTACCTAAACCCTGTGACATGGGACACGCCACTAAGCAGGGGTGGCCAATTGTCCCCTTATTATTTGATAATGGAATCTCTCGCCAGTTGTGCCCACACCGGGAATTTTTTTCATGGAATGGAGGTCCGTTGGCAAACCCATTTTGCAACATTATATGCTGATGACATTCTGCTGTTTCTCCAAGATGTTGGGATAAATGTGCCTGGTTGTAAAGACTTATTAAACCGCTTTGATATAGCATCTGGGCTACATATTAATTGTCAAACATTTCACTTGTTTCCACTTTGCCGAGAGGCCACGCAGCCCCAGAATTTACATGAGCTCAATAGGTGCCCTACCTGCATTTAATATTTAGGTGTAAAAATATACCACAGACAGCAAGATTTATTAGATGGGAATTTTGGAGCAGCTGTTGGAACACTTAGAACTAATATTAGTTTTTTAATGAGCTTACCATTATCTGTGCCTGACAGAGTAGCAGTTGCTAAGATGGTGGCCCTACCAAGATTGCTCTATTTCTTCAACACATTGCCGTTGGTGATGCCTCACGAATTATTATTTAGGGAAATGGAATTTCTACTTCTGAAACAGTTTTGGGGAACAGGTAGGCGTAGAGTAATACTAAAAAAACTACAGTACCCTGTAACAGAGGGAGGGTTGGCTGCTCCTGATCTTGAATCTTATTATATGGAGGCTCAGCTGCAATGATTAAATAGGTGGGTTTACTGTCAAATGAACCCTGGGGAGGGTGTTATTGGCTCACTGAATGAATTGCAGGACTTATTAAAAGTCTTCTCGGCGGAGACTGCCAGCAATTTCTCAAGAGCTGCTAGTGACACAGCAGTGCTGGCGACGTTGCCTTCAGCAAACCCGAGTCCAGGTACCATATTTGCATGATATGCCATTAAAATGGATGCAAATAGTCCCCAGGTAGGTGCATTGGCAATGATTGAAAGATGGACTAACTTTGGGGTTTATTGTGTTGGAGACCTATATCGGGATGGAGTATTGGTTAGGTTTGAAGGCTTGACTGAAGAAATTAATATACCTAGGGGACAAATTGTAGCACAAAGGGCATTGGTCGCAACAATAAGAAATTATTGGAGAAATAGAGATGCTGAACCTGCCACACATCAGGTGTGTCAACAGCTCTGTACAACAACAGGGTGTGTAAGAGTGGTCTCGTATCTATATCGTGCGATTCATGCAAATATTCTTTATCCTCTTGCTGAGTTGAAAATAAAATGGGAAAGATACTTAGAGCTCCAAATTAATGATTTGGACTGGGATAGGATTGTAGCACATATACAAGCTATTTCTATAATAGCTAGGTTCAAATAAATTAATTTCTATATCCTGCATAGAGCTTATCTTACACCTGGCATGATTAACAAGTTATATGAGACTGCTGCAAAAAAATGCCCAAGATGTGGGGAGTTGGGGGTAGAAATGTTCCACATGGTATGGTCCTAACCTTCATTAGCGTGGTTCTTGGAGAAAGTAATAGAATATATTAATGGAATAACCTTGCGGGATATCCTTTGTAATCCCTTGGTCTGACTCCCAGGGGAATACCCTCATCCTAAAAATAAGAAAACTACTACTAGATTTACTGACTCAGGTTTGATTTTGGCAAAACATGAATGGACCATGCACTGGAAATCAGGTCATGGTCCTCAAATTACTAGATGACATAAAGAAATGGTTAAATGGGCAACTTTGGAGAGTGCTGTGTTGTTTCGGGAGATAAAAAGAGGACAAGGGAAAATTGAGAGGGTTATATCTTGTAACACCTGGTGGATAGTTTCTTGGCCCCGGAAGCAGACACAGATTCATCGAAAAGCTCCCTGAGTCCTTGCAGGTAAGGGAAGGGAAATCTAGTTTAATATTGATAAATTGGGTGATAATGGATACTGCTGTGATATACTTGTCCATGAGGAATATATTGACACTTTATTTATGACTGCTTTTCTTGATTAGGAGGAACTGTGCAAGGGGGGATTGATGTCATAGTTTTATTGCACTAATTTTAGTAGACCTAAGATATGTTTGAAATATATAGTAGTTGGAATATGCTTGAATGCTCGGGGGTGCGTGTCATATGAAATATATTGATATCACTTTTAATCTGTAAATTATAGTTATCTGGGTATTTCTCCGTTTTAACGTATATTTTATTCTATTTATTCTAATGATATGTGTACCTTTTTAAAAAAAACTACTGTATATGTAGTGTTCATTATTTATGATTTTTATTATATGCCATGCTGTCACTATTGCCCTAAGGTCTATTTAATGAAACTAATAAATATTATTTAAACTAAGATAATAAATCTATTTCGAGATGAGCTGGTTTTTTCACCTGGTTAACTAAGGCAGCAGTATTTCTCATAGACAATGTAAGCCCCAATTAAGCCCAAGCAGATAACTAGGTTTTATTTTGTGTAGTGCTTGCTATTACAGTTTTTACCGAACTAGTTGTCATTTTAATGTAGCACTTTCTATCACAATTCTTTTACCGCTTTGTGGCACAATGACTAACAGATCACCACGTCACCCAGTGTAACTGTACTTAATGTAGCAACTTTGGAAGAATGAATAACTGAGTCACCTTACCCATAAAAATTACTGTGTAATCTATAATAAACCACATATTCTGCAGGCCACACATAGAGGGCTGGACAAGCCTTTTATTTCACTGGGCATTTCCCTGATGGGCTCCAGCCCCTGAAGGCCAGTGGTTTAAGCAGGGCTTGTGTGTGTTTGTTATTAATACAGCTTTGGCCTGCCAGAAAACCACACTCCGTCTGCCACCCATCAACTGCTAAATTCTTCTTCTTGTTTTCTTGCACTGATGCACAAGGTCTGAAAATCTCACTTAGTGAGATATGTTTTTCATGCAAACACTAAAAAAATTCAATAACAAAGCTGCCATCCAGGGCCCAGAGGAATACGGCCTGAATAGCAGGTGCTGCGTATGATCACAGACGCGGGAAGACAAAAAAAAATACTGACAATGCATTGTCAATATTTAATTATTGCCAGCACTAAACGTGGACCTTTTATTGGTTATTGGTATTGGAGTATCTATGGTTTTGAGAATGGACGTCTGAAATTTTGGGTTGGTGTATCAACGGTTAAATTAGGGTGTGAGAAGATGCAGTAATTTATCACATGGATGACGTCATCAGTGATGTCATCAGTGATGTCTTTTGAGATGTCATCAGTGATGTCACTGACCATGTCATGAGTGATGTAATATGTGACGTCATCAGCAGTGCATTTCGGGGGCGCGAGTTATAGTTAGCTGAACTAACTATAACAGGCGAATTTCTAGGGTTTTGTACGAGGGAAATGTCCAGCTAACTATAACACCCCTGAAGCCTATGATATTTTCAGTGATTTTCTAATGTTTTTTAAATGCCAATTCCTAACTATAACGCCCCTGAAACCTTTGTTTTTTTCAGTGAATTTCAAAGGTTTTTTAAATGCCAATTCCTAACTATAACGTGCATGAAACCTATGGTTTTTTCAGTGAATTTCAAAGGTTTTTTAAATGCTAATTCCTATCTATAACTTATCTCTGAAGATATCATGTTTAATGATTTTGATTGGATTTGTATATTTTTCAAATTCAGTGTGTCAATTTCATTAATTACTATTTTTTCAATTAATTATTTTAAAAATTAAAAAATATTATTTGAACTTAATGGGTTTTTCAAACATATTTTTTTAACTATATGGACAAAACTTTATTTTATATATTTTTTTCAATGTTTTGGATCCGCGCACCCTAAGCGCACCGTTCTCGATCCCTACGCGATAGCATCCGCGCATGGTAAGCGTTGGGTACGTGTTTAGTGCGCAATTGCAATGCGACCGGGACGCGACTCCCAGCCTATACACGACACGTTCGATGTACGTAATGCAACATTTACGCGCTTCCGCGATGCGTCATCTGCCTCTATGACGCGGTAGGTGCGCGGATCCCGCGAAATATTTAACATTTAAAAAAACATATATATATGTATTTCATGTGAATATTAATTGAAGACAAACTCTAAACTAGTTTTAAAACGAATATATTTTTACATCTAATCCTATTCTTTTTTTAAATTCAATTTCGCGGATGCGCGCTGGGTGCGTGCTGCATACGCGCACGGTGCGCAGATCCCATGTGACCTGCAAAAAAAGAGATTTGATTGGTTCATTACACTTCCTCGTCTAACTATTGACAGACCCCACCCATTTCAATCATTCTTCTTTGACCTTCTTTAGAGCACCATCTCTTTGGAGAGAAGAAGATTTTTTAGACTAAGTTTACACTTAGCTCTAACTTTTTTCAACCAAAAATGGCTTCAGGGCAGCAGGCATCACCTGCATCTCCTCATTCTTCTGAGGATGAATTTTTGGAGGAGGCACCACCCAAAGAACGTTTTTCTTCAGTGCTGTGGAATTTTTTTTACTTTTCCCGAGGGGCAGAATAAGACCAATGCCACCTTGGTCACGTGCAAGATTTGCAAAAGAGTGCTGTCACGAGGGGATCCTAACAAGAAATACTAGTGCGGCACGGCAAGTATGATGAAGCACCTGAGGAGCCTTCATCCAAACAATCTTGCACGACAAGAGTGCAAACGGATGAGAAACACTCCTGCTCCTGCGCCTTCCACCTCATCGCAGCCGAGCACATCAAGAGTGCATCCATCAGCCCAAACCTTGGACATCCGTCCTCAATTTCAATTTTTAAAAGTGCTCTGCACTAAGTGCAATAAGACTTTGTGCTATGGTGAGCAGTCGATCGATCTGATCTGCCGCCGGCAAGAAAGTCACATTTGCTTGTTTAAAAAAAAAAAATATATTGTTCCCTGAAGTTCATTGTTTGGTTTCTCCTGTTTTTTTTTTTTTTTTTTTGGCAGAAAAACCCAAAACAATTAAAAATTGTTCAGAAAACCCCCAAAAAATTATAAAAGAAGAAAGAAGAAAGAAAAAAGTTCTTGTAAGAACTAACTTTCCTGGTTTAAAAAAAGAGCTAAATATCGTTGTTAGTGTTAATTTAGATGAATGTATGTGTAGTACGTAATTGACTAAATGACTGCATTAGTGGCGTATGGTGAATGTATAAGTGCAGAACTATAAGGAAGTGCTGCAGCATCACACAGTAACCTCTTTAACTGCAGTGTGCTGTAGTACTTCCGAAGCACAGGGATGCAACATATGTACATAAATATGTTGCAAATCTATGCTTCTGTCTGCACGGCTGCTTAAACTGCAGCCATGTGGTGACACAGGCACCCTTGCACCATAGTGCAAGGATATCTGTGTCATGTGCTGTTTGTTTTTCTACAGGAAGACACACCTTCCTGCACAAAAACAATGAGAAAATGCATTTTTCTCCTTCAATGTATGCTGAAGATTTCAGCATGCATTGAAGATATAAAAATGTGGAGAAATTAAAACAATTCTCCTTGTTGTGCTTTCCTTCACAAATTTTAGAATGGTGCACCATTCACACACATATTGAGATTTATGATTTCTGATAAATCTAGACATGTGTCTTGTTCTATGAGTATTAAGTGCAATCATGCACAACAACACTTATAGAACACCCTTTCAACACAAAGTGTTCTGCATGATGAGGTTGTATTTACATGGAGTATAAAAAGTGCACAGAGTGCCTTTTACAATCTTTGTAAATATGAAAGAGTATCTTACACAATAACTATGTTACAAAAAGTGACATATTTCCGTTTTTAAAATTCCTTGCGAATGATAAAAGGTAAGCACAGAGTTTTGTCTGCAAAGATGTTCAAAGAAGAATGATTGAAATAATTGCGGTCCTTCAATAGCTAAAATAGGAAATATTATCTCTTTTTTTGCAGGTCACATGATATCTGATTATGGTCAGATTTCAAAACTACATACGTATAAACAGAGTGTTTTTAGAAACATGTTTCAACTTTGTAGCTTCTTGCAGACCTCCTCATTCTGCATATTGAGACTTAGTTAAACTTACCTTCACAGTAATAGGAATAAAAAATGGTACACATTTTTTTCACATTTTCATTCCAATCTAAATTCATAAAAAATGCTTATTTTAAAATTTGGATCTGTGAAAGAAAAGGAAAAAAAAAATATAACATGTAATAATACATATTTTACAACACAGCATAATTTCCAGAAAGTCATTTTTTTGCCTTTTTTGCTGTTCTCAGAATATATTAAATTTCACTAAAAATAGTGATTTCAATCGTACTCATCACTGTACAGCGGGCAAAAAAAACCAACCTCAAAGATTGTTAAAAAAAAACAAAACAACATGCTATTCTAAAAAAAAAACAAGATACAAATCACAGATATATAAAATGCATACAGCTAACAAAATTTTTATAAGTTTAACTTTCAAAAACTGTAAATGTTGTCGCTTTAAAATATTCACCGAATCTACGGATGAATTTTTGGAGGATGCACCACGCCCACAGCGTTTTCCTTCAGTGTTGTGGAAATTTTCTACTTTTCTCGAGGGGCAAGCAAAGACCAATGCCACCTTCGTCACGCGCAAGATTTGCAAAAGAGTTCTGTTACGAGGGGATCCTAACAAAAAATACTCGTGCGGCACAGCAAGTATGATGAAACACCTAAGGACCCTTCATCCAAAGAATCTTGCACGAGAAGAGTGCAAACAGATGACAAACACTCCTGTTTTGTATCTGTAAAAAAGAATCACAAATAAGTGTATATTAATAACTTTCAAATTTATACTACTCCATTACTGTACAAACACATTTTATATAAAAACTGACTAAGAAACTATAGCCCTGAACCACAAGTGTGACGATGGTTAAAACACTACATGCATAGTGCATATTACTTTGAAGCAGTTCATGCCCTAAAGCCTACCTCACTAAAAGACTACATGCTAACTGACTAAATGATTACAGTACTATAAGGAGACACACTGGGCGAGTGACAGGGTGTTTGCTAGAAGTGTATGAATAGTAACTAGGGAATTGAAGGTGTGAAAGACAACTGTGTAGGTGATTAGAGGACTGCATCCATACTGCATAGGCATTTAAAGCAGTCCATGTGCTAAGGCCTGGCTCACTGCATGACTACTTGGGTACTGACTGAATGATTAGAGTACAGCAAGGAGAGTGCCTAGGTGAATTTATAAGTGGTAGGCTTTTCGCACTGGGAATGGATTAGTACTTGGTACTGAATGGGTCACTAGAGGAGTGCAAAGGGAGTGACAGGATGTTTGCTGGACTGTAAGGATACTGACTAGGGAATATCCTTGCTTCCTTTTCGACAATATGTGACGAAATTAAATCTTCCCTAACGAGGAAATGTAAAAGTAATCCCGTACAAAGGGATGGTTGGTTTAACTCTAGTTGTACTAGAGCATATTCAAATTTAAAGAAAATGTAATCTACCCATCCTCGGTCCTTGGAAGATATTTGTGAAGCTAGGAAAGCCTATAAATTAGCTTTAAAGGAGAGAAAAGACGAGCTTAGGAAAGAATTTTGGGACGCGCTTCATCAGGCCTCGGTCACAAACGACTGCGCAAGGTTTTGGAAAATTATTAGAAACTCTTTTCTTACAGAAGTGGCCTGCCCCTCTATAGAGATAGCCATCCCAGAGGATAAATGGATCGACCACTTCTCTAATGTATATAAGGGTGATGGCTTGTCTTATCCCCCTTGCAAACCCTTGGATTACCCACTTTTTGGCAATATGCAGTTTCGCTTAGAAGAGGTTGAAAAGGCCATATTAATGAGTAAAGGTTGGAAGGCCCCCGGCCCTGATGGCGTGCCCATAGACGTGTTTAAGTCCCTTCCATCGCTGTGGGCCCCTCTCTTGGCTCAGGTTCTTAACGCAAGCTGTAGGACGGAATTTTTGCCTACCTGGGTGGAGTCGATTATAGTCCCAATTTACAAAAAGGGGGATAGACTTGATCCGGGTTGCTATAGACCTATTTCCCTTTTAGATTCCTATACTAAAATAGCTGGACGTGTTATTCTGGACGGTTTACATTCATGGGTCGAGACTAATACTATTTTATCCGATTTACAATACGGATTTCGTCCCGGCCTGGGAACAGTGGAACAGGGCCTAAACTTTTTAATGCTTACCGGGAAGTACACCAGGGCTAGGAGGGAGAACTTGTTTGTGGCTTTTGTTGACCTCTCAGCCGCTTTTGATTGTGTGGTCCACTCTAAACTATGGACACTTTTGGATCAAATCGGGGTTGAAGAAAACATTATTTATTTTCTTAAATGCTTTTATAGTGATGCATCTGCTCGGGTCCGTTTTGGACGAACGGGAGAATGCACGGGCAAAATCCCCATTAGGTGTGGTGTTAGGCAGGGTTGTGTCCTGGCACCACTCCTTTTTAACTTATATATTAACTGATTAGAGAATGCCCTGTGTAATACTAGATTTGATCCCCCACATGCAGCTCGCACACAAGTGGGTCTACAACGCATGGTTCAGAATTTTGCCCTTTTTATGAAAAACTTGGGCTAACGAGGCAATATATCAAAAACCTGCATCATGCGCTGTGGTAGAAGTGCAAAAGTTAAAAAGACTATATTTATTGAGGGTCAGCAGTTATCTTGTACAAAGCAATTCTCCTACCTGGGTATTTTATTTACTGCGAAGGATGCTTGGAGCGAGGCTGTATCAGCTAAAAAATTGGTAATGAATCGCGCAATTGCTGCCCTTAGATCCTTCTCGAGAAAATTGGGCACTGGACCACCTATTGAATTAATTAAGATCTATAAAGCCAAATGCGTTTCTGCCGCAATGTATGGTAGTGGGATCTGGGGCTTTGCTGATGTTTCTCAGCTTCAGGTTCTTGAAAACTCTTTTTTAAAATTTATCCTCGCTGTTCCTAGGAGTTCCTCTAATTTTATTTGTCACTCGGAATTGGATCTCCCTTTTATATCTGACCTTATCAAATTGGAACCGGTGTTACTTTGGCACAGGGTTTGGACAAAAGAAGAACCCAAACTCAACAGAGTCATACTGGCAGATGTTTTAAAATTAGATGGATACTCGAGGATTCCTTGGTTGAATTTTGTTCAAAAATTCTTAAGTGACATTGGTAAACTGGATTATTTTTTAAAACCCCACACCATGTCTGATATTTCACGAAAAGAGCTTAAAAAAGAGGGGTTGCTCTTTCTAGAATCCTTAAGAATTACTGCTGAGATTATAAAACCCACTGTTTTAAATCATCACTTAATCTTAACTTCTTTTAATATTCAGCCCTATTTGATCCATGTTACAAGTAACTATGACAGGTTTTTATTAACCCGTTTTAGGTTGGGCCTATTTCACAGATTGGTCAGCTTTCCATCAGTTAATAACTGGTCCCATGTATTACCTCCTTGCCCCTGTGATGGAAGTTCTCCTCAAAGCACAATGCACGTAGTTTTATTTTGTAAATTTTATCAACAAATGAGGAGTGCCCAATTGTTACCTTTTTTAAGAGAGATTGGCCATCGGCAATGCCGTCCGGCCATGTATGAAATTCAACGGTTGGACAATTGCCTCTGTGTTGCAACTATCACATTGTACTTAAAGAAAGTGATTTTTATTAGAAATAGGATTATTGTGTAAATGGTTTCTCTCCCCATTCTCTCTCATGATAATGTATTTTTTCAATGATGCGCCTTTTTTAATAATTTCTTTTATAATGAATTGTATTGTTGTTATTTTATACTTTTATGATTGTATACATACACAATCGAATAAAGTTTCAATTGATTGATTGATTGAATAGGGAATTGAAAGTGTGAACGACAAGTGTCTAGGTGGTTACAAGACTGCATACATGGTGGATAGGGGTTTGAAGCAGTCCATGTGCTAAGACCTGGCTCAGTGCATGAATACTTAGGCACTGACTGAATGATTAGAGTACTCCAAAGATAGTATCTTGGTGAATTTATAAGTGTTTGGGTTTTGGCACAGTAAATGGATTAGTACATGATGTTGAATGGGTCACTAGATGACTGCAAAGGGAGTTACAGGGTGTTTCCTGGAAGTGTATGGATACTGACTAGCGAATTGAAAATGTGAAAGACAAGTGTATAGTATGTTAGCAGACTGCATGCATACTGCATAGACATTTAAAACAATCTATGTGGTAATGTATGGTTCACAACATGAGTACTTGGAAACTGACTAAATCATCAGACTACTGCTAGGTTAGTGCCTGGGTAAAACTTTTAAATTTTCAGTTCTGGCACAGTGAAGAGAATAGTACATGGTACTGCACTTTAGTGTCAAACCCTGACTCATTTTATCAATGCATAAGCAAATAATAGCTTCTAAAGCTACTAAAACTTGACAACATGACGGATTTTAAAACAGTTATCTGTCGTCAAATACACTATGTCACCAAATGCTTCTCTCACAATCCTTACCCAAATGTACACAGACTCACAGTGTGATTTTAGACAAGTAACACTATCCCTAGCAGTTTACCAAAACTCATTCACTAGTCTAGAAGAGGTAATAGTACTGCACACAAACTACATATTTAAGTACAGCACATTAGTGTTAATGCATGACTCATTTAATCAATGCATAAGCAAAGACTGGCTTCTAATGCTACTAAAACTTGGCAACATGACAGGTTTTAAAAGAGTTATCTGCTAAAAAATACACGATGTTACCAAATGCTTCTCTCACAGTGGTTCTCAAATGCACACAGACTCACAGTGTGTTTCTAGACAACAACCAGTATCCCTAGGACTTTACCAAAAATCATTCACTACTGTGGAACTGATAAGGGAACTGCACACAATCTACATATTTCAGGACTGCACTTTTCTGTCAAAGCCTGACTCATTTAATAAAAGCATAATCAAAAACTGGCTTCTAATTCTACTAAAACTTGACAACATGACAGGTTTAAAAAAAGTTATCTGTCAGAAAATACACAATGTTACCAAATGCTTCTCTCACAGTGGTTCCCAAATACACACTGACTCACAGTGTGATTCTAGACAAGCACCACTATCCCTAGGAGTTTACCAAAACTCATTCACTACAGTGCAAGTGGTAAGGGAACTGCACACAATCTACATATTTCAGGACTGCACTTTTGTGTCAAAGCCTGACTCATTTAATCAAAGCATAAGCAAAAACTGCCTTCTAATGCTACTAAAACTTGACAACAAGACAGGTTTTAAAACAGTTATCTGTCAGCAAATACACAATATTACCACATACTTCTCTCACAGTGGTTCCCAAATGCACAGAGACTCACAGTGTGATTCTAGACAAGCAACACTATCCCTAGTAGCTTACCAAAACTCATTCACTACTGTGCAAGGGGTAAGGAGACTACACACAATCTACATATTAAAGTACAGCACATTAGTGTCAAAGCATAACTTATTTTATCAATGCATAAGCAAAGACTGGCTTCTAATGCTACTAAAACTTGACAACATGACAGGTTTTAAAACAGTTATCTGTCAGCAAATACACAATGTTACCAAATGCTTCTCTCACAGTGGTTCCCAAATGCACACATACTCACTGTGTGATTCTAGACAAACAACACTATCCCTTGCACTATACCAAAACACATTTCTTCTAGAAGAAGTGCTACATTTTAGTATAGAAACATAACATAACTCATTTCACAAATTCATAAACAATGACTGGTTTCTAATTCTACCAAAATATAAAAACAGCACAGTTATCTGTCTGCAAACACATGAAAAACACAAATGCTTATCACAGAATGGTTTCTACATGCACACACACTGTCAATAAGATTGTAGAGAAAAAAAGTACTCCCTACACTTTAGCAGGAGAAATACATTAGTCTGATTAAAATCAAAATAGTCTACATACATCCCCTCACAATTAAAAACTCACCTTTCAAGTTGTTTTGTAGATTAAGATGTATATCCGTCACTCACCATATTTTCTTTTACAGAATCTCTGCACTGTGCACCTCTCAGCAAAAACAAAGAATGGAAAAGTTTCCCTTTCATTTTCCACACATATACATGTAAACATCAAATCACAATCCTTCACACATAAACTCAAAAGCAAACACACATTTCTATTGGTTAAACATTTCAACCCTTTCCAACTGAAATTCATTTCAACCCTTCCCCCAATCTGCCTTCTGCCTGTTACCATAGAAACAGGTCATGGAACACTGCACTGAGCACACAGGTCACACGTTCAGCACACAATGTTGCTAAACAAGACAGGAAGTGTGCTTAACTTTTCAACATATCAGCTTATCATATATAATGTTCCTTACAATCTGTTTTTGTCAACCAATAAGAATCATACCTTTAAAAAACAGAAATATACACCCTACCTTTCAGTGAAGAAAGTAGTCATACAACCAAAAAAAAATTCCGTGGATCCGCGCACCCAACGCGAGAGAATCCGTGCACCCAACGCGATAGGATGCGCGCACCGTGCGCGCATTTCGCCATTTTTTTTTTTTTAAAAAGGGGACCCCAGGGAGGCCTTCTAGGACCCCCTAAGCACCTCTAGAGGGTCAGAGTATTTCCACTCTGCCCCCTTTATATGTTTTACACACTTATTCCCCTTGCTTCTTCAGCCTCGCTTCTACCGAGGCAGAAAATGGCCGCCAACAGTTCCTGGTTTCTAATGTAGACAGACACTCGACAGCCAATTAACATTCATCGTGCGATCGGAAGGGTGCGCGCTTGGTTCGGGGAGGGTGCGCTTACGGTGTGGGTAGGGTCCGCGGATCCTCCCCGGCCATAGATATTTATGTACTTTTAACACTAATTTTCTCAGAAACTACTAAACGGATTCACACCATTTATGCAAAAGGCACGAGTCTGAACTGAGGACTACCTCTTTGCCAAATTTGGTGTCATTCCATTCAGCGGTTCGGGCTCTAGCTGCGACAACAGATCCTATGGGAAATTGCATGGGGAGAACGCGTTTTGGGACCCCCCTTTTTTCTCGGCCCCTGCTTGACGAATCACCACTTTCAGGGTAGGAGCGGAGCGGAGCTGGCCAAAAGTTTGGAAAATTTCGCGAGGATTCGTCAACCGGCGCCAGACTTATTGGGAATAGAATGTTGCGGATTTCCTACGGAAAATAGGTCCTAACTATAACTACATACTGGCGACCGCCAGTAGGTAATATATATATATATATATTCACTGAAAAAACCATAGGTTTCACACAAGTTATAGTTAGCTGTACATTTCACTCGTAAAAAAACAATGAAATTCCACGTTATAGTTAGTGCAGGCAACTATAACTCACGCGACCGCAATCCTCTGCTGATGACATATGTGTCTTTATGAAAAAAAAATATTTGTAATATATGTATAGCTAAAATTTAATGGAAGAAGACATGGGCAAATAAGTGTCTAAATACAGTATTAGCATCAGCAGAGGATTGCGGTCGCGTGAGTTATAGTTGCCTGCACTAACTATAACGTGGAATTTCATTGGTTTTTTACGAGTGAAATGTACAGCTAACTATAACTTGTGTGAAACCTATGGTTTTTTCAGTGAATTTGCAAGGTTTTTTAAATGCTAATTCCTAACTATAACGTGTGTGAAACCTATGGTTTTTTCAGTGAATTTGTACGTTTTTTTAAATGCTAAGTTACTTTACGCCGTTCGTGCCGTGCGCGCCCACTTCACGCAGTTCGTTCCGTGCGCGCACGGTACGCTTCGTGCACCGCGCGCCCACTTTACGCAGTTAGTGCCGTGCACACACGGTAGGCACGCGGTGCGCTACACGCACCGCGTGCCCACGTTACACTGGATGGGCCATGTACGCACGATGCGCTTCGCGCACCGTCCGCACACGGAGGACATATTATGCGCTTCGTTGTGAAAGGTTATCTATTAAATGTTCATCAACTGTTTATGGCATGCACAAAAGGTGCCCTGCGGGCACCTTTTGCACACGGGGGGGGGAATATGTGGAGTTTGTTTTTTTTTTAATTTATTTTTTGCCGTACGCGTACGGTAAGCGCATTCGGCGTTTTAAAAAAAAAAAAAAATTACAATTTTTGGCCTTGGGGGTCCTTCTGGGATACCCTGACCAAGGCTAGCGTGTCAGGAGCTGTCTAGCCTGCCCCTATTCATGTTGTCCAACTTTGTTTTTCCTCCCCCCTCAGAGTGCGAGAGAGAAAATGGCGGCTGACACTTCCTGGTTTCGACCGATTCGAATGTTTACTAAGATCTAACAGCCAATCAGAATTGCGCTCGCGCACGGCACCGTACGCGTACGGTAAGCTTACGGTGCGCGCTCGGAGCGCGCTTACAGATATATGTATTGATTTAAATGCTATTTTCTTTGGAAATACTGAACAGATTTACACCAAACCTACAAAAGGCACATCCTTGACCTGTAGACTACCTCTCTGCCAAATTTCAAGTAACTCTGTTCAGCCGTTCGGGCTGTAGCTGTGTCTAAAGGTCCTATGGAAAAATGCATGGGGAAAACGCGTTTTGGGACCCCCCTTTTTTCTCCGCCCCCGCTTGACGAATCCCCCCGAGACTTTCAGGGTAGGAGCGGAGCGGAGCGCCCCATTAGTTTTGAAAATTTCGCGAGGATTCGTCGACCGGCGCCAAAGTTATTCCAAATAGAATGTTGCGGATTTCCTATGGAAACAGGGTCCTAACTATAACTACCTACTGGCGACCGCCAGTAGGTAATATATATATATATATATACATATATATATATATATATATATATATATATATATATATATATATATATACACAGATTTTACCTAATAGCAGACACTAGTAATGTAGAGATTATATTTGTGTTTGTGTGATTTTTTTATTTCAAAAACACTTCAATTTGGTGATTTGTTTGTTTGTGGTGACTCTGTAGACTGCGGCGCCATTGGTAGACGCAAAGTGCACTTTTTTTTTTTACTAGAAAACACACGCTTACACATATTTGAATCAATATTTGACACAAGTTGGTTACTGATATACTCGCAGTAATGGCAGAAGTTGCGATGATGTCACTAACCGCAATGAGCGTGTGTTATTGGTGAACTGTATGACCCACATTTATACATATTACATGGTATGATGCACATTTGATGTTTAATATGAGTCGATTAAGACTTATGTTTGAGTACTTAGTTTCAAATAAAATGTTATTCTGTTCAATTTCCAGTTTTCGTGAGGACACCATTCGTTGCGAACATCATACGACCAGGAAAGAAAGGAATATGATAGGATGATACAGTTTTTAAATATAAGATTGGAAAGAACACACCCATACACCTTTCTGGTTCATTCTCTGAGAGGAGTTCAGTGTGAGGCGGTGTCTGCAATTTTCTGCTGTGACTTTCACAACTTTGTCCTACAAATGGCAACTCATCCACCCGAACAACAATAGGTGAGAGGAGCAACAACATGTGGGAGACCAGCAGCAGCCGGATGACCAAAAAACTGCTGGAAGTACATTTTGAGAAGTCTGAAGATGCGGGGCCTCCACAGAATAAAACAGCATCACATGGGAGTTCTTCACAATTCCATCTGAAGAATCCAAAACTGCGGCTAAAAATGTGCAATTCACAATTTGTGATAAGAAGTTGTTGAGAGGCGAAAGTAAAAAATAGTTTTATGGCACAACTTCAATGCTCTACCACCTGAAAACCTTTCGGAACAACTGATTGAAAGCTGCAAATAAACAACAAGAGGCTGAAGGATCATCTACCTCTTTAGCAAGTGCATCAACACCTGGACAAAGAATGCCTTCAGAAGTAAAACAACAGTCTGAAGATATCGCTCCAGAATTTAGATGGATGGCAATTTATTGTATGCACTGTAGCATTAGTGCTGGTAAGCAAAGTATAACAGCTTTCCACAACACTTGTAAAACTCACAAATGTTGATTTTGTCTTTAGGTCCTTGCAGAATTCTCATGTTTTTGAGATATTTTTGAAGTTTTTCCACTGCCAGTTGCAGTTAATTTTTGATCAAAAAAGAAGTGAAAAAGCACTTAAAAACTAAAAAACCTAAATTTTTTACAAATAAATAACTGAATAAATGAGTATATAAGTATGTCTGTAGTAAATGACTGGTGTATCGATGGTTGCATAAGTACAGCACTGGTGTATGAATGTTAAAGAGAATGCATAAGTAATGCATGTATTATTGAATAGGTGCATGGGTGGTGAATGGATGACTGAATGAGTGCATGAGAACTGTTGGGATATTTGAATGTTATTCCGTTCAAATTGCAGTCTTCTTGAGGACGCTGATTGTTGTAAAGATCATGCGACCAGAAAAACATGGATGATTGAGTGCATGAGTCGTTCATCGATGATTCTATGAGTGCATGAGTGATTTATGCATTTTAGAATGAGTGCATGAGAGATGCATGGATCTTCGAATGAGTGTATGAGTGGTGGATCGATGATTGAATGAGTTCATGAGTGCTGCATGTATGTTAGAATGAGTTGGGTATGGAAGAATGAATGAGTGAATGATGCATGGATAATTGAATGAGTACATGAATGGTGTATGGATGATTGAATGAGTGCATAAGAATGGTTTGGATGATTGAATGAGGGTATGAGTGCTGCATGGAGGATTAAATGGGTACGTATGTTGTTCATGGATGATTCTGTGAGTGTATGAGTGGTGTATGCATGTTAGAATGAGTGCATGAGAGGTGCATGGATATTAGTATGAGTGTATGAGTGGTGAATGGATGATTGAATGAGTGCATGAGTGCTCCATGTATGTTAGAATGAGTGAATGAGTGGGGTATGGATGAATGCATGAATCGTGATTGAATGATTGAATACGTGCATTAGTGGTGCATGGATGTTAGTATGAGTACAAGAGTGGTGCCTGGGTGATTGGATCAGTGCATGTATAGTGCCTGGGTGAATGGATTAGTACATGGGTAGAGCATCCATGATTCGATGAGTGCATGTGTTGTGCTTGGGTGATTCAATGAGTTCATAAGTAGTGCCTAGGTGATTGGATGAATGTATGGGTAGTGGCTGAGTGATTGGATGAGTACATGGATAGTGCCTGGGTGATTAAATGAGTGCCTGGGTACTGCATGAGTGATTGTATTAATGTAAATGCAGTGTAAGAGCGCAATGATTGTTTGTTCGGGCCACCCATACCAGTCATGAGCCCTTACCTGTTCTCTATGTAGGCTTCATTACAGCCTGCATGGAGAACATGCCCACTCCTCGAACACATGGCTGAGCGCCATATGATATCATGACACTCAGATGAATCACAATGCTGCATTGCAGCATTGTGCTTGGCTTAGTGAAGGGAGCCTGGCTGCCTGCTTCCTGTTCCTGCAGTCAGAGACTGGAGAGCAGGAGCAATGATGCAGGACTGGCCTCAAGGTAAGCTTATGCACACCCTGGAGCCACCCCTCAAGACCCCCGTATACCCGCACCCCCACCCGCGCACTATGCCAGCTGCTGCTGTCAAGAGTATTGCCTGGGTAATTAGATGAGTGCAAGTGCAATGTTTGGGTAAATGAATAAGTGTGAGTGCAGTGCCTGGGTGATTGTATATCTGCCAGGGCAATATCTTTCTGATTGCATGAGTGCAAGTACACTGCCTATAGGACTGCATGACTGCAAATGCAGTGCCTGGATGATTGAATGAGTGCAAATGCAGTGCCTGAGTGAATGGATAAGTGCAAGTGTAATCCCTGGGTGAATGGATAAATGCAAGTGTGATGCCCGGGTGAATAGATGAGTGCAAGTGTAGTGCCTAGGTGATTGCATAACTGCATAGGTAGTGCCTGAGTGAATGGATTAGTGTACATGCATAGTGCCTTGGCAGCTGTACGACTGAAAGTACAGTGCTTCAATGATTGAATGAGTTCAAGTGCAGTGCCTGGGTGACTTGATAAGTGCAAGTCTAGTGCCCGGTGGAATGAACAAGTCTAAGTGCATTGCCTGGATGATTGCATAACTGCATGGAAGGTGCCTGAGTGAATGGATGAGTGCATGCATAGTGTATAGGTAATTGTATGACTGCAAGTGCAGTGCTTCGATGAATGGATGAGTGCAAGAAGCAGTGCCTGGGTCAATGCATAAGTGCAAGTGTAGTGCCAGGGTCAAAGGATGAGTACAAGTGCAGTGTCTGGGTGAATGAACCACCAGTGCAAGTGCACTGCCTGGGTGATTGCATGACTGCATGGGTAGTACCTAAGTAAATGAGTCACTCCATGAGTATCACCTGGGTGATTGATGACTGTGATTGCAGTGCCTAGATGAATGAACGAGTGCAAGTGTAATGCCTAGTTGAATCCATAACTGCATCAGTAGTAGCTGAGTATAGGCATGACTCCATGGGAACTGCCTGGGTGATTGGATAAGTGCCTGAGGTGTGGCTGGGAGATTTATGAATGCAAGTGCTGTACCTGAGTAATTGGATGACTATCTAAGTAGTGATGGAGCAAGGTTTCGTATAAAAAGAAACTTGCTCGTATGCAATCCTCTCAAATAAACTTTAATAGTATAACCAACATGTTTGTGAGTACTGACGTTGCACTACATTTTACATATTGAATCTAGGGGAAGCTTTTCTATGTATTTTACTAACCAGTAACCCGAGTGTCCTTAAAATGGCCGCCAAAAACGCGGGACCTCTTCTGCGATTGCGTCTACTGCATCTACGTAGTATGACGTTTCCTGACACTTGGTGGGAAATCCTTGCAGCTGCGCAATAGCTATCAACATGGCTTCTCGAAACCCTCTCATTAATGAACATGCTGTGCTGAAACTAACCCGTGCAAGTTTTACTAAACTATTAATACAAAAAGATATATTAAGTAAATGGGGTTAGAGTAGAAGTAAGTGGTATTCAGTGAATTCATTTAATTTCGTATTCTAACATGATTTTCTCTGACTTTATTAATAGCTCGTATTTGGGCCTTGGAGGGTGACCGACGTCCCTATCCCTTTGCGACAACTATGCATGCGTGCTGCATCCTTGTCCTGAAACCAATGAGGTCATTAAATGGCTGCCAAAACATGTGCCCAGCAAGTACATGGGAAGCTCAACTCTTGAACCTACGAAAGGAAGAAGCTGAAACATTGTACTATAGATTTAGTGATCCAGATATGAAATGCTTGTGGGAATAAAGCTTGTGGGTATTAAATTTAAGAGGCGGGGAATAAGACAATAGAACTAAAGAAAGTTATTGCACTTAGTATGGTGTGATGTCCTCACCCCTCTGCCTGGCCCAATCAAATTGAGGGGTGTGCATAGAATTGAAACATTTGGGGGTGGATCATACACTTGAATTGGCATAACAGAGGTAGGTTTTAGTTAGCTAGACACACTTGACAAACTTGATGCCGAGATGCTGATGCTATGCTGAGATGCTGCCCGATTTAGCTGCAATCTGACCGAAGAATCCAACACTAGCGAAGAATTGCACAATAACCGAGGAGGCACATCTAGGAAGGGGTCCGGACGAGCCCAAGTCGGAGAGAGTAGCACCAGAGAGGAGTGTAACGCTGGCGTAACACTAGAAGAGGTAACTTTTTCGGTCCTGAACCTGTCCTAAATCTTTGATACTCTGATGACTAGGTCCTCACACCATTCTAGATAAATATATAGTTCTGTGGGGTTATGCTCCGTATTTGCTCTCTGTTCTTTCTCTCCTCAGGTACTGTCATTACAAGAATTTAATTAATTTGAATCGATTATAAGCTAACTGTGCTATTTTTCCTGAGGGAGATTTTGGTGTATCTATGTGTATTTGGATTTGACTCACAAAATTATCAATTCAGATAAATCTTTAAAACTCCTACAGTCTGTGGTTCTTTAAAATAAAAGATAAATGTGTTATTATTTCCTCCCTATTCTAATCTACAACTAAATCTATCGACAAAGTACATTTACATAAGGAGACAGGGAATGGTAATGATACTGGTGTAACAGGTCTCTAAGGTAAATCAAAATTGATGACCAGCGAATATTTGCTAGCTCACTGAATGTATGAATGTATATGGGCCGAAAGTGAGAGTTGTGTGTATGTGTGTGTGTATAGAGCTGCTAAACTCTGCTGGATCAATAGTACCTTGGTGATTGGATGAGTGGAACTGTAGTGTCTGGGAGATGGGATGAGTATATGGGTAGTGACTCAATTAATTGATTACTAGATTACCGATTTGACAAAAATGTATATATCGCGATCTCCAACCAATGTGAAAAAATATAAACAGAGAAAAATGTGTTAGGATTTCATTTCAAACATTAGGCAACCAAAATAACACAACATATTTTTTTCTACAAAACTTTAATTCAATATAGACAAATGTTTTACTGTTTTTTACTGTTTTCAGCTTTCATACTTCTTCACTTTCAACAGTGGTCTGTATGAAACATCATCATTAAACAGTGGGAAAAAAACAATCAATGAATTGTAAAAAACAAAAAAATGAGCACAGTAGGTCAGTACAAATATATCATACTGTGCCTTTCACTGTACTACCTTCATAAAAGCAACTATATGTTCAAACTGTTTCTGATATTTTTGTATCTAGTACAAAATGTCAAACAATTATGAAGCACTCTTAATTTTTGGATATCCTGTTGTAAACACCATCCCTGTTAGGCCAAATGATGTCTGGAATGTTCTTAGTCCGTTTAAGAGAAACAAAACACACTGCACTAATTAGAAGTTGCTGTAACAGAAACCAAAGGGGGCATTTTTTTAGTGGTGAAGAGACTTCTTAGATGCAACTTAAGTCTGCTGTTATTATAGTTCCTCCATTTAGTTTTTATCTGTAGTACCAGAATGTACTCTGGTAATGTTTTAGAAATTCCTTCCCCCAGTTAAAAAAGAGTCTTTCATTTCTAACATCTTGCTGTAGACATTACCCCTGAATTATGTCTGAAGGCTGAAAAATGTCTCAGAAACACATAATCCATGCACTTGTCAACACAATACCACATTTTGCTATCCTAAATTGCCCTTATAACTTCAGTTCTAGAAATAGCAAATATGACTTTGGTAACTTTTTAGGCAGTCTTGATTTGAAAGTGATGTGTATGTCATTGCATTCTGTCCATCTTGTTTGACATCTTAAATATATTGTGTAGTGTCCTGAGGTTATATCAACTCCTTAATGAAATATGATTGCTAAAGGTTTGAAAGCTTTTTTTTCAAATGGAAATTTGTCCAGCTACAAAGTTTGTAATTTCATTTTCTAATTTAGTGCCATCCAATCTGCATCATTGTAGCATGACTATGACATATTTTTCATACCTTTCTAGTAACAACATAGACCTAAGTACTGATCTTCAGTTTGGACAGGTCATATCTTGATTGGCATTTTTAGTTAAATGTTTAAAGGGCACAGCTTTACAATCTGGTAATATCAAGTAGAGGAATCGTACCGAATTGATTTCAGTGCTAGACATGAATTCGCATTCTTCACAGTTAACACAATTTAAACCAAATAATTTTTTTATATTCACATCTTCTTCCTATAACAGTCCTAATATTACCATTAAAAATTATTGAGCATCCTGCTGAAGAGTTTGAGAAAAGTCTACTGATCTCTGTAAGTTTTCTTATTCCAAAAGCAGAATATATAATACTTCTGTCACTTCTTAATTCTTCAAGTAAACTACATAGTTGTGAAGACATACTTTTATCTACTTTTTCTTTAAAGGAATTTGTAAAATGAGGCAAATAATATAGTAGATTTAACACTACATTTGTATAACAGTTCACTCCAGATTTATTATCAAAGTGATAGCCTTTTGTTTCCTCATTGTGTTATAGCTTTCTTTTCTTAGATCCTTGTCATTTTTCTTTTTGTTTGTCTTTCTGTTCAGCTCTGATAGACTGCTTTGATATTTTGTGCTTAGACAAATTATTGGTTTTTCAAACTCAGGACACTGGCCTAAATGAGAAGCATATTGACCTCTTAACCATTTATACTCTCTTACACAGGTCAATCAAAAAAAAGCAGACAATGTTCTAATTCGCGACAAAGCTACATATGGAATTCCTTCTTTGAATACACTACTAACAATATTCACAAAAGCTGTATCTACACTTAAATCTTGTGATTTGTGGCTGGTTACTGCATACGCTAAAAAACTGGGATCTGCTTCAGCTGGACATACAAGTCTTCACCAGTAGGAAACATACAAAGCATCTACCAATCTGCTTAACTTCACAAACATCATCACATTTTATGGCTAAGTATTCTATGTAATTTCTATTTGGCTAATTAATACATTTAATAACTGTCCCCATTGTGCCATTTACTAGCCATATCCTAATTTTAAGACTTTCGGTATTCACAGAAGGCATTTAGGAGTCCTAAAGTTAGGACTACTAACTTCTGTGAATACCGAAATGAGTAAGTGCCTTCTGTGAATACCAAAATGAGTAAGTGCCTTCTGTGAATACCAAAATGGTAGTAAGTTTAGGATTTTGTCTTAAGTTATTTCTGTGAATCGGGCCCACATCCTTTCCAGAAGAGGAATTATTTTTGCATAGTACAAATCCAGCATGTTACTCTTCAGAATATCCATATGAGTGGCTTGAATTCCACAATATGTTGGATTTCTGGAAAAGACTTTGGTACACTGTTACTTGTATTAGCAATCTCTAAACTCACCTGAAGAACTCTCTAGATTTGGAAAACAAACTACCTGAGCTTAACTGGTCTACGCATTCTCCTCTCATATCTCCTTTATCTCAGTTTCCTCTGACTTTGTTATATAAGATGTAGAGTACAGAGCAACAGAAATTGATTTGCGTGCAACAGACTATACATCCATGCTTGCACTCTACATCTTCAGAATCACAGGAGTGTAGTCATTAATGGATTTGGAGGCATCTGTTCTTCTTAGGTTGCATGTATTTTTTTGTGATTTCCTTGTAAGCGTATGTTTGACTGCAGACAAAAAACTGTTGACTATGCCTTGGTAGATGACAAGATGACTTCACCAAGAAGAAGTTTCATTTTTTTCAAGATGAAGGCCATCATTGCTTGAAATCGGTGATTAAAATATCTACATACATTTTCAGGGGCTAGTGAGCACAGTTCTCCTGACATCTTCAGATGAATGTCTTTTATATGTGAATTTGCCACCTGCAAGAATTCTTGCAGGTCTTTCCATGCATACTCAGCACAACTGAGCCTCAGAAAACAACTAGGTGCTCCAAGGTTCCTCAACATGCCCTTGAGCTCCCCATGAAACCAATACAAATATTCATTATTTCCACATTGACATGCCATTGGGTTTCTTAAATTGTGTTCCAAGTGATCATCTTTTTCTTGAACTTTCTCCAGAAATTCTCTTGCTGATATATTCTTCAAATTAACTCCTGTTTTTAAAATGTGATTCACAGCATATGAGAGGCTAGACAAGTCACTCCCAAATTGTAGGTGAAATATATACAGAATCCACTGACAAAATCTAGGGTCTTCAGAATAAAGTCTAGTAGATCTGTATTCAGCTGCAGGTATTTGCGGAGGCTGGTTGGCATCCTGCCGCCTACTCCAATAGGAAAAAGATGTGGGAAACACTGAACTTCTAAACGTTTCTCCTACATTATTAATGGAGCTCCTTTTGCCTCATTCATTTGAAACAAATGAATGGCATCAACTATAACCTCTTTAGAATGCAAAGGGTGGATAGCATAATGTTCATACATTTCTTCTGTTCTGTACTGATCCACCGTCTCAATCGGATCTGCTGATGGAAATGTCTGATCCTCCATATGTGTTATATCTTGCAGGCTTTCTACATTTGTATAGTAAACATTATTTTGCACGAGATATAAAATTGCTTTTTAACATTGGCAATATCTACTAACTCCTGACTTATTTTTTTGTTCTTACTAGGTACACCATTTATAAGAAATACAAGTCCTTCTTCTAACCCTACAGTTTCAATATATTTCTTGAAATCTTATGGAAAGTACACTACTCTACCTTTTAGACCTTTCTGCAGCCCTGTTAGCAGTAACTTGCCTGTCTTTGGCTCTATATGTACCATAGTATGAAATGGATGTATACTTTGGATAAGAATGGACTCATAAATATTTAAACCTTGAAGTGCTTCTGGAATCAAAACCAGTTCTAACTTGTTATGCACAGCTCTAGCAGGCATTTTATTATCTTCAAATTTATTGTAACAGTACTTACATCTAACTTGCCATATGAACAAGTCCAAGTGTTTCTTTACAAATAGGTACACAACTAACTTTTGCCAGTTATCATTATTTTCTTTTCACTTTTTAAATACAAGTCAACTGCCCATGTTTGAATCTTGTAGTGAGTGCATCGGCAACATATATAAACAAACTCTGTTTTTTCAGAGCACACTGTGTTAAACTTTGTGATCTTTTCTTCAAAACTATCAACTGTAATACATGTGTCCTGTTCTACAACTCCTCCTGTTAACAACTCTCAATTTTCCCTAGAGTACTGCTTAGGACCAAACAAACTAAACTGCACATCATCACAAAATGTTTCTACATCTGCCAAAGTACCATGCAAAAATGCTCTATTAATTTCTCCTAAACATAAAGAAGGAGTTTTCACATAGTACACCCTCCTAACTAAAGTTCGCATTGTTGAGTGGTGTTCAGCTAACATCCTGAAATGATGAAAAGTGCTTTGTCACACTTTATTTCATAAACAAGCTAGTGAGTGCCCCTGCAAATTCATATTCTTTCTAACTTTGCAGGATCCAATCCTTGAAAAGCACTTAATTTGTGTTTTAAACTTCACCCTGGAAAGTTACGTTGGAATTTCCTTAATAGATCAAAGGATTGCTGTTGAATACTACAAATACTACTACAATCCCATTTGAATATAGGCGCCTGACTATGCCTTCCTTGTGCCTCTTCTGTAATAACTTGGTCTACATTTCTAGGTACCATCACATCTTTTGCTATAGGAGTGCCATTCTTCATTTCATAACTTTGTTCTCTTTCATCAATATCATGAATTAATCTGTTATCCTGGAGATAGCTTTCTATATTAAAGAAAGGCTCTGTACTCGACATATTCATCAATTCTCCACTAAAAACTGAACAAAAGCTACTTCTATTCACTAATTTTTTTCTGGTAGTGTCTCCTCATGCACAGCACCATTTAGTCATGAGTTTTCATTCTATTTATACTCTCTCAACCCGTTCTTTCTGTTTCAGTGCCTCTCTCCTTCTTCTATGTTTCTTCATAGTCTTCATTAGATTTACAACTACCCTACTACGAAACATCCTGGCTCTGATTTCCTGAAACTGCTTGTGTCTCCTGCTTCAGGAATGTCCATCTTTTTCACATTCTTTCCTGTTCTTACAATATACACTTTGTCCACTCTTATTCTTTCTCATAGTTTGAATTGAATTTTCATTATTTTTTTATCTTTGCAAATGACCATACATAGCTTTAAGAAATGACTTTGTCATCTTACCAGTAGCTCTTTTTCCTTCACCACTTTTTTTCTGAATTTTGCCCCTTTTGTGTTTCAGTTCTGCATGGATACTGTCGTAGCTTATGTTGCTTTTTCCTATGAGCTTTTGTAGGCATTCTGTCTAAAAGTATGAAGATAGTGTTCTGTGGGGGAAAAAAGTATATTTACATTTTTATTCTAGCCAACATCCCAACTAATTTACTGCTAACTTAAACATAATACAAAAACAGTTTTTGCTATGTTGCAGTTTTAAATCTACAGATGACCCTAGGTACATAACTACAAGCACTTACTTCAATATACCAAACCCAAAACAAAACACAAAACCTAATGTATTAGTTACTATTTAATATTATAGCACCCTCTCCTACAACACCATATCTCAGTTTTCACTTGTACATGGCAAATGACCACGTTATGCCTTTTGAAGTAAATTTTTATAATAAACATGAACCAAAGTGTAAAAGTACATACAGTCTCAATACAGTAAATCTGAAATCCAACACAAGAGCTATTTCTGTGCCTCTCTACCACTGTGTCACTGGTAGGTTCGGTGAATCCGTTTTTTTTTTTACTTAGATGTATCAGATTTAAATTGTGGGGAAACGTGCATATAAAAATCTGCAGATTAATCTATTTCAGAGCATATAGCTCACTAACTCTTCAGAGTACATGCAAACAGTGTGTGACAGGTTACATATATAATTCACCAAAGGGTTCTAAAAGAGTACATATTCCTCACTAAACCTTGTAAATACATGTGTCTGTGTTTGAGTTCAACAATACTCCCTGGATGATTGAATGAGTGCATAAGAAGTGCCTAGGTGATTCCCTACGAATATAGGTAGTGCCTGGATGATTTCCTGAGTAATTGGGAACAGATGTATGACATTACATTGCAGTCTTTACACCACAATGAGTTTACAACACAGTCATTACATCCCAAGTCGTTACAACAACTTGCGCTGGAGGACGCTGGACTTAGGAATAGTATGATTTACTATTCCAACTCCAGCCTACGTAACAGTAGGGAAGGTGTTGGAATAGTAAATCATACTACTACTTAGTGTATAGCGCCATCCAGCTCATGTTGTTGTAATGACTTGCGTTGTAGTGGGCACGTTGTAAACGTATCACGGTGTAAAAACCGCGTTGTAACGGATGTCTCCCTGTGGGAACTACATCAGTGGTCCCATATCTGCAGAGTTACTGTCTTTGTATGAGTGCAGTGCATGAGTAGTGCCTGAATGATTAAAGAAGTGCTTAACTAATGCCCCAATGATTCAGTACATGCCTAGATAGTGGTTGGATGATTAAAAGAGTGCCATTCTAGTCCCTGAATGATAACAGGAGTACATGCGCAGTTTATACATGATATTGAGTGCATGGATAGTGCATACATGATTTTCTAAGTGCATGCATAGCATCTTGCAGATTGGATGAGTGCATGAAGTAGTGTTTCAGTGATTAAGTGAGTACATGACTGCTGCCCATGTGTTTTTGGTTATTTGAACAGGTAGTGTCTGGGTGATTAGATAACTACATGGGTATTGCCTGGCTAACTGAATGAGTGCACCAGTAGTGCCTGGCTGATTAAATGAGTGTATGACTAATGTCTGAGTAATTGCATAAGTCCACTGTTAAAGCTTCAGTGATTAGATGAAAGCAAGTATACTGCTGTGATGATTGTATTAGTGCAAGATTATTGCCTCCGTAATTGGATGAGTGCATAGATCCTGGATAGGTGATAGGTTCACTGCAATGCTACTTCCTGCATGATTGGATTAGTGCAATACTAGTGCCTGAGTGTTTGGATGAGTGCACGGGCTGTGCCTCAGTATTTGGGTAAGTACATGGGTTGTGCCTGGGTGTTTGAATGACTGTATAGGTACAGCTTAGGTGACTGCATATTTGAATGGTTAATGCCTGGATGATTGGATGAATGTATGAGTAGTGCCTGGGTTGTTAAATGGGTAGATAATTAGGGCCTGCATGAATGGAAGAGTGCATATGTAGTGCCAGGGTAATGGAATAAGTGTGCAGATAGTGTGTGATTCGATAACTGCCTGAGAAATGGCTGAATGATTGTGTGAGTGCCTGGGTAACTGTAAAGTATCTCCATTGCTGTTAGAAACATAAAAGTTGTGACTATATCTTTGAGTCATTGTTAAACTCCTTCTGTCACTATAAAAATATCGGTTTTAGTGTATCTATCTTTTTCTAATGAGCTATGTGTCAGAAAAGTCTAGACATCACACTCCATATATAATTGGATACATGCCTCTCTAGGAGCATACATTGCCCTGTTACTCAGCATGCATGTGCATCAGTAATTTTCTAAAACTGAAAACAATTCTCATTTTTTCAAATCAAAAAATCTTTTCTTTTCTGGCATACCTACATCATTTCTCAAATATTTCTTCTTTGTTTAAAACATATATTCATCATTTCCCAAAGAAAAGTTACACACCAAGTGAAGCTAGCACAAGAACGCTCAACAGACATTCTGCACTAATAACCCTTCTCCATTTTAAACAGAGCAGGTTTAAAAAAAATACACCACCCTCACCCTATACATGAAAGTTTCCTAAGTCCTAAAGAACGTAGATCACCATGTAAACATATATGTGGGTCCATAATAGATATACACCTTCAAGCCACCTTTCCAAAATTATCTAGGTCTCTGCATCTTTAGATAAACTCAAGAGTCCCAATGTACATTTAACTATCTGCAACCACAAAAACAAAATCTCACCATCTAAGCATATGCAAACCGGTCATATAAATACAAAACCACATTGACAAACACGTTCTACTATATACCTAACAAGTATAACCACATTATAATACATGTACAGGTGCAGAACATTTTATTATCTTTTATTTGTGACTACACTACTACTGTTTAATAATGTGACTAAACGCACTACAACTCCCAGAATGCAAATAACATAGATGTATCTATTCTGCACAGCATGCATAGACATTTAAAACATTCTTAGACATTTCTTTAAAACATTCTTAGTTTTAAATGCATGGCTCATTGTAACTTTGAACAGTACTAGACCGTTATTTTTTATAAACTACACAATGGAACTAATTCATTTTCCTCTTACTTCCCAAAACATTTGGTACTGACATCTTAAAGACATACCCTCAGATAGACACCATTAATCTCATACATTTTTTCAAATCACTATGATACTCTTTTTTATCAAACTGGCATAAACAAAACATCTTCGTTTCGCATGTAATTTCCGTAGAATATATTGTTGTTTAAATTCTTTCTAAATAGTTTTACCTCTTCAACTTTCCAATATGTGATCATGATTATTCCAAAGGCAGCAAATGAAACCATGTCTTCCATTTTAGAGCACTCTATCTCCACTTGTGAATGGTTAGTATCTGTTAACCCTTTCCCTTTCTTTCAAAAAGAGATACTTCTCTATGCATGTTTGAGATGTATTTGCAATCATGGCAGAGTAATCACAACAAAAAAAACGGGAGTGCACCTATATTTACCTTTAGATTTTTTTAAATTTAAATTCTGCAGAACAGTTTACTACATAGTTCCAAATTCGAAATTAAAATGTATATTTAGTTAAATGTTGTCATAACTCTTTAAAAAAATGATCTACCTCTTTAAAACCCTTCCCCAATATGCACTTAGCTGAGTGTGTGTAGCAACCTAGTGGAATCAGTAGGTCACAAGTTCAAAGCACATTCTAGAAAGACCATCCTACTTTCAGATGTAGCAGCAGGTGTGGTATACTCCACAAATTCAGAAACATATCTGTCTGTATTATATGTATACTCTAAAGTCAGGTTTTTCTAGTGAGTTTCTATAAAAAAACACATCTTTAAATCCTATTTTCTGTTTTGCTGTGACGCCAGAGACCATGATAACACCAGTACTCGCAATCTCCGTGGATATATTGCAAAAGTCGAAAGCAAAAGCAGGCATTCAATAGCCACCACATTAAAAAATTATAGTTACATAATTAATTCTAACCATCACAATAGATAAATCCCTATCCATAAAAATATTTATCAGAATCTCAATATCTCTATAACAGTGTGTATTAATGATTCACTGATATATTTTGTTATATTTACACCATTTGCAGTGTTGCCATGGTAGTTGTGACGTCCACGCAATGGTACATGGGAGGCCACTCTGGCGGTCACTGCAGTGTCATGAATATCCATTTTGGACACATAACTTCTCTCACTAACATCCCCCATTCCTGAAACATGGGTTCAAAGTACCTCCACCCTAAGCCCTTATATTTGCTTTCACAGAAAATTTAAGCCCTGGAACTGTCCGCAATAGATAAAATGGCGGCTGCAACTTTCTGTGCACGTAGCTTCCAGCGATCACATCATTCCTGTTGGTGCGCAGTCGCGATAAATCACAAAATTATCGTAAAATAGCCACAACCTGAGATATCACTATCATTTTCAACTTACATTTCTCAAAACCTACCGAACGGATTTACACCAGCAAATTAATAGGCACATCCTTAAACCAGCATCTACCTTCCTGCCAAATTCGGTGTTAGTCCGTTCAGCGTTTCGGGCTGTAGCTGTGTCTGTGTCAGGTTTCCCTGCTCTCTCTTTCAAAATCCAAACGAAGTTTGCTAAGGGAGGGCAGGAGACTCCCGGCCTCTCATAGCAAACAACAGTGTCCTGGGGTGGGCACCCCAGGACACTGTAGGAGCCGTCCCTGGGGGGTGGCGGTCCGCAGGGCTCTCAAGGGCTCCAGGATGGGGCCCACGCAGCCCCCCTCCCCCATTCATTTTTCAAGATTTTGCCCCCAGGATTTGGCCCCCCGGGGGCTGATTATTAACGAAGCACGGGAGCCCGCGCTTCGGGGTTTTTTTTTTTTCCGGCCGGATCCACGCACTCTGCGCGCATTTAGCCGTTTGAAAAAAAAACAACAGGGGGTCCTTCTGAGACCCCCTAAGCAACACTAGAGGGTCAGAGTATTTCTACCCTGCCCCCTTTACATCTTTCACACACTTATTTCCCTTACTTAATCAGCCTCGCTTCTACCGAGGCACAAAATGGCTGCCGACAGTTCCTGGTTTCGAATGTAGACAGACACTTGACAGCCAATTAGCATTCAGCGAGTGATCGGGAGGGTGCGCGCTCGGTTCGCAGAGGGTGCGCTTAGGGTGCGCATAGGGTGCGCGGATCCTCCGAGGCCATGATATGTCTATCTTTTTGACTCTAATTGTCTCAGGAACTGCTGAACGGATTTACACCATTTATGCAAAAGGCACGAGTCTGAACTGAGGACTACCTCTTTGCCAAATTTGGTGTAATTCCGTTCAGCAGTTCGGGCTGTAGCTGCGTCAACAGGTCCTATGGGAAATTACATGGGGAAAACGTGTTTTGGAACCCCCCTTTTTTCTTAGCCCCCGCTTGACAATTCACCACGAAACTTTCAGGATAGGAGCGGACCGGAGCTTGCCAAAAGTTTTGAAAATTTCACAAAGATTCATCAACCGGTGCCAGACTTATTGGGAATAGAATGTTGCGGATTTCCTATGGAAAATAGGTCCTAGCTATAACTACCTACTGGCGACCGCCAGTAGGTAATATATATATATATATATATATATATATATATATATATATACATGAACACCACTGCTTTCATCTCAAATATTCAAAAGCACGACACAGCTCCGGGTTCTGTAGATGGGGTTATTTGCTGTTATTTGCGTGATGCTAGTAGTCCATGAAGTGCTTTTGGCATACTCGTTTCAGCCTTAATTGGCTTTCATCAGTGCCCCTTTCCACGGGCTGCTCTTTCTCTCTGGGGGTCAAACAGAGTGAGGATGTTATCTCGACCGCTCCCAATCTGGTGGTTTCTTGCCCTTCCTCCAATTAAAGGGTCTACGGCCATCTGACGCTCTCCCTGCCAGGTAGTTGCATGCTGGTAGTTGAAGTCCCACGGCTGCCTATATAGTGATAGGAAAGTCAAAACATCAGATGATGTCCCAATCAATTCCCTATCAATGTTGGTTACGGACCTCACACCAGCTCGAGTGCTCAGAAGGAAGTCCAGACCATCTACATAGCCCTTACTCAGGCAATGAGTATTGCCTCCTCTCTCCCCATTGCAGAAGGTGAGTCCCAAATGAGGTTGAAACTGATGGGGGGGCAGCACGTTACAGTTTTATGCCACACCAAGTTGTTGCAGGTCTACCGAGAGGGCGTGTCGTGAGCCAGCCATATATATATATATATTACCTACTGGCGGTCGCCAGTAGGTAGTTATAGTTAGGACCACGTTTCCATAGGAAATCCGCAACATTCTATTTTGAATAACTTTGGCGCCGGTCGACGAATCCTCGCGAATTTTTCAAAATAGGTGGGGCGCTACACTCCGCTCCTTCCCTGAAAGTCTCGGGGGGATTCATCAAGCGGGGGCTGAGATAAAAGGGGGGTCCCAAAACGCGTTTTTCCCATGCATTTTTCCATAGGACCTTTAGACAGGGCTACAGCCCGAACGGCTGAACAGAATTACTAGAAATTTGGCAGAGAGGTAGTCCTCAGGTCAAGGAAGTGCCTTTTGTAGGTTTGGTGTAAATCTGTTCAGTATATTCAGAGAAAATAGCCTTTAAATCAATATATATATCTGAGCCAGCTTACGGTGCGCTTACGGTACGCTTACCGTACGCGTACGGTGGCATGCGCGAGCGCGATTCTGATTGGCTCTTAGATCTTAGTAAACATTCGAATCGGTCGAAACCAGGAAGCGGCGGCCGCCATTTCGTGTGTTTCACTCAGAAAAAAAAGAGTGATATCTTGAAAAGGGGGCAAGGAGGAGAGTTACAGACCCCATAACATTTGTAAGGGGGTCAAAGAAGGACAGAAAAGTACAAAGAAAACATTTATTGATTTTAAAAAAAATCGCGGGGTACGCGTACGGTAAGCGTACGGTAAAAAAAAAAAAAAAAAGAAATGAAAATCAGATTTAAGTGTTTAGATATTAGGGGGCTCTAAAAAGAGCCGTTGTGTTTATGAAGTGATTTTTTAGTGGTACCTACAAGTAAGTACCGATGCAGAGTCTAAGGTTCAAGAGGAAGACACTGTTCCCTTCATCATTGAAGTGCACACCATCTCCTCTATAAATGTCTTGCATGTCGTAACGCAAGTTGTTGTGGTAAATGGAACCCATACCATAGTCACGGAGGAAAGCAGAAACAGATTTGTTGAC
This sequence comes from Triturus cristatus, assembly GCF_964204655.1. Lineage (NCBI taxonomy): Eukaryota > Metazoa > Chordata > Amphibia > Caudata > Salamandridae > Triturus > Triturus cristatus. The sequence goes on from NC_140581.1 coordinate 650,584,917, forward strand.
GTGCTTTCTTGCTTTGTCAATCTGCGGACAGAAATGATTGGACCAGTTCCATTTTTGCCTTTGGCATATGTTAGAAAACACAAAGGCAGTTTTAGGGAAAAGTGAAAACAGTTGTGCAAAGGTGTCCTTCATAAGCATTTCCAGACCTACCCCAGTCAAAGTGCCTAGGTCATTGCCACCACAGTGCACTATTATGAGGTCAGGGTGTTGGATGTGCATGAAGGATTTCACCAATGGCATCAATTGGTGCCACTTTAACCCTCTCTGACCAATCCATTTAATGTCTACATTTGGCAAAGCAAGGTCTCTCACCATATCTGTTTTCTCTGCATACTTTTCACTCCAGAAGACATAGCTGTGCCCTACAATCCACACTGTGAACATCTTCAAAGGAGAACTGGATGCACTCAGGAGGTGTCTTTCAGTAGAATGGCAATATGAAAAGAAAGACAGTTTGGAAATGGAGGCATACATATTTTTTTCAAAAAAAAAAGAACTGATTGGCTGTTTCATACCATTCTAGAATAAAAACTAGGCTGTATGTGTAAATTAATAGAAGCATGTTTTGTATTGGTACAGAAAAATGTGTTACCAAAGAACAGTACTATGGATTTGCTGTTAGGTTTGAAAAGTCAAGCACTCTTGCTCTGTGGAATTGAAACATTGTTTGGTGAACTTCTGACCTAACTCCACACAGCAGTGTTCCATGAGCTGTTGCTATGGTAGCAGGCAGAAGTCAAGTTGGGGGAAGGGTACTAGGCAGAAGTCAAGTTGGGGGAAGGGTACTTTTGGAAAAGGGTTGGTTTTCAACCAATAGAAATGTGTGATTACATTTGAAAAAAAGGGGCAAGCACTGAGATTTGAAACTAACATGTATATGTGTGGAAAAAGAGAGGGAAAGTTTGCCATTATCTGGTTCTGCTGAGAGGAGAGAGGTGTAAAGAACAGAGATCCTGGCTCTGATAATCTGCTGTTTGAGTGCCACATTTCTTTCACAACTAACTAATTTTAAAGGTGAGTTTAGAGTTTGAGAGGGGATGTATATGGCAAATTAAGAAATGAATAATAGAAATGCAATTCTTTTTGTTGAAGTTGTGTTTATTATTTTCTGTTTTGGGAGAAATTTAAATGTGAGGAACAAGTAAAATAATATGGACTATGTTTTCACAATAAATTAAGGTGTACTGGTATAAAAAAAGAATAGTTTAAGGGTTTGAGGTTGGACTCAGTAATGCAAATACATTCAGCATCACTAAGGCTGGTTGCCCTTGCTGGAGTGTAGGCAGTCACCCAGGTTACAAATGGTGCTGGTCTGAAAAAGCAGTTTGGACATGTGCTTTTTAAAAAATCTGAAAAGTGGATTCATATTGTGTCAGTCTGTAAAAATGTTTATCACTTGCAAAAAAAAAGAGCAGTAAGTGTGCTTTCAAATTGGCAAAGAAATTTCATTTTGTGACTAATGTGAAAACATGACTCTGTGTGCAAAGAGGAATTATAGGCAGAGATTTATTGCGTATTGCTCTGGTGATTTCACAGTTGCATTAGATGGAAAGGGGGAGCCATTTTTTGGTGCAGAAGCAGACTCTTAGCACACACCTAGCTGCTTACTATGTGGAATCATGCACAGTATTCACAAGCGAGTGGGGTTTGAGGTTTCAGTCAGTAATGCAAATACATTCAGCATCACTAAGGCTGGTTGCCCTTGCTGGAGTGTAGGCAGTCACCCAGGTTACAAATGGTGCTGGTCTGAAAAAGCAGTTTGGACATGTGCTTTTTAAAAAATCTGAAAAGTGGATTCATAATGTGTCAGTCTGTAAAAGTGTTTATCACTTGCCAAAAAAAAGAGCAGTAAGTGTGCTTTCAAATTGGCAAAGAAATTTCGTTTTGTGACTAATGTGAAAACATGACTCTGTGTGCAAATAGGAATTAGAGGCAGAGATTTATTGCGTATTGCTCTGGTGATTTCACAGTTGCATTAGATGGAAAGGGGGAGCCATTTTTTGGTGCAGAAGCAGACTCTTAGCACACACCCAGCTGCTTACCATGTGGAATCATGCACAGTATTCACAAGCGAGTGGGGTTTGAGGTTTCAGTCAGTAATGCAAATACATTCAGCATCACTAAGGCTGGTTGCCCTTGCTGGAGTGTAGGCAGTCACCCAGGTTACAAATGGTGCTGGTCTGAAAAAGCAGTTTGGACATGTGCTTTTTAAAAAATCTGAAAAGTGGATTCATAATGTGTCAGTCTGTAAAAGTGATTATCACTTGCCAAAAAAAAGAGCAGTAAGTGTGCTTTCAAATTGGCAAAGAAATTTCGTTTTGTGACTAATGTGAAAACATGACTCTGTGTGCAAATAGGAATTACAGGCAGAGATTTATTGTGTATTGCTTTGGTGATTTCACAGTTGCATTAGATGGAAAGGGGGAGCCATTTTTTGGTGCAGAAGCAGACTCTTAGCACACACCCAGCTGCTTACCATGTGGAATCATGCACAGTATTCACAAGCGAGTGGGGTTTGAGGTTTCAGTCAGTAATGCAAACACATTCAGCATCACTAAGGCTGTTTGCCCTTGCTGGAGTGTAGGCAGTCACCCAGGTTACAAATGGTGCTGGTCTGAAAAAGCAGTTTGGACATGTGCTTTTTAAAAAATCTGAAAAGTGGATTCATAATGTGTCAGTCTGTAAAAGTGTTTATCACTTGCCAAAAAAAAGAGCAGTAAGTGTGCTTTCAAATTGGCAAAGAAATTTCGTTTAAGGGCCTAATGTGAAAACATGACTCTGTGTGCAAATAGGAATTACAGGCAGAGATTTATTGCGTATTGCTCTGGTGATTTCACAGTTGCATTAGATGGAAAGGGGGAGCCATTTTTTGGTGCAGAAGCAGACTCTTAGCACACAGCCAGCTGCTTACCATGTGGAATCATGCACAGTATTCACAAGCGAGTGGGGTTTGAGGTTTCAGTCAGTAATGCAAATACATTCAGCATCACTAAGGCTGGTTGCCCTTGCTGGAGTGTAGGCAGTCACCCAGGTTACAAATGGTGCTGGTCTGAAAAAGCAGTTTGGACATGTGCTTTTTAAAAAATCTGAAAAGTGGATTCATAATGTGTCAGTCTGTAAAAGTGATTATCACTTGCCAAAAAAAAGAGCAGTAAGTGTGCTTTCAAATTGGCAAAGAAATTTCGTTTTGTGACTAATGTGAAAACATGACTCCGTTTGCAAATAGGAATTACAGGCAGAGATTTATTGCGTATTGCTCTGGTGATTTCACAGTTGCATTAGATGGAAAGGGGGAGCCATTTTTTGGTGCAGAAGCAGACTTTTAACACACAGCCAGCTGCTTACCATGTGGAATCATGCACAGTATTCACAAGCGAGTGGGGTTTGAGGTTTCAGTCAGTAATGCAAATACATTCAGCATCACTAAGGCTGGTTGCCCTTGCTGGAGTGTAGGCAGTCACCCAGGTTCCAAATGGTGCTGGTCTGAAAAAGCAGTTTGGACATGTGCTTTTTAAAAAATCTGAAAAGTGGATTCATAATGTGTCAGTCTGTAAAAGTGTTTATCACTTGCCAAAAAAAAGAGCAGTAAGTGTGCTTTCAAATTGGCAAAGAAATTTCGTTTAAGGGCCTAATGTGAAAACATGACTCTGTGTGCAAATAGGAATTACAGACAGAGATTTATTGCGTATTGCTCTGGTGATTTCACAGTTGCATTAGATGGAAAGGGCGAGCCATTTTTTGGTGCAGAAGCAGACTCTTAGCACACACCCAGCTGCTTACCATGTGGAATCATGGACAGTATTCACAAGCGAGTGGGGTTTGAGGTTTCAGTCAGTAATGCAAATACATTCAGCATCACTAAGGCTGTTTGCCCTTGCTGGAGTGTAGGCAGTCACCCAGGTTACACATGGTGCTGGTCTGAAAAAGCAGTTTGGACATGTGCTTTTTAAAAAATCTGAAAAGTGGATTCATAATGTGTCAGTCTGTAAAAGTGTTTATCACTTGCCAAAAAAAAGAGCAGTAAGTGTGCTTTTAAATTGGCAAAGAAATTTCGTTTAAGGGTCTAATGTGAAAACATGACTCTGTGTGCAAATAGGAATTACAGGCAGAGATTTATTGCGTATTGCTCTGGTGATTTCACAGTTGCATTAGATGGAAAGGGGGAGCCATTTTTTGGTGCAGAAGCAGACTCTTAGCACACACCAAGCTGCTTACCATGTGGAATCATGGACAGTATTCACAAGCGAGTGGGGTTTGAGGTTTCAGTCAGTAATGCAAATACATTCAGCATCACTAAGGCTGTTTGCCCTTGCTGGAGTGTAGGCAGTCACCCAGGTTACAAATGGTGCTGGTCTGAAAAAGCAGTTTGGACATGTGCTTTTTAAAAAATCTGAAAAGTGGATTCATAATGTGTCAGTCTGTAAAAGTGTTTATCACTTGCCAAAAAAAAGAGCAGTAAGTGTGCTTTCAAATTGGCAAAGAAATATCGTTTTGTGACTAATGTGAAAACATGACCCTGTGTGCAAATAGGAATTATAGGCAGAGATTTATTGCGTATTGCTCTGGTGATTTCACAGTTGCATTAGAAGGAAAGGGGGAGCCAGTTTTTTGGTGCAGAAGCAGACTCTTAGCACACACCCAGCTGCTTACCATGTGGAATCATGCACAGTATTCACAAGCTGGTGGGGTTTGAGGTTTCAGTCAGTAATGCAAATACATTCAGCATCACTAAGGCTGGTTGCCCTTGCTGGAGTGTAGGCAGTCACCCAGGTTACAAATGGTGCTGGTCTGAAAAAGCAGTTTGGACATGTGCTTTTTAAAAAATCTGAAAAGTGGATTCATAATGTGTCAGTCTGTAAAAGTGATTATCACTTGCCAAAAAAAAGAGTAGTAAGTGTGCTTTCAAATTGGCAAAGAAATTTCGTTTTGTGACTAATGTGAAAACAAATGTAGTAATATATTTAATTAAAATAAAGGAATTTTTTTTTAGTTTTTTTCAGGTATTGCTGAAGAGCAGTGAACAAAATTTAAGATGCCTACAAAATCCAGAGTAAAAAAAGACCACAAAAAAAACCTATATTTGAAGACAACTGGAGGACCTAAGTTAGTTGAAGATGCTCATGTTGGGAAGAAGAAAAAATCTTCTGGTAAGCAGACAAAAAATTTTCTAAAGAACATATTCAAAAAAAGGAAAAATGTACAAAATGTCTGTACTGGAAAGAATGATTTCAATCGAAAAGCACAGGAAAAAATTGAGAATTTAGTTAATGCAAATATACCTTCTGCAAATAAAAAGATAAACTTAAACAGAAAAACAGCGTTTAAAGAGATACGTAGAAAAATGTTTCAGAGAAGAGTTATGTCCAATTTGATAAAGGATGTGAAGAAATATAAGCAAAAGGCTAAGTTTTATAAGAGAAAAAAAGAAATTGAAGCCATTGCAGCAAAGGCATTAGAATTAAAAAGGAAACTAATCATTTTAATTTTGAATAGGATGCGTACATTTGACAAAATGGTTAATGTACTGAAATCACATAGCAAAAGGAAAAGAGTAGTGAACAGAACAAACTTTTCTAAAGTGTTTTTAGGAAAATGGATGCATAGTTCAAGTAGTGAACCTTTTTTTAATGAAGAGAGTTATTTTCAAAATAATAGTTTGCTGCATGCAGTTGACACCAGAGGTCGTGCTTATGAAGTGAAAAATGGTTGCATAATGGAGAAGGAGATAATGGTTCCAAGAGATGAGGTACAAGTGATGGCGGATGAGGCTATGGGGAGACGTCCTAAAGCCCCAGTGTACACTTGGAATTGTAGTAGTATTTGCACTGTGCGTCAGGAATCTATTGATAAATTTCGTGAGTTTCTAAGAGAATATAGTAAAAAAAGTGTAAAACAGAAGATTAAGGTGCTTCAAAGTTTGGATCCATGCAGAGTGAGAGAGAATACTGGTTTGCAGGGTCATTCTCTGGCTTGTCTATCTAGAAAAGTGTGTAATAGTGTTTTCCATCATTTTAGGATGCTGGCTGTTCATCATACTGAAATGAGAAAGTTTGTGAGACGGTTGTATTTTGCTAAAAGTCCAGCAATAAAGTTAGATGAATTGAATAGGGCTCTGTTCCGTGGAACGGTATCAGATGTAGAGAAGGTTGTTGATGAAATTCAGTTTTGTTACTTTGGTCCTGAACAAAACAGTGCAGAGAAGGACACAGTAAATGAGGAAGAAGTGGAAGAGAATGTAGAACCCTCTGTAAGTAAGACATTTAATGATCACATAACAAAATTTGCAATAATCTCTAATGAAAGACCAAATGTTACTTGTATTTGTTGCCGCAGAACTCATTATAGAAAACAAACCAGGTATGTTGATCTCTACAGAAAGAGTGAAAATGAAGATAATTATAAGTGGAAGGATTTTGCCACATATATATTTCTTGAAAATTGTTTTGAATTGGGTGAAGTTCAGCGTATTTGTAAATACTGTTACAACAAGTTAGAGGAAAATAGAATGCCGACCAGAGCTGTACATAATAATTTAGAATTGGATGCTATTCCTGCTGAACTTTCTGAATTAAATACATATGAGGCTATACTCATTCAATGTGTTCATCCGTTCCAGACCATAGTACGTATGGAGCCCAAAACTGGTAAATTACCTCCTTCAGATTTACTGAGAGGTTTAAAAGGTAGAGTGGTGTATTTGCCCTTGGATTTGAAAAAAAATATGGAAACTATTGATGCGGATACTTTGGAAACTGAACCATTAATTATTCTGGTTAATGGTGTACCTACAAAGAATAAGAAGATTTGGCAGGAGCTGGTAGATGTACGGAAAGTACAAAGAGCAAATTTGTATTTGAAAAGGAATAACAAATGGTATGAATCAATTTATATAGAAGAAGAAGAAGAAGATTTACAAGAAGACACAGAAACACCAACTGGACAAATTGTAAAAGTGGACAAGTCAAAGGAAGAAGAAATTTATGAACATTTTAGCATACATCCTCTTCATTCAAAAGAAGTTTTGGGAGACAATATTGATCTATTTCAGATAAAGAAAGCAAAAGGAACTCCCGTGAGTGTATGGGAGGAGAGCTTGGAAGCTCAATGTTTTCCCCAGCTGTTTCCTAAAGGAAAAGGAGGACGATACGATGAACGTCCGGAACAGATTCCAGCTTCTGAGTATCGGACTACAAGACTATATGCTGAAGATCCCAGATTTCGACAAAGTATTCCTTATTTGTTCCATCTTTTATTTGAAAGCGACTTGTCTGCACTGTCTTATGCAGTAAATCACATTTTAAAAAATGGAGTACATTTACAAAATGTGTCTGCTAAGGATTTTATGGAGAAAGTGCAGCACCGAGATGATCATTTGGAAACACAACTGATCAATCTGATGGCTTGTCAGCGTGGGACAAATGAATATTGGTACCGACGCCATGGTGAATTAAAATGCATGTTACGGAATTTAGGAACACCAACATGGTTCCTTACCCTAAGCTGTGCGGAGTACGCTTGGGATGATTTACTGGATTTTCTACGAGAGGCAAATTCAAACATTAAAAACATCGAATACAAGACAGCAGGAGAACTGTGCTCATTGGATCCGGTTAATGTTTGCAGATATTTCAATCATAGATTTGAGGCTATGATGTCCTTCATCTGCAATAAAAAAAAACCACCTCTAGGAGAAGTAGTGGATTTCTTTTGGAGAAAAGAGTACCAGGCAAGAGGTGCTCCTCATATTCATATGCTGTTGTGGATCAAGGATGCCCCAAAGTTTGGAACAGATACTGATGAAGCAGTGTTATCTTACATTGAAGAATATGCAACATGTGCTATACCAAAAAGCACAGAAGAGAAAAAGTTAAAGGAGCAAGTTTTACGTTTCCAAAGTCATCGGTGTGGAAAATACTGTCGACGGAAATACAAGAGCAAAGATAAATACTACACTAAATGTCGATTTGGATTTCCTAGACCTGTTCTTTCAAATGGAAGAGTTAACAGTTTTATGTCATCTGTGAGACATACTATCACAAGAAAATCACCTAAGAATACCTACAACCTTAAAAGAAAAGAAGAATCAAAAAATACAAATGACTACAACCCAGTGATTTTATCCATGTGGAACGCTAACATGGATATACAGTATGTAGCTGACAATTCCATTGCTGTTGCTCGATATGTAACGTCTTACATTACGAAATCAGAAAAAACAGAATTGAAGGAAATGTGGGAAGAGATTTCTCACGAGAAAACTGTCAGTAAGAAGCTTTACAGTTTCAGTTTGAAGATGTTATCGCATCGAGAAATTGGATCCTACGAATGTTCAGATAGGTTATCTTCTGCAAGTCTCTACTCGAAATCAAGAAGAATAATTTGGGCAAGTTTAGGCCTTGCAGCAATGAGAAATCGGGTACTGAAATCTGTTGGAGAAATTGAATATTTGGCCGAGAATGACCCAGAAAGTACAGATATTTTGAAATCAAACATGTTGGACACATATTATCCCAAGAGAAGTCATCATCTGGAGAATATGTGTCTCTATGAAGTGCTGCAGAACTACATTTATTCACGGAAAGCCGCAGAAGACATCAACAATGGAAAATATAAAGTCATTGGTGAGGAAGGATGTTTGGTGAAGCAAACAAAAGGAAGTTTGATAAATCACCGGAAGCTGAGTTGCGACACTACTGACAAAAAGGAATTTTACTACTTGGCTCTTTTACAGCTGTTTAAACCATGGCGTACAGAGGATGAACTACTGGGAGAATTTCAAAGCTATGAAGATTCTTTTAATGCTTGCAAAGACAGCATACAATGCAATACATTCACAACTTATCTGCAAATGTTAAATGAAGAAATTGAACAGGAAACTACAATTGCAGCAGAAATAGCTAGAGACAGTTCTCAGGACAGCCAAAGTTCAGGAACACTCAGTCAAGATCCCCTAGGACAACCAATCGTTGAAAATGAAGCATCAATAGCCATGAATGAAGTGGAAACGGCTATGAATCAAGCTCAAGGAGAATTTATAGACTTACAAAATTTGGAAAGACAACTGAACGAAGAGCAGCAACAAATTTATGAAGAGATCAGAAAAAAAATTGATCACGGATTTCTACATGAAAAAAAAGAGTGCTTATGCACATCATTTCATCCAATAAGGATGTATGTAAGCGGACAAGCTGGAACTGGAAAAAGTTTCCTAATAAAAGTCATCAGAAGCTACCTACAGCAAAATACGGATTCTACTTTGTCTTGTGTGGTTACTGCTCCAACTGGGTTAGCAGCATATAACATAAAAGGAATCACTTTACATCGTTTGCTAATGTTACCAGTGGAGCATGAGAACAAAATACAATACAACAAGCTAACTGGAGAAGCATGCTTGGAAGTTTCAAGAGTATTGAAGAAGATGCAAGTTCTCATTATTGATGAGGTGAGCATGGTATCAAACTTAATGCTTGCCTTTGTGCATTTAAGAATGCAGCAAATTCTGAAGACAGACTATGAGGAAAACACGTCATAGTTTTTGGAGATCTTTTGCAACTTACTCCAGTTAAAGGACAACCAGTGTTTAATACTGTGACACATGAAGACACGAAGAAGTCATTGGGAAGCATCGGTAATACAAATATTTGGTCCCTCTTTGAGTACAAGGAACTTACAACTAATATGAGGCAAGCAAACGATGAAGAATATGGAAGTATTCTGAAAGATATCAGGATTGGACTACTCACAGAAGCTGGCAAAAAAGCATTACAGAGTCGGCTGCTACATAATTTATTTCCAAAGGAAGAAATAGTTGCAGAGAAGATATACAAGAACATTGCAGAAAACAAAAGTGTCATCTGCTTAATGCCAACTCTACGTGAATGCTCAATATTCAATGAGGAGCTTTTGAAATTGGAAAAGGAAGATATCAGGAAATTGGAAGCAGTGGACAAAATTCAGGATGGAAGAATTACTGTCACATTAACAGGCACACTGAAAAATAAATTGGATTCACTAGAGAAGAACATTTCCAAAACAGCTGGATTAGAAAAAAATCTATATGTTTGCATGAACTGTAGAGTATTTTTAAGGAGAAATTTGGATGTTGAAAAAGGTTTAGTTAATGGAGCTATGGGAAGAGTTGTGGGTTTTATTAATTATCAGAAAAAAGATGGAATTGAATGTTTAAAAATAAAATTTGATCAGATAGAAGAAGTTAAAGACATTTGTCGTTGTTCAGTTTGTTTCATGCTTGTGAAAGACTTATATGTACGTAGGAAGCAGTTTCCGTTTTCGCTAGCATATGCTGTAACTATTCACAAGTCTCAAGGATTGACTGTAGATTGTGCATTTGTGAACATTGGTTCAACTGTGTTCAAAGAAGGTATGGCATATGTTGCTTTGTCACGAGTGAAAACATTATCAGGTTTATTCATGATAGACTTTGATGATTCAAAAGTTAGTGCTGATACAAATTGTGTAAAGGAGTATAATAGATTAAGAAGAAGCTATGCTCCTCATTTAGGTCAGTATCCTGTGTTGGAGAAACGTGTAGTTTCTCGTAAAAGGAGAAATGAGAATATCTGTAATGAAGATGTAGAGAGGAGGAAAAAAAAGAGGAGTGATGTAATTGCAAGCAAAAAGAATAAGGAAAATGAAGAACAGGTTGTAGGATGTTATTTTGAAAATAGCTCTGGTGTCAACTGCTACGCTAATGTAGTGCTGAATGTTGCATTTTATCTGGAAAGTTTGCAAGAGCAGATAATAGTAAATCAGGGAAAAAGATTCTGTTCTGTGCTGAGTCTCCTTTTTGAAAAGCTGAGTAATGATAAAACTCAAATAGAAAGTGCTACTGAAATTAGAAAAGTTTTAGATGTATGTTCAGGACGAACACAGTTTTCTCAAAATGTACAGCAAGACGCACAGGAATTCTTGATTTATTTTCTTCAGGTACTGGAAGAAGAAGGGGTACACATTGAAAATATGTTTGGTCTCTCTTATAAATGGGAACATAGTTGTGAAAACTGTTTCAATACATGTGGCTCTAATGTTGATTCTGAAAGGTTTATTTATTTAACATTGCCAGAGAGTAAAACAGTCACTTTTGCTAAATTAGTTAAAGATGCTAATCATAGCATGCAATGCGGTGAGTGTAAATCTGACATGTTTTCAACATTAATTTTAAAGGAATACAGACAGTATGTAATTTTAATGATGCAACGATGTAGAGCTGATGGCTCAAAATTGGATACTTTAATAAAGAAGTTTACAGGGCAGCAGTTTATCTTAAATGTGAAAAAGGCTGGACACTGTGTAATGATTCCCAATTGATTTTTAAGCAACGTTTGCCTTTTGATTTAGCAAATTCCTATCTAATCTTCCTGAAACCTAAATTTTAGAGAGATTTGGCAACATCTGGACAAAACAATTTTACCATTTTATTGGATTACCATTTGGAATTTACAAATAAAAAGATTTAACAAATTATCATTTGGCCTAATGGAAAGGTAACCAATTGTAATGTGGAATTTTTCCATTTTTTAAGGAAACTTTGGAAAACCAAAAATTTAGAAAAATCGGTAACATCTGCACAATTTAAATTTTGGAATGTTATTGGATTGCCATTGGAAATTTTTTCAAAAATGTTTTTAAAATTACTATTTGGCCATGCGGAAAAGTAAACAATTCTATTGTGGACTTATTTAATTATTAATTAATCTTTCGGAAACCAAAATGTTACAGAGAATCGGTGACATCTGTACAATTTAAACTTTAGATTTTTATTGGATTACCATTGGAAATTAAACAAAAAAAGAATTTTAAAATTACTATTTGGCCTAAAGGAAATGGAACCAGATGTATTGTGGAGTTATTTGAGATATATTATTGTGATTATACTTCTGAAAGAAAAATATCAGACGGTATTTTAAAGAAATAAGTATTGATATTAGATGATATTTTTTAAGAATATTATGCATTTCTATAAAGTTATGTTTATGCAAAAAGAGATTGTGGGCTTTTTTAAAACAATCTTTGAGATTATTAATTTTTTTTTTGCCTGCTGTTAAATGATGAATGCAATTGCTTTCACAATTTATAGTGAAATGCAATATTTTCTGAAAACAGCAAAAAAAAGGCAAAAATATTTTTTGAAAAATATGTAAATATGTGTACTGTATTATAAAATGTTTTATTAAATATTAATACTTTTTTTTTTTTTCAGATTGAGATAGAAAATTTTCGAAAACTAGAACCATTTTAAAAGCAATTAAAAAAAAAATTAAATGAATAAATCTTTTTTTGAGTGGGTATGGTAAGTCAATAATATCATGGTCCCTTTTTTCCACTTCTCTACAATCACATTTTCAGTTTTTAATTGTAGTCTCTCAAGGACCTTGTAATATGATAATTGATTTTTAGTGTTTTTAAAAAAAAAAAAAAAAAAGTTCTTAAAAAAGTATATAAAAAATAGATGAAAGGTAAGGTTGGCTCTTAAAAGAGCCGTTGTGTTCATGCAGGGACAGAGGAAAGAAAGATTGGGAATATTAGACGGTACGACAAGTGTGCTGATCTATTTTACAGTTCACTAGGGAAATACTGGTCTCCCTATAAGTAATTAGATCGTGACAAGTGGCGCACCGTACTTCAACCCTCGCAAACCGAGGGTTAATTTCCAGAGGACCAGAAAAAGGAGCTGCTCCCCCCACAGATGAAGGGCTCACCTGACCTGCAGAAGAAGGACTCGGCCCTGCAGATGATGGTCCAGGCTGAGCTGCTGTGGATGTGCTTGGTTGATTTACTGAAGGGTTACCTTCAGTAAGTCGAGCATGTGTCCTTCTGTGTACATCCTTAAGGTGTCTCATCATGGTGTGATTCCCAAAGGAATACTTCCTGTCAGGATTACCTCTTGAAAGTACACGCTTACACAGCTTGCAAGTCACTAAGGGTGCATTTACCTTTTGCTGGCCTTCTGGAAAAGTAAAATACTCCCATACGTAAGAGGTCTTTTGTTTCCTCGCTCTCTGCCTCAAGGTAGTGCTGCTAACCTCACTCTCAGAAGAGCTCTGCTGTTCTGCCATCGTATCACAAAGACAACCCAGCTCCTTCTCCTAAGGGATCACAAGCAGAAATGAGGGGAATGGGTGTGGTGTAGGAGAGTTCTAGAACTGAAAGTAGTTTCAACCAATCAAAAGTTGTGTTTCATGATCACATGACCCACCGTACGCTTACGGTGCGCTTACGGTAAAAGTACGCATGCGCGTAAAAAAGACACGCGCTCGCGCGCATGCGCATAACAGTCACTCCCCGACACTTCCGCGTAACGTGCGCGTGTAGCGTACACGCGTACGCGCCCCACGCGGAGTACGCGCGGCTACGCAAATTGCGTAACTATACGCAAACAGCGTAGATAAATTACGGACATTGCGTAAACCGTACGCTTACCGTAAGCTTACTGTACGCGCACTAAAAAAAAATTTAAAAAAAGGAAAAAATGTATTGCTAATAAATTTTACCTGTTTATTTTATAAAAAATGTAAAATAAAAACATATTGTAGAATTTTAAAAATTTAACCATAGTCTTTAAAAAAGGATAGAAAATTAAAATAAAAATATGTAAAAAAAAAAAGAAGAAAAAAAAAAAATTAGCATTTAAAAAACCTTGCAAATTCACTGAAAAAACCATGGGTTTCACACACGTTATAGTTAGGAATTAGCATTTAAAAAACCTTTGAAATTCACTGAAAAAACCATGGGTTTCACACACGTTATAGTTAGGAATTAGCATTTAAAAAAACCTTAGAAATTCAATGAAAAAACCAAAGGTTTCACACATGTTATAGTTAGCTGGACATTTCACTCGTAAAAAACCAATGAAATTCCCCCGTTATAGTTAGTTCAGCTAACTATAACTCGCGCGCCCGCAATGCACTACTGATGACGTCACATATTACATCACTCATGACATGGTCAGTGACATCACTCATGACATCACTGATGACATCTCAAATGACATCACTGATGACATTATCCTTGTGACAGAGTGGTAGACCTCCTCTCACCCTAATATAACCTTTGATACAAACATTCAAAAATAGAGACTAAAATTTTCAAAAAAATGGACATACCAATAACAGTTACAACAACCTATTCAGTAATTCTAAGATCCACATACACATCCACTCATCCACCAACAATCCTATACAGTCACTCATACATGTACTCACACATCATATGTACTCATACACCTAAACATCCTGTAACACAATGCCACTCATCCATAGAGTTACTCACACATAGTCACTCATGCTAATAAAGAATCAAACATCCATTTACTTGCATATACAGTTATACACACACCACCACACTTACTTTTACAGAAACTTACACATACTTGGGTGCCGATCACGATCCGGTAAAAAATGTCCCCGTACGACTCGTATCGGGTCTTTTTACCGTACGAATCGTACAAGTGCCGTACGAACTGGCAATCACGATTCGCATGGTAAAAAGTCCATACGAACCGCACTGGGAATCATTCCCCACACGTCCTCGGGTCGGAAAATGTGTCCGACACGTCCTCGGACGATTTACCTTACAAACGTAAAAATCCAAGTCCGACCGAGGAATCACGATCCATCCCGTGCGTCCGAGCCTACAACCGCATGGAAAAAACACCGTCCGCACCGAACACCTATAGCAACCATGGAGACATGTGCCCGCATACGCGCCCAACACTCCCCCCAGCCCCCGTACGTCCGACACGTACCCCCCGTATATGTATACCCCCACCCGTCTAGGTATACCCCAGTATGTTCCAGTCGTACCCCCACCCCAGTACGTGTCGTACCCCCGTGTACCTACACCCCAGTACGTTCCAGTCGTACCCCCACCCCAGTACGTGTCGTACCACCGTCAATGTACACCCCCCCCTGTACGTGTCGTACCACCGTCAATGTACACCCCCCCACCCCTGTACGTGTCGTACCACCGTCTATGTACACCCCAGTACGTTCGAGCCCCACCCCCACCCCAGTACGTGTCATACCCCCGTGTACCTACACCCCAGTACGTTCCAGTCGTACCCCCACCCCAGTACGTGTCGTACCACCGTCAATGTACACCCCCCTGTACGTGTCGTACCACCGTCAATGTACACCCCCCACCCCTGTACGTGTCGTACCACCGTCTATGTACACCCCAGTACGTTTGAGCCCCCCCCACCCCAGTACGTGTCATACCCCCCGTGTACCTACACCCCAGTACGTTCCAGTCCTACCCCCACCCCAGTACGTGTCGTACCACCGTCAATGTACACCCCCCCTGTACGTGTCGTACCACCGTCAATGTACACCCCCCCACCCCTGTACGTGTCGTACCACCGTCAATGTACACCCCCCCACCCCTGTACGTGTCGTACCACCGTCTATGTACACCCCAGTACGTTCGAGCCCCACCCCACCCCAGTACGTGTCATACCCCCCGTGTACCTACACCCCAGTACGTTCCAGTCCTACCCCCACCCCAGTACGTGTCGTACCACCGTCAATGTACACCCCCCCCTGTACGTGTCGTACCACCGTCAATGTATACCCCCCCACCCCTGTACGTGTCGTACCACCGTCAATGTACACCCCCCCACCCCTGTACGTGTCGTACCACCGTCTATGTACACCCCAGTACGTTCGAGGCCCACCCCCACCCCAGTACGTGTCATACCCCCCGTGTACCTACACCCCAGTACGTTCCAGTCCTACCCCCACCCCAGTACGTGTCGTACCACCGTCAATGTACACCCCCCCCTGTACGTGTCGTACCACCGTCAATGTACATCCCCCCACCCCTGTACGTGTCGTACCACCATCAATGTACACCCCCCCACCCCTGTACGTGTCGTACCACCGTCTATGTACACCCCAGTACGTTCGAGCCCCACCCCCACCCCAGTACGTGTCATACCCCCCGTGTACCTACACCCCAGTACGTTCCTGTCCTACCCCCACCCCAGTACGTGTCGTACCAACGTCAATGTACACCCCCCCCCCTGTACGTGTCGTACCACCGTCAATGTACACCCCCCACCCCTGTACGTGTCGTACCACCGTATATGTACACCCCAGTACGTTCGAGCCCCACCCCCACCCCAGTACGTGTCATACCCCCCGTGTACCTACACCCCAGTACGTTCCAGTCCTACCCCCACCCCAGTACGTGTCGTACGACCGTCAATGTACACCCCCACACCCCTGTACGTGTCATACCACCGTCTATGTACACCCCAGTACGTTCGAGCCCCACCCCCACCCCAGTACGTGTCATACCCCCCGTGTACCTACACCCCAGTACGTTCCAGTCCTACCCCCACCCCAGTACGTGTCGTACCACCGTGAACCTACACCCCAGTAGTTCCTGGCGCACCCCCAACACAACCTCCTAAGTACGGAGCGCACCCCATGCCCCAACATCACAACCGCATGTACGAGTCGTACAAAGCCACACACAAGGACATAATCGTACAACCAAATGGCCCATGTACACACCGTACACACGCTCAAAACGCACGTACACAACCAGGACAAAATAAAACAACACAAGAATACACCATTCGAAAGGCACACAGCCACTAAACATGGCCAACAACCACTAAAATAACACAATCACTGACCTGCAACTGCCAAAAGCAAACAGAGGCCCAATACACCACCACTCCTTATAACACACCCACCCAAAATTCAAAAACTGCCACACCCACCCATGGACCAATAAAAAGGTCCCACACACACAAACCATGAGCCTTTGCAACAGACTCACTGCTGCCAGACACCACAGAACCAGACTACAAGCTACACCACCCCTTACACTTGCACACCTTCACACGACCACCCTCACAAACACCCTCTCATCACATTCACACACACACACAACCATCCACACCCCCCCCAACATCCACACACCCCACACACCCACACCATCCCCACCCACACCCCTCACCATGCCCACTACCAAGAATCCAAAGTTCAGTCACCGAGAGTTGGAGGTCCTTGTTGATCAAATCCTCAGAGTCGAGCCACAGATCTTTGGAACATTGGTCAGAAGCACCAGCCAGGCAGCCAAAACAGCCATGTGGCAGACCATCGTCGATGCTGTGAATGCTGTTGCGGACACCAGGAGGACCAAGCAGGATTGCCAGAACAGGTGGTACGATCTGCGAAGGAGGGTCAGAGCCAAGAGGCAGGAGGAACACGACCAGGCCAACGCCACCGGAGGAGGGCCCTCCCGCAGAGCCGTACAGTACCATCCCTGGGAGGAGAGGGTGATGGCCATACTGCCGGTGGAGGCAGTTGAAGGAGTAGAAGGACTCCGAGACCCGGGTGAGTACACAAACAACGCACCTCACATGGGGGGAACTGCAACCACAACCAAAATTACTAACAGGCATGCAACCACCACAAGCCATCGCATGACTCAACCACACTCCATGAGCAGGCACATGCCACTGCTGCCACCATGCCCCATGCACCCAGCTGGACAATGGCAAGTCACAGGCCACAGAAGACAACAACACATGACACGGTAACCCGGATGGCGGGAGGCTGGGCACCAAAAATCACATAGTGCGACTCCAAAGCAGACAACAATGCCCTCTGCCCATATGGCCTAGGTCACAGCCAGACAAACACTGTGTCCCAACACAGGAATGACTTGCCAGCAAATGGCGGACGCCTTGCATCAACACATGGGGGTGAAGGCACTGTTTTGCACATGACAGCAGCTAATGAACAGCCAACATTGTGAAAGAGTGGCAGCACACACCACCACAGCAGCAGCGCACAGACACACAGCAGACAAAATGGGTGCCTGGAGATCAGAAACAAACTCACATCAACAGGCCAAGGGCCACTCAAAGATCTGCTAACAGTGTGTGCCCAGGAAGCTGGGCCAAGGTGACAGAGGGTGACACACGGAGGGAGGGAGAGGGGGACACAGAGGGAGGGAGAGGGGGACTGAGAGGGAGGGAGACACAGGAAGACGGACAGAGGGAGGAGGCTGACACACAGAGCGAGGGAGAGGGGGACAGAGAGGGAGGGAGAGGGGGACAGAGAGGGAGGGAGACACAGGAAGATGGACAGAGGGAGGAGGCTGACACACAGAGGGAGGGAGAGGGGGACAGAGAGGGAGGGAGAGGGGGACAGAGAGGGAGGGAGAGGGGGACAGAGAAGGAGGGAGACACAGGGATAGCAAATCAGTCCTTTGGTGTGCGGGAATGTCTGCTCGTCAGCAGGTGGACTGCGTGCATGTAGACAAGGGTGGCCAGTGCCAGAACCCCCCCTCTTCATCATGGCAAAACGCAGGGCCATGTCACAACCTGTACACGAGCACAAGGACAGCCACCTGCATCATATAAGTGTGTGGATCCACTCCATGTGCACATGTACAGTGCTACAAGGAAGGCGCAAATGCATGGCTCGCCACACCTGCACACTCCACTGCTGACTGCAGTCACACTTGACGCAGCAAGTAAGACTGTGCCACACATAGTTAAAGGGGCCAAATTGGTGCCCAAGGGACACACCCATGCACAAGTGCACTGTGAGTGGAATGCAAGACAGATCCTAATTCCAAGAGGAAATGTGCCAACTTTGAAACGGATGAAACATGGATGTTGCATGGACCAAAATTAACATTTTCTCTCTCACACACAGGTCAACGTCGTGCTGCACCCCCCAACACTGGGGGGGAACACTCACAGGACCCGGATCTGCAGGAGACCGATCCCACCGGCAGCGACCACTCTCACCACTCTGCGGACGACCCCGACCGACCTGGCCCCTCTGGTGTCCAACCACCTGCAGCACCTGCGTCAGGTACAACCGTGCCAACCACCACCCCCACTCCTGCCACATCCCAGGAGACACCCAGGATCCCTGCCCCAACACCACAATGCAGCCAGGCTCACCAGGAGGGACACGGTGTCCCGGGCACCCAGGAGGAGGCAGGCGACAACGCCAATGCCACCCCTCAGGGGTCCCGGAGACCCGATGTGCCCACAAGTGCAGGCCAGATGCAAGTGGGCAGGGGTGGTGGGAGTGGAGGACGGCGGAGGCGCGAGCCTGACCAGTTGGCTGGGGATCCAGTATTTTCCCATGTCCGTAACATCCTGGACTCATACCGGCAGGACACCACGGGCATGGCCCAGGTCATGTCCGTCCTCGAGGGGATCAAGGTCCAGCAGGCCCAGCAACATGCGGAGCTAATAGCCTGTCTACAGGTACACCAACGGAGGATGGAGGACAGACAGGCTGAGCAAGTGACGGCGTTCCAGGGGATTCACGCTACACTCCGTCGGATGGCCGACACCATGGCCGACCCTCCCTGTGCCAGAAGGCGGAGAACATCACCACCCACAGGGAGGGATCAGGAGGAGGAGGAGGAAACATCCGACGGAGCATCCCAGACGTCGTCACGGCCTGCTGCTGAGGTTCCCCGCAGGAAGCCGGGCCGTCCACGGAAAGGACCGTGAGGGTGGCTGCTACATCACCATCTCCCAGGACACCTGGCCTGGCACCTGGCCCACTGGAGCAACAGCATCACAGCATCAAGACACATTCTCTGCCACATGGCCCTGCTGGTCACTGGCTGACCAATGTTGACAAAGACTGTGGCATGGACTCTGAGGATTTCCAATGGCAAGGACACCAACTCCCCTACTGAACTTTGGATTCCCTAATCCCGGAAAGCCCCTCACTTTGTCCCCCCCCCCCCAATAATAAATCACACTATTAAGAGTAGATGCCTGCTGGTAGCATTATTACCTAACATGTGTCTTGTACAGTCTAAACATGCCTGAGTCATCTGTTCACTTCAACCATCCACACCCTGGGGCCTGAGTCTGGCACAGGACACATGGGTCACAGTTTATTAGGCAAGACAGACATGGAGCACCATACACACCCGTGATGGGCAGAACCAGCTGAGGGGGTGGCCGAACAACCGTGCTGACAGACACATTGAGTACAGCAACAGTCATGCGCAGAGGTCAGGGATCCTGGCCAGTGTCCTGGGGGGCACCCAGGTATGTGTAGACAGGTGGCAGAACCATGTCCTGCAAGCTTGAGTCCGGTGGATGCAGAGAATGGGGTCATGGACAACGTTGGATGCATGGGGATGGCACATGTCACAATACCCACACAGTCATGGACATCATGCCCAATACACAGTCTCAGCACACACACACAGCTTGCATCTTGCCACTCGACACATTGACACATAGCCACAATCAGGGAATACCATGCCAGACATGCAGGATGCACCGTGCCAACACACCAGCATTGACTGAGAAGAGGCACCTTGGAGGCATAGGGACACCTTTATTAGTCATGTTTGTGGGATTGCAGAGGCAACTTGAAGTACACATGAACACATCATGTGGAGTAACATGTGGGTCCAACACTGGCACCCCCCTTCTGCAGCACAAATGCGTGATAGCCATGGAACTGGCACACAAGTGTCGACTAACAGCTAAAACTCACAGCTGCACACGGAGAGCCTGACATACACCATAGATCCGCTGATGTGGAAGTCCCACGCCATGTCAAGACAATGTTAACCGTATGTGTCCGAGGGCAGTGTCACACACATTGATGCCATCATCACAATCCACTATCCCATCACTGATGACTGACAACCAGGCAGCCCATCTATTCAGGTGTACCCAGCTGCATGTCGTGTCCCATGGGGATGCCACATGACTGCAGAGGAACCAAACCCCGACCGGGGCAGTGTGCACACATCGTGAACAACTGCCACACCCAATACACCCCAGATGCATCCCTTACCCCATGGAGACTTCCAAACGTGTCCGTGCCTGTAACGCTGAGTCAGCCCACGATGTCATGTCCATGAGGAATAGCAGTGCCACAACAATGCAACCAGCAAACGGCATGCGCAGGTACCTGGGGAAGAGAGACACACAAGAAGTCAGCCACAAAAAGCACAGCCACTTGCATGTGCATTTACTCGACACATGTATGGATGACAACATGCTAGGTCACAATTATGACTGGGGAAATACTACCATCACTGCCACCATCACTCCAGTGACACACCCACACACACCTCTGACCCACGTGCCATACATGCAGGTGGAGACACACATCACAACGCATGCCACACGGGGACCAATGCGTGCACACTCAGACCCTGGTACTCACCACTAAGCAAAGAAGTCGCGTATGAGCCGAGTACGGATGTCCTCTTGCGGCTCCACATCCTCCACATCACTAGCCCCATTGCCAAGCCCTTCGTCCTCCACGGGTGGATGGTCCTCGTCATGTTGATTCAGGATGAGTGGCACAGCTCTTTCAACTGCCATGTTGTGCAGCATGCAGCAGACCATGAAGATCTTGCAGACCTTCGCCGGGGCATAAGGGAGTGCACCGCCGGTCTTGTGGAGGCACCGGAATCGGCTCTTCAGCATGCCAAACGTCCTCTCTATCACTCGCCTTGTCCGGCCATGGGCGGTGTTATAGCGGAGCTGGGCCGGCGTGATGGGGTTGCGGAGAGGTGTCAGCAGCCAAGGCATGTTGGGATAGCCAGCGTCCCCTACATGGGAAGCACATGGACACCGTTAGAACTGGTGAAGCGGTCGTGCTGGTCGGCTATACAGAATACAGGACAGACAGACTGTACCCACCAACAACACATGCCCGTTCGTTGCGCAGCTGCATCATCATATCAGGCATCCCGCTACGCCTCATGATGTAGGCATCGTGTGCTGACCCTGGGAAACGAGCACAGACATGTGAAATCACCATATTGGACAGACACACCACAAGGGCATTGATGGAGTGGTAGTGCTTCCGATTGCGGTACGCCACCTCCCGTGCGTGTGGTGGTACCAAACCTACATGTGTCCCATCTATGGACCCAATGACATGGGGCATCCCTCCCAGGGCATAGAATCCACGCTTGACCTCAGTCATCTGTTCAGGGGTTGGGAACTTGATGAAGTCATCCAGGTGAATCAACATGGCCTCCAAGAAATCATGCAGCACACCGCTGAACATGCTCTGGGACATGCCACCAACATGAGCTATGGTATTTTGGAAGGTACCCGTGGCAAGAAAATGTAGGGCAGCCATTACCATCAGCTGGGGTGTCAGTGCCGTAGGATACCTGTGCTGCGGTTGCAGGTGTGGTGCCAGTCTCGCCGTCAGCTCCAGAATCAACGGTTGGGTGAAGCGGTAGAGCCGGATCCTGTCATTCTCCTGCATGGTAGCCAAGTCTGGAATTCTTCGGGCAAGAGGCGGCGCTCTGCAGTAATTTGGAAGTGACAAGGAAGAGTGAGTGCACTACGAGAACAACTCATGTCTACTGAGCACATGTAAATCTGGCATTACACACATGCTACATAGGGAGTCAGGTATGTGCTACATGCCCAGGACACGTATGGATGCAAGGTGACACTCCTTCCAAGACCCAGCTACACACGGTGATTGAGAACCTCCCCATGCCACGCCATGGACATAGCTGTGTCCCAGTGCAAGTGCACAGCCCGACGCAACACAGGAGTGACATACACCCACACATCAGCAGAAGTGGGATGCCGATTGCAGAGACTGGTAGCGGAACACTGGAGCCACAGGTCACATGACATTACACTAGTCCAGCCCACACACCTTGCCATGAAAGTGCACATGTCATGACTCACCACACATTCCTTGTGAGGATGCTGACATGGCCTTGTCACGCTACTCCGTGTCCCATGCATACATGTGCACCTCACATCCGATAACACATGTGGCATGGTGTGCGGAACAGTGTGCAATGACAATCTACACACAGCCACATGTTGGTTGCTGCAACGGCTGCAGCTTTTGAGGGTGCTACAACATCAACCTGATGTAAATCCCGGACACATATATGACATAGTCACATTGTGCACTGTGGGTAGTGACAAGTCATGTGTCATGACCCCTGTACCGGGCATCATGGGACACTTCCGTGTGTTGGTGTCCGTGCCATGCCAGTGACGCTCACCCCAAGTGCGCAGTCCCACATGCACACATGTCAAAGGAGTCAAGGGCATGCCTGGCACACATTGCACCCTCACACAGTACACCTGTACACATCTCATCATACATCTGGTGCCTTCTCCACTCAGGAGGCATGTTCCACATCACAGCCTGTGACACCTGTGCCCCACACATGTAGTAATGCACAGACGATGCCTTGATGTCCATTCCTGGACAAGTATGTCCATCCATGGACAAGTATGTCCGCCCTATTCCTACCTGTGTGTCGCCTATCACCACAGTGATGTGTAAAAACCGCCGTACTGCTGCTGAGAGGGCCTGTGCATGTTCCCAAATCACTGTGGGAGTGCTGCCGTATGTGTACCCATCGTGATGGCTAGCGTACAGGCATTTGTACGGTCCGTAGCACTACGAGTACGCATACGCGTGCAGACCCATGGTGGTACGGACCGTACACTCGCATGTACGCTCACTATCACTATGGGTCGGCACGCGTATGCGTACTCGTAGTGATAGTGAGCGTAGATGCATTTGGGGTGCCCTAGGGCCCCGAAACGCACCGTACCTATGTGTGATGCTCCAAATTACATAGGGGACAAGTATTAAGGCCTACATGCATGCTGGTTGTCATGGAGACCAAGTTCAAATTTCGAAATTGTTCTGGAAGGTGCACAGCAGAAGTCAGTTGGAATTCTTCTACTTTGTTGCAATGTGTTTGTGGGGCTGACATCATGCAGGAGAATGAAACCGATAGAGAACCCACAGACTGCTAGGTTTGAAGGGATTGGTGGAAACATAGGATGCAAATGTGAGTGACCAATCACTCTGTACTCCTGTGCATGAGACTGGGCAGAAGGGCACATATAAGGCAGCCAGGTCCCATGAGGGAGCACTTGCCTGCACATCTTTGCATTCGTCGACCCAGCTGCTGCTACTGATTCCCTGGAACCATGTCAAGGGCTGTGGAGAGGACACAGCCATTCACCCTGGAGGAGAACATGGCTCTGCTGGATATGATCCTCCCACAGTACTCCATGCTGTATGGGCGACCAGGGTATCAGGTGAGTGCATAGGCCACTGCCACAGACTGTCCCTATGTTGTGACTGTGACTTCTGCCATTGCGTCCAGGTGTAACACACATGCCATGTACTGTCGGGGGGGTCCCGGGGGGGGGTGCCTGATGTCTCCCAGCAGTGCCCTGAGACAGGAGGGGTGTGTGCAGAGTCCTCCCAGCAGTGCCCTGAGACAGGAGGGGTGGGGGCCTATCACTCACAGCAGTGCCCTGAGACAGGAGGGGTGGGTGTGATGCACAGTGTGAGCCTTGATCATTGATTGTGACATTGCCATCATTCCACCTGTGTACCCACTAGGGCACGTACTGCTTTTGCCCTCACCAGGGGATGATGTCCCTATGACAAAGGTGCAATGCGTTGGCTGCATGACATGCCTTGTTGTAACCAGCTAATTTGTACCCATATGTCTCTCTGTGACATGTGGCTGGTGTATTGATGTGGTGTCACTTGTTCCTCCTCACAGGTAGGCGCCACTGCCAAGGAGCAGATCTGGCTGACCGCCGTCAGTGCCGTGAGGGGTGTGGATGGTCGGAGGCGGAGCCTGCCCCAGGTGAGGAAACGCTGGCAGGATATCCGGTGCTGGACGCGGAGGATTGCACGGCTCCTGCTGGGGGACTCACCTGAGAGCCACAAGAACCGCGGCCGCCGCCGTCTGAGCCACCTCCACAGGCGTGTGCTGCCGGTGGTCTTTCCAGACCTGGAGAGGCGCTTACAGGCGATGCAGCAGCCGGAAGGGGGTAGGTACATGTGTGTTTGTTGTGTGTCACCGGCATTTGTAAGGGCACAGTAGCATGAATTCACTGGCAGGGTTTAAAGGTGCTGTGCAGATCCTGTTTGCCCCAGTATAGCGCTGTGCCCCTGCCACCCTTCCCCTCCTTGCAATGTGTTCCCTGGTCTGTGTGTAGTCACTCCTTCACAAGGTAATGTAGGCTTGCGCTTTGTCCACGAGAACAATGACTGTAGCATCATGTGTGGGGGTGGTGTGTAACAGGTTGTGGGACCTTGCCTGTGCACTGTCAAGTTCACTGCATGTGGGTTCCATGTCAGTTGGCACTGATGCTGACTCCAGACATGGGAGTTGGTCTCTCATGTGTCATGCCTTACAGCGCGCATGTCCTATGTAGTGGCCTGTGACATGATGTGCATGAGTGTGCGATACACATAGTGCAGGGATGGTGACGTGTGTTGCAGTCATTACCATTCAGTAGCATGTAGTTGCGTGCCCACTACTGTCCCCTGGGGCACCTTTTCCTCAGTGGTGTATGTGTCATCATAAACGTGGCCAATCTCAGTGTCCACAGCGTAGGTTGTGCTCTGTGCCATTGTCCCCTGTCACCATGTATATAGACGTGCTATTTTGTACAGGTGTCCACTGTGCGGCCTGACCTGATTGTCCTTCTTCATACTCACAGTTGCCAGTGCCTGTGTGTCTTTTTATACTCATCTGAGGATGGGCACTGGTACCTCATTATTTGTACAGGCGCACCTTGGCTGTTTGGCGTCCAATCTTGCTTTTTGCCTGCCCCTGTGTGTATCACCCAGACTATGAGATGTTGGTGCCACCTGTGTCACAACAATTTGCCTCGTGTAGGGTCTTGTTGGGGCGGGCAATGCCTATGTGTTAACTCCTGATTTCCACTTGCTGGGTCTGGGCAGTGTGTGATGTGTCTGGACACACACGCAATGTGCAGTGACCGAGTCATGTTGTGCATGTTTTCAGCATTACCTATGCAGCATGTGTCTCAAGTTCATGGATATGCTCCCTGGTCATCGGTATTTTCGCCAACGCTGTGTGGTGCAGATGCAGTGCTGGATTGTCCCCAGGGCCTGGGTGCTATGTCAGACTCCGTTTCCTGTGTTTAGCTATTGTCTCATGCTCTCCATGGTATTTCAGTGGCATGGTGGCTCAACCAACTGTGTGTTTCATGCCCTACATCGGTACCCTGTTCAGTAGATGTTAGGGATCTTCCTTTTCAGGCCATGCAATGTTACCTATGTAGATTGGACTCATGTGACAGATGTGTACAGGTGTCTGATTAATTTCTGTCTCTCCACCCTGCCCACAGCATCGTCGGGGGACACAGAGGGAGACATGGACACAGACCAGGCGGAGGGACCGAGCACCAGTGCCAGCCGTGACATCGGGTCTGGCACATCGAGTGGGACAGAGGCGGAGGAGAGTGTGGCCGAGGACCTGTCGACTGGCACATCAGACTACGAAGCTGACAGGTCCGAGGAGGATGTCTCCGAGTGGGCGGAGGCTGCACCAGCAGCTGACAGCGGAACAACACCTCGCACCGCCCCCTCAGTTTCCACCAGCCGCCTCCCACTTGCTCGTGTTCCTTCCCAGCGTGCCCGGTCACAGCATGTCTCCTTCCTGCCAGGCACCGCACCCCCTGCCCCTGTCTCCACTGCTGCCGCCAATGCAGAGTCTGTGGACATCCAGCGGCAACTGCAGGTTGGTCAGGCTGCGATCCTTAATGTCCTCCATGCCCACGGCAAAACCCTCACCAACATCGAGGCTTTCTTGGAGGGCATTCATTCATCGCAGGCTGACCAACGCAACTTGCTGAGGTCCATAGACTCCACACTGACTGCAGCAGTGGGTCTCCTGCAGCGCGACCTCCCTCCACCTACCCCTGCCCCATCCACACTTCCCACTCCCATGCCTGTCCCACGTACACCCAGACGTCGGCATGCACCCACATCAACGGACACGGGCACCACACCATAAGGGAAGGTCCACCGCACTCCTCCTGACACGCACACACAGGGTGAGGTAGGCACACCCACTGGGTCGGGGGGCAAACGTGTGACACGCAGCCATAGTGGGAGTCCGCATTCCACCCAGTCCACTCCCTCCAAATCCCCTCCCCTCAGCTCTCCTGGCCACATCTCCCCCAAGGACTCCTTCATGGCCGCTCTGTCCCTGAGCCCCACAGTTACACCACCACGCAAGCGGTCAAGGAGGTCCCCGGTCAGGGTGGTTGAGTCTCCCCCCCTGTCTCCACCCTCCCCCGGTGGCGCTGCGACCCATCCCTCTGACCCCCCCCCTCCTTGGGGCCTGAGGTCCCTTCGGGTGCAGGGGACTCCCTGGAGGACCTTGCAAAGGTGTGTAGTGCCATCCTGGCCTCCGCCTTTGGCACTGACCCACCCCCTGTGGTGGAGTCCTCCATCCCTGCACCCACAACGCCGCCTCTTTGCCCTGATGTCCCTGCGGTGCCTGTTGCTTCCCCCCCCCCTGATGCCCTCACCAGTGTGGAAGACGATGCCATTTGACTGTGCAGGCAAGGTAGGGGACACGCATCCCACTGTGTCCCCCATCCAGCTGAGAATCATTGACTGCCCTATGGGCTTTGTGAAGATTGAACTGCCTGCGATCCACGGACATTGTGCTCATGCTGAATAAAGCTTAATTTTGTTTTCATTATCACACTACTGCTATGCTGGTGTTGGTGTTGGTGGGGCTGCTACATGGTTTTGGGTGGTGTGTAAGGGTTTGGGTGTGTGGGATATGTAGTAGTGTACTGCTCATTGGTGGGACCCTGTGATCTGTGTGCCATCACAAGGTGTTGGCTAACTTTCTTTGTTCATGTAAGCAGTTACTGCATGGTGCACTTGTCCCAGGGTGTATTCCTTCCTCTGTGTACCCAGCTTTCTTCCCTGCAGGGTGTTCCCAATGTTTAGTGCAGAGCTGTGTCTACATGAGCTGTGTGTGTGACGGAGCCCTTCTACTTTGGCCATGCATGCAGGGCCATGTCTCCACCTGCAACAATCGTGGCATCCTTGGTGATCACTGTACTTGTGTGTGGAGTCTGTTGACATGAGTTCATGGGGACATGTTCCCTTGTAGCCAGTATGCATGTGGATAATTCTGGCCTCACACACATGTGTTACACCCCTCCTGTCTCAGGGCACTGCTGTTAGTGATAGGCACCCACCCCTCTTGTCTCAGGGCACTGCTGGGAGGACTCCACACCCACCCCTCCTGTCTCAGGGCACTGCTGGGAGGACTCCACACCCACCCCTCCTGTCTCAGGGCACTGCTGGGAGTGATAGGCACCCACCCCTCCTGTCTCAGGGCACTGCTGGGAGGACTCTGCACCCACCCCTCCTGTCTCAGGGCACTGCTGGGAGGACTCCACACCCACCCCTCCTGTCTCAGGGCACTGCTGGGAGGACTCTGCACACACCACTCCTGTCTCAGGGCAATGCTGGGAGTGATAGGCACCCACCCCTCCTGTCTCAGGGCACTGCT
Source organism: Triturus cristatus (assembly GCF_964204655.1). NCBI lineage: Eukaryota > Metazoa > Chordata > Amphibia > Caudata > Salamandridae > Triturus > Triturus cristatus. The sequence goes on from NC_140581.1 coordinate 650,613,279, forward strand.
GGGTGGACTCTGCACACACACCTCCGATTTCAGGATATGTACGCTTGGAACATACACGGTGGGGGTACGCTCAATGCATTCGAGGTGAGGGTACGAGTCTACTTACACTGGTGTGGTGGGGGTACGCTCCATGCATACGCGGGTGAGGGTACGGGTCGTACTTACACTGTTGGGGTGGGGGGTACGCTCCATGCATACGCGGGTGGGGGTATGGGTCGTACTTACACTGTTGGGGTGGGGGGTACGCTCCATGCATACGCGGGTGGGGGTACGGGTCGTACTTACACTGTTGGGCTGGGGGGTACGCTCCTTGCATACGCGGGTGAGGGTTCGAGTCGTACTTACACTGTTGGCATGGGGGTGCGCTCCATGCATACGCGGGTGGGGGTACGGGTCGTACTTTCACTGTTGGGCTGGGGGGTACGCTCCATGCATACGCGGGTGGGGGTACGGGTCGTACTTACACTGTTGGGCTGGGGGGTACGCTCCTTGCATACGCGGGTGGGGGTACGGGTCGTACTTACACTGTTGGGCTGGGGGGTACGCTCCTTGCATACGCGGGTGAGGGTTCGAGTCGTACTTACACTGTTGGCATGGGGGGTGCGCTCCATGCACACGCGGGTGGGGGTACGGGTCGTACTTTCACTGTTGGGCTGGGGGGTACGCTCCATGCATACGCGGGTGGGGGTACGGGTCGTACTTACACTGTTGGGCTGGGGGGTACGCTCCTTGCATACGCGGGTGAGGGTTCAAGTCGTACTTAAACTGTTGGCATGGGGGGTGCGCTCCATGCATACGCGGGTGGGGGTACGGGTCGTACTTTCACTGTTGGGGTGGGGGGTACGCTCCTTGCATACGGGGTGGGGGTAGGGTCCGTACATATCCGTGCCCACGCTATGTGATGCTTGTGCGGCCCGTACCCAGGCCTTTGCCACGTGGGTGCGATCCGTCCCGCCATTGTTGGGGTGACGTGTGTGGGCGTGGTCCGACTCGTACCCACGCTCTTCAGGCGTGGGTACGGGACGTACCTGTCTGGTTGTGTTGCCGGTTCGCGTGGTGACGGACTTCCGTTGTGGCGGTCGCTGGCTTATCAGGACACGCCCCCACCCCCTCGTGGTGACCAGGGCATGGGAGTCAGGTATGTCCAGGCCATGTGTGGTGTGTGACTTATGTGGTTGTTTTGTGGCCTGCCCTGGTCCTGCCACCCCCACCCCACCCCACTTTCCCCCCTCCCTTAGTTATTCTGACCTTCTGCGGCGTCTGCGTCGTAACCTGTAGAGGAGGTGGACTGCTATGAGGGCAGGGATGACTCGTAGGTTCGGGTCCATGTCTGTCCGTCGCGTACTGGTACTCCTTGCTCGCGTCGTCCTGTCGCGTACGGGTCCTCCTTGATCGCGTCGTCCTGTCGCGTACGGGTCCTTCTTGGTGGCGTCGTCCTGTGTGTCCGTCACGTACTGGTCCTCCTTGTTCGCGTCGTCGTCTGTCCGTCGCGTACTGGTGGGCCTTGTTCGCGTCGTCCTGATTTCCCGGCAGTTTTTGGCTGCCGCAAAATATTCGCCGTGCGGGGTGACGTCGGTGCGAATCATGATTCCTGGGTCGTGAATGGCTGGCTGCGAGCGTCCCGACGTCAGGTCGGCGCTTTCCCGGATCGCATTGGTTGGTGTTTTTTGGTTCGGTCGGGCTTTTTTACGATTCGTACGGTAATGGTGTACCCGTGCGAATCGTGATTCCTTGTTTGTAAAAATTGACGACCGGGTACGCGTCGGACGGAGATTATGCTCCGTCCGACGGTTCGTACCCGGTTTTTACCGGATCATGATCGGCACCTTAGTCTTTTAAACAATCACTTATAGAAACACATACTTATTCATACAGGAAGTCTACCAATCTCTCACTCTCACATATACTCACTTATAAACACCGATACTCACATATACTAGTTTAAAACATATGTAGTTACTTATGAAGACACTATTGAGACAGTCATTCACTCACTAACACACCCATGCACACACTCATCCACCCATACAGTCCTGCACACATGCTGTCTTCAACACATACAAACAGTGAGTCACTCATTCATGCATCTATGCACTACGTAATACCCCCCACCGCACCATGAAGACACTCAGACACTCATACTGATACTCAAAAAACCAACTATTAACCTATATAGACACTCATGTAGCTACTCACCAACCCATGCAGCCACTTATATACAAAGTGAGAGACTGATACAGGTATTTACACATTTAAACATTACTCACTAAGCCATGTATTCAAAAAGATACACTTAATCAGTCAGTTATACAATCAATTTTTCAGAAACAAATCATCAATTTAGACACTTATATACTCATTTATTCTTCCATCGACCTTGAGATATACATATATAAAACATATTTAATTTTCAGAAAAACACACATTCACTGGATGATGTCATCAGTGATGTCATTTGAGATGTCATCAGTGATGTCATGAGTGATGTCACTGACCATGTCATGAGTGATGTAATATGTGACGTCATCAGTAGTGCATTGCGGGCGCGCGAGTTATAGTTAGCTGAACTAACTATAACGGGGGAATTTCATTGGTTTTTTACGAGTGAAATGTCCAGCTAACTATAACATGTGTGAAACCTTTGGTTTTTTCATTGAATTTCTAAGGTTTTTTAAATGCTAATTCCTAACTATAACGTGTGTGAAACCCATGGTTTTTTCAGTGAATATATATATATATATATATATATATATATATATATAATATATATATATATATATATATATATATATATTACCTACTGGCGGTCGCCAGTAGGTAGTTATAGTTAGGACCTAGTTTCCATAGGAAACTAATTTTTTGTTTTCCCAATAACTTTGGCGCCGGTTGACGAATCTGTGCGACATTTTCAAAACGTATGGCCCGCTCTGGTCAACTCCTAACTTGAAAGTTGCGGGGTGATTCGCCAAGCAGGGGCCGAGAATAAAGGGGACCCAAAACTTGTTTTCTCCATGTTATTTTCCATGAGAAACTTCAGACACGGTTACAGCCCGAACTGCGGAACGGAATTACACCAAATTTGGCAAAAAGGTAGCCCTTGGTTGAGAAACAGCCCTTTTTGTTAAATGGTGTAAATACGTTCATTTGTTCCTGAGAAATTAAAAAAATAGTGGTGATAAAATCATTTTCCCATAGGAAACTTTAGACACTGTTATAGCAAAAACTGCTAAACGGAATTACACCAAATTTGGCAAAAAGGTACTGCTTGGCTCAGAAAGCGACCTTTTTAAAAATGGTGTAAATCCATTCAGTAAATTTGAGAAATTAAGAAATAAAGATAGTGATATCTAGAGGCACGGAGGATTCGTGCACCCTGCTTGCACCCTGCACGCACCCTCCCGATCACGAGCTTCATGTTAATTGGCTATCAACACTCCAAACCAGGAAGTGTTGGCAGCCATTTTGTGCCTCGGTAGAACAGAGGCAGAAAAAAACTGAAAAACAAATGTGAAATCACATTAAATTGGCCGAATATGCACTGGGTGTGCAGATCCAGCCGCGAAAATGAAAAAACTTAAGCGCGTACTTCCGGGGCATTTGTAAATAGTGTTTGCGGGGGCCCAGGGGAACCATTGATTCACCTTTATAATAAGCCACATAGTATTCATGCAGTGTCCAATCAGAGTATCAGTCTCTGTCCACTCCTGCAATCATCCTAACAGAAGCATGTCCTTATCTAATTTCTGTGCCAACACAGAAGCAGTTAAAAACTCACCCTCCTGTCAACTACCAGCACTCTCAGTATCTAGTCACTGTGCATACGCCGGTAAAATATCTCAGGCATTAAGACACATAGTGGTACAGTGAAATGTTCACAATGTATGTAGGCCTGTAACCCCCAACATACTAGTGATTCACCCTTGCAATAAGCTCAGTAGTATTTATGCAGTGCCCCAATCAGCCTATCAGTCTCTGTCCAGTCCTGTAAATATCCTGATAGAAGCATGTCCTTATGCAATCGCTGTGATAACACAGAAGCACGTATAAACTCTCCCTGCTGTCAACTACCACCATTTAAACTATCCACTCAGTATCCATGCACTTATAGAATGTCACAGGCATTAAGACACATAGTGGTACGGTGAAATGTGTGCAATGTATGCAGGGCTGTATTTCCCAGTAGACTTCTGATTCACCCTTGCAATAACCAGGTAGTATTCATATAGTGCCCCAATCAGTCTCTGTCCAGTTCTGCAATTATCCTGACAGAAGCATGTCCTTATCTAATCGCTGTGGCAACACAGAAGCACTTAAAAACTCACTCTTCTGTCAACTACCAGCACTCTCACTATCTAGTCACTGTCCATACACCTGTAGAATGCCTCAGGCATTAAGACACATAGTGCTACAGTTAAATGTGCGCAATGTATGCAGGCCCCTAACCCCCAACAGAGTACTGATTCACCCTTGTTATAAGCCAGGGAGTATTCAAGTAATGCCCTAATTAGACTGTCACTCTCTGTCCAGTCCTGCAATCATCCTGACAGAACCATGTCCTTATTTACTGTCTGTGCCAACACACAAGCACTTAAAAACTCACCTTTCTATCAACTCACAGCACTCTCACTATCTAGTCAGTGTACATACACCTGTAGAATACCTCAGGCATTAAGACACATAGTGCTACAGTGAAACATGCGTAATGTTTGCAGGCCTGTAACCTCCAGCAGAATTCTGATTCACTCTTGCAATAACTAGGTAGTATTCATGCAGTGATCCAATCAGCCTATCAGTCTCTGTCCATTCCTAAAATTATCCTGACAAAAGCATGTCCTTATGTAATTGTTGTGCCAACACAGAAGCACTTAAAAACTCACTCTTCTGTCAACTACCAGCACTCTCACTATCTAGTCAGTGTCCATTTACCTGTAGAATGCCTCATGCATTGAGACACATGGTGCTACAGTTAAATGTGCGCAATGTATGTAGTGCCCCTAACCCCCAGCAGAGTGCTGATTCACCCTTGCTATAAGCCAGGTAGTAATCAAGTAGTGCCCCAATTAGACTGTCACTCTCTATCCAGTCCTGCAATCATCCTGACAGAATCATGTTCTTATTTACTGTTTGTGCCAACACACAAGCACTTAAAAACTCACCCTTTTGTCAACTCACAGCTCTCTCACTATCTAGTCAGTGTCCATACACCTGTAGAATACCTCAGGCATTAAGACAGATAGCGCTAACTAGGTATTTTATTTATTTTATTTTGAAGGTTTTATATAGCGCTGGCTAGACCAGAGGTATCAGAGCACTTTACAAGATAAGGATAGTATAAGGCACATAGGGTATAAAAGCATATGAAAGGTAGTGCAACAATAATTTACAAAGTACAGACAACATGAGCATTATACAAGACCAGAATAAATAAACAGGGGCAGGAGCTATACATTTAAGTAATTAGGGAAATGGTGAAACAGGAGAACAGGGTATAAAATTACTGAACAAAATATCGTGTGATAGATAAGATATCAGGAGTAGGACAGATTTTAGGAACCCCAATAATAATTGAGGAGGTTGGTTTTGAGGTCTTTTTTTAAACTAGAATAGGAGGGATTACAGCGCAGGTTTTTTGGGAGGGCATTCCAGATAATAGGGACATTGCCAGAGAAGGAGTGAGATTGTGTAGCTTTCTTTTTATGCAGAGGTGGGATTAGGAGTAGGGTGTTGGTGCTTCTCAGAGGTCGAGTGGAGCCCGCAGTGTGGAGTTTCTTTGAGAGGTAATGCGGAGTGTTTTGGTGGAGGATTTTATGAGTAATGCAGGCAGTTTTGTAGGCAGATCTGCCTTCGATAGAGAGCCATTTAAAAGATTTGAGAGCCGGGGATATATGATCGAAGCGTTTGCAGTCCGTGATGAGCCTTGCAGCAAGGTTGAGCACAGCTTTGATTGGAGCTAGGTGTACTTTGGGGATTCCATTAAGGATGGCATTACCATAATCAATACGTGACAGAACAAGCGACTGAACTACAAGTTTGAAATCATCGGTGGGTATGAATGGTTTAATTTTCTTGAGGTGACGGAGAGTGAAAAGGGCTCCTTTGGCAGAGTTTTTGATGTGAACATTAAGGGTTAGGGTGTTGTCGATAGTGATGCCAAGAGATTTGATGGAGTTGGACAGGGTGAGTGAGCAATTGAGTGTATTGAGGTCAGGGATCTATGTTTGAACGGCTAGAGGGTTATTTTTGGGGGAGAAGAGAATGATTTCGGTTTTGTTAGGGTTGAGTTTGAGATGATTGGAATGGAGCCAGGTTGGGATCTTGGTAAGGGTGTTGTTCAGGTGTAAGATGTCAGCATGAGTTTTAATTTTGTAATAGATTTGGGTGTCATCGGTGTAGAGGTGGTAATTTATGCCTGCTTGGTTAAGAATGAGGGTGAGGGGTTCCATAAAGAGGTTAAAGAGGGAGGGAGAGAGAATAGATCCTTGGGGGACTCCAAGGGAGACAGGAGTGGGGGTAGAGAGACAGTTTTGAATTTTTATTTGATGAGTATGGTGTTGTAGATAAGAGATTAACCATTTGTAGGCGGTGCCATTAAGGCCGAAACGGTTCCTAAGCACATTAAGTAGGGCTGAATGGTTGACTGTATCGAATGCTGCGAAGAGGTCAAGAAGGATAAGAAGACAGGTCTCGCCATTGTCAAGTGAATGATGGATGTCTTCAATGACATTGAGCATTGCCGTTTCGGTGCTGCAGCCTCTTCTGAAGCCAGATTGAAAGGGGTCGAGAAGGTTGAAATTTTCTATGTGTTTGTCTAGTTGAAGTAGGACACATTTTTCAAGTACCTTTGAGAGAAGGGGGAGGTTAGTGATGGGGTGGAGATTAATAGGTGATTGGGGTCAGCATTGGGGTTATTGATTATGGGCGAGATTTGACCAAGCTGAAGGGAGGAGGGGACACAGCCCATGGAGAGAGAGGTGTTGATGATTTTGGTACAGAATGGGGTGATGATGTGCTTAAGGGCAGGGACAAGGTTGGAGGGTATTGGGTCTTTTGTGTGGGAGGACGGTTTTAGATTGGCAATTATATTGAGGACGTCAAGCTCAGTGATGGGGAGAAAGTTGAGCAAGGAGGCATTGTTCTTAAGTTGAGATTTAGGGAAGTTGGTTACTGGAGATGTGGAAGGTGAGAGGCCTGTGGAGTGGTGGGGGGTATGGAAATGGGCGGGTGAGGAGGCTCGCTGGGGAGCGGTAGGAAAGAGAGCAGAGGAGAGTATGTGTCGTCTGCAAGGGGGGATGTGGAGTAGATATTAGTTGTGAGGACAGGATTGGATTGGGAGTTGGAGGATAGTTGTGTGGGAAGGAATGATTGGTCAATTTTGGCAATTTTTTCCGAGAAGAAGTGGGCAATTTCTTCACATCTGTCTGATGAGGCTGTCATATTTGGAGGTGCGGGGGAAGTTTGGTTTCAGATGATTTTGAAGAGTTCCCTGGGTCTGTTTTTGGCACGGTCAAGTTGAGTGCGGAAGAAGGATGCTTTTTCCTTGAGGATGTGTTTTTTGTAAGTGGATCTGGCATGTCTGAGAAGTGCAAGATGGGAGGGTGCGGGATGGTTTCTCCAGGTTCTTTCCGACAGTCTGAGTGCCCATCTCTCATTATTTATCTCTGTATTAAACCAAGAGTTTGAGGGGGTGTTTCTTTGGTTTTTGAGTTTAGGCGGGGCTAGTTGGTCAAGAATATTTGTATTGGAGTTACGATTGTAGAACTCCTGGGGGGATGCCTTTTAGGTTTCTGGTCAATTTCTTAGGTCTGGTAGTTTTAGGGGCAGGGAGGTTTGCTGAGGTAGCAATGGTGAAGAGTATAAGGTGATGGTCGGACCAGTCAGTGGGGATGATATTGGTAATGGAAGTCAGATCATCGTTGGACAGAATGACGTCAAGTATGGATCCTTTAGTGTGAGTTGGAGATTGGCAGAGTTGTGTGAGTTCATTGATTTCAAGAAGTGTAGTGAAGAGGGAGATGGTGGGGTCATTGGTATCATTCCAAAGGAGGTTAAGATCCCCAAGAAAGAGATTTTTTTGAGTTGGATAATGTTGATTGAGCCAGTAGATCAGATAAGTCCTCAATGAAGGGCTGTGGTGGTCCTGGGGGGCGATAGATGTTATGTAGACGAATTGGGCGGGAGTTTTGAGTTAACAGTTCTGCTTCCAGGTATTCGCATGAGGCGTAGCCTGGGTTAGTGATAAGGGAAATCTGAAGTTCCTTTTTGAAGATAATGGCTAGCCCTCCCCAACTCTGTTAGGTCTGTCTTTTCTAAGAATAGAGTATCCCCGGGGGAGAAAAGGTCAAGTATGCTCGTTGAGTGGTCATTTAGCCAGGTTTCAGTGAGGAATGCAATATCAATGGATTCACTCAGGATGGTTTCCGAGATTTCCGTGGCCTGTAGGACCGAGGAGCGACAGTTAACTAGCATGCATTTCAGTGGTGTGGGGTTAGGTATGGAGGGTGGGCAAGAGTGGATCAGCGAAAGTTGAGGTGGTGGTCTGGGGGAAGCGGGGGAGGAGGGGGTTCCATTTGTCCCTATGATAACAGGGATGGGGCATAAGGGAGTGGAGGGTTGGTGGTTGGCAGATTAGTAAGGTAGGAGTTACAAAGGTTGGCGAGGTCGGACGGGGAGAGATGGTTCGAGGTACAGAGAGGTCTATGCTAACGGCATCGGAGAAGGAGTGATCTCCACAGGTTGTGTTGATTATTGGGGATGTTTGAGGGAGGGAGGATGGTGGTTTTATGGTGAGTGAGGGTTCTGTTGCTGTGGACAAAGAAGTATTTTCTGAGTTGGGCAAGTTCCGTTTTTAAATTAGATAGGTCGCATTCAATGTTGTGTAGGATCTGGGCAAGTGAGGAGAGGGGAGGTATCGGGAGTGCGTGGTCTGAGTTATTTGCAGAGGGTGGACTAATGTGAGAAGGGGGAGATGTGGTAGATGGTGTGGGGTGAGCGGTGACGGGGCTGGGGGGAGTGAAGGGTTCGGAAGTTAAAGTAGGTAGGACGAGTACAGTGTTGTGTAGGCTTGGGGTAGTCCGGGTACAGGGAAGTGATGAAGGGGCGTGGGAGATGGGAGGAGAATTGTCTGGGGATAGGGAGTGGTCGTGATTAGTTGCGGGTGGAGGCCTACTGTGTGAGGGGGAGATAGGGTAGTAGGTATGGAGTGATGGCTGGTGGATCTGTTAAGTGAGAGTGGAGGGGTTAGGTTAAACAGGGGGCAGAAATCTGCAGGTGATGTGGTAAGAGAGGATAAAAGGGCATGAAGCGAGTGAGAAACGAATATATTGGTGTGATGGGGATGTGTGATTATTGAGGGTTGGGGTCAGGGGGTGTGAGGAAGATGGGTGTTTATTGGGGATTGAGGTGCGTGGTTGGGGGGTTGGGTAGGTAGAGCCTGAGGGGGGTGAATAGAGGGGAAGGGGAGGAGCAGAGAGTATATGGGATTGGTAGGGGTAGGGGGTGAGGAGTTGTGATAGGTGATTGCGGGGAAAAGACGGCAGAGTAAGTGAGTGGTTGGGTCAAGGGGAGGGAGGTTTGGGGGACAGGGGGAGGGCGGGTCATGGGACGGGAATGATAAGTAGGTGACAGGAGTTTGGGGCTACTGTTATTCAAGGAGGGGTCTGAGGAGTAAGGGTTAAAGGGGTTAGGGGGAGAGAGAGATAAGTGGGGGATGAGAAGTAGGCAATTGGGGATGGGAGTAGTCGTTATCAATAGGGGGTCAGGGGAGGGAGATGGGGAGGTCATTTTTTGTAGGTTGAGAGTGAAGGTAGAGTGGGGGGAGGGGGAGGAAGAGGTTTGAGGGGTTCTGTTCGCTTGGGGAGGAGGAGTGTTAGGCGCTGAATGGTTAAGGAGGAGAGACATAGTGCTAAAGTGGTGTTCAAAGATAGAGAGGTGGAAAGGCAAGGCTTGTATAAGGATATTACCTGTTTTGAAGATGGAGATATCAATATCACCCTGAAAGGCTGGGGAGGGAGCGGTGGATATTTTAAATCCACATGGGATGTTGATTGATTTAGAGATAGGGAGGTGTTGGAGGAAGATGCTCTTCCATTTGGAAGGGCGTTTGGAGAAGAAGATGTAGTTGGTAATAATGGGGGAGGTGAGGCTGAGGTAATTATCGACAATGAGTGTTTCAGGGTTGCGGATGAAGAGTTTATGTTTAAAATGTTTCCTTGCGTGTTTGGAGAGAATTGGGGGTAGAGAATGCTCCAGGAGTTGGGGCCGTGTTTAGAGAGGGTATGGTCCTGAGGGTGATGGTCAATGCTGTGAGGGGGCATTTTGGGTGGACGTGAGAGGGAGACAGAGAAAAGAGAAGGAAGATTAAAGGAGATGGGGTAGGGGAGGAGAGGGGAGGGGGGGCGCTGGGAGAGTGTGGGGTCGAAAAATCGGGGGCAAGATAAGGAGGTAGTGTTAAGCACGAGAGGAATAAAATCAGGAGCAGATTTGATAGCAAAACAGAATTACATCATTGACGTTCAGTAGGGTAGAAAAGGTAAAACAAGCACGGTAGATATGATGAATCAAGCAAGGGGGTAAATAGGCGAGGAAATACATTCAGGCGCAGATAAGATAGTAAAAGCAGATTCCAGTGCAAATATGGATCACATTAAATAGTTAAACAAATTCGATAAAATATGGGAGTAGGATAACCAAGGGAGGAATTAAAAATCAAGAGCAGATTAGGTAGCAAAACAGATTACATCGTAAGATTGGAGCAAATTAAATAGGTAAACAAACACAAACCTCAAAAAGCAAAAGATAAAATCCAAAAACAATAGTCTGTGGGGGAGCAATTATATTATATTAATATTATAATGTTATATCATATTTAGCAATATGAAGCAAGTAGCTTGGTTTGATAGGCTCGAATTCCAGGGTTTACTCAGGATTTACGCCGATGGCGATCCCAAACCTCCGGGGCCCAACCATTCAATAAGCATAGAAAAACAAGATGAGGAGGAAAACAATGGCTGATGTCCGGTCGGCCCCTCTGCTCACCTTTTGCGATTTAACACCCATTGCCAACAATATGTCCCACACTGGCTACTCAGTGCTTTATGTCTACAAAGTGAATATGCACAAAGGGGTCACACTGCGATCGGGAGACTCAACCTTTTAGTGAACACAATCTGTGATTGTTTGCAGCTGGTCCATACCTTCTGTTCCTGCATTCTGGAGGTGTCTCCCGTGGACGATTCTCTGGACTTGGACCTCTTCTGGTTGAACGAGAGCTTCGGTTGTGCCCTGTCAACTCTGCCCATCATAGCCTCCAGCAGGCATCCCAACCGGTAAATTCCCACCAAACCGGGGGGGCAGCGCAACAGGAGAGGAGACCACCCGTGCTGCACAGTAAGCTCCCCGAGTCAATGTTCTAGACAGCACCATAGGCCAGAAGCAGTGTAGGACAGCACCACAGGCCAGAAGCGGCGTGGGACAGTGTCAGGCCGGCAGTACTCACTCCAGGTAGGGGTCTAGCGAACAACTCTTGGCTCCAGGACAACGGCACTGCTCGTTGTCGCTTATGTAGGTCTTCAAGGCTGTCTCTTCCCTGTAGTTGAGCCCAAGGAGAGGTCACTCCAATAACCTACTAAGTCCTTGTGCAGCCTCTTCCTCACACAGGCAGCATCCGATAAGGCGTTTTGCCTCAAACTGCCGCAAACACAACAGAGGTGGGCGCAGCGTCCTCTATAGCCAGATCTAGATCTCGTCCTTATCGTGGGCCCGTCTATCTTGCCAATCAGGGTCAAGGCAAGCAATCAGGCAGGGCGCCGTGGCACCCAATGGCAGTTCTAATCTCTAAACCGTGCTGGCAATGTCCCAGTGTCTGACCCTGTACCCACTGCGCAGCACCGCTCTCACCTAGGGCCCTCCAATGGTCTCCGCCAATCGCGGCGTGGCAGGACAATTACTGCAGGCACACAGGCTGAGTACACTTAGGGCACCAACTATCCAACACAGCGGCCTCCTGACGTCTGTGTACCAAGACTCCTTGTAGACCCAGCGCTTTGATGTGTGGGGGTGGGGCCGCTGCAGACGCCGATGTCGAAGTGTCCTCAGAGGACCCAAATTCCAAAGCAGGGCTGCAAGGCTTCAATCCCCTCAGGGCCTCAGGCTCCCCCCGTAGGGCACTCCCCTCCCGCGCAGTGGCCGAGACGTTCACGGGTGCTTAATTACGGACCACACAACAGGCTAGATCGCGTCTCAGCAATTTGCAGCTAACTTTACTGACTGATGGGTATCGGATCAGCGTTTGCTAATAGCTGCCATTTTTGCGGGCCAGTATTAAGCTAGAGAGTGCCTGCAGTTCACGTAAATAGGGTTCACGAAGTGAGGTACCAGGCATTCGTGTTGTTCCCACTGGTCTGCTCAATACCAATCATACCAGGTAGTATTCATGCAATGCCCCAAACAGGCTATCAGTCTCTGTCCACTCCTGCAATTATCCTGACAGAAGCATGTCCTTATCTAATCGCTCTGCCAACACAGAAGCACTTAAAAACTCATTCTTCTGTCGACTACCAGCACTCTCACTATCTAGTCAGTGTCTATACACCTGTAGAATGCCTCAGGCATTGAGACACATAGTGCTACAGTTAAATGTGTGCAATGTATGCAGGCCCCTAACCTCCAACAGAGTACTGATTCACCCTTGCAATAAGCCAGGTAGTATTCAAGGAGTGCCCCAATTACATTGTCTTTCTCTATCCAGTCCTGCAATTATCCTGACTGAACCATGTCCTTATTTACTGTCTGTGCCAACACACAAGTACTTAAAAACTCACTCTTCTGTCAACTCATAGCACTCTCAGTATCTAGTCAGTGTCCATACACCTTTTTGAATGCCTCATGCATTAAGAAGACACATGGTGCTACAGTGAAATGTGCGCAATGTATGCAGGCCTGTAATCCCCAACAGGCTATTGATTCACCTTTATAATAAGCCACGTAGTATTCATGCAGTGTCCAATCAGAGTATCAGTCTCTGTCCACTCCTGCAATCATCCTAACAGAAGCATGTCATTATCTAATTTCTGTGCCAACACAGAAGCAGTTAAAAACTCACCCTCCTGTCAACTACCAGCACTCTCAGTATCTAGTCACTGTGCATACACCGGTAGAATGTCTCAGGCATTAAGACACATAGTGGTACAGTGAAATGTGCACAATGTATGTAGGCCTGTAACCCCCAACATACTGCTGATTCACCCTTGCAATAAGCTCAGTAGTATTTATGCAGTGCCCCAATCAGCCTATTAGTCTCTGTCTATTACTGCAATTATCCTGAAAGAAGCATGTCCTTATGTAATCGCTGTCACAACACAGAAGCATTTATAATCTCTCCCTGCTGTCAACTACCACCATTTAAACTATCCACTCAGTATCCATGCACTTATAGAATGTCACAGACATTAAGACACATAGTGGTACAGTGAAATGTGTGAAATGTATGCAGGCCTGTAATCCCCATTAGACTTCTGATTCACCCTTGCAATAACTAGGTAGTATTCATGCAGTGTTCCAATCAGCCTATCAGTCTCAGTCCAGTCCGGCAATTATCCTGAGAGAAGCATGTAATTATCTAATCGTTGTGCCAACACAGAAGCACTTAAAAACTCTCTCTTCTGTCAACTCATAGCACTCTCACTATCTAGTCAGTGTCCATACACCTTTTTGAATGTCTTAGGCATTAAGACACATGGTGCTACAGTGAAATGTGCGCAATGTATGCAGGCCTGTAATAACCAGCAGACTACTGATTTATCCTTGCAATAAGCCAGGTAGTATTCATGCAGTGCTTCAATCAGCCTATCACTCTCTGTCTACTCCTGCACTCACCCTGACAGAAGCATGTCATTATCTAATTTCTATGTCAACACACAAGCACTTAAAAAGTTACACTCCTGTCAACTACCACCACTTTCACTATCTAGTCACTGTCCATACACCGGTAGAATGTCTCAGGCATTAAGACACATAGTGGTACAGTGAAATTTGTACAATGTATTTAGGCCTGTAACCCCCAGCATACTATTGATTCATACTTGCAATAGGCTCAGTGGTATTTATTCAGTGGCCCAATCAGCCTATCAGTCCATGTCCACTCCTACAATTATCCTCACAGAAGCATGTCTTTATCTAATCACTGTTTCAACACACAAGCACTTAAAAGCTCACCCTCCTGAGAACTACCAGCACTCTCACTATCTAGTTACTACCGATACACCTGTAGAAAGCCTCACGCATTAAGACACATACTGCTACAGTGAAATGTGTGCAATGTATGCAGGTCCATAATAAGGGTGGGCGTAGTTCGCGAAGTAGCACTTCGCGAAGCTACGCAAAGTGAAGTTCGCACTACGCGAGCTACGCGTTGCACTTCGCGAACTGCGTAGTAACATGTTCGCACTGTGCAAGATGTTGTTTTCAATGATTGCACAGTGCGGACAAGCAACCGGCACTGTGCAATCATTGAAAATGGCATCTTGCACAGTGCGAGCTGTAGTTTTCTGCTGCTCGAGTAGATTTTTACTCGAGCGGCAGCTTTCTCAACACGAACTGGTAGTTTCTCATCGCGAGCGGTTGCGAGCATACGCGACCCCTCGCAATGATAAACCTAACCTCCTCGCGTTGGGAATCTCGCCGGGAGGTTTATTTTCCATGCTCGCGATCGCCAACTTGATGTTGCTGATCGCGAACAAGGAAAAAGTCTCGCTGGGATGTCATTTTGCTTGCTCGCGGTCGCCAACTTGACATTGAGGACCGCGAGCAAGCAAAAAAGGACCGCAGCACTACGCAACACTACGCTACGCGTGTTCGCACTGTGCTACGTGCAATTCGCATAGTGCGAAATAGCGCGAACTTCGCAAACTACGCGAGCGTAGCGTAGTGCTTTGCCCAGGCTTAGTCCATAACCCCCATCAGAGTACTGATTCACCCTTGCTATAAGCCAGGTAGTATTCTTGTAGTGCTTCAATCAGTCTATCAGTCTCTGTCCACTCCTGCAATTATCCTGACAGAAGCATGTCCTTATCTAATCGCTGTTTGAACACACAAGCACTTAAAAAGTCACCTTCCTGTCAACTACCAGAACTCTCAGTATCTAGTCACTGTGCATACACCGGTAGAATGTCTCAGGCATTAAGACACATAGTGGTACAGTGAAATGTGCACAATGTATGTAGGTAGGCCTGTAACCCCCAACATACTGCTGATTCACCCTTGCAATAAGCTCAGTAGTATTTATGCAGTGCCCCAATCAGCCTATTAGTCTCTGTCTATTCCTGCAATTATCCTGATAGAAGCATGTCCTTATATAATCGCTGTCACAACAGCATTTATAATCTCTCCCTCAGGCGTTAAGACACATAGTGGTACAGTGAAATGTATGCAATGTATGCAGGCCCCTAACCCCTAGCAGAGTACTGATTCACCCTTGCAATAAGCCAGGTAGTATTCATGCAGTGCCCAATCAGACTGTCACTCTCTGTCCACCCCTGGAGTCATCCTGACAGAAGCATGGCCTTATTGATTCTCTGTGCCAACACACAAGCACTTATAAACTCTCCCTGCAGTCAACTACCAGCCGTGTAAATATCCAGTCAGTATCCATGCACTAAGATAAGCATGTGTAACAGTGAAATGTACACAATCTATGTAGGCCTCTAACCACTAGCAGACTACTAAATCACCCTTGCAATAAGCCAGGTAGTATTCATGTAGTGCCCCAATCAGCCTGGCATTCTCTGTCCACTCCTGCAATCATCTTAACAGAACTACATCTTTATGTAATCACTGTACCAAAACCTAGGGATTTGTAGATTCAGCATTCTCTTTTGTTGCATTACTCTAATGATTCAGTCAGTATTTATGTACTTATGCAATGGCCCTGGTAGTAATACATCAATATTACAAACACCTATCCAGTATTCATTCAGTCCTCTAAACACATTAACACTACTTATTTTGTCCTTCTTTTTTCAAACTATTACCTCTGTTTTTCAGAAAATGGGTTGTGATTTCTAAACAAAGATTTATTTTAATAATGTTATATATTTTTTTAAACAGATAGTGTTCATCATCATCACAAAAAAGTCACCATGACTAAAAAAACAGAAAGAAGGAAACAACAAAAAAAGGAGTAATATTTGAAGAAAAAACAACAGCAACATTTAGATGAAGAACAACATGTGGGAAAAAAAAGAAATCTTATGGTAAGAGAACGAAAGAATTTATTAAAAGACTTTCACAGTCTAGAAACAGTGTGCACAATGTGGAAAGTAGAAACAATGCCTCAAGAAGAAAGACCAATAACAAGAAAAAAGGAGAAATTAATGGGAAATTAAGTTTTCAAGAAAACATGTATGGTAAAAGGAGAAATAATCAATTGACTGAAATAAGAAAAATAATGTTTTATAATAGAGCTATCTTTAATTTGTTGAAAGATGTGAGGAAATATAAAAAAAGATCAGCATTTTATAAAATGAAAAAACAGATTGAAACTATTGTTGAAAAGGAAATTATTCATTTTAGTATTAAATAAAATTCGATCATTAGATAAGCCAATATCTTTTATGAAGGCCAAAAGTAAAAGGAAGAGATTAATTAACAGAAGTAACTTTTGTGATGTTTTTTTGGGTGAATGGAAACGCAGTTCAAGTTCAGAGCCCTTTTTAATGAAGAGAGTTATTTTCAAACCAATAGATTGTTGCATGCAGTTGATACCAGGGATCGTGTTTATGAGGTTAAAAATGGTTGTCCAATTGAAAAAAAAAAAATAGTTCCTAGAAATGTAGAGGAACTGGTAGCTGATGAAGTTCTAGGGAGACGTACAAAAGCCCCAGTGTATACTTGAGATTGTAGTAGCATATGCAGTATACGTCAGGAATCTATTGATATTTTTCGAAATTTCTTCCGAGTTATAGTAAGAATAAGTCTTAAACAAAAGATTAAGATGTTGCAAGGTCTAGATCGTTGCAGAGTGAGAAAAATACTGGTTTTCAAGGTTATGCTCTGCCTTGTCTTCTAGAAAAGTATGTCAAAGTGTTTTTCATCATTTTAGAATGTTAGCTGTGCATCATTCTCAAATGCGGAAGTTAGTCAGAAGATTGTATTACGCAAAAAGTCCAGCAGTATTTTTAAATGAATTAAACAGTGCACTTGTGCATGGGTCAGTATCAGATGTAAAAAAAGTTTGTGATGAAATAGAGTTTTGCTACTTTGGTCCTGAAGAAGAGAGCAGACAAAGTGAGACATTGATAGAAGTAGGCTTTGAAGAAAACATGTAGAAGATTACTGCAGAGAAATTTGAAGAAGAAATTTCAAAGTTTAAGGTAATTTCGTGTGAATGGCCAAATTATACATGTATTTGTTGTCGACAAACTCACTATAAGAATCAATCAATCAATCAAAAGACCTTTATTCGGGTTTCATAAAATCCATAAAAGTACAACAATAAAAACAATCCATTTACGCAATAAATCAAAATACAATCCATAAAAATACTACAATAAGAGAAGTTCATTTTCACAGTAATTCAGGGTACAACTCTCATAAGACAATTTTCAGGGATTTTCCATCATTTTACGTACATGTACTATCAATCTCAAGAAAGTGCTAGTGCGAAAAATTAATTCATCTGTATCCAGGGAAAATAACATTGAACAGGACTGCCCCAAGGAAAGGGGTCTTTGTTTTCTAAAATAGGGAGTTAAAAACCAGTTAATATATTTTAGATAAAATTTACAGAAGAATAGGAAGTGCAAATCATTCTGTGTACTAATGCCATCGCACGGGCATGGGTTATATTGTATTGTGTGGTGATAACCCAAAGGGAAAGCAAGCAGAAATTTTATAGACCCTGCCCTTAAATGAAAAAGCAAGATTCTTTCCCAATTGAACATGCGGAGAGTGAAGTAGGGTGGAAGTGGTTGCCGACACAGGTCATTCCCCATGTATGTGACAACGGTGGATTTAAGTAATTCCCTTCCCATTCTTTCTGAGTTAAAAAGTGCATAAAGTGCTTGTTTGACCACAACCTTATCTTTAGGCTCAATTCTGGTTGGATCGCAGAAAAGATCGCCTTTATCCACGGCGCGCAATGTCTTTAAGACTTCAGCAAGCCAAGGTATTAGCAAGCCGTGGTCACATTTTAGGCAATCTTTTATAATGTTTTGTGTTAGGGTTGCTGAGTTATTCCTCCAGATCCTAACCCAGAATAGAGCTGGTCTAGTTCTAATAAAGTCACAAACATAGGGGAGGTTTAATTCTTTATGGCAAATGAATTCAGAAGCGGAGAAAGGTGCGCCCAATATTTTCCTACAAAAGCGGTTTTCTTCACGCTGAATTCCAGAATTTTTCCACGATCCCCAGACCTCAGCCCCGTATGTGGCTACAGGAATGCACTGTAATCTAAAAATTTTCAAAATAGCTCTAGTGGCGCCTATTTTCTTTGGGCGGGAGAGGCTCAATATAGAATTGGTGGCTTTCGAGAACTTGCCCATGGCGTGGGCAGAATGCCCACTCCATGAGCCGTTCGCAGTGAAAACCAACCCTAGATATGGAAAAGAGGTTACAGATTCTAGTTTATCTGAACCTATATTTATAGTATTGAGCTTCCTTTTCCCAGGCCCACATGACATGATAAAAGATTTTTTAAAATGTACACGCAGATCTAAAGCCTCCATGTGTTGAACAAAGGTTTCAACAAGCAAACAGAGGGCATTTGGGGTGCGGCCCATGAGGACCGCATCGTCTGCGTATAATAAAACTGGCAATGAATGCCCCTGAATAATTGGGACGTCTCTGGTCACTTGTTTCAAAGCTTTGGCAAGGCCATTAATATAAATGATAAATAGCAGGGGTGCGTCTTACCCCCCTACCTATTTTTATGGCTCCAGATACTTCGCCGCCTGCCCCAATCCTAACTTGTGCCTTAAGGTCAGTATGAAGGTAAGCCAGGAAATTTACAAGGGCCTCATCCAGACCATAGTTAAGAAGCATAGCCCACAGTTTAGATCTATTAACTAGGTCAAAAGCGGATGAAAGGTCCATAAATGTGAGATAAATGGGGGTCGATCGAGCAACGTTATACTTATCTATTATCAGCTTTAGGTTTAAACATTGCTCCACCGTGCCTACCCCGCTCCTGAATCCCATCTGGCACGGGTCCAATAGATCTATATCTTCAGTCCATTCTATCATCCTGTTATAAATAACTCGTCCAAGAATTTTTAAGGTATTATCTAGGAGCGAGATCGGACGATAGTTAACTGGGTCTGACCTTTCGCCCTTTTTAAAAATTGGGACTATGGTGCTGGTAGCCCAAGTTTTAGGCATAGGCACCATTGGCAAACTATTAAAAACATTAAGGAGAATTGGTGCCCATAGGTCCGGGCTGTGCTTAATAACATCTATAGGGAGTCCATCCGGGCCTGGGGCGCTTAATAACATCTATAGGGAGTCCATCCGGGCCTGGGGAATAAGAATCAAACTAAGACTCTTGATCTGTATTTAAAATGTAGTGAAAAAGAAAATAATGAAAAGTGGAAGGAATTTGCAACTAATTTGTTGGTAGAGGATTGCTTTGATTTGGGTACTAAGCAACGTATTTGTAAACATTGTTATAACAAATAAAAGGATAATAAAATGCCAGGAAGAGCTGTGCATAATGATCTGTAGTTGGTAGATATTCCCAAGAACTGATGGATTTAAACACGTATGAGTGAATTCTGATTCAATCTGTGCACCTGTTACAGGCTATTGTTCGTATGGAGCCTAAAACAGGTAAATTGCCTCCCACAGATTTACAGGGAGGATTAAAAGGAAGAGTTGTGTATTTACCTCTAGATTTAAAAGAAAAATATTGAAACTATTGGTGTAGAGAAAGAAGAAAGTGAACCATTAATTATTCTAGTGAATGGTGTTCCTACTAAGAGTAAGAAAATCTGGCAGGAATTAGTGGATGTCAGGAAAGTGCAAAAGGCAACATTGTATCCCATGAAACACAACGATTTGTACAAGAATGTGTATGTTGAAGAAGAAGAAATTCTTTTAGGAGATGATAGCGAAATGTCAAGTGGTCAGATTGAGAAAGTGGACATGTCGAAAACTGAATAAATGTATGAACATTATAGTGTTCATCCTTTACATTCTAAAGAAGTGTTGGGGAATACTATTGAATTATTCCAAATGAAGAAAGCTAAGGGGAATCCCTTAAGTGTTTGGGAAAAGACTTTGGAAGCTCATTGTTTTCCCCAGCTGTTCCCAACTGGAAAAGGTGGACGATATGACGAACGATCAATACAGATTCCTGCATCAGAATATCGGACTACAAGATTGTATGCAGAAGATCCTAGATTTTGACAATGTATCCCATATATATTTCATCTTTTGTTTGAGAGTGACTTGTCTGGACTTTCATATGCAGTCAACCATGTATTAAAAACAGGAGTACATCTTCGAAATGTTTCTGCAAAGGAATTTATGGAAAAAGTACATCAGAGAGATGATCATTTGGAATCTCAACTGATTAATTTGATGGCATGTCAGCATGGTACTAACGAGTATTGGTATCATTGTCATGAAGAACTTAAATGCATGCTAAGGAATTTAGGAACTCCAACGTGGTTTCTTACCCTAAGCTGTGCTGAATACGCATGGGATGATTTACTTCAATTTCTTCAAGAAGCAAATTCAAACATTCAAAACATTGAATTCAAAACTCCTTGAGAATTGTGTTCTTTGGATCCTGTTAATGTATGCAGATATTTCAATCATAGGTTTGAAGCTATGATGTCTTTTATCTGCAACAAAAAGAATCCTCCTCTTGGAGAAGTTATTGAATTTTTTTGGAGAAAGGAGTATCAAGCTAGAGGTGCTCCTCATATACATATGCTTCTATGGATCAAGGATGCATCCACATTTGGAACTGATTTGGATGACACTGTTTTATCTTTTATTGAAGATTATGTTACATGTGCTATGCCTAAAAGAACAGAAGAAAACACCTTAAGGCAACAAGTGTTACGATTCCAAAGTCATTGATGTGGGAAATACTGTCGACGGAAATACAAGTCGAAGGAAAAGTTTTATACCAAATGTCGTTTTGGATTTCCACGTCCAGTAATATCCAAAGGAAGAGTGAACAGTTTCATGTCAGCGGTAAGACATACCATGACTAGAAAATCTTAAAAAAATACGTACAATTCGAGAAGAAGTGAAGAATCGAAGTATATAAATGATTATAATCCGGGTATTCTGTCAATGTGGAATGCTAATATGGATATTCAGTATGTTGTGGATAATTCCATTGCTGTGACTCGGTATGTAACATCATACATAACAAAATCAGAAAAGACGAAGTTGAAAGAAATATGGGAAGAAATTTCCCACGAGAAGAGTCTCAGTAAGAAATTGTACAGCTTTAGTTTGAAGATGCTGTCACATCGAGAAATTGGATCGTATGAATGTTCGGATCGGTTATCGTCTGCAAGTTTATATTCAAAGTCAAGAGGAATTATTTGGGTTAGTCTAGGTCTTGCTGCAACGCGAAATCGAGTACTTAAACCTGTTCAGGATATTGAATATTTAGCATTAAATGAACCGGAAAACACAAATATAGTCAAAACAAACATGTTCGATACATTCTATCCAAATAGAAGTCCTCATCTTGAGAACATATGTCTCTATGAAGCACTGCAATATTACAGTTTTAAGAGAAATACTACAGAGAATATAAATGAAGGAAAATATGCAGTGATTGGTTCAGAAGGATGTTTGGTGAAACATACTAAAGGAAATTTGATTAATCATAGGAAACACCTGTGATACTCCTGATAAAAGAGAAGTTTACTATTTGGCACTTTTACAACTCTTCAAACCTTGGCGTACGGAACTGAAATTACTTGGAGATTTTGAGTGCTATGAAGATTATTTCAATGCATGTAAAGATAGCATTGAATTGCCAGTTTTTGCACATTATCTCAAAATGTTGACTGAAGAAATTGTTCAAGAAGCTACTATTGCAGCTGAGATTGCTAGAGACAGTTCTCAAGACAGTCAAAGTTCTGGGCTGCATTGCAGAGAGGTGGTCCAGGCCACGCCCCTTTTTGCACCTCTCTGCCACGCAGCTCTGTGGCGCTTACTGGGGGTACCTGGTGGGCTAGTTAGACCCCAGGGACCCTCAGGATTCAAGGGGACTTTATCTTCCAACTTAAAATGCCCACAGGGCCTGTTTGCACACATGTCACCTCAGGTTCCCTCTCTCCCTTCACCAGTGTGCAAACGCACCCCATGGTGCATTTTAAGAGGTAGTTTTAATCCCCCTGCCCTATTATGTACTAGGGGTTTACAGAGGAGGTCATGTTAATCACAGGGGTACCCCAATGCATAGTGTTCCCTAGTGTATGTAGGTGTTTTCACTGTATTCTAAGTGTATTTTAGCATACCACTGGCTCTAGGCCTGGTTAGTCAGAGTCAGTTAACACCAGTACCCAACTGAACAAGTTGTGGGTACAGGATGATTTTGTAACAAGATCTCTTTCTGCTCCTCTGTTGGTTCTTTCTGCACATGTCTTGCTTCTTCCTACACTTTTCTTCACCTTTTCTGTTGCTTCTCTCTGCATTTCTTTTGCTTCTTTCTGTGCGTTTTTTCTTCATTCTTCACAAGTGCTACCTCTGTAGGCATAGTTAGAAACTAGCATTTAAAAAAACTTAGAAATTCACTTAAAAAACCATAGGTTTCAGGCACGTTATAGTCACAAATTAGCATTTAAAACAGCTTTGAAATTCACTGAAAAAACTATAGGTTTCAGGCACGTTATAGTTAGAAATTAGCATTTAAAAATCCTTAGCAATTCACTGAAAAAAACATAGGTTTCAGGGACGTTATAGTTAGTTGGACATATCACTCGTACAAAACCCGTGAAATTCCCCAGTTATAGGTAGTTCAGCTAACTATAACTCACGCCCCCGCAATGCACTGCTGATGCCGTCACATATTACATCACCTTTCTACTTGGTGCTAGTACCTGTGCAGATCTCCGTATCCCTGCCTGCCACTGCCAGAAGAGACATCTGGGCAGCCCACAGTCCCGGTTCCGGCCATGAGCGGAGGTCGCCGGCCGGGACTACAAGCCCCAGCATTCCTAGCAGTGCGAACGCTGCCCACGCCATCCATGAATGTCGCAAAGCACCAGGAGGCTCTTAAAAACACCGCAGGGCTCCCGCATCGCGGGAGTCCTTTCTACTTGGTGCTACTAATTGTGCAGATCTCTGCATCCCTGCCAGCCAGAGTCATCTGGGCAGCCCACAGTCCCGGTTCCGGCCGTGAGCAGTGGTCGCCAGCCGGGACTGCAAGGCCCAGCATTCCTAGCAGTGCGAACGCCGCCCATGCCGCCCACGCACGTTGCAAAGCACCAGGAGGCGCTTAAAAACACCGCAGGCAAAGCCCGGGCCAAGGGCGGGCCCGTCTGCACCCGTCAGAGCCCAGAAGAGGCCAGCTGGGCCATTCCTCATTTAAGTACAATCCCAAACACATAAAGGTGAGTCAAAATCTATCGTACTTGCCACTATTACAAGCACCGATAAACATATAAGCATGGGGAAACGTAATGGAGGACCAAGCTTAAACCCACGGACTACGATAAGTATTGATAGCATGTTGGAGAGAGCAGTCAACATAGTCATAAACGAAATAGAACTAACTGAGAGGCGCATGTCATTGGATTTGGCAGCGCCACCATGCAACCTCGCTGTTGCGGAAGCCTTAGGCAACAATGACGATAATCCAAAGGCACTTAACACACAAACTGCAACGCCCAGTACCCAGCCACTAATAAGAACTAGTGACTGTAATAATGAGGACGTATTGGTGGCACCTTGTAATGGCGTTTCGGATGGTGTTGCCCTTCCTATAATTACATCAACAGGTGCAATACGGAAAAGGAAGCCAACCAAACCAATTGTCTCCAAGAGGAAACAACCGCCCCGTGTAATCCATCCCACACTGCTATTAGTGCATGGATCCAGGGCTCTGTAAATGCTCCTGACAGTGCCGCGACTGATTTAGTAGCGGAGCCAACACAAACTAATGTAATAACTTGCTCCATTAGAACACAAACTGATGCTGTCGTGCCCTTCTCTACCAGCTGGGGACTGGGTGAGGCCTCAATCAATTCCATTGTGGACACTGTATGTGAACTCTTTAAAGACATTGTGGACAAGAACATTTCCGCTCTTTGCCAACGATTAGATCATTTGGAGACATTGTCAGACAAGTTAAACTCCCAAATAACTGCCCTTAAAAGTACTTCACTACATGGGCTGAATTCTAATCCTGTTGGTGTATCTTCCAGTGGTCAGCAATCACAGGCACCAATTATAACAGCCACTGCCTCTTTAGAAACTTGTGTTACTTGCCATAAAGTTAAGGAATGTTTTTTATCTAAATCCATTGCTACTTATGGTAATCAACCTAGCATAGGGCCAATGAGTCGCCCACCCATTATTCCACCATGTGGGCCATCAGCGACACAAAATGCCCTAGTGAGCACTGCAGCGCGAGTAAATTCAGGGAGTTTGAGGGTCAGCCCACATAGCATGCAGAACATACAAAGTGGTGAAGTCCCTAGTTGCCCGAGCAGGGAATTGACAGAAGGCAGCAGGGAAGTCCTCAGTCTCCCCCCGGCAGCCTGCCCATATGTACTGGTTTTAGCTGGAGTACCTCCACTCAGATACGACCAAAAAGAATCTTGGGTCCAGTTGCGCAATAAATGCGCTGACTGACTCGGAAAACATAAAGCACTGCGGGCAGCAAACATTAATGATATCATCATGGTACGGAGGATAGGGTGGGTTGTCATCTCCCCAAAGAACATCAGGGGTGATTGCACAGTCATTAATTTTAGAAAACCAGCGTTGGTAAAAAAATTATTATTAACCACGGAGGAGCCCAATACAGTGAATCCCACTCTTATCTGGTCATTACTGCTGGGTCATTTTTACAAACCAGTGTCAGGGACGGTAAGTTATGAGGCCCCTCCATTGACCATGCATAAGAGGTTTTCTAGCCTGTCCGGCCTTGATAACCAGGATTGACCGGCACTCCTACCATTATCTAACCCAACCATTCCCTTACCACCTATGCCCGTATATCCAGGCCAAGATCTCCAACCCGTTGCTGAGAATAAATTTAATTTAAATATTTTGAGTTGGAATATTGCCGGCTTGGCCTCTAAAATTGAAAAGGATGAATGGGTAAAAACAGTTCAAGCATATGACATCCTCATGCTGCAAGAAACCCGGGCAACATGGGAATTACATCAAGAAGGGTTCGAATGTTATAATATAACTGCCCCTATACCCAAGATTGGCTGCCCATCAGGCGGTCTTTCTATTTGGTTTAAAATCTCCGCAGGTGGCAGCGTTAGGGTCTTAACAACTGACAATGACAAGTTTCAGGCATTAATTTATACGGGGGGTGTTTACATTTGTTTGATTAATTTTTATAATAATGATTTTTATACTATTCCAAATGGGAACTTTATAAATTTGTTTAATTTTATTTCAAATTTACAAAGGCAAAGGTTGTTTGCCAAGTTAGCTGGTATTTGTCTAAGTGCTGACTTCAATGTGAGGATTCTAAGCAATAACATTTTAGACAAGGAACCCACTACAGATAAACACCCGTGTATTAGGGGGGCAGAACTGTTGATTCACTTGTCTAATTACAATTTAATAAATGTAATGGAAATTGCGGCTGTATCCCATAAAGATAGTCAAACTATACCAACATATAGAGGGCGAGGCTGTGCCTCCACTATTGACTATGTGTTTATATCTGCCTCACTGGCAGATTGTTTGTTAAGGGCTGAGGTCATGCGATCATAACCCTTTTGCCACAACACTAAAAGTGGCCCCCAGGCCAAAATTTGTGAAAGAAAGTGGGGCTAGTAACCTAGTGCCTTCAACTGGCAATCTAAGATTGGCCTGGCGAGGCGTTGATAATAACGATCTATTTCCTAGAATGATAAAAGCTTTTCCAGCACTAATTGATAGTTGCTTGTCACCATTTGATCACAACCCTGCGGTAATTGATGCCTTTGTCCAACTGTGTGGGGGCATTAAACAAATATCATCCAGATCACTAACTGAGCCCAACTGGGGTCCACGCTGGTTTGATAATGCTTGCTCTAGAGCTAATAGAGATCTCTGCGAGTCCCTTGTGATGAATCCTAGGGACCCGGTACTAGTAAAATCCCTGAGATACCAATATAAGTGCATCACGAAACAACGGAAAGACGAGGTCCTAAAAGAGAGATGGGATAGCCTTGCGTGCACCGCTAAACTTAACAATGGGAATGGTTTTTGGTTAGCTGTGAAGGAGATGAGAACTGCAGGCCACACATTAACTTCCATAAGCTGCACAATTTCCACCGAAGCATGGGTATCCCATTTTTCAAAGATCTATCAAGCCACGCCAAGGAATGAGGACCCATATAACCATCAAAGACCCTCTAGGATTGAGATATCCGTATCTGAAGTCGAGGAAGCCATACTCAAAAGCTTGGGCAATAAAGCCCCTGGTCCCGACGGGCTACCGATAGATCTTATTAAATACAAACCTGTTTTTTGGGCACCCCTTTTATTGAATGTTTTTATTAATCTAACTGTTGCTCCAATTCCTTGTACTTGGTCTACTAGTATTATTGTTCCTATTTTTCAAAAGGGCGATCGTTCCAACCCTAGCTGCTACAGACCAATCTCCCTGATTGATAATACATTAAAAATCCTCGGGGGAATCCTATTTAATAAGATTAGGTCCTGGGCCGAGGATGAACATATTTTACATTCTTGTCAGTTAGGTTTTAGAAGCAAAATAGGCACTGTAGAACAGTGCCTAAACGTTAACTTAATTATTGGTAAATATACCGTAGCACGAAAATCCCCTATTCATTTGGCCTTTCTGGACCTTACCTCAGCTTTTGATTTTGTTAACAGGTCACACCTTTGGTCTATTCTCTTAAAATATGGGCTGGACGAAGTTTTAGTTAATTGTTTTGCGTACTTACATAGGGATTTATCCTCTTCAGTGCCCATGACGAGATAGTCTCGTCATGGAGCACGGTTGCGCTGTGCCCATGACGAGACTATCTCGTCATGAACCCCACCCACCAGTGCAACGCCCGGCACAGGAGGGGGAAAGGGCGTGGCACTGAAGGGGTTAAAGGCCCGGGTGTGGATTGGTAAAGACGGGGAGGTCATACAGGATATCATTATTGGCAGAGGGGTCAGGCAAGGGTGCGTATTGGCCCCACTTTTATTCATTTTATATATTAATGACGTGCAAGACTCCCTGTCTAAGCTCACTAATGATGTTCCCATCAATAATGGCAATATCCTACCCGCCTTATTATATGCGGATGATGTGGTCCTGATGGGCCGCACACCAAATGCACTGCGCACTTTAATACAGGGCTTTGTTGGTTTTATGGCAGTTTTAGATCTTCGTACAAATTTTAATAAATCTTTTATAATGGCATGTGGTCCAAAAAGCACCCTGTTAATTTGATCCCCATAGGCAACAAACGTTTACTAAGCACTCACACTTTTCCTTACCTGGGGCTGTTATTTGCAGCCAATGGCTCCTGGACTACTCATGTGGCACACAGCAGGGGAACATTTGCTAAATCAATTAATTCAGTATTGTCACTACCCCAACCGAAAAAAGTTGAGGTGGTACTACCTATTATCAAAAATTTTAAATTACAGTGTATGCCTGTTGCAACCTATGGGGCGGAAGTTTGGGGCTTCACGGGTTGTAGTGGCATTCAGGGTGAGGAAAATAGATTCTGTATTGCTGGGGGCCCCAATCTCCGCATCACAGTATATCTGCCATGGAGAGTTAAAATTGCCATATATTGAGGATTTTCTTAGGGCGCAACCTAGCATATTTTGGCTTAAAATTTGGTAGAATCCAGCAGCAATACTTACAAGAAATATAAATTCCGACTGCCTGAAATGTGAAAAGGGGATGGACATACCGTGACTTTCTGCCATACGGGAAAGTCTAATCAGTGTAAACCTCGAACATATCTTCTTAAACCCAACTAATATGGGCGGTGTAAGTAAAAAATCACTTCAGGAGGTGTGATATGATAAGTATAGAAGGGCTAGACATGATGAAGAACTCCTGAAATCTTCAGTAGCAAGGTATATGTCTCTAGAAGATGCACAATTGCCGCCATCTTATCTGCCATCTAGTTACCTTCTGAAGAATATTAGCCACTGGGAAAGAGGATTGTTGTTTCGGCTAAGAGCGGGTACTATGAAATATATGCTCTGTTTCCCCCTAGGGTTTAATTATAAGTTAGATCAAATGTTATGCCCATGTGATAACCTTAGTAAACAAACAATGCCACATTTTCTATTTTTCTGTAATTTCTATCAAATATATATTAAATTGTTTTTGATTCCTTTTTTTAAGGAAACCGTCATTATTGATCATCACAAAACAGCCTACACAGAAATTCTTAAATTAGAAGAGGATGCCCTGTTTTTTCGTGTAGGTTCCTTTTTGAAAGCGGCAGTCGGCTCACGCATTTCTATGAGTCCTAAATGAAGGTTCATTTTTTAGGCACGTACTGTATATGTTTTTTCTCTTTGGGATTACATGAAATTGAGGCATTCTGTAATGAACAAATGTAACCAACTGCACTTTATAGTTATATTGTAGTGCCACTCTGTACTTTCTAGACTTTTATGGGCACTGTTTTGTACGATGCTGTTGCTATCATACTGATTTTATGTATTTTAATATTGATTCATTTGACCTGTGCTTTTATGGATACATTTTTGAATCCGAATAAAGATTAATTGAATTGAATTGAAATGAATTACATCACTAATGACATAGTCAGTGATATCACTCATGACATCACTGATGACATCTCAAATGACATCACTGATGACATCATCCTTGTGATAGAGTGGCAGACCTCCTCTCACCCTAATGTAACCTTTGATACACACACTCAAACACTTTCAAAACAATGGACACACCAATACCAGTTACAACACACCTATTCAGTAATTCCAAGATCTACACACACATCCACTCATTCAGCAATAGTCCTATACAGTCACTCATACATGTAGTCACTCATCATATGCACTCATACACCTATACATCCTGTTACACACCGACACTCATCCATATGGTTACTCACACACATAGTCACGCATGCAAAGTATCAAACATCCATTTACTTGCATGTACAGTTATACACACACCACCACACTTACTTCTACAGAAACTTACACATACTTACTCTCTGAAGCAATCACTTATAGAAACACATACTAATTTATACAGGAACTCTTCCAATCTCTCACTCTCACATATACTCACTTATATATACCAGTACTCACATATACTAGTTTAAAACATATGTAGTTACTCATAGAGACACCATTGAGACAGTCATTCACTCACTAACACACCCATACCCACACTCATCCACCCATACAGTCCTGCACACATGCTGTCTTCAACACATACAAACAGTGAGTCACTCATTCATGCATCTATGTGCTATGTAATACCCCCACCAAACTATACAGACACTCATAATGATACTAAAAAAACAACTAATAACCTATTTAGACACTCATGTAGCTACTCACCAATCCATGCAGCCACTTATACACAAAGTGAGAGACTGATACAGATATATACATATTTAAACATTACTCACTAACCCATGTATTCACTAAGATACACTTAATCAGTCAGTTATACAATCAATTTTACAAAAAAAATAATCCATTTAGACACTTATTATACCCATTTGTTCTTCCATCGACCTTGAGATATACATATATAAAACATATTTAATTTTCAGAAAAACACACATTCACTGGATGATGTCATCAGTGATGTCATTTGAGATGTCATGAGTGATGTCACTGACCATGTCATGAGTGATGTAATATGTGACGTCATCAGCAGTGCATTGCGGGCGCACGAGTTATAGTTAGCTGAACTAACTATAACAGGGGAATTTCACGAACTAACTATAACGCCCCTGAAACCTATGTTTTTTTTCAGTGATATATATATATATATATATATATATATATATACACATATATATATTCACTGAAAAAACCATGGGTTTCACACACGTTATAGTTAGGAATTAGCATTTAAAAAACCTTAGAAATTCAATGAAAAAACCAAAGGTTTCAGGGACGTTGTAGTTAGCTGGACATTTCACTCATAAAAAAACAATGAAATTCCCCCGTTATAGTTAGTTCAGCTAACTATAACTCGCGCGCCCGCAATGCACTACTGATGACGTCACATATTACATCACTCATGACATGGTCAGTGACATCACTCATGACATCACTGATGACATCTCAAATGACATCACTGATGACATCATCCAGTGAATGTGTGTTTTTCTGAAAATTAAATATGTTTAATATATGTATATCTCAAGGTAGATGGAAGAATAAATGAGTATATAAGTGTCTAAATTGATGATTTGTTTTTTAAAAATTGATTGTGTAACTGACTGATTAAGTGTATCTTTATGAATACATGGCTAAGTGAGTAATGTTTAAATGTGTAAATACCTGTATCAGTCTCTCACTTTGTATATAAGTGGCTGCA
Organism: Triturus cristatus; assembly: GCF_964204655.1. NCBI lineage: Eukaryota > Metazoa > Chordata > Amphibia > Caudata > Salamandridae > Triturus > Triturus cristatus. The sequence goes on from NC_140581.1 coordinate 650,643,991, forward strand.
TGGGTTGGTGAGTAGCTACATGAGTGTCTATATAGGTTATTAGTTGGTTTTTTGAGTATCAGTATGAGTGTCTGAGTGTCTTCATGGTTCGGTGGGGGTTATTATGTAGTGCATAGGTGCATGAATGAGTGACTCACTGTTTGTATGTGTTGAAGACAGCATGTGTGTAGGACCGTATGGGTGGATGAGTGTGTTTATGGGTGTGAATGACTGTCTCAATAGTGTCTTTATGAGTAACTACATATTTTTTAAACTAGTATATATGACTATTGGTGTATATAAGTAAGTATATGTGCGAGTGAGAGATTGGAAGAGTGCCTGTATGAATAAGTATGTGTTTCTATGAGTGATTATTTAAAATACTAAGTATGTGTAAGTTTCTGTAAAAGTAAGTGTGGTGGTGTGTGTATAACTGTATATGCAGGTAAATGGATGTTTGATTCTTTATTAGCATGAGTGACTATGTGTGAGTAACTCTATGAATGAGTGGCATTGTGTTACAGGATGTTTAGGTGTATGAGTACATATGATGTGTGAGTACATGTATGAGTGACTGTATAGGATTGTTGGTGGATGAGTGGATGTGTATGTGGATCTTAGAATTACTGAATAGGTTGTTGTAACTGTTATTTGTATGTCCATTTTTTTGAAAATTTCAGTCTCTATTTTTAAATGTGTGTATCAAAGGTTATATTAGGGTGAGAGGAGGTCTACCACTCTATCACAAGGATGATGTCATCAGTGATGTCATTTGAGATGTCATCAGTGATGTCATGAGTGATGTCACTGACCATGTCATGAGTGATGTAATATGTGACGTCATCAGTAGTGCATTGCGGGCGCGCGAGTTATAGTTAGCTGAACTAACTATAACGGGGGAATTTCATTGGTTTTTTACGAGTGAAATGTCCAGCTAACTATAACGTCCCTGAAACCTTTGTTTTTTTCATTGAATTTCTAAGGTTTTTTAAATGCTAATTCCTAACTATAACGTGTGTGAAACCCATGGTTTTTTCAGTGAATTTCAAAGGTTTTTTAAATGCTAATTCCTAACTATAACGTGTGTGAAACCCATGGTTTTTTCAGTGAATTTGCAAGGTTTTTTAAATGCAAATTTTTTTTTTTCTTCTTTTTTTTTTTACATATTTTTATTTTAATTTTCTATCCTTTTTTAAAGACTATGGTTACATTTTTAAAATTATACAATATGTTTTTATTTTACATTTTTTATAAAATAAACAGGTAAAATTTATTAGCAATACATTTTTTCCCAAAAATTTTTTTAGGGCGCGTACGGTAAGCTTACGGTAAGCTTACGGTAAGCGTACGGTTTACGCAATGTCCGTAATTTATCTACGCTGTTTGCGTATAGTTACGCAATTTGCGTAGCCACGCGTACTCCGCGTGGGGCGCGTACGTGTGTATGCTACACGCGCACGTTACGCGGAAGTGTCGGGGAGTGACTGTTATGCGCATGCGCGCGAGCGCGTGTCTTTGTTACGCGCATGCGTACTTTTGCCGTAAGCACACCGTAAGCGTACGGTAGGTCATGTGATCATGAAACACAACTTTTGATTGGTTGAAACTACTTTCAGTTCTAGAACTCTCCTACAGCACACCCATTCCCCTCATTTCTGCTTGTGATCCCTTAGGAGAAGGAGCTGGGTTGTCTTTGTGATACGATGGCAGAACAGCAGAGCTCTTCTGAGAGTGAGGCTAGCAGCACTACCTTGAGGCAGAGAGCGAGGAAACAAAAGACCTCTTACGTATGGGAGTATTTTACTTTTCCAGAAGGCCAGCAAAAGGTAAATGCACCCTTAGTGACTTGTAAGCTGTGTAAGCGTGTACTTTCAAGAGGGAATCCTGAGAGGAAGTATTCCTTTGGGAATCACACCATGATGAGACACCTTAAGGATGTACACAGAAGGACACATGCTCAACTTACTGAAGGTAACCCTTCAGTGAATCAACCAAGCACATCCACAGCAGCTCACCCTGGACCATCATCTGCAGGGCCGAGTCCTTCTTCTGCAGGTCAGGTGAGCCCTTCATCTGTGGGGGGAGCATCTCCTTTTTCTGGTCCTCTGGAAATTAACCCTCGGTTTGCGAGGGTTGAAGTACGGTGCGCCACTTGTCATGATCTAATTACTTATAGGGAGACCAGTATTTCCCTAGTGAACAGTAAAATAGATCAGCACACTTGTCGTACCATCTAATATTCCCAATCTTTCTTTCCTCTGTCCCTGCATGAACACAACGGCTCTTTTAAGAGCCAACCTTACCTTTCATCTATTTTTTATATATGTTTTTAAAAACTTTTTTTTTTTTTTTTTACCGTACGCGTAATTTTTTTTTTTTTTTAAAAAAACACTAAAAATCAATTATCACATTACAAGGTCCTTGAGAGACTACAATTAAAAACTGAAAATGTGATTGTAGAGAAGTGGAAAAAAGGGACCATGATATTATTGACTTACCATACCCACTCAAGATTTATTCATTTAATTTTTTTTTTAATTGCTTTAAAAATGGTTCTAGTTTTTGAAAATTTTCTATCTCAATCTGAAAAAAAAGAAAAAAGTATTAATATTTCATAAAACATTTTATAATACAGTACACATATTTACATATTTTTCAAAAAATATTTTTGCCTTTTTTTTGCTGTTTTCAGAAAATATTGCATTTCACTATAAATTGTGAAAGCAATTGCATTCATCATTTAACAGCAGGCAAAAAAAAATTAACAATCTCAAAGATTGTTTTAAAAAAGCCCACAATCTCTTTTTGCATAAACATAACTTTATAGAAATGCATAATATTCTTAAAAAATATCATCTAATATCAATACTTATTTCTTTAAAATACCGTCTGATATTTTTGTTTCAGAAGTATAATCACAATAATATATCTCAAATAACTCCACAATACATCTGGTTCCATTTCCTTTAGGCCAAATAGTAATTTTAAACTTCTTTTTTGGTTAAATTTCCAATGGTAATCCAATAAAAATCTAAAGTTTAAATTGTACAGATGTCACCGATTCTCTGTAACATTTTGGTTTCCGAAAGATTAATTAATAATTAAATAAGTCCACAATAGAATTGTTTACCTTTCCGCATGGCCAAATAGTAATTTTAAAAATCTTTTTTGAAAAAATTTCTAATGGCAATCCAATAACATTCCAAAATTTAAATTGTGCAGATGTTACCGATTTTTTCTAAATTTTTGGTTTTCCAAAGTTTCCTTAAAAAATGGAAAAATTCCACATTACAATTGGTTACCTTTCCATTAGGCCAAATGATAATTTGTTAAATCTTTTTATTTGTGAATTCAAAATGGTAATCCAATAAAATGGTAAAATTGTTTTGTCCAGATGTTGCCAAATCTCTCTAAAATTTAGGTTTCAGGAAGATTAGATAGGAATTTGCTAAATCAAAAGGCAAACGTTGCTTAAAAATCAATTGGGAATCATTACACAGTGTCCAGCCTTTTTCACATTTAAGATAAACTGTGTAATGTCCAGAAGTAACAGTAGGTCCTTCATGGAAAATTATTGCAACTGTTACAAAAGTTTTTCCTGAAATTGATAATTGCTGTCCTGTAAACTTCTTTATTAAAGTATCTAATTTTGAACCATCAGCTTTACAGCGTTGCATCATTAAAATTACATACTGTCTGTATTCCTTTAAAATTAATGTTGAAAACATGTCAGATTTACACTCACCGCATTGCATGCTATGATTAGCATCTTTAACTAATTTAGCAAAAGTGACTGTTTTACTCTCTGGCAATGTTAAATAAATAAACCTTTCAGAATCAACATTAGAGCCACATATATTATAACAGTTTTCACAACTATGTTCCCATTTATAAGAGAGACCAAATACATTTTCAATGGGAACCCCTTCTTCTTCCAGTACCTGAAGAAAATAAATCAAGAATTCCTGTGCGTCTTGCTGTACATTTTGAGAAAACTGTGTTCGTCCTGAACATACATCTAAAAGTTTTCTAATTTCAGTAGCACTTTCTATTTGAGTTTTATCATTACTCAGCTTTTCAAAAAGGAGACTCAGCACAGAACAGAATCTTTTTCCCTGATTTACTATTATCTGCTCTTGCAAACTTTCCAGATAAAATGCAACATTCAGCACTACATTAGCGTAGCAGTTGACACCAGAGCTATTTTCAAAATAACATCCTACAACCTGTTCTTCATTTTCCTTATTCTTTTTGCTTGCAATTACATCACTCCTCTTTTTTTTCCTCCTCTCTACATCTTCATTATAGATATTCTCATTTCTCCTTTTACGAGAAACTACACGTTTCTCCAACACAGGATACTGACCTAAATGAGGAGCATAGCTTCTTCTTAATCTATTATACTCCTTTACACAATTTGTATCAGCACTAACTTTTGAATCATCAAAGTCTATCATGAATAAACCAGATAATGTTTTCACTCGTGACAAAGCAACATATGCCATACCTTCTTTGAACACAGTTGAACCAATGTTCACAAATGCACAATCTACAGTCAATCCTTGAGACTTGTGAATAGTTACAGCATATGCTAGCGAAAACGGAAACTGCTTCCTACGTACATATAAGTCTTTCACAAGCATGAAACGAACTGAACAACGACAAATGTCTTTAACTTCTTCTATCTGATCAAATTTTATTTTTAAACATTCAATTCCATCTTTTTTCTGATAATTAATAAAACCCACAACTCTTCCCATAGCTCCATTAACTAAACCTTTTTCAACATCCAAATTTCTCCTTAAAAATACTCTACAGTTCATGTCAACATATAGATTTTTTTCTAATCCAGCTGTTTTGGAAATGTTCTTCTCTAGTGAATCCAATTTATTTTTCAGTGTGCCTGTTAATGTGACAGTAATTCTTCCATCCTCAATTTTGTCCACTGCTTCCAATTTCCTGATATCTTCCTTTTCCAATTTCAAAAGCTCCTCATTGAATATTGAGCATTCACGTAGAGTTGGCATTAAGCAGATGACACTTTTGTTTTCTGCAATGTTCTTGTATATCTTCTCTGCAACTATTTCTTCCTTTGGAAATAAATTATGTAGCAGCTGACTCTGTAATGCTTTTTTGCCAGCTTCAGTGAGTAGTCCAATTCTGATATCTTTCAGAATACTTCCATATTCTTCATCGTTTGCTTGCCTCATATTAGTAGTAAGTTCCTTGTACTCAAAGAAGGACCAAATATTTGTATTACCGATGCTTCCCAATGACTTCTTCGTGTCTTCATGTGTCACAGTATTAAACACTGGTTTTCCTTTAACTGGAGTAAGTTGCAAAAGATCTCCAAAAACTATGACGTGTTTTCCTCCAAATAACACGTCATAGTCTGTCTTCAGAATTTGCTGCATTCTTAAATGCACAAAGGCAAGCATTAAGTTTGATACCATGCTCACCTCATCAATAATGAGAACTTGCATCTTCTTCAATACTCTTGAAACTTCCAAGCATGCTTCTCCAGTTAGCTTGTTGTATTGTATTTTGTTCTCATGCTCCACTGGTAACATTAGCAAACGATGTAAAGTGATTCCTTTTATGTTATATGCTGCTAACCCAGTTGGAGCAGTAACCACACAAGACAAAGTAGAATCCGTTTTTTGCTGTAGGTAGCTTCTGATGACTTTTATTAGGAAACTTTTTCCAGTTCCAGCTTGTCCGCTTACATACATCCTGATTGGATGAAATGATGTGCATGAGCACTCTTTTTTTTCATGTAGAAATCCGTGATCAATTTTTTTTCTGATCTCTTCATAAATTTGTTGCTGCTCTTCGTTCAGTTGTCTTTCCAAATTTTGTAAGTCTATAAATTCTCCTTGAGCTTGATTCATAGCCGTTTCCACTTCATTCATGGCTATTGATGCTTCATTTTCAACGATTGGTTGTCCTAGGGGATCTTGACTGAGTGTTCCTGAACTTTGGCTGTCCTGAGAACTGTCTCTAGCTATTTCTGCTGCAATTGTAGTTTCCTGTTCAATTTCTTCATTTAACATTTGCAGATAAGTTGTGAATGTATTGCATTGTATGCTGTCTTTTCAAGCATTAAAAGAATCTTCATAGCTTTGAAATTCTCCCAGTAGTTCATCCTCTGTACGCCATGGTTTAAACAGCTGTAAAAGAGCCAAGTAGTAAAATTCCTTTTTGTCAGTAGTGTCGCAACTCAGCTTCCGGTGATTTATCAAACTTCCTTTTGTTTGCTTCACCAAACATCCTTCCTCACCAATGACTTTATATTTTCCATTGTTGATGTCTTCTGCGGCTTTCCGTGAATAAATGTAGTTCTGCAGCACTTCATAGAGACACATGTTCTCCAGATGATGACTTCTCTTGGGATAATATGTGTCCAACATGTTTGATTTCAAAATATCTGTACTTTCTGGGTCATTCTCGGCCAAATATTCAATTTCTCCAACAGATTTCAGTACCCGATTTCTCATTGCTGCAAGGCCTAAACTTGCCCAAATTATTCTTCTTGATTTCGAGTAGAGACTTGCAGAAGATAACCTATCTGAACATTCGTAGGATCCAATTTCTCGATGCGATAACATCTTCAAACTGAAACTGTACAGCTTCTTACTGACAGTTTTCTCGTGAGAAATCTCTTCCCACATTTCCTTCAATTCTGTTTTTTCTGATTTCGTAATGTAAGACGTTACATATCGAGCAACAGCAATGGAATTGTCAGCTACATACTGTATATCCATGTTAGCGTTCCACATGGATAAAATCACTGGGTTGTAGTCATTTATATTTTTTGATTCTTCTTTTCTTTTAAGGTTGTAGGTATTCTTAGGTGATTTTCTTGTGATAGTATGTCTCACAGATGACATAAAACTGTTAACTCTTCCATTTGAAAGAACAGGTCTAGGAAATCCAAATCGACATTTAGTGTAGTCTTTATCTTTGCTCTTGTATTTCCGTCGACAGTATTTTCCACACCGATGACTTTGGAAACGTAAAACTTGCTCCTTTAACTTTTTCTCTTCTGTGCTTTTTGGTATAGCACATGTTGCATATTCTTCAATGTAAGATAACACTGCTTCATCAGTATCTGTTCCAAACTTTGGGGCATCCTTGATCCACAACAGCATATGAATATGAGGAGCACCTCTTGCCTGGTACTCTTTTCTCCAAAAGAAATCCACTACTTCTCCTAGAGGTGGATTTTTTTTATTGCAGATGAAGGACATCACAGCCTCAAATCTATGATTGAAATATCTGCAAACATTAACCGGATCCAATGAGCACAGTTCTCCTGCTGTCTTGTATTCGATGTTTTTAATGTTTGAATTTGCCTCTCGTAGAAAATCCAGTAAATCATCCCAAGCGTACTCCGCACAGCTTAGGGTAACGAACCATGTTGGTGTTCCTAAATTCCGTAACATGCATTTTAATTCACCATGGCGTCGGTACCAATATTCATTTGTCCCACGCTGACAAGCCATCAGATTGATCAGTTGTGTTTCCAAATGATCATCTCGGTGCTGCACTTTCTCCATAAAATCCTTAGCAGACACATTTTGCAAATGTACTCCACTTTTTAAAATGTGATTTACTACATAAGACAATGCAGACAAGTCGCTTTCAAATAAAAGATGGAACAAATAAGGAATACTTTGTCGAAATCTGGGATCTTCAGCATATAGTCTTGTAGTCCGATACTCAGAAGCTGGAATCTGTTCCGGACGTTCATCGTATCGTCCTCCTTTTCCTTTAGGAAACAGCTGGGGAAAACATCGAGCTTCCAAGCTCTCCTCCCATACACTCACGGGAGTTCCTTTTGCTTTCTTCATCTGAAATAGATCAATATTGTCTCCCATAACTTCTTTTGAATGAAGAGGATGTATGCTAAAATGTTCATAAATTTCTTCTTCCTTTGACTTGTCCACTTTTTCAATTTGTCCAGTTGGTGTTTCTGTGTCTTCTTGTAAATCTTCTTCTTCTTCTTCTTCTTCTATATAAATTGATTCATACCATTTGTTATTCCTTTTCAAATACAAATTTGCTCTTTGTACTTTCCGTACATCTACCAGCTCCTGCCAAATCTTCTTATTCTTTGTAGGTACACCATTAACCAGAATAATTAATGGTTCAGTTTCCAAAGTATCCGCATCAATAGTTTCCATATTTTTTTTCAAATCCAAGGGCAAATACACCACTCTACCTTTTAAACCTCTCAGTAAATCTGAAGGAGGTAATTTACCAGTTTTGGGCTCCATACGTACTATGGTCTGGAACGGATGAACACATTGAATGAGTATAGACTCATATGTATTTAATTCAGAAAGTTCAGCAGGAATAGCATCCAATTCTAAATTATTATGTACAGCTCTGGTCGGCATTCTATTTTCCTCTAACTTGTTGTAACAGTATTTACAAATACGCTGAACTTCACCCAATTCAAAACAATTTTCAAGAAATATATATGTGGCAAAATCCTTCCACTTATAATTATCTTCATTTTCACTCTTTCTGTAGAGATCAACATACCTGGTTTGTTTTCTATAATGAGTTCTGCGGCAACAAATACAAGTAATATTTGGTCTTTCATTAGAGATTATTGCAAATTTTGTTATGTGATCATTAAATGTCTTACTTACAGAGGGTTCTACATTCTCTTCCACTTCTTCCTCATTTACTGTGTCCTTCTCTGCACTGTTTTGTTCAGGACCAAAGTAACAAAACTGAATTTCATCAACAACCTTCTCTACATCTGATACCGTTCCACGGAACAGAGCCCTTTTCAATTCATCTAACTTTATTGCTGGACTTTTAGCAAAATACAACCGTCTCACAAACTTTCTCATTTCAGTATGATGAACAGCCAGCATCCTAAAATGATGGAAAACACTATTACACACTTTTCTAGATAGACAAGCCAGAGAATGACCCTGCAAACCAGTATTCTCTCTCACTCTGCATGGATCCAAACTTTGAAGCACCTTAATCTTCTGTTTTACACTTTTTTTACTATATTCTCTTAGAAACTCACGAAATTTATCAATAGATTCCTGACGCACAGTGCAAATACTACTACAATTCCAAGTGTACACTGGGGCTTTAGGACGTCTCCCCATAGCCTCATCCGCCATCAATTGTACCTCATCTCTTGGAACCATTATCTCCTTCTCCATTATGCAACCATTTTTCACTTCATAAGCACGACCTCTGGTGTCAACTGCATGCAGCAAACTATTACTTTGAAAATAACTCTCTTCATTAAAAAAAGGTTCACTACTTGAACTATGCATCCATTTTCCTAAAAACACTTTAGAAAAGTTTGTTCTGTTCACTACTCTTTTCCTTTTGCTATGTGATTTCAGTACATTAACCATTTTGTCTAATGTACGCATCCTATTCAAAATTAAAATGAATAGTTTCCTTTTTAATTCTAATGCCTTTGCTGCAATGGCTTCAATTTCTTTTTTTCTCTTATAAAACTTAGCCTTTTGCTTATATTTCTTCACATCCTTTATCAAATTGGACATAACTCTTCTCTGAAACATTTTTCTACGTATCTCTTTAAACGCTGTTTTTCTGTTTAAGTTAATCTTTTTAGTTGCAGAAGGTATATTTGCATTAACTAAAGTCTCAATTTTTTCCTGTCCTTTTCTATTGAAATCATTCTTTCCAGTACAGACATTTTGTACATTTTTCCTTTTTTTGAATATGTTCTTTAGAAATTTTTTTGTCTGCTTACCAGAAGATTTTTTCTTTTTCCCAACATGAGCGTCTTCAACTAACTTAGGTCCTCCAGTTGTCTTCAAATATAGGTTTTTTTTGTGGTCTTTTTTTACTCTGGATTTTGTAGGCATCTTAAATTTTGTTCACTGCTCTTCAGCAATACCTGAAAAAAACTAAAAAAAAATTCCTTTATTTTATTTAAATATATTACTACATTTGTTTTCACATTAGTCACAAAACGAAATTTCTTTGCCAATTTGAAAGCACACTTACTACTCTTTTTTTTGGCAAGTGATAATCACTTTTACAGACTGACACATTATGAATCCACTTTTCAGATTTTTTAAAAAGCACATGTCCAAACTGCTTTTTCAGACCAGCACCATTTGTAACCTGGGTGACTGCCTACACTCCATCAAGGGCAACCAGCCTTAGTGATGCTGAATGTATTTGAATTACTGACTGAAACCTCAAACCCCACTCGCTTGTGAATACTGTGCATGATTCCACATGGTAAGCAGCTGGGTGTGTGCTAAGAGTCTGCTTCTGCACCAAAAAATGGCTCCCCCTTTCCATTCAATGCAACTGTGAAATCACCAGAGCAATACGCAATAAATCTCTGCCTGTAATTCCTATTTGCACACAGAGTCATGTTTTCACATTAGTCACAAAACGAAATTTCTTTGCCAATTTGAAAGCACACTTACTGCTCTTTTTTTTGGCAAGTGATAATCACTTTTACAGACTGACACATTATGAATCCACTTTTCAGATTTTTTAAAAAGCACATGTCCAAACTGCTTTTTCAGACCATCACCATTTGTAACCTGGGTGACTGCCTACACTCCAGCAAGGGCAACCAGCCTTAGTGATGCTGAATGTATTTGCATTACTGACTGAAACCTCAAACCCCACTCGCTTGTGAATACTGTGCATGATTCCACATGGTAAGCAGCTGGGTGTGTGCTAAGAGTCTGCTTCTGCACCAAAAAATGGCTCCCCCTTTCCTTCTAATGCAACTGTGAAATCACCAGAGCAATACGCAATAAATCTCTGCCTGTAATTCCTATTTGCACACAGAGTCATGTTTTCACATTAGTCACAAAACGAAATTTCTTTGCCAATTTGAAAGCACACTTACTGCTCTTTTTTTTGGCAAGTGATAATCACTTTTACAGACTGACACATTATGAATCCACTTTTCAGATTTTTTAAAAAGCACATGTCCAAACTGCTTTTTCAGACCAGCACCATTTGTAACCTGGGTGACTGCCTACACTCCATCAAGGGCAACCAGCCTTAGTGATGCTGAATGTATTTGAATTACTGACTGAAACCTCAAACCCCACTCGCTTGTGAATACTGTGCATGATTCCACATGGTAAGCAGCTGGGTGTGTGCTAAGAGTCTGCTTCTGCACCAAAAAATGGCTCCCCCTTTCCATTCAATGCAACTGTGAAATCACCAGAGCAATACGCAATAAATCTCTGCCTGTAATTCCTATTTGCACACAGAGTCATGTTTTCACATTAGTCACAAAACGAAATTTCTTTGCCAATTTGAAAGCACACTTACTGCTCTTTTTTTTGGCAAGTGATAATCACTTTTACAGACTGACACATTATGAATCCACTTTTCAGATTTTTTAAAAAGCACATGTCCAAACTGCTTTTTCAGACCATCACCATTTGTAACCTGGGTGACTGCCTACACTCCAGCAAGGGCAACCAGCCTTAGTGATGCTGAATGTATTTGCATTACTGACTGAAACCTCAAACCCCACTCGCTTGTGAATACTGTGCATGATTCCACATGGTAAGCAGCTGGGTGTGTGCTAAGAGTCTGCTTCTGCACCAAAAAATGGCTCCCCCTTTCCTTCTAATGCAACTGTGAAATCACCAGAGCAATACGCAATAAATCTCTGCCTGTAATTCCTATTTGCACACAGAGTCATGTTTTCACATTAGTCACAAAACGAAATTTCTTTGCCAATTTGAAAGCACACTTACTGCTCTTTTTTTTGGCAAGTGATAAACACTTTTACAGACTGACACATTATGAATCCACTTTTCAGATTTTTTAAAAAGCACATGTCCAAACTGCTTTTTCAGACCAGCACCATTTGTAACCTGGGTGACTGCCTACACTCCAGCAAGGGCAAACAGCCTTAGTGATGCTGAATGTATTTGCATTACTGACTGAAACCTCAAACCCCACTCGCTTGTGAATACTGTCCATGATTCCACATGGTAAGCAGCTGGGTGTGTGCTAAGAGTCTGCTTCTGCACCAAAAAATGGCTCCCCCTTTCCATCTAATGCAACTGTGAAATCACCAGAGCAATACGCAATAAATCTCTGCCTGTAATTCCTATTTGCACACAGAGTCATGTTTTCACATTAGTCACAAAACGAAATTTCTTTGCCAATTTGAAAGCACACTTACTGCTCTTTTTTTTGGCAAGTGATAAACACTTTTACAGACTGACACATTATGAATCCACTTTTCAGATTTTTTAAAAAGCACATGTCCAAACTGCTTTTTCAGACCAGCACCATTTGTAACCTGGGTGACTGCCTACACTCCAGCAAGGGCAACCAGCCTTAGTGATGCTGAATGTATTTGCATTACTGACTGAAACCTCAAACCCCACTCGCTTGTGAATACTGTGCATGATTCCACATGGTAAGCAGCTGGCTGTGTGCTAAGAGTCTGCTTCTGCACCTATAAATGGCTCCCCCTTTCCATCTAATGCAACTGTGAAATCACCAGAGCAATACGCAATAAATCTCTGCCTGTAATTCCTATTTGCACACAGAGTCATGTTTTCACATTAGTCACAAAACGAAATTTCTTTGCCAATTTGAAAGCACACTTACTGCTCTTTTTTTTGGCAAGTGATAATCACTTTTACAGACTGACACATTATGAATCCACATTTCAGATTTTTTAAAAAGCACATGTCCAAACTGCTTTTTCAGACCAGCACCATTTGTAACCTGGGTGACTGCCTACACTCCAGCAAGGGCAACCAGCCTTAGTGATGCTGAATGTATTTGCATTACTGACTGAAACCTCAAACCACACTCGCTTGTGAATACTGTGCATGATTCCACATGGTAAGCAGCTGGCTGTGTGCTATGAGTCTGCTTCTGCACCAAAAAAAGGCTCCCCCTTTCCATCTAATGCAACTGTGAAATCACCAGAGCAATACGCAATAAATCTCTGCCTGTAATTCCTATTTGCACACAGAGTCATGTTTTCACATTAGGCCCTTAAACGAAATTTCTTTGCCAATTTGAAAGCACACTTACTGCTCTTTTTTTTGGCAAGTGATAAACACTTTTACAGACTGACACATTATGAATCCACTTTTCAGATTTTTTAAAAAGCACATGTCCAAACTGCTTTTTCAGACCAGCACCATTTGTAACCTTGGTGACTGCCTACACTCCATCAAGGGCAACCAGCCTTAGTGATGCTGAATGTATTTGCATTACTGACTGAAACCTCAAACCCCACTCGCTTGTGAATACTGTGCATGATTCCACATGGTAAGCAGCTGGGTGTGTGCTAAGAGTCTGCTTCTGCACCAAAAAATGGCTCCCCCTTTCCATCTAATGCAACTGTGAAATCACCAGAGCAATACGCAATAAATCTCTGCCTGTAATTCCTATTTGCACACAGAGTCATGTTTTCACATTAATCACAAAACGAAATTTCTTTGCCAGTTTGAAAGCACACTTACTGCTCTTTTTTTTGGCAAGTGATAAACACTTTTACAGACTGACACATTATGAATCCACTTTTCAGATTTTTTAAAAAGCACATGTCCAAACTGCTTTTTCAGACCAGCACCATTTGTAACCTGGGTGACTGCCTACACTCCAGCAAGGGCAAACAGCCTTAGTGATGCTGAATGTATTTGCATTACTGACTGAAACCTCAAACCCCACTCGCTTGTGAATACTGTCCATGATTCCACATGGTAAGCAGCTGGGTGTGTGCTAAGAGTCTGCTTCTGCTCCAAAAAATGGCTCCCCCTTTCCATCTAATGCAACTGTGAAATCACCAGAGCAATACGCAATAAATCTCTGCCTGTAATTCCTATTTGCACACAGAGTCATGTTTTCACATTAGTCACAAAACGAAATTTCTTTGCCAATTTGAAAGCACACTTACTGCTCTTTTTTTTGGCAAGTGATAAACACTTTTACAGACTGACACATTATGAATCCACTTTTCAGATTTTTTAAAAAGCACATGTCCAAACTGCTTTTTCAGACCAGCACCATTTGTAACCTGGGTGACTGCCTACACTCCAGCAAGGGCAACCAGCCTTAGTGATGCTGAATGTATTTGCATTACTGACTGAAACCTCAAACCCCACTCGCTTGTGAATACTGTGCATGATTCCACATGGTAAGCAGCTGGCTGTGTGCTAAGAGTCTGCTTCTGCACCTAAAAATGGCTCCCCCTTTCCATCTAATGCAACTGTGAAATCACCAGAGCAATACGCAATAAATCTCTGCCTGTAATTCCTATTTGCACACAGAGTCATGTTTTCACATTAGTCACAAAACGAAATTTATTTGCCAATTTGAAAGCACACTTACTGCTCTTTTTTTTGGCAAGTGATAATCACTTTTACAGACTGACACATTATGAATCCACTTTTCAGATTTTTTAAAAAGCACATGTCCAAACTGCTTTTTCAGACCAGCACCATTTGTAACCTGGGTGACTGCCTACACTCCAGCAAGGGCAACCAGCCTTAGTGATGCTGAATGTATTTGCATTACTGACTGAAACCTCAAACCCCACTCGCTTGTGAATACTGTGCATGATTCCACATGGTAAGCAGCTGGCTGTGTGCTAAGAGTCTGCTTCTGCACCTAAAAATGGCTCCCCCTTTCCATCTAATGCAACTGTGAAATCACCAGAGCAATACGCAATAAATCTCTGCCTGTAATTCCTATTTGCACACAGAGTCATGTTTTCACATTAGTCACAAAACGAAATTTATTTGCCAATTTGAAAGCACACTTACTGCTCTTTTTTTTGGCAAGTGATAATCACTTTTACAGACTGACACATTATGAATCCACTTTTCAGATTTTTTAAAAAGCACATGTCCAAACTGCTTTTTCAGACCAGCACCATTTGTAACCTGGGTGACTGCCTACACTCCAGCAAGGGCAACCAGCCTTAGTGATGCTGAATGTATTTGCATTACTGACTGAAACCTCAAACCACACTCGCTTGTGAATACTGTGCATGATTCCACATGGTAAGCAGCTGGCTGTGTGCTATGAGTCTGCTTCTGCACCAAAAAAAGGCTCCCCCTTTCCATCTAATGCAACTGTGAAATCACCAGAGCAATACGCAATAAATCTCTGCCTGTAATTCCTATTTGCACACAGAGTCATGTTTTCACATTAGGCCCTTAAACGAAATTTCTTTGCCAATTTGAAAGCACACTTACTGCTCTTTTTTTTGGCAAGTGATAAACACTTTTACAGACTGACACATTATGAATCCACTTTTCAGATTTTTTAAAAAGCACATGTCCAAACTGCTTTTTCAGACCAGCACCATTTGTAACCTTGGTGACTGCCTACACTCCATCAAGGGCAACCAGCCTTAGTGATGCTGAATGTATTTGCATTACTGACTGAAACCTCAAACCCCACTCGCTTGTGAATACTGTGCATGATTCCACATGGTAAGCAGCTGGGTGTGTGCTAAGAGTCTGCTTCTGCACCAAAAAATGGCTCCCCCTTTCCATCTAATGCAACTGTGAAATCACCAGAGCAATACGCAATAAATCTCTGCCTGTAATTCCTATTTGCGCACAGAGTCATGTTTTCACATTAGTCACAAAACGAAATTTCTTTGCCAATTTGAAAGCACACTTACTGCTCTTTTTTTGGCAAGTGATAATCACTTTTACAGACTGACACATTATGAATCCACTTTTCAGATTTTTTAAAAAGCACATGTCCAAACTGCTTTTTCAGACCAGCACCATTTGTAACCTGGGTGACTGCCTACACTCCAGCAAGGGCAACCAGCCTTAGTGATGCATTACTGACTGAAACCTCAAACCCCACTCGCTTGTGAATACTGTGAATGATTCCACATGGTAAGCAGCTGGGTGTTTGCTAAGAGTCTGCTTCTGCACCAAAAAATGGCTCCCCCTTTCCATCTAATGCAACTGTGAAATCACCAGAGCAATATGCAATAAATCTCTGCCTGTAATTCCTATTTGCACACAGAGTCATGTTTTCACATTAGTCACAAAACGAAATTTCTTTGCCAATTTGAAAGCACACTTACTGCTCTTTTTTTTGGCAAGTGATAAACACTTTTACAGACTGACACATTATGAATCCACTTTTCAGATTTTTTAAAAAGCACATGTCCAAACTGCTTTTTCAGACCAGCACCATTTGTAACCTGGGTGACTGCCTACACTCCAGCAAGGGCAACCAGCCTTAGTGATGCTGAATGTATTTGCATTACTGACTGAAACCTCAAACCCCACTCGCTTGTGAATACTGTGCATGATTCCACATGGTAAGCAGCTGGCTGTGTGCTATGAGTCTGCTTCTGCACCAAAAAAAGGCTCCCCCTTTCCATCTAATGCAACTGTGAAATCACCAGAGCAATACGCAATAAATCTCTGCCTGTAATTCCTATTTGCGCACAGAGTCATGTTTTCACATTAGTCACAAAACGAAATTTCTTTGCCAATTTGAAAGCACACTTACTGCTATTTTTTTTGGCAAGTGATAATCACTTTTACAGACTGACACATTATGAATCCACTTTTCAGATTTTTTAAAAAGCACATGTCCAAACTGCTTTTTCAGACCATCACCATTTGTAACCTGGGTGACTGCCTACACTCCAGCAAGGGCAACCAGCCTTAGTGATGCTGAATGTATTTGCATTACTGACTGAAACCTCAAACCCCACTCGCTTGTGAATACTGTGCATGATTCCACATGGTAAGCAGCTGGGTGTGTGCTAAGAGTCTGCTTCTGCACCAAAAAATGGCTCCCCCTTTCCATCTAATGCAACTGTGAAATCACCAGAGCAATACGCAATAAATCTCTGCCTGTAATTCCTATTTGCACACAGAGTCATGTTTTCACATTAGTCACAAAACGAAATTTCTTTGCCAATTTGAAAGCACACTTACTGCTCTTTTTTTTGGCAAGTGATAAACATTTTTACAGACTGACACATTATGAATCCACTTTTCAGATTTTTTAAAAAGCACATGTCCAAACTGCTTTTTCAGACCAGCACCATTTGTAACCTGGGTGACTGCCTGCACTCCAGCAAGGGCAACCAGCCTTAGTGATGCATTACTGACTGAAACCTCAAACCCCACTCGCTTGTGAATACTGTGCATGATTCCACATGGTAAGCAGCTGGGTGTGTGCTAAGAGTCTGCTTCTGCACCAAAAAATGGCTCCCCCTTTCCATCTAATGCAACTGTGAAATCACCAGAGCAATATGCAATAAATCTCTGCCTGTAATTCCTATTTGCACACAGAGTCATGTTTTCACATTAGTCACAAAACGAAATTTCTTTGCCAATTTGAAAGCACACTTACTGCTCTTTTTTTTGGCAAGTGATAAACACTTTTACAGACTGACACATTATGAATCCACTTTTCAGATTTTTTAAAAAGCACATGTCCAAACTGCTTTTTCAGACCAGCACCATTTGTAACCTGGGTGACTGCCTACACTCCAGCAAGGGCAACCAGCCTTAGTGATGCTGAATGTATTTGCATTACTGACTGAAACCTCAAACCCCACTCACTTGTGAATACTGTGCATGATTCCACATGGTAAGCAGCTGGCTGTGTGCTAAGAGTCTGCTTCTGCACCAAAAAATGGCTCCCCCTTTCCATCTAATGCAACTGTGAAATCACCAGAGCAATACGCAATAAATCTCTGCCTATAATTCCTCTTTGCACACAGAGTCATGTTTTCACATTAGTCACAAAACGAAATTTATTTGCCAATTTGAAAGCACACTTACTGCTCTTTTTTTTGGCAAGTGATAATCACTTTTACAGACTGACACATTATGAATCCACTTTTCAGATTTTTTAAAAAGCACATGTCCAAACTGCTTTTTCAGACCAGCACCATTTGTAACCTGGGTGACTGCCTACACTCCAGCAAGGGCAACCAGCCTTAGTGATGCTGAATGTATTTGCATTACTGAGTCCAACCTCAAACCCTTAAACTATTCTTTTTTTATACCAGTACACCTTAATTTATTGTGAAAACATAGTCCATATTATTTTACTTGTTCCTCACATTTAAATTTCTCCCAAAACAGAAAATAAACACAACTTCAACAAAAAGAATTGCATTTCTATTATTCATTTCTTAATTTACCATATACATCCCCTCTCAAACTCTAAACTCACCTTTAAAATTAGTTAGTTGTGAAAGAAATGTGGCACTCAAACAGCAGATTATCAGAGCCAGGATCTCTGTTCTTTACACCTCTCTCCTCTCAGCAGAACCAGATAATGGCAAACTTTCCCTCTCTTTTTCCACATATATACATGTTAATTTCAAATCTCAGTGCTTCCCCCTTTTTTTCAAATGTAATCACACATTTCTATTGGTTGAAAACCAACCCTTTTCCAAAAGTACCCTTCCCCCAACTTGACTTCTGCCTAGTACCCTTCCCCCATCTTGACTTCTGCCTGCTACCATAGCAACAGCTCATGGAACACTGCTGTGTGGAGTTAGGTCAGAAGTTCGCCAAACAATGTTTCAATTCCACAGAGCAAGAGTGCTTTACTTTTCAAACCTAACAGCAAATCCATAGTACTGTTCTTTGGTAACACATTTTTCTGTACCAATACAAAACATGCTTTTATTAATTTACACATACAGCCTAGTTTTTATTCTAGAATGGTATGAAACAGCCAATCAGTTCTTTTTTTTATGAAAAAAATATGTATGCCTCCATTTCCAAACTGTCTTTCATTTCTTTTTACCATTCTACTGAATTACACCTCATGAGTGCATCCAGTTCTCCTTTGAAGATGATCACAGTGTGGATTGTAGGGCACAGCTATGTCTTCTGGAGTGAAAAGTTTGCAGAGAAAACAGGTATGGTGAGAGACCTTGCTTTGCCAAATGTAGACATTAAATGGATTGGTCAGAGAGGGTTAAAGTGGCACCAATTGATGCCATTGGTGAAATCCTTCATGCAAATCCAACACCCTGACCTCATAATAGTGCACTGTGGTGGCAATGACCTAGGCACTTTGACTGGGGTAGGTCTGGAAATGATTATGAAGGACACCTTTGTACAACTGTTTTCACTTTTCCCTAAAACTGCCTTTGTGTTTTCTAACATATGCCAAAGGCAAAAATGGAACTGGTCCAATCATTTCTGTCCGCAGATTGACAAAGCAAGAAAGCACGTCAACAAATCTGTTTCTGCTTTCCTCCGTGACTATGGTATGGGTTCCATTTACCACAACAACTTGCGTTACGACATGCAAGACATTTATAGAGGAGATGGTGTGCACTTCAATGATGAAGGGAAAAGAGTCTTCCTCTTGAACCTTAGACTCTGCATCGGTACTTACTTGTAGGTACCACTTAAAAATCACTTCATAAACACAACGGCTCTTTTTAGAGCCCCCTAATATCTAAACACTTAAATCTGCATTTCATTTCTTTTTTTTTTTTTTTTTTACCGTACGCTTACCGTACGCGTACCCTGTGATTTTTTTTAAAAACAATAAATGTTTTCTTTGTACTTTTCTGTCCTTCTTTGACCCCCTTACAAATGTTAGGGGGTCTGTAACTCTCCTCCTTGCCCCCTTTTCTTGTTATCACTCTTTTTTTTCTGAGTGAAACACACGAAATGGCGGCCGCCGCTTCCTGGTTTCGGCCGATTCGAATGTTTACTAAGATCTAAGAGCCAATCAGAATCGTGCTCGCGCACGCCACCGTACGCGTACGGTAAGCGTACCGTAAGTGCACCGTAAGCTGGCTCAGATATATATATCGATTTAAAGGCTATTTTCTCAGAATCTACTGAACAGATTTACACCAAACCTACAAAAGGCACTTCCTTGACCTGAGGACTACCTCTCTGCCAAATTTCTAGTAATTCTGTTCAGCCGTTCGGGCTGTAGCCCTGTCTAAAGGTCCTATGGAAAAATGCATTGGAAAAACGTGTTTTGGGACCCCCCTTTTATCTCAGCCCCCGCTTGACGAATCCCCCCGAGACTTTCAGGGAAGGAGCGGAGCGTAGCGCCCCACCTATTTTGAAACATTCGCGAGGATTCGTCGACCGGCGCCAAAGTTATTCAAAATAGAATGTTGCGGATTTCCTATGGAAACGTGGTCCTAACTATAACTACCTACTGGCGACCGCCAGTAGGTAATATACATATATATATATATGCCAGTAGGTAGTTATAGTTAGGACCAAGTTTCCATAGCAAGAGCATTTTTTGTTTTGCTTATAACTTTGGCGTCGTTTGATGAATCTAAATGACATTTTCAAAACTAATTCTTTGTTCATATCAGCTACTACGTGGAAAGATTGGGGGTGATTCGTCAAGGGGGGGCCGAGATAAAATGTGTTTTCTCCATGCAATTTCCATAGGAAACTTTAGACATGGTTACAGGTCGAACGGGTGAACGGAATTACCCCAAATTTGGCAGGGGGAAGGGTCTTGGTCTAGAAAGCACGCTTTTGTTTATGTGGTGTAAATCCGTTCAGTAGTTTTGGAGAAATATCGAAATTTACAGATATCGATATTTGGGAATTCTGCCATCTGATTGGCTGAGGCGTTACGAGCACGAGCTTGCTGTTTATTGGCTGCGAGCGGTGCGAGCGGTTGAAAGTAGGAAGTGTTGGCAGACATTTTGTGATTCTGTTGAAGCGAGTAAGGGGAAAAAGGGCAAAAAAAGTAGGAAAGAGGACGGTAAGAGCACTGTAACCTCTGTGGGGTGGTTAGGATGTGCTAGCGAAGCAAACTACTCATCCCTACTGGTCTGAAAGTGCTGGGCTATGGAAATTAAGTGAGATATTGCCTAGATTCTGATGCTGCTAAGGTGAGCTGCTGCGGGACTCGGGGATTAAAGCGTGAGCCCAAACTGTCTGTATTATGCTGTAAAATCGTGTGCCCTCTCCGTTAAAGTACACCTATGGAAGTAGTGTCCGAATGTGTTTATACCTACTAGGACGAACTACTGACCCCTACTGGTTTGAAAGTGCTGGGGTATGGAAAATATGTGAGGTATTGTCTAGCTGCCGGACTCAGGGATGAAAGCGTGAGTCCAAAGTGTGCGTCATATGCTGTGAAGTCATGTGCTCTGGCCACTGTGCCACATCTGTGCAAGTAGTGTCAGCATGTAGTTATACCTACTCGGAAACGTTTGTTTTCAACATTGTAACTTGTGTATGGTCCTTAGGGGGTGTTATACTGGGAGTGCGAAGGTAAATTCACGCGTATCAAATCAATTCGGGATTTGTAAAGTGCAAACTACTCACTCGTACGGGTCTGATTGCACTGGGGGCGTAAGCTGAGCTGCTGCTGGACTCGGGGATAAAGCAGCTGAACTACTGACCCCTACTGGTCTGAAAGTGCGGGGTACGGAAATTAAGTGAGGTATTGCCTAGAGTGTCATGCTGCTCAATTGAGCTGCTGCTAGACTCGGGGATGAAACCGTGAGCCCAAACTGTGTGTCCTAAGCTGTGATGTCATGTGCTCTGGGCGCTGTGCCACACCTGTCCAAGTAGTGTCAGCAATATTTTGTATGTAGTAGGAGGAAATTTTGTTTGGAACACGGTAACTTGCATATGGTGCTGGTAAGTGATCTGCAGCACTGCCAAACGCAGTACACCCAGGATATGCAGCAGATGTGCAAGGTATAGGTGGATGTGAATGGAGTCGACCATGTGTTCGGGCAGCCCTATTATGCGTCAGTGGCTCTGCTTGTAGCTGCACTGGCTTGACGCGTGCCAGTCTTGTGGATGAAATGGCCTAGGTCTGTGTGCAATGGGTGCAGGGCAGGGTTGTGGTGGGAGTACGTGTGAAGGCCATTTCACGCATGCTAACTACGACAAAGGGCTTTTGAGTGTGGGATGTTCACTCATTGTTTTCAAATTGGGCAGTGCGTAGTGTGGGAGACGGATGCAAATATTGTCGTATCTGTCAGGGGGGGCTAGCCACTTGCAAGTTACTTCTCGGAGCAGCAGATATCTTAGCGCAATATAGCTCAGACAAAGAACCTTTCATCCTTACGGTAACTTCTCCAGCTGCATTCATACAGGATGTGTACAAAGGCCGGTCGTGGGTGTTGTGGAATGTCTGCGACCCTGGTCATCATGGATGAGATGCCCAGCATGTGGCACATGGGCAGGTTCACTGTGTGTTACTTTGCCAAACAGCTGCTCCTCCCTCGCACAAGCCCCCACACTTTTGAAAGCGAGGTTGTATCCCGTGCACTCCTACGGCACACCTTTGTAATGGCTATTTGTGTATGTTCTGCGGGATTCCAATCACACCGTGACACTGCTGTTTGGAGGTGGTGCATGCCACTTTACAACATCGACTGCTGCGGCCCTTGTGGCGGCCACACCAGAACACAGAGACACACTTACTGCACTTCTTGCACACGGACATGTGTGAGACACCCCGTTCCCTTTGCCGCTTGTGCATGCAGGAGGATGCTTGCGTAGCTACATCAGCAGGCTCCCTGCCAATGCTGAGGTGACATGGTAACGTCCACTGAAGAAAGCACACTGATGTTGCAGTGCCTATCATGCTAACACAATGACCACACGGACATACCTGCTCAGATGCAGGTTCGGGGGCATTGGCGGTCCTGGGGTTGTTGCGATGAGTGTTATGGCCCTCATGGGACTCTATGGCACCTGTGGGTGTTCAGGTGTGGATCTTGGCTGTGTTCCCTTTTATGCTACAGGTAGTGGTCCTGCTTAACACCAGCAGAAAGCAGGTGTAAAATCTCTGGTGCTAACGCAGCTTGTCGCCGGAATTTGTTTCACATCGCAGTTTTTGCCTTTCGTTGTGAAAGTTGTGATGTGGTTTTTTCGTGTACAGAAAAATAAATGAACTGGGCAGTGTAAATTGTAAATTGAGAAGTGTGAAGTGGAGAAGTGTGGCTCAATGGTGGAGAAGTGTGGCTCAATGGTTAGAGCGGCAGACCCTGATGCAGAGGTCTGGCCCAGGACCAGGGTTCAATTCCCTGCCTTGGTGGGTCTTGGGCTCAAAAATTCCATGGACCCGACAATTCTCGCCTCGGTGCCTATTCCAATCATGGAGTCCCACTCTGCAACTCTGGGCAATAGCTTGCTTAATCTCCACAACGGCCCCCACAACGCTAAGGATGCCTGGCCTCCACCTTGTGGGTGCCCAGGAGTGGACACCTCACAGGGAAAGCCAGGATGGGTTCCACAGCGGTATTCGTACAAGCGCCTTGAGACCCTTGTGGGTGAGTAGTGCGCTATACAAGTATCAATTTACAATTTACATTTACACAGCACTTAAGTAACAACCAAAAACTTTGTTGAATTCTTTTTTTTCAAACTTTATTTTTTCATAAACGTATATATAAAGGATAAAGTAAATTTAACAAAATGAACTCAAAACAACAAGGCGGAAGACTCCTGTCAGGAGCATGGATGTCGACGACACAGC
Organism: Triturus cristatus; assembly: GCF_964204655.1. Lineage (NCBI taxonomy): Eukaryota > Metazoa > Chordata > Amphibia > Caudata > Salamandridae > Triturus > Triturus cristatus. The sequence continues at coordinate 650,667,445 of NC_140581.1, forward strand.
CTGGAAAATAAAGCACAAAATAAGGACGTGTGTAATGCGCATATCAAAGGAACGAGACACAGAGACGGAAAAAAAAGTCAGAGAGAAAAAGAGAGGGAAGGAAAGAAAGGGAGTGAGAAAGGGAGATAGAGAAAGAGAAGGAAAGGAAGGAAGAGAGTGAGAGAGAGAGTGAAGAGAGGGAAGTGAGAGAGAGAGAGAGAGAGAGAGATACTGCCACCCCTGTGCATCCATGACCAAATAATTACCTGCTGCCACCGGAGTGTGCACCAGTGGGCACTCCACGTGCCTGTCAAAGCTGTGCGGTCCTGCAGATCTCACAGATGTCGGCGAGTCCTGTGTCCTGAATGGTGGAGACCAAATCAGCTTCTCCGCAGCCTGGCAGATCCCACACATGTTGCTGAGTCCTGAGTCACCAATGGCGGAGACCACATCAGCTTTGGGCACCAATAACCCTGTGCAACGTAAGTCAGCGCCACGTGGTGGTAGGCCGCTGATGGCCATACAACTTAGGGTGCGACTAACCCTGTGTAACTCAAGTCCGTGCCATGTGGTGGTAGGCCCCTGACAGCCAGATCAGTTTTGGGTGGCACTAACCCTGTGCAAGTCAAATCCATGCCACGTGGTAGTAGGCCCCTGACGGCCATACAGCTCAGGGTGCGACTAACCCTCTGTGCAACTTTTCATGGACTCTTTATGATTGAGACCCGTGGATAGTCCGCCATCCAGTCACCACCAGCAATAAAGGATGTGATGTTGTTGATGCATTATATTTGCGTGGTCACATGGCCTGTGACGCATGAGCTGCATGGGTGTGGTGTGTGTGCAAACCTGCCCTCAGGGAGTGGCCGTGACATTTTGACAACTAGAGCACTGACCTACACACCAACAGCGAGTATGCCTGCGTCAGGTAGCTATGTGGGGGTGTGAAAACGTGTTTTCCCAATGGATTTTCTATTGGAATCTTTAGAGAAGGCTACAGGTCAAACTGCTGAACGGAATTACGCCAAGTTTGATAGGGAGAAAGGTCATGGTCCAGAAAGCGCGCTTTCTTGCATCGAGTGAAAATATAAAAGAAAGGGCTTGGGGGCAATTTAATATACCGGAGCTCTGTCTGTGCGAGATAACCCTTTCACGCTCCCTCTTCCCAACATCACCACTTTGCAGCTATAGCGTTAGAAGCCAGTCCATCGGCTCACAGCTCTCTACCTTTGCGAGCTAGTAAGCTGCTGTGCCTACACCTCTGCGAGCTACTACGCTGCTGTTCCTTTGGGAGCGGACGGCTCGTAGTACTGCATCTGTGAGTCGGTTGGACGGGCCGCAGTTGTCTCTCTGCGAGCCTGGGTGCAAACTGTTCATAAGTCACACTACATAAGCATTGAAAAGCCATTTTGTGATTCAGTCCATCAGCTGGCATCTGCACGAGGCATTTCTGAAAACATACCGGAGTTCTTTCTGTGAGAGATACCCCTTTCACACTGCGTCCCCCCACATCAGCAGGTAACGCAGCCTCTTCCCACATTACCAACATACCCCCAACAACCTTCTTGGGCCCAGAATTATCCCTGTGCGGTTGGACAAACAAGAATCTTAGTCATGTATAGATTTACATATAAAATATTTTATTTAAACAAAACAACAACAAATAAAACTGAAGGGAGTCTGGTGCTGTGGTCGCTGCCACGAAGTTGGGGTTACTGTCATTCATGACTCAGGACTCAGGACACAGTTCCAGATGTGGGATCGGCTTGTACTGAACAGGGGTAGTGGCACAACGTGTCGCGCCTTGTATTGTACCGGGTTAGTGGCACCATGTGTCGCCGGCCTTGCATATGGAAATATGCCTGACTGATCAAAGGGAGTCTGGTGCTGTGGTCACTGCCATGAAGTTAGGGTCACTGCCATTCAGGACTCGGGACACAGTTCCACATGTGGGATCAACTTGTGTTGAACAGGGTTAGTGGCACCACGTGTCACGGCTTGTGTTGAACAGGGTTAGTGGCACCACCTGTCAAAAATTCGAAATGCGAGCTCTGTCGCCCGCGGTGTTATTGAGTGTTTGTTGGCATTTGCAGACAAATTTGTTGATTGTACTAAAGCTATAACTGATATAAAAAAAGTTCTTGAAGCAAGGATACTAAAAGGATATTATGTAGGTTTTAGGCCTGTGATAGTTACTTGCCTAGTGAACTCTGTAATTAATGAATCAAGATTTAATTTTAATTGTGAGTCCTACTGATCGCAGTGTAGGCGTATCATGAAAAGATGAAATATGTATAGAATACACTGTCGAAGTGTATGAGCCTGTGATGCTGCTTGGTGTGGATGGGCCGCAGTGGGAGTTATGTCTGTTGCCTACTGCGTCATCTGCAATCGCGACTGTAATTGTGAGCCCTGCTGACCGCAGTGTAGGCCAGAGGTAACGGTGAGCAAGGGCCCACAGCCACATGAACAGGTTGGTGGCCCACCGGCCTGCGTAGTTTAGGTTCAGTGGCACCACGTGTTGCCGGGCTTCCATATGCAAATACACGTCACTAATCAAAGGGAGTCTGGACGCTGCCACGAAGTTGGGGTCACTGCCATTCAGGACTCAGGATACAGTTCCACATGTGGGATCGGCTTGTGATGAACAGGGTGAGTGGCACCATGTGTCGCTGGCCTTGCATATGGAAATATGCCTAACTGATCAAAGGGAGTATGCTGCTGGTGTCGCTGCCACGGACTTAGGGTCACTGTCATTCAGGACTCAGGACACAGTTGCACATGTGGGATCGGCTTTTGTTGAACAGGGTTAGTGGCACCACGTGTCGCCGGCCTTACATATGGAAATATGCCTAACTGATCAAAGGGAGAATGCTGCTGTGGGTGCTGCCATGGACTTGGGGTCACTGCCATTCAGGATTCAGGACACGGTTCCACATGTGGGATCGGCTTGTGTTGAACAGGGTTAGTGGCACCACGTTTCACGCCTTGTGTTGTACAGGGTTAGTGGCACCACGTGTCGCCGGCCTTGCATATGGAAATATGCCTAACTGATCAAAGGGAGTCTGGTGCTGTGGTCTCTGCCACAGACTAGGGGTCACTGCCATTCAGGACTCAGGACACAGTTCCAAATGTGGGATTGTTCGGCTTGTGTTGAACAGGGTTAGTGGCACCACGTGTTGCCAGCCTTGCATATGGAAATATGCTTAACTGATCAAAGGGAGTATGCTGCTGTGTTCACTGCCACGGACTTGGGGTCACTGCCATTCTGGACTCAGGACACAGTTCCACATGTGGGATCGGCTTGTGTTGAACAGGGTTAGTAGCACCATGTGTTGCGCCTTGTGTTGTACAGGGTTAGTGGCACCACGTGTCGCCGGCCTTGCATATGGAAATATGTCTAACTGATCAAAGGGAGTCTGGTGCTGTGGTCTCTGCCACGGACTTGGGGTCACTGCCATTCAGGACTCAGGACACAGTTCCACATGTGGGATCGGCTTGTGTTGAACTGGGTTAGTGACACCATGTGTCGCCGGCCTAGCATATGGAAATATGCCTAACTGGTCAAAGGGAGTATGCTGCTGTGGTCACTGCCACGGACTTGGAGTCACAGCCATTCAGGACTCAGGACACAGTTCCACATGTGGGATTGGATTGTGTTGAACAGGGTTAGTGGCACCATGTGTCGCGTCTTGTGTTGTACAGGGTTAGTGGCACCACGTGTTGCCGGCCTTGCATATGGAAATATTCCGAACTGATCAAAGGGAGTCCGGTGCTGTGGTCGCTGCCACGGACTTGGGGTCACTGCCATTCAGGACTCAGGACACAGTTCCACATGTGGGATCGTTCAGCTTGTGTTGAACAGGGTTAGTGGCACTATGTGTTGCCGGCTTCTGTTGAACAGGGTTAGTGGCACCATGTGTTGCGGCTTGCGTTGAATTCTGCCTCAATAAGTCCACATGGCGATGACTTGTGGTGCAGTGAGTTAGTGGCACCTGAAGCACTCAGCGTGTGCGCACCCTGCGATGATGCGTGGTCCTGGTGGGCCTCACTGGTAGCAATGTCTTTACATGCTTTGAAAGACTCTTCATAGCAGTTAAAATCTCCAAGCAATTCCATTTCAGTCCTCCAAGGTTTGAAGAGTTGCAGAAGAGCTAAATAGAAAAACTCTCTCTCATCTGGAGTATCACAACTTAATTTCCTGTGATTAATCAAATTTCCGTTGGCATTCTTTAAGAATCATCCATCAGATCCAATTACATCATATTTCCCTTCATTTATTTTTTCTGTAACATTTTTTCTAAAACTATAATGTTGCAGTATTTCACATACACATATGTTTTCCAGGTATGGACTTCTATTTGGATAGTATGCGAGGAACAATAATTTAGTTAACTGCAACTTATCGTATGTCCATATTTGCCTTCCACATCTTCAAAATTACTGGATTGTAATCATTAATGTACTTCAATTATTGTGGTCTTTTTATATTATAAGTATTGTTGGGTGATTTTCGAGTGATAGTATGCCTCAGTGCTGACATAAAACTGTTCACTCTTCCTTACGGTTACTTATGGTGCACTGAGTTAGTAGTACCTTTGGCGCTCAGCGTGTAAGTACCCTGCGATGATGCGTGGTCTGGGAGGGCTGCACTCGGATCAATGTCTTTTGTCTGTTGAATTCTGCCTCAATAAGGGCACATGACGATGACTTATGGTGCACTGAGTTAGTAGTACCTTAGGCGTTCAGCGTGTACGTACCCTGCGATGATGCGTGGTCCAGGGAGGCTGCACTTGGAGCAATGTCTTTTGTCTATTGAATTCTGCCTCAGTAAGGCCACGTGTCAAAGACTTGTGGTGCACTGAGTTAGTGGTACCTTTGGCGCTCAGCGTGTGCGCACCCTGGCATGATGCGTGGTCCAAGAGAGCCGTACTGGGAGGAATATATCTTGCGTACTGGACTGCGTCATCTGCAATCGCTACTCCATGTGAATTGTGATGCCTGCTGTCCACAGTGTAGATCAAAGGCAGTAGTCTGTACAGACATAAGTCTGCGGTGCTGTGCTGCTGGGTTCGCAGGGGGCCTGTGTCGAGGAGACCCGCTTTCATGGCAGCAGCCTTGTGGCAGGGTGAGGCCGCCGCTCTGGCACAGTCGTTGGTCTTCACAGTTCACAAGTGAACCACACCCAGAGCCCGGCCTATTTATTCACACTCCTATGCTGAAGTGACGTACATCGGACCAGCCCACTCCGGTTACACTTATGCTTACAGGGGGGGACGATACAGCTACATGACTGAGATTGTACCTAGTGTTTGACGTAACATGGTTGGGTCCACTGTCCACAACACTACAACCACCAGTAGTATTTGTGCACATGGAGAGGTGTGTGTTCTGCATACTGAGATGTGTCCAGCACATCACCGTTACACTTTGCATCGTGTGCATTGTTATTCATGGGTGAATTGCTTCCTTCACATATAGTTTGTTCACACCTGTCCCAATATTCAGCTATTGTGTGGCTGGGGGGCCATGCCATTTTTGGAAAGTTTGCTGTCTTATTCTGCGCTGCCTCAGTGGTAGAGGGGTGGGTCCTGGGGGTGGCGGTGGGTGTTTTGGCGTTCTTGGGTGTCGGAGCTGCTTGATCAGTAGGTCTATGACATGTGTTGGTCTTCAGATGTGGCTCTGGGCTGGGCTCCCTTTCATACTGTATGTAGTTGTTTAATATTTAAAAAACAAGAAGATATTAAATAATAAATAAAAAAAATACAAAAACAATTTTTAGGATATTAAAGTTACAAAATATCACATTCTTTAAAAAAATTACTGAGAAAAACATAGGTTTTATGAACATTATAATTAGATACTAATATTTAAATAACCTTTGAAATTCACAAAAAAACATAGGTCTCAGGAAGATTAAAGGTAGAAATTAGTATTTTAAAAAAAAAATTCAAATTTACTGAAAAAACGATTGCCACATTTCCCAACATTGAGCTATTATATGGCTAAGGGACCATGCCATTTTTGGAGGGTTCGCTGTCCTATTCTGCACTGCCTTGGTGGTAGTCGGGAGAGGGGTTGTACGGAGGGGAGGTTCTGAGGGTTGTGGCAGTGGGTGTTGTTCTTCTTGGGTGTCGGAAAAAAATATAGGTTAAATGAACATTATAATTAGAAGTTAGCATTAAAAAACATTGAAATTCACTGAATAAAATAGGTTTCAGGCACGTTATAGATAGAAATGAGCATTTAAAAAACCTTTGAAATTCACTGAAAAACCCATAGGTTTCAGATATGTTATAGTAAGCAATAAGCATTTAAAAAACCTTAGAAATTCACTGCAAAAAACATGGGTTTCAGGGACGTTATAGTTAGAAATAAGCATTTAAAAAACCTTAGAAATTAACTGAAAAAAACCATTGGTTTCAGGCACGTTATAGTTAGAAATTAGCATTTAAAAAACCTTAGAAATTCACTGGAAAAACCATAGGTTTCTGGGATGTTATAGTTACCTGGACATTTGACTCATATAAAACCAAAGAAATGTGCCCGTTATAGTTAGTTGAGCTAACTATAACTCACGCGCCCTCAATGCACTGGTGATGAGGTCACACATTACATAACTCATGACATTGTCAGTGACATCCCTCATGACATCACTGATGACATCTCAAATGACATCACTGATGACATCATCCACGTGATGGTCTGACACACCTCCTCACACTCTAATATAACCTTTGATACACATACTCTAAAATACAGACTACCATTTTCAAAACCGTGGACACACCAATAACAGATACTAGAAACCCATCCACTGATTCCTATCTATATATTGTGAGCTTGACATACACTCATACAGTCACTCATACATGCTGTCACTCATCATTACATCAGTATAATATCCACTCATACACCTATACATACATTCACAGAGTGCTACTGATCCATAGAGTTACTCACACATCTACTCAGTCATTCCAAAAATCAATCACACCCATGTACTCACCTATGCAGATATATACACACCACCTGACTTATTTATACACACACCACCCCTCTCATTTAATTAGATACTAACACATACTCACTATCTTACACAATCACTAATACAAGTACACATTCATGTATGTAGACACTCTTGCAATCACTGTCTCTCACGTATAGTCAATTATACACCCCAACACTCACATATACTATCTAAAAATATATATAGTTACTCACATATCTACAACTGAGACATCAATTCACTAAACAACACACCTGTACACACAGTCAGCTACCCATACAGCCCTTCCGAGATGTACTTTTGAATCTATACAACCAGTAAATCAGCCATTCAGACTTGTATGCACAGAGTCAGACAACCCCCACCCATCCACATAGACACTCAGACACCCATACAGATACTCATACAATCAATCAATAACCCATATAGACATTGATGTAGCTACTCACCAAATCATGCACCTGCTTACATACCAACTGAGAGACTAATATAGACATTCACACAGTTTAGTCACTAACCCATACATTCAGTAACATACGCTCAATCAGTGACTTATACAGTCAGTCAAGCATCTACTAAATAATCCATTCAGGCACTTCTACATCCACTCATTCTTCAATAGACCTTGGCATAGATATCTATGAAAAATATTTAAACTGTACAGAAACACAAATTCACTGGATGATGTCATCAGTGATGTAATTTGAGATGTCATCAGTGATGTCATAAGTGATGTCTCTGACCATGTCATGAGTTATGTAATATGTGATGTCATCACTAGTGCATTGCGGGCGCGCAAGTTATAGTTAGCTCAACTAACTATAACGGGCGAATTTCTCTGGTTTTATATGAGTCAAATGTCCAAGTAACTATAACATCCCTGAACCTATGGTTTTTTCAGTGAATTTGTAAGGTTTTTCAATGCTAATTTCTAACTATAACTTCCCTGAAACCTATGTTTTTTTCAGTGAATATATATATTTATATATATATATATATTCCATATGAAGGGTGCTCCCAAATGAAGGCGCCACACGCAGCGTGCTTCTTCAAACCTTTTATTGATCGGCTGACTGCAGGGCATGTATACTCGTTGTTGCAGCAAAGTTAACCATACGCCAATTTTCTGCCATACGCGTTTAGAGGCTGTCTGTCCCTTTATCACTGGCTTGGCTGTGGATGAGGAGGCTGGAAACAGTGACGCCGTACAAACTACGATTGCTTTTGTGGAATTCTTCGTAATGTCGCCCTATAGGGGAAAGCTTGTCCTTGTTTTGTATTGCCCTCATGTGCTCCAAGATACGTTTTTTGGCAGCAAACATAGTGCTGCCTACGTATCTCTTAGCACAAGGGCAGATTAACACATATACACAATGATCAGATAGACTGCTCAGATGTTTATCTATGTCTCTGCTCTCATTTGTGATAGGGTAATAGACTTTTTTAACATTGGAGCTGAATTTGCAAGCTTTGCATGACATACAGGTGAAAAACCTTGTGTCTCTGTGGTAAGTGGTCTCCCCGGGCTGATATCATTCCTACTTAGTTTGTTACGTAGGGAATCTGCCTTCCTTACATCATTGGAACCTGAATTATATGTCGTTATGTATCTTATGATTTTGTCCTTGTCAGCATCTGGGTTTTCTTTAGGGGCCAATAGGTCATCATGCTTGAAATTAGTCGCTTTTAAGCGAGCTTGTTTAATGACATTCAAATCATATCCCCTATCCAAGAATCTTTCATTCATAATATTGCATTCCTGTTCGAAATCATGATCAGAGCTGCAGAGCCCGAAGGAACTCCCCAAACGGAATGCTTTTGATGAGGGCCTTAGAATGTCCACTCTCAGCGTGTAACACCGTGTTTCCCGATGTTTTTTTACGATACAGTTTCGTTGTTAATATATCATCCACTGGCTGGATCTGTAAATCCAAAAATTCGATACAGGAGCTAAACTGCCCAAAGATATGCTAAACCCCCCAGGGAGACCTATTGTGTCATCTATAGGTTCCTACGCTCATATGTAGAAAGTCTTCCATCCTATTTAAAAGATAGTAGAGATTTCCTTAGGAAAATCAAAAATGTGAATTGGCAAAAAAACTATTTGTTAATTACATTGGATGTCTGCAGTCTCTACACGTCTATCAGGCATGAAGCGGGGTGGAGGCATGCAGACATTTTTTGAAATCACGTTCCATTTCTTTTCTGCAACACACAGATATGCTACTGCAGATGATCAGACTCTGGTTGGAGAAAATTTTTTTTGTCTTTAATGATATCCTTTACAGACAAAAACAGGGAACTGCTATGGGCACCTGTTTTGCTCCCAGTTATGCTAACCTCTTTATGGGGTACTGGGAGCAGCAGGTGCCCAAAATGTACAGCTCATATCGTAGCCATGTTAAAACATGGTTGCGATATATTGATGATCTTTTTATCATCTGGGAGGGCAGTGAAGAACTTGCTAAGGACTTCATTGAAGTTCTTAACAATAATGAGGTCAATTTGAAATTTGAAGGTACCATCAGTAGCTCCTGTATCGAATTTTTGGATTTACAGATCCAGCCAGTGGATGATACATTAACAACGAAACTGTATCGTAAAAAAACATCGGGAAACTCGGTGTTACACGCTGAGAGTGGACATTCTAAGGCCCTCATCAAAAGCATTCCGTTTGGGGAGTTCCTGCAGCTCTGATCATGATTTCGAACAGGAATGCAATATTATGAATGAAAGATTCTTGGATAGGGGGTATGATTTGAATGTCATTAAACAAGCTTGCTTAAAAGCTACTAATTTCAAGCATGATGACGTATTGGCCCCTAAAGAAAACCCAGATGCTGACAAGGACAAAATCATAAGATACATAACGACATATAATTCAGGTTCCAATGATGTAAGGAAAAGTCTTAAAAGACATTGGGGCATCCTCAAAACAGAACCAACATTGGAGGATGTCATGAAAGACATACCTAATATCACATTCAGGAAGGCAGATTCCCTACGTAACAAACTAAGTAGGAATGATATCAGCCCGGGGAGACCACTTACCACAGAGACACAAGGTTTTTACACCTGTATGTCATGCAAAGCTTGCAAATTCAGCTCCAATGTTAAAAAAGTCTATTACCCTATCACAAATGAGAGCAGAGACATAGATAAACATCTGAGCTGTCTATCTGATCATTGTGTATATGTGTTAATCTGCCCTTGTGCTAAGAGATACGTAGGCAGCACTATGTTTGCTGCCAAAAAACGTATCTTGTAGCACATGAGGGCAATACAAAACAAGGACAAGCTTTCCCCTATAGGGCGACATTACGAAGAATTCCACAAAAGCAATCGTAGTTTGTTGAAATTCTTTGTGATAGATCGGATACCCTCTACGATTAGGGGAGGAGACAGAATTCGCAAACTAAGACAGCTAGAATCCAAGTATATTTTGGAGCTTGACACCAAGATCCCATGTGGTCTGAACTCTGAAGAAGATTTATCTTGGTTTCTAGGTGAATAGGTGGATGTACTGGCTTTTGAACTGCAGTTACTTTCAAGTAGTTACATTAAATGGTGAACATGTTGAAGTTTGACTCTCGATACTTCTGATAAACATCCATGATTTTAACAGTTGCATGTACAATTTTTAGTTTCACTTATTATAAAATATATGTGTGTATTCGAGCTGCACATATATGATTCATTATTGAGCCATATTTTGTTTACCATTCTTTGCAGATGGTGTTGACATGTGGAGGTTAACTGATATGAAGACATGCCTTGATTTAGATTTAACTACAGCGATTTTCTATTGTAAAGCACTTTCTTCCAATTATGAATGACTACCCACTGGGGTGTAATAGTGTATTTTGGTATCTTCTAAATTCTAATTATATGGTATTGATTAACTGTGACTATTAGCTGGTCCATTAGACAATAGTTTAGCCATTGAAAAGTACCCACTGTGGTTATATTTTGTTCATAATATTACGAGTTTCCTGTATTTAGCAGGTAACATTATGAGATGTAAAATTATGAAATATGTCAATAATCATGTTAAATGTTATGAACTAATAATGCAATTTGATTATATTTTGCTAGTCAATGGGCAGTGATGTCTCGAAAATTTTTACGAATAAGACACTTTGCTGATACTTTTATATTGGTATCTGCAGGATCAGTTATATATAGTGTGTTTTATTAGTTGGAAGAGTGCATTCTATATTTTGGATTTGTGCCGGATAAATGGAGGCATATGACGATTTACATAAGTGACAGAATGGGGATATTTATCTCTTTGGTTTGCGAGTCTTGTTTATTTTTTTTCCATTTGGGTTATACAAAACTTCATCATCTTTTAGAAATATATGAGGTTGTTTACTATTGAGTCTTGGCAACCGGGGAGGACGGACCCGTTACTAATAAAGTTTTATGAATGAAATTGTATTTCGAAAAAAATGGCATGTCGAAACAATGCATGTCGGAATATTGCACGTCTATGAACTGTAAAGATTTACAAATAGGCACACTATGTATGAATATTTGTCGACAGAATTGTTTACAACCGATCTATATGCCAAAACCGTATCTAACATACATTGGGTGAAAAAGTATTTGATGTGATTACTTTTCATATTTCAATTGAAAAATTATTAGTATTTTATTGCAACATGTTAAACAATATGGGGCATGTATATAACAAGCATGTAGAGTAATAGAATCCGGTTTTTCTAGCATAAAGGTTGATTGTTTTGACCATTACAAAATGGCCGATGAATTAAGAAAGAAAGTATGGCAATATATATGGTTTGTTTTTTGGTCCTCTTTCTACATCACTTTATTTTGTACGTCACAAACATAAAATTGTTTAAAATTCGAATGGCGAGGAATTCATTTTACCCGTGATCAAGGCGGTTACGCCGAAACGCGTTGGGCATGTGCGGCCTGGTTGCTGTGAATAAACCATTTTGAACCCCTGTGATCGTGATCGTGCTTTCTTTGTGAAGGAGTGCATGGAATGCTCTGCTGCAATGTGAAACTGGATATATATATATATATATATATTCAGTGAAAAAACCATAGGTTTCACACACGTTATAGTTAGGAATTAGCATTTAAAAAACCTTAGAAATTCAGTGAAAAAACCATAGGTTTCACACATGTTATAGTTAGCTGGACATTTTACTCGTAAAAAACCAATGAAATTGCCCCGTTATAGTTAGTTCAGCTAACTATAACTCGCGCGCCCGCAATGCACTGCTGATGACGTCACATATTACATCACTCATGACATGGTCAGTGACATCACTCATGACATCACTGATGACATCTCAAATGACATCACTGATGACATCACTGATGACATCATCCAGTGAATGTGTGTTTTTCTGAAAATTAAATATGTTTTATATATGTATATCTCAAGGTCGATGGAAGAATAAATGGGTATATAAGTGTCTAAATGGATGATTTGTTTTTGAAAAATTGATTGTGTAACTGACTGATTAAGTGTATCTCTCACTTTGTGTATAAGTGGCTGCATGGGTTGGTGAGTAGCTACATGGGTGTCTATATAGGTTATTAGTTGTTTTTTTGAGTATCAGTCTGAGTGTCTGTATGGTACGGTGGGGGGTATTACGTAGTGCATAGATGCATGAATGAGTGACTCACTGTTTGTATGTGTTGAAGACAGCATGTGTGCAGGACTGTATGGGTGGATGAGTGTGTGTATGGGTGTGTTAGTGAGTGAATGACTGTCTCAATAGTGTCTTCAGGAGTAACTACATATGTTTTAAACTAGTATATGTGAGTATTGGTGTATATATGTGAGTATATATGAGAGGGAGAGATTGAAAGAGTTCCTGTATGAATAAGTATGTGTTTCTATAAGTGATTGTTTAAAAGACTAAGTATGTGTAAGTTTCCGTAGAAGTAAGTATGGTGGTGTGTGTATTACTGTATATGCAAGTAAATGTATGTTTTATTCTTTTTTAGCATGAGTGACTATGTGTGTGAGTAACTCTATGGATGAGTGGCATTGTGTAACAGGATGTATAGATGTATGAGTACATATGATGAGTGAGTACATGTATGAGTGACTGTATAGGACTGTTGGTGAATGAGTGGATGTGTATGTGGATCTTTGAATTACTGAAGAGGTTGTTGTAACTGGTATTGGTATGTCCATTGTTTTGAAATTTTTAGTCTCTATTTTTGAATGTGTGTATCAAAGCTTATATTAAGGTGAGAGGAGGTCTGCCACTCTATCACAAGGATGATGTCATCAGTGATGTCATCAGTGATGTCATTTGAGATGTCATCAGTGATGTCATGAGTGATGTCACTGACCATGTCATGAGTGATGTAATATGTGACGTCATCAGCAGTGCATTGCGGGCGCGCGAGTTATAGTTAGCTGAACTAACTATAACGGGGCAATTTCATTGGTTTTTTACGAGTAAAATGTCCAGCTAACTATAACATGTGTGAAACCTATGGTTTTTTCACTGAATTTCTAAGGTTTTTTAAATGCTAATTCCTAACTATAACGTGTGTGAAACCTATGGTTTTTTCAGTGAATTTCTAAGGTTTTTTAAATGCTAATTCCTAACTATAACGTGTGTGAAACCCATGTTTTTTTCAGTGAATTTGCAAGGTTTTTTAAATGCTATTTTTTTTTTTTTTTCTTCATTTTTTTCAAACATATTTTTAATTTAATTTTTTACCTTTTATAAAGACTATGCTTAATTTTTTAAAATCATTAAATATTTATTTTATATAAATTTTTTAAAATAAACAAGTAAAATTTATTTCCAGATTTTTTTTTTTTTTTTTTATAGTACGCGTACCGTAAGCTCACGGTAAGCGTACGGTTTACGCAACGTCCGTAATCTATCTACGCTGCTTGCGTATAGTTACGTACTTTGCGTAGCGCGCGTACTGCGCGTGGGACGCGTGCGCGCTTACGCAACACGCGCACGTTACGCGGAAGTGCCGGGAAATGACTGTTATGCGCATGCGCGCAAGCGCGTGTCTTTTTTACGCGCACGCGTACTTTTTGCCGTAAGCGTACCGTAAGCGTACCGTAAGCGTACGGTTGGTCATGTGATCATGAAACACAACTTTTGATTGGTTGAAACTACTTTCAGTTCTAGAACTCTCCTACACCACACCCATTCCCCTCATTTCTGCTTGTGATCCCTTGGGAGAAGGAGCTGGTTTGTCTTTGGGATACGATGGCAGAACAGCAGAGCTCTTCTGAGAGTGAGGCTAGCACCAGCAGCACTGTCTTGAGGCAGAGAGCGAGGAAAGTAAAGCCTTCTTATGTTTGGGATTATTTTACTTTTCCAGAAGGCCAGCAAAAGGTGAATGCACCCTTAGTTACTTGCAAGCTGTGTCAGCGTGTACTTTCTAGAGGTAATCCTGACAGGAAGTATTCCTTTGGGAATCACACCATGATGAGGCACCTCAAGGATGTACACAAAAGGACACATGCTCAACTTTTTGGAGGTAACTCTTCAGAAAGACGAGCCAGTACATCCACAGCAGCTCAGCCTGGACCATCACCTGCAGAGCTTACTCCTTCTTCTGCAGCTCAGGTGAGCCCTTCATCTGTGGGGGGAGAATCTCCTTTTGCTGGCCCTCTGGAAATGAACCCTCGATTTCGGAAGGTTGATATTCATTGCACATTTTGTAAAGCTCTAATTTGTTATAGGGAGACCAGTGTTTCCCTAGTGAATAACAAAATAGATCAGCACATTTGTAGCTTTGAATGATTTTCCCATGGTTCCTTTCCTCTGTCCCTGCATGAACACAACGGTTCTTTTAAGAGCCAACCTTATCTTTCATCTTTTTTTTACATTTTTTTTAAAAAACTTTTTTTTTTTTTTTTTACCGTACGCGTACGGTAAGCGTACCTTTTTTTTTATTTTTTAAAAAAAACACTAAAAATCATTTTTCACATTACAAGGTCCTTGAGAGACTACAATTATTACTATTGACTTACCATACTCACTGAAAAAAATATTTATTCATTTGTTTTTTTAAAAAATAGTTTTTTAAATGGTTGTAGTTTACGAAAATTTTCTATATCGATCTGAAAAAAAAGAAAAAAGTATTAATATTTTTAAACCATTTTATAATACAGTACACATATTTACATTTTTTACCAAAAAATATTTTTGCCTTATTTTTGCTGTTTTCAGAATATATTGCATTTCACTATAAATTGTGAAAGCAATTGCATTCATCATTTTACAGCGGGCAAAAAAAAATAACAATCTCAAAGATTGTATTAAAAAAGCCCAGAATCTCTTCTCACTTAAACTTATCATTACAGAAATGCATATTATTCTAAAAAAATATCATCTAAAAACAATACTTTTTTCTTTAAAATACCGTCTGATATTTTTGTTTCAGGAGTATAATCACAATATTATATCTCAAATAACTCCAAAATACATCTGATTTTATTTCCTTTAGGCCAAATTGTATTTTTTTTTTTCCCCTGGAATAAATTTCCAAGGGAAAACCATTAAAATTCTAAAGTTTAATCTGTCCAGATCTCACCGATTCTCTGTAACATTTTGGTTCACAAAAATTTTTTGAATAATTTATTTAGTCCACAATAGAATTGGTTACTTTTCCACATGGCCAAATAGTAATTTTTTAAATCATTTTTGTAAAAATTTCCAATGGCAGTCCAATAGCATTCCAAAATTTAAAATGTGCAGAAGTTACCGATTATCTCTAAATTATTGGTTTTTCAAAATTGCATTAAAAATTTAAAAAGTCCACATTACAATTGGTTATCTTTCCTTTAGGCCAAATGATAATTTTAAAAAATATTTTTTCTACAAAATTGCAATGGTAATTCAGTAAAATGGTAAAATTATTTTGTCCAGATCTTGCCAAGTCTCTCTAAAATTTAGGTTTCAGAAAGATTAGATAGGAATTTGCTAAATCAAAAGGCAAACGTTGTTTGAAAATCAATTGGGAATCATTACACAGTGTCCAGCCTTTTTCACATTTAAGATAAACTGTGTAATGTCCAGAAGTAACAGTAGGTCCATCATGGAAAATTATTGCAACAGTTACAAAAGTTTTTCCTGAAATTGATAATTGCTGTCCTGTAAACTTCTTTATTAAAGTATCCAATTTTGAACCATCAGCTCTACATCGTTGCATCATTAAAATTACATACTGTCCGTATTCCCTTAAAATTAATGTTGAAAACATGTCAGAATTACACTCACCACATTTCATGCTATGATTAGCATCTTTAACTAATTTTGCAAAAGTGACTGTTTTACTCTCTGGCAATGTCAAATAAATAAACCTTTCATTATCAACAATAGAGCCACATATATTATAACAATTTTCACAACTATGTTCCCATTTATAAGAGAGACCAAAAAAAATGGCAATGGGAACTCCTTCTTCTTCCACTACCTGAAGAAAAAACAACAAGAATTCCTGTGCGTCTTGCTGTACATTTTGAGAAAACTGTGTTCGTCCTGAACATACATCTAAAAGTTTTCTAATGTCAGTAGCACTTTCTATTTGAGTTTTATCTTTACTCAGCTTTTGAAAAAGGAGACTGAGCTCTGAACAGAATCTTTTTCCCTGATTTACTATTATCTGCTCTTGCAAACTTTCCAGATAAAATACAACATTCAGCACTACATTAGCGTAGCAGTTGACACCAGAGCTATTTTCAAAATGACATCCTACAACCTGTTCTTCATTTTCCTTATTCTTTTTGCTTGCAATTACATCACTCCTCTTTTTTTTCCTCTTCTCTACATCTTCATTACAGATATTCTCATTTCTCCTTTTACGAGAAACTACACGTTTCTCCAACACAGGATACTGACCTAAATGAGGAGCATAGGTTCTTCTTAATCTATTATACTCCTTTACACAGTTTGTATCAGCACTAACTTTTGAATCATCAAAGTCAATCATGAATAAACCTGATAATGTTTTGACTCGTGACAAAGCTACATATGCCATACCTTCTTTGAACACAGTTGAACCAATGTTCACAAATGCACAATCTACAGTCAATCCTTGAGACTTGTGGATAGTTACAGCATATGCTAGTGAAAATGGAAACTGCTTCCTACGTACATATAAGTCTTTCACAAGCATGAAACGAACTGAACAACGACAAATGTCTTTAACTTCCTCTATCTGATCAAATTTTATTTTTAAACATTCAATTCCATCTTTTTTCTGATAATTAATAAAACCCACAACTCTTCCCATCGCTCCATTCACTAAGCCTTTTTCAACATCCAAATTTCTCCTTAAAAACACTCTACAGTTCATGCAAACATATAGATTTTTTTCTAATCCTGCTGTTTTGGAGATATTCTTCTCTAGTGAGTCCAATTTATTTTTCAGTTTGCCTGTTACTGTGACAGTAATTCTTCCATCCTCAATTTTGTCCACTGCTTCCAATTTCATGATGTCTTCATTTTCCAATTTCAAAAGCTCCTCATTAAATATTGAGCATTCACGTAGAGTTGGCATTAAGCAGATGACACTTTTGTTTTCTGCAATATTCTTGTATATTTTCTCTGCAACTATTTCTTCCTTTGGAAATAAGTTATGTAACAGCCGACTCTGTAATGCTTTTTTGCCAACTTCTGTGAGTAGTCCAATTCTGATATCTTTCAGAATACTTCCATATTCTTCATCGTTTGCTTGCCTCATATTAGTTGTAAGTTCCTTGTACTCAAAGAAGGACCAAATATTTGTATTTCCAATGCTTCCCAATTACTTCTTCGTGTCTTCATGTGTCACAGTATTAAACACTGGTTGTCCTTTAACTGGAGTAAGTTGCAAAAGATCCCCAAAAACTATGACGTGTTTTCCACCAAATAACACGTCATAGTCTGTCTTCAAAATTTGCTGCATTCTTAAATGCACAAAGGCAAGCATTAAGTTTGATACCATGCTCACCTCATCAATAATGAGAACTTGCATCTTCTTCAATACTCTTGACACTTCTAAGGATGCTTCTCCAGTTAGCTTGTTGAATTGTATTTTGTTCTCATGCTCCACTGGTAACATTAGCAAACGATGTAAGGTGATTCCTTTTATGTTATATGCTGCTAACCCAGTTGGAGCAGTAACCACACAAGACAAAGTAGAATCCGTTTTTTGCTTTAGGTAGCTTCTGATGACTTTAATTAGGAAACTTTTTCCAGTGCCAGCTTGTCCGCTTACATACATCCTGATTGGATGAAATGATGTGCATGAGCACTCTTTTTTGATATGTAGAAATCCGTGATCAATTTTGTTTTTGATCTCTTCATAAATTTGTTGCTGCTCTTGATTCAGTTGTCTTTCCAAATTTTCTAAGTCTATAAATTCTTCTTGAGCTTGATTCATAGCCGTTTCCACTTCATTCATGGCTATTGATGCTTCATTTTCAACGATTGGTTGTCCTAGGGGATCTTGACTGTATGTTCCTGAACTTTGGCTGTCCTGAGAACTGTCTCTAGCTATTTCTGCTGCAATTGTAGTTTCCTGTTCAATTTCTTCATTTAACATTTGCAGATAAGTTGAGAATGTACTGCATTGTATGCTGTCTTTGCAAGCATTAAAAGAATCTTCATAGCTCTGGAATTCTCCCAGTAGTTCATCCTCTGTACGCCATGGTTTAAACAACTGTAAAAGAGCCAAGTAGTAAAATTCTTTCTTGTCGGTAGTGTCGCAACTCAGCTTCCGGTGATTTATCAAACTTCCTTTGGTTTGCTTCACCAAACATCCTTCTTCACCAACAACTTTATATTTTCCACTGTTGATGTCTTCTGCAGCTTTCCGTGAATAAATGTAGTTCTGCAGCACTTCATAGAGACACATGTTCTCAAGATGATGACTTCTCTTGGGATAATATGTGTCCAACATGTTTGTTTTCAATATGTCTGTACTTTCTGGGTCATTCTCAGCCAAATATTCAATTTCTCCAACAGATTTCAGTACCCGATTTCTCATTGCTGCAAGGCCTAAACTTGCCCAAATTATTCTTCTTGACTTCGAGTAGAGACTTGCAGAAGATAACCTATCTGAACATTCGTAGGATCCAATTTCTCGATGCGATAACATCTTCAAACTGAAACTGTACAGCTTCTTACTGACAGTCTTCTCGTGAGAAATCTCTTCCCACATTTCCTTCAATTCTGTTTTTTCTGATTTCGTAATGTAAGACGTTACATATCGAGCAACAGCAATGGAATTGTCAGCAACATACTGTATATCCATGTTAGCGTTCCACATGGATAAAATGACTGGGTTGTAGTCATTTATATTTTTTGATTCTTCTTTTCTTTTAAGGTTGTAGGTATTCTTAGGTGATTTTCTTGTGATAGTATGTCTCACAGCTGACATAAAACTGTTGACTCTTCCATTTGTAAGAACAGGTCTAGGAAATCCAAATCGACATTTAGTGTAGTATTTTTCTTTGCTCTTGTATTTCCGTCGACAGTATTTTCCACACCGATGACTTTGGAAACGTAGAACTTGCTCCTTTAACTTGTTCTCTTCTGTGCTTTTAGGTATAGCACATGTTGCATATTCTTCAATGTAAGATAACACTGCTTCATCAGTATCTGTTCCAAACTTTGGGGCATCCTTGATCCACAGCAGCATATGAATATGAGGAGCACCTCTTGCCTGGTACTCTTTTCTCCAAAAGAAATCCACTACTTCTCCAAGGGGTGGATTTTTTTTATTGCAGATGAAGGACATCATAGCCTCAAATCTATGATTGAAATATCTGCAAACATTAACCGGATCCAATGAGCACAGTTCTCCTGCTGTCTTGTATTCGATGTTTTCAATGTTTGAATTGGCCTCTCGTAGAAAATCCAGTAAATCATCCCAAGCGTACTCGGCGCAGCTTAGGGTAAGGAACCATGTTGGTGTTCCTAAGTTGCGTAACATGCATTTTAGTTCACCATGGCGTCGGTACCAATATTCATTTGTCCCACGCTGACAAGCCATCAGATTGATCAGTTGTGTTTCCAAATGATCATCTCGGTGCTGCACTTTCTCCATAAAATCCTTAGCAGACACATTTTGTAAATGTACTCCACTTTTTAAAATGTGATTTACTGCATAAGACAGTGCAGACAAGTCGCTTTCAAATAAAAGATGGAACAAATAAGGGATACTTTGTCGAAATCTGGGATCTTCAGCATATAGTCTTGTAGTCCGATACTCAGAAGCTGGAATCTGTTCCGGACGTTCATCGTATCGTCCTCCTTTTCCTTTAGGAAACAGCTGGGGAAAACATCGAGCTTCCAAGCTCTCCTCCCATACACTCACGGGATTTCCTTTTGCTTTCTTCATCTGAAAGAGATCAATATTGTCTCCCATAACTTCTTTCGAATGGAGAGGATGTATGCTAAAATGTTCATAAATTTCTTCTTCCTTTGACTTGTCCACTTTTTCAATTTGTCCAGTTGGTGTTTCTGTGTCTCCTTGTAAATCTTCTTCTTCTTCTTCTTCTTCTTGTATATAAATTGATTCATACCATTTGTTATTTTTTTTCAAATACAAATTTGCTCTTTGTACTTTCCGCACATCTACCAGCTCCTGCCAAATCTTCTTATTCTTTGTAGGGACACCATTAACCAGAATAATTAATGGTTCAGTTTCCAAAGTATCTGCATCAATAGTTTCCATATTTTTTTTCAAATCCAAGGGCAAATACACCACTCTACCTTTTAAACCTCTCAGTAAATCTGAAGGAGGTAATTTACCAGTTTTGGGCTCCATACGTACTATGGTCTGGAACGGATGAACACATTGAATGAGTATAGACTCATATGTATTTAATTCAGAAAGTTCAGCAGGAATAGCATCCAATTCTAAATTATTATGTACAGCTCTGGTCGGCATTCTATTTTCCTCTAACTTGTTGTAGCAGTATTTACAAATACGCTGATCTTCACCCAATTCAAAACAATTTTCAAGAAATATATATGTGGCAAAATCCATCCACTTATAATTATCTTCATTTTCACTCTTTCTGTAGAGATCAACATTCCTAGTTTGTTTTCTATAATGAGTTCTGCGGCAACAAATACAAGTAACATTTGGTCTTTCATTAGAGACTATTGCAAATTTTGTTATGTGATCATTAAATGTGTTACTTACAGAGGGTTCTACATTCTCTTCCACTTCTGCCTCATTTACTGTGTCCTTCTCTGCACTGTTTTGTTCAGGACCAAAGTAACAAAACTGAATTTCATCAACAACCTTCTCTACATCTGATACCGTTCCTCGGAACAGAGCCCTATTCAATTCATTTAACTTTATTGCTGGACTTTTGGCAAAATACAACCGTCTCACAAACTTTCTCATTTCAGTATGATGAACAGCCAGCATCCTAAAATGATGGAAAACACTATTGCACACTTTTCTAGATAGACAAGCAAGAGAATGACCCTGCAAACCAGTATTCTCTCTCACTCTGCATGGATCCAGACTTTGAAGCACCTTAATCTTTTGTTTTACACTTTTTTTACTATATTCTCTTAGAAACTCTCGAAATCTGTCAATAGATTCCTGACGCACAGTGCAAATACTACTACAATTCCAAGTGTACACTGGGGCTTTAGGACGTCTCCCCATTGCCTCATCTGCCATCACTTGTACCTCATCTCTTGGAACCATTATCTCCTTCTCCATTATGCAACCATTTTTTACTTCGTATGAACGACCTCTGGTGTCAACTGCATGCAGCAAACTATTACTTTGAAAATAGCTTTCTTCATTAAAAAAAGGTTCACTACTTGAACTATGCATCCACTTTCCTAAAAACACTTTACAAAAGTTTGTTCTGTTCACTACTCTTTTGCTTTTGCTTTGTGATTTCAGTACATTAACCATTTTATCTAATGTACGCATCCTATTCAAAATTAATATGAATAGTTTCCTTTTTAATTCTAATGCTTTTGCTGCAATGGCTTCAATTTCTTTTTTTCTCTTATAATATTTAGCCTTTTGCTTATATTTCTTTATATCCTTTATCAAATTGGACATAACTCTTCTCTGAAACATTTTTCTACGTATCTCTTTAAATGCTGTTTTTCTGTTTATGTTAAACTTTTCAATTGCAGAAGGTATATTTGCATTAACTAAATCCTCAATTTTTTGCTGTTCTGTAGGTTTTGTTACATTTTTCCGAGAACAGACATTTTGTACATTTTTGTTTGTTTTCAATATTTTGTTTAGCAATTGTTTTTTTTGCTTACCAGAAGATGTTTTCTTTTTCCCAACATCAGCATCTTCTACTAACTTTGGTCCTCCAGTTGTCCTCAAATATAGGTTTTTTTTTAGCGTTTTTTGAACTCGAGATTTTGTAGGCATCTTAAATTTTGTTCACTGTTCTTCAGCAATACCTGAAAAAAACTAAAAAAAAAATCCTTTATTGTATTTAAATATAATACTACATTTCTTTTCACAACAGTCACAAAACGAAATTTCTTTGCCATTTTGAATGCACACAAACTGCTCTTTTTTTAAAATTTATTTAAATGCACATGTCCAAGCTTTTTTTTTTTTTCAGATCACCACCGTGTGTATTCTCTGTGACTGCCTACACTCCAGCAGGGGCAACCAGCCTTAGTGATGCTGAATATATTTGCATTACAGACTTAAACCTGAAAACCCCACTCGCTTCTAATTACTGTGCATGACTATACATGGCAAGCACATGGGTGTGTGCTAAGCCTCTGCTTTTTCCCCCAAAAATTCGCTCCTCTTTTCCATCTACTGCAACTGTGAAATCACCAGAAGAAGACGCAATAAATTTCTGCCTATAATTCTTCTATGCACACAGAGTCATGTTATCACATTAGTGCCAAAACGAAATTTCTTTGCCAATTTGAAAGCACACTTACTGCACTTTTTTTTTCGGGCCAAGTGAAAATCTCTTTTTACACTTTGAAATCACTTTTACAGACTGACACATTCTGAAACCTTTTTTTTAAATTTATTTAAATGCACATGTCCAACCTGTTTTTTTTTTTCATTCCACCACCGTGTGTATTCTCTGTGACTGCCTACACTCCAGCAGGGGCAACCAGCCTTAGTGATGCTGAATATATTTGCATTACAGACTTAAACCTGAAAACCCCACTCGCTTCTAATTACTGTGCATGACTATACATGGCAAGCACATGGGTGTGTGCTAAGCCTCTGCTTCTTCCCCCAAAAATTCGCTCCTCTTTTCCATCTACTGCAACTGTGAAATCACCAGAGCAAAACGCAATAAATTTCTGCCTATAATTCTTCTATGCACACAGAGTCATGTTTTCACATTAGTGCCAAAACGAAATTTCTTTGCCAATTTGAAAGCACACTTACTGCTCTTTTTTTTTTGGGCCAAGTGATAATCTCTTTTTACACTTTGAAATCACTTTTACAGACTGACACATTCTGAAACCTTTTTTTTTAATTTATTTAAATGCACATGTCCAAGCTGTTTTTTTTTCAGACCACCACCGTGTGTATTCTCTGTGACTGCCTACACTCCAGCAGGGGCAACCAGCCTTAGTGATGCTGAATGTATTTGCATTACAGACTTAAACCTGAAAACCCCACTCGCTTCTAATTACTGTGCATGACTATACATGGCAAGCACATGGGTGTGTGCTAAGCCTCTGCTTCTTCCCCCAAAAATTCGCTCCTCTTTTCCATCTACTGCAACTGTGAAATCACCAGAGCAAGACGCAATAAATTTCTGCCTATAATTCTTCTATGCACACAGAGTCATGTTTTCACTTTATTGCCAAAACGAAATTTCTTTGCCAATTTGAAAGCACACTTACTGCTCTTTTTTTTTTGGGCCAAGTGAAAATCTCTTTTTACACTTTGAAATCACTTTTACAGACTGACACATTCTGAAACCTTTTTTTTAAATTTATTTAAATGCACATGTCCAAGCTGTTTTTTTTTCAGACCACCACCGTGTGTATTCTCTGTGACTGCCTACACTCCAGCAGGGGCAACCAGCCTTAGTGATGCTGAATGTATTTGCATTACAGACTTAAACCTGAAAACCCCACTCGCTTCTAATTACTGTGCATGACTATACATGGCAAGCACATGGGTGTGTGCTAAGCCTCTGCTTCTTCCCCCAAAAATTCGCTCCTCTTTTCCATCTACTGCAACTGTGAAATCACCAGAGCAAGACGCAATAAATTTCTGCCTATAATTCTTCTATGCACACAGAGTCATGTTTTCACATTAGTGCCAAAACGAAATTTCTTTGCCAATTTGAAAGCACACTTACTGCTCTTTTTTTTTTGGGCCAAGTGAAAATCTCTTTTTACACTTTGAAATCACTTTTACAGACTGACACATTCTGAAACCTTTTTTTTAAATTTATTTAAATGCACATGTCCAATCTGTTTTTTTTTCAGACCACCACCGTGTGTATTCTCTGTGACTGCCTACACTCCAGCAGGGGCAACCAGCCTTAGTGATGCTGAATGTATTTGCATTACAGACTTAAACCTGAAAACCCCACTCGCTTCTAATTACTGTGCATGACTATACATGGCAAGCACATGGGTGTGTGCTAAGCCTCTGCTTCTTCCCCCAAAAATTCGCTCCTCTTTTCCATCTACTGCAACTGTGAAATCACCAGAGCAAGACGCAATAAATTTCTGCCTATAATTCTTCTATGCACACAGAGTCATGTTTTCACATTAGTGCCAAAACGAAATTTCTTTGCCAATTTGAAAGCACACTTACTGCTCTTTTTTTTTTGGGCCAAGTGAAAATCTCTTTTTACACTTTGAAATCACTTTTACAGACTGACACATTCTGAAACCTTTTTTTTAAATTTATTTAAATGCACATGTCCAAGCTGTTTTTTTTTCAGACCACCACCGTGTTTATTCTCTGTGACTGCCTACACTCCAGCAGGAGCAACCAGCCTTAGTGATGCTGAATGTATTTGCATTACAGACTTAAACCTGAAAACCCCACTCGCTTCTAATTACTGTGCATGACTATACATGGCAAGCACATGGGTGTGTGCTAAGCCTCTGCTTCTTCCCCCAAAAATTCGCTCCTCTTTTCCATCTACTGCAACTGTGAAATCACCAGTGCAAGACGCAATAAATTTCTGCCTATAATTCTTCTATGGACACAGAGTCATGTTTTCACATTAGTGCCAAAACGAAATTTCTTTGCCAATTTGAAAGCACACTTACTGCTCTTTTTTTTTTGGGCCAAGTAAAAATCTCTTTTTACACTTTGAAATCACTTTTACAGACTGACACATTCTGAAACCTTTTTTTTAAATTTATTTAAATGCACATGTCCAAGCTGTTTTTTTTTCAGACCACCACCGTGTGTATTCTCTGTGACTGCCTACACTCCAGCAGGGGCAACCAGCCTTAGTGATGCTGAATGTATTTGCATTACAGACTTAAACCTGAAAACCCCACTCGCTTCTAATTACTGTGCATGACTATACATGGCAAGCACATGGGTGTGTGCTAAGCCTCTGCTTCTTCCCCCAAAAATTCGCTCCTCTTTTCCATCTACTGCAACTGTGAAATCACCAGAGCAAGACGCAATACATTTCTGCCTATAATTCTTCTATGCACACAGAGTCATGTTTTCACATTAGTGCCAAAACGAAATTTCTTTGCCAATTTGAAAGCACACTTACTGCTCTTTTTTTTTTGGGCCAAGTGAAAATCTCTTTTTACACTTTGAAATCACTTTTACAGACTGACACATTCTGAAACCTTTTTTTTAAATTTATTTAAATGCACATGTCCAAGCTGTTTTTTTTTCAGACCACCACCGTGTGTATTCTCTGTGACTGCCTACACTCCAGCAGGAGCAACCAGCCTTAGTGATGCTGAATGTATTTGCATTACAGACTTAAACCTGAAAACCCCACTCGCTTCTAATTACTGTGCATGACTATACATGGCAAGCACATAGGTGTGTGCTAAGCCTCTGCTTCTTCCCCCAAAAATTCGCTCCTCTTTTCCATCTACTGCAACTGTGAAATCACCAGAGCAAGACGCAATAAATTTCTGCCTATAATTCTTCTATGGACACAGAGTCATGTTTTCACATTAGTGCCAAAACGAAATTTCTTTGCCAATTTGAAAGCAC
The DNA here is from genome assembly GCF_964204655.1 of Triturus cristatus. Lineage (NCBI taxonomy): Eukaryota > Metazoa > Chordata > Amphibia > Caudata > Salamandridae > Triturus > Triturus cristatus. The sequence continues at coordinate 650,693,591 of NC_140581.1, forward strand.
ACTTACTGCTCTTTTTTTTTTGGGCCAAGTGAAAATCTCTTTTTACACTTTGAAATCACTTTTACAGACTGACACATTCTGAAACCTTTTTTTTAAATTTATTTAAATGCACATGTCCAAGCTGTTTTTTTTTCAGACCACCACCGTGTGTATTCTCTGTGACTGCCTACACTCCAGCAGGGGCAACCAGCCTTAGTGATGCTCAATGTATTTGCATTACAGACTTAAACCTGAAAACCCCACTCGCTTCTAATTACTGTGCATGACTATACATGGCAAGCACATGGGTGTGTGCTAAGCCTCTGCTTCTTCCCCCAAAAATTCGCTCCTCTTTTCCATCTACTGCAACTGTGAAATCACCAGAGCAAGACGCAATAAATTTCTGCCTATAATTCGTCTATGCACACAGAGTCATGTTTTCACATTAGTGCCAAAACGAAATTTCTTTGCCAATTTGAAAGCACACTTACTGCTCTTTTTTTTTGGGCCAAGTGAAAATCTCTTTTTACACTTTGAAATCACTTTTACAGACTGACACATTCTGAAACCTTTTTTTTAAATTTATTTAAATGCACATGTCCAAGCTGTTTTTTTTTCAGACCACCACCGTGTGTATTCTCTGTGACTGCCTACACTCCAGCAGGGGCAACCAGCCTTAGTGATGCTGAATGTATTTGCATTACAGACTTAAACCTGAAAACCCCACTCGCTTCTAATTACTGTGCATGACTATACATGGCAAGCACATGGGTGTGTGCTAACCCTCTGCTTCTTCCCCCCAAAATTCGCTCCTCTTTTCCATCTACTGCAACTGTGAAATCACCAGAGCAAGACGCAATAAATTTCTGCCTATAATTCTTCTATGCACACAGAGTCATGTTTTCACATTAGTGCCAAAACGAAATTTCTTTGCCAATTTGAAAGCACACTTACTGCTCTTTTTTTTTTGGGCCAAGTGAAAATCTCTTTTTACACTTTGAAATCACTTTTACAGACTGACACATTCTGAAACCTTTTCTTTAAATTTATTTAAATGCACATGTCCAAGCTGTTTTTTTTTCAGACCACCACCGTGTGTATTCTCTGTGACTGCCTACACTCCAGCAGGGGCAACCAGCCTTAGTGATGCTGAATGTATTTGCATTACAGACTTAAACCTGAAAACCCCACTCGCTTCTAATTACTGTGCATGACTATACATGGCAAGCACATGGGTGTGTGCTAACCCTCTGCTTCTTCCCCCAAAAATTCGCTCCTCTTTTCCATCTACTGCAACTGTGAAATCACCAGAGCAAGACGCAATAAATTTCTGCCTATAATTCTTCTATGCACACAGAGTCATGTTTTCACATTAGTGCCAAAACGAAATTTCTTTGCCAATTTGAAAGCACACTTACTGCTCTTTTTTTTTCGGGCCAAGTGAAAATCTCTTTTACAGACTGACACATTATGAATCCACCATGTGTAACTACAACAAAAACAATTCCCATTTCTATTATTCATTTCTTAAGTTACCACATACATCCCCTCTCAAACTGTAAACTCACCTTTAAAATTAGTTAGTTGTGAAAGAAATGTGTCACTCAAACAGCAGATTATCAGAGCCAGGATCTCTGTTCTGTACACCTCTCTCCTCTCAGCAGAACCAGATAATGGCAAACTTTCCCTCTATTTTTCCACACATATACATGTAAGTTTCAAATCTCAGTGCTTCCCCCTTTTTTTCAAATGTAATGACACATTTCTATTGGTTGAAAACCAACCCTTTTCCAAAAGTACCCTGCCCCCAACTTGACTTCTGCCTAGTACCCTTCCCCCAACTTGACTTCTGCCTGCTACCATAGCAACAGCTCATGGAACACTGCTGTGTGCAGTTAGGTCAGAAGTTCGACACACAATGTTTCAATTCCACAGAGCAAGAGTGCTTGACTTTTCAATCCTAACTGCAAATCCATAGTACTGTTCTTTGGTTACACATTTTTTTGTACCAATACAAAACATGCTTCTATTAATTTTCACATACAGCCTAGTTTTTTTTCTAGAATGGTATGAAACAGCCAATCAGTTCTTTTTGTTTTGTAAAAAATATGTATGCCTCCATTTCCAAACTGTCTTTCTTTTCATATTGCCGTTCTACTGAAAGACACCTCCTGAGTGCATCCAGTTCTCCTTTGAAGATGTTCACAGTGTGGATTGTAGGGCACAGCTATGTCTTCTGGAGTGAAAAGTTTGCAGAGAAAACAGATATGGTGAGAGACCTTGCTTTGCCAAATGTAGACATTAAATGGATTGGTCAGAGAGGGTTAAAGTGGCACCAATTGATGCCATTGGTGAAATCCTTCATGCAAATCCAACACCCTGACCTCATAATAGTGCACTGTGGTGGCAATGACCTAGGCACTTTGACTGGGGTAGGTCTGGAAATGCTTATGAAGGACACCTTTGCACAACTGTTTACACTTTTCCCTAAAACTGCCTTTGTGTTTTCCAACATATGCCAAAGGCAAAAATGGAACTGGTCCAATCATTTCTGTCCACAGATTGACAAAGCAAGAAAGCACGTCAACAAATCTGTTTCTGCTTTCCTCCGTGACTATGGTATGGGTGCCATTTACCACAACAACTTGCGTTACGACATGCAAGACATTTATAGAGGAGATGGTGTGCACTTCAATGATGAAGGGAACAGAGTCTTCCTCTTGAACCTTAGACTCTGCATCGGTACTTACTTGTAGGTACCACTAAAAAAATGACTCCATAAACACAACAGCTCTTTTTAGAGCTCCCTAATTTCTAAACTCTTAAATCTGATTTTCATTTATTTATTTTTATTTTTTTTACCGTACGCTTACCGTGAGCTTACCGTACGCGTACCCCGTGATTTTTTTTAAAATCAATAAATGTTTTTTTTGTACTTTTCTGTCCTTCTTTGACCCCCTTACAATTGTTAGGGGGTCTGTAACTCTCCTCATTGCCCCCTTTCCTTGTTTTCACTCTTTTTTTTCAGAGTGAAATACACAAAATGGCGGCCGCCGCTTCCTGGTTTCGGCCGATTCGAATGTTTACTAAGATCTAAGAGCCAATCAGAATCGCGCTCGCGCACGCCACCGTACGCTTACCGTAAGCGTACGGTAAGCGTACCGTAAGCTGGCTCAGATATATATATTGATTTAAAGGCTATTTTCTCAAAATCTACTGAACTGATTTACACCAAACCTACAAAAGGCACTTCCTTGACCTACGGACTACCTCTCTGCCAAATTTCTAGTAATTCTGTTCAGCCGTTCGGGCTGTAGGTCGTTCTAAAGGTCCTATGGAAAAATGCATGGGAAAAACGCGTTTTGGGACCCCCCTTTTATCTCAGCCCCCGCTTGACGGATCCCCCCGAGACTTTCAGGGTAGGAGCGGAGCGTAGCGCCCCACCTATTTTGAGAAATTCGCGAGGATTCGTCGACCGGCGCCAAAGTTATTCAAAATAGAATGTTGAGGTTTTCCTATGGAAACGTGGTCCTAACTATAACTACCTACTGGCGACCGCCAGTAGGTAATATATACATATATATATATATAGATATATATACGTATGTCTTTGGCAGCCATTTGACGAATCTTCATGAGATTTTCCTATAAAAGTGTCATAGTGAGTCTTGTTGTACTTGGAAAGTTCTGGACGATCTGTCAAGCAGGGGCCGAGAAAAAGAGGGGGTCAAAAAAGTGCATTAGTTCTTTAGACACAGATGCAGCCCTAACGGAATTACACCAAATTTTGCAGAAAGGTAGCTTTTGGTTCGCAGATTGCGCTTTTTGTGACTTGGTGTAAATCCATTCAGTAGATTTCTAGATATTGAAAGAAATCAATATTTTTGTATTTAGTATTGCAACAACCGCGAATAATGACAAGCTCGTACAGAGATCTGCATAGCTCTGATTGGCAGCCAACACATCAACCAGACAGTGATGGCAGCCATCTTGGGACTGTGCTTCAGCCAAGTCCCACAAAAAATCATCAAAAGAAACAAAAGGGGCAGGGTGGGAACAATCTGACCTTCTAAGCGTGGTCTTGGGGTCCCAGAGGGACCGTGCCAGGCCGAAAAAGCCAATATGTTTAAAAACAACAATTGCAGCGGAATTGTGAAATTTGAAAATTTGCAGCAATTTTATAAGAAAAAAAACAAGTGTGGGCTCCTGCTTTGAAAAAGGCCCCTGGGAAGGCTAGGTCCCAGGGGCATTTTATTTTAAAAGGAGATGAGTGCACTTGGCCCTACTCCTGAGGCAATAGGAGCCCCAGGAACAACCAACTCCCCAGGGGTTTAATTAATTAATGGAGGGATGCTGCAATGACCCCCCTACTGGGCTATTTCAAGCCCCTGGGACCACCACCTCCCCAGGGCTCACACATTATTAGTGTGGGGGGGCTGCACAGACCTCTGGTGCCCCGGGGACCACCACCTGCCTTGGGCAAAAAGCATTAAATAATATAAGGGTGCTGCCCAGAATCCTCCATGCCATGCGGACCACCAGTTCCTCCGAGCTAATGTATTAATAGTGTGGTTGTCGCAGGGATGCTCTGGTGACCAGGGAAGACATGGCTTGGCAGTTCGGACTGGACTGTACCCATGAGGCACAGGGTCAAGACTGATTTGCATATATCTGTGTCTGACCCGGTTGGCGAAGTGAGCTAAAGAACGATGATGGATTCAACCCAGATCTGTGACTGGGAGTGAATGTCTGGGAAGCTTCAATGCCCCATCCATCATCTCCTTGTGTTTGCTTTGTTCACCCTAAGTTGGCAGGGTATGCAGGGACGTTATAGTTAGGAAATAGAATTTAAAAAACGTAAAAATTCACTGAAAAAAACAAAGGTTACAGGGACATTTTAGTTAAGCTCAGATTTCACTTGGACAAAACCAGTGAAATTCAACAGTTGTAGTTAACTGAGCTAACTATAACTTTTGCCCCTGTAATGCATTGCGTATGACCTCACATATTACATCACTCATGACATGTTCTGTGACATCACTGATGACATAACTAAATTCATCTCAAATGACACCACTGATTACATCACTGATGACATCATCTACAGAACAATCATTCATACAGTCATTCATATACCCATACAACTGTTCACACACACCCTCACTCATTCATAGAACCACTCGCACAACCACTCATTCATATATACAGTCACACAAACAGCCACTCACATACCCATACATGCACATCACTGATGACATCATCCACGTGATGGTCTGACACACCTCCTCACACTCTAATATAACCTTTGATACACATACTCTAAAATACAGACTACCATTTTCAAAACCGTGGACACACCAATAACAGATACTAGAAACCCATCCACTGATTCCTATCTATATATTGTGAGCTTGACATACACTCATACAGTCACTCATACATGCTGTCACTCATCATTACATCAGTATAATATCCACTCATACACCTATACATACATTCACAGAGTGCTACTGATCCATAGAGTTACTCACACATCTACTCAGTCATTCCAAAAATCAATCACACCCATGTACTCACCTATGCAGATATATACACACCACCTGACTTATTTATACACACACCACCCCTCTCATTTAATTAGATACTAACACATACTCACTATCTTACACAATCACTAATACAAGTACACATTCATGTATGTAGACACTCTTGCAATCACTGTCTCTCACGTATAGTCAATTATACACCCCAACACTCACATATACTATCTAAAAATATATATAGTTACTCACATATCTACAACTGAGACATCAATTCACTAAACAACACACCTGTACACACAGTCAGCTACCCATACAGCCCTTCCGAGATGTACTTTTGAATCTATACAACCAGTAAATCAGCCATTCAGACTTGTATGCACAGAGTCAGACAACCCCCACCCATCCACATAGACACTCAGACACCCATACAGATACTCATACAATCAATCAATAACCCATATAGACATTGATGTAGCTACTCACCAAATCATGCACCTGCTTACATACCAACTGAGAGACTAATATAGACATTCACACAGTTTAGTCACTAACCCATACATTCAGTAACATACGCTCAATCAGTGACTTATACAGTCAGTCAAGCATCTACTAAATAATCCATTCAGGCACTTCTACATCCACTCATTCTTCAATAGACCTTGGCATAGATATCTATGAAAAATATTTAAACTGTACAGAAACACAAATTCACTGGATGATGTCATCAGTGATGTAATTTGAGATGTCATCAGTGATGTCATAAGTGATGTCTCTGACCATGTCATGAGTTATGTAATATGTGATGTCATCACTAGTGCATTGCGGGCGCGCAAGTTATAGTTAGCTCAACTAACTATAACGGGCGAATTTCTCTGGTTTTATATGAGTCAAATGTCCAAGTAACTATAACATCCCTGAACCTATGGTTTTTTCAGTGAATTTGTAAGGTTTTTCAATGCTAATTTCTAACTATAACTTCCCTGAAACCTATGTTTTTTTCAGTGAATATATATATTTATATATATATATATATTCCATATGAAGGGTGCTCCCAAATGAAGGCGCCACACGCAGCGTGCTTCTTCAAACCTTTTATTGATCGGCTGACTGCAGGGCATGTATACTCGTTGTTGCAGCAAAGTTAACCATACGCCAATTTTCTGCCATACGCGTTTAGAGGCTGTCTGTCCCTTTATCACTGGCTTGGCTGTGGATGAGGAGGCTGGAAACAGTGACGCCGTACAAACTACGATTGCTTTTGTGGAATTCTTCGTAATGTCGCCCTATAGGGGAAAGCTTGTCCTTGTTTTGTATTGCCCTCATGTGCTCCAAGATACGTTTTTTGGCAGCAAACATAGTGCTGCCTACGTATCTCTTAGCACAAGGGCAGATTAACACATATACACAATGATCAGATAGACTGCTCAGATGTTTATCTATGTCTCTGCTCTCATTTGTGATAGGGTAATAGACTTTTTTAACATTGGAGCTGAATTTGCAAGCTTTGCATGACATACAGGTGAAAAACCTTGTGTCTCTGTGGTAAGTGGTCTCCCCGGGCTGATATCATTCCTACTTAGTTTGTTCGAAATCATGATCAGAGCTGCAGAGCCCGAAGGAACTCCCCAAACGGAATGCTTTTGATGAGGGCCTTAGAATGTCCACTCTCAGCGTGTAACACCGTGTTTCCCGATGTTTTTTTACGATACAGTTTCGTTGTTAATATATCATCCACTGGCTGGATCTGTAAATCCAAAAATTCGATACAGGAGCTAAACTGCACAAAGATATGCTAAACCCCCCAGGGAGACCTATTGTGTCATCTATAGGTTCCTACGCTCATATGTAGAAAGTCTTCCATCCTATTTAAAAGATAGTAGAGATTTCCTTAGGAAAATCAAAAATGTGAATTGGCAAAAAAACTATTTGTTAATTACATTGGATGTCTGCAGTCTCTACACGTCTATCAGGCATGAAGCGGGGTGGAGGCATGCAGACATTTTTTGAAATCACGTTCCATTTCTTTTCTGCAACACACAGATATGCTACTGCAGATGATCAGACTCTGGTTGGAGAATAATTTTTTTGTCTTTAATGATATCCTTTACAGACAAAAACAGGGAACTGCTATGGGCACCTGTTTTGCTCCCAGTTATGCTAACCTCTTTATGGGGTACTGGGAGCAGCAGGTGCCCAAAATGTACAGCTCATATCGTAGCCATGTTAAAACATGGTTGCGATATATTGATGATCTTTTTATCATCTGGGAGGGCAGTGAAGAACTTGCTAAGGACTTCATTGAAGTTCTTAACAATAATGAGGTCAATTTGAAATTTGAAGGTACCATCAGTAGCTCCTGTATCGAATTTTTGGATTTACAGATCCAGCCAGTGGATGATACATTAACAACGAAACTGTATCGTAAAAAAACATCGGGAAACTCGGTGTTACACGCTGAGAGTGGACATTCTAAGGCCCTCATCAAAAGCATTCCGTTTGGGGAGTTCCTGCAGCTCTGATCATGATTTCGAACAGGAATGCAATATTATGAATGAAAGATTCTTGGATAGGGGGTATGATTTGAATGTCATTAAACAAGCTTGCTTAAAAGCTACTAATTTCAAGCATGATGACGTATTGGCCCCTAAAGAAAACCCAGATGCTGACAAGGATAAAATCATAAGATACATAACGACATATAATTCAGGTTCCAATGATGTAAGGAAAAGTCTTAAAAGACATTGGGGCATCCTCAAAACAGAACCAACATTGGAGGATGTCATGAAAGACATACCTAATATCACATTCAGGAAGGCAGATTCCCTACGTAACAAACTAAGTAGGAATGATATCAGCCCGGGGAGACCACTTACCACAGAGACACAAGGTTTTTACACCTGTATGTCATGCAAAGCTTGCAAATTCAGCTCCAATGTTAAAAAAGTCTATTACCCTATCACAAATGAGAGCAGAGACATAGATAAACATCTGAGCTGTCTATCTGATCATTGTGTATATGTGTTAATCTGCCCTTGTGCTAAGAGATACGTAGGCAGCACTATGTTTGCTGCCAAAAAACGTATCTTGTAGCACATGAGGGCAATACAAAACAAGGACAAGCTTTCCCCTATAGGGCGACATTACGAAGAATTCCACAAAAGCAATCGTAGTTTGTTGAAATTCTTTGTGATAGATCGGATACCCTCTACGATTAGGGGAGGAGACAGAATTCGCAAACTAAGACAGCTAAAATCCAAGTATATTTTGGAGCTTGACACCAAGATCCCATGTGGTCTGAACTCTGAAGAAGAGTTATCTTGGTTTCTAGGTGAATAGGTGGATGTACTGGCTTTTGAACTGCAGTTACTTTCAAGTAGTTACATTAAATGGTGAACATGTTGAAGTTTGACTCTCGATACTTCTGATAAACATCCATGATTTTAACAGTTGCATGTACAATTTTTAGTTTCACTTATTATAAAATATATGTGTGTATTCGAGCTGCACATATATGATTCATTATTGAGCCATATTTTGTTTACCATTCTTTGCAGATGGTGTTGACATGTGGAGGTTAACTGATATGAAGACATGCCTTGATTTAGATTTAACTACAGCGATTTTCTATTGTAAAGCACTTTCTTCCAATTATGAATGACTACCCACTGGGGTGTAATAGTGTATTTTGGTATCTTCTAAATTCTAATTATATGGTATTGATTAACTGTGACTATTAGCTGGTCCATTAGACAATAGTTTAGCCATTGAAAAGTACCCACTGTGGTTATATTTTGTTCATAATATTACGAGTTTCCTGTATTTAGCAGGTAACATTATGAGATGTAAAATTATGAAATATGTCAATAATCATGTTAAATGTTATGAACTAATAATGCAATTTGATTATATTTTGCTAGTCAATGGGCAGTGATGTCTCGAAAATTTTTACGAATAAGACACTTTGCTGATACTTTTATATTGGTATCTGCAGGATCAGTTATATATAGTGTGTTTTATTAGTTGGAAGAGTGCATTCTATATTTTGGATTTGTGCCGGATAAATGGAGGCATATGACGATTTACATAAGTGACAGAATGGGGATATTTATCTCTTTGGTTTGCGAGTCTTGTTTATTTTTTTCCCATTTGGGTTATACAAAACTTCATCATCTTTTAGAAATATATGAGGTTGTTTACTATTGAGTCTTGGCAACCGGGGAGGACGGACCCGTTACTAATAAAGTTTTATGAATGAAATTGTATTTCGAAAAAAATGGCATGTCGAAACAATGCATGTCGGAATATTGCACGTCTATGAACTGTAAAGATTTACAAATAGGCACACTATGTATGAATATTTGTCGACAGAATTGTTTACAACCGATCTATATGCCAAAACCGTATCTAACATACATTGGGTGAAAAAGTATTTGATGTGATTACTTTTCATATTTCAATTGAAAAATTATTAGTATTTTATTGCAACATGTTAAACAATATGGGGCATGTATATAACAAGCATGTAGAGTAATAGAATCCGGTTTTTCTAGCATAAAGGTTGATTGTTTTGACCATTACAAAATGGCCGATGAATTAAGAAAGAAAGTATGGCAATATATATGGTTTGTTTTTTGGTCCTCTTTCTACATCACTTTATTTTGTACGTCACAAACATAAAATTGTTTAAAATTCGAATGGCGAGGAATTCATTTTACCCGTGATCAAGGCGGTTACGCCGAAACGCGTTGGGCATGTGCGGCCTGGTTGCTGTGAATAAACCATTTTGAACCCCTGTGATCGTGATCGTGCTTTCTTTGTGAAGGAGTGCATGGAATGCTCTGCTGCAATGTGAAACTGGATATATATATATATATATATATACATATATATATATATAGATATATATACGTATGTCTTTGGCAGCCATTTGACGAATCTTCATGAGATTTTCCTATAAAAGTGTCATAGTGAGTCTTGTTGTACTTGGAAAGTTCTGGACGATCTGTCAAGCAGGGGCCGAGAAAAAGAGGGGGTCAAAAAAGTGCATTAGTTCTTTAGACACAGATGCAGCCCTAACGGAATTACACCAAATTTTGCAGAAAGGTAGCTTTTGGTTCGCAGATTGCGCTTTTTGTGACTTGGTGTAAATCCATTCAGTAGATTTCTAGATATTGAAAGAAATCAATATTTTTGTATTTAGTATTGCAACAACCGCGAATAATGACAAGCTCGTACAGAGATCTGCATAGCTCTGATTGGCAGCCAACACATCAACCAGACAGTGATGGCAGCCATCTTGGGACTGTGCTTCAGCCAAGTCCCACAAAAAATCATCAAAAGAAACAAAAGGGGCAGGGTGGGAACAATCTGACCTTCTAAGCGTGGTCTTGGGGTCCCAGAGGGACCGTGCCAGGCCGAAAAAGCCAATATGTTTAAAAACAACAATTGCAGCGGAATTGTGAAATTTGAAAATTTGCAGCAATTTTATAAGAAAAAAAACAAGTGTGGGCTCCTGCTTTGAAAAAGGCCCCTGGGAAGGCTAGGTCCCAGGGGCATTTTATTTTAAAAGGAGATGAGTGCACTTGGCCCTACTCCTGAGGCAATAGGAGCCCCAGGAACAACCAACTCCCCAGGGGTTTAATTAATTAATGGAGGGATGCTGCAATGACCCCCCTACTGGGCTATTTCAAGCCCCTGGGACCACCACCTCCCCAGGGCTCACACATTATTAGTGTGGGGGGGCTGCACAGACCTCTGGTGCCCCGGGGACCACCACCTGCCTTGGGCAAAAAGCATTAAATAATATAAGGGTGCTGCCCAGAATCCTCCATGCCATGCGGACCACCAGTTCCTCCGAGCTAATGTATTAATAGTGTGGTTGTCGCAGGGATGCTCTGGTGACCAGGGAAGACATGGCTTGGCAGTTCGGACTGGACTGTACCCATGAGGCACAGGGTCAAGACTGATTTGCATATATCTGTGTCTGACCCGGTTGGCGAAGTGAGCTAAAGAACGATGATGGATTCAACCCAGATCTGTGACTGGGAGTGAATGTCTGGGAAGCTTCAATGCCCCATCCATCATCTCCTTGTGTTTGCTTTGTTCACCCTAAGTTGGCAGGGTATGCAGGGACGTTATAGTTAGGAAATAGAATTTAAAAAACGTAAAAATTCACTGAAAAAAACAAAGGTTACAGGGACATTTTAGTTAAGCTCAGATTTCACTTGGACAAAACCAGTGAAATTCAACAGTTGTAGTTAACTGAGCTAACTATAACTTTTGCCCCTGTAATGCATTGCGTATGACCTCACATATTACATCACTCATGACATGTTCTGTGACATCACTGATGACATAACTAAATTCATCTCAAATGACACCACTGATTACATCACTGATGACATCATCTACAGAACAATCATTCATACAGTCATTCATATACCCATACAACTGTTCACACACACCCTCACTCATTCATAGAACCACTCGCACAACCACTCATTCATATATACAGTCACACAAACAGCCACTCACATACCCATACATGCACACATATATGCAGACAATCATCCATACAGGCACTCACACACGTACCCCCATACAAGCACTGACTTACCCACTCACTCACTCATCCATACTGGAACTCAGACATCTAATCTCTCACCTGCACAAATTTTCACACACCCAGTCTCACATGCATAAAACCACTCACACTCCCATTTACAAACCCATACAACTACCCACACATCTACCCACACACCCACTCAACCACTTACAAACCCACTCATATACCCACATACACTCACCTACTCACACACCTATACAATCATGTTCACACCCACCCACACCCTCACAACCATTCACACACCTACCTATAAACCCATACAACCACTCACACATCCACACACACCTTCAACATCACCCACACATCCACTCACCCACTCACACATCCATACAACCACTCACACACCCACTCACACACCTATGCAACCAATCACACATACACTTACAAATCCATACACCGTCTCACAAACTCATTCACACCCCCACAACTACTCACATCCTTGCTCACTGTGCCGCTGGATTCAAGCTAGCCTGGCTGAAGAATGGTGACATACCCTGAAACCGGTCCCAGGATGCTTGTTTCCGGTCCAGGGAGGACCTGGCCTGGCAGTTTGGTCTGGACTGTTCCCAAGACTGATTTGCATATGGCTGGGTCCAAACTGGGGTGGCTTAGTGGGCAAAAGAACGATGGATTTAACCCAGACCTTTTGACTGGGGGAGAATGTTTGCATTGTCAGCACTCCGTCCATCATTTGTTTGCTGTATTTATATATATACATATATATACCCAAAATTGCCCAGCAATTGAGGCCGCACACCGTAGACAGTTAAGGACAACCTTTATTTAAAGCCAAACAGACAGCTTCCCATCCTGTCTGAATCCGTTGTCCTGGCGTGTTTCGGCGACCTTCATTCTCCTTCCTCCAAGGCCATGCAAGCAGCCGATAATGAGTGTGCTCTGCTACAGTCCCCTGCGTGCTCTTAAATTAACTTTACTTGGCCTCCGGTGTGCCCATGATTTCAATGTCTCTTACAATGCACATCGGTCCTTGTAGTCGCTTCTGCACAATTTCACCCTCCAGTGGGTCAGATTACTTGCATTGACTTGTGGATGTTTGTAGCAGCCCTCTATTGGGCCTCTGGATAGGACTCTGTCTGCTTCAGTAAAATATTTTGAAAGTATCAAGGACCCCCTGTAAATATTTAGGTGAATTCCTAGGACAGGGCAACAGACACAGTGAAGAGTATATTCCTAGGCAAACACAATAGATATAGGTATCAGCCACTAGGTCAAATAATATAGAACTGAAAACATTAGAGAGACTTTAGATAAGAACCAGTGTACCATACAATAGTGAAGATTAAAACATTTTTTTTATTATTGTTGTCAGTATAAAATCATGTTTTATGTTTACATTAACATAAAACTAAAACACAATACAATTTCTAAAAAATATACACAGATTTTATAAAAGAACAGAACTTTAACAAAATATAAATTGAAATGCAAATACAATGACGTAAAAAAAAGAAGGTTATTCAATAAACACAAACTAAAATGATGAGGATGAACCAAAATGTGAGCATTCAAGATGTATAAAATTGCGGCAATAGATTATCTTCGACGCGCGTTTCGGCGCAATAGCGCCTTCGTCAGGAAAGCCACACAATGTTTCTCATAGAGATAATGAGAGTAAGAAGGTCAAGAAAATGTTGAGGTCTAGTGCTTGCTGATAAAGTAGTCACTTTTAACTGATACTTTTATCGGCTGAGATACTGTGGTAGCTAGGATGTATTCCACAAGCAACTGATGAAGCTACAATTACACCGATGGTTTCCGGTAAAATGCGGAGGCGAGGGTAGCAAACAGTATGTGATATCTTATATTGATTTCTTTAATATGTAGAAGTGTATATCTTCCTTTTTGACCTTTTTCCTTCTTTCTTTTTTTCTTTCTTTGCTCCAGAAGGTCTATTGATAAAAGATCCTCGCAGGAGGTGGGACGTGCCTCACTCTCTTCTACGCTGCTTGCAATGACCGATACCTTTCGAAAGCAGCGTAGAAGAGAGTGAGGCACGTCCCACCTCCTGCGAGGATCTTTTATCAATAGACCTTCTGGAGCAAAGAAAGAAAAAAAGAAAGAAGGAAAAAGGTCAAAAAGGAAGATATACACTTCTACATATTAAAGAAATCAATATAAGATATCACATACTGTTTGCTACCCTCGCCTCCGCATTTTACCGGAAACCATCGGTGTAATTGTTGCTTCATCAGTTGCTTGTGGAATACATCCTAGCTACCACAGTATCTCAGCTGATAAAAGTATCAGTTAAAAGTGACTACTTTATCAGCAAGCACTAGACCTCAACATTTTCTTGACCTTCTTACTCTCATTATCTCTATGAGAAACATTGTGTGGCTTTCCTGACGAAGGCGCTATTGCGCCGAAACGCGCGTCGAAGATAATCTATTGCCGCAATTTTATACATCTTGAATGCTCACATTTTGGTTCATCCTCATCATTTTAGTTTGTGTTTATTGAATAACCTTCTTTTTTTTACGTCATTGTATTTGCATTTCAATTTATATTTTGTTAAAGTTCTGTTCTTTTATAAAATCTGTGTATATTTTTTAGAAATTGTATTGTGTTTTAGTTTTATGTTAATGTAAACATAAAACATGATTTTATACTGACAACAATAATAAAAAAAATGTTTTAATCTTCACTATTGTATGGTACACTGGTTCTTATCTAAAGTCTCTCTAATGTTTTCAGTTCTATATTATTTGACCTAGTGGCTGATACCTATATCTATTGTGTTTGCCTAGGAATATACTCTTCACTGTGCTTCAGTAAAATAACCTGCTATGCCAGTCACCAGGAGTCATTACCACTTGTGTGGACCCATGTTTGTTCCTGAGTGGTGTGATCCCTCCATGGCCTGGAAACGCTGTGTAAAACATACCCAAAATTGCTCAGCAATTGAAGCCGCACACCGTAGACAGGTAAGGACAACCTTTATTTAAAGCCAAACAGACAGCTTCCCATCCTGTCTGAATCCGTTGGCCTGACGCGTTTCGGAGACCTTCATTCTCCTTTCTCTGAGGTCATGCAAGCAGCCGATAATGACTGTGCTCTGCTACAGTCCCCTGCGTGCTCTTTAATTAACTTTAATTGGCCTCCGGTGTGCCCATGATTTCGATGTCTCTTACAATGCACGTTGGCCCTTGTAGTCTGTTTCTGCACAATTTCACCCTCCTGTGGGTCCGATTGCTTGCATTCACGTGCGGATGTTTTTAGCAGCCCTCTATTGGGCCTCTGGATAGGACTCTGTCTTCTTCAGTAAAATAACCTGCTACGCCAGTCACCAGGAGCCATTACCCCTCATGTGGACCCATGTTTGTTCCTGGGTGGTGCGATCTCTCCACGGCCTGGAACTGCCATGTAAAACATACCCAAAATTGCCCAGCAATTGAGGCCGCACACCGTAGACAGGTAAGGACAACCTTTATTTAAAGCCAAACATCCCGTCTGAAACCGTTGGCCTGACGCGTTTCCGAGACCTTCATTCTCCTTCCTCTGAGGCCATGCAAGCAGCTGATAATAAGTGTGCTCTGCTACAGTCCCCTGCGTGCTCTTTAATTACCTGTTTTGCTGGCCAATTTTGGGTATATTATGTTATAAATCATTTAAATAATCAGCACACCACTTGCCAAATACGACAACAATTATGGAAGGCAGAGAAGCTAAACGCAACGCTGATGTAGCACAAGTCTTTGACAGCATCCCAATGTCTTATCAATCTAAAGGGAAATTCAACATAGATGCCACAAATGACAATAAAGAGATTCTCAGATACTGGGAACGTTTATCCAGAAAAGAGATTAATAAATGGTGGGAAGTTATCACCCTGAAAAAATATGTGGAAGTTAAACGAATACCTCGAGGCTTACGCCTCACTTTAATGCCCAGCCACCAAGACATCAGTGGTGACCTCTTGCAGGAATGGGGTGAGCATTTGTTGGGCGCCTCAATGGTTCTCATAACGATCCTTATTAAACACACTGAAAAAGCACTAACGGACATACAGACAGAATTAAGTGCATTGGAAGAGTCGCTTGACAAACTCACTCTCTCGGAAGAACATCAAAAACTCAAGGAGGAAATGACCAAAAACCTTGAAAAACATGAAGATCGCGTAAAACTACGCAAACAACTTAAGTTCCAGAGGGACAGGCTGGATTTTGAAGAAGGACGCATTTTTACTTTCTCCAGAAAATATGAGCAACAAAGGAGCAAGGAACAGCTTGAGGCAGCAAGTGCGCAATCATCTAGCTTTGAATCGCTGCCAAGTACTGATGTGAGCGAAAATGAAAGCAGCAATGCCCCCCAGACAACTACAGTAAAGGTTCCTTTTTTAACCGAAATGCGCCTGGCCCTGCAACAACAAAACTGGGAGAAAACAAGACCACCAGGCCGTGGGAGAGGAAGAGGAAGGGGCAGGGGCCAAGGCAGAGGAGGAAGAGGAAGACAAGGAGAGGCAAAAGAGGGCAGGGGAGGCAACGATACCTCCATGGAAACCCGAGCCAGACCCAAACGGACCTAAAAACATCTACACAGGAAGAGGAAATAGAGCAAAGTGCCATTTCTCAAGAATTAAATGTCATTAATTTGTCATCTCGCCAATTAACTGAATCGGAAGAACAGTTGTTAAAGAAAGGCCTCAACTTCTGCCCAAAAATTCATTTGGACCTTGCTCAAACACGGATTGACCTCTACAAATATATCTGCAAACTCAAACTGGTTAAAATCTTTGCGGAAAAACAGACACCCACAAAGGAGAAAACTGCCATGACTCACACCAGTGAATTACTAGCAGAAGACGAACAAGCTCTTATCACCCTCATAACGATGGGGAATATGGAAACAACGGATCCCTGTGACAATCTGGGTGAAATACTTCCACCCTTGGGAGCTGGAATAAGTGGAAAAAAACCCAAATCCCATTTCTATCCGATCCTACCACCGGGCAACAAAATTGACTTGTTTCATGAAGCCATCACACATGATTTATACCATCTTAACCAACGTAAATTAAATGACAACCTTTCACCCTCGGAAAGATCAGCGCAAAAAAATTTACAGCAGGATTCTACAATCGAGATCAAGCCTGCTGACAAAGGCGGAAACGTCGTAATTCTCAATAAAACAGATTACGTATGGGAAGCTGACCATCAGCTGCAGGACACAACGTGCTATAAAGAACTTAGCACTAATCCAATCAAAGAAATTGAAGTAGTCATCAATCAACATCTTAATGACTGGCTTAAGGAGGGTCTCATTGATGAAGAAGAGAAAAAATATCTTACAGTGACAAAACCCATTGAAGCCACCATGTACTTCCTACCCAAAGTACACAAGCGATTACACAAACCTCCAGGCAGACCCATCGTCTCGGCCAACGGTTCAATCATGGAACCCATTTCCAATTACATTGATCATTTTCTAGCGCCAATTGTAAAGGACTTAACCAGCTATCTCAGAGATACAACAGACCTGTTACAGAAACTTGAGGGGATACCCTGGAATCATCAATTTAAACTTGTGTCAATGGATGTTGTGTCTTTGTACACAAACATAGAACATGAAATAGGCCTTAAAGCCTGCAGCTTCTTTCTGGGTAAACGCAACATTCAATTTAAACAACACAATTCCATGTTGCTTCAAATGATCACTCTATGCTTGCAGAATAACATCTTCACTTTTAACAGGAAACATTACCAACAAATGAAAGGTACAGCCATGGGCTTTTCATTTTCACCGAATTTTGCGAATCTAGTAATGGGTTGGTTCGAACAAAAAATTGCATGGAATAGTGACAACGACCATCATGTGCAGAAAATCATAGCATGGTGGCGCTTCATCGATGATCTATTCATCATATGGGATGGAACTACGGAAGAATTTGCCACATATTTCCAAATCTTGAACAATAATGAAACCAAACTACAATTCACCTATGAAATCAGTTCAACCAAAATCTCATTTTTAGACATCGAAATCTATGTACAAAACAATACAATACAAACAACCCTGTTCAGAAAACAAACAGCAACCAACTCATTACTACATGCGGACAGCTTCCACCCCATCAATCAAAAATGGAACATACCCTATGGGGAATTCTTACGCTTACGTAGAAACTGCTCCGCCAACATTGATTTTGAACATCAGAGCAAAGCAATGGCAACAAGATTCCAAAAAAGAAAATATCCAGACAGGATAATTCAAACAAGTCTCAAAAAAGCAAAAGAAAGAAATCGCACGGAGATTTTGAAAAGCAAACCAATGGTGACTCAGAATGATTTCACTAAAATACGCCTCATCACAACTTTCTCAACTGAAACTAGTGATCTTGTCAATATTTTAAAAAAACATTGGGGCATCCTAAAACTAGACACCACCATTGCCAACCTGATTGGAGATCACCCGGATGTCACCTATAGGAGAGCACCAAATCTAGGTGACAGACTCACACGTAGCCATTTTAAAATTAGGCAACAGAAACCATGGACCAACATTGAGGGCTTCTGGCCATGCAAAAACTGCAAAGCTTGCAAAATTGGCATACCTAAAAAAGTGGTGGAAGGTAGAAGTGGAGGAAAGTGGAAAATTCAGCAACACATTTCTTGTAAAACCAAATATGTGGTGTATGTTGTCGAATGCCCCTGCAAGTTAAAATACATAGGAAGCACTATTTGTGAAATCAAGAAACGCATCCTAGAGCACATCAGAGCCACGGTCAACATAGATCGTTCAAATGCCATTGCTAAGCATATGGAAAGCTCACTTGACAGTAAATGGGAACTGCTACGCTACTATGCCATTGAACATGTGCCACCTTTGGATCGTGGAGGAAACAGAGAAAAACTCCTCCGCCAAAAAGAATCCAAGCATATTGTGTCATTCAGAACTCTGACCCCGTACGGACTCAACCAGGATGAGGAACTCTTTGTACATTTGTGAACTCTGTGGGTATAATTTTACAACATACCCCAGCCTTGCAGTCAAACAATAATACTGACCAATTGTAAAAAAACTTTTTCTTTGTTTATTTCAATGCAGGAGTTTTATCGGACTAATTAGGCACATTAACCTGAATATAAGCCAAACCCCTACTAGAAGGCGGACTTTGGCCTTTTTGTTTATTCACTTGTATCAGTTGAATTTGGTGTCAACATGTGCCTCCCCACCAGAGGGGTGTATTTTCTTCTTTTTGTGATTTGTAGTTTCACATGTGACTTGTACATAGTGCTATTAATACCACTAGAGGGTTAATATGATATACACATATATCAAAATAACTTTCTTCTACTTGTCACACAAACATTTGCATTGAACACTATGCCTTATGTTTATCTGATTATTGTAAGTATTATTTGACTATCTACTGCGTTGCCTGTAGCGTTCCACTTATGGATTGTTAATAAGTTTAACCTTTAAATTAGCATTCTCTCCGCCAGTTACTGGAGTTTAATTTTGTTTAATTTTGACAAATTTTGTTTTGTGTATTTACCAGCACAATTCGCAAACACACGCACTACAATGACCAGCATGCCTTGCAAGTGCTTACACAGGAAGTAGTAGCATTAACTGACATAAATAATGTCTGACCACTGTGTTTGGTAACCCGTGATCAAGGTTCGAGTGAGAACCGAAACGCGTTGGGCCAGTGTTGTTGTTGACTGGCAGTGCTGTGCTGAAGAACTTTTCTTTTTGGAATAAAAAACGAACTGAAAATTCACCTTGGATTCCGAGTGAGTGCGTGTACTATCGACCTCTGGGCTCAGAGGTCTCCTGCTTTTTATATGTATATATATATATATATATATATTCACCAAAATATTTGCTCAGTAGCTGCACAGATGTCACAGCTGAATTTTCAAAAAGCATCATGAGTGAAGATTCCATTTGAAATGTGGAATCATTGCAGTCCTGAAAGCTCTTGTGATATACAGCATTCAGGTGGTATTCTCAGAAATGTTCAGTCCATCTGGATACAGTGATTTTAAACAGATATACATATGTATATATGATTAATATTGATAGTGCAAGGGTTAAAGAGATGTTACAGTTATGTGAAAATGTCAGTTAAAACATACCATTTTTCATTAGCAAAACCTATACAATTTACCAGTTATAACTATATATTGTTCTGCAAAGTATCTATGACTCGAACCTTGCCGTGAATGGCTTATTACCTCCCACATTACATTACTCATGACATGTTCTATGATATCACTGATAACATTGCTGCATCGTCTGAAACATCCTAATTGATGCAAGGTAGGAGCATGCGATCTTGCTTTCTGCCACATTTGGTGTACATAATTTCAGTAGTTTTGGCTGTAGTTGTGTCTAACTTTCCTATGGAAAAATGAATGGGGAGAATGAACTTTGGGATGCCCCAGTTTTTCTGCCTCTGTTAACGGATCATCCTGAAACTTTCCAGTCAGGAGATGATCGTTTTTTTGTCAAACAGCACGAAAGCTATTAAGAAAACAATGAATGCTTTCCAATAAAAATGTGGTTCTAACTATAACTGCCAAGGGGCAACTGCCACGGGGAATATATTTATGTATAAAATGCTCCATAGGGTGGGAGCAATCTGAGTTTCTCTGCCTGCAATAGTGTGGGCAAGGAAACAAAAGTCTGCAGTCTGCTCCCATCAGGCAGGAACATTTTTAAAATATGTGTTCTGGCCTTGGGAATGGAGTCCCCAGGGCCACTATGGGCTTGAGGGCTGAGCCTCTCTACCCCTTAAAGGACTTGGGGGAGGGGACAACATGCCTCCTCCTCTTTGCAACAAACATTTGGCCACGGGGATGGGATCCCGTGGGAAACTAATAGCCCTGAGAGGAGTCCCTTGCATCCCCTCCACTTAATTAAAAACAAGGCAATGGGGATGGGGTCCCTGGGGCCCTTTGTAGCTCAGGCGGGTGCCACACTCCCCTTCCCCTTAATAACAGAAGGGACCTCGGAGATACGGTCCCTGGGGCCTGATTTGGCTCAGGGATGGGGATGGTGCTCCCTCCCCTTAAAAAACATCAGTTCTTTCCTGGAAATTTGTAAGGTCCTCCATCAATTGTGAAGAAAGAAAAATAGGGGGTCCTATCCAATCATATTCCCATGTTGAAGTCCAGAGCAAATTGTGGGGAGCAATACAGAAAAAACAGCTTAAAAAAAGTCAGCAAATTTTGCTGAAAGTCAGAGCTTGACTCTGAAAGAATGCTTTTCTTCATTTGGTGTAAATCCGTTTAGCTGTTTTTGAGGAATTCATGTTTAAAGAGGTGCTTGGCATGGTCATGAAGGGATTAAAATTGTAGTGATATCTGGAAGGGTGGTCCTGTAGCAGTACCATTATAATTTACTAAAATAAGGGCCTTTGCTTCACTGAGAGAGCTTTTTCTACCGTCAGCCTTTATGGTACCCCCGGACCAGTACCCTTCTGCAGCATAGAACAATCTGATTGGCTCCCTGAAACTTCAACAAAAATGTTACAGTCTCCATTAAAGGTTTCTGTGTCCTGAAGTAGTTTTTAACAAAACATATAACAGGGTAGAGTAGGGATACATGTGTGTGTGTGTGTGTGTGGGTGGGTGTGCGTGAGTGTGTGTGTGTGTGTATATAAACATATTGAAATTGGTCAAGTGGGGTTGTGTTTCATGCAGTAACGAAGATCCACTAGGGTTATATCAGAGACACGGGTACTATAGAGATAAGTGACCCCTTATAGTTCGGCATTTGAACATTAGCTGTTTCTATACAATCCAATGATATACCAATAATTGCACGCTGGGGCAGGACCACAACACTATTTAATGTGTCTTTATTTCCAATTAAGGACGTAATTATTGCATATTTGCACAAACTAATGCTGCTATCTGTTAAGTTGCACTTTGCACAGAGTTCATTGGCTTTCCCCTTCTCCATTTTAAACCCATTGCGTATATATCATATGAGATTTTAACTCATTAGTGTACATACAAATGTTGCTTTTTAAGGTAGAAGCGGTAATTGCATATTTATATATATATATTTATATATTTTTTATATGTATTTTATGTGTATGCTCCTTTTAACATCTATGCTTTTTTACAGCTATTTATGTAATTTAGTTATTGTCATTGGCCATCTTATAAAACATGTCCAGCGTTTCAATTTTGCATTATGCATTTATTACAACAGAATTGTGATCGCTATCTTCTAGTGTGTCTTCTATGTCTACTCGCCTTCACAGGCATGTGACACTGCACTAGCACTTTAAATGTCGGGCTTCCTTTAACGGCGTCATGTGATCGAGGCCTCTAGTAGGCCGAAACGCATCATGGCGGAGGTGTGTTATTGTTGGATGAAATAAAGAATTGCACCAAATTGTTGGGTCTGTGTTCATCTTTGCAGGAGGGACTGGCAAGTTGGAGACGAAGTCCTCTGCATTATTTCACCGAGACGTTTCTTCGGTGTTCCACGGACCCCTTCAACTACGGGCCGAGTGGCAGGAAGATTTCTTCTGGTGACCCGGAAGTTCTGTGTGTTCCTGAACGGATCAGCCACAGTAGCCCCCGGACAGCCGGAATCATCTCTACTGACAGCCAGAGGCAAGCCTGTGCGGATTCAAGGAATCTCAGGCTGCCGCGAAAACTGCATAGGTAGGATTAATGGCAGATCGTCCGGTGAAGGAGTGCATGCGTCACCCAGCGTGTGCTTCTATTCAGTTCGCCAGCTGTACGTGGCATTTTTAAATATACCCCAACATTTCGCACCATGGCCGCCAACGCTGCGAGAAGCCGCGAGGAGGCGGCATTGGAGATGTTTGATGACTCTCCAGTCACCGAGGACGTGGTAAATGCGCATTTGGAGGCTGCCAAAACGGGGAGTGCAGATTTAAAGGAATTGTTTGAGAAACTTGAAAAAGCGATGCGCACAGAAACATCTAAATGGTGGGAACATCGGTCACTTTCATGATATCTAGAGGTGGGACGCATCCCAAGAGATTTGCGCATCATGCTGGCGCCCAGCTATGAGAACCCAGACCCGAACATGGTAGCTGAATGGGCTGAGTGTAATTTAGAATCGTCATCCAAGTTGGTAAAAATATTAGTGAAATATGCGTTGAGTGACAGCATTGCAATACAGATCAAAATAGATGAGTTAAATGAGGAAATTTCCAAGATGGGGGCCTCTGATTTGGAGAAGAAATTCAGTGAGGAGATGCTCGCACATCTGTCAAAAGAGGAAGACATAATAAAAAAGCACAAGGCTTTTAAATTCCAGAGGGAAAAATTGGACTATCAAAATGGCCAAGTATTTACTTTTGCCAGAAAATTGGATTCCCTAAAGAAACAGAGTAAACCAGCTCAAACACTGCCAGGACCAACAGACACAAGGGACACTGCTCAATCCTCCACATCTCTGTCGGACTTGAGCTCGGGACCAGGTTGTGAATCAGGAAATGAACAGACCGCTGCAAGCTCGGGTTTGGGGTTTACCAGATTCTCACTGGCGCAGGAGGTCGACTGTCTGTGCCAGGACAGACGACAAACTTTAAGGCCCCATTCTCAAAAAGTAAGATGGCTAACACCCCACTTCAGGGAAATAAACTAAAGTGTTATAGGTGTGGGAGCCCAACACATCTAGCCAACAACCCGATATGCGAAGCACGTTCCGTTGTCTGCCACAAATGTGGGAAAAAAGGACATTTGTCCAGGGTTTGTCACGATCAGCGCTCAAAAGCGGTGTTGGAGATCGAGCCACAAGTATTTCCTGATCCCAAGTTAATTTTTCAACTAAAAGACATAGACAATACGGACAAATTCCC
Organism: Triturus cristatus; assembly: GCF_964204655.1. Classification (NCBI taxonomy): domain Eukaryota; kingdom Metazoa; phylum Chordata; class Amphibia; order Caudata; family Salamandridae; genus Triturus; species Triturus cristatus. The sequence goes on from NC_140581.1 coordinate 650,717,556, forward strand.
TTCTTGCAACATTACCCTGGATAACAAAACCCTAACTGTCTTTGCTGATTCATGTTCCCCGTACACCCTTGTTGATGCTACGGTATTTTCTCAACTGTTCCCCTCATGGGAAGAAACAGTACAGCCCCCAGACATTCAACCAGGAGGCTACAATGGGGATCCCATACCCCTATTGGGCATGGTCACTAAGGAAATAGGGTTCAAAGGGAGGAACACGGTGGGCAAGATTTACATTACCCAGAAGGGGTCCAACTTGTTGGGATGGAAACACCAGAGGGAACTCGGGATTAAGTTAGACCCCAACAGTCCCGATCAGGTCCTCTTAGTGGATCCCTCAGTTGGAGGGATGGATGTTTGCAATGACTTCCCCAAAGTGTTTTCTGATGACCTAGGTTTACTCAAGAATTATAAGCATTCCATTAAATTAAAATCCAATGCCAAGCCGGTAGCACACAAAGCCAGACCCATACCACATTTGATGCACGTTCCCCTTCGTAATGAGTTAGACAGACTGCTGTCTTTGGGGGTGATTGAACCCATAGAGTGTTCACAATGGTTGGCCCCCATTGTTCTTACCACCAAGGCTGCCAGTAAGGATATCAGGCTGTGTGTAGACCTCAGGGACCTCAACCAGAACATATGGGTAGACAGACACCCCCTCCCACGCATTCATGAGGTGCTTACCCTCATTAATGGTGCGAGTTGTTTCAGTGTTCTCAACCTATCCTCTGCCTATCACCAGGTGGAGCTTCATCCCAACTCACGGCATCTCACCTCCTTTGTGACACCCCTGGGAGCATTCCAATTCCTTCGCATGCCTTTTGGGTTGGCTTCCGCTGCAGCTGCCTTCCAGAGGATCATGCAGCATGTATTGAAAGACCTTCCCAGAACTCTCTGTTTTCAAGACGACATACTAATCTACGGGAAGGATTTAACCGAGCATAATGCCACTCTCAGGATGGTCTTGACCAACTTGGAGAAATCTGGGCTCACTCTAAAAAAAGAGTGTCGCATTGGAGTGGGTTCAGTTGAGTACCTGGGGCACACCATCTCTCAAGATGGCATCAAACCTAAAGTAGACCTAATAAAGGCGATTCGGAACACTATGGCCCCCAAAGGTGTTCAAGACCTCAAATCATTTTTAGGCCTTTCCGAATATTATTCCAAATTTGTGCGGAACTATTCCTCCATTGTGGAACCTTTACGCAATTTACTTAAATCCAGAACTTCATTTGAGTGGTCTGATGCCTGTCAGAAGGCCTTTGATTTGGTTAAAGAAAGCATAATTTCTGCCCCGTCGCTGGGTAGGTTTGACCCTAACAAAACCACAGTCCTTTGCACAGATGCAAGCAACAAAGGGTTGGGGGCCAGTCTCACCCAAATGGGAGAGGGTAAGGAACACATTGTGGCTTTTGCATCTCGTGCTCTAAAGGGTGCTGAAATCAACTACTCGGTGGTGGAGAAAGAAGCATTTGCTTGTTTCTGGGCGATCAAACACTTCCGCTTCTTTCTGTGGGGAATTCCTTTTACGGTGAAGACGGACCACAAACCGCTAATGTTTGCTTTCACCACCAAAGGAGCCAACAAAACCACCCCCAGAATTGCTAGATGGATTTTGGGACTGGAAGGCTACAATTTTTGTGTGAAATACATGCCAGGTAATCAAAACACGGTTGCTGACTTTTTGTCACGGTCTCCATCAGAGGGAGAGAGTGCTCCTGTTAGTTGTGAATGTGATGATGTGATACTGCAACTCACCTGCTTGAACAAGGAAGAATGGAATGAAAGTATGCAAAATGATGCGGAAATGTGTTCGATCAAAGAGTTCATCAAGAATGGTTGGCCTGGAAACAAGAATGACATTCCTACCAATTTAGGTAAATTCTGGGATGTCAGAGTAGAACTTAATATACAAGGAAATGTGATTTGCAGAGGGGAGAAAGTCATTCCACCAGAGAATTTGAGAGAGAAGATTGTGGGACTGGCACATGTAGGACACCTAGGGCGGAGTCTAACCAAGAACAAGATCAGACTGGAGTATTGGTGGCCAGGTATGGACGCCATGACGGAACAAGTGGTGATAAATTGTGTAGACTGTAGCCGTAGTGACAAAACCCACCAGACCCGCAAGCCCCCCCTGTCTCCCGTCGAAGTGCCTGATCGTCCATGGTCAAAGTTAGCCTTGGACATCATTGGTCCTCTCAACTTAAAAACATTGAAGGAACGCTTCATCTTGGTGCTGGTGGACTATCACTCACGGTGGTTGGTCTACAAGTGCTTTTTATCACTAAAGGCAACTGTTGCCTGAAACTGTGGAACCTCCGGGGGCTACAGCTTTTTACGAGAAATTCCTACGATATTATCTCTGTCAGCTGGAATATCAAAGATATTGAAGGAAAAGCCTCACTCACATAATAGTGACATGCTTCATCATAGGCGTTTCCTCCACACCCAGGCAAGATGATACTACCTGGGCGGACTCGGCCAAAGATATAATGGGAGTTCTTATATAAGTAGGTTGCTGGTTAAGCAGGGAACCAGATTTTTTATATAAACTAAAAATACCTTCAAGTGTACCCCGTCTCAATCCTTTATTCTGAGGCACTTGTGGTATCCTTAAAATCCATATGTTGGGGTTATTTTGAACATTAGTATATTCAAATATACCCTCAGATAATTGCCAACATGTTTCGGCCCTCTTTTAAATAGCCCAAGCGGGTCTGGGGCCTTCGTCAGGGCATTGTGTTTCTGTACCTTAATTTAAGGTCCCTGCTGTGGCTTATCGCATGTACTTCATGCACACCAAACGTGAGGCCTAGTGCACTCACCTGTATTTCTTCTATTCGAACTCCAGTAGTAATTTCTATAAGAGATAAAAACAAGGGTATACACTCTAGTGTATAGTTATATGCTACATTTAATCTGTGCCTATAACATGCTTTTATTCACTATAATGGTGTTTGAGTGTATATATGTCACCCGACTCAGTGCTCACTATTGAAAAGCTCGTGGAATATTTTATACCACTTCCAATGTGCTAACCAAATAGTAAATTTCTTTTCACCACATCCAGTGATACCCAACTTTAAGGTTTCTATGGTTCTTAAAGAGATTCTTTGTTGTTTATGAGCCATATTATCTGTATACCCATGGGTTCTAGCGCTGGTAATTCAAAATTGTGAAGGACAACGTGTACTCCTATTTAGTATCAAATGCATTCGTGCTCTTTCTTGAACTCTATGGTCTACAAGTGCGTCCATCAAATCGACACAAGAGTCCTCATAAAATTCTTAGAAAATGTGTTCTTTGAGGAGGGATTACCGGACACCCTCATAACAGACAATGGAGTACAGTTCACTTAGGACAATATGAAAGAGTTCCTGAATCACAGAGGCATCACTCACCACAAATCTGCATTGTGTTGTCCCCGTGCTAATGGTTTAGTGGAAAGGATCAACCGGTTGTTCAAAGAGTGTTTGCAGAGAACAGAAGTAATGGGGTCACCAGCTAATGCAGCGTTAGTGGAAATGGTATGGGCTTATCGCACTTCTCCAAATACCGTCACTGGGGTTTCCCCATTCACCTCTCTCAAAGGAAGGATCCCGAAGACGAAACTTACTCCACCTGTAGGGTCAAGAAAGGACACTTGTGTGGTAAACAGAGGTGAGATCTCGAGAAAAGTGGAAGAACACCAAGCTAAATACAAAGTCAGATACGACCAGACAAAACATGTAAAAAAACAAATGTTCAAAGAGGGAGATTGGGTCCGGGTGGATTTACCTAAAGCACGCAGGATAGAAGCGTCAAGATTTTCGGATCCGTGCAAAATATCTAGTGTAGGAAAGAATGTAGTCCATCTCGACAATGGCCAAACATGGAGCATGGACAGAATCATTCCTCATGGACAAGGGGGTGTCTTCGACAACGGTAGTTTCCCAGAGTCAGAGGCTCAAACTCTCAGTCCCAGAAGATCTCTGAGAACAAGGAGCTCACCTATCTGGACCAGAGACTACTGTATTAAGTGAGAGTTAATGTAAAAATGTTTCCTCTGTGTCCTCTCTCAAGCCTTGTTGTTCATCCGCTTACTTTGTTATTGCAGTGTTCTTGTTGCTGCTTGTTTGACACTGCCTTCTCCTGGTAGGCTCTTTGTCCGCCCCCTCTTCCTCCCTCCATCCTCGCTTTTGTTCTCCCAGGGCTCCTTTTTCTCTCTCTCTCTCTCCCTCTCTCACTCTCTTTCGCCCTATGCAGAGAGGTGTGTTGTAATCTTGTACTTGGTACGTTCCTTTCTCCCCCTCCTCCTCCCCTCCCTTTGGTTCCACCCATTCCCTGTCACCAACATTCTACTGCACCCTCCGTGTGTCATGCTGGATCCTGTGATGGTGTGAGACCATTAAAGAAGAGTTCTTACTTACCTGCCTTCTGGTCTCTTTCTAACAGTACTCCAGGATGTAAAAGTCAGTGTCCTGCACAATGCGACTCTCAATGCACAAAATGTGACACTCTCGTGCCCAACAGTACCTGTAGTTGCGATAAGGTTCCCAAAAGCTATAACAAGGAAGATGGCAAAGGCGATGCGATACTCCTGAGATCTTGGGGAGGCTTTGCAGCAGCCCTGCTTCACGCTGCAGAGGTGGATGCGCCAGCTCCGATCTGTAGGGGGAGGATGCGATGACTTTGGCTTTCATTGCGTAGGTTTCTTAGGGGGAAGCTTCACGCACAGGTACGATGCGACGATCTTCAATGCGGCGCGAAGCGCGGCACAGCGCTGACTTCTGGCACCGCAACCGGGACGGGACTCTGCCTCGACACACGCAGCGACTGGATACTTTCACGCACCGGCAGTGGTGCGGCCCGCAAACTGGTTCTGCGACGACCCTCGCAGCGTCAGGAATCTTCTCGCACCGGAACGATGCTCGACGCACTCAGCGATGCGGGGGGCTCCGGGGGCCGCGACGACGCCGCGATGAAATTCTCCTCGCACTCTTGTTCTTGCGACACGCAATCGGATGATGCGTTGGGTACCAGTTACTCTTTTTCACGCTTCTGCTTCCCAGCTCCCAAACACAGCAAAACGACCTCTTGAGGCCCCAAGACTGGGCAAGCACTCCAAGGCAGGTCAGAACTCCCTCAGCAGAGTTCCAGGGGAGCTGGTGGTGAAGTCCTTTTGTTCCTGGGACTTCTTAACAGGGAGCCAGCTCTTCTCAGGCCCTTGGAGATCAGAATCAAAAGAAGGGGACACAGCAAAGTCCTTCCCCTCTCCTTGGCAGCAAAGCAAAACAGCAAGCAGGCAGTCTTCTCCTCTTCAGTTCTTTTCAGCTTTCTCCTTGGCAGAGGTTTCTTCTTAGTTCCAAAGTGATCTAAAGTTTAGGTGTCTGGGGTCCTCTTCTTATACCCCTCCAAGTCTTTGTCTCTCTGTGTTTCAGTGGGGGGATTCCCCTGCTCAAACCGGTTCCTGGGTGTGCTCTGCTCTGGAGCACCTGGTTCCTTTCAGAGTGAGGGGCAGGGTCGTTAGACGCTCAGCAGGAGGTAGAGCCTTCTTTGTGCTGGCAGAGGCAGAGTCCTCAGCCTGGCCAGCAGGGGGTGGAGCCAGCATTGTGCTGGCAGAGGCAGCCCTATTCAAACCCAGGGACTACTCCTCCCACCCATCTAAAGCAGATCTCCCTATTCACCCTGCTGCTGACTCATCCAGGCTCCTGGAGCCACCTAGCCCATCACATGACACCAGTCAGCCAACCAGCACACAGGCACACAGGAAGGTTAAACAGGAGAATAGCTACTTTCTAAAAAGTGCTATTCTCACACAGTGAATTTAAAAACCATCTTGCTAAAAAGATGTATAATTATATTCTGAACACAAAGATACCAAACTTGGATTTTCTATCTTGCCCTTATGAGAAGATAGGCATGTAAACAGCCTCCCCCATTCTATCCTATGGGCAAGATAGCCTCTCAGCAGTGAAAAACGAAAATGGCTGTAATTCACTACCAGGGCATGTTACACACCTCAGTACATGCCCTACCTTTCAGATACACTGCACCCAGCCCAGGGGGGTACCTAGGGCCACCATAGGGATGCCTGACATGTACAGAAAGGGAAGGATAAGGCCTGGTCAGTGGGTGCAGGCCTAAGACATAATTTTAGCGCTACTCCTGTGGGTGGCACAATCAGTGCTGCAGCCCACTAGTAGCATTTGAATCACCAGCCCTGGCACACCCAGTGCACTTTACTAGGGGCTAACAGGTGAAACAAATATGCCAATCATGGATAACCAATCAATATAACAATTTACTTTAAGGGAGCACTTGCACTTTGACACTGGTCAGCAGTGGCAAAGTGCCCAAAGCATCTAAACCAGCAAAAACGAAATCCAGCATAGCATCAAAAAATACAGGAGGTAGAGGCAAAAAGTCAGGGGTAACCACGCCAAAGATGCCAGGTCTAACACGTGTCCCCTCCAGCTGAAAGTGGGGAGAACTACCCACCCTCTTGGGAGTTCTCATCGCTAAGGCGGAAAAACCTGGACAGACCATCAGCGTTGGCGTGTTCTGTATCGGGGCGGTGTTCCACCGTAAAGTCCATCCCCTGTAGGGAAATGGACCACCTCAACAGCTTAGGATTCTCACCCCTCATCTGCATCAACCATCTAAGGGGCCTGTGGTCCGTCTGAACCCGGAAGTGAGTCCCAAACAAGTAGGGTCTCAGATTCTTCAGAGCCCAGACCACAGCAAAAGCTTCCCTTTCAATCGCACTCCACCTCTGTTCCCTGGGAAGTAGCCTCCTACTAATGAAAGCTACAGGTTGGTCCAAGTCCTCATCATTTAGTTGTGAGAGCACCGCTCCCACTCCATGCTCAGAAGCGTCTGTCTGCACTATGAATTCCTTGGAGAAGTCAGGCGCCTTGAGTACAGGTGCTGTACACATGGCCTCCTTCAGGGCATCAAAAGCTTCTTGGCAGGCACTGGTCCAAATCACTCTCTTCGGTAACTTCTTGGAAGTTAGTTCTGTCAAGGGAGCAACAATGGTGCCATACCCCTTGACAAAACGGCGATAGTACCCAGTGAGTCCTAAGAAGGCTCTCACCGCTGTCTGGGTCTTGGGGGGTTCCCAGGCCCGGATGGTATCTATCTTGGCTTGTAGGGGCGCCACCTGGCCGCTTCCTACTTGGTGTCCCAAATACACCACCGAACCCTGCCCTATCTGGCACTTACTGGCCTTGATAGTGAGGCCTGCACTGTGCAGAGCCTTCAACACTGCTCAGAGGTGTTGCAAGTGTTCTTCCCAAGTGGAGCTGAACACAGCAATGTCATCCAGATATGCGGCGCTGAATTGCTCCAGCCCGGACAGTGCCTGGTTGACCAGTCTCTGGAATGTGGCAGGGGCGTTCTTCAACCCAAAGGGCATGACACGGAACTGGAAGTGCCCCTCTGGCGTTGAAAACGCAGACCTCTCCTTGGCCCCATCAGTTAAGGCAATCTGCCAGTACCCAGAAGTTAAATCAAACGTACTGAGGTAATTGGCAGCTCCCAACCGATCCAAAAGCTCATCAGCTCTGGGGATGGGGTGTGCGTCAGTCTTCGTAACCGCATTGAGCCCACGGTAGTCCACACAAAACCTAAGTTCTGGAGTGGCGCCTGGCGCAGCAGCTTTTGGTACAAGTACCACTGGGCTAGCCCAGGGGCTGCTGGAGGGCTCAATCACCCCTAGTTCCAACATCTTAGAAACCTCCTTCTTGATGCTGGCCCTGACCTTGTCAGCCACCCGGTAAAACTTCTGTTTTACAGGCATGCTATCTCCCGTGTCCACATCATGGACACACCAGTTGGTGATACCGGGGGTCAGGGAGAACAGAGATGCAAACTGACCCAGCACCTGGCGACAGTCCCTCTGCTGTTCTGGGGTCAGGGTGGGCGAGAGGACCACTCCATCCACTGACCCATCTTGCTCCTTAGCTTCCAAGAGGTCAGGAAGAGGATCGCTATCCTTCTCCATCCCTGCATCTGTAGCAAGTAGCATTGTTATTTCAGACCTCTCAAAATGGGGTTTGAGGCGGTTCACATGTAGGACCCTCATGGGGTTCCTGGGAGACCGCAAGTTGACCAGGTAGGTCACTTCACTCTTGCGCTCCACCACCTCATATGGCCCAGTCCACTTGTCCTGGAGCGCGCAAGGCTCCACTGGCGCCATCACCCACACCATCTGCCCAGGTTGAAATTCCACAAGAGTGGTATGCTGGTCATACCACCTATTCATCTCATCCTGGCTGGCTTCCAGGTTCGCCTGAGCGAGGGCCCGGAAGCGCTGCGTCTGGTTGCGGATGGCCAGCACATAGCTGAACACATCCTGGGGTGTTTTCCCAGGGGATTTCTCCCAACCCTCCTTCACCAGACTGAGAGGTCATCTAACAGGGTGCCCATACAAAAGCTCAAAGGGACTGAACCCTAGAGACTTTTGTGGTACCTCCCTGTAGGCAAATAATAGGCATGGCAAAAAGACGTCCCACTTCCGTCTCATGGGCTCTGTCAGCCCCATGATCATGCCCTTCAGGGTCCGGTTGAACCTTTCAACCAACCCATTTCCTTGAGGGTGGTAAGGAGTGGTGAACTTATAAGTTACCCCACACTCCTCCCACAGAGACTTCATATACCTGGAGATGAAGTTGGTACCCCGGTCAGATACCACCTCTCTGGGGAAACCCACACGGGAAAAGATACCCATCAACGCACAGCCCACCACCGGGTCTGTGGTTGTCCTGAGAGGGATAGCCTCCGGGTACCGGGTGGCATGATCCACCAGGACCAGGATGAACCTGTTGCCCAAGGCGGTCCTGGGGTCCAGTGGCCCCACAATATCTATCCCCACCCGCTCGACAGGGGTGCTCACTACCGGAAAAGGCTGGAGAGGGCCTTTGCATTTTCCTCCAGCCTTGCCACTTGCCTGGCAAGTCTGGCATGATTTACAAAAGGAAGCGACGTCCGTCTTCATCCCGGGCCAGTAAAAGTGGGTGTCAAGCCTTTGTCGGGTCTTGTCCTGCCCGAGATGTCCTGCAAGAGGCACGTCGTGAGCCAGACCCAGTAGGAAGTCTCTGAACCCTGCGGGTACCACCAGGGTACGTGATCCACTGGGCTCAGCAAACCTAGGCTCACTGTACAACAAGTCATTCTCCCAGTAGAGAAAGAAGTTCTTCGGATCAGCACCTGCTGCCTGGTCTGCAGCCTGGTGCCGCAGACCTTCAATAGTAGGGCATGCCTTCTGCGCTCGGCAGAACTCCTCTCTGGAGGGACCACCCTCTTGCTGCTAATGGGTCAGCTCAGGTATGTCTCCCAGCTCAGCTACCTGTTCCCCTGTAGGCTCCAGGGCATCCCCCCCAGGGTCTGCTCCTTCCTGGACCGTGGGAACAGCGGGGGTGGACGCACCACGCCCCTTGCCCTTCCTCTTTCTGGCAGGGACCTGGGCCACTGTTTCAGGCTCCAGGTCTGCTTCAGAACCCTGTCTGGCTGCCATGGACCGGGTGGTCACACAGACCCACTCAGGCAAACCCAACATCTCCAAATGAGCCTGGCGTTCCACCTCCTTCCATGGGGAACTCTCCAGGTCATTACCTAGCAGACAGTCTACCGGCATGGATGGACTCACAACAACTCTGAGAGGACCTGAGACCCCCCCCCACTCAAAGGGAACATGTGCTACCTTGCAAAGGCGCACAGAGTTGTCAGCTGACACTACAGGGTGAAGTACATCGGGAATGATCAGCTCCTCAGGGACCCACTGACACCTGACCGTGGTCACACTGGCTCCAGTGTCCCTGAGAGCCTCCACCCTCTTCCCATTGATGGTCACCCACTGCCTGTACTTCTTAGTGTTATCAGGGACAGGGGTTTCCTGGACCATCTCTGTGTCTCCTAAAGAGACAAGGGACATAACTGCGAATCCCTCCAAATCGCTAGAAATTAAATCCCCACCAAAAGCTACACTAGCTATACCCGGTGTTGGAGCACCAGAGGGTGCCTGGGATTTCTTGGGACACACAGGAGATTTGTGACCCAATTCCTGACAGTGATAACACTGAATGGGACCCTTGTTATCCGACCAGCCCTTAGGGGGCCAGGTTGGTTTGTTTTTTGACTTGGGGGGCTGGGACTGGTTACCCTGGGAACTGTTTTGGGGCCCTTGTGAGAACTCCTTTTGGTTACCCTTGTCCCCCCCACTCTTCTGCTGGGGACCCTGCCCACCTTTGGCAATGGTACCCACAATTCCTCTGTGGACCCTGGTACTGGTCCAGCGGTCCGCCTCCTTAGCAAGCTCCATGGGGTCCGTCAGCTTGCTGTCTAAAAGATGCTGGCGCAGCTCTGGAACACATAGACTACTGAAGTGCTCCCAACTAATTAAATGTAACAACCCCTTATAATCAGTTACTTTGCTGCCCTTCATCCAACCTTCCAGTGCCCGCGAGTACAGATTCACACACTTCATCCAAGTCTCAGACTCTTTCTTCCTGGAGTTCCTAAACTGCAGTCTATACTGTTCTGGAGTAAGTCCATACCTGAGACATAGGGCCTCCTTCATATTGGGATAGGTCATGGTACCTGCTAATTCTAAGGGCTCTAGAGCACTCCTCCCAGAAGCCTCAAAATGTTTCCACAGGCCCGCCCCCCAATGCTGTTCAGGCACACCATTCATTCTCAACGCTATTTCATACGAGGTAAACCAGGCATAGATATCTTCACTCCTATTGTAATTCTGTACTAAATCCTTGGGGATATATACTTTACCCCCCTGCACTGGCTGTGCGCTGCCACCATTTGAACTGGACTCCACCTGCTTGGCCTTGATGTCCAGTTCTCTCATGCTCACTTCATGAGCCAGAAGCAATTTCTTCTCTTCCAAAGCACGGGCATTCTTGCTCTCCTCCGCCGCCTTGTCCTTCTCTACTTCCAATTGCTTCATTTTCATTTTCATCATTTCCATTTCATGGTTTCTCACCCTTTGATTCTCCTCCAATTCCTCTGGAGTGAGCCCCCTACTGGAATGGGAGCTGCCAGCCCTTGAGACTGTTCTACCCACGGGCAGATCTTGGGGAACAAAACCATCCTCTTCATTTGCACTACCTTCCTCTTGGGCCTCCCACCAGGCCTTCAAGATTCTTTGCAGCACATCCTTTCTAGCTCCGCTTTTCACAGGACAACCAAGGTCTTTGCAGAATTGCTTGAGCTCCTCAACCTTGTACGAATACAGATCCTCAATGGAAAACTCCAATTCTGCCCTCTCACTTGTTGCCACCTGAGACATGATGCTCTTGAAGAGTTACTCAAAAATAGAGTCAAAAATACAGTATGTGGTTGCGTATTGGTCTGCACCTAAACTAGTGATGTACACCAATTACTGTGGGTCAAGTACAAATACAAGTTCAATCCTCACCGCTGACCACCAATGTTAGATCTGGGGGTCTCTAGTTGGCAGGGTAGGTACCACTGTCCAAGTAGGGACCCTTGCTTCTAGTCAGGGAAAGGGGGATACACTGTTAAGATAACCCCTGCTCACCCTCTAGGTAGCTTGGCCTGAGCAGTCTTGGCTATCAAAGGCAATGTGTAAAGTATTTGTACCAACACTCACAGTAACACAGTAAAAACACCACAGATTTACTCCACGCCAGTTTTAGAAAAATAAGGTATCTTTACTAAAAACTTCACAAGACCAAATAATACAGAAAACCCAACATACACTTAAAAAGGTTTCTTTACAGATAGTTCAAGAGTTTGCAGAAAGTCCTCCAGGATGTAAAAGTCAGTGTCCTGCACAATGCGACTCTCAATGCACAAAATGCGACACTCTCGTGCCCAACAGTACCTGTAGTTGCGATAAGGTTCCCAAAAGCTATAACAAGGAAGATGGCAAAGGCGATGCGATACTCCTGAGATCTTGGGGAGGCTTTGCAGCAGCCGTGCTTCACGCTGCAGAGGTGGATGCGCCGGCTCCGATCTGTAGGGGGAGGATGCGATGACTTTGGCTTTTGTTGCGTAGGTTTCTTAGGGGGAAGCTTCACGCACAGGTACGATGCGACGATCTTCGATACGGCGCAAAGCGCGGCGCAGCGCTGACTTCTGGCGCCGCAACCCTCGATGCGTCACGGGACGGGACTCTGCGTCGACACACGCAGTGACTGGATACTTTCACGCACCGGCAGTGGTGCGGCCCGCAAACTGGTTCTACGACGACCCTCGCAGCGTCAGGAATCTTCTCGCACCGCAACGATGCTCGACGCACTCGGCGATGCGGGGTCTCCGGGGGCTGCGACGACGCTGCGATGAAATTCTCCTCGCACTCTCGTTCTTGCGACACGCAATCGGATGATGCGTTGGGTACCAGTTACTCTTTTTCACGCTTCTGCTTCCCAGCTCCCAAACACAGCAAAACGACCTCCTGAGGCCCCAAGACTGGGCAAGCACTCCAAGGCAGGTCAGAACTCCCTCACCAGAGTTCCAGGGGAGCTGGTGGTGAAGTCCTTTTGTTCCTGGGACTTCTTAACAGGGAGCCAGCTCTTCTCAGGCCCTTGGAGATCAGAATCAAAAGAAGGGGACACAGCAAAGTCCTTCCCTTCTCCTTGGCAGCAAAGCAAAACAGCAAGCAGGCAGTCTTCTCCTCTTCAGTTCTTTTCAGCTTTCTCCTTGGCAGAGGTTTCTTCTTAGTTCCAAAGTGATCTAAAGTTTAGGTGTCTGGGGTCCTCTTCTTATACCCCTCCAAGTCTTTGTCTCTCTGTGTTTCAGTGGGGGGATTCCCCTGCTCAAACCGGTTCCTGGGTGTGCTCTGCTCTGGAGCACCTGGTTCCTTTCAGAGTGAGGGGCAGGGTCGTTAGACGCTCAGCAGGAGGTGGAGCCTTCTTTGTGCTGGCAGAGGCAGAGTCCTCAGCCTGGCCAGCAGGGGGTGGAGCCAGCATTGTGCTGGCAGAGGCAGCCCTATTCAAACCCAGGGGCTACTCCTCCCACCCACCTAAAGCAGATCTCCCTATTCACCCTGCTGCTGCTGACTCATCCAGGATCCTGGAGCCACCTAGCCCATCACATAACACCAGTCAGCCAACCAGCACACAGGCACACAGGAAGGTTAAACAGGAGAATAGCTACTTTCTAAAAAGTGCTATTCTCACACAGTGAATTTAAAAACCATCTTGCTAAAAAGATGTATAATTAAATTCTGAACACAAAGATACCAAACTTGGATTTTCTATCTTGCCCTTATGGGAAGATAGGCATGTAAACAGCCTCCCCCATTCTATCCTATGGGCAAGATAGCCTCTCAGCAGTGAAAAACGAAAATGACTGTAATTCACTACCAGGGCATGTTACACACCTCAGTACATGCCCTACCTTTCAGATACACTGCACCCAGCCCAGGGGGGTACCTAGGGCCACCATAGGGATGCCTGACATGTACAGAAAGGGAAGGATAAGGCCTGGTCAGTGGGTGCACTGGCCAGGTCGACATGGCAGTCCTGGACTGCACATAGGCACTGCAAGCAGGCCTAAGACATCATTTTAGCGCTACTCCTGTGGGTGGCACAATCAGTGCTGCAGCCCACTAGTAGCATTTGAATCACCAGCCCTGGCACACCCAGTGCACTTTACTAGGGGCTAACAGGTGAAACAAATATGCCAATCATGGATAACCAATCAATATAACAATTTACCAAGGGAGCACTTGCACTTTGACACTGGTCAGCAGTGGCAAAGTGCCCAAAGCATCTAAACCAGCAAAAACGAAATCCAGCATAGCATCAAAAAATACAGGAGGTAGAGGCAAAAAGTCAGGGGTAACCACGCCAAAGATGCCAGGTTTAACAATCGCCAATGTTACAAACATAGTGACTGGAAAATGGTCAAAGCAGCATGGAGCGACTTTTACACCAAGTTACTATCATGGAAAAGTGCAGGGCTGCTTAGCACAGATGAATTTAAATTCCTAAAGGTGAACCATCCAGTAGGCCAATAATATCGGCAAGGGACAGAATAATGGAAAAAACCTCACTGTATATTGACTATTTTTTACAGGAACATGTGAAGCGGTTGCCTTCTTATTTACAAGACACGGGGGACTTTTTGAGGAAAATTGAGGATGTAACATGACAGGAAGATTACTTACTGATCACTCTTGACGTCACAGCCCTGTATACGAGTATACATCACCTGGATGGGATAAAAGCAGTTGAACATTTTTTAATAACTAAACCGCTTTGTATGATGACCCATAGCAAAATTATTCTGGAGAGGATTTCTACTTGCCTAAACAATAATTATTTCTTATTTCAGAACCAAGTATTTCAACAAATGAGAGGAGTGGCTATGGGGGCTTGCTTTTCCCCCAGTTATGCATGTTTGCATATGGAGATGTTGGACGAGCATGTCCTCAGCACAAAATTCAAGCAAGTCATTTCTGACAACATTGTTGTCTGGTATTATTATATTGACGATCTATTCCTTATCTGGAAGGGTTCAGAATCATCAGCAGTGAATTTCATTCAGGAAATTAGTGTTAATCAACTGAATTTGCAGTTCACAGCCCAGACCAGTCAGAAATCAGTCAATTTCCTTGATGTAGAGGTTTATGTGATGAATGGTAGACTGGGGACCAAATTGCACTGTAAAGTGACAGTCAGGAACACGGTGCTTCATGCCACCAGCCACCATCCCGAACATCTCATCCACAGTATACCTTATGGTGAGATGCGGTGCATCAGGTGCATTTGCAGTGTGGAGGATGATTGCTGGCAAGCCCAAAGCGAAAGTAAGAGGAGGTTTCTGGCTAGGGGTTACATGGCAGCAGTAATTGACAAGGCGATTACGAAAACTAGGTCCATATCTAGACACCAATCCCTATGTCATAGCGCCGGAACCGACACAAACAGCACTTTCCCCGCCACCTCAGCAGATCCTCCGAGACATATAACTACATTCAGTCGCCAAGATGGGGTTTTGCGTAAAATCTTTAAGAAAAACTGGGCATTTATACGCAATGACCCGGTGATTGGTGAATCCTTGACAGAGGCCCCCAAAATCACCTTCTGGAAAGCACGCTCCATGAGCGATATGCTTGTAAAAAGTAGTCCGGAAATTGGCACCAAAAGTAATTGGTTGGAAACCACTAAAGGGTTCATCAAATTTTCCACCTGCAAAGCCTGTAAATTAGGAAAGAGCACAACAACATACAGGACTCCGTTTTCAGAAGCACCCCAAAAAATAACTAAGAAGGTAACCTGTAAAACTTACTTTGCAGTATATGTGCTGGAGTGTACCTGTGGCCTGCAATACATTGGTAGTACCAAGTTGCAGGCACACTAACGTATACTCCAGCACATGAGGGCCATCAGCAACCAGGATGCCTCATACCCAGTAGCTAGGCATTTTGAAGACACCCACAATAGTAGCCTGAAACACCTCAGATGCTTTGTTGTTGATACCATCCCGCCACTTAGATGTGGGGGGATCGTGAAGTTCTTCTGAGGAAATTAGAGACACAATATATCTTTGAGTTTAATACCAAGACGCCCAAGGGGCTTAATTCAAGCGAAGATCTTAACACGTGTCTATAAGTCAGTTTTAAGTCAATTCACAAACAAGCTTCAGTGCACATTTTATCACAATGAGACAACTAGCTGTTCCACCTCCTCGAGACATGCACAAACATTATCCACAATGTAATTTTAAAACACTGTGTTTTCACTATACAAGAAATAGTTTATTTAAAGCACAAGCACTTTTTTGAGGCAGAGGACTCAGAATCAACACATTGGGAAGGTAGTTCATGTCATAATAGACAGTGATGAATGTATGGAACTAACCTATCAAAGATGAAATTTGATTTTAGATATTTATGCTGTAATAAATAGCTAAGGGTTTTAGGTTTCTAGATTATCAATTTGAAAGGCATTTAATATGATTTTTTACATTTATGAGGTTATTAAATAAATGTTTTATCAGAGTTTTAGGCAACGTTATACACAGTGGGTTTGGTAAATGTCTGACCTGTCAAAGTAACTTTTTAGGAGTCTATGACTTAATGAATATGACATTTTTGTCAGAACCTTGCCTAGTTCATCACTGGTTGAATTACTCTCTTTCCCTTTTATCGCTGTGACATACATTGGCCAGTTCACAACAGTATTGTACCAAGGTAGCACATAGACACATATACTCTCCATTGAGGTTAACATCAACCACACAAACTATCAGGGTGTTATCTGGGACAACCAATCTAGAGATATATTTCAGAAGGTGATGTTCTAGGCGCATCGTATAGCAACACATGTTGAACAGAAATTGGCAAGTGGTGTTTTGTTTTATGCGGTACCGAAGACCCACTAGGGTTATATCAGAGACACGGGTACTATAGAGATAAATGACCCCTTATAGTTCGGCATTTGAACATTAGCTGTTTCTATACAATCCAATGATATACCAATAATTGCACACTGGGGCAAGACCAAAACACTATTTAATGTGTCTTTATTTCCAATTAAGGATGTAATTATTGCATATTTACACAAACTAATGCTGCCATCTGTTAAGTTGCACTTTGCACAGCGTTCATTGGCTTTCCACTTCCCCATTTTAAACCCATTGCGTATTTATCATATGAGATTTTAACTCATTAGTGTACATACAAATGTAGTTTTTTAAGGTAGAAGCTGTAATTGCATATTTATATATATATATATATATATATATATATATATATATATTGTATTATATGTGTATGCTCCTTTTAACATCTATGCTTTTTTACAGATATTTATGTAATTTAGTTATTGTCATTGGCCATCCTACAAAACATGTCCATTGTTTCAATTTTGCATTATGCATTTATTACAACAGAATTGTGATCGCTTTCTTCCAGTGTGTCTTCTATGTCTACTCGCCTTCACAGGCATGTGACACTGCACTAGCACTTTAAATGTCAGGCTTCCTTTAACGACGTCATGTGATCAAGGCCTCTAGTAGGCCGAAACGCGTCATGGCGGAGGTGTGTTATTGTTGGATGAAATAAAGAATTGCACCAAATTGTTGGGTCCATGTTCGTCTTTGCAGGAGGGACTGGCAAGTTGGAGATGAAGTACTTTGCTTTACTTTGGTTAAAAAACCATAGGTTTCACACATGTTATAGTTAGCTTGACATTTCAATCGAAAAAAAAACAATGAAATTCCCCCGTTATAGTTAGTTCAGATAACTAGATCTCGCGCGCCCGCAATCCACTGCTCATGACGTCACATATTACATCACTCATGACATGGTCAGTGGCATCACTCATGACATCACTGATGACATCATCCTTGTGATAGAGTGGCGGTCGCGCGAGTTATAGTTATCTGAACTAACTATAACGGGGGAACTTCATTGTTTTTTTTCGAGTGAAATGTCCAGCTAACTATAACGTGTGAAACCTATGGTTTTTTAAGTGAATTTGCAAGGTTTTTTAAATGCTAGTTCCTAACTATAACGTGTGTGAAACCTATGGTTTTTTAAGTGAATTTGTAAGGTTTTTTAAATGCTAAGTTATGTATGTATTATTATATTTTTTATATATTTATTTTTCAATAAACTACCTATGTATATAGTTATAGATTGACTGTATCCGGTAATATGGAATGGCTCGTTTAAAATGTTTTTATTTTTTTTAAAGGTTTTTCACCGTGCGCGCTAATTTTTGAAAAAAAAAAAAAATGATGTTTCACCCTTCGGGGTCCTTCAGGGACCCCCTGACAAAGGCTAGGGGGTCAGGAACTTTCTACACTGCCCCCTTTTCACGTTCTCCACCTTTCTTTTTCACTGTCACACACCAAACACACAAAATGGCGGCCGACACTTCCTGATTTCGACCGATTCGAATGTTGACTGACATGTAACCACCAATCAGAATTGCGCTCACGCACGTTAGGGTGCGCTCACCGTGCACGCACCGTGCACACACCGTGCGCACCTATAGATATTTATGTACTTTTAACTGCAATTTTCTCAGGAACTACTGAACAGATTGACTCCATATATGCAAAAGGCACATCCCTGACCTGAGGACTACCTCTTTGCCAAATTTCAAGTAATTCTGGAAACACGGTCCTAACTATCTACTGGCGACCGCCAGTAGATAGTATATATATATATTTCCATGGGAAATCTGAAAATTCTATTTTGAATACCTTTGGCGCCGGTTGACGAATCCTCGCGAAATTTTCAAAACTAATGGGGCCCTCCGCTCAGCTCCTACCCTGAAAGTCTCGGGGTGATTCGTCAAGCGGGGGCTGAGAAAAAAGGGGGGTCCCAAAACGCGTTTTCCCCATGCATTTTCCCATAGGACCTTTAGTCGAAGGTACAGCCCGAACGGCTGAACAGAATACTTGAAATTCGGCAAAGAGGTAGTCCTCAGGTCAGGCATGTGCCTTTTGCATATATGGAGTCAATCTGTTCAGTATTTCCTGAGAAAATTGCAGTTAAAAGTACATAATTATCTATAGGCGCGAACCGTGCGCGCACCGTGCGCGCCGGGTGCGCGCACCCTAACCCGCACGAGCGTAATTCTGATTGGTGGTTACATGTCAGTCAACGTTCGAATCGGTCGAAATCAGGAAGTGTCGTCCGCCATTTTGTTTGTTTTGGGTGCGACAGTGAAAAGAGAGGTGGCAACCGTGAAAAGGGGGCAGGGTAGAGAGTTCCTGACCCCCTAGCCTTTGTCAGGGGGTCCCTAAAGGACCCCGAAGGGTGAAAAAAACATTTTTTTTTTTTTTTTTAAATCGTGGGGTGCGCGCACCGTGGGTGCGCGCACGGTGAAAAACCTTAAAAAAATATATAATAATACATACATAACTTAGCATTTAAAAAACCGTACAAATTCACTTAAAAAACCATAGGTTTCACACACGTTATAGTTAGGAATTAGCATTTAAAAAACCTTGCAAATTCACTTAAAAAACCATAGGTTTCACACATGTTATAGTTAGGTGGACATTTCACTCGTAAAAAACCAATGAAATTCCCCAGTTATAGTTAGTTGAGATAACTATAACTCGCGCGACCGCCACTCTATCACAAGGATGATGTCATCAGTGATGTCATGAGTGATGCCACTGACCATGTCATGAGTGATGTAATATGTGCTGTCATTAGCAGAGGATTGCGGGTGCGCGAGTTATAGTTATCTGAACTAACTATAACGGGGGAATTTCATTGGTTTTTTACGAGTGAAATGTCCACCTAACTATAACATGTGTGAAACCTATGGTTTTTTAAGTCAATATATATATTTATACAAATATACACACATCATCCATATATGAATATAGATAGATAGATAGATAGATAGATAGATAGATAGATAGATAGATAGATAGATAGATAGATAGATAGATAGATAGATAGATAGATAGATAGATAGATAGATAGATAGATAGATAGATAGATAGATAGATAGATAGATAGATAGATAGATAGATAGATAGATAGATAGATAGATAGATAGATAGATAGATAGATAGAATTTCATCATACATATTGATGTCAATTTGTTTGTTTGTTTTCCTAATAACTTTAGGACTAAAGAATCTTCTTGAAGCTTTCCACAAAAAGTCTTATTCAGCCCAGCTCCTTCCCTGAACGTTTTGGGGGTGATTCATCAAGTGGGCACCATGAAATGGGGGGTCCAAAGCACATATTCACCATTCCTTTTTATATAGTAACATTTAACAACAATACAGCTAAAAACGCTGGATTGATTTACACTAAATTTGGCAGAATGCTAGATCTCAAGAAGAGATCTGATTGCCTTCCACCACATCAACAACAATGTGATGGGAGCCATCTTAGGACGCTGTACTCAGTCCTGAGTCCTATAAAAATGGTGATAAAAAGATAGAAGGGGCAGGGTGGAGATACCATAGTTGAGGTGAGTAGAAGAGAGTCATCTGATATGGAAATTGATTGCCTAACAATGAGGAACATGTTTTTACTTTAAGGCAACTGGGTGGAAGATTTGAAGGATTCATTATATTTTTCAAATAAAGTGATCATTATACAGCAATACATTCAGAAGGAAAAGATTTAACCTTGATTTATAAGTCTAGTGGAAATTTATACGTGGGGCAATGAGGTTCCTACCTGACTCACTAGAAAACCAGTATCATCTAAATTAGCGAATAAAGGGATTAACTAGGTTTAAAAAGTGATATGACTTAAGTTCAATATGAATCCAATAGGATATATACAGGCAATGCTTCAAAATGAATATCAGGAAGGAAATCTTGTCTATTGCTAATTTTTATACTAGTGCAGATTACAAGTCAGAATCATTGATATATTTAGTTGTTTTATCTGAAGCAAAGTGAGTGGAAAAAGTGGAGTGTTTATTAGCTTTGAAATAAAATGACCACAACTTAGGTCACATTGAATAATGCTTTAAATATTGGTGATAAGAAAAGATTGAGAAGCTGCTAGAGAATCAAGGGACTACACAAAAGACTTTGCAGAACTCTAATATGTGAGATTTGTCAGATTTATTTCAGGTAATATTCAGTCCCATGAGACATGACAGGGACAGGTTGTAGAACACCAAAACCTCTTTCATAAATAAATAACACACCTAAGGATCACTAGAAAAATAATTCACATTTCAAAATATTTATTTTAAAACTAAAACCTTAATCTATGCACATGATGTGAATTGTAACCCCAATGAAAATAAACATTAAGGTAGTAAAGAAATGAATGAGCAGTATATACAGCAAAAAATGCTACAGCATGGTTGTGTATGTATTCTACAGAGCTAACACCCTCATTTACTACTTCTAAGCAACATATTGCACCTATCACAGTAGTAAATAACAACTCTATTCTGAGTTTCAGAGATCGTTCACAACTGCATACCGGATTTAAGAACAATAAGGCCTTCTTATGAGTTTGGCTGTCCTTCTGCAACACCGCCCCTGTAACCTTAGCTGATGGATTACCAAACCTATAGCGCACCCACTCGCGGGATTCTATGGCTGGCGGGTGAGGCTGCGATAGTCTCACAGTGGCGGCTTTGTTAGGCTCATAGAAGAGCCTAACAGCAGGCTTGCTGTTGTGCATGCCTCACTGTGCGGGAACGGGGTGCAATTCTTGGGGGGCACATGTGCCCCCCTACATGCACCTTTAGGCCCAGAAGCGACATGGGGCCCTGTTAGGGCCCCTTTGGTTGCATCTCTGCCAATCTTTTAATGGCAGTCTCACCGCCATGAAACGTGTGATAGAAATACAACTCGGAATATGCTTGGCAGTGCCACAGTGGCACCACCAGCATATTCCGGTCCCTTTCCACTGTGCCACCTCTGTGGGTCAATGGATCCCAGTTGAGGCGGCGATCCTGTGGCGGTCCAACTGCCACACGTGAAATATGGCAAGCAGACACGCAGTGGTGGCTGTGGTCAAACCGCCACCGCCAGTATGGCACTCCTATGACCACCGTACTCGTAATAAGGCCCTAAGTTCTATTCTCAGCTTACAAAGGCAGATGTGTATATGTAAGGTAAGCACAACCAGCAACTCAACCAGCCAGACAGCCAGTGAAGAACTATTGCTTCCAAGAAGTCTTCAGTTAAGGCGAGTGCACGTTTTTGCCTGTCCTATCATCGCCTTGAGTGAAGATCTTGTCTGACCCTTAGCTCCCTATGCACAGTTTTAGAAGATTATTCACATGGTTGTTGAATTTCAGAATAAACATTCAACAATGAGGGGTGTATTGCCCTTTCAGCTCTGTTAGACAATGTTCTTTTGAACAGACAAGAAAATGAAGCATGCAGTCAATCTTTTCTGAAATTCTGTGATTTTATAATATTGATTAAAAAAGGAATGATCATCTTCAATCAATAAATACCACAAACATATTCATGTAAGCCTGATTATAATATTTGCAGAAACAGAACAACGTGAAAGGAATGTGTACTTGATTTATTTATACATATTTACTTTTGATTATTCAATTAACACATGTAATTCATGGGCACTTTGGACGCCGTTCAATGGCCTGGACTTTACAGACAACCTGGCCTTACTCTCCCATACCCATCTGCAAATGCAAAAGAAGACTGACAATGTGGCAGCCACACCAACACAACTTGGCCTAAACATCCACAGGGGAAAATCCAAGATCTTGAAGGCTAACACAGCCAGCACAACTGCAGTTACTCTTGTAGGCAATGCACTGGCAGAGGTTGAGGCCTTCACATACTTGGGCAGTGTCATAGATAAGCAGGGCAGAACAGAAGCCGATGTCACAGCAAGAGTCGGCAAAGCAAGGACTGCCTTCATTCAACTAAAGAAGAGCTGGAGCTCCAAGGGTCTAACACTGCAAACCAGGATCAACCTTTGTAACACCAATGGAAAATGTGTCCTTCTTTAAGTATCAGAAACTTTGAGGACAACAGTGACCACCACCAATAAAGTCCAGGCCTTCATCAACACCTGTCTAAGGAAAATCCTCCAAATCCACTGGCCTAACACTATCAGCAACAACGACCTATGGCAACAGACTTTCCAATTTCCTGCTCATAAAGAAATCATGAAAAGATGCTGGGGCTAGATAGGTCACACCCTCTGCAGGTCCACAGCAAACAGGGCATCAAACACCTGCACCAAACACCACCAGGCAAGCCCTGACCGGTAATCCTCATGTGAAAAGGAAAATAGGAAGGCCAAGAAACACCTGGCACAGAGGCCTCAAGGCTGACTGCAAGGAGATGGGTTACACCTGAATTTAGACTGAAAGACAAGCAGAGAGCACAGATGGCTGGAGAGTCCTGGTTGATTGTCTATACCCCAGGAGGGGTAGTAGGCATAGGTAAGTAAGTAATTCATAGAAGTGAAATTCAGGATCTAAAAGGGGAAAACATAATATTTATGACAATTTCCAGATGCCAGTGCAACATGTATTAGTGGTTTATTGGTTTTCATTAGCACCTAACTGTTCTTTACAACTGCCTCAGAGTAATTCTTTCAATCAAATGTGCATACACTGGCAGGAGCAGACTGGATTCACAAACACTTTTAAGAAGGTTTCAATAGGATTTTGCAAATATAAATGCAAGTTTGCACCAATGTTTCTTGGTTATATGAGATGGCACTCTTGCCAATACAAATGTTCAAGTGATATTTGCATTGACTGAACAGAGCAAAACAAAAAGATTGCACAAAGAAAAAACAACATCTAGCTGGCTGACGTGTGTGATTGGTTGGTGGAAGTGCTGGTGCAAACTTTCATCGACACTAATGCAATCTTATGCAATACAGCCCCAGAGTGCATGGGAATTCTTTCATCACTTATTTACCAACTCTAGCTCAATAGGCTCTTCATTCCTATCACCTGCGTATGTTTAATTTTGTTTGGGTAACACTTTAATAGCTTAGGTTTTTTAAACTGGAATCAGGACAGAGCTTGGCCTCCCCCAAAATGGCTATTCACTAGCCACTTTCAACAGGACAGATCCTTGAAGGCCATTGGATCATCTTCTCAGTAGACTACTTAGCAGCTATGAATCTCATTAGGAAGAGGTTTCTCAATCTGAGGACTTGAGTGCGCCAATAGAACATCATATATGGTCTCCTTGATCCCTTGACTATAATACTCATGCTAGATTGGAAGACGTCTCAATAACCCGAGCCAAATTAATTAGAAGAATTTCTGGATTATTGAACCTTTTACAATGGATGAGCTCCAACATCTTCACCATCCTCAGTAACATTTTGAGTGGATGAGCCCCTTCTTCTGTTTGTAGCCAACATCATCACCATCCTTACCAACATGGAATTTAGAACAACTGTTGGAGGTAGGGTGAATTTGCAGGGGTTCTTGTTGTAAGTGCCCCTTAAGCACCTGATCTGGCTTCGCCCTGAATCCTAATGCAAAGTGACAGCAGCTTGTGTGAGTCATGCTGCTGTGCACACCTAGGAATGAATACTGAAAGGTGTACCTCCATTAGAAATCCAAGACTAGGACACTGCTGGCTCACCATTACGCAAATTAATAAGGCGTAGCATCACACTGAACACAATGATGTGGCAGACACTCTTACTAAATGTTATGTTAATAAATCTTGAATAGCGCTCAGATACCCATGGGAGTTTTGGCACTAGCTGAGAGATGTACAAGGAGGGAGGAGACGAAAATATTATCAAGAAGCAAAACGCAAAGTTTTAAGAGATTTCCTGAAGGCAAGTAGATTGGCCATGGGTTTAATATATAAGGAAAGGGCATTCCAGGCTTTAATTACCCCTAACACAAATCCTCTGCCTCTCCACTTCGGACACCTGAATCTGGGGACTACAAGTAGATTTGCAGATGAAGAGCGTAGAGGACTGGATGGTACAGAGAACTGGATGATACATATAGGGTAAAGGCGTTACTCAAGAAGGCCGGGCCTTGATCATGAAGTGCTTTGTAGACGAGAGAAAGTGCTTAAAAGTTGATTCTGGATCTGACGGGAAGCCAATGAAGAGTTATGATCACTTGGGAAACCTAGTGATGTCATGGAATCTTGAGAAGCTGACATACTGCTGTGTTCAGCGAGTCTGTAATTTAGTAAGAACCTGCTGGTGTGCCTTTAGGTATAGTCTGTTGCAGTAGTCGATTTTCGATAGAGCTAAGGAGGTGAATACTGTTTTTTTGTAGCTGAGAGGGAATGAAACGTAGAAAATTCTTTATAGTTTTGAG
Organism: Triturus cristatus; assembly: GCF_964204655.1. Lineage (NCBI taxonomy): Eukaryota > Metazoa > Chordata > Amphibia > Caudata > Salamandridae > Triturus > Triturus cristatus. Next base: position 650,742,275 of record NC_140581.1, read on the forward strand.
AATGAAAAAAGCTGAGTTTGTGACTGGAATAGCTTGGTTGTGATAAGACAAAGTGTTGTTGAGCAACAGACCCAGATTTTTGACCACCTTAATCGGATTAGGTAGGGACCCCAACTCGGCGGGACACCAAAGGAGGGACCCGAAAGAGGGTGGTGCTCCAAACAGTAGCACCTCCTTTTTACTGGAGTTGAGTTTGAGGCAATTTGATGCCATCCAGGAGCTGGCAGCCATGCTGTTATCTTGGGTTGCTAAAGAGACGATAATTTGCATATCGTAAGTGTAGGATGTTAGGGCAAAAATGTAGTAGCAGATAAGCTCAGCCAGGGAGGTAACATACAGATTGTACAGAGTTGGACTGAGCAAGGAGCCCTGTGGGACCCTGCAGGGAAAAGAAGAGGAGAAAGTAAAGTCAGAGAGATGGACAGAGTTTTTGCAGTCACTTAATCAGTTCCCAAGTAGCTCCTTTTAGCCCGAGCCTGCCTAGCCGTTCCATCAGCAGCCCTCTGATGAACAGTATCTAAAGGCTGCTGATCAGTCAAGCAGGGTCAGGACAGCTCTTCCCCCCTGATCAAGAACCATTCTGATCTCCTCGGTTGACCTGCACACCACCAGTGAATACGCCTGCGACGGATAGCAATGAGGACCCCCCTCGGAGCGTGAGCGGAGTGGTCTGGCCTGCTGTATGCCGGACCAGCGCAGGGCTTACAACAATGACTCGTGGGCTCTGGGTGCTCTTCCCCCCTGATCAAGAACCATTCTGATCTCCTCGGTTGCCTTGATAAGTGCGGTCTCCATACTGTGCTCAGCACGAAAGCCAGATTGGGCAAGATCAAGGAGGCCATCAGGCTGAATGTGCTCCGTAAACTGGATGTTGAGAATTTTTGCAATAGTTCTAGCCAGCAAAGTTAAGCAAGAAATTGGACGGTATATCAGGGGGTTTGCTACTTTCTGCCAATCGCACAGGACAGAGCTGCAATTTTTCACGTAGCACTCTGTTGTGTGATGGACTACCTAGTGAATATCAATGGTGATTTGTGTGTGTTTTCTGATAGAAGTATGCTTAAGGACTTCATACAGTTTAGGGCAGAAATGTATTTGAGAAATATTCACGCTTGATACCACACTGGTGATTGAGAGAGTCTATGCACCTAATACTCAGAATCAATCAATTTTCTCTAAATTAACCAGGGTTCTTGTGGAATTTGAAGCACCAAAATTACTTGTGGGGGGTGACCTGGAATCTGGCATGTTATCCTAAGGTAAATACATTGGGCCTCCTTGACCTATGTAATGCCCTAATGTCAGAGAACAGTTTTTTCAAGGTTTAGTGCCTATGGCATTACTAAGAACAGGACTATACCTTTGAATCATGTGTCAATGGCAGGTCATCACAAATCAATTATTTCCCACTCAAAGGTGCTCTGCTTTCAGATGTTGTTTCACATTCTGCAGATCTAGAGAGGGCATCATAAGTTACTTATGAATACAACTGAGACTAGATCACAAATATCACATCACCAATTTCTCAAAGGTACCTGCAAACTAATCCCCCTTTCCCACAAAAATCATATTTTTAAATCATGTATAGGAATAAAGGGGAAAAAAGGAAGATTTTTAAGATTCAATACTGAGTGCAATAGACTAGAATCTGATAATAGAGACTTGGCAATACAGTATAAGATATATTTTCTCCCCAGTGTGAGGTGCCCATCTTATTCTATTTTTTATGCAGAAAGTGGGAATCGCCCCGATTACATTAAAATTGAGTTATTTGACAGAGACAAAAAGGCAGGTGTGGTGCTGTCAGAACAGCTAGGACAAAAAGAAGCACTTTTGACGATGGTCAACATTTGTGATCATGCGGGGTGACTGCTTGCACATCCCTAAGACATCACTGAAGCTTTCACTCCCTACTATGAAGAATTCTTTACCCAACCCCTCCATCTCAAACCCTGCACATAAAAGATTTATGAGCTCCATAAAATTGCTATTGAGGGCACTACTGAAAGTTGAAATGGTCTTAGACTAAATCTTGTCAATGATCTCTACCCTACCTACATATAAATATCTGGGTAAAGACACATTTTCAGGGGACTTTTATGCAATAGGAAGCACCCATGGGCTCCAATGATATATGCGGCATTAAAGAATCCCAAATCCTAGTGCATATATATAATAAAGCTTCCATCGCTTTACTGGGAAAGACTCTCTAAATTGCACCAGCTACTGCATTAGCTCTCTTATCAATGTTGATGTTGTCAAGCCACTGGCAAACATATTTGCAAATAGACTAGGGGCTGTCATATCATTGTTAATTCACATAAAGGTTGTTTGATCTTGGGAACATCATCATAGAATCACCTGTAGAACCTTACAGACTTCTTATGGCAAAAGAAAGATCTCCATATGGAGGCCATGTTTCTTTTGTTGGATGTGCAGAAGGCTTTTGAATATGTAGAGTAGGGATTACTCACCCAAGCCCTTGATGAGGTCAGCCTTAAAGTGTTCTCATCCTGCACAATAGAATTTGGACATAGTGCATGGTTTGTAAAATTGATGCACATTCTTACCCCTTATTTTCCTACCTGGCTACAGATAATTAAACAACTGTTATTCACCACACAGATCAGATATGTGAGATACCAACAAAATGTGTTCGGCAAAGGATGAGTCCACCCCTTGAGGTTGGGTTTACCACCCATGCATGTTGCACCACACCTGGTTGGCCACTGATCACCAACAGGTACCCGTGTGGCTTAGCTGCACCTGTGTGAGCTTGAAACATGTGGGAAGATCTGCTGCGGACTTTTCAGTACAGAAGCTTCTGAAGACATTGAACTGGGTTGCACACACAACTCTTGATAAATTATGAGTGATTGGAACCTGCATAATTTTTGCCTGTTTAATCTTTCCCTAAACTAGTAGTATAGTGAGGACAGTAATAGCAGGGCCCAACCATAGCGGAAGGGAAGACTGTTATGGTGAAAGGAAGGATTTATAGCACACTTCTCCTTAACTCTCTATGAAGTATGAATTGGATTGTCTAGCAATAAATTATGTGGTGAAACCAAAATTACTTTCCGTTTAGTAAAGATAAGGGCTGGCTATTATGTTATTGTGTTTGTTGTTTGACTGTCGAGTTCTGATCTCTTGACCCCCACACGACTTCCCTCAGAAGCCCCCGACTGCTTGCACACTCTAGTCTGAAAGTCAAGTGTGGAAATGTTGTACTTGGCCTAGTTTGCAGAGCCATAGTAGGTCAGACGCCTGAGTGCCAGTGGTAGGACACCCTCATCCAACACAGTTGTGGCCCAGTAACCCTGTCTGCACTGTGGCTACATGTACAGGATCTGACTGTATCAAAAACACCCTACATACAGAATACTGCAGTGAGGAATGATGATCCATACTAACGTCTCACAACCGATTAGAGAGAAAAGCGAGGCTTAAATTTCAGTATTTTAAAATACTAGACGGATGGTATTGGTTCCATCTGAGATTATACTGAGAAGGCCTCAAGGCACATTTAATATGTTGGGGATGTGACTAGACATGTTTTGACCTACTGCACAACATCTGGTCCTCTTCTGATCTGTAACCCCACTGGGTGTCTGACTAACACTGACCCACCTGCTCCCTCCTATTGGTCCACGTGGACATTCTTCACGATGTCATTTACATAACCTGCTTAACCACATATACCCGCAGGAGGACTGCAATGCCTTTAGCTGCTGCTACGATACGTGCCCTCTGACACTGGAGAGAACGCTCTATCCCTACTATGGATGAATGGTTACTAGACAGAGCAAAGGCAGGCCGGTGCCAATGGATCATTTACTAGATGAATGGCAAATCTGTTGTTTTTAACGAAATATGGGGCCCTCTCCTATCCATAGCAATGATAGATAATGTGCTACACTGACAGACACACTTTTACTTTTGTCTGAAATCTTTCCCAACTCATGCATCCTGAACAACTCGAGGATCTCTTCTGCAATTATCCTCCAATCTGAGATCCCCCCTGCCACTAGTATCAGTACACAACCCTTGATATTCTCCATACTTCAATAATGAACAACAACGCTTTTCCGGACTGGCGATTAATGTCCTGTGCAACTTATAAAGGTGCATACAGGGCTGCCTATCACGTCTATGCAGTGACTGATCAATAGGTATATGCAGAAATAATCTACCCTGGTACTACATACAAAAGGGATTTTATTCTAATCCTGGCACTATATTTTGACACATTGCAACTCTCTATCTCAATGCCACATTACTGAAGGCTATGAGTCTGAACTGAACATACCACTCACTCATTGGGCCTTTCTCCACCGCCCTACCACACTCTTTCTTTCCACGCACCTCTGTGTTTTGTTCCTCGTTCCCTCACGTCATATCAGCACTTGTCTATTTGTCCCCTGCTTTTGACTCATGAGAATTGTCCTGAGATTGATGTTAAGTTTAATAATATTGAACATACTAGATGTGGGTGCGATGAAGACCTTCTGCAGGTATATAATGGGGTATATAATGGGGCATATTCACATGGATCTATCGCCGAGTCAACTGCACTTTATCGCAGCCAAAGTAGCGATAAACTTATCACCCCAATCACAAGCTGGTGTTAACATCCCACAGTGCCAGTTTACCTGTGATAGCAGCCGCCAAAAACATCGCCACAGATGACCCCCGCAACTATTGTTAATGAGATGCAGAGTAGGCGTTCCTGTGCCAAAAGCCGTGACAACACCACTCCACAACATTCACACCGACCAGCCAGAACTGCGATAAGAACACAAAACAGGCGATAACGCGCATTAGCAGCAGGAAAATAACACCTTCTCAGACCTGGTGCAAAGTCGGACCACAGCCTGCACCAAAAAAGGGAGTCTAGCCCGAGCCACACCTGAAGAACAACAGATGAACCCGGGCAACTGAACATGCAGCCCGGAGGGCCGAAAGGGCAACAACACCTGCCACCACCACCCCTAGGACCCCCCTCTCCCCTGCACCCCCGACCAAAGACATGCCACATCAGCTACACCTAAACATGTAAAACATATTCTGCATGATGTCACACAATCACAACTGGTGACATGCATGTATCCTCGCATAAATGAGCATTACACGTTCACTTCCGAAGCAACAAATGAAACTTTATTAAAATGAACACTGAAATGAAATGAAGAGACATGGTGGCTCCCCTCGGGAAAATCCGTAGGGCATAGCCTGCAAGACAAAAATAATGATGAGAAGGTGTGTCCTGCGCACATCAAAGGACAGAGAGAGAGCGAAGGAGAGAGAGAGGAAGAGCGGGAGAGAGAGAGATAAGAAGAGAGGGGGAGAGAGAGAGAGAAGAAGAGAGGGAGAGAGAGAGATAAGAAGAGAGGAGGAGAGAGAGAGAAGAAGAGAGGGGGAGAGAGAGAGAAGAAGAAAGGGGAAGAGGGAGAGAGAAAGAGAGAGAGAAGAAGAAAGGGGGGAAGAGAGAGAAGAAGAGAGGGGGAGAGAGAAAGAGAGAGAAGAAGAGAGGGGGAGAGAGAGAGAGATGAAGAGAGGGGAAGAGAGAGAGAAAGTGCCACCTCTGCGCACCCAGGCCACACTGCTCACCTGCTGACACCGGTGTGTCTCTAACTACTTGCCGGTATGTATAGCAGTTCACCAGGTCACACATCTGAGACAGACCCATCGTCAGAAACAAAGTCCAGATACATGATTGGCACAGTACGCACAAATGTACAAGACAACATCGCCTGCCCACCCATGCACACCCAGGCAGAGGCACCCCAGCCCCTCCCGGCGCCCATCGGAGCATGCAACACCCATGCACACCCAGGCCTCACTGCTCACCTTCCGCCACCGGCGTGCAGACAGGAGGTCCCACCACGTGCCGCCACAAGCCTGGGGCCCTCGGACATGGCACCCTCCACATCATGCAGCCCGGCTCCACAGGCCACCAGGTCTCACGTTTGGTGTTGGGTCTTGATTACTCCATGGCAGAGGACATACCAGTGCACCGACCTCATCGCAGGCTGCACACCCGCTCAGCCCAATAGGTGCCACTAACTCTGTGATCCCGGAAGCGACTCCACGTGGCGGTAGGCCCGTGCTGCCAGCTGGCTCTGGCCTACACTTTGGTCCAGCAGGGCACACAAAACCTGAGCTGTCCGGACCGCCAGGACCAGGCATCATTGCAGGTTGCACAACCGCTTAGCACTTAAGGTGCCCCTACCTCAGTGCACCCAAAGTCACCATCCCGTGGCGGGGTGCCTGTGCCGTCCGCAAAGTTTTGGGTGCCACTAACCCTGTGCAACCCCAGTCAGCGCAATGTGGTGGTAGGCCCGTGACAGCCGCAAGGCCTCGGGTGCACTAACCCTGTGCGCAACAACTCATGGGCCCTCTGTGATTGAGAACCGTGGAGCATCCGTCATCCAGTCACCAATGGCAGAGGGGAATGTGACATCATCGGCCCCTTATGATGGCGGAGTCACATGGCCGGTGTCGCCTGTGCCGGATGGGTGTGGTGTGTGTGCAAACCTGCCCTCAGGGAGTGGCAGTGACATGCTGACAACTAGACCATTGACCTGCACACCACCAGTGAGTACACCTGCGACGGATAGCGATGAGGACCCTCCTCGGAGCGTGAGTGGAATGGTCTGGCCTGCTGTATGCCGGACCAGCGCAGGGCTTACAACAATGACTCGTGGGCTCTGGGTGCTCTTCCCCCCTGATCAAGAACCATTCTGATCTCCTCGGTTGCCTTGATAAGTGCGGTCTCCATACTGTGCTCAGCACGAAAGCCAGATTGGGCAAGATCAAGGAGGCCATCAGGCTGAATGTGCTCCGTAAACTGGATGTTGAGAATTTTTGCAATAGTTCTAGCCAGCAAAGTTAAGCAAGAAATTGGACGGTGTATCAGGGGGTTTGCTACTTTTTGCCAATCGCACAGGACAGAGCTGCAATTTTTCACGCAGCACTCTGTTGTGTGATGGACTACCTAGTGAATATCAATGGTGATTTGTGTGTGTTTTCTGATAGAAGTATGCTTAAGGACTTCATACAGTTTAGTGCAGAAATGTATTTGAGAAATATTCACGCTTGATACCACACTGGTGATTGAGACAGTCTATGCACCTAATACTCAGAATCAATCAATTTTCTCTAAATTATCCAGGGTTCTTGTGGAATTTGAAGCACCAAAATTACTTGTGGAGGGTGACCTGGAATCTGGCATGTTATCCTAAGGTAGATACATTGGGCCTCTTTGACCTATGTAATGACCTAATGTCAGAGAACAGTCTTTTCAAGGTTTAGTGCCTATGGCATTACTAAGAACAGGACTATACCTTTGAATCATGTGTCAATGGCAGGTCATTGCAAATCAATTATTTCCCACTCAAAGATGCTCTGCTTTCAGATGTTGTTTCACATTCTGCAGATCTAGAGAGGGCATCATAAGTTACTTATGAATACAACTGAGACTAGATCACAAATATCACATCACCAATTTCTCAAATGTACCTGCAAACTAATTCCCCTTTCCCACAAAAATAATATTTTTAAATCATGTATAGGAATAAAGGGGGAAAAAGGAAGATTTTTAAGATTCAATACTGAGTGCAATAGACTAGAATCTGATAATAGAGACTTGACAATACAGTATAAGATATATTTTCCCCCCAGTGTGAGGTGCCCATCCTATTCTATTTTTATGCATAAAGTGGGAATCGCCCCGATTACATTAAAATTGAGTTATTTGACAGAGACAAAAAGGCAGGTGTGGTGCTGTCAGAACAGCTAGGACAAAAAGAAGCACTTTTGACCATGGTCAACATTTGTGATCATGCGGGGTGACTGCTTGCACATCCCTAAGACATCACTGAAGCTTTCACTCCCTACTATGAAGAATTCTTTACCCAACCCCTCCATCTCAAACCCTGCACATAAAAGATTTATGAGCTCCATGAAATTGCTATTGAGGGCACTACTGAAAGTTGAAATTGTCTTAGACTAAATCTTGTCAATGATCTCTACCCTCCCTACATATAAATATCTGGGTAAAGACACATTTTCAGGAGACTTTTATGCAAAAGGAAGCACCCATTGGCTCCAATGATATATACGGCATTAAAGAATCCCAAATCCTAGTGCATATATATAATATAGCTTTCATCGCTTTACTGGGAAAGACTCTCTAAATTGCACCAGCTATTGCTTTAGCTCTCTTATCAATGTTGATGTCAAGCCACTGGCAAACGTATTTGCAAATAGACTAGGGGCTGTCATATCATTGTTAATTCACATAAAGGTTGTTTGATCTTGGGAACATCATCATAGAATCACCTGTAGAACCTTACAGACTTCTTATGGCAAAAGAAAGATCTCCATATGGAGGCCATGTTTCTTTTGTTGGATGTGCAGAAGGCTTTTGAATATGTAGAGTAGGGATTACTCACCCAAGCCCTTGATGAGGTCAGCCTTAAAGTGTTCTCAATCTGCACGATAGAATTTGGCCATAGTGCATGGTTTGTAAAATGGATGCACATTCTTACCCCTTATTTTCCTACCTAGCTACAGATAATTAAACAACTGTTATTCACCACACAGATCTGATATGTGAGATACCAACAAAATGTGTTCAGCAAAGGATGAGCCCACCCCCTGAGGTTGGGTTTACCACCCATGCATGTTGCACCACACCTGGTTGGCCACTGATCACCAACAGGTACCCGTGGGGCTTAGCTGCACCTGTGTGAGCTTGAGACATGTGGGAAGATCTGCTGCGGACTTTTCAGTACAGAAGCTTCTGAAGACATTGAACTGGGTTGCACACACAACTCTTGATAAATTATGAGTGATTTGAACCTGCGTAATTTTTGCCTGTTTAATCTTTCCCTAAACTAGTAGTATAGTGAGGACAGTAATTGCAGGGCCCAACCATAGCGGAAAGGAAGACTGTTATGGTGAAAGGAAGGAGTTATAGCACACTTCTCCTTAACTCTCTATGAAGTATGAATTGGATTGTCTAGCAATAAATTATGTGGTGAAACCAAAATTACTTTCCGTTTAGTAAAGATAAGGGCTGGCTATTATGTTATTGTGTTTGTTGTTTGACTGTCGAGTTCTGATCTCTTGACCCCCACGCTACTTCCCTCAGAAGCCTCCGACTGCTTGCACACTCTAGTCAAGTGTGGAAAGGTTGTACTTGGCCTAGTTTGCAGAGCCATAGTAGGTCAGACGCCTGAGTGCCAGTGGTAGGACACCCTCATCCAACACAGTCGTGGCCCAGTAACCCTGTCTGGACTGTGGCTACATGTACAGGATCTGACTGTATCAAAAACACCCTACATACAGAATACTGCAGTGAGGAATGATGATCCATACTAACGTCTCACAACCGATTAGAGAGAAAAGCGAGTCTTAAATTTCAGTATTTTAAAATACTAGACGGATGGTATTGGTTCCATCTGAGATTATACTGAGAAGGCCTCAAGGCACATTTAATATGTTGGGGATGTGACTAGACTTGTTTTGACCTACTGCACATCATCTGGTCCTCTTCCGATCTGTAACCCCACTGGGTGTCTGACTAACACTGACCCACCTGCTCCCTACTATTGGTCCACGTGGACATTCTTCACGATGTCATTTACATAAACTGCTTAACCACATATACCCGCAGGAGGACTGCAATGCCTTTAGCTGCTGCTACGATACGTGCCCTCTGCCACTGGAGAGAACGCTCTATCCCTACTATGGATGAATGGTTACTAGACAGAGCAAAGGTAGGCCGATGCCAATGGATCATTTACTAGATGAATGGCAAATCTGTTGTTTTTAACGAAATATGGGGCCCTCTCCTATCCATAGGAATGATAGATAATGTGCTACACTGACAGACACACTTTTACTTTTGTCTGAAATCTTTCCCAACTCATGCATCCTGACCAACTCGAGGATCTCTTCTGCAATTATCCTCCAATCTGAGATCCCCCCTGCCACTAGTATCAGTACACAACCCTTGATATTCTCCATACTTCAATAATGAACAACAACGCTTTTCCGGACTGGCGATTAATGTCCTGTGCAACTTATAAAGGTGCATACAGGGCTGCCTATCACGTCTATGCAGTGACTGATCAATAGGTATATGCAGAAATAATCTACCCTGGTACTACATACAAAAGGGATTTTATTCTGATCCTGGCACTATATTTTGACACATTGCAACTCTCTATCTCAATGCCACATTACTGAAGGCTATGAGTCTGAACTGAACATACCACTCACTCATTGGGCCTTTCTCCACCGCCCTACCACACTCTTTCTTTCCACGCACCTCTGTGTTTTGTTCCTCATTCCCTCACGTCATATCAGCACTTGTCTATTTGTCCCCTGCTTTTGACTCATGAGAATTGTCCTGAGATTGATGTTAAGTTTAATAATATTGAACATACTAGATGTGGGTGCGATGAAGACCTTCTGCAGGTATATAATGGGGTATAGAATGGGGTGTATATTGGGGCATATTCACAAGGATCTATCGCCGAGTCAACGGCACTTTATCGCAGCCAAAGTAGCGATAAACTTATCACCGCAATCAGAAGCTGGTGTTAACATCCCACAATGCCAGTTTACCTGTGATAGCAGCCGCCAAAAACATCACCACAGATGACCCCAGCAACTATGGCTAATGAGATGCAGAGTAGGCGTTCCCGTGCCAAAAGCCGTGACAACACCACTCCACAACATTCACAACGACCAGCCAGAACTGCAATAAGAACACAAAACGGGCGATAACGCGCATTAGCAGCAGGAAAATAACACCTTCTCAGACCTGGTGCAAAGTCGGACCACAGCCTGCACCAAAAAAAGGGAGCCTAGCCCGAGCCACACCTGAAGAGCAACAGATGAACCTGGGCAACTGAACATGCAGCCCGCAGGGCCGAAAGGGCAACAACACCTGCCACCACCACCCCTAGGATCCCCCTCTCCCTGCACCCCCGACCAAAGACATGCCACATCAGCTACACCTAAACATGTAAAACATATTCTGCATGATGTCACACAATCACAACTGGTGACATGCATGTATCCTCGCATAAATGAGCATTACACATTCACTTCCGAAGCAACAAATGAAACTTTATTAAAATGAACACTGAAATGAAATGAAGAGACATGGTGGCTCCCCTCGGGAAAATCCGTAGGGCATAGCCTGCAAGACAAAAATAATGATGAGAAGGTGTGTTCTGCGCACATCAAAGGACAGAGAGAGAGCAAATGAGAGAGAGAGGAAGAGCGGGAGAGAGAGAGATAAGAAGAGAGGGGGAGAGAGAGAGAGAAGAAGAGAGGGAGAGAGAGAGAGATAAGAAGAGAGGAGGAGAGAGAGAGAAGAAGAGAGGGGGAGAGAGAGAGAAGAAGAGAGGGGAAGAGGGAGAGAGAGAAAGAGAGAGAGAAGAAGAAAGGGGGAGAGAGAGAAGAAGACAGGGGGCGAGAGAAAGAGAGAGAAGAAGAGAGGGGGAGAAGAAGAGAGGGAGAGAGAGAGAGATAAGAAGAGAGGAGGAGAGAGAGAGAAGAAGAGAGGGGGAGAGAGAGAGAAGAAGAGAGGGGAAGAGGGAGAGAGAAAGAGAGAGAGAAGAAGAAAGGGGGGGAGAGAGAGAAGAAGAGCGGGGGAGAGAGAAAGAGAGAGAAGAAGAGAGGGGGAGAGAGAGAAGAAGAGTTATAGCACACTTCTCCTTTACTCTCTATGAAGTATGAATTGGATTGTCTAGCAATAAATAAGAGAAGGGGAGAGAAAGAGAAAGTGCCACCTCTGCGCACCCAGGCCACACTGCTCACCTGCTGACACCGATGTGTCTCCAACTACTTGCCGGTATGTATAGCAGTTCACCAGGTCACACATCTGAGACAGACCCATCATCAGAAACAGAGTCCAGATACATGATTGGCGCAGTACGCACAATTGTACAAGACAACATCGCCTGCCCACCCATGCACACCCAGGCAGAGGCACCCCAGCCCCTCCCGGTGCCCATCGAAGCATGCAACGCCCATGCACACCCAGGCCTCACTGCTCACCTTCCGCCACCAGTGTGCAGACAGGAGGTCCCACCACATGCCGCCACAAGCCCGGGGCCCATGGACATTGCACCCTCCACATCATGCAGCCCGGCTCCACAGGCCACCAGGTCTCACGTTTGGTGTTGGGTCTTGATTACTCCATGGCAGAGGACATACCAATGCACCGACCTCATCGCAGGCTGCACACCCGCTCAGCCCAATAGGTGCCACTAACTCTGTGATCCCGGAAGCGACTCCACGTGGCGGTAGGCCCGTGCTGCCAGCTGGCTCTGGCCTACACTGTGGTCCAGCAGGGCACACAAAACCTGAGCTGTCCGGACCGCCAGGACCAGACATCATTGCAGGTTGCACAACCGCTCAGCACTTATGGTGCCCCTACCTCAGTGCACCCAAAGTCACCATCCCATGGCGGGGTGCCTGTGCCGTCCGCAAAGTTTTGGGTGCCACTAACCCTGTGCAACACCAGTCAGCGCAACGTGGTGGTAGGCCCGTGACAGCCGCAAGGCCTCGGGTGTACTAACCCTGTGCGCAACAACTCATGGGCCCTCTGTGATTGAGAACCGTGGAGCATCCGTCATCCAGTCACCAATGGCAGAGGGGAATGTGACATCGTCGGCCCATTATGATGGCGGAGTCACATGGCCGGTGCCGCCTGTGCCGGATGGGTGTGGTGTGTGTGCAAACCTGCCCTCAGGGAGTGGCTGTGACATGCTGACACCTAGACCATTGACCTGCACACCACCAATAGTAGGCCTGCGACGGATAGCAATGAGGGCCCCCCTCGGAGCGTGAGCGGAGTGGTCTGGCCTGCTGTATGCCGGACCAGCGCAGGGCTTACAACAATGACTCGTGGGCTCTGCGTGTGGTTCAGTCCATGTCCGGACATGGAAGTGACTGATGCGTGTGTCCCTCTTGTAGTGTCTACGGCACCCGGAACACAATAGGCAATGTAGCACCCTCTGACTGGCATCCCACAGGATGAGCATCATTGACGCAAGGGAAATCACTGTCCCTACCTTAATCCAGACATTCATACATGAATGATGAAAGACATAACACAGCAGTGCGTTACTGGATGTTTATTGCACATCCAGTGCAGTTTTGCAGCTGGAGCGGTACAGGGCAATGCCAAGCACACTACACAATATGGGCCTGTGGAGGGCCTGCCGGAGTCAATCCGGGGATGACAAATACTGCAAAAGAGGAAGGGTACAGTCTGCAGTCTGGTCGCCGTGCCATTGGTCATCAAATAAGATAAGGCAGTCCATATCGCTGTCCAAGGTGAGTGCCTCGCAGTGTATCGGGGTCAGTGGAAGGTCAGGGGGCCATGTGCGGCACCAAGCAGAAACAGGCCAGGTGGTGGAAATGAATGTTAGTGGTTCCTGATCACAAACCCATCCACGTCCTCGTCCCCGAATGTGTGCTCTGCCCCACCTGTGGGTGTTGCAGTACCGGCTGAGGCACTGTGTGCCACTGACACATCAGGTGCCGGGGTGGATACGTCTGCCGCACTGTGAGGCAATGGCACATCAGGGGGCAGAGATGTGGCTGGTGTGGGGGCAGCAGCATTCATCATCGCCACGCCTTGTGGCAGCAATGCCATGATGAGGATCTGCAGGGCACGGTAGATCCCAGCTACATTTCGCTGGTGTGCAGCGGTGGCTGCCATCCTTTCCGCCTCCATCTGCACCATGTCCTCCATGAGCCTCCGCATCGCATATGTGCCATCTCACGGCTGGTATCCCTGGAGACCCCCTGAGTGGACAGTTGTCTTCTCTCCGCGTCATGACTCCAGCGATGTCAGTCAGGGCTCGTTGGAGACCATGGAGTGGGCCTAGACACCCATGGATGGCGTCCAGTTTGATAGCCATGAGGTCGAACCCCAACCGCACCTGCTCAGTCGTCTACATCTCGCCCTCCAGCACATGGCGTTGGAAGGCCATGTGTTGTTCCTGGGGGACTTGGGAGACTACCGGGGCCGGTGGGTGCCACCTGCTGGGTGGTTTGGGTGATGGGTGGGGTCTCCTCGATGCAGCTGGGCAGCCCTGATCCTGGAGGTGAGTCGCAGATAATGTCAATGATGTCTAGGAGGGCTTGTGCATCGATGCTGGGGTTGTCCTCCTCGTCATCAGTGAAGAGTGGCTGGGACTACTCTGCAGGGGGTGTTGATGGTGGCCCTGCAATGTGAAGGGTAGATGGTGTATTGCAATGTGTCCACATGTATGTAGCCGCATGGTACATGTTGACATTCAGACAGCATGGCATTGTACATTGTGACAGTCTATAGATCTGGGCGATGACCCAGAGTCATTGAGGGTGTGAACTGTGCTCTGCTTGATTGTGCATGTGTGCCATCGTGGCCATCTCAGTACCTGGTGGTCACTCACCCTGTTGCGGGTGTGTTGTGTCCTGTCGAGCAGTGTCCGGTCCCCCGACTCCCGCCACAGTATGTGATGAATGTCGACACCAGCTCCTCCATGTCATCCAGCATGAGCTGTGGCGCTGCACCCCCACCTCCTGTCTGAATTGCTGCCTTCTTGTTGGCTGCGAGTTTCTCCTTGGTCTTTCGCTTGATGTCATTCCATCGCCTCTTGACCTCGTACATTGTCCTCTTGTGCTCTCCGACGGCATTCACCTTGTCCACGATGTCCCGCCATATTCCATTTTTGTTGCCCAATGACACGTTGGAGGTGACAACAGTTGTTGATGGTGTTCCATCACCTCCATGACTATGATCTTGTTGGCCTGCGGACTTACCTTCAGCTTCCTCTTCTTCTTTTCCTTGCCCTTCCCTGTCCCGGGCTGGTCGTCCGGGGTGCTTGTGGGGTTGCGCTCGTCCTCTGCGCCTGCTCCGGCTGCCTCCATGGTGCTTGGGTGTTGGTCAGTTTGTCTTTGAGTGTTTTTTCTATTTTTATGGTGATTTTTCCCACCTGCCAGGTGTGTGTTGCAGGCCTGGCGCTGCTTATCGCTGATTTCCTAATCGCGCTTTGGCCCATCGCAGGTTTTTTCGCGTTGGGGTTTGTGTTTTTATCTCCGTCTAGGTGGTTGTATCGCCGCGGTTTCGGCAAACTATCGCATGGGTTATTTTCCCTCGATAGGCTACGATGTGTAAAGTTGCATTAACATTTTTGGATGCTGTTTAGCACACGTTCTTGTGAATATACCCCTATGTTCATTTACCTATTGAAGATTTGTTGCAGAAAATACTCCATTAAAAAGTCCAATAAATTATTATTAATAAAAGGACATATATTCCTTATTTTAAGGTGGTAATGTCCACTGGCCGTGGCGTCTACTGGGCACTGAAAGAAACGTTTCAAATGTCATTCACTCATAGTACAGACTGAAAATTGTCTGGCACGGCTTTTTAAAAATAATGTCTCAGCAAGATGCCCAGGAGGACTGGTAAAACTAGTTTCACATCAGAACACCGAATCACTGAAAAAGCAATGTCGACTCATAATGGAGTCTTCCAGACAACATGTTACAGGCAATAAAGAAATAGTTGTACAGTCGCCTTTTTGCATACACCCACCAGATATGTATTTTCAAACCTAGAGGGCCAGACATGAAAAAAAAAGATATTAAAATGGTGAAATGCAATTTTAGAAGCATGGGATTTTGTCTGACTTACATTCTACAAGGATGCAGGCGCTTATTTCTGCTCAGACATTGATTTTTCGACACAGAGCAAAACTATAGGGTTGCTAATAATGATTTGGAGGCTGAGCTAAAAGGAAAAGAGCCTTGATGAGGTCAATCCCCTGCATGCACTGCCTGGAAACCATGCAATTACATCAACAATTGTCTCTGTGTGAGTGACAAGAGTGATATGAAGGGAAAGGCAGCAGCATGTAGGAAAAATGTTAGAAGAAAGCAGAGTTAGGGACTAAAATGAAAGCGGTTTAGGGCCAGCAACAGGGATCCTTAAATGAGATGTCTACCATTGTGTCAGGCCAATCACAGGTATGGAGCATTCACACCTATGCCTTGATCTTTAACACTGAACAATATTGATTTAAAAAAGGGTTTGTTTTGCTGTATATACAATTCGTTGACTGAGCACTAGTATATAATAAAACGCCACATGTAAAAATGCCAATTTTGTGTTCATTTGGTATTAAAGATGCATTCAAAACAACCATACAATATAACTTTTATTAATTAAATATATGCTATAAACGAGTCCCCACAGAAAAATGGAAATAACATACTTGTTACGGGGAGTCAACTAAGTGGGGAAGCACTAATTGCAAATGTACATGTTAATTCTGTACTATTCGGTGCTTTTGTCAATTGGTCTGTTGTTTTTACTGATGCAAAAAATACTCAAAAAGTAAAATTCTGTGTAATAAACACAGAACAAAAGTGGTGGGTTCATTACGATTATTATAAATAATAAAGTGTGTTGCCAACTACAGTTTTTCTTCTTTATAGAACAGTAGAAACATTTCATCAGTACAGTTCCAGTTATGACTGATGATCTTGCGTATTGTTGAGGTTTAAAAACCTATAAAGTATTGCACATAGCAAGTGAATAAAGGGAGGTAGACCCCGAGCCACTCACGTGGCTCAGGCGAGGTGGGGACGGGACGGGTGTGTCGGGGGTGCGGCACCCCCTTAGCCGCCCCCCCTTTAAACTTTATCCAATAAGAATTAACAAGTCTCCCCTGAATTTTCTATTAACCTGTACTACTCACTTGGAAATAGCTATTGAGCCAAAGCCCAGGCTTCTGTTTGAAACTACACTTGTCTTGAATGGGGTTCAGCCCTTTTATCAACCCCTGAACTGGCTCTGACAGCCTGATGGAGCCAGTGAGAACTGGCTTAGCCAGAGGCAATTGACTGGCAGTGAGGTGCACCGGTTTTGCCTTAACTTTGTGATTGTGCAGCTGAGAGAGGATCTTTACTCCGCTCCAATCTTGTGAAAAAGAGCTACGGCCAGTGGCCTAACATTCAGAACTAGGGCCTGGGTCAACACGGTTGAAGTCGTAGACGGTGAAATGGAGACTGGCCTCTTATCATTCAACTGAAACACCCTTCTAAATAGACATCGTGTCTGATTTTGGTGTGGAGCAAGTCTTATGAGTGAGCCCAAACCTGAGGAGAGAGTGGGTTGGGAGATGCCCTAAATGTTGTGAGGACTTCTTCTTTAGCCCTTTTTCTCCCCGTGTGACAATGGTCTATAATATCTGCTTCGGAGATGGAGAATATTAAGCGTCATGGTGCCCCTAAGCAGAGCAAAGTTGACAACTATAGCAGGGCCCTGGAACCTAGCAGAACCAACTGTCAGAGATGGCAGAACCGCGGCTGGTGGTCCTTGTTGAGGAGGCCTCTCCTGCACTCATCTTCCAGGCTATTTGTGAATCCAGGGAAGTGCTGAAGAACCAGATCGGGGAAGTGGGCAAAGAGGTCTCACTCCTCAGAAGAAGACTTTTGGAACTTACCTGACTGTTAGAAATGAGGGTCTCTAGTTGGCAGTGGTATGCACCCTGTCCAAGTCGGGACCCATCCTGACACTCAAGGAAAGAGCTACATTTCTCAAAATAGGAGCAAGAGACAGAGCACCCCATGAGCATGCATTTGACCATGGAATACTTCCCTTCTAGTTGAAAACCTAACAGATGGAAATCCTGTGGATGAATTGGCAGTAAACGGAAGGCAGATTCTATGTCAGAATTTGGAAGCAATGTGCCTGGACCTAGACTCCGCAGCATTGCAATCGCCTGATCCAGAGATGCGTATCCCATGGTGCACAGGGCCCCTTCAATAGCATCATTCAGTAATTGGCTCCTGGGAGCGGACAAGTTATGGATTAAGCAGAACTCCCCCGGGTCTTTTTTGGG
Organism: Triturus cristatus; assembly: GCF_964204655.1. Taxonomy (NCBI): domain Eukaryota; kingdom Metazoa; phylum Chordata; class Amphibia; order Caudata; family Salamandridae; genus Triturus; species Triturus cristatus. Next base: position 650,760,205 of record NC_140581.1, read on the forward strand.
TACCACCCCCAGCGTTAAGCACACAAAATCTTCTACCGGTACATTCAAATGGGCCAGCTAATCTCCCCGAAAGTAGCTTCTTCAGAACTTTAGCTATTGCCAAAGACTTGTTATCCCTCGCTGGTTGCAGCAGAAAGAGACCCAAGGTAGCCAGGTGCAGGAATCCTAAAACCATCCCTGAAGCCTTCTAAAGGTATTTGGGCTGTATTCGGGCAACAGTATTTATTCAACTAGGGTATCAATGCCATTGTTTTTATCGGGGAGTGTGCCTTTGTTAGCAATAAGTCCTCATTGCAGTTTTTTACCTCCTTTGTCCTTTGACTTTTTAAAAACATTTGGATTCTGGATGGGAAGAGAGGCCACCGAAGGAACATGTGTGCCTGAACCTGCATGAGCCCGTGGGCCTGGTGCAAGTCCACCTGTTGAAATCCCAACATGCTCCTTTTTTCCCCCCACTTCACGCACTAAGCAGTGTGCTTGATCAAAAGGAATGCGCTCGTGAATTATCCTGGCTGACAGTTTTCATGTGACGCAACCACATGATGACTTCAATCTGATCAGTTGCTTTCACCTTCCTGAACTCCTTTTCATATTCCTCCCATCCCACTCCCCCGTATTCATCATGTGCACAGGTGATCCTATTTTGACTGCGCGCCTAGACCTGGGAAATGTTCTACCATTATTGCAAGATAATTGGAGAACGCTTTTATCCAATTCACCAGAGTCTCATCAATATTTTTCTTGTGAGGCCAATTGTCCCAAACCCTGGGATGGGCCTATCCCCTAAGCTTTTTCGCCTCTTCCTTCTCATCTTTATCAACTAATAAAGAAAAAAGATTCAAATATACTCCTTTCCATATTTATTCTTTTACCTCCTGTGAGATGTGTCTACCCAGATGTTCTCTGGAGGACCGCAGCTCTCCAAAACCTAAACTTGGTAACACTTACACCATACCTGCTGACGTACCGTCCTGTTTCTTGGCGTGCTCGGCCTACATTGATGTGCTCGCTTTTGGAAGGTCAGGGCCACCCTTGTCTTGTCCTGCCCTGCTGGTACTTTCCGCCGTGCCTGTCACCTCTGTCTACGGCCCCACCTGCTTTGCCCATTCCACCTGCCCTACCAGTTTTCTCGCCCTCTCCAGTGCATCCCCATAATCCAACAACACACAACTGCCTGCTGTAGGGGTCCATGTTCCTCCCTTTGCCAACCATTGCAGAACTGCAGCTAAACTGGTCACCAAGTCTAGTTGCCCAGGCACACTACCTTCCGGTGCCTCACTGGGAATTAAAAATGGCTGATTATGGGCCATCCTGGACTGAGACCTCCCACTGGCACTGCCTGTGCCCGGTTGAATGGGACCCCTGCACCTCCTGGTGGTGGAACCCCTGCAAGAGCTGCCCCATTCCCTTCTCCGGGCAGGGATCCCCCTGCCGTGGCCGAAGGCCCAGGGATTTCTACATCTAGCAACCTTGGGGCTACAGGCCCCCCACCTCTGCCTTGCGTGGATGGAGACCTCCTCAGTACCAGAGGAAAAGCCGCCCTGGGTGCTACCACCACCCGACTAGGCCTTTCCTCTGCTCCCTCTTGCCCATCCCTCTTGCCCATCTATCATCCATGGCAACTCTGTCAAAGACTGCCCACATCTTCCATCCTGCACATCATTGTCTCCATCCATTCCTCCATCCGTGAGGGCGTCTGACCCCTTTTCACCTTAGGTGCCATGACCCCTCCTAATGTAGAGTACACTTAGCTCACAGCCCACCGATGGCACAAAGCACCTAAACCAGGTTACCACACAGAAAAAAGTTAGGGCCCAAGAAAACACAGCTGTTGGCCTAGCAGCCTAGAATGCTGCCTGGTACTTCACTCCCCTAAATGTATGCACACCCTATAAATGCACAAAAACAGGGTACTAAAGCTCTAACTGCCATCCTACCCGGCCGAATTACTGCTGCTCGCTCTATTTCCAGTTAAATGCATGCCACAGAGCCAAACCTAGCCCAGAAAATGGGGCCCTAGAGCGAGAACTGCTTGCCTACCAGGCCAATATAATTGCCCCTTACCGCAGTCTAACCCAGGTCACATGCAGGCCGACAGATAGCACCCACAGCCAGTGCCACTCCTGCTAATCACATCATGCGGGTGAGGCGAGTATACACTCTAACCCACTTGGCTCCCAGCTGTTGTGCAAGGTAAACAAGTCCTGCCCCCTCTCGATCCTCCGACAATCGATGCTGGATGCTGGAAATCTGACCTGCAGAGAGAGTAAGCAATAACGAACAAAAACAGACAGATTAGTAAAAACTCTGTCACATCGATGGAGCTGGCTATGGGGTGCGGAGCCGCAAGGAAAGAGACTGTCCCACCGCTCCGTGGCTCCTTTTGAAGGGGAGGTAGTCCTCCCCAACCTGCTTAAACTGGTGCTGGTAAGATCTGGACCTGACCTGCCTCCCAAACCCCGAAAGCACTTAATTGTTTCTGGGGCATCCCCCTACCGAGCACACACAAGCCCTTGGAGAATCTTGGAAAAGCCAGATACAAGAAAGCATAGTCCAGTTCTTTCATTGTTCACAGAAAGAAGCAGCAACTGCAGGCCAACTGATCAAAGCAGCATGCAACAAAGGGGCAGTACTCCTCCTGACAGCTCATCAGGTCTTCTTTTTGCCAGAGTCCTCAGTCCAGAAGTGTTCTAAAAGTCTGGTTACAGGTCCAATAGTTACACCCTTAAGGCCCTTGAAGTAGTCGTATTTCAAAGTAAAGTCTATGCTGTCCACAAGATCCTGACTTGCCTACCTTGGATCCAGACACACTACAAGGGGCAGAGACAGAATTGTCAGAGACCAGGCACAGCCCTAGTCAGGTGTCAATAACAACTCCTCCCACCACTCTAGCTCAAGGAGGCCAATCAGCCTGATTTTGGGCCATCTGTATATGCATGCAGGGCACATCTCAGTTTCTTTTGTATGAATGTCTAGAGTGAATGCTCAAACAACCCAGCTGTCAGTCAAAACCAGGTGTTGATTCGGAGACACAATAGTAAAGTAAAAAATGCTACTTCACTAAAATATGTATTTTAAATCCAGAGAACCCAAACTCCAAATCTCCTTCTGGTCCCAATTGAAAGCTATACTTGTAAGATGTTACAAGGCTGCTCTAATGATAACCTATGGGAGAGATAGTTCTCACAATAGTGACAAATGAAATGTGCAGTATTTCACTATCAGTACATGTCCTACCTTCCACATACACTGCACCCTGCCCATCGTCTCCTTGGGCCTACCTCAAGGGTGCCTTGCATGTAGTAAAAAGGAACGTTTGAGAGTAGCAAGTGGGTGTACCCACCAGGTCGACATGGTAGTTTAAAACTGCACTTACAGACACTGCAGTGGCAGGCCTGAGATAAGTTTGCAGGGCTACACATGTGGGTAGCACAGTCAGTGCTCCAGGCCCACTAGTAGCATTTGACTTACAGGCCCTGGGCACACATAGTGCACTTCTCTAGGGAAGCAAATCAAAGATGCCAATCATGGATACCCAATAATAATCACAATTTACTCAGAGAACACTTGCACTGTAGCACTGATCAGCAGTGGTAAAGTGCCCAGAGTACACAAACCAGCAAAAACGAAGTCCAGCCTACATTAAAAATACAGGAGGTACAGCCAAAAAAGGCAGGGGAAACCGTGCCAAGGATGCCAGGTCTAACACTGATCATACAGCTAAGACAGAAACATATATTTCAGTAGCTGAAGATGATGTGAAGTCACTCAGGAAGGAAGTATGTTGCTTTCACAAGCTCTCCGCAGTGCTGGAGTGAAAGGTCAAAGAAGCAGAATGCTGTTCCTAGTTAAACTATTTAAGGGTGATTGGAGTGCCGGAGAGGGTAAAGGGTACTAAGATGAAACAATTCTTTAATGAATCTGTTAGACTTGACAGCTTTATGGTGGTCCTCCCAAAAACATTTCACCTTACTCCTACATTTTTACTTATTTTTGCTGATCTTGTTTTTTGTTGGCTTTAGAACTCTGCACTTTAACACTGCTAAACAGTGCTAACGTGTGTGTGCTCTCTCTCCTCTAAACATGGTAAAATTCACTTACTCCCAATTTGCACATTTAATTTACTTGTAAGCACAGAGTAAAGTAGTACCACATGTACCCAGGGCCTGGAAAGTAGATGCTGCTAGTGGACCTGCAATACTGAATGTGCCACACACTTTAGTAGCCCTTTCAACATGTCTCAGGCTTGCCATTGCAGCCTGTGTGTGCAGTGTTAAATTGCCATTCCAACCTGGCAAAATAAACCTTTTATCATCCCTAAATCTTACTTTTTAATACATATGTTTAATCTCTGAGGTATGCCCTGCCCCTAAGCAGCTCATAGGGCAGGTTGCCCTATGGGCTTAATCATTACATTTAATAAGTGCTCATTTTCGAGTGGGAGCAGATAAGAATGTCAAATTTCGCGTATATGGAATTGTAATTTAGAAACCTTTTTAAAAGTTGGATCTTAGGTCACAATTCTGAAAATGTGAATTTTAGAAAGTTGGCATTTTCTTTTCATAGCCTGCTGCCTGTATCCTGGGTCACATGATTAGGTGTAGCTGCCAGTTGGTCTTTGTATATTGTTCCCTCAGGAGTGAGACAAAGGGTAATAGGTGTTGGTAGGACAGGCCATCACTGTCTTCATGAGGGGGAGCAGCTGTCCCCTACCACACTTGCACATGACAAAGGCCCTGCCTGAACACACTCACAAAAGTTTAACAATACTCTTTTCCGACCCCAGGCCAAATGGGGCCAGGACAGGAGTTAGGAAAATCCAAACACCTATGCGAGAGTAAACCTCAAGAACCTTCTTCTACTTCAAAGCTGGAACCAGGTATAAATATTGAACAACCAGACCCAACTCTTCAGTACACCTCTTCTGGACTCTACCATTTGTTAGGCTTGCCCCCCAAGTAGTGCCACTCCTGGACCATGGACCTAAAGGTTCTCTGCCGGCCCGGCGGTAGGGGTGGGCGGAATTTGCGAAAGTGACTTTTGCAAATTATCGCGAAAATGTTAAAAATCTCCGCAAACACGCTGAAATATCGCAAAGATGCGGAAGTTTTTTTCCCGCCCGTTCGCGGTATTTTCTGCGTGGTCGCGGCTCGCCAACTTACCCATGCGGTTGCTCGTGGGCTCGGCCATCTTGTTTTCACTCTTCTCGCGGTGCATGATCGCGAGAAGAAAGACGTGATCGCGCGACCAATGACATTACTGCGGACGCGAACTGTCGCGAGACAGCGCAAATGGCTACCAACAATCCAACATCTCGTGGAGAACGCGACCGGATCGGGAAAACTTGTCGGCGAACGCGGGGATTCAGGTAAGGCGATTGCCCGCGCGCAAGAATGTATTATTTTACAGCGCGAGCAAGAAACAAATTATCGCTAAGCTGCGGAATGCGGAAATTTGGACATTTTCGCGCTCTACGCGGAACGCGAAAATGTCAAATTATCACAATTTCCGCGAGCGTACCCGGCGGTGGTCTTGAAACCAGAAACGGTGCAGGACAATATACCTACACAAAGCTTCACGATGCACCCCTGATGCTGCGCTTTGCATTGCAGCTGGCAGTCTCCTATAGACCACCACTGCGATATGCATCGTTGACACAGGCCTTCACATCATAAGACCCTCATTGACGGTATCCTTGGCGACGATGCAGGAGTCCACATTGTAGTCCCCTAGCTTGTTTGGAACTGGTGGTGCGCAACACACCTTCTACTCAGGACTTCGAATCACAAGCCACTTACCAATTGAATCCTTGATGACACAGGACTCCTGATCACAGCCCCACTGCATTTCGGAACCGCCATTGCACAATACATGCTTAACACCCAATCCACGCTCCATCGCAGTACGCCTGAACTTGTGACTTTGTCCTGGTCTGATGCAACCAGATATCTACTGTCGGGAATATTTTCCCCTAACTCTTTAAAATTGCATATCTCCAGTTCTACTGATTGGATTTTTGTTGTTTTGGTCTCAAATAATGTATCAAATTGTACTCTATTTTTCTAAATTTGAATGGACTTTTTCTTGTGTTGTCCTTCCACTTTTTTTACTGTTTGAGGTGCTGCATAAATACTTTACACATTGGCTCTAAGTTTCGCTTGACTGCTTTTGTAGCAATCTACCAGAGGAAAAAGCACAGGTTAATTCGTGGTGGTCGTGTTTCAACCTAACAAGAATTGTGGTTGCTGCTTGACTAGGGTTTTACCCCTCCCCCAACCAGTAACCCAATTTCCAACTTTGATGTTCAGAACTGAGATTAGGGCTTGTGTTTGTGCAGTGCCATACAGTTATTTTGCGTAACACTAAAAGACCAGATAACTTATTTGACACCAATTTGAGTTTTTTAAATTCTCCTTGATTGGCTCTTTTTTCACATGTACTCTCATTGCTACCTGGCTGTCCTTGACTCTATCTACAGTAAAGGAATTTGAGCTGGCCAACCCGGAAAGTTACCCCACGGTTAACCTCAAACAGTTCTGTAAGGAAAGGGGGTGGGAGATGATTCATCTTCTGAGTTGGAACTTCCTGCCAGAGTGGGAAGCAATGTATTTGCATGGCCTGTCCACAGTTGAGCTGGCAGACAAGAAGACAGAGAGGGAGTCTCAGCTGCAAATGGACAAACTTAGGATGGAGGAGAAGAAACTAGACATGGGGGCCGAGGAAAGGAAAATGGCTCATGAAAGGAACCCCAGAAAGCTGGGCATAAGAGCTAGGCAATCAGAGTCCAGTTGCAATGGTGGCAGCTTACCCTCAGTGTCTGAAGGGGAAAAGAAGGTTCACATACCTAAAGACATGTGCCCAGGTATGTGGTAGAGGATGAAGTAGACAAGTGGTTTTCTGCTTATGATGTGGACCTTAAGATGAGGAGTGGGAGGTAAACAGAGCTCCCCTCATGGAGTTTACAGAATTCGGGCACTCTGCACTACATGGAGGAACGCGGAATTCCTGAATCCCACCCTTCTTATTCACGCCCTCGAGTTTTATTTTGGCACTCGACCATGAGCACCAAGAGTCTCAGGCCGCTTGCCAGCGTGTGCGAGACTTCATGCTCACTCACATGGCCTCTGGCCGCGACAGCACCTAACTAGTAACGATCAGAAAAAAACGGTCGAGCAGCTTTTGTGCTTGAGATGCAGGTGAGAGGCTTTTGCAGTGGATTTTCTTCTCAAACTGGCTGTTGGCTCCTCCCAGTGCGTTGTCTCTCTCCTGGTCACTTTTCATTCAGGAAGGATCACTTTCTTTGTCTGCTGGATATATACCATTGGATTTCTGGACTTTGTATTTTAGATTTCACAAGTAATTTGAGAAACTGGTGTATACGGGTGTTCTTTGTTTGACTGGGGGCATGCACCTGGATTTATTTGGACTTTTATTCAATTAAAAAAATTTACTGTGGTGGGTGGCCTTTTGTTTCGGTAGGGACTTAGTTATTTATGTTCTTTTGTTAAGAAAAAAATGTGTATAGTTCAGTACATTTTCTTTTCCATGTTTTCTAATAAGTTTGTAATACTGATGATTTAATTAATTATGAGGCCTAGTCTGCCAATGACTAGTACTGGGGCTACTGGTTGGGACAGTAGGCCCAGTACTAGTCATGGGATCACGAAACAACTGTTTCTGTGGTGTCTGTTGAATTGAAACATCATTTAGGCCATGGATGGCATTGGATTAAATTGCAAAAAGTGTTTTTGGGAGGTATATCAAGTCTTTTTTCTGCAAGCAGCGTACAGATCGGGTAATTAAATTTGATGCCTTTGAAGGATGTGTGTTGTTGTAAAATTTCTTAGTCCAGTTAATTTTCATTTTTGGCATTCCTGAATTAATGCTCTTTTTTCTGTGTTACTAATCTATGCCTTCTTTGTCCGGCCAGTGTGTGAGTGTGCTTGCCATAGGCCGCTGTCTGTCTTTGTTCCCCATGCCATGTGGCCAGTGGCCATGTTGTATTGTTAATGACCATGCCTTTTTGTTTGTTGTTGTGACCATGTGGCAATGCCTACTAGCTTGCTGTTTGACCATGTCGTCCACGGCCATTTTGTATAAGCAACCAACGTGCTTTTGCCATAGGCCTACATGTGTTCATTGTTTGTAGCAATGCTTCATAGCTTGCTCTTTGACATTGTCATCCATGGCCATCTTGTGTAGGCACCCAATGTGCATTTGCCATAGGCCTGTATGTCTTCTTTGTTCCCCATTCCTTCTTGCTTGTTGTTGTCACCATTTTACTGGTGGCCATTATGTATTGGCAGCAATTTGGGTTTGCCATAGGCCTGCATGTGTTCTTTGTTTGCAGCCATGCCTCCTTGCTTGCTGTTGTGACCATGTGGCTGGCTGCAATTTGTGTAGGCAGCTAGTTTGCTTTTACCATAGGCTTGCGTGTGTTTTTTGTTTGTGGCCATGCCTCCTAGCTTGCTGGTTCACCATGTGGTCAGTGGCCATTTTGTGTAGGAAGCCAGTGTGCTTTTGCCATAGGCCTGCATGTCTTCTTTGTTCCCCTTGCCTTCTTGCTTGTTGTTGTGAACTTGTGATCAATGAGACTGTCTGCCATTTTGTGTAGGGACTGCAGCCAGTGTGTTTTTGTCTACTCTTTGTTCTCCATGCCTTCCTACTCAATGTTGTTGTTGACCATGTGGCACTGACTGCCAGCCATTTTGTGCGTCCAGCCAGTGTGGTCCTTTGCCATAGGCTTGCATGCATGGTTGAGATAGCAGTTTAATAAATAATATGTTCTTGAGGATAATTTCACTTATTTATATTTGTTTTATTTAAATTTTTGTATTATTAGGGTTTAGTCATTTTAATTTTTTGGGTTTAAGTTTTAGTTTTTAATGTATTTATTGTATTTTTTTAATCATACATTTTTTCAATTTGAATTTTTAAAAATGTACATTTTATTGTAAGTTGTTTAATTTTTTTCTTTTATTTAAAAAAAATAACATGTTTAATTTATTTTATTTTAAATGTTTTCCCCATATTCCTAACATCTGGCATCAACCCCATGTATGCTATATGTGCACAACAGCATTCATTGTCCAAGCATTATTATATTGTCACCTGCACCTTCCTGAGTGCCACATCTCAGGGTGATGCCCATAAAGCAAACAGTTACATGTGTATGTGCTCTTTCTTATCATTCCTGAGTGTACACAATGAAAGTTTATGTTGTGTGGTTTTGTGAATGGATAGTTAGAGTGTATTGCTAATTATTTGTAATAATTGAACCATACTATATGATATTGTTTGAACTACTAATTGAACTGCAACAATGCCACATTTCAATGATGTTCTTTTTGTTTGTTTGCTTTTAGGTGCACAAGAGGAGAGACATCATCATTCACAGTACTGCCAGACAGAAGGCTTGTGCATGACGAGACGTGTAACAGACTATGCAACATGGGCATCTCTTCAGGTTGTCATGCCACTGCCAACTGATCGCTTCAAGATGGCATCAAAGGAAAGTGCTGCCAAGAAAGTGGCCAGTGGGGAGTGAAAGCAGATTTCCACCGCTGGCGTGCCCACCACAACCTTTTTTGGCAAACCTGTGCCTGCTGCACTGGCCTCCAGCAAGGAAGCTGAAGCAACACTCCTGCATCAACTGCACCATCCCCCCAACCTAAGTCCTGAACCATGGCTGTCAGTGAGGCAGTTTTTGCAAAGTAGTAGACAAATGTTTCAGTAAATAGAGCAATTTGAATAGCAGCCGCAGCCAGCAATAGTGCATTTCCCTGTTGTTGGAGCAGAACAGGAAGTTGAGCTTCCCTCCGAGGAAGAACCTCCTGTTTTAGAATCATTGCCTCCAGATCTCCAGTAAGTAAAAAAAGGAAGTGTACTACTTCACCACTTTCTCTAATCACCACTTCTGATGATGATGATGGGGACGTGGAGTGGGCCCCGGCAGAGTCCAGGAGACAACAGGAGAGGCAAGGGAAAAGAAAAGTTCCTGAAAGACTTAAACTTATGGAAGGGGATGATGAGGAGGATGACGACAATGAGGCAGACTTGATAGAAGGTGACACAGAGTAGTCTGACATTGCTATTCAACCTGCTCTGAGGGATGTGCCACAGGTAGCACCCGCCACCAGCTCCTATATTAGCAAAGCCCCAGCTGAGACCTGCACCAACCCCTGCCTCAGGAAAAGCAGAGAGACAATCAAAGACATGCCCACCTATCTCCAATCGTTCTTCAGGCACTGGCAGTGGCGCAGTAAAGAAGTACTCCTCTCCAGTTTGGGACTTTTTTACGGTTAGCAATGAGTGTAAGGACATTGCAGTATGCAGCATTTGCCACACAAATTTTTGTTGAGGTAAACTTGGTACAAATTATAGTACTGGAGTCCAAATTACCTATATGAAAAAACACAACACAATCAAGTGGGAGAAGCTGACCAACTTCTGGGTGAGCCACCAGATTTTGAGAACAAACACTACTCCCCTGACTATGTATGCAAGTGCCCCTATTGATCTTTTCAATTATTTCTTGTTGAACTTAATTCTATCTTTGGAAGAAAAAAATAGATATTGGAATATTGTTATTTGTGTTTTATTATTCTGCCCCACCTTTGTTTTAGTCACATATACTGCTGAATTGCAGTTGGACCAGTGTGCATTTGAAAATCCTCCACAATTCCTTCATGACATTAGGGACAATGCTTGCCCCCTTCGCATGCCTATTGCACATCCCTTTTTGCATCACTTAGCACTAGAAGGTCTTCCCCAGAAGATTGCATATCATGTACAAGACTGCCTGCAAATGCCAAATTCCAATGTGTTGCCTGCATCAAAAATGAATACCTAATACCTAAACTACACATGCTTGGCTTTGAAGACGTAAATACAACTATTGCAGTGGTGAGTGACTGATTGTGTGTGTGATGATGATGATTGATGATTCATGTAGTGGCAGACAGTGATGATTCATGTGGAGGCAGACAGCGAGGAAACTGTAATGTTGGAACTTGTCTGAGATGATTGATTTGCAATGTTGGGGACCTGAGTGATGGGTGATCATTTTTTCCCTGGAGGTGATTAGCCTTCACAAACTTAAATAGCAGAAATTAATTAGCCTGTGAGGTCCACTCCTATGTTTTTTTCATCATGTGGGATGGTTGCCCCAGACAATCATTTTATTTACAAGACTGCCAAATTCCAATCTGTTGCTTGAATTAAAGGGGAGATAGTGTACCTACCACACTGCTTGGATTGCAACACGTAACCACCATTGCACCAATAAGTGATCAGATTTTTGTGTGACTGTGAATGATGATTTATGTGGATGCTGACAGTGATGGAGCAGGGTGTTTGAACTGTAATATAGGATTTTTTTTTTAGATGATTATTGATTTTCAATGTTTGGGACCTGAGTAATAGGCAATACATTTTTCCCTGGAGGTGATTGGCACTTTCACACTTAACCAGATTTAATTGCATGGTCCTCTTCTTCTTTCTGGTTCTTCAGGGACCAGAACAGTCACTTTAGGTAACAAGCAAAAACCTATGCAAATACTGCAATTCTGTTTCTCTACTTGTTGCTTAACATCAGTGCACTGCACGTCTATTTTGCTCGGGTCATGATGATGACTGGTCTGAAACAGAGTTACTTTTGAGTCAGGACTCAGGAGAATGATGGAAGAACCCAGGGCAGGAGCTGCGGGACTACCTCATCAACAGCTATAAGCAAGACATTATTAACTTCAGTTCAAAAAGTCTGAGGCCTAGAACTCATCTATGTGGAATAGAGAGAGGTCAGTTTGTAAAATGTTTCTGTGTGTGTGTGTGTGTGTGTAATGGACTTGTGGCAAAAGTGAAACTCTGAGTCCCCCTCTTGTTTTCTTTACTCTCCCTCTGAGTCTTCTTGATACACTCCTCTTGAAGCTTACCTTCCTTCTGTCCTTCTACTTGACTCTAAAATACAGTTTCTCTTTTACAATCCGCAGACATTCTTCTAGTTTCCTGCGTGAGTGAAAGGTGAAAGTTGAGCTCAATAACACTCCTGCCAGACCATTCCAGACAGGCACCAAAGAGGGGACATTCCAGAGGAGGAGAAAGCAGATGCACCACCTAATTTTGCAATCCAGTATCATTCTTCTTTTAAAAATCATATTTTGAGAACTGGGTGAGTGGGTTCACTCCCCAACCTACATGACAGAACATTCAGATATCTGAGAACTTGGGTCTTAGGGGCAGATGGACTGTTTGCAATGCATTTATCTGACCTCTGTCACACTTATTACTTTGTTTCCTTCACAACATATTGAAGGCAAATAATGTGCTGCTGCTCATTGCTCAGATGAAGGTTGTCCTTGTGTAGTGTTTGTCCTAGTCAAACATTTCCCTGTATCCCCCTTCCCATCCATTCATCAAACCCCTAACCCTCTTTTTCTAGCCTGTGCGATTTATTGAGGTGTGGCTTAATTTACACCATCAATCGATCCGACACTTGGTGGAGCGGATGTGGCGAAAGTAACACCAACTTACTGCAGGATCTTCTCAACAATAGCCCTTACTGGTCCCATTTACCCAAACATGCATGAAAAGGGATCCATATTTTGGATATCAAATGAAGAACATCAATCGTGAGAATTATCATTCAGGCCTTGTGTTACATAACCATAAATGCCTAACCTAAGCTTGTCCACTCCAGATTTTAAGTCCATTTTCTATAACTCGAGAATTTCACAAATAATACTATTACCTGCTCATTAGCCAAAACTTTACTAGTATTGCTATTTTTTGTATTTTACCATGGTCAGGCATTCTCATTATGTCATTGTTAGAAATGATGGTCTCTAGTTGGCAATGGTTTGCACCTTTGTCCAAGTAGGAACCCTTCTTCCTAGCAAAGGTAAGGAAATAACACTCCTAAAATAACCACTGCTCACTTCCTTGGTAGCTTGGCAACAGCAGTGAGGCTTATCTCAGAGGCAGTGTGTGAAGCATTTGCACATAATTAACAGTAATACAGTGAAAACACTTCCAAAGGACACCACAGCAGTTTAGAAAAATATCCAAGATTTTTATATATCCAAAACAAGACCAAAACAACAAAAATCCAACATACAGTACTTTAAAAATATGCACTTTGCAAGAATAATTTAGAAGCACGGTTCCTTGAAGTCAGTAGGTCCATCCTGTGCTACTGTGGTGCTGCAAACAACAGAATGCAACAGTTCCGTCTGACCGCGTTGGTCAGGGGCGTCGAGAAACTCATAAACAGCACCTTTTGTGTATCGGCCAACACGTTGGTGTGAGCCGGTCATGGCAACCATCGCAGTTGCGATGCGAAGCATAGTGGTGCAGTGGGTGGTGCCCTCAAGACGTGGTACTGGCAGTGGCTTGGTTACAGTCGTCCAGTGGCGTCAGTAAGACCAGGGCTGAGGTGCATGGTGAAGGTTGTTCTCAATGCAGTGCTGACAGGTCATGGTGCAGGCCACAGAGCCATTTGCGGAAAACTGGCATCAGTCATTCTGGACTGCGGTGTGTGACATGGCGGTGCGTCGTGTGACTTACGTGTGGTGTGGTGTCCCCAAGCCACGATGTGGTCATGGGAGTCGCAGTCAGCGTGCAGTGACAGCGTCGGTGAAACAAAGGAGGTGAAGTGAAGCGAGGCGGTGTGGAATGTGGTGCCCACAGGTCATGGTGCAAGCAGCAGCTTGGTGGCGGCGGTCATCATCGTAGGTGAGACCAGGGTCGTGGTGTGAGATGCAGGCAGAGCCTTCAGGACACGGAGCCAGCGACAGACTCAGTTGCAGAGTCGGTTGCTTTCCCCCTGTAGTTCCAGAAGCTGTACCCAGAAGTTGGTGAAATCATTGGAGTCCCTGAGACTGCAGAACAGAGGCAAGCTCTCCTTCAAGCCCTTGGAGATACTCAGCACAAGTAAAGAAAGTTTGGTCCCGTCCTTTCACTGCCCAATGCAGAAGCAGCAACTGCAGGCCAACCCAACAAAGCAGCAAAGGGGCAGTACTCCTCCTGGCAGTTCTTCCAGCTCTTCTTCTTGGCAGGTTCCTTGATTCCAGCGAGTTCTCAGAAGTCTTTGATCTCCCTGAGACTTGAAACAAGAGGCAAGCTCTACTTCCAGCCCTTGGAGAAAACTCTAACAGCAGGATGATGAGTACAATCCAGTCCTTTCCCTGCCCAAGACAGAAGCAGCAAGTAGCAGGCCAAAACAACAGAGCATGCAGAAAAGTGGCAGTCTCTCCTGACAACTTTTCCAGCTCTTCTTCCTGGCAGGTTCCTTAGTTCAGCAGTAATCTAAAGTTCAGGGGTCTGGTCCCCATAATTTATACTCAGTTTCTCTTTGTTCTTTTGGGCAAAGAGTGTCTGTGCTCAGCCTAAAACAGTTCTGTCCTCTCTGGTCCAGCTTCCGGCAGGCAGGTGCAAGGGAAATCTCCTCCCACTACTCTGATTGCAGCCCAGGTCTATTCAGCCCAGCCCCAACTCATTCAAGAAAGGCAGGATACACATCAAACCCCACCACAGTGGCTGTCTGAGAGAATGCAGATCCCCATCCCCTGTCACTCCAAAGCCAGACAGTCAATCCATAAACCAGCAGAGGCACACAGGAAGGCAAAGCAAGAAAATACCCACTTTCTAAAAGTGGTATTTTCAAATGAACAATATAAAAATCAACTTTACTAAAAGATGCATTTTTATATTCTGAGTTCAGGCATACTAAACTCCATCTTTCTATGTTGGTCCAATGGGAAGTTATATTTATCAGATGTTATAAATACACTCCTATTCTATCCCATGGAACAGATAGCCTTTCAATAGTGGAAAACAAAATACGCTGTATTTCACTATCAGGAAATGTCACACACATTTCAGTACATGTCCTACCTTTCACATACACTGCACCCTGCCCATGGGGCTACCTTGGGCCTACCTTAGGGGTGTGTTACATGTAAGAAAAGGGAAGATTAGGGCCTGTCAGGTGGGTGCACTTGCCAGTTTGACATGGCAGTACCAAACTGCGCACAGACACTGCAGTGGCAGTTCTGAGTTACATTTACAGACTGCTCATGTGGGTGGCACAATCAGTGCTGCAGGCCGACTAGCGGCATTTGATTTACAGGCCCTGGACACACACAGTGCACTGTACTAAGGACTTACCAGTAAATCAAATATGCCAATCATGGAATTACCAATCCATAAACACAATTTACATGGAGAGCAAATGCACTTTAGCACTGACTAGCAGTGCCCAGAATCCTAAAACCACCAAAAACAGAGTCAAAAACAAAAGGCCAAAAATCAAAAAGTCTGGGGGTAAACACGCTGAAAAAGCCAAGTCTAACAGTCATCATGTAGTACTCAGGTGTCAATTCTTTGTAAACCTTTGATAAATACAACCCACTCAGTCTTTTTATTCCCATTTAGTTATCTATGATGGATAGTCAATCATTGAGATGCATCCTACAGTTGGAGCTCACCTGGGTGTAACTAGAAGCGGGACCTTGCTTGTGAAGTTGTGATGCCTTCCCTGTTTGTGCATCATCTATATTCAGGTAAGACAACTGGTATGGATGAAACTGAACTAGTTAGCTTAGTAAGTAAGTAACTAGCTGTTACTATTGTTTATCTAGTTGACAATATTGGTCATCATAGCCGCATTACCCATAATGGTCAATGGGGTGCCGTTCGTAGAGGAAGACTGGTGTATTGTCGACCTTGGCTGTTCATTTACGTGAGAGCACACGCCCTGGAGCAGAGTCTGGAAATCGTGTGCTGTCAGTGGGAGGATTAGAAGGACGGGACTGCGAGGACCAGCAGCCCCGGAATGGCGAACAGCTGTGTCCTCTTCCCGCCCCTGCTGCCTGCTGCTTGAGGCTACAAAACTCCTCACGGCCCCCGCTTCGCGGGAGCCGTTCGTAGAGGAAGACTGGTGTATTGTCGACCTTGGCTGTTCATTTACGTGAGAGCACACGCCCTGGAGCAGAGTCTGGAAATCGTGTGCTGACAGTGGGAGGATTAGAAGGACGGGACTGCGAGGACCAGCAGCCCCGGAATAGCGAACAGCTGTGTCCTCTTCCCGCCCCTGCTGCCTGCTGCCTGCTGCTTGTACTTAACCAACTGACTCAACCGCAGCGCACTCGCACGCGGTCGCACACCGGGAGAAGCCCGGAACAAGGGCGGGACCGTTTGAGGCCGTTCGAGGACTGTAGAGGTCGGGTCTGGCCCTGTCCCTATCGTTTCGTCTATTATATGCTTCTCAGAGGAATATACTTGTGTGATACATTGCGCCTATAGTCCCTGTGATTGGTTTAATTGTTATCTTGTTTTGCTATTATGAATTCATCTTCGGGGCCTTCTGGCCACAAGTCGCCCTTTAGGGGTTCAGTTGCTGGGACGTTAGACAAATTTATTATAAGAGCCTCATCATTATTAGCTCATGAAATAGAATTAACGGAAAGGAGATTGTCGCTGGATACAGTTGTCGATAAACGCTCTTCATTGGGTTCTATTGTACATGCTAAATCTCCTAATCCCCTGCTTACAACTATTCCTGGATCACCTGATGATATCATGATAGGTAGTAGGAGTTTGTCACCCCCGCTGGAGAGAATGTTGGAAATTGGGCAAGGGTGTCACCCAATTTCTGAGGAAGAAGGCATGCATAGTAGTAAGATCTCATACCGTCCTAATAGCTCAAGTCCATCAGTTCCTTCTATTTTTTTGTCCCCAGTTCGAACAAGATCGACTTCTGTTATTAGGCAGGGTTTGTCTAAGTTACCCTCTTCCACTGTCCCGAAGGGTGTATGTTCTAAAAGGAAAAAGGGGAAGGGAAATGATAAAGGAACGTTGCCTAAAAGCCGTAAACTGGGCCCCTCAAAAATTAATTTAGCAGCCCCTATGAGTCGAGGTCAGGGGAAGGATTTACATGAAGATCCGCCTACCACCTCGGCTCCGGCAGATATCATGCCCACTAAACTGGGCGATGTTTTTGGCCTAGACTAGAATCGATGTTAAATAAATCAGTTTCTCCGATCCATGATAGGTTGGATTGCATTGAAAATAGGCTCTCTTGCCTTGAATTGGCCTTTGCCTCTTTTCAAACTAGATATGATCGGAGGGGTAGTGCTATTAAGAGTATCACGAGATCAATATCTCATAATCATGATGGACCGCAGGTCAATGTAGGGGTAGCCTCTATATCACAGGTACTTCTGATTCCCCCGGCTGAACTTCCCAGTCCATCGGTTACTAGGGTGCAATCTAACTTATCTGGAGAGAGGGACGGGAATGGGCTTGGGCTTGGAGGTAATGTTGTTTCTATTAAATCTACCGGACAACGGGGCTTCCAACCCTCTGGCCCGGTAGATCGAAGGCCATTTTTAAATCTTCCGCCCGAATCAACCCCCTATGTCGTTGTTCTCACGGGAGTCCCATCATTAACTGACGGGAAGCGGGAGGAGTTTTTGGACCTAAATCATAAGTGCATTCACTGGCTAAATCAACACAGGCCGTTACCAGTGTCGGTTTCAGCAGAAATCATTTTTGCACGTCGGGTGGATTGGGTAGGTACCCAAGCCAAATTGGTGAAGGGAGACTGTGTTGTTTTAAATATCAGAGACAGAAGGGCCGTGGAGCATATTTGTGCTCGGCCCGTAAATAACTTGGCCTCCCACATTAATTCTTTACTGCTTAAATTTTTTTACCCACCTTTGCGTCATAATAAGAGTCTCCCACACTCGTTAGTACCTGGTATTTTTGCTGAAAGGTTGGGCGCAGGAATTCCCCTGTTTAACCGGTTTGAAGGTTTGTCGGGTCTGGAAGACTGTGATTGACGGTCCACCGTTTTGGTAGATGAAACCCCTCCTGGAGAGTTAATTGACATGAATAATACTAAGCCCCCAGTTGGGTGTGTTGGTAAACTTGCCACGCTGACAGTGGACTCTTTTTTAGAGCAGGTCGTCACTAATATTGATTTACCCGCCCGGGGAGCGGTGGTTTTCCCACCGGATGTAGTAGAAGATATGGCCCCTAGTTTGTCAATAGATCCCACTTTTATTGAGAATGTACTTGTGCCCACAGGACTATTGTCTCAGATACATTATGATCGTTTTGGTCCCACTGGCTCAGGCTATTATCTAGCCACATGGAATATTGCCGGGTGGCAACGTAAGTTGGATACTCTGGGCTCAATGAAAGTGCTATTATTTTCTTTTTGGCATGACTCTATGTTCAATTATGCGCAAAAATACGCTATGGCCAAGCAGGAGAATGTACAAACCAAATTACGGTGAGACTTGGCATTAGGCAAGGTTGCGTGCTGGCACCCCTTCTCTTTTCTCTTTTTATCAATGCCATAGAAGCCGACCTTAAAAAAGTTAAATGTGATGCTCCGCAAATTGAGGGACAGGAGGTACCTGTGCTGCTTTATGCTGATGACACAGTACTCCTCTCAAGAACTCCCATTGGTTTACAAAAATTAATGAATAGATTTTCTGATTTTATAAAGGAAAGGAAACTAAAACTTAATTACTCTAAGACTTTTATTTTACCGTGTGGACGTAAAATAAGGAATTTGAGATCCTTCCATATTGAGAACCATAAAATCCTTCTAGTTAATAACTTTTGTTACCTTGGCATCATGTTTTCGAGTAACGGCCTGTGGTATGATGAGATTTTAAATGTTAAGGCCAAAATGGCCAAATGCGCTTATGGCGTTTTTAAATTTGCAATCAAATTGGAGGATCGTCGCATATCCGATATGTTACAAATTTATAGAAGCAAATGTGTTTCGGTAGTGCTTTATAGTGCAGGGGTTTGGGGCTATTGCCCTCATGGCGTGCTTCAGGTTGAGGAAAATGTTTTTCTAAAAAAGATATTATGTCTGCCTTCATCCGCCCCCACTGTATTAATTAATAACGAGGTGGGGTTGAATTATCTAACAGATCTGATAGAGCTAAAACCCTTAATGTTATGGAGATCGATTTGGATGAAGCAAGAGGCTGGGTTCAACAGAAGCATCATTGAGGATTGTCTTTGTCTGGACAATTGCCTACAAATCCCCTGGTTAAAATATGTGGTATCTACTTTTAAGGATTTTTTCAAGGTGAATATTTTGGAAAATCCGAATTATGCGTCTGACTTTTCTAAGTCAGAATTTAAACAAATTTTTTTGAGGGAAAAAGTTCATCGCCGCCATTGTAAGAATATGCAGATGGCAACCGTGGCTTTTTATTATTCACAGGAGCATACTGTAGGGTTCCAACTATACCTTTCCAAGGTTACCAGAATCTCGCATCGGTTCGTATTGACCCGGTTGAGATTAGGTATCGTCCACCATTTGGTGGCTTTTCCATCTATAAGAAAATATCCCACTGCTCCTTGTCCATGTGATGGAGTCACGAAACAGAGTGTTGTACATTTTCTCCTTACATGTGATTTATACATGCATTTGCGCATTATCTATCTGAAACCACTTTTTAAGAAATACGGGTCTCGTACTTTGAAATCCGATTTGAATTTGTTGTCTACTTTAAATGAGATAGATATATGTTTTTTTACTGCCACGTTTATTTTAAAATCTATTGCTGCTAGAAAAAGTATGGTTCTTTTAATTTTTATGTTTAGACGGCTGATTATTTTTCTAAAATTCTGTTCTGTGAATCCCTCATATTGTTTTTTATCTGGTTTATTTGCTTAGTAAGTTCTATTTCTGTTGTCTTGTGCTTTTATGATTGTTTTTAATAATCGAATAAAGCTTACATTGAATTGAATTGGTCAAGATGGTTAGAGAAGTATAACTCTATAACTAAGTGCTGCACTCTCGCTACACAAGCAAATAAACAGGCTGTGTAAAACTAGCTGAAAGAAGCAGTGCAAAGTAAAAGTAAAACAAAATATTTCAGGCATAATTTAGATTAAATAAATCAGTTTCCCCCTTTGTTAGAAAGAAACACACTCTCTCCACCCACACAGCAAGCCCACCCGTCTCCCCAAAAAACTACCCAAGACCCAAAGTCCCAAAACTCAAAATTTCTAAGGAAAGTCACTCTAGTATCAACTCTCAACCCACCCTCTCCACCTAGCCCCATCAAAAAACACCCACCCACCCAAAGAAAAAAATAAAGAGCTAGAAGAGACCATCATGGATGTCGGTCCAGAGCTGGTCCAGGCTCTGTATCATTGTGGTGAGCCGACTCTCGATGGAGTCCAACCACTGCAGGATGCAGTTCAGCAATGACCTGTTGTCAGTGTGTGAGGGTGTGGCAGCAGTTGGCTGGAGGCAGTCCCGGCGATAGGATTGTCGGGAGATTGGAGGCTGAGGGGGTCTGGCTGCAATGGGGTCTGGCTAAGGAGTGTTTATTTCCTCTTCCAGGTCCACTAGCCACCGACATTCTTGCTGAATATGGCCCAGCCTCTGCCCCTGCAAAGGGGCTGCTGCCTCTTGCCTGTTGGGTGGTCCGGCTGGACCAGCAGGAACAGCTATATTGAGAAAAACAAAAAAGAGAAATTGTAAAGAGTGCTCTGTGCAACCATTTGTTTTAAATTGCTGGGTGGCACATTAGCAGTGCATTCCCGGTCCCCTAGGGCAATTGGAATCTGATGTGATTATGATTAGGAGAGTCACGAGTCCGTTTTCATGTTTTACACATAAATGCCTTGCATAAAAAAGCACTGACTGTGTGGCAGAAAAGTATTAAAAGTCAGAATAACATGGGACTAAAAAATATTGATTTAATTATTTTTTTCTTCTGAAGGCTTTTCAGGTATATATAAACAGACACTTTGACTTGAAAAATAAATTACCTTTCATTAATGGGTACGGCATTATGCACTATATGCACAGTACAAGTTGTGTGTTGTACTAAAATAATGAAACCAAGCTCATTGCTAGCCAGCAAGTTGCTGTTGTCTGCTGCTGGGCCAGTTGTAGCTGACAATTATCTATTTTTAATTCAAATGGCCCTGCTCTTCTCCAAATTTTGTATCGCTTTACCCTGACTCCAAAGAGGCAGATGAATAATAAATAACATACTATGGCACACACCTCATGTTTGAAATGATGATATTAATATTGTCCTGTCTGCTTTAAGTAGATATTGACAACAAGCTCTGGGGTACGGGAACACTATCTCGTATAATTCCCAGGACCTCCCCCGGCACAGCTTTGATCAACGAGACTCACCGCATCTTAAGCTGCTAAGTGGGTGCTTCGGAACCGCGCTCTAGGTCCTCCGCCAACACCGCTGATCCCCTCCTCGCCTCCTCCTCAGAAGAAGGGATTGACCAGCCGGTTGACTCCATAGCAGCAGGTCCGGGATATCACCACTCAAATCTACCGTTGTGCAAACTGCCACGGGATTCATCCAAAAACCCTAAAGCAAGAGCAGGTGAATCCCTGACTCTGGAATCCAGCAACGAGAGACAAGGGACCCCCTGCCGTGCTGCCTGACTCAAAATGGCGGCTTATTACCCTCGCTAAACCTCCAGAACAGCGTTATTCCCTTCCCATCGGAGCTTAATCGCTCAGCACACAGCTTTTCAGCGAATCCTGGTAAGCAGATTTGTGTCTACTATCTGCCAACAAAGACTATTTGCCATGGAACTTTGGAACTGGCATCGTGGAATAATCACAGCAATCACAAAGGTTTATCTACCTGTCACCAAAATGGCGGCGCCCTGCTCACATTAACCTCCTTATTGCCGAGCAATTATATTAAGCTGCCTAGCCGACGACCACTTCCTGCCAAGTTTGGCCCATCTGACTCACTATATCTTGGCAAGCTCCGGCTCCCCAACAGCCCCAGACACAACTCGAATTCAACAGGCAGCATTCACGGAGGATCCACTGCCTGACTCAAAATGGCGGCGCCCTAATGGCATCATCCAGCAAACAATTCTGGTGAGTACCCGAGCCAACTCTGGAGGAAGGGGCAACTCACTGGCTCTTTGCTCCTGAAACAGTCCCTTTAGAAGACTGTCCCAGAATGAGAGATTCAGGTCCTGTGACTGCGAAGCCTGACCCTAAAAAAAATGGTGGTTCTCAACCTATGCCTACTCGGTGAATAACACTGACCAATCTCCTTCACGCCTTCCAACACCTCCATTGTGTCTCTCTGAACCCGGCATCAACACCGCACAGTCATGCAACACAGCACTCGTCATCCTCCCATATCCCTGATTCCTGTACCCAGGATGATGACCTCCACTCAGCTTTAAGTCTCCTCCCTTGGACTAAGCTATGTTCTCCCTCCACGGGATCACAATCATTCCTGTTCTGTGCAACCTCCACAAGGCCTCCCAGATCGACCATATAACCACGCTGAATCAGCAACTGAGTACCCAATACTCCGACATAGCAGACACGCTCCAGCCTCTCATCAACGATCCACCATTCCTTATTACTACTCCCTCGCTCCCCAGACAACCTAGAGGCATTCGACTCCCTCGTCCCCTCGCTACGCAACGCCTACTCTCACGCTCGCCTCCCCCGACCGACTCACTCCCTATCCTTGGACAGATCGAACTGCCATGGGATTCCAGAATACAATCCCATGCCTGTTGCCTATAAGGACATCCTCCCTCCCCTTGGCAACTGCCCCCACTCCATCCCCCTCGCTCCCAACATGCACAGTTCTTACCCCCACCCTTACACTCGCCAGTGGCATGACCCTTCAGAGGTTCTCCAACCCCTGACCATCCGTTGCCTACTCACTCCTCCTCACCATGCCACCCCCAACCAGTAACCACCGGCCCTAACCCCCTAGCTATGACTCCCAGTGCCCTCCCTCCACCCACACACAAGAGAAAGCCAACACCACGGGCAATTCTTCGCTTCCCCCTCCCATGGCCACCCACAGTGGCAACATGGACACCACCAACACCATCATGCAGCTCAACTCGGACAAACTCCCCCCTACCGGGACAGCCCCACCCAGTCCTCCTTCCCCCCCTGAGAAGACGATGTAGCATCTTGCTCTACTAGAATGCCAACTAGAAACTATAATCCTGGGCCTCCAAGACATCCTACTGAACCTCAACACTCTTCGGGAGCCCAACCCTTGCTCGCACCCGTCCCACGCTATCTCCAGCTCTAATCATCCAAGACCCGCTAAAGTTCAGGGATGCAATTGGAACTCAACCCCTCTCCCAAACCAGACACAGAGACTCAAAAGATCTAGATCCGCAATGTCCAAGAGCGAAGCAATGGAGCTTGCCTCCTCGTATGACACTGCCTCTTCTCTCTCCCTTAAAGCCAAGATCCAAGTCATCACAGGATTTAGAAGAGACCACCCCCCCCCCGAGACCCAAGACCCCGATCGTTCCTCACGAACATCCCCAGGGCCCCCCTAATGAAGAAACTAAAAAGTGGGCTGTCTTCCACCAAGTGCATGCTCATAAATTGCAGATCAGCCACCAAACATGCAACAGAGCTGGCAGAAACCATCCTTACTCATGACATTGACATCACCTTCATCACGAGTCATGGCTCAATGAGTACTCCTCCCCATTCATGGACATACTTGTACCCCCAGGCTTTGCAATCATCAATACAGACAGAACAGACCAGCGAGGTGGGGGTGAAACTATCATACACAAGACCAACATTTCTGTGACTGAAACCAACACCTTCAACTACAACACCTTTGAATGTCTAACCGCTAACATCAAGACAAGAGATAACAAACCACTACTCTGCCACCTCCTCTTCGACCCGCCTGGCCACACTGCCGCATTCGGAGAACATTTATCCGGCCTGATAACACACTGCTCATTGCGTGACAACACTAACTTAATTCTAGGTGACATCAACCTTCACTTGAATAACGAAAATAACCCGCTGATCCAAACCCTGAATGAGCTTCTACACAACAACAACCTCACCCAACACTGCGCAAAGGAAACCCACAATGGAGGATCAACCATTGACACCATTATTGCCCATCCAGACTCAGTCACGATCGACCACATCCTGCCCGTTGACTGGTCCGACAACCACATCATCTTATTCAACATCAACCAAGTGCTCCTAGGCCAACCCCCCACGTGAGACCCCCCTCAATGGGTAAGAAATCTATCTCAGATCCCCCTGGCGGACTTGGAAGTCAGGATAAGCTCTCTCCTTCCCATCCCCACAGAGGATCTCACCATAGCAGAACTTACCTCCCACTACAACTCAACTATGACCAACATTCTAGACGAAATAGCACCTCTGAAACTAAAAAGACTCCGAAACATCCCATCCAGATCCTGGTTTAACACAGACATAAACTCTGAATGAAGGCAACTAAGAGCCGCTGAAAGACTCTAGCGGAACAACCCGACCCCAATCCTCCGAGACCAACTCAAAGCAATTTGCGGAATGTACAAAAATCACATCAAGAATAAAAAGACTTCCTTCTTTTGCAACGCTTTAGACAACGCTAAAAACAGGCCTAAGGAGCTCTTCAAGCTCATTCGTCAACAAACTTACAAACCCCCTATACACTCAGTTCTGGCCTCCAAAGACCTGTGTGAGAACAGGCCTAAGGAGTTCTTTAAGCTCATTCGTCAACAAACTTCCAAACCCCCCATACCCTCAGTTCTGGCCTCCAAACACCTGTGTGAGAATTACGCTAACTTCTTCAACGACAAAATCTCCAACATTGAGCTCTCCCTAGATGTCAACCACAGTCCTCCACACAAGAGTGCATCCCTAAGGACAGGCATTACCACTCAGAAACTCCCACCAATACACTGGAAAGTCTTCAACCCCATCTCCAAAGCTGAGATAGCCAAAATGATATCCACCTCCAAACCGTCCTCTCACGCCTCCGATCCTATACTGGCCCAGTTAGCCAAAAAGCTCAATCTCTCCCTAGCCCTGTTCTGGACCAAGATCATTAACAGCTCCCTTACATCTGGAGTAATACCGGACGGCCCTAAAAGTTGGTCAAGTCACACCACTATTGAAAAAAACGGGCTTAGACACTAATGATTTGAACAACTTCAGACCCATCTCCAATCTTCCTCTCCTACCCAAAATCCTGGAAATGTGTGTTCTCCTCCAACTGACTCAACACATAGACAGCATCAACCACTTAGACACTCACCAATCAGGCTTCATAAAAAATTGCAGCACAGAGACAGCAATCCTCAATGTCATCGACGATTTACACAAATCACTCGATGCAGGTCACTGCGCCCTACTCATTCTCCTGGACTTATCGGCTGCCTTCGACACGGTGGATCATAACCTACTCATCAAGGTACTTCATTGTAGGGTAGGGGCAGAAGAGGTGGTCCTAAAGTGGTTCTCCTCCTTTCTCCGGAACCACAGCCAAAGAATAAAGATTAGAAACTTTTCATCAGACTTCCACCCCATCAGCAGAGGCATCCCCCAAGGATCAGTTCTATCACCTCGACTGTTCAACATCTACACGGAACCCCTCACCACCATACTCAAAAAGTCGAACATCCCCTTCCACCTCTACGTGGACGACACCCAGATCTACCTTGAAATATCCTCTGTTGCTGACATTCACAGACTCAACGACACTCTAAGTGTAGTCCAACACTGGCTATCAGAAAACCACCTGAAACTCAATAAAGACAAAATGGAAATCCTCCTCATCTCTAACACAAAGGAGAACCCCCAAATCGCAGAATGGCTAAAAGCAATGATGCTCTAAACGGCAATCTCACCCTGATGGATTCCGTAAAATCGCTCGGAATCACCCTTGACCCCAAACTTGACATGACCAAACACATTAAGAACACCGCCAAGAGCGCCTTCCTTAACCTGAAGCTTCTTAACAAAATCAAACCCTTCATCCCGCCTAATGACCTCAAACAAGCCACTCAATCCCTGGTGCTATCCAGACTAGACTACGGGAATGCTTCCCTCACAGGTACAGCAAAATCCCACCTAGCCTACCTCAGATCTACGCTCAACGCAGCAGCAAGAATGGTCAATGGAGTGAAGAAGTTCGTTTACATCTCGCCCGCACTCAGAGAGCTAAAATGGCTCCCAATTGAATGCGTGCCAATTTCAGATCGGCCTGCCTCACGCACAAAGCCCGTCACACAGGGAAGCCCACCTACCTGGCCACCAAACTCAAGAAGGCCGGTCAGACAAGAAGCCTCAGAAGTTCGAAAACTCTACTCCTCACCCCGCTGAAAATCCGCAAACAAAAAAACGCTTCTCGATCTTTCTCTGGAAATGCCCCCAAAATCTGGAACTCCATCCCAGTTCATATCAGGACTACCCCTTCCTTTTTACAATTCAAAAGACAACTCAAAGACCACTTCCTTAACGGTTCTCTCCTGAATGGATAGCTGTTGCCGAATAGCCTAAGCCTGCACTTTGCAGGATATAAACACTGCCCCACCAAGACTGATACCTCATCCCCTCTTTGCATGTGCTCAGTATTGTGACTCTCTGTGTCTTCCTTTCCTGTAATATTATTCAATACACTGAGACTTCCAATTGCGTCTTGAATCACTGTGTGTATGACCACCTAAATATGTGCTTTAACCCATGTTGTGAAGTGCTCCGATACCTTCGGGTCTGGCTAGCGCTATACAAAACTCTACAATAAATAAATAAATATTGGGGAAAATTAATCTTATGGACTGCACTACAAGGAGAGGAACAGGTCATATAAATTGTATTTGCCATCATCACTTTGTATCCAATACGCCAAACTTGACATCAAATCATGCACTTGTTCCCATTTTACTCAGTAGCCTCACCCACCTCCACATATTAGTTACAACAAATTCATTTGCTGGTCAGTAAGCAAGGAAAGGAAACTTGACTTACTCTAATGCAGAGTTAGGTAGAGGGATTAGACAGGTAGGGTAGAGCTTGATATATAATAGAAGGTCCACTACAAAGATCATCGATTCAACATCTTTGCCAAGGTACAATTCGAAAGGGAAAAATATGATCAAGTGTAAAATAAATCTGTTGTTGGAAACCATGAAATATATTCTGGAATCACTTCACTTCACATGGTTATAAAATGAAATGTGGCACATACCAAGAATGGACTTTCCAATTTGGTAGGCTGGAATGGAAGAACTTAGGAAAAAATAAAGGGGTGAAGTACTAAGAGGTGACTTGGTGGGCGAAGGGAAACAACACACCTTGTGTGTTCGATTTGTAATGCATTGAAAACATTGTAAATGCTGCATTATCTAAAGCAGACACACATTGCACAGTCAACACCTCAGTTACAAATTGACCAATACTGCACTTCGTTAATAGGGTGACAAAATCCCACGCATTGATGCCTACTACACATCACTGGGAAATAAATTACTTTGAACTGTACGAGCTACATAAACAAAGTCACAGAGAGTACGTGCTACTCATGGATCCACTATAGTGCCAGGAGAACAGTCTGCAATGTCTTCTTAATCAATCAGCCAAAGAGTGCACCAATGGTGAGTATGATCAGGGACAGCCAAAATATGCAGAACCAGCCTTGGGTGGATTTTTTTGATTAGGCCAGCAAAGCACTAACGGTTGGGTGTGGGGCAGCAAAGTTGATGATTTTATTGGGTTGTTTAATCTGAGCATATGCTCAATATCTGTTTTACAGAGCTGCACCAACACCTAGTTGATAGTAGGCTAACTGACCCCAGCACCAGAGTGTCCATAAAGGTACCTGGGGGGAAGGATCATTTTGAGTCCTACCGGAAGAAAGAGAGGAGAGAAAAGCCCAAAATATTTCCCAAGGAAAAATTCACCAGTCCCAATCTGAGTCAAATATGAAGGGGTTCTTTGACAAGTAGACAGAGAAGTTTGTCCATCAGTGCACTGAGAATTACAAATATCGGCATTCCAATGGAGACACCAAATGTCCCAAGAGGGCACAGCCCACCATGGGTGGGCAGACTCCTGGGTTTGTGAGTATTGCAAGTGTAACCCTGTTCCTTTTCCCCAGTTCGCTTGTGGGAAGGGACCGATGTTACCTTAACATCCCTAGAGATATGGTGCCAAATGCCCGTATGCCTTCCATTATTTCTAAGTCTAGGAGGTGATCCACCATTGTGTAGGGTGGAGGCTCTTAGAGACACAGGAGCTAGATTAACAACTGGGAGGTGTCAACTGGTATCTTCAGAGAAGTCCTCCCTAATACATGTCAACAGGTTATAGTAGCAGGCAAATGTAAGAGTTACTTCCCGGTGGCTCTGGTTCCCTTTGAGTGGGGGAGTGGTACTAAGGTTCTCTAAAAGTAACTTTGATTCCTGCTATGTCTGTTGGTTGTCTGTTGGGTAATGACCTAGAGCACACTGTCTAAAAGGAAGTGGAGCTCAGGACACACCTGGAGATGTTAGGCTTGTGTAAATGGGTCTGTATGACCACAAGGTCCATGGCTGCCTAAGAGGGAAGTGCAGAAGGAGTGCCCAACTCTAGAGAGTTTGAAGTGGCAAGCTGAGACTCAGGCAGCAGGTGATACCGCTAGAGATCACCTTATCCATTTGGAGAATTGCCTCTTTTAGTCAGCTGAAGCTTCCTGAGCCTGGGGCAGGTCATGTGCTGGTGGTCCCCCATTGCAATATGGTCTTAATGCTGGGGTGGTTCAATATATACCCCTGGCAGGACGTCTGGGGCAGAACAAGACATTTTCCAGGCTTTTCCAGCACTTCTATTGGTCCTGGATGAAGACAGCTTCAGATACATTCTGCAGGTGCTGGCCCAGTGGCAAAGCAGGGACAAAGCTTAAGGCTCCACTGAATCCCTTGTCTGTCATTGGCACTCCCTTTGAGAGGGTTGGCATCGACACTGTTGGTCCTTTGGACCCTGAGACAGCCTTAGGCAAAAGATTGATCCTGGTCTTAATGGACCATGCCACCCAGTATGTAGACAGTTCAATGCTGACATTCCATACACAGACGAAGTTCTCCATGAAAAAGGCAAAGGACAATCTTGTAGCCAGTCAAGAGATAATTAACTCATGTATGACCAAAAGGCCACTCAGAAGGAGTTTCAGCCTGGCCAGAAGGTGTGGGTCATAGAACTTGTAAAGCCCAGAGCTCTCCAAGACTGTTGGACAGTTCCATATTAGGTGAAGTTGCAAAATGAGAATGCTACCTATATGGTGGATCTCCAGACCCATAACAACCCCTAAAGGTGCACCACATACACTGCCTCAAACCCCACTTTGAGAGGTCCGAAGTCACCATGCTTTTGGTTACACCTGTCAGAGAGGAAGAGGAGAGTGACCATCTCCCTGACCTTCTGTCTATCCAGGAGCACGATGAGTGGGTAGAGGGAGTTAACCTCTCTGCTACTCTGACACCAGAACAACAGGGTTACTGCCGTCAGTTGTTGGGGCAGTTTACTTCCCCATTCTCCCTCATCCTTGGGTTCACACACTGTGTACATGAAACATAGCTACTGGAGACAGTATATCTGTGAAGGACAACATTTACAGGTTGTTGGACAAGGTGAGCGCTAACATCAAAGAGGAGGTCTCCAAGATGCTGACATTATGGGTGATTAAGCCCTCTAGCAGTCCGTGATGCAGCCCTGTGTGCTTGAGCCCAAGTCTGCCCCATCAGGCACCACTCCAGAACTTGCGTTCTGTGTGGACAACAGGGGACTCAATTCAGTCACCAAAACTGACGCCCACCGAATTCCTCGAGCTGAAGGGCTCATAGACAGGCTGCGCATTGTCAATTACCCAATACCTTTTATCTCACATCGAGGTACTGGCAGATTGCTCTGACTGAGGGGGCAAAAAAGAGAGGTTTGCATTCTCACCCCAGAGGGCCACATCAATTTCAGGCCTAAAGAATGGTCCTGTCACCTTTCAGAGGTTGGTGAGCAGTGTCCTGGCTGGGAATTCAGGTGGACCTTGCTATAAAGTCCAGAAAGTGCCAGATAGGGCAGGGTACTCTGGTGTATCTGGGCCACGTGGTGGGCTGGGGAGAGGTGCAGCATCTCCTGTCCATGATTGGGACTATACTGGCCTGCCAACCTCCTAAAACCCAGCCTTCCTGGGCCTCACAGGATGTTACAAGTTTATTAACGGAGGTTTGTTAAGAGATGAGACACCATTATTGCGCCCCCTTAACTGAGCTGATTTCTAAGGAGCAGTCCAAAAGGTGATGCGAACACAGGCCTGTCAGAAATCCTTTGACTCCCTCTAAGAAGTCATGTGTAGCACCTGTACTCAAGGCTTCTGACTTCTCCCAAATGTTCATTGTGCAGACGGAGGCTTCGGAGGATGGCATAAGGGCTGTCCTAACACAGGTAAATGAGGAGGGCCTAGACCAACCTGTAGACGTCCCCGGGAACAGAGGTGGAGTTCTATTGAGAGGGAGGCCTTTTCTATGGTCTGGGCACTGAAGAAGCTGAGACCATACCTGATTGGGACTCACATGGCTCCTGCAAATGAGGGGTAAGAATCCCAAGCTCCTGAGGCGGTGCATCTCCCTACAGGGAAAAGACTTCCTGGGTCAGACCATGCCTGTGCTGATGGTCTCTCTACGTTCTTCTGCCATAGTGGTGAGAGCTCCCATGAAGTTGGGTAGTGCTCCTACTTTCAGCTGGGGGGTACACATGTTAGACCTGACAGCCTTAGGGTGGCCTTTCCCCAAACGTTTTACCTTATGCCACCATTATTGCTGATCTCGTTTTTGCTGGCCTTAGGACTTTGTGCACTTTTCCACTGCTGACAAAAACTAAAGTACATGTGCTCTCCCCTCCAATATGATAAAATTGGCTTACACATTTAATTTTTTCACATTTAATTTATTTTAATCCCTGAGTAAAGTGCTCCCACATGAACCCAGGCGCTATAAATCAAATTCTATGAGTGGACCTGCAGCAGTGATTGTACCACCCACTTAAGTAGCCCTTTAAACCTTCTTCAAGCTTGCCATTGCAGCCTGTGTGTGCAGTTTTAATCTTCCATTTTGAGCTGGCAAAATAAAACTTTTGCCAGCCATAAACCCTCCTTTTCAATGTATATGTCACCCCAGAGGATAGTATCTAAACAGCCTATCAGGAAGGGTGTAACGTATTTGAAAAGGTACACATATGCTTTTTAGTTTTACATGTCCTGTTAGTGAAAAACTCTTACATTTGTTTTCACAACTGTGAGGCCTACCTCTCTAATAGGATTCCATTGGGTTCCCTTATTGCATTTAATAGGTGGTAACTTTCATTTGGGAGCAGCTAGGAATGTCAAGTTTGGTGTCTCTGGAATTGCAATTTAAGACCCTCTTCAATGGTAAACTCAGATTAAATGTCACAATGCTAAAAATGCCACATTTAAAAAGTTGGATATTTCTTGTCCTAAACATTTGGTGCCTACTTCCTATATCCCGGGTCACAAAGCTAGGGGGAGCTGGCAGTTGGTCTTTGTTTATTGCTCCCAGACAGTGCGACACCGGGTAACAGGTGTTGACAATATGAGTCATCTCTGAGTTGATGAGGGGGAGAAGCTGTCACCTATCACATTTGCACATCACAAAGGTACTGTATGGGGACACTTACAAGGGATGTGACACTAGTTTTTGAATGAAATTACATGAAATGAAGTAAAAATGGGTATTTATAAAGCGCACGGCTACTCACATAGAGTGTCCCAGCGCTAAACCACCAAAACCGTAACAGAAAGAAACTACACCCAACCTACCAGAGTGCTATTGCTGAAACAGCCATGTTTTATTTTATTTTATTTTATTTGTTTATTTGAAGAGTTGTATATAGCGCTGGCTAGACCCGGAGGTATCAGAGCGCTTTACATGAGGATTGTTGCGTTACAAGTTACAAATTGCATCCATTACAAGAGCATAGTAAGAACACAGGAAAAAGAACAAAGTTAACAGTAGTTCATTGGAGGGAGGGGGCGGAGGGAGACAAAAAGGGGAGAAAAGGAGAACTATGCCTAATGTCCAGCTGGGTAGGTGATGGTCGAGGGGGTGAACCAGGGCCAATCTCTTCTATAGCTGTCTAGCAGCTCCAACGGGCATCAGCCATGTTGCTCAGATTTCCGAAGTAGGGAATAACAAAGATAGCAGATTTGCATGGTTACATTAGTTACAGTTGCATAATCAAACATAAGGGATCAGGACCCCAGTAGAGGAAGGTGGGAAGCGAGGGAAGAAAAAAAGAACAGGGAGCAGGGAAGCAGATCAGTTGTGGTAGACCGGCAGTGGAAGAAAAGTGTCTTATGGAGGCCCAAAAGTTAGAGCAAGCGGGACCAGAACCAAGGTGGGGCCAAATAGATACTCGGGCCAATGCCAATAAACAAACACCACGCAGAGTCATCTCGGCATCTAATATGAGATGTAGAGTCCAGGCGACATAGTTAAGGGAGGTTGGGGGTAGAGGCAGCGACTAATGAGCCTTTAAGCAGCTCCGGTGCAGATCACTGATGATCGCATCACTCATCAAATACTCAGAGTATACTCAGATTGCTACATGTAAGTAGCAATCTGGATTGTGCATGACAGAGGCAGTTAAGGCGGTGGAGACCTATGGAAGATGGCTAGATGTTGCCTGTTGATGGGTCAGGCCTGACGTTCATTAGCACAAGATGAACGGTAGTGTTTGACTCATGCCAGCTCTTCATTCTCTACACTTCAATGACCAATAAGCTAAAAATTATTAAACAGCAGGGCTGCTTTATTCAGTGTTTGGCTCCCCCATCTCTAGACAGAGAAGAAAGAAGAAGATGGAAGCAACTCTATGGAAAGGACCCATGTCAGAGGATCTCTGGTGTAGCTGGACTAGCCACAAGGTTTTGGATGGCTCTGTAAAGGACAACTGTGGTCTTCATCCAGTGATGTGCCCAGGGTTTGCCTGCTTGGGTCCTTCAAGATGTCTTCATGTTTCCCTCAGAAGGCATATTTGTGAACTTTCTCGTGGGATGCGACAACCTTCCCATCCACGGTCTCTTCAACGATTGAGCGGACTTGTTGGGTGGTTTGGAGCACATCTTTGGTAGCCCTGGACAAGAGCTGGGCATCCTCTCCCTCCAGCAGGCGGTGGTAGGTGGTGATCTCCATTTCCAGGCGCATCTTCCATGAGGATCTTGTACTCTTGGCTTTGCCTTTCCATGTCGTTTCTGAGTTTGGCTAGCTGCGCTTCCACGTTGGAAACCATGGCCTGGATCTGGTTGAGTTGCAGGCAGTACATGCCCACGGTCTCCCTCAATGGTGCCTTCCAGGGCAGATTTCATGCTTAGCTGGGTCTGCAGCTGTAGCTCCAATGCCTGGACGATGCGCCTTAAGTCTGTGATCTCGCTCTTGCTGGACTGCATCTGTTGACTGTGGGTGGCAACTTCACAATTAAGTTCCTCCGTCTTGCTGAAGAACCAGGCCTCGGCATCTCTGCGGTTCTTTTCCGCCAGATCTTCGTATTGGGCTCTCATATCAGACAAGGTCTTGCCCAGGTCAGCACCTGGTGCTGCATCCATTTCCATGTTGACCTGCTCACCGACTTGGCCACGCAGGGCGTTCATCTCTTCCTCATGGTTCTTCTTGATATCGGCCAGTGCCTCCTTCAGGCTTTTGATTTGGATTTCCAGGTCTGACCTGGCAAGAGTCAACTCATCCAGAACCTGGCGTAGGCCATTGATGTCGGCCTCCACACTGTTGCGAAGGGCCAGCTCACTCTCGTACTTGCTCCTGAATTATTCAGCTGCCAGCTTGGCATTGTCGATCTGCAGCAGGGTCTTGGCATTGTCGGTGGTGGCATCATGGATCTTGTTTCGCAGGTCTTCGATGGTCTTGTAGTAGTGGCTGTAGTCGCGGAAGGGCCCGGGGCCTTGCTTCATGTTTTAAGTTGTCTCCTAAAAAGCAGCAAATTATTAACCTGTCTGAGCTGCAAAGGCAAGTAATTCAACAGGCGTGCAGATAAAACCTGAAAGGAACGTCCCCCTATCCGAGATCGCGCAAACTTGGAAATGAGCATAAGGGACTGTCCTGAGGACCTTAAGACCCGTAGAGGCTGGTAGTGTTGGATCCTCCTTCTCAGATAAACGGCACCCGTACCATAGGCCGCTCTATGGACCAGCACTAAAGCCTTAAACTGAATCCTCTTTCTAACCGGAAGCCAGTGTAATGCTTTCAGGTGGGGTGACGTGCACTCTGGGACTCACCTGCAGCCGATTGAGCAGATATTCTGGTAACCCCAGATACAAGATATTTACATAGTCCAACCTGGATGTAATTAAGGCTTGCACTACGGTCTTTCGATATTCAACCGGTAGTAGAGGGAGGATATTTTTTACCATTCTTATCAATCCAAAGCATGTCCCAGCCATGGTTTAGATCTGGGTCTTCATTGCTAAGCTAGCGTCCAGCTTAACTCCCAAGTTCTTTACTGTGCTGACTGGAGCAGAGAGAGGGGACACATCATGGGACCTCCATAGGCCCCAGTCCTCAAATGGAGGGCAGCCAAAAAAGATGATTTCAGATTTTTCCGGGTTACACTTAAGTTGGTAAAGTTGCATCCAAAAAAAAACCTCCGTTAGACATCTGTTAATCTCCATCCCTCTGAAGTTTGCCCCTTTGTCACACGTGAACAACAGTTGTGTATCATCGGTGTAAGAAATAATCTTTGCTCCGTGTGACTCTGCTAGGTGTGCAAGTGCGGCCATATAAATGTTAAAGAGTGTCTGGCTCAAAATGGCACCCTGCAGAACGCTCACCTGCATTGAGGGAATTGCGGCTGATAGGGAAGGAGACCAGATTTCCTGCTGCCACGCACTCAGAAAGGAGGCAAACCATTTGTACACTGCGCCCCGATACCACACTCCGCCAACCTCCACAGGAGCCGGTCATGGGGCACGGTGTCAAAGGCTGCGGACAGATCCAACAGTATCACCACACCACTGCCCCCTTTGTCCATCTGAGTTTTAATGGTTTCAGAAACCTCCAGTTACGCTGTTTCAGTGCTAAGGAAGGCTCTAAAGCCTGATTGACTATCCTGGAGCACATGATTTCCTTCCACATAGTCTGTTAGTACTGAATTAACGTACTTCTCGAGGACCTTTGAGAAGAAAGGCAACAGGGATATGGGCCTATAATTGGATGCAACTGCAGGGTCGACTGTGTTTTTTTTTAAGAGAGGAACAATTTTTGCCTTTTTCCAGCAACTGGGTACTTTTCCATTTTCGAGTGAGGAGTTCAGAACGAGATTAACAGCGGGATTTATGGTCTCCGCAATATTCTTCAAGATTTTTGGAGGACACGGGTCAGAGGGAGATCCTGACTTCAGTGTTACCATGATGTCAAGGGATTTTTCTAAAGAAATAGGGGGAAATTGGGTTAGTGAATGACCAACCTCAAAAGGTGGTGGGTCCGCACCCCACGTTTCATCAATATCAGATGTGCCCATAGAGACAAATGATTGTTGTATCAGGCAGTTCTTATCATGAAAGAAATCAGCCATCTGGTGAACCCAACTGGAAGTGGAGATAAATGGCATGCTCACTGCGGGATGAGAAATCCTTAACAATTAAAAAAAATGATTGCTCTTATAAACCGCACCCTTTATTTTTGAACTAAAGAAATTTTTCTTTTCCGTGCACACATCAATAAAATAAGCTTTCAAAGCTTGCTTATAAATGGTTTTGTTCTCGGAGTCAAACTTAGTTCGCCATCATACATAACTGAGAACCATAATTGGGCCTGTCACCTCTCCATTCTCCCTTTTTTTGAGACCGCACAAGGTGGTGCACCACATCTCCTAACAGCAACTGGGCACAACCACCGTGAATGTCATGGCCAGCTCTGTAGATGGTAGACATTGAGTACCACACTTATTGGGACCAGCTGGGCCCTATGATTTAAAATACTCATGCTGTATTTTTACATGTATTTTTACACGTATTTTTACACATATAGGGGGTTTTCTGTCAAATAACCATGTATTTTTACAACTATGAATACGATGGTCTTCTGACATTTCCATCAGGTTTCAATATCTCTTCCTGAAATATCACCGGCTTCACTAATGGGCATGAGCGCTTCCCTCTCGTGAATAATTTTATCAGCTGCTGGGGTTAAGTCACTTTCACCACATCCTCTGATGGACACGCATGCGCCCACACCCGGGCCTCATTCGGCTTCACTTTGCTGCAATAGGCATGCGCAGCCATTACACGATGTCGCGTACTCAGAGGTTGGAGAGTCCACAATCACGTCTTCCGCCCACTCGGGTACACCCATGTGCAGGTAGATTCCGGCCTCATTTCTCTGCACTAGGCATGCCCGAGCTACGGCCTTGTTTAGATCAGGCACCAGTTGGTGCAAATATATAGGGTGATTTGGGACACCGGATATTATGCACCAAACGGCACTTAATAAGGTGGCTATTCACCTGCCAACCATTAACCTATTAGGTCGCACTATATATAGCACAGCCCTGATTTCCTAAATTCACCATCGGGGAGGACCGGGAGCAGCCGCCTAGGAGAATCGGGGAGAACTTCCCTTGAGGCAGTAACAGTGTGTTTGGGTGCAGGATGTTTGTTTTCACCTTTTTAAACCTTGTAGTATGATTGTGTTTGAAACATTTACCACTTCCTAAAACTACCATTTACGCCAATTGTGGTCTGTGTGTTTGCCTTTACAGGGTTTGACTACAGGGGTTGTCCTCTCCCCCCTTCCCATGCGGCAAGTAGTTTTGTTGCTTAGGGTAAGATCAGTGAGATTCTATCTCCCATTATCATTTCTAATTGTGTACACACATAGAGTGTCACGAGTCACACGAGTAGTCACTCACATTTACTGAACCAGTGCATGTATTGTTTTCAGTGTTTTTCCATGACCAAATTATGTTATTACATTTTTCCGTTGTAACTTTTTGCATTTCAGGCTTGAACTTAGAAGCCAATTTCTAAAGTAGAGAGTGACACAGGTCACACCTGCACTGTGGGATCTTCCTACCACCAGTTGGTAAGAATGGAGCCCGACCTTATTTGTACTAAGGTCCTGATGAATGCCCTGGACCCACATGGGCCACTTTGGAAGAAACATGTTGACCGCTTATACTATGGTTAGGGAACAATTATTTCCCCATATACCGTCCACTGATTTTAATATCATATAGTTACCAGCCACATTAAAATTCACAATTTGATAACTATAATCATTTTTACTTTCACTCACTTTTTCACGGGCCCCCACTTAGTTTGGAAGTGCATCCCTGTCGTCAGGTGTATGCCTGCCCTCTATCTAACCAAGGTTTTAGAGGGCAAGGACTGGTCAATGATGAAGCATGACACCTGGTGGTGTGTGAGACCAGTCCGTCACATTTGGTGAGATGCCTAAACTCACAATTCAACCATAATTTCATAGTGGTCACTACACTAGGAGCAGCTCTAGTTGTGGTTAACTATAGATAAGGATGCCAGCAACAGATTGGTGGTCGGAAACAGTAAGAAGAAAACTGAAACTTTCAGTGCCCTCAATATCGTGCGCAGATAGAATAGAGCATGAAAAGGAATTTTTAAAAATTATGCCAATTCCGCCCCCTCTTCCCACTGGCTGATCCTTTCTTATAATCCAATAGTCTGGTGGGATAGCCCCCACAATCGTGGGGTTCAAGCCCTCATTAAACCCTGGCCCCAGACAAGCTGGGTCCAGGGCCAAATACCTCTGGGTCAGAAACTTCTAGAACCTTCTCCTACTTCAAAGCTGGTATGAATATTGGAACTTCAGGCCCAACTCCTCAGTACACTTCTGGAAATGTGAAGACTCAGAAGGAATGCTGTGCTGCTGCTCTGCAAGAAGGACTGCTACTTTGCTGCCCTGCTGCCTTGCTACCCTGCTGCTCGAGTGAGAAGGACTGGGCCTGCATTTTGAACCCAGGAACACCAGAGTAACTCCAAGGGCGAGTTGGCTGGCCTTCTGTTCAGAGTCTTAAAGGCAGAAAAAGACTCAAATCACTTTGAACCAGCATCTGCGCTCTACCACTTGTGTTACTTGCCACCCAAGTAGTGCCATCCCAGTCCTAGATCCTTGGAAGAGGGTCTGAAGTTCCTGACGTCGAATGCCTTAAATGTCGGCTGCAAAGCGGGCGCGCAGCGGTCGCGCCGCTGGCACGCCGAAGGCATGCGAAAGCCAAGCCTGTCTGCACCCGTACACGCCAGTCCAAGCACAGGGGCCAGGGACCTTGCCCAATCACAGCAAACGCATTACTCCAAGGATCAGCTACTAACACTTGGCCAGACCCAAGTACCATATAGGGATATGGGGGGGGGTAGTCTAATGCCATGCCGAGGGGCCACAGGTATGCAAACAGTGCAAATATACAATAAATACCGGTGGGCATAGTAATGCAGCCAGCCATAAGCAATTATTAGATAATATCTCCTTGAACCATGGCCTAATTAACTGTTGCTCACTCCCTGAGCATAAAATACAAATTTGTTTGCTACTGGAGGGAAGCTTTGATGCTCTATTTATCACCGAAATGTGGCTTAATGATAATTCTGTCCCAGACATTCTGATGGCCCTGCCCCCTGGGCTCTACATCAATAGACTTGACCACACTGGAAAGGTGGGAGGCGGACTTGCGATTCTGATCATAGATGAGTATATGTGTATCCTTCATTCCCTCCCCGTTCCGGAGCTTCTCTGGGTTGCTTATTTATAGGCCCTCAGGCCCCGAAGCTGAGTTCTTAGATGGATTTATAGACACAGAGTCCAGTCTCTTGATGAGGAAATCCCACATCACTATTCTAGGGGATCTCAACTTGCACTTAGGTGATCAGAATGTCCCTTACATTAAGAGGTGTTGCAGGGATTCTGCTCATGCACAGAACTATGCACAGGAAACCAGGACCTCAGTGTATTGCGGTGTACCAAAAGCTTACCTCAGTACCCAGAACCCCAATCCGACTAGCATCAGTGTCCCATTCGTTATCCGTATCCTCTCGGAGCTCCCAATATATAGACAACCCAGAACAAGCGACTTAGAGTACTCTCAGGAATGGTGGGAATCAAAAATACCTGTTCGTTATTATTCTCATATCAGTCCACAACAAGAATAATCAGTGACACTGTAAAGTTTAAAATGTTTATTTTATAAACTACGTGTCCTAAGATGCAGTACTTTGGCTAACATAAGCAGACAAATGATTAAAATTAAAGCCATCAGCATTGTTACAATACCATAGAAAATGAAGGGAGAAATCATATTACAAATGACAGTGGAATACAACCACCCTCCCTTCGCTAGTGAGCTAGTATCATTATACTAATAGAAGGTCTCTAGGTTTGAATGGGGACCCCATACTGTAAAGATCAGCTTAGGTGAATCACATCACAGGATCAGCTTTACTCTGCACCTGGAAAAGTTCTTCTCCAGAATGTGTGTCTAATGCATGCAAACTGCAATATTAAAGGCTTTTGACTTTCAGATGTTTGCAGCTGTGTGCGTGTTATGGCTAGAGCGTGAACCGATCAACCTGAACTCAAAAACATACATTGTTTGGTGGCTCAGACTGTTTCTGCACACAATGTTCAGACCAAGGTCGTAGTGCACATCTAGGGATGTGAACAACAGACCGTTCTCATGTGAAGAAAAGGCAAGCAAGCAGTTTTCAAATAATAACATGTACCTGCAGTGTCGTGTGCAAAAGCAGCAAACGCGGCAAGATGGCGTTTCTAACATCTAAGGGGCTTATGCTAACATAGCAATGTATCTATCTAAAACACGGCCTCCACTACACCCTCCCTTGATCGGACCATGAACTATTAGGGAAACAATTAAAAGAACGCAGAGTTCAACAAGATGAGCAGAATAAGGGCTCTATTGTCTCAAAGAGAAGTCCCTCGCTCTGACTTCATCCCGTGAAACATTTGTCCTTCACATAGCAAACACCCCACAGAAGTGCATGCACTTTTAAATACCGATCTCCCACTGCATTTCGGTGCCCTGATTCACACTATATTTAATGCCTCGTCCACAACGGGCTTGGCGCATTTTTTCAAAATTGTGGGCTCCGGCCTCGTGACCTCCTTCTAAACTATTTTTGGTGTGATACCGGCATTTTTTCATTCTATTTTTTCCAGCGTCTTTGGCGGGCTCCCGTTGAATCTTGCCCTCACGGCTTGTGTGCTGTTGTTGGTCTGCTTACTGCGCAATGGCTGCACAGTTTGTGTCACACGACAGCCTATCCAGGCTGCTCCATCTTCGTAACCGGATGCTTGAATATTATGGAACATTACCACTGGCCACCCTGAGCATAGCTTATGGATTGCCCTTCCGGTTTTCCTACTTTACATGCGTGCAACCTGTTTTTCATTGCCTAGATTGTTCTTTCGAATGGGCTCTGGATTTGTGCTTGTCAAACTCGGTGTCTCCTGCCCCGGATTATGATTGATTGATGAGTCCCTTAATGGCACATGAGTTGGACTGTTCTGGTGTCAGGATCATGGCCTGTGGAGCGGCACATGGAGTCCTAGGAAATTGGGACATCGGTACGGCAGCGTATAACTTCTTGGCAAGAAGTTATCTTGAAGAACACGCCAGTTGTCCTCTGATTGTGCTAGAGGCCCCAGTTGCCGAGGAACATGTATGTTTGTTTACCTTGTTAAACTGGATGGCAGAAACTTTTACATAAGGTTCCAATGACTTCCTCTTGGAAGCTGTCGCTACTTACTGTGCTTACACGTTGATGGATTAACTTGGATGTTGTCCAACTTTCTGTGTGCAAACCACACACACATTTTTACATCCAGCCGCCCATGTGGGGGTGGGAAAAGGACATTTTTACAGCAGACTACTCTCTGTGATACAGTCACAATGTAGGGAATCCCCACTTACAACCCGCAGCAAGCCTTGTTATTTAAAAGCAAATAACTACTGTTAGCTAGCAACGTGAAAGAGGGTGTAATAGCTGGTACCGGAATACCTTTCAGGACGCATGCCAAATTAGGTGCTAGCACATTGCACGCGCCATGCAATTGGATGTGCCTACAGACTACAGAGTGATCAGGTGTGGAAGTGCATTCCTCACCCTTCAAATAAACCTCTTTGCCGTCTCTCATGCATCTGTATGTAAATGGGAGTGACCAAACTTCATGCAGGAAAGCAGTACCCAACAGTTCATATCTACCTAGGACATAATGTTTCATGCACAAACTGAACTTAAACAAAGGAAATGGTAATGTGATTAACCCATGGATAAGCCACACAGCGGAGTTCAATTCAGCCACAGAGAAAGACAAAGGTTCTAACTTTTCAATATGCAGTAATGAGTATGTTGCATCTTTCATGGACATGAATTTTCGCAGTTAGATTAAAGGGAAGGAATAAAGATGAAGTATTCATGTAGTCCCAGGGGACTTTCCCAGCCTTTAACGTTTGCAAAGTCCATGCAAACTGCATTATAGAACGTAATTGATTTTGACCATGATACAAAACAGACATATCATCCTGTACAATATCAACAACAGACGAAACAATATTATCTAATGTGTAAATTCTGGAAGAAAGGGTGTTAATGCTATTATCAATAACAGCTAGTACTTTTTCCAAATTGGCTTGATCAATGGCTCTTAGTCTGGAAGCTGCTTCAATTTGGGATAATTTCCAAACTTCGTTATAAACAGCATACACCCACCTTTTGGACCTGCCAGCTACAGGACCCTTAACAAAATCATTCAAATCTATTTTGTCATTTAATTTAGATAAAT
The DNA here is from genome assembly GCF_964204655.1 of Triturus cristatus. NCBI lineage: Eukaryota > Metazoa > Chordata > Amphibia > Caudata > Salamandridae > Triturus > Triturus cristatus. The sequence continues at coordinate 650,801,869 of NC_140581.1, forward strand.
GAAGTTTAACAGATGCCAAGGTGGAATGTTGCAGCCAAGATTGGCATAACTTCCCTACAGAGTAGGTAGTAACAGAATGAGAAGATTCAAAGCGGGGGTCTATGCGAACCTGCGTATACCCAGGTTGTAGACTCAGAAAACGATGTTGACAGGAATCTGAGCTTGTCTGCCAAGTTAACCATCCTTCAGAATGTAATTTGGAAATATTGAAGGATGTATTAGTAATGTATGACTGCAACGCATCAAGGGACAGATCTGTATGATTATCCCAATTTGGATAAGCACCCAGATCTGAAATAGAGGGCGAATTCAGTTTTTTAGAGGTAGCCAATCCAAAGCAGGTGGTCTGAAAAATAGTCGAATTCAAAAATAATATGTGGTTTGGGATGAGGCAGGCACAATGCAAAGCTTCAGTTTCTTGTACCTGCCACGGTTTAGAACCCCAAACAGATTTAAGATCAATAGTCGCTTTTCACAGATTATAACCCTTGATAGCCAAATCATCCATAAATGATTTGGAATACAACAATTTAGTGTGTGTCAGCCTAACCTTCGAGGCGGACTCTGCTGCCACTTTAAAATAAAAGGCGGCAGGTTTTGAAACACTGAAATCAGTAAAATAAGCAAATTTGTCCACCAATGTATTGGAGCTGCCTTGCATTGGCATCGGACAATGTTCCCATTGTGTATAATTTACAAAATTCCAAAACGTATTGGCTTTATGTAGGAAATGATTGCCATAATGTTGATAGCAAAACAGTTCCCCATAATTAGCTGTGTCTAAATACAAATCTTCAGCATCAAAGGCAGCATAATATTTCAAATCAGAAAATAATGCTTCTATGGCCTGAATGTCCCAATCATCAGAGCGGATGTTTTGTTTCACAACATCACCCATAGAAACACGAAGAACATTCGGAACATTAATAACCTCAGTGGGTCCATGAATTTGAAATTTAACAGCATCCCACACAATCCCATCTAACACAGGCCAGGCAGTAATATTCACAAAAGTCTGGTCCCTCTAGACTAATTGATGGAACTTTGGCCCCCACACCTCATCACACATCAGTGTGTTGAGGAGTGGGGGGCCAAAGTTCTATCACTTAGTCTAATTGTAGATCTTTCCTTCCGGTAGTGTCCATTCACAAGACGAAAAAATACCACCACAAATCCAATGGACATAAACAAAAAAATACTTATGAGCACCAGCCAAATGTAAGTCCAAGGTGGAATTAAAAAATGTCTTTTAAACGAAACAGCAAAAATAGAAACTTTTGATGGATCTCTGGAAGTCATAGAGTTTGTGTCAAAGGAGAAATGTGACTGGTTAACTGCGGTTGATTGTAAAACGGGCAATGATACATCTGTGGGATAAGCATACTCAGTATCTTCAGGCGGACCACCAGCCGAAGGTGGCAACAAAGGATTAGTAACTGTATGCATCTTGATGGCAATATCAGGCATGGTGGTAGAAGCCGGAGCCAAAACAGAATTTCTCAGCATTGCAGGGCAAGAAACCGCTGGAGTCATACTAAGAAGAATCAGCCACTCACTGTAGTTTGACATTGTCAATGGAGATGTACCTGTTATCCTTGCGACCAGGAAGTGGAGGTAAAATGACTGTTCTTGTACCCTGCACGCCAAGCACTGGAACCGGGGCTCGATAAAAGGGGCCGAACTCCTTCTTGTTCTCCACCTTCTCACGGACCAGGTCTCCAACTCAAGGTAGCCAGCCGACTACCGGAATCTGAAGCGCAGCATCAGATGTGGAGGGCAAGTGTTCTTTTGCGAGACTGTCACTGGTCTCTTGTAGATTCTGCAATACAGCACAGTGATCATCTACGTCAAAGGGTGCGGCTGACGCCGCCATGTCTAGACCATCAAGGTCCGGGACAAACATTTTTATGCCAAAGAGCATCATGTATGGGGTCCACCCACCCAGAGACCTTCTAGGGAGATTATTAAGTGCACGTTGAACGTTATACAGATGGGCTAACTAGTTCCAGCCAGTGCCTAAAACCCTGGCTGTCAAGGATTGCTTTAAGTCACGGTTCATTCGCTCCACTATACTATTACCCTCAGGTCGGTATGAAGACGAAAATTTGACTTGGACCCCCAAAGATTTCATGGCTTCTTTATACGCCTTAGAGGCGAATGCAGGGCCTTGATCAGAATGAAAGGTACCACATGCAAAAATTCCCATAAAGACACGCAAATCCCTGATGACAGTACAGGCATCAGCACTCATTTGTGGCCATACCCAAAGAAAACGTGTGCACGAATCTACTGCAACTAAGATGTACTTATACGCAGTATCAGAGGAGAAAGAACCACAGTGATCTAAATAAATACACCCAAGTGGTTTATTAGATATATACAACTGAGTTTGTGGTGGGCGCGCAGCAGTCGAAGGTTTAATCTGCTGGCAAATGTCACAATCAAGTACATAAGTGCAAGCTTGTTTATACAACCCGCGCCACAAGTAACGCTGTTGTAAGAGAGTAACAGTAGCTGAAACGCCGGCATGGGCAGAGGCCATACCCTCGCGAGCCGCTGTTATCAAGGAAGGTCTGCAGTCTGCGTTGGGAATCAATCTGTCACCAACGTCGTTAATTCTCACATGGGGACTTTATCAGGACTTAAATGATAAGAGTACCGGGAAGGGAAACCTCTCGGGTAATTACTTCCCTTCTCTGTAGCAGCAATAGCTGCCAAGATGTCATCATCGATCTTACTTTTGCATCTTGTAACTGCTGCTACTAGATATGTCGCCACTGCTGTTTTCGCTGCCTCGTCAGCCAAGCTGTTGCCGACAGCATGGACACCAACTCGCTGGTGACCAAGAGTGTGAATTACATTCATGAGAGGCAGATGCTGTTTAAGTTCTGCCACTCGAACCCAAAGCATTTTATGCTTAATTGTGCTACATTTGGAATCACGATATTCATTTTGAGACCAAAAGAATAGATTGTCGTTAAAAGACTGAACACAGTAAAACGAGCCACTCACTATAAGAGTAGTAACCCGAGGATCAGCAAACTCCAGTGCAAGCACCAGAGCACGGAGCTCTGCCAACTGTGCGGTACAATCACCCAATGACTGCGTATGCACGACATCAAACTTGAATTCTCCATTCACGAAAGTACCCGCCACTATTGCGCAGGCTGCTGAATAGGCATGCTTCAATTCCGTCGCCGGTTACGCCGAACCGTCAGTGTAAATGACACAATGGTAATCTTCAAGCGGACGCAAAAACAGAGGAGCTGGATGAATAAATTCATACTGCAAGTACTCCTGAGTCTGTAATGAGGCATCAAAGATATAGGTGACATCTGGCGATGTCAAAGAAGTGGCCCATTGTATCCAACGTGGATGCAAAGCTTTAGAATTAGGTACACTGTCCTTTGTCACTGCCTCTAGAGCAGGATATGGTATAACCACCAACATGCGTTTTCCTTGCGATAGCGCTCAGTCTTTAAGACTCGCCATCTGTACTGCAGTCAAAACTTTTTAGACTGTGGAAAAGCGCAGCTCAGCCGAAGTGTACAAGTGTGATTTGTATGCAATGGGGACGGTGTCGCCCTCATTGAACGTTGAGTACGTGAAACCCACTGCGCCCGGCACAATTCTTATTACTAGGTTAGTGTGGTTATCACGTGTCAGCAAGTATTTCGAAGCAAGAAGATCAGCTTGCAAAGATTGCAAAATAGCTGAATGCTCTGACAGCCAGCTCGATTTGGAAAAAGTAGGTTGTACGAAGGCATATAGCGTCTTGATACGCTGGGCATAATCAGGAATGTAAGTGCGACAGAAATTCAGAAAGCCCAGCAAAGACTGTAATTTTTTCAGTGTCGTAGGAGCACGCAAGCATGCGCACTTCTCCAGAAAGTGAGGAGCTAACCCTCGACCCTCATTGTTGAGCTCGTAGCCCAAAAACAACACTGTATACTCTGCAATATGAGACTTCGCAAAGTTGAATTTGTAACCAAAGTCTGCAAACATAACAATAATGCGATCAACGCGACACAGATGTGGCCATAACTCGTCGTCTGTGAGATAAATATCATCAACATACGAGTACGCATCAGGGTCAATGCTCTCTAACAGAGAGACTACACGTGCGGCAAAGACGCCAGGGCTGTTTTTATAGCCCATGGCCAATCTCTTAAACTGTTTTTGTTTGCCGCCAGAAGTAAACGCTGTCCACTGACTACTAATAGAGGACAGGTTATGGCTGTAAAAGCCATTGGATATGTCAAGTGTGGTCTTAAACCTTTTACGCACAAGACTATCAACGAGGGCAGAACTGTGGGTATTCTGTACAGCACACGTCCGACAATGAGAGTTCAAATGCCGGTAATCCAAAACCAGGCGGTACAACCCATCAGGCTTTGTTACAGTGAATAAAGGATTATTCATTGGTGACACACATGTTTCAATAACACCCTGATATTCCAATTGCTCAAGGTTTAATGCTCAGCTAGCATTATTAAGGAAAGGTTATAAAAAGTTGGAAAGGTAATGGAGAAAGAACTATGAACCCCAACTCAAAGCCAGGTATAAGATGACGATTAGAACCTATCATATTAAAAGCAAAGAGGCTCAGACAGTTTTCACGGAGGAAAAAATCACACAGGCTCAGAATTCTTCCAAAGATCTTTTCAGAATGGTGAAATCTTTAACCACGATAACACAGGACAACTCCCCACGCCAAGCCTCAATGGAAAAATTCAAGGCATTAGCCTCCTACTTTCATGAAAAGGTTGCAGATATATATAGCTCCCTTCATGCTAAGTTGAACACCACAACAAGCCAAGAAAGGGATCAATTGCTGATCTCTTCAACTCCTGCATTAACCCATTTTCCTTTCCTGAATAAGGATATGGCTCAAACACTCATGGGGGAGATCAGATCAGGCTCGCCTTTAGTCCCGGACCCCCCACATGTACTTGCCAAGGCCATGGTGGCTCTTTTGCTGTCAATAGTGGATACTCTGAATTGCTCTTTACAGACAGTAGTAGTTCCTAAAGCATGGAAATAGGCAATAAGAAAACCTTTATTAAAGAAAACAAATCTAGATGCTACTTTACTAGAGAATGTTTGACCAATATCACTTCTTCCATTTAATCGGAAATTTTTGGAGAAATATGTTGACAGGATCCTGTCACAATTTCTGGAAGACCTCCTTCGGCTACACCCTACACAGATGGGGTTCCAGCCTCAGCACAGCACGGAATCTGCATTACTAGCAGTATCTGAAGTATTAAAAATGACCCTTGATCAAGATGGATCTAGATTTAAGGGCGGCATTCAATACAGTCGATTATTCCATTCCAGCTAACAGACTACGGGAAATCGGCATTCAGGGCAAAGCACTGCAGTGGTTAGGGTCCTTCTTGGAGGAGAGATCCTTCCAAGTTATGAAAGCCAATCTCTTCTCCTCCAGAAAGCCCCTGGCATGCGGTGTGCCACAGGGCTTGTCACTAAGCCCTAGGCTTTTTAACATTTATATGCGGCCATTGGCTGACATAGGTCTGGAATATGGTATCTCTATGATTTCATATGCTGACAACACCCAGTTTCACTTGATTCTAGGATCAATGGTGAATTGGGTCAGTTGGCTCCTTGTCTTAAAAATGTGGTGAAATGGATGATAGGGAGCCCCCTGAAACTGAACGGGGACAAAACTGAACTGATGGTCCTCTGAAATTCAGGAGTTCCCAGGCCTCTATCCAGTTGGCCAAGCTGCTTAGGGATCTCTCCACTCCTGAGTACTGCTATAAAAAATCTCAACTTCTGGATGGATAAGGAGCTGACCATGGAGACCCAAGCAAATAAAGTGGCAGGTACTTGCTTCGGGATGCTCACAATGCTCCGCACAATCCTTTAGCTGACTCCCCTGCAGCTAGGAAAAATGGTTATACATGCTCTAGTCACATCATGTTTGGATTATGGCAACTCACTCTTTCTGGGTGCACCTAAATATGTCATCAAGAATTTACAGGTCATCCAGAATGCAGCCCTCAGACTTCTGTCAGATCCCAATTCAGGAACCAGTGAGAAAGTATTGTAGAAATGTATATTGGCTCGCAATTGAGGCGAGAGTCAAATTCAAAGCCCTCTGCCTCACACACAGAGCCATAAATAATAAGGGACCTAGCAAGATCAGAAATCTAGTGGGGATACATCTCCCCAAAAGATGCCTGAGGTCTGGCACTGAGCACCTGTTAAAATCTACCAGAATAAAAAGGGCCAGATGGGGTGGAAGATCCTTTTCCCACCTGGCTCCCAAGCTATGGAATTCACTTCTGCGGGAAGTCAGATTTATAGCTACAGAAGCAACCTTCAGGAAAAACTGAAGACTTGGCTGTTCCACAAGTTTGGTTACTCTCCTCATCTACTGCCTCTACTGTGTTTTATGCCTAGCGCTGGGAATCCTTTGGGCAGCTATGCGCTCTACAAATCCCCTATAACATAACATAAGGTGCTCTGCTAGCCCAACTGTGGTTCTGTAAGCAGAACTGGTGCAATATGGTGCATCTCCTTGCAGCTGCATTTGAATTGCAGCAGCATGCTTCCCACTTGCTAGAACTTGCATCACAGCCCACAATCTTAATCAGTCAATCAGGATTATTTATAAAGTGCGACGAATCATCCAATAGGGTATCCAGGTGCTTACAGGTCCAGGAGACTTATTTGAACAGCCAGGTCTTGAGGGCCAGTCAGTCTCCTTGGGACCACCTCTGTGCAATGCATACTTGACGCAGGCCTTTGCATCACAAACCCCTGGTTGATGGCATCCTCAGTGTCAATGCAGGCCTCTGCATCGCAGCACCTCAGCTTCTTCGGAACTGCCAGTGCATGATGCACCTTCAAAACAGACCTTTGCATCGCTTGGCCCTCGTCAATGGCATCCTTGATAATGACGCAGGACTCGGCACTGCAGCCCGGCAGCTCCTTTAAACTGCTGGTACATGACACATCCCCAAAGCGGGATCTCACAATGCTCCACAGACCAGGATTTAAGGTACTTTGTTCAGTGCACTTAACTTGATCTCTGTACCTGGCCCACTCCCCATCATGGTCGGCCTGAACTTATGACTTTGTCCTGGTCAGGCTTAAACAGATAACCAGAGCTAGCGATTTGTGCTTCTAGGCAATATTTTTCCTTGGATCTCCAGTTCTACTTATTGATTGTTTTTTGTTTTGGTCTCAAAGAATTAATTAAATATATATATATATTTTTTAAATTGGTGTGGGATTTTTCTTGTGTTGTGTATTTAATTTATTACTGTTTGAGGTGCTGCATAAATACATTACACATTGCCTCTAAGTTAAGCCTGACTGCTTTTGTGCCAAGTTACGAGAGGATTAGGCACATGTTAATTTGGGATTTGCTTGTGTTTCACCCTGACAAGAACTGTGATTGCTACTTGAGTAAGGCTTCACCCTCTCACCTAGTGACCCAATTTCCAACAGAGTGGGCCAGGTCCTGGCTTCCTGAGGTTGATCTCTCGCGCTGCCTCATGTTGGAGATGAATCATAGGACACTGGTCGCCAGATACCCCCACCCCACTTGCTTTCATTTGTCCTGTAGTCATACACATTTTGATCTACCTTGACAGGGATGTTATCTTGAAAGTGGCACGTCAGAATCAAGAGTTACAATGCAGTAATGCCAAAGTTTTGATCTTCCCAGATTATACATCACTCATGCAACAGAAACGTACATCTCTTGCTTGGGGTCAAGCAAAGGTTAAGGGCTATGCAAATCAAATATATATTACTGTTTGTTGCTAAAATTAAAGTACTAAGTGCTGGTAAATCCTTTATTTTCAGACCCCAGAGAGTGCTTATTACAATTTGAGTACTTTCATCGAATATATTATATTTCCTTCTATCTCATGTGGAAAAGTCTAGCTATTTTGTCTTACTAGACAAGAATACATAATATGCAGGTTAATAGGAAATCACTAATGAAAGATTCCCCAGGTCGTCCTGCTTGGGATAATGACAAATAAAGGTAGGTGCAGAGGCATGGGTATGTGCGTGGTGGCAGAAGAGGTAGTATATAAAGTCAGAGGAATGATGCCTTGGGAAGCACAAGAAGATATAGGGTGGGTGGTGGAATCCCCTTCAGAGTGCCCATACTGAAGTCTAGCAGTGGGAAGTTAGCTAAATCCAGATTGGTTTTGTAAAACATGATTGTATGTGGTTTTCCAGTGAAATGTAACACATATATACCATTCTAATGGGATTGGACTGTGGGGTAATTATAAGGTCATGTTATTGTTTGCTTTATGCATGCAATAACGTCATTCAAAAGATGTTTTTTAAATGCTTGTGAACCTCCACTGCACCCTGTACGAAGTGCCTCACTCTATAACGGTGCATGAGTCAAGATTCCTCAGATAAGGGGCCTTTATTTATATCATACAAAGCGTCGCCAAGTTCAAGTATTAACACCTCCAGAAGTGAAAGGCTTTGAAGGAATAAAATAGTATTCAGGATGCAAATAACACATGATCTAGACAGAAAAAGACATACAAATATTAAAACTATATTATCTAAAAAGTACCAATATGATGGGGTGAAAACAAGGGCAAAAAGTAAACGAGTAGGAGAGAAAAATGAAATATGAGGAAGGCAGACAAATGAAAACTATTTTAGGTGTTCTTATATGTTTTATAAGTAGGCTATCAATAAAGGGTCAGGCCGGATTATAAGTAGACCATGTCAGTCTGTAGTTAGAGGTTTGTTCAGGTGGAAATCGTTATAATGAGACACTGAACACATTTCTTGTAGAATCGGAAGCAAGCGCTACTCCTTCAAATTAACCCAAACAGAGAGCTCAATGAGCCATCTGTTCTGCCTTGTCAATGAATAGTAGGGCACCCAGCTACAGGATTCGCACAGTGGGCTTCTCATAATCAGTTCATGTATTCTGTCTTTTTTAAAGCAAAGTTCTCTCAATCTTAAGTAAGTTGAAGGAAATCATGATGAAACCCTTACAGAGATGATGATGATGTTCTATTCAAGGGTATATGCAGTGTGATGATGCATTTTTCCAATTCCTTTATTGTTCGGTGTGTCAGGGGCATATAAGTAACGACACTTATGGGCACACATCACTATTCCTCCTGAATCCCAAATCTATACCCCTCCCAAGCTCCCTCAGTTATGATGAATAGACGATTAAAGATGCCACTTACATACAACATAGCTATAGACAAGTTTTGTTGCATGATTAATCATTTCATCAGACTTCAAATCCCTACTATGGTACCTCCAACCAGACACACAGAGAATGATACTGATAGCAGTGCCTCTGCTTTAGTAGACCTCAAAGACCCTTAAGGTCAATAGGCCAGATTTTGTAGCGCACAACCATGCTGATGTGCATTATTGCCCTGAAATTCTCATACCACCATGACAGAGAGGTAAAAACGCCACCAGTGGCCATCACAGAAAAGTAATATGGCGATCTGGGTTAAATCTGGTGGAGTTGGTGCCTTCACCCAGGTCACGATAGACCTAGTATGGAATAGTGAAGAATAAAGTATTTTCTTTTTTTATTGGTCAATGCACATGCTCAATTCATAATGTATAGATAATCTTTTTCATGAGTGTTGGACCTGTCCCTTTTGGCAGGTTTATCCCGAAACTTTTTGCCTTTTACCTCCAATTTATCTGACCTGTTTTTGTTGGTTTTAGGACTCTGGGCACTTTACAACTAATAATCAGTGCTAAAGTGCATATGCTCTCTGTGTAAATTGTGATTATGATTGGTTATCCATGATTGACATATTTGATTTACTGGTAATTCCCTATGATATGTGCCCAGGGCTTGTAAATTAAATGTTAATAGTGGGCCTACGGCACTGGTTGGCCACTGGTATGAGTAGCCCTGTAAACCTGTCTCAGGCCTGCTATCGCAGTGTCTGTGCACGCAGTTTGTAACTGCCATATCGACCTGGCAATTGTCCCCACTTGCCAGACCCTAACCATCACTTTTCTTAAGTGTAAGTCACCACTAAGGAAGGCCCAAGGTACCCTATGGGCAGAGTGCAGTGTATCTGAAAGGGAGGACATGTACAGGTATGTTTTACATGTCCTGATAGTGAAATCGTGCAAATTTAGTTTTTCACTATAGCAAGCACCAGCTCTCCCATAGGCTATTATTGGAGGTGCATAGTAACATCTTACAAGTGCAACTTTCAATTGGAAACAGCTAGAGATTTGGAGTTTGGTCTTCCTGACTCGGAATTTAAAAATACATATTTTAGTGAAGGTGTTTTTTTGACTGTGTCTGTGGAAAAGCCACTTTTAGAAAGTGAAAGACATACAATTGATGGACGGAATGCAGAACAAATCAAAACATTTACCCCCAGTCAAGACATCTGGGCTAAATCCATCATTCTTTTGCTCACCATGCCACCCCAGTTTAATCCTGGCCATATGCAAATGTACTGGGGTAAATGTATGACATTGTTCTGCATTCTGTCCATCAATTGATCTTTTTGCATTTGTCACCCCGAGTGGGACGGGTATGCCCAGACGAGCGTGCCGTGCACTCCATGCCACTGGAGTCAAGCTATCTTGGCTGATGAGGGCTGAAAGCCTGAAACCGGATGCTTGTTTCCAGTCCAGGGAGTACCTGGCCTGGCAGTTCAGGCTGGACTGTTCCCATTGGGCGCAGGGTCAAGACTGATTTGCATATGGCTGGGTCCAAACTGGAATGGCATGGTGAGCAAAAAAACGATGGATTTAGGCCAAGACCTCTGTGCTTGGGTAAATGTATGACATTGTTCTGCATTCTGTCCATCAATTGTTCTTTTTGCATTTGTCACCCCGAGTGGTACGGTTATGCCCAGACGTGGCTCCGGTGCTCCCCATGCCACTGGAGTCAAGCTATCTTGGCTGATGAGGGCTGAAAGCCTGAAACTGGTCCTAGGATGCTTGGTTCCAGACCAGGAAGGTCAACTAAGAGAAACACCTGCCTGATTTATATAATAGTGGGCCTAGAACAACGGTCCCTGGATAAGGAAATCACTGGCTGGAGCTGAATTGACAAACTGTTTACATCATGACATCACAACATTACTAAATAGAAAAATATATTTATTTTTTATTTTTTTAGGATACAGCGTTTTCAAAAGATTTTTTTTATACACATAAAAACATTAGATAATGAAAAACGAAGGATATACCGTGTGTTGGTAATACACAATATTTTTCAATGTCCCACACATCACTGAATTCATACACACATACATTCATTCCATCAACAATCACGCTATCGTATAACGGTCTAGGTGGAGAAACTTCCAGATGAGGTCATATAGGTGGTTAACACTTATATCGTCCAGTTGGAAGATAAAGATAATATAGAATGAGATATGCCGAAAGTTCAAACGCCTATGAGGGAGGACCTAGCCTGGCAGTTTGGGCTGAACTGTTCCCATTGGGTGCAAGGTCAAGACTGATTTGCATATGGCTGGGTCCAAACTGGAATGGCATGGTGAGCAAACTAACAATGGATTTAGGCCCAGATCTCTGCACTGGGGTGAATATATGACATTGTGCTGCATTCTGTCCATCAATTGTTCTTTTTACTTTAAGAAAGTGGGCATTTTCTTGTTTAACCATCCTATGCCTCTGCCTGCGGAATACACATCTGGTTTTAGAATGACAGGGGCTGTTTGTGCATTCACTCCAGACACTCACATAAAGGGAGCTGTGGCATGCCCTGCATATTCTGATGAATCCTGTGCTAGAGTGCTGAGAGGAGTTGTCACTAACACCTGAATAGGCTGTGGCTGCAGCTGCCTTGCACAATGCTGTCTCCACTCACTGTAGTGTGGCTGGACCAGAGAGGAAAGAACTGGTTTTACTGAGCATGAGAGACTTTCTAAACAAAGACTTCAAAGGGGAGAAGGGGCATAAGTATTAGACCTAAAACCCCATAACTTTAGATTACTTCTGGAATGGGAGGATCCTGCCAAGAAGATGAGCTGAAGAGCTGCCAGAAGGAGTATTGCCCCTTTGTTGTGTGTTGCTTTGATGGGTTGACCTGCAGTTGCTGCTTCTGTCTGTGGGCAGTGAAAATGACAGGACTTTTGCCTTGCTGTGGTATACTGCTTAAGAAGTTTCTCCAAGGACTTGAATTAGAGCTTACCTCCTGTTAAGACATTTCTGGGACACAAAGACTTTGCCTGCAGCATCCTTGAACTCCACTGCTGGGAGTTTGCCCTTGCGGTGCCAAATCCATTTGTGGCCCTTGGAGGTTGGCCTTGCTGCAAAGAACTACAAAGAACTGAAGAAATCTGCAAAATTGGTTATTCGCCTTTCTTGCAGCTGTATTTTTCAATGCAGCATGGCCGTGCAGGTGAAAATCTTGATGCACAGCCTCATGAAACAGATGCAGCGCCTGTCAGCGTCCTGACGAACCCCTGTACACTAACTCCGATGTAGGCCCTGCTATGCGGCTGGAAGAAGCAACACAACGTGGGACTGTGGCTGAGGAAATCGATGTAACGCCTGTTTGCTGCCACTGCATCAACCTCCAGTGCCTCCCGGATTTCCATGCATAGCACCTGTGCGCCATTTTTTCCGATGCATTACTTCTCCTGCATGCAGCAGAACTGTTGCATCGCCTCCCCAAAGACTCAGGAACTAACGCATCGCTATGTTTTCTGATGCTTCCCTCCTCTGTGGCTGTTTTGCTTTGTGGTTTTTGACGCATTTGAGGTACTTTGTGTAAACATCATGCATCCACTGATTTCTATGCACAGAACTGCTTGAAACATTTTACAAGTTATATTTTGAGTTATGTATGTTGGGTTTTTGTCATTTTGGTTTTGTTTGGTTTAGATAAAGATTCTTTATTTTTCTAAACTTGTGTGGTGTCCATTTGTAGTGTTTTTACTGTGTTACTGTGCATTATATGTAGAAATACTTTACACATTGCCTCTGAAATAAGGCCTGACTGCTCGCGCCAAGCTATCAAGGGGGTGAGCAGGGGTTATCTTGTGTGTGTAATCCCCTTATCCTGACTAGAAGGAAGGGTCCCTACCTGGACAGGGTGCATAACACTGCCAACTAGAGACGTCCATTTAAACCAATGAGCATTTCATATTTTATGTTACTATGTAAAAGGCTATTTAATATATAGAAATACCAAGGCTCACATCATGATAAAGACGTCTAGCAATTTACAGGCACATAGGAATGATGTTTGAAATGAATAAGCTGACTAAACATAATGAGGCATACAAACAATTTGTTACATTTGTTTTGTAAGTGTAATATTTGGGAAAAGACTGAAGTAAAGAAACTTAAAAAACTCACCCTCAGTTGGGAGTACGATACTGTGTAAAGGCTGAATGGCTTTTAAAAAAAGGACATGGCCATTGGATCCTTATAGTTTATTTTACATCAGTATGGTGAAATACTCATGATTTTAGTGAATTTGTTAGAGATATTTTATATAATGTTACGTATTTGTATTCTTAAGTCATAACTGTCACATGAAATATGAATGTCACAGGCTGATCGCAGCAGTTTGTCAATGGGCTAAAAATTGCAATTTTTCTTTTTTTCTTTTTACTCCTTTTGTTGAATGTCAGAATGTATATTATTATTCAATCTACCCTTTATAAAATATGATCCTCTTAAATAAAACAAGGATGGTGTAAGATAATAAACAAAAGTGGTGAGATGTGCCCCTGTGAATCATACTAAATCCATAAACAAACACAGGTGATAGACGAGTTTCCCTAAATAATATTGTTCAATTTGTGGACCATTGGAAGAAATTTAAATCATGATTGTTATAATTAACCCCAGTTTCAATAGTCATATAGGGCCACCATTGACGCACAATCACCAGGAAATCAGAGTATTCAAAGGGCAAAACATTGGAATACAAATAAGAAAAAGACTAGGTGAGACAACAATCATGGGCTACTCCAAAGGACTTAATTAATAAGAAGTCACAAAGAAGAAGGTATACTTTTACATTTAGAGAGGGGGATGCACATGGTGTAAAATTTAGAATGCAGATTATTTTAAAGGATTTCACAATAATAATAATAATAATAATAATAACTCCACATTTGTAAAGCCTGAACTTATCATCTCCCAAGGGTATCCATGCGCAGGGTGGTGAATTGGGACTCTTCTAGGAAAAGTATGTCACCCTGACACCATGAGATTCAAAGTAAAACAAAAATCGATTTAAGGAGCATAATGTCCTTGTGTACAACTCCTAACCATATTAAACGGTCACTTGGAACCAACATGACCTTTATATCAAAAGAGGCTATTCTTCTTAGCTAATTCAGTGCCCTAGGGATGGGTCAGATAATAAGTGCATCCTATAGCATCTAACATCGAGGCGCTCAGAATTTATTGGAAGTGATAAGTATCACCTATCAAGAATTTTGACTTGAAAATGGGGCATTACATGCACAATTTGGTGCTTAAAAGCGGCAGGCCACATATTTTCTAGGTCTTGTTCATTCTTAGATTTCGGGAGGCTTGAGCTGCTGAATTTTAATGAGGGATGCAGACTTTATTACACCCGGTTATTACCAGGTGCAATAAACATCTCATTGTTAGAAGGTGGTTCGGACACTATGAGCCGCCTAGATTTTTCGCTTTTTGAGCACCTAATTGTTGAGCTTTTACTGTGGGGGAGCCTCATAAGTTGGGACTCACCCACAGTGAACTCAGGATGTAAGAGACTGCATGGGGATTTTACCGGTGTTCTCCTGGCTTGACCAGGCCACTGCGCAGCAGCTGGAGTAAGGGACACTGGGCTGGTTACATGCAGACACATGTGTACATGCGTGTACACACGTGTACGGGCTGCGCAGGGGAAATTCCTAGCGTGCGCAGTCCAGGAGCAGCTACAAAGTGGATAGTGTAGCAGGACTTATGCAGTATTTGGTGGTGACATGGAATAGGCTTTATACACTGGAAAGAAACATGCCAGGGAGAGTCAGTGTGTCTTACTGTTTTTTTACTTCATTATTCCCCTATGGGAATGTGGAGCCATGGGCTAGATTAACTTCCATTAGGCCTACAGATTCCAGACATGCGCTTAAGTCCACGGTAGAGGAAGTGAAAATAAGTATTCTGCAGAGTCCAAAGTCATATTTGTACTGCTTTTGGGTCATCCAGAACTGTCATATTCCTCTGAGCCAGCCATGACCAGACCCAGGCTAAGGGCTGACCTCAGCTGGATGGATTGATAACCTTTCTTCCACAAGCGAGGGCCTCCTCTCCATGGAGAGAAGATGGGTGGGGCTACAGGCGCATCCATTAGCAGCTGTCACTGCGTGCCAGGCACCAGGCTGCACCAAGGAGGGAAGGCAGCGTGGGGGAAGAGGCTTCAGAGACATGTGGCCAGAGACCCTGGACGACGCCATTTTGAACAAGCCCAGAGGCTGGACAAGAAGAAGGGAGCAGGGGCAGGGACGTGATGTGTCGATGTTTGATAGGACCAACAGAGACTTCCTGCCAGCCCCCTAATCAACTTTTAAAAAGTGCGTGCACAGGAAGAGAAGCTCTCTCTGGGGTGTGGTCTGCTGAGGCTGAAGGTGCTGGAGCCTGGCACAATGGGCAGTTGGAAGGAGAGACCCCCTGACTGCCCCCCGGGCCCTAACAGCACCAGAAAAATAGCCCAGGACTGGTGTGCAGGAGCAGTGGCCTCTGCACAGGGAGAAGAGAGGCCAAGGAGGAGAGCCATGCGAAAGGCTGGCGCAGGGAGCCAGTGAAGACAGCTCCCTGCTGAATCCACCCTCTGAGAGACCCCGAGGGCGGAAGAGAGTGTTCCCAGTGGCTGGGGCTGATAAAGAGGTGAATGAAGTGCCCCATAATGTCTTGCCGGGCATTTGGAAATCTGCCGTTTTGGTGCTTTGTGGCCCCCAGAGGAGGGGGGTCACCCTCACGTGTGAAAAGATGCTGGGGTGAGCAGCATGAAGAAAAGTCCCACTCTCAGTGTCATGGGGACCGAAAGGAAACTCCCCCTCAAGGGCTCAGCTAGCATTTAAACACCTTCTAGGCTGGACGTTTTGTTCTACAGCTGAGGGTGTGTGGAGAAGTGTATCATGGAGTGAAGGGCTGAGTTGGGGATGTCTGGAGAAGTGCATCCCCTGGAGGTGAAGTGGTGTAATTGCACCAAAATGCATTTACTAGTGGTTATTTTTTTCTAGGTGGACTGAAAGTCACATGTGTAAAGTGAAGTACCTGTGTAAGGTGATGTTAAGCTAAATGGACTTATGTTGCTGGACCTTCCAGCTAGGGGGTCTGGCTGTATTTATGTAATCCCATGCTTTTACCTGTGATTCCTTTTAAAGTGAAGAGGCGCACTGCAGGAGACGTGTAGTTGCCAGGAGTACTTCTTTTGAAGGGACTGTAAGTCACATGTGTAAGGAGATGTCATAAGCCAAGTGGGGTTATGTTGCCAGACAGTCCTGCTAGTGTGTCTGGATGTATATGTGCAATCCTGTTATTTCATCTGTGATGCCTTTAGGGGCTGTAATTGCAATGCATTGAAATGATCAACCAAGGTGATGAGTACTGTCATTCTAAAGTGTGCGTAAACATGGATTCTTGCTGCTCCGCTTAGGTGAAGACCCTAGACTGCTAGCCCTTAAGATATAGAGGTGCATACTTTATGGTCAGTAGGAGATGCTCAGTCAGGGTCATGTGTCACCAAGGCAGGTTTACCCCTTTTTAATGCGTGTTGAGGTAATGGGGTGGGTCATCACTGGGATGGTGCCAGAGCGCAGGGCCCTCGCTCCAGGTTATGTTCAACTAACTGCAATGGGGGCAAGTTGATGTGCATACATGGGAGTGGTGGTACTAGACCCCATGCCCCCTGCGGGAGGGGTGGAGATGTTATGCAATGTCACAAAGTAATTCCAACAGCTTATGTATATTTGTAAATTGGTGCATAGTATTGAGTAGTGTGTGTGTTTAATAAATGTACTCTTACTTTTATAAAGCAAAGTACAGACTGGACAATCAATTATTGAGTGTTATTTTTAAGCACCTGCAAATGGCGATTACTAGCTCACACCACCTCCATGGAGTAAGCTTCAGACTGCTCTGCAACGCTACCCTCTAAGAGTCAGGTGCTACAATTGGGTTTTTGGTTCCCAGTGAAGGACAAATGTGGTCATGTTATTTGTGCAGGCCTCACAGATGCTGCCTCGTTTTCCAACACTCATCACATACAACTATGATCCCTGCACAAACAGGTGTTTGTGCAAAGGATCCCGGTTTACTTATGAGGCAGCTCCTCACATGTCTCCGGGTCTTACATCTCCAGGCCTGAAATATTAAAGTCTGAAGTTTGAGGACACTTGGCCCAGAGACACTGGAAAGCTTTTACTTGTCCGCAGCACTATGCTCTCCATCCAAATCCCTGGGATACCACTCTGGGACAACTTATAATGTCAATGTCACGTCATACTGTAAAGTTTAGTGACCCAGCCTATCAAAGTGGCATGCAGTTGATGGAGCGGGTAGTGCAAAATTTTGTATACCTCCTCTATTCTGCATGAAAATACTAATTATATAATCTATTAACTATAATATTATTAAACGAGTTTGCATGTTTATTAACCAACATTATTAATATTCGAATTACACATGGGATTTGCATTTTGCATGGCTAAATAACCTTTATAACTAAAATCTGTAAGCATATTAACAATAGTATATGTGGTAATTAGAATACTGCATGATATATGTTGCTTTTTTAATGTTGTAGGACCGAAAAGGTGAATATAATGGCTTTAAATGTTGCTATACGCTAGATAAATACAAGCACATAGAGGGATTAGTAAGGGGATAACATTAGATTCATTATTTCTATTTATTAATTACTCTTTTGTGTTTGTTTCGCTTAAGTTAGCATTTGGGCCTAAATCCAAGATGGCCGCTGACACCACATGACGAAGTGGCCACTGTTCCATGAGGCGCGGAGTGAGCTGCACATGCACAAAGAAAGCTCCTAAACCTCGTAGCGACCTCTTTACCGCATGTCCCCGGTCAAGGATGTAGCACGGGACGTCTGACAAGACAAGAGAACAATCAACCTTACAATAAACTGGAACAAGCCGACATTTGGATTAACTAATGACCTCACCCCTCGAACTGAACTGAAAACTTAAAACTTATATCGGACGATCTCAACCAGCCAATCATGACTGTCCTAAAATATTAAATTGTATCTTCTTTACTTCATTGTATTATAAAAAGGGTAGTAGAATAGAGAGGGGCATCTCTCTCACTCTCACGACGCATCGCCTTTTGCTCCCTATTTTACGCTACGTTACGTTGCGTTTTCCTGAATCTTTGAGGGTCCGGATGCTGCCCAATCATCTGATGACTGCAAACTTTTCCTAAATCCACGGGCAATGATAGATGCTTGCACGTCTCTGGTCCTTTGCCAATCCCTTTGGGACTGTAGCGTGCTGAGCAAAGAACTTTAAGCTTTGGCTTGCTTTCGGACAGTTTACGACAAAATTATGCAGAGCCAATGAATTAGAGGACTCCAAATAGCCAGATTAGGTAAATATGATGTTCTGCGATTTACTAAAAATTTGATATAAAACTTTCTAAAACTTTGACGAGACAAATGCGAATTCAAATCATTATGAAATTTTAGATAAGCAATTATTGATTAACGAGAATTCATGAGTTGTGAATTTCATTTGAGAGATAGATTCTGAAGTCTTAAAATGTGTTTTAGCTGGTTCTAAATCCCATCAACCAATCCAACTAATTTGGTCCATTGACTGAAGTGGGAGGAGTGCCTTGATGTTTTAGGATTAAGGATCTGTAGGCGAATGGGCGTTAATGTATATATTATAAATGACTTTTCCTTCCCCATAGGTATAAGGTGCTCCCCTCACATGTCCGGCGCTTCAATCATTTATCCCTCCTGTGTGTGCAGACCGGTGTGGAAGTAACGTGTGATTGTTGGTGTTGTGAGCCCCACAAATGACTGCATGTGTGAATGAGTTAGTGTAATGTCGGGTCTGTGTCGCAGGGAGGATATCGGTATGGGTTGTTTCCCTGTTGCTAGGGTTTTTGCGTTGGATCAGTTTTTCAGGTAGCAAGATGATGGTTTTTATTGTTTTGGTTTTGTGATTATTGCTTGTAAATTGCTTATTGATTATTGATTGTGGGAAAGTATTGGTTTATTTATTAACACTCAATGTTGAGTTGCGTCAAGTTTTATGTTGTTTGACAGCTTCTGGGATTTAGGAAGTCGGAAGTTTGTAACGGTTTCATAGTAGAGCAGAGGTAAGCGCTGCTCTCGGGAAAGATGGAATTGTTGTTGCCGTGTAGGTACACGGGGAAAACGTGTGACGATTTGAGTTGCACAGCGCATTGACTGGGTTCGATTCGGTAACATCGTCGTGTGTTGCCATTAGGATATTTTCTGTATAAGAGAAACGTATGGTAGCGAAGGTCACCGGTGAAATTTTGGTCTTAAGTACCAGGAGTCCAAAAGGCACTCTGATTACGCTTATCACTGGAAAGGTAATAGGTGTTCTCTAAGCTTGTTAGAAGGATAAAGTAGAGGGAAGTGCTACATTATTAACGAATGTCATAATTCTGTAGTAGGACAGACTGTTCGCTGTTCTCGGGAAAGACAGAATTCTGTGTGAATGAACTACATTTGCCGTATGAAAGTGCGTGAATGAAATAGCATTCAGGTTAATTGTGAAACTCTGGTCTTATTTCTCAGGAGCATTGGGTCTCCAACTAGGTGTCTTAATTCTGGAGAAACGGTTAGCTGATGCTTGCTAGAAGGGTGTAGTAGAGGGATGTGGTACTTTAACAACGGAAGTAACGATTCCATAGTAGGGCAGAGGTAAGCGCTGCTCTCGGGAAAGACGGAATTCTTGTGAAAAAGATAATTGACTGTTCTTTGGTTAGCGAAACAGATAATGGTGGCGTTTTTATGTTGTTACTAACAGATTTTTAAGTTAGAAGAACGTAAAGAGCTTACCGAGAAACTTTTGTAAAGGATGGGTCAGCAGAAGCAGGAGTAGCAAGAAAAGCTGACGTCAGAAAGACCGTGCTGGGATTGGCTAGTCAGTAAGAAACATAGATGCTCCTGATTGGTACGTTAGTGTACGCCGCGCTAGGAGTGGAGAATTACAGGGTGACGTAGACGCTCCGGATTGGTGCGTTAGTGTGAGTCACGCTGGGATTGGAGAAATACAAAAGTGACATAGACGCTCCTGATTGGTGCGTTAGTGTAAGTTGCGCTATGATTGGATAAGAAAAACAGAATAGTCGTAGGGAAAAACTAGCGATACATGGAAGACAAAATGATGTAATACGATCCACCAGAAAAAGAGAAAAAGTCCTAGTTTGGAAAGATCAAGAGTTTATTTAAAAAGGACAAACCGATTGTGACTAGAGAGGGACAGTTGCTTCCTCCACCGAAATCACCCGCATCCTTTATGGTTGCGAAATATGGATAGACTCACAAAAATATACCGTAGTGGAGAGAATATCAAAAGGTTAATTACAAAAGTGCACAGAACACACACCTTCAAAAATATTAGTTTTTAAAGACGAGAACCCTCACTCACCAAGATTGTGGTAAATAATTTAATTACCGGGACTTAATTTGATACAGAAACATAAAAAAATAGCTCAGTAAATAAGAGGCAGAATCCGTGGTATTAGAGGTTCGGAATAGGCTTTATTCCAGTGGTCGATTATAATCGGTTGCTCCAAGTTCCATCACCACGAAGGTTCAGGAAGTGAAGTACATACGTTATTGACAATCAATTACTTTTATACAATAGGCATTACAGTGAGGCCAATACAAGAGGCGTAACAATTGATAGTGGTGATAATATATTCATACGTAGCAAAAATAGGCGTAACTGGGAGTGATGAAAGAACGTCATCAGATGTGATGTCATAAGAGGGTGGTTACATGAAAGAATTTCGCAATGTCAGCAGAAATACTTGGCAGATATGCGCGCGCAGCAGTATGACGTGTAATTGACGTGCAACTAGGGGGTGAAGGGGACTTGACATTTAGCTCTACATGTGGCGACAGAAGTCTGGAGGGTCAAGTCAACCTAATCCCAAATCATATCTAACATCCTATGTTTAAAGAACTATGTTATCCAAAAGAGAGGTCTCTTAGAGTAGAATCTTATTCTATACTGACTATACTGACTGTTAGTGCGTGTACAAGCGTCTAAGTGTCTACACTAGATGCGAGGGCGGAATCTTCCATAGTAATAGGGCTATGAATTACTTGCATAAAGACAGAGAAGCCGGGCCTTTGCTCGGTAGCTGGAAGAATGTTTACTTAAACTACTAGACAGGAATGCATCGGGCAGGGAACGGAGCAGATAATTTCGAAGGTGAAATACAGTTTTTTTTTGGCAGGCAGCAGGCTTCGTGAGCCGCGCAGAGAATGAGACAAAGTTCATGGCCACAGATGCAGGCTCAGACTGGAGCTTTCAGAGGCAGAAGGCAAGAAGAGTTCGAAGACAGAATCAGGGCCTACTTGCCTGGACTGTAAAATGGCATAAGTGAACCATATAAAGCCGGTGGCCTTTCATACTTAAGAATGGAATATCCAGCCTGTTCATGGCGGATCTGACAGAGGACATGTTGACGGTGGACGCACATGTGTTTGCGTCTTCATAACTGGAACTGGAGGGAACATACATGTATTTGTAACATGCACATAGAACCGTTGGGGTCCAAGATAGGGGACATAACTGATCAGAAAAATCCATATTTCCACATTCCCTCCTTGTCCCCTACTTGCCCGTCAAGAGATATCAATCTTCATTAATCCATTGATCTGTTCATATAGCATCATTTGTTCTTCTTTCTTCTTCCGGAATCTTGAATGACAATCTTGATGTGGAATGCACGATGTGGCACACAGACCACAAATCGCTGGTCCACATTGTAGACATAGACAGCAACTGAATAGTATGAGAAGGCCAATACCTAGGAAAGATAGGACCTTCCATCCAAAGGTAGATAATATACTCCAAAACCAACTGGACCAAGTCCAGGTGCCTGGATTCTGGTGTATCTGGCTTACAATCTTATGAAGGCGAGTTATGGCTTTATATACAGATGGCGAATTTTCTGGTATGAAAATGCAACAGCTTGATCCGATGACCCTACAAGCTCCGCCCCTATTGGCCAAGATGACGTCAAGGACAAGACGATTTTGAAGCACAACAATCCGCATAGCAGACTGTTCTTCTGTTAAATTGCCTAAGGCGGAAATAGTTTCATTCACTACTGCTTCAAGGGTTCTAGTTAATCTACGTATCAGCTTACTATTAGTAACGGTACCTATATAGGGAAAGAGACCTTTATTGAAATCTGTGTATTTTTCCCATGCTGTTTCAGTGTAATCGACTATTGGGAGATCTCTCCTTACTCTATTATAGGGGTGGGCGGAATTTGCGGAATTAACCTTCGCAAATTATCGCGAGAATGTTTAAAATTATCGCAAACAAGCAGAAATATCGCGAAGATGCGGAAGTTTTTTTCCGGCACGTTCGCGAGATTTTCTGCATGGTTGCGGGTCGCCAACTTACCCATGTGGTTGCTTGCGGGCGCGGCCATCTTGTTTTGAGTTGTTCTCGCGGTGCATGATCGCGAGAAGAAAGACGTGATCGCGCGACGCATGACGTCACTGCGGGCGCGAACTGTCGCGAGACAGCGCAAATGGCTAAAAACAATACAACATCTCATGGAGAACGCGACCGGATCAAGAAAACTTGTCAGCGAACGCAGGGATTCAGGTAAGGCGATCGCGCGCGCGCGAGAATGTATCATTTTACAGCGCGAGCAAGAAACAAATTATCGCCAAGCTGCGGAAACCGGAATTTTTGACATTTTCGCGCTCTCCGCGGAACGCAAAAATGTCAAATTATCGCAATTTCCGCGAACGGAACGAAATTTTTGCCCAGGCCTACTCTATTATATACTAAATGAGTGTTTCTGTGATAATCAGGAGGAGCTAGAAAAACAGGTGGCAAAAGAAATCCAATGTAGCAAGTACCATCCCAATCTAGAGGTAAACGTACATATGCCGTCTGACCACATATGAAATAGGAATGGCGGGAAGTTCTAAATGTAGACTTGCCTTGATCACTAAATTCTACTACAGTGGTGCATTTACTATGGCCCATGTGTATGGAACCATTCTTTTTTATACATAATTCACCTTTTACTGGAAATATTGACATAGCGGGCAAAATTGGAGTAGCTTCGGATTCGACATTTAGGATCATAAGATTAAGCGTAAAATTACCTAATCCATACACTTCATTTTCTAGATCAGTACCTGTTCTCTGAGGAAGTCCCTCCTTGTTAGGGTGGCAGACTTTAAGCAAAACTAAGTTCAAATTTCCCCATACCCAGGTATCTTGATAAACTGCAGAACTCGAATCTAGAGAATTAAGTAGACTAAACCATGCTCCACAGGAGCCGTTGTGTGTGAACGGGTATGGAAAGAGAGGTAGAATTCCTTTATAATTCTGATAGGGAGGGAGTCGGCCACATATCCAACAATTGGTAGCATTACTGACCTGATGGGAATGATGTAACATATTAATAAACGTGTTATTGCGCAGCGCAAATCTATAAGACAACTCAAGCGGAGGTAATTCACTAAAAGAATGTTCAGCAGTAACATTGTAAACATGTATAGAAATAGGATAATATATGTGCAACAATATACTTGCAGTAATTATTAAAAGACTTGAGAAAAACAAAATTAATAACGTCACTATGCAATGACTACGCAGTGATTTACAGTACGCCTGTCGTTTCAACATTTTTCGGGTGCTTTCTCTATTCAGGTCCAAGGGATACATGTCAGAGACAATTCAACCGCTTCACCTTGGAGAGGACTTAAACAATCAAATTGCTCGACTGATTGGGCCTGAGCTTTAATTTATAATGTTCAAAATTACTTTGTTCAACAAAAGGAAGTTTTGAGTCAATGGGTGAAGTCACACAAGGTGTGGTATTCACATCTGATTTTAGTCCATGAAATTTCTTGATATGACTTGAATGAATCCAGCCTTTCCTGCCCTCGATCTTCACGGCTGTTCTTGTGGTGAGCAACACCAGCTGGGGTGTCCTCCACCTAGGTTCCAGCTGAGTCTTTCGATCAAAGTTCCTCACGAGGACCAAGTCTCCCGGAACTACGTCATGGGGTTTCACCTCAGTGTTGTCAGGAAAAGCTGCAGCTACCTGTGAACGACAAGATTGTAGTGCAGACATCAAAGAAGCCAAGTAATCTGTCAGCATGTTACAGTCAATATCAGTTATTTTGCGTGGTATAGGCGTCCCCCACATATTTGGTGGTCTGCCGAAGATCACTTCATACGGGGATAGCCCTGTTCGAGAGTGTGCTACCATTCTTGTGTAAAAGAGTGCAACTGGTAATGCTACTACCCAGTCGACACCTTTCTCTCTGCATATTTTGGATAATCTTATTTTTAGAGTCTGATTATGTCTTTCTACGAGACCTGCTGCTTCGGGGTGTTGGACACAGTGGAATTTCCACTGATAGCCTAACAAAAGTGAAACGTGTTTCATTAATTCGGATGAGAACGGCTGGCCGTTATCTGAGTGAACAACACGTGGTAAACCGTATCGTGGGAAGAATTCTCGAACCAACTGTTTGGCAGTAGTCGGGGCAGTGTAATCTGAAACCGGGTATGCCTCCGTCCAACGGGAAAGAGCACATACAACTACGAGAACATATTTGTATCCTCTACATCGTTCCATCTGGATATAATCCATCTGGAGGACTTCAAAAGGATGATCAGGAGGATGAAATCCACCCTGTTCTACGGGAACGCTTTTTCCTGGGTTGAACTGGCAACAGATCATACAGGTACGAACTTTTTGTTTGGCTGCAGCTCGTAAATGTTTATTGAACCAAATGTGTTGAATGCTATCTAGCATAGCTTTTTCTCCTAGATGTGCGGGACTATGTACAGTGTTAATTATAACCTGGACCATTGAATCAGGAAGGAACCACACAGACTTTTCCTTCATCATCCATCCTTGATCCGTTTGGATCCCTCCTAATTCAGTCCATTTCTTTATTTCGTCTGGTGTAGCATGTGTCTGTATGTCAATTACGTCAAGAGTAGGATCTTTAACTGTCATGCAATGTGTTGGCGGCGGAACTATTGTCTTTGTCATGTCGGGTGTTTGAGTTTGAGCAGTCTGTTTAGCTGTTCTGTCAGCTAGATCGTTGCCTTGAGAAATGATATCAGTAACTTTCGTATGAGCTTTACATTTCATGATTGATATTGCAGTGGGTAGATGTATTGCATCTAATAAGGCATGAATGAGGGGTCCGTGCTGAATGTGGGCACCGTGGGAAGTTAAATAACCTCTCTCTCGCCACAGCACGCCGAAGTCATGTACAACTCCGAATGCATAACGTGAATCAGTGTATATGTTGACTTTTTTATTTGTGGCTTGAATACAGGCTTGTGTCAGAGCGATGAGTTCTGCGGCTTGAGCTGACAAAGTATTTATACGATTTGTTTCAATGACTTCAGTATCTGTTGTGACTGCGTAAGCAGCCACTAACTCTCCTGTATTTGTTCTCATACATGAACCATCTACATACAATGTCAGGTCTGGATCTGACAATGGGACATCGGTTAAGTCTTGTCTGGGTTTCGTCGTGATTGTAATAACTTCAATACAGTCATGAGCTAATGGGTCTGTTCCAATCACAGGTAAAAGTGTGGCAGGATTCAATGTGTTACAGCGTCTGATTTCTATATGTGGCTGAAACAATGTTAGTTCATACCCTGTAAGTCGTGCTATAGTCAAGTGTTGTGTTTGTGTTCTATTTACAAGAACCTCTACTGCATGTGGTACTTGAACTGTCAATGGATGTCCTAACACTATGGCATCGCTTTGTCTGATTGCTAAAGCTGTCGCTGCCACTGATTTCAGACACGCAGGCAAAGCCTGAGCTACGGGGTCTAATGTACTAGAAAAATAAGCACATGGTTTGTGTGCTCCTGCTTGTTCCTGTGTGAGTACTGACAGGGCAGTACCTTCTCGTTCTGTAACAAAAAGTGTAAACTGTTTTCTGTAACATGGCGTTGCTAAAACAGGCGCTTGACATAAAGCTTTCTTTAAGCTTTCAAAAGCTTGTGTATGTTCCTGAGTCCAAGGGAGAACAGTCGATGTGGCTGCCTCCTGCGTTGTCAACTGAATGAGTGGTTTTGCTAGAAATGCATACTGAGGGATCCACTGCCTACAATATGAAGTGAGGCCTATGAAAGCCCGCACCTCCTTTTGTGTCTTGGGTATTGGCATGTTAGCTATCAACTGAATGCGGTCGGGTGTAAGCTGCCTTCCCTCCTTGGACAGCGAGTGTCCAAGATAAACAACTCGCTGGACACAGAATTGCAGCTTAGAAGGGGACACCTTGTGCCCCTTTTCGGCTAGAAATTGTAAAACTGTCAGTGATGCTTTCTCACATTCGGGTTCGCTTCTAGCGGTGATCAGCAGATCATCGACATATTGAAGCAAAGCAGTGTTAACTGGCATGTGGATACTGTCGAGTTCTCGTTTCAGTGCTTGGCTATAGATGCTGGGGCTTTCTGTAAATCCTTGAGGTGCGCGTGAGAATTTAAAGCTACGTCCATTTAAACTAAATCCGAACAAATATTGGCTTTCCGGATCTATTGGGACGCTGAAAAAGGCATTCTTGAGATCAATTACAGTAAAGAATGTTGCTTCGGAATCAATAGCTGTCAGTAATGATGAGATATCTGGGACCACAGGGAATTGTGGCACAATGCATTTGTTCAATTCGCGCAGATCAATAACCAATCGATATACTGGTGGGGCCTTCGGATCTGTTCGTTTAAGAATCGGAATTATCGGTGAATTACATACATTGGAGTCTGTTTCTACAACCACTCCTTGGGCAATGAGCTCGTCAATGATTTGCAGTAAAGCCACTACAGCATCTGGTGGTAACTTGTATTGTCGCATTCGTGGTAGTACCACTCCTGCCTTTAGTGTGACTCGATATGGTGTAATATTCATGCAACCAACATCAGTAGGGCCTTGTGCCCATAGATGTGTAGGTAAAGTCTGCAATCGGGGATCCATGTCTCTAGACACATAATGACCCTTAAAATCACGTAAAAACAATCTTACTCCTTCCGGAGAACAACATATTATAGCTCCTAGAGCTTTCAGTGTTTTTATTCCTAACAGGTTTTCTGGACATGATTTAGTAAGCAATAAGTCTGTAGTTCGGGTCAAAGGTCCTATCGTAAGTGGAAGAGGTTGTGACACTTCATTAACAATAGGTTTTCCTGAAAAACCAAGGGAAATATTCTGAGAGCCTGAGAGGGGTGCCCCTGGAACTTCACTACGTTTTATGGTTGTTCGACTTGCCCCTGTATCGAGTAAAAATTTTCTGTCTTGGCCTAATAATTCACTATGTACATAAGGTCCTTCTTGATCTACAGGGATCTCGATAAGGGGTAAGTCAACTTCCCTCTCTAGGCTGGTTCATGCGTATCGCTGGTAATCAGGATAGTCGTACTGTGCGGTCTGGTACAGTTGTCTTGTCGTGGTTTGTGTGGCAGCAACGGGCAGCGCTGGTGCAGCTGGCACAAATTGTATAGACTGTGGTGGAGCTGGCATGGACTGTGCATGCTGCGGGGCTCCTTGTTCATTCTGATCCTGTCTAGGTGGCCGTGGTCTTTCTTTTGTATTACCTATGGCGATATTATGTTTCAAAACTGGACAATCGTGTACGTAATGACCTGGCTTTTTACAATAATTGCATGTCCCTTTTATAGGTCCTGTTGAGTCACTGGAATGTGTCATACCCTTTTTATGTCCTTCAGCTGGAACTGTCTGGGAAACTAGCATTTTCATTTTCGTGTCTTTCATACGTCTATGTTCATGTTCTTGTTCCTCTCTAATTCTATTGTGATGGTACTGTAACATTTGTAACATTTGTGATGGGGTGTTACCTTGCCAGGTACTCTCGAATTTTAATACTCTATTCTTCACTTGAGGCAAGGCATTTTCTACTAATTTGGTCACAAACAGATGTGGGTATGATTCGCTACTTGCTTTTATGCCACTGTTTATACCAAAACATTTTTCAAATCGGGCATAGTAATCGCTAGTGTCTTCATCTTGCTTCTGTTTACAGGCTGAAATTGTACCCCAATCTTCCTTTTTCGTAGTTAATAAACGTGGCAGTACCTGTACTAGTAAACCTGGTAGTGCTTTAGTTTTGTCCCCAAGCCCCGAACCTGGACCTCGGGCCTTTTCTTCATTTTCTAATGCTGTCCAATCTATCTTTTGGTCTCCCACCTCCCATTCTTTTTCCTTGAGTTTTTCATAAATGCCAGCAGGCATCAATACCTTTAATATGGTCATAATGTCGGGATAGGTATACTCTCCCATGAGTAACATGTCTTTAATTTCTCGGTGGAAACCCGCTGGGTCTTTGTCATGACTGGGTACCACTTTCTTCATTTCTAACAATTCTATTTTTGATATGGGCGTATATACAAATACGCGTTTAAACTCATTGTCCTCGCCTTTTATTGGGTGCACTTCTCGTAAGGGATTCTGTCTATCCATGTAATACGTGGTTCTTTCCTTGATGGGCAATGAGACATGTTCTGAACATACAAAAAGAATATACTGCTTTCTTGATTCTAGAATTTCTTTAATTAGCTTAGTACCTGAACCTCTCCATCTATTCATGAGTAATTCAGTCAATATGTCTGGTAAGGGACCAGGATCCGAATGCTGACTCTGATATAGTATAAGGAGTTGTTGAATCATATAAATCCCAGCTAAACGCTGTTCATCTGGGGCGAGATTCAAAAATGTGCGTGCTACTGTATCGTCACTATACTTTCCGGGACTGTCAACCCAATGGACAGCTGACCTGGCTAATTCTTGTTCATCCATAGAATCGAGAAAATGATAACCCCTTCGTTCTCGGAGTAATTTATCAGCTGCTTGGAATGAATGCTCGTTAGACCTTATATTTATTATTGGTGTTTGAAAATTCCTGTTATTTTCTAGACATATCGGACGTATCGGATCAGTAAGACATCTAGTACTATTACAAGATCTTCCTCTACCTACATAGGCTATAGTTTCTGACTGTCCTGTGGGCAGTCCTGATGCTTCTTCCTCGCTTTGTTCGAACTGGTCTACCGCTAATCTTTCTTCGTGTAGGCGTTCTATTTCTTTACGGATCTTTCGGCACATGGCTATTATACAGTTTTGCTTATCATGTCTCCCTTCTGATATATTCTGGCTCCATCTGGTAAGAATCTGCATTGCTTTCGGGTCTACCCCCGGTCGGTCTTGATTTCTGATCACACAATTTATGAGGAAACGTAACAGTTCCCCCTGTATTTCCACTTTGTGGTATTCCATAGCTCTGTTAATACATTCAGAATCTCGCCCTGTTTGGACAAAATGGTATATATTATCTAGATGTGCAGTCATTCCTGGTAACTTCCCTAAATACACCGCGGCTCGTCTGATACGTAATGATGCCAGGGTCATTTCGTCCTCTTTTCCGGGCACTGGGTCATATCTACAATCTATAAGAAGTTCCTTAAGCGTACGGGCATTTATGAGTTTGGGGGTACGTGAATGTGCTGACTCTTGAAAAGTAAGTTTATTTATTCTAGGTGGCGTAGAAAAGATATTGGTAGCACCTCCGGTAGCCCCGTCTGGGGTATCGGGTGTGAAAGGATTCGTTGAACGTGATACAGCAACTATAGGTGTGGATACAGCTATAGAAGTAGCTGTAGGAACAGATGCAGAAACAGATGTGCTTGCCGGAACTTGTGTCAGAACCTGTTGCTGTAGGGATACGGGTACTGGATCTTGGCGTTGAACCTCCCTGGCAGGCGGTCTATGTGGGGCGGGATTAGCATACTCGGGAGCTGCGTCATCTAAATATGAGGAAAGAAAAACATCTTCTGCGGTTCTAGGATGCCCCTTAGGATGTACCTTTATTGGAAATAATGGGGTTGGCAAGTCTTTTGGTATCCCTGAAGTAGCCTTAGGTAATCCTTCGGCCAGAAGGGGATACATACCCTTCATAAGGGCATTTCTTTGTCTGTCTACTTGTTCTGATTTCACTCGTGCACCTTCTTCAATTAATAGATTTTCTCGGACTTCATTTGAATTCCCTTTACTCTTCTCTTCCTGTCTACGTGCTTTTTCTGTACGTCTATACGATTCTTTACGCCATAATTCAATGGCGTCTTTCTGTGATTGTCTAGCTTTCTTTTTCCATAATTCTTCCTCTACTTTCACAATGCACTCTGCATCCCAGGTCCCAGCCGCGGGCCACCTCTGACTTTCTGGTAATTCCTTAGTGTAGTCTACCCATAAATCAAGAAATAATATGGCGTCTAAGCCATGTTTATGATACATGAAGTACCCTGGAGTGTCCCTAGGAGGAATAGGAACGGCTTCTTCGAGTACCCCTTTTTTCGTTGTGATCTGTCTTAATTTCGAAAAGAGCGGCATATTGAAAGCTGATCTGATACTTGATTTGGAACAAACTTTAATACATTTAACACAAGAAGGAACAGTCATTCATACCACAATATGCAGAAAAACATTTAACATTTAACATTTAATTGAGCAACGACGATGATGACGATCTAAGGAAAACTTAATCACTAAACATGATACTTGACATTAACTGAATTATTCTGAACTGATACACTTGATATACTAGATATACTGCTAAACAGTACAGATACACTGCTGAAACAGTGCAGACCGGATTTGTGTACCCAAACCCGTCTTGACCGGCACAACCTATGTGCACGTCAGAATGCCTCCCCAGTAATGGTACTCACCGGGTAGCTCGGAAACGGAAGGCCTCGGAAACTGAACTGAACTTGAACCGGACTGGACTCGACTCGAACACTTCGGACACTGGACTCGACTTGGGACTTCGGAAACTGGTGGGCCTCTGTATACCTCGGATCTTGCTCTCTCAGCTAGGCTCTGGTCGGGATACTTCGCACTTCTCACCGCCTCGTCTGGGTGTTGATCGCAGCCTCAGTCGCCCCCGCTTGACCGGAGGGAGATACAGGAAATCCTGCTGGTACGCGTTATTGTCCGTCCAGCTGTGGCAGGAGACCGGGCCTGCAACGCACCGCCGGCGCGTGAGATGAGAAAGTGTCCCTATTCGGGCGCCATTCATGTGGTAAATAATTTAATTACCGGGACTTAATTTGATACAGAAACATAAAAAAATAGCTCAGTAAATAAGAGGCAGAATCCGTGGTATTAGAGGTTCGGAATAGGCTTTATTCCAGTGGTCGATTATAATCGGTTGCTCCAAGTTCCATCACCACGAAGGTTCAGGAAGTGAAGTACATACGTTATTGACAATCAATTACTTTTATACAATAGGCATTACAGTGAGGCCAATACAAGAGGCGTAACAATTGATAGTGGTGATAATATATTCATACGTAGCAAAAATAGGCGTAACTGGGAGTGATGAAAGAACGTCATCAGATGTGATGTCATAAGAGGGTGGTTACATGAAAGAATTTCGCAATGTCAGCAGAAATACTTGGCAGATATGCGCGCGCAGCAGTATGACGTGTAATTGACGTGCAACTAGGGGGTGAAGGGGACTTGACATTTAGCTCTACATGTGGCGACAGAAGTCTGGAGGGTCAAGTCAACCTAATCCCAAATCATATCTAACATCCTATGTTTAAAGAACTATGTTATCCAAAAGAGAGGTCTCTTAGAGTAGAATCTTATTCTATACTGACTATACTGACTGTTAGTGCGTGTACAAGCGTCTAAGTGTCTACACTAGATGCGAGGGCGGAATCTTCCATAGTAATAGGGCTATGAATTACTTGCATAAAGACAGAGAAGCCGGGCCTTTGCTCGGTAGCTGGAAGAATGTTTACTTAAACTACTAGACAGGAATGCATCGGGCAGGGAACGGAGCAGATAATTTCGAAGGTGAAATACAGTTTTTTTTTGGCAGGCAGCAGGCTTCGTGAGCCGCGCAGAGAATGAGACAAAGTTCATGGCCACAGATGCAGGCTCAGACTGGAGCTTTCAGAGGCAGAAGGCAAGAAGAGTTCGAAGACAGAATCAGGGCCTACTTGCCTGGACTGTAAAATGGCATAAGTGAACCATATAAAGCCGGTGGCCTTTCATACTTAAGAATGGAATATCCAGCCTGTTCATGGCGGATCTGACAGAGGACATGTTGACGGTGGACGCACATGTGTTTGCGTCTTCATAACTGGAACTGGAGGGAACATACATGTATTTGTAACATGCACATAGAACCGTTGGGGTCCAAGATAGGGGACATAACTGATCAGAAAAATCCATATTTCCACAAGATGGTGACATGCTTCATCATTGGGTCCCCTCTTGCACACAGTGTCCGCAAGGTACACTGTGTGGGCTTCTACTCTCCCTTAGGAGAGGAGCTGAGGTGTTTTAACACTCCAATGTGAGTATGTGAATGGGGGGCAGAGTGCAAATAATATCAAATGTGATTTAAAACCATCTCTCTAAGGCGAAAAATTATTTATTGGCTCTCCCTTAGGGATGGATCTTAAAATAAGGAGTGTGACGATAGGGATAAGATGTTTCCTATCTGACTAGGTCAGGTCAACATGTTTCTGCCAAACTGAGGTGAATGCATGGCATTCATCAGGACCATTGTCTTGTCACTCTGCTTAAAAATGATAATAATAAAAACCATACTTATAATTCGTAGGTGTTGAGAGACCAACATCAATTTGGTCTTCTTACTGTAACACAAGAGAAAACACACTTTAATATCTCAAATTGTATCATATACCTAACGTGTCTATCACCCAGTGTATGTGGAATCAGTGCCAAATAACACCCCAGTGACGCAAAACACCAAACTATGATGAAAAAGTAATAATTCTCACCATAAAGCAGATCAATACCTGCCAATACCTTTTATTGGTCCTTATGTTAAGCGGGTATCTAAGAATGTGAAAAACATTAAAAGTATACTAACTGTCACCATAATCAAACACAGCATATTACCAATGTGGCAACTCAATATAGCAACATACTGCACATAAGATCAAAATGAATTTCAATATGGGGGTTATCCAAAGTAAAGAAAGAAGAGAGGAGAAAACAAAACGAGTGAAAGTTCCTCTTCTCGTTTACTCAAAAGAGACAGCACCTCTTTCTTTTAAAATTTAGTTGGTTTTCACTCTTTTGTAAACGATCAATAGCCCAACAAATGTTTACATATTCCTGCAATTCTTTTCGTCAACAAGAAAGCATATACACCTCACACATGTATAGTTCCCCACCCTGTAAAACCCCGGACAATCAAGCGAACCAAAACCGAGTGTTAAGCCCGTTTTACTGGCTCTAATTCACTCGTATAATAGATTATAGGCTCAAAGGTCACCATCTCTGACACAGGGGTATGTCAAAATAAACAAATTGCTCACCAAGTTACACCGCCAACTTCTCCCAAATGGAGCCGACGATATCTTCTGAAAAACCCCTCTCTTAAATGTTGATTTCCTGGGTCCCGGCCGTGCAACCCGGAAGTGTACCAAATTGCTTCCGGTTGCACGAGCCACTTCATTCAAAATAAACGTAACAGAACGAAATGGACTGATTCAACCATCGTAACAAACAGGTACATATATATATATATACATTTTAGCGATCCCTGTCCAATCTTTAGCGCTCGCCTTGATACCTCCATATTAATAGAAAACTACTCTCGAGAAACAGAACCTGGAAACAGTACTCCGCTCAGGTACATCCAATGCATTCTGGGGTCTGTAGTTAGTTAACTTGTTACTAAATCTATTTATGTGATTAGAAAAAGAGGACCCACGTTCAGGATTCACTTTCAGTCTACCAATGTAAAAACATATGCTGCCTGAAGAATGCATCGCCTAATCACATGCCATCAAAGGAAATGCAATGAGAAGTGACTCGTCTCATATCTAGTATGAAGACTTATTAGACTCAATAAAGGCTAAAGGCACAATAAAAAGAAATATTGTACCATAATTTTCATATGAGTCTAAACTTCACAAAGGTGTTACGGGGCAGGAAATTGTCGAGATATGCAGACTTAAAGGGACAATAGATACAGGATATAACGCAGCCATGTGAAGAAACAGCACGTGGAACATTTTAAGTAAGACAAATAATTGCCAAAATCTCAGATTCACAGTGTATTCCACGGTATGTCTTCATTCAGACCATTAATATGGCTTTTCAAGCGAAACACCCACCTCTGTTCCCTAAGTAACAGAACTCTCTCCAAAGGACCCATATTGACATGGTACTTAGGTTTATCAATAATAACCCACGTAAAATCATCTTCCGTATGTGACTTGTCAACAAAGTGTCTAGTCATGCAGGTGTTAGTTTTTTTACATCGAAACGCACTCCGATGTTCCATCATTCTTTGTTTGACCTTCCTAGTGGTCATTCCAATATATACCAGTAGGCATGGACAAGTGATCATATAAATGACCCCACTAGTGTTACAGTTGGTGTGTGTATGTAATGTCCAAGGAGTTTCAAGACCTAGGTCAAGCTGTGTCACTTTTCGAGTAAAAGGACAAACGGAACATGTGCCACACGGGAAATGTCCCACCACTGGTGTTGCACCCCATATGGTCAGCTGTCTTTTATCTCGTATATCAGTTCTGGGTCTAGTGTGTACTAGCATATCTCTTAAACTGCTACTCCGCTTGAAAGCAAAAAGAGGTCTTTCCAGGGACAAATTCCCTGTATTCAGGATGTGCCAAGCTTTATTGACAGCTCTTTTGACATTGTTTGATTGATCATTAAAAGTAGTGACACAGACCATCCTTTTGTTCTCAGGTCTAGTATAGGATTCCAACAGAGCCTCCCGATGATTATTACGTGCTCTCTTGTTGGCACCATGTACTAATTTACTCGGATAGTTACGAGATATTAGTTCATCAGTCAAATTCTTAGCATGTAGTTTGTATCTTGCTATTTCACTACAATTCCTTCGTAATCTCAAGAATTGACCTACAGGCAGATTATTCAGGAGTGCACGAGGATGAAAGCTGTAAAAACTCAACAATGAATTTTGCGCCATAGGTTTCTGATACAGTTCAGTCTGGATTTTGCCATATTTAGGATATAGTCGCAAAACCAAAAATGAAAGAGTGTTATTGCTGGATTCACCAGTAAATTTCAGATTGCGATCTCGTGTATTCAGCCACACGGAAAACGCATCTAGAGAACCCTGGTCACCTTCCCAGATGACCAGGATATCATCTATGTATCGTTTCCACAATTTCAGTTGGTGTGAAAAGGGATTGTTAATATCAAAAATAGTGCTGGTCTCGAAATGATACATATAAAGATTGGCCATACTGGGAGCACAGGTACTGCCCATAGAAGTGCCAGTCGTTTGCCAATATAGTTTTCCTTCAAAGCTGAAAAAATTCTCTTTCAAAGCCAGCCTGGCACACTGCATCACAAAGGTATTTGGTGTCTGATCATCATGTGGATGACTCTCTAACAGGAGTGCAATGATTTGTAAGGTGTCATCCTGTGGAATGTTTGTATATAATGACTCTACGTCATACGAAGCCATCAGAGACGTAGCCAGATCAAAAGAGACTGTGTCCAGAAGAGACAGAGCATGCTTGGTGTCCTGTATATAGGACGGCATCTCCGCTACTATGGGGCGAAGAAAATAGTCCACAAATTTGGACAGAGGCTCCAATACTGAGCCAATGCCCGACACTATCGGTCTACCAGGAGGTGGTCTCTGGACCTTATGTATTTTGGGAAGGATATAGAAAGCAGGAGTCTTGGGGTGTGTCTGAACCAAGAATTCAGCTTCATTCTTGGTTATCCAATTCTCCTGCCTTCCTTCTTCCACCAGAGTACCAATACATGTCTGCAACCTGGAAGTAGGGTCTTGGCCAATCTGTGTGTAGAACTTAGCATCACCTAATTGTCGAAGGCATTCATTCCGATAATCAGTCGTGTTCATAATGACGGTAGCTCCGCCCTTATCTGCTGGTTTTATCGTGATGTTCAAATCATTGCTCAATTCTTGAATACACCTACGTTCTATATTAGATATATTGCAGAATGTTACTTTAGGAGATTGCAAACTTAGTTCATATTCCTTCAGAACTGCTTTCTCAAAGGTGTGTACTTCAGAAGGTATCTGTTGTAGAGACGGTACAAAAGTGGATTTATTCCTCAATCCCGTGTTCTGTGTACGACTCATCTCAGATTTATCTTTATCAGAAAAAAAGAAGTGTAGTCTAACTTTCCGAAAAAAGTCCGAAAACTCTTAATGAATCAAAAATTTGTCACCTAACTTAGTAGGAACAAAACCCATTCCCTTGGATAGAACCTTATTTTCAAGTTCTGTCAGATTCTTTGAACTCAGATTGACTATCAAGCTGTCAGGTCGTTTATGGACGCTGTCATACTCCAGGTCACTCTCTGTTCTATCGAGGGATCCCAACTCACTTGTTGTTGTTGTGTGCTCGTCGCACGCGCCCTGTTGTATCCTCTTCGCCGTCCTCTTCTTCCTCTGGCCTGGCCAAAAAAAGGAGGATAATTAGGGCCACCAAATGGTGGACCTGAATGGAAGGGAGGAGGTGGATAAGGCCATGGTTGTGGTGGCCACCAGGGGGTCTGTTGTGGATATGCCTGTGGGTGGCCTCTTCCACGCCTCATGTAATTAGCTGATGTATATTCTGGATCTGAGTCGTTGGAGTCACTCCATTCATCTGAATTAGAGGTCCACTCGTCTGTGTCTTTCCGCCATCCTCGTTGTCCTCGTTTATCTTTCTTCTTATTCAGAGTGGTTTGATAATCATCAGATGTATATGGATAGACTTTCTCTAAGGTAAATCTATCAAGATCCTTCTTCAATTTATTGACCTTGAACTTGACCAGATCGTCTTTGATTTCATTGAGATTCTTAGTGATTTCTTCTAATTTCTTTTTGTACACAGTAACCTGTATTCCCACTTTCAATTGACTTTCCAGTGCTAATATTTCAATAGCTAAGAGATCGGCCGTTTCTTTAGCTGTATTTATAATCAAAACTAGCCAATCTCTAGTGCACCGCCACGCTATTTTGGACCAATTTGTCACAAAAGTTTTGTTGTCTAGAAAAAGTCTCGGGGCATTTGTCCCAACCAATCCTGGGGGGGCTATGTTGCCTCTCAGATACTCTGTTAATATTGCAGCATGTAAGATAGTTCTGACCTGCTGTTTCTTCACATTGCTGAGCTTAGTCCAATCTTCTGTATGGGACAAGGTCTGTGAGATGTGTGTATCTAAAATACTAGGTGTTTGTAGTATTGCCTGGACCATATCCTCATCAAACGCCAAACCTGTGTTCTCTGTCATTTTGTCTACCAAAAATTATGTTAAAGCTCAAAAAGCGATTGAAAAGACTACGGGGAAAATGTATACTCTGTTCTAAATACCCAATTAAAAATAGACCTACAGCCCACAGCTGTGCTAACTTGTATCTCACAACAAGGTCAAAGAGGAGAGTTGAACCACACACGGTATTACTCCTATAACTAGACTCACAAAAATATACCGTAGTGGAGAGAATATCAAAAGGTTAATTACAAAAGTGCACAGAACACACACCTTCAAAAATATTAGTTTTTAAAGACGAGAACCCTCACTCACCAAGATGGTGACATGCTTCATCATTTGGTCCCCTCTTGCACACAGTGTCCGCAAGGTACACTGTGTGGGCTTCTACTCTCCCTTAGGAGAGGAGCTGAGGTGTTTTAACACTCCAATGTGAGTATGTGAATGGGGGGCAGAGTGCAAATAATATCAAATGTGATTTAAAACCATCTCTCTAAGGCGAAAAATTATTTATTGGTTCTCCCTTAGGGATGGATCTTAAAATAAGGAGTGTGACGATAGGGATAAGATGTTTCCTATCTGACTAGGTCAGGTCAACATGTTTCTGCCAAACTGAGGTGAATTCATGGCATTCATCAGGACCATTGTCTTGTCACTCTGCTTAAAAATGATAATAATAAAAACCATACTTATAATTCGTAGGTGTTGAGAGACATCATTTTTCGCCTTAGAGAGATGGTTTTAAATCACATTTGATATTATTTGCACTCTGCCCCCCATTCACATACTCACATTGGAGTGTTAAAACACCTCAGCTCCTCTCCTAAGGGAGAGTAGAAGCCCACACAGTGTACCTTGCGGACACTGTGTGCAAGAGGGGACCCAATGATGAAGCATGTCACCATCTTGGTGAGTGAGGGTTCTTGTCTTTAAAAACTAATATTTTTGAAGGTGTGTGTTCTGTGCACTTTTGTAATTAACCTTTTGATATTCTCTCCACTACGGTATATTTTTGTGAGTCTAGTTATAGGAGTAATACCGTGTGTGGTTCAACTCTCCTCTTTGACCTTGTTGTGAGATACAAATATGGATATCATACTTGTATTTGGTTGTACAATTGTACAAAGTATACAAAAGATGATGGAGTTTTGGCATTTCCAGAACATGGTTCATTTAATTTAGCGGTTTTGAGGAATTTGAGAGAAAGAATGATGAATCTAGAACCAAGACCTAGACCAACACAGTTCGAAGCATTGACAGAATGGGAAGATGAGATGCATGAGAGAGAAAGACAGAGGAGTGGCGGAAGATATAGGTACATGTTTGGTAGATCACATGGACAGGAGAATCATGATGACAGAATGAGGAGATGGCGAAGTGCAAATATGACTGATGGTTTGTTCCCTGTGAGACATGCTGAAGAAGTTAGTGGAAGGAAATGTACAGAAAAGAGACATAATATTGAGTCAGGAGGGTATGGAGTGCATGAATCGGAGGGTGATGTTCTTGACGACATGTTTTATAAAAATCCACCCCGTATCAACCAGATTCTGACATGTTGACACCAAGTGGCCCAATGAGAGAAACTTTGCGAAACATAAAGGTTGAATCAGTGCCACAAGAGATAGGGAGAAATAATTCTTTCAGAGCGATAGAGAGAAAACAGGATGGTAAAATGAGTAATGAAAATTCGACAGAACTAGCGAAAACCACTTTAGAGTTAACTGAAAAGATTAGGGAATTGACTAAAAACTTAGAAGCCGTGACTGGTTCTGTAACTATAGGTCCTGTAATGCCTATTTTTGATAAACAGAAAGATAATGAGCATTGTCTAATGGTCCCTTATAACAGTAATAAACAGATTGAGAGGCCAAGGATAAATTCAGACGAGAACCCATGGAGACAAACAGTAAGTACATCAGAACAGAGTACGCCTAAAAATTTGACAGTAAATCCAGGTGTCGTGGAAAGACTGATAATGACTACAGAATCTGTATCAGAAACTCCAAGAGACTCAGAACGAGGTAAGGAGGAAAAACCAATGGGTCCTACTTCAGAAGAATTAAGCGAATGGTTAAGAAGTTTACAGAGAAAAGACAGAGAATCCCAATCTATAGATGTGGCAAAGTTAAGGATGGTTTTGGAAGAATTAATAGTAGGGACTATCCCACAGAGAAGCTGAAAAATTATCAGGATGAAGAATTACTTTTTCTATGCAAAAGTATAACTTGGAGAGCAAAGATTCTACATGAAAGATTAGAAGAAGTGGCAAATGAAATGGGTATAGACATGGAAAGGGTAAAAGCTTTACAAAAACCCTACAGAGTAGATTTTTCTGAAAAGGATATCGAAAATCTGAATACCGCAGGAAGAATAACTCAGATTAAAGACATAATCATTTTGTTGAGAAAATGGGGAGATGTAGATAAATGGAGAAGTAGGTGGTTTAGAAAACGAGATGATGCCTCAGATAAAACATTTGCAGCTTTCCCCGTAAGAGAAAAAGAAAAAGTAGTGACAAAATGTCCCATGAGAGAAATTCCAGGAGGAGGATATGTACATGTTCCTTGGACTAGGCAAGATATTTTGTCATTTACCAATGATTTCCCTCGACTATGCAAAAAGCCAGTCGAGTGGTATAGACAAGTGGGTAGGTTTGTAAAATTATCGAAGGTTTTGTGGATTGACTTAAATAGTCTATTTGACATAATAGTACCAGCAGATCTATGGACAGAGTGTAAATTAATGATAAACTGGCCTACAAAAGAATACCCTAGGGACCCAAAATCAGGAGCCCCTGACCCCGAAGTCATGAAAAAATATGAACAAGTAATTGTTTTCCTGAAAAACAAGGTACCCCCTAAAGAGACTGATTGGGTAAAAATAGGCCGAACTCATCAATAAACTAAGGAGTCAGTACACACGTATTATGAAAGGTTGATCCTTGCCTTTCAGCAGTTTAGTGGTGATGAAAATTTGAGTGAGAAAGATCTAAGTCATTTTGTATACAGATTTGTATATGGTCTACGTCCAGAAATTAGTGAAATGATTAAACAGCATACAGTGGATTGGCAAAATAAGAAAATAGATGAAGTACTAAGACATGCAAAATATTTTAGGGATGAAATTGAAGCCAAGCAGCGTAAGTTAAAAGAAAAGACTATGTGGGCACAGGTAAAAGTGGCAGAAAGACAAGAAGCCCAGCTGATTGAACAAGCAAATAGTGCAGGACTAAAACCTAAATTTAATGCTGGAAAAGGAAAGGGACAATTCAATATAGAAGAAGCCAAAAAGAAATGCCATGTCATAATTGCGGAAGAATAGGGCACTGGAAATCCGAGTGTAAATTTCCCCCGAATACTAATAGTGATAATGCATCATTGAATTCGCAGGTGCAGAAAGAGGTGAGTTGTCAACCACAGCAGCAGGTTGTTACTCAACAGAATCAGGCTCCAACACCGCCTTTTCCACAGAGCATAAATTCACAGAAATACAGTAATGAGACAGGATTCTACAACGAAGAACAGGTAACTAAGCTGCTGCGCGCTAGCACTGTTTCGCAGTATTGGCTACAACGCGATGAGAGTGAGTCAGAAGAAGGTTATTGACGGTGCCGAAGGGAGGAAGAAGAGTGCATACTTGGCGCAACTCTAGAAGTAGACCAGACAGGCCCTTTTGTGAACGGAAAGGTAAATGATGAAAATATTACTTTCCTAGTAGATACTGGTGCTACTCGATCAACTGTCAGGTCAGCTGATGTTAAGAACCTTCCTCTCTCGGACGAAACAATCCAAGTAGTTGGAGTATCCAACAGACAAATTAAAACGTACCTCACAGAACCAGTAAAAGTTAATATAGGAACATTTTCCAAAATGCACAGCTTTGTTGTGTGCGATTCAAGTCCTGTAAACTTGTTAGGGAGAGACTTACTGTGCAAGATGAATTGCACCATATGTTGTACCCCTGATGGCATAGCATTTGAGAACCCTGATGAAGACGTACTGTATAAAATGACTATGGCTAATATGGAAACTGAGATTACTGAAGCCTTTGCTGTATTCAACCCTGACAAACTACCAAAAGAATTGAAACAGACAGTAAACGCAGAAGTCTGGGATTTCATTGGAGAAGATGTAGGATTAATGAAAAATGTG
This sequence comes from Triturus cristatus, assembly GCF_964204655.1. NCBI lineage: Eukaryota > Metazoa > Chordata > Amphibia > Caudata > Salamandridae > Triturus > Triturus cristatus. The sequence continues at coordinate 650,843,538 of NC_140581.1, forward strand.
GATCCCGTAAAAATGACAGTGAAGGGAGGAATAAGCTACCCAAATGTTCCTCAATATAAATTGACACCTGAGATAATTGAAGGAGTTACTCCCATAATCGAGAAAATGGTTAAACAAGGTATTTTGAGAGAAATAATGAGTGGTCTATGTAATTCACCAATTATGGGACTGAAAAAGCCTAATAGAAAGTTCAGAATAGTGCAAGATTTGAGAAAGATAAACAAAATTGTTGTGTCATGTTGTCCCATTGTACCGAATCCATCTGTGATTTTGTATCAGATTCCACATGATGCAGAATTGTATACAGTGATTGATCCATGTCATGCTTTCTTTTCCATCCCGTTGCATCATGATAGCCAGCAAATTTTTGCCTTCCGTTTTGCCGAACGTATCTTGGCATGGTGCCGAATCCCATAGGGGTATACAGAAAGCCCCTCGATATTTAATCAGATATTGAAAAAGTCCTTAGAAGACCTAGAAAGGCCCGAAAATTCAGTGCTAGTTCAATATATTGACGACCTACTTGTGGCGTCAAAGACTCGAGAAGCTTGTGTAATGGACACCATAGCCTTGCTAAATCATTTGGCAGATGGAGGACTTAAGGTATCCCCATCGAAATTACAATTTTGTCAGAAAGAAGTACAATGTTTAGGCCACACAATTGAAAAAGGACTGAGAAAGATAGCTACAGACAGGATCAAGATAATAAAAGGAATGAGAGCTCCAATGACGCAAAGAGAAGTGAGAATGTTTCTTGGAATGGTTGGATATTGTCATCAGTGGATAAGTAACTTTTCCCTGATCGCAAAACCTTTGGTACGCCTGACGAGAAGTGATGTAAAAGACCCCATTGACTTAAATAGGGAAGAACTAGCAGCTTTTACACAATTGAGAGACAGTTTGTGTGAAGCGCCAGCATTAGGAATGCCTGATTATGATAAGGAATTTGAATTGTACTGCAGTGAGAGGAATGGATGTGCACTCTCTGTGTTAATACAGAAACATGGAAAATTGAGAAGACCAATTGCATATTTTTCAGATATGTTAGACCCTGTAGCTGTAGCGTTGCCAGGTTGTTTGAAAGCAGTAGCTGCTACTTGTAAGAGCCTGGAACAGAGTGAAGGAATTGTGATGGGATATCCTGTGCGAGTGTTTGTACCTCATGATGTGGCAATCCTTTTAGCAAGGAGCCGCACTCAGTTCATGACACATGGACGGCTGACTAAATATGAGAAGGTCATATTAGGTGCAACGAATGTGAGCCTTGTGAGATGCTTGAATGTGAATCCTTCAACGTTACTGCCTGATGCTGAGAATGTAGAAGTCAGAGATGAAGTGGATCATGATTGTTTGGATGTACTCGATTTCTGTACCAAACCACGTCCTGATATAAAAGATGTACCTTTGTCAGAAAGTGACTTTGTGATGTTTGTGGACGGATCATGCTTGAGAACAGACAAAGGAATTCTAAGTGCAGCATATGCGGTATGCACAGTTGCAGCGGTAATGGAAGCATCTTACCTGAAGGGAGTAAAATCAGCCCAGGTTGCTGAACTTGTTGCCTTAACTAGAGCGTGCAAGTTGGGAAACGATGTGAGAGTGACTGTAATAACTGATAGTCAGTATGGCTTTGATGTTGTGCATGATCTCGGTCAGATATGGCTGCAGAGAGGATTTCTGACTTCAAGTGGAACTCCTATAAAGAAGGCTGAAGTGGTTGGGAAGTTGCTTGAGGCGATACAGCTGCCTAGTCAATTGGCTGTTGTGAAGTGTGCTGCTCACGCTCAAACGGGAGACTATGTCACAGTTGGTAATAAGTACGCCAACGATATGGCTCAATATTGTGCTCGTAATCAGAACTCGATTAACAGGGCGAAAGAAAGGAAAATGAATTCTTGTCCCCTACTGTTTACTAACATTGTGAGTACCTGAGAAGAAGTGAGGCAATTGCAGGAAGAAGCAGGAGATGAGGAAATGAGACAATGGGTAAAAGCAGGATGTGCACCAAGAGAAACAGATCATGTGTGGGTCTATCAAGATGGAAGACCAGTCATGCCTGATAGCATGGTGTCTGCCATGGCACGGATGTATTATGGACAAGCACACATAGGGAGAGACACGATGATTAGGTCATTTAAGCAAACATGATACAATGCAAAATTCAGACTTGTAGCTGAGAGCCTTTGTCAAAGATGCCTTATATGTCAGCAGTTCAATCCTGGAAGGAAAACAGTGGTAAGTCTAGGAACGATAGGTCGAGAAGGAGGACCTTTCACCAGAATGCAGATTGATTTAATTGAAATGCCTCCCTGTAACAGGCTGAGGTATGTTCTAGTAATGGTCTGCTTGTTTTCTAGGTGGGTAGAAGTATTCCCCACAAGAAGAAGTGATGGAGTTACAGAAGCAAAACTGCTTTTGAGGGAATTCATCCCTAGATTCGGGTTCCCAGTCACAATTGAGTCAGATAAAGGAAAGCATTTCCATAATGAGATCATGAAGTAGATTTGTAAAGCATTGAATGTACAACAGAAACTACATTGTGCCTATCGCCCAGAGGCTTCTGATGTGGTGGAACAAGTAAATGGCACCATTAAAAACCGATTGGGAAAAATGTGTTTAGCCACAGGTTTGAAATGGCCTGATGTCTTGCCTCTAGTACTCATGACTATTAGATCTATTCCAGATAGGAACACAGGTCTGAGTCCCCATGAAATTGTCATGGGAAGAGCAATGCAACATGTTTTCATACCAGTCAACAAGCTGTTGCCTATAACTGATGACTTGGTGTTGGATTACTGTAATGGGCTGGCTGACGCAGTTCATTCTGTGTTTCATCAGGTTGGATCGGATGCCACCACCCTTGAAAAGAAGCAAGCTCATGATCTGAGCCCAGGAGACTGGGTGAGAATTAAAGTACACAGAAGAAGAAACTATCTGGTCCCACATTGGGGAAAACCTCGACAAGTGATTTTGACTACAACAACAGCTTTGAAGTGTGCTGAAATAAAGAACTGGATCCATGCTAGTCACACATTGAGAATTCCAAATCCAGAGGATAACAAGGAAGGAGAATATTTTGAGGAGTCAGAAACTAGTTCTGAATCGGATGCTGAAGAAGCAAGAACAAGAGAAAATCCTGAAAGGGGGAAGTCGGAGCAAATTTTGACCTTTGCCCCAGAAAATATTCCCTTGAGAAGAAAATTACAGATTTCAGATACCAGCTCAGACTCAGAGACTGAACAAGCACAGGTACATTGGAGAAAAGAGAAAAGCAGTGAAGAGACAATCAAAGAAATTGTTGATAAGGAAGTTCCTGATGGAAAGCTGAGAGAAATTCCACCTGAAATAATAAAAGTAGATGAACAGGTGCCAGATACAGAGAGTGAGGGAAAGATTCTTGCGGAAGACCCCCGAGGAGTTGTAGGGAATTCGAGCTTTCAGTTAGAAGAAGGGTCAGTTAGTCAGCAGGAAGATTGTGTGCAATAACCACGAGGAGGGACAGAAGTAGGGAAAATAAAAGAAGTGGTGGAAAGAAGAACAGCTGAAAGCAAAAAGCAAGTTGAAACTGAATCAGAGGATAGTGATGAAGAAGTACCAGAAGGTCGAGTCCTGAGAAAGAGAGCATGGAGAGCTGAAAAGAATGATAAAGGAAACAAATCGAAAAGACCAGCAAGAGATGAAATCTGGCCAAACAAAATAAAGTGATTGAGATATCGACTGACACGAGTGAATTCACAAAGAGCAGAACAAGTGAATGAAGTATCTAGTCAAGAAAAATCAAAAAATGAGAAAATACATACAGTAGAGGAAAACAAAAGAACGAGAAAACCTAGCCAGAAGTATAAGTCACCCGAATGGTCGTATGTGGCCCTGCCTGAAATAAAAGAAGAGGCGGCTAGCCAAGAAAACCCAGAGGTGACTGTACCAGAAGTGGTTGAGGAAGACGAAGAATCAGAAATCCTGAGAGTTATCTTGTCCGATATTGGAGAAGAAACGGATGTTCAGGAAGTTCTGTGTCAAGATTACGAGAGACAAGTGAAAGACGATCAAATGCCAAACTGAACAAGACGAAAAAAATGCTGCTAATGGAAAGACAGTAAAATACGGAAAAAGATATAACTGATAGAACCAAGTAGGTGCTAAGAGCCTTGGGTTAGACAAAACTAGTTGTGAAGTAGAAGAGGCTAAGTCAAAAGACACTGATCATTTTACGAAAATGGCAAACACAGAAAGTAGAAAAGCGAAATGTACGTTTCTTAGAAGGTGGTTTAAAATGTGTTGTTGTTGTACAGGATTACTAATGCTTCTATGGAGTGTATTAGCTTTGATGATATCATTTAAAGTCACGCTAGAAACAATAGAAGGACATAGTGAGAATAAAACTAACATAGAGAAGATTCAGAAAGTATATCCAACTAAAATAGATAGAAATTATCTTCATAAAGACAGGTCTATAAATGATTTTTCTAACAATGTATTTTCGAAACTACTGTATGAATATTTAAAGACAATGGATGTGAGGGATTGTTATGTCTGTATGCAGTTACCTGCATCTGTATCGGAGGGAGTGACCTACCATCACCTCCCAGTAACCTATGGAATAACATGTAGTGTAATAGCTAGTCTGTTTTACAAAATAGAGAAATTAGAATATTATTTTTCAGATGTAGATAACATATTTTCACAAGTACCTGCAGTTAACAAATTGATCGAAGTAAAGCCTGCAAAGGTGTTAGGTGAATTTTTCTTAGAAACTAAAGAACTAACATTAGAATATATATTTAGAAATAATTTTACTTGCAGTTTAAAGAAAGAGGAAAAGACGTTCTTGGATATGGTTGAAGAAAGGAGATTGAAAATGCAAAAGAAAGCACCTAAGGGAAGAGAGGAAAAGACAGTTTGGAATGTTGAAATGGAAACACATTTGAAAGGAGAAGCTAGTCCAACTATGGCTTTAGATTGGCCTCAGAAAGGGAAGTTGTGTATTAGAAGGAATCAAACTGCATATGATAATTACTTTGTAGGTAACAGTGAATGCCATGATACATACCGAATCATGGGTGGATGGGGATTTAAAGGAGGAAATTATCCCGTTTTTCCTGGGTTATATTGTATCTGCGGGAACAAGGCATATTATCGGTTGCCAGATCATTGGTATGGCACATGTTATGTAGGTCTCATTTTCCCAAAGATATTCCACATGGAAAGAGGAGAAGATGGTGTACATAAGTTAGGTAGTCTACTAACACGTAGAAAAAGAGAATCTTGGTCAGAAATTGTGGGAGACATTTTTGGAGCATTGATACCAGCAGTGGGAATATCTCTGAATGCACACAAAATTAGAAAACTATCAACGGTAGTGGATCGCTTGTCAACAAGCACCGCTGGAGGATTTTTATTGGTAAATCCTGAAATGGTTGCCATGCGTGCCATGGTAATGCAAAATCGACTTGCCCTTGATATAATATTGGCAAAAGAGGGTGGAGTCTGTGAAATGCTGAAAGTTCAATATTTTTGTACTTACATTCCGGATGAAAGTAAAGATCTGAAGATCTACATTAACAATATAACTGAATTGCATGAGGAAGTTGCACCACTGGAGGTTGAAAGTGTTTGGGAAAAGATTGGAAAGAAACTTTTTTTCATTAAAGACTTCTTGTTAAACTTAGGTGGTACATTTATAGGTAGGATCCTATTTCCATTAACATGTGTGATTTTTCTAGTATTAGTTTTAAGACTACGATGTTTATGTTATAAAAGAAGGAAAATACAGAAAAAGATAAAAAGAGAAAATTTGAAAAGAAGACAGAATAAAAGACAAGAGAGGGAATTTGAAGAAGTAGAATTAGAAGAAATGAAAGATAGTATGTACAAAACAGCAAGAAGGGAAGAAATTGGGGAAACAGAAATGTGAACTAATATAGAGAATTCATTTTGCTTTTCATGATAAATTGATACAAAATGTTAATGATGTGGTGATAAAATCAACAAAGGGGGGATTTATGGAGCGGGTAGTGCAAAATTTTGTATACCTCCTATATTCTGCATGAAGATACTAATTATAAAATCTATTAACTATAATATTATTAAATGAGTTTGCATGTTTATTAACCAACATTGTTAATATTCGAATTACAAATGGGATTTGCATTTTGCATAGCTAAATAACCATTATAACTAAAATCTGTACACATATTAACAATAGTATATGTGGTAATTAGAATACTGCATGATATATGTTGCTTTTGTAATGTTGCTCAAGAGGAGGACCGAAAAGGTAAATATAATGGCTTTAAATGTTGCTATACGCTAGATAAATACAAGCAAATAGAGGGATTAGTAAGGGGTTAACATTAGATTCATTATTTCTATGTATTAATTACTCTTTTGTGTTTGTTTCGCTTAAGTTAGCATTTGGGCCTAAATCCAAGATGGCCGCTGACACCACACAACGAAGTGGCCACTGTTCCAAGAGGCGCGGAGTGAGCTGCCATGCGCAAAGAAATCTCCTAAACCCCGTAGCGACCTCTGTACCGCATGTCCCCGGTCAAGGATGTAGCACGGGACATCTGCCAAGACAAGAGAACAATCAACCTTACAATAAACTGTAACAAGCCGACACTTGGATTAACTAATGACCTCACCCCTCGAACTGAACTGAAAACTTAAAACTTATATTGGACGATCTCATCCAGCCAATCACGACTGTCCTAAAATATTAAATTGTATCTTCTTTACTTCATTGTATTATAAAAAGGATAATAGAATAGAGAGGGGCATCTCTCTCACTCTCGCGACGCATCGCCTTTTGCTCCCTATTTTACGCTACGTTACGTTGCGTTTTCCTGAATCTTTGAGGGTCTGGATGCTGCCCGATCATCTGATGACTGCGAACTTTTCCTAAATCCGCGGGCAATGATAGATGCTTGCACGCCTCTGGTCCTTTGCCGATCTTTGGGACTGTAGCGTGCTGAGCAAAGAACTTTGAGCTTTGGCTTGCTTTCGGACAATTTACGACAAAATTATGGAGAGCCAATGAATTAGAGGACTCCAAATAGCCAGATTAGGTAAATATGATGTTCTGCGATTTACTAAAAATTTGCTATAAAACTTTCTAAAACTTTGACGAGACAAATGCAAATTCAAATCATTATGACATTTTAGATAAACAATTATTGATTAACAAGAATTCATGAGTTGTGAATTTCATTTGAGAGATAGATTCTGAAGTCTTAAAATGTGTTTTAGCTGGTTCTAAATCACCATCATCCAATCCAACTAATTTGGTCCATTGACCGAAGTGGGAGGAGTGCCTTTATGTTTTGGGATTAAGGATCTGTAGGCGAAAGGGTGTTAATGTATATTTTGTAAATTACTTTTCCTTTCCTATAGTTTATAAGGTGTTCCCCTCACATGTCCGGCGCTTGAATCATTCATCCCTCCTGTGTGTGCAGACCGGTGTGGAAGTAATGTGTGAGTGTTGGTGTTGTGGGCCCCACCAATGACTGCATGTGTGAATGTGTTAGTGTGACGTCGGGTCTGTGTCGCAGGTAGGATATCGGTACGGGTTGTTTCCCCGTTGCTAGGGTTTTTGCGCTGGATCACAGTATTAAGCCCTACTAATCTAGACCAATGAATTTGCGGGCCAGAAACTTGAATTTCAAGAGTGATACCAATAAAAGCAATACCATTCAGTTAAATGGTATGATTAGCATAAAGAGCAATGTTTAGTTCTTGCTCAGATATTATTGGGCAATAAATAGAAATATGTTCTCTTAGTTGTTGCAACAGGCACTGCACACACAGAACACATTTAAAACAAGCATTTGCAATGCAATAGGTCTCGCATTTACGCAAGTTTGAGCTATTGGCATTGTAAATAACAATGCCTTTTATTTTTGTTTTTAAAACATAAATAAAAGGGATTGTCATTTACAATGCCAATAGCTTAAACTCGCGTAAATGCGAGACCTATTGCATTGCAAATGCTTGTTTCACCATGTGTCCTGGCAGATTTCACAACATTTAACACGTTCGGTTTTCAGGCGACTAAACACAGGAGGCAAGTTTCCATGTGTTCCGATACTTAATTGGTTAGCTGCCCTTAACAGAAAACTAATTAGCACAGATGATGCTGTGAGCATATGACGACCCCTTAATGCCTCATTGCCTGTATTTTCTGTGTTTATTGCACTGTTAATTAATCATTTCCATCTCCGGCCATGAATGCAAATGGTAGTCCTATTTCTAGGTTTGTGGAAAGTCTCTATTTTTGTTTTTTTTAAAAATCTAGTCCCCCTCGAAGTGCCTGCTGTTGGTAGCAGTTTTGCTTTCTTCATTATCACAGTATTCAAGTCCTGGGTGCTTGGGCACTAGTAGCAACATCGCTCTGAAAGCGAAAGTGATCGCGATGACGCACGAGTTTTTAAAGTGCTACTGGCGTCCGGCTGCGCGCGCACGATCGCATGAACGCAAGCGTTAGGCCAGCCAGCAGCACTTTGAAATTCCTACATACAAAATGTCTCTTCGAGCCAGCGCATGCGCTGGGCTCAGCGAGACCTTAAAACGATTCGAAGCACTGCAAAGGAAATCATTGGAGCCAAGGTAGAGCTGTGCCGCTCCTTGCAATACCTTTACGCCCTGCTGGACAGTGGCGCCCTGGGCCCCGTTCTGCTGGACAGTGGCGCCCTGGGTCTGGGCCCAGCTCGGTCATGCCAAAAATCCAGCCCTGGTGACCTTGGCACGTGAGTGTTTGTGGAGTGATGTAGGGCACTGTGATTCTGTGGTCTTCTCTTTTTGGGTCTTTCCTGTTTCCATGGCTATGCTTCCTGGGTTGAATGGTGGTACAGGATGACTAGATGTGGTTTGGCCCCTTAAGCCAGTGACCTCTCTGTCATATCCTGGTCACTGCCCTGTCTGCGCCTATAACACAGGCTGGATGGGGGAGATATGAGGCACAGCCTCTAGAGTTCTACAATGGCTTCCTTTAGCTTCCTGAACTTTCTAAAGAGCAAACCAGCCAGAGCCCGGTGACCAGCTCAGACCGCCTCCCCATCATCAGGCCCTTAAAAAGGTGCTCTCTGGTAAATCACTGCAATAAATAGATGCAAGTTTCAGATCTGATAGCCTAACAAATATGACCCGCAAAAAGTAAGCTCTATTTTTGTTCATAGTTAACAGTGGAGAGCGTTGTGATTGTGGTGATGTTGTCCATAGTAGTGTCTTATAGTACTTGAATGTGGCTTTGTTTATGGAGAGTTGATTGTTGGGCGAGGTCGTGTGTGGCTCTTGATTTGAGCGTGTTGCTAGAATGAAATGCGGCACAAATTTCCGGCAGTTTGGTGGCATGGGTCACATTCTCTTTTAGTAACTTAGGTAAAACCAGGTGATGAGCGCTGCAAACCCTTTATAGATAGTCCACATTCTTTGGAGCATTTTGACAGCCAAGATAACTAGTTTGTGCATCATAGGTGGAAAGTGATATGCTGTCCACTGTTAGGTTAGGCCACAATGTGTCTTTTATTTTTGGAGCCATCGACAAATATTAGACCCTAAAGAAATCTTTACATAAAAAACACGCTTTGAAACCCATTTGGATTTATGGCAGTGCTTTAAAATATGATGGTTGCATACCTAGGGTGATGCATGCTGGAAAGGATGGCCGTACGGATGTCGACGTGCCAATCACCTTTTCAAGAGGATGCAGATGATGCCATGGAGGGTGGCACCTTTTAAATAGTTTTAGTTAGCACATGCGGAGCTGAGCAGGGCTCGTCGGTGTAGACTACTTGGTGGTTCTGTTTTCGCCGTACACTAGTTCACATTTTGCTGTGGGTTATGCGGCATGTGAACCGATGTTCATGCTGTGTCTACTGTTTTACTTTTTATCGAGTGTTGTCATATTTTCCTGTGCATGGTTGTGTGCTTTTGGGTTGCTGTTGTAGGCGAAGGTGGATGATGGTGGAGTGTTGTGCTGTTGAGTGGGGGCCTGGCCGCCGGTGAGGGGCCTTTTTTTGGGGGGGGCCCTATCACTTATTTATTGTCAATTAAACACCGTCTGAAAACTCATGCACCACGTCATCTTTGTATATTACTTTCGTTTAGGAGATAAACTGTGTTAAACACTGCAGTTTGTGCAATAATAACCACATCATTCTCCAATACTTTTTTCACAGTCACAACTAATAGACTTCAATAATTCTATGAAAACAAACAAGTTAGGTGACGATTCATTGATGGGCACAAGACCACAATTTACACCACAGGTAGTATTGGAGTCCATACAACAGATGAACACTACTGCAACTGGAAAAGAGAGAAAGAGAAACAGAAATAGGGGTGGCGCGAAGATAAAGAAAAGGAAAGACAGAAAGAGGGAAGAAAGCTAATTAAAAAAAAGTGCGTTGTACTTGTGCAGCAGCAAGTACCCCTTGCATCTGACGGAGCGTAATTATATTAAAATGATTTGTCTGAATCAATCCCTGCTCATGAAATAGTGTGGTACTAATACATACTTAAGGCTGTAAACGACACTAACCCTGCGCCATATGCCTCGCGCTGGGCCCCGGGACCGCGCAGCTTCCCTCCATGATTTTACAGCTGAAGGTGCTTTTAGTTGTCCTCATAAGATGAACTGCTTATTCCATGTTTTTGTCAAAGTCAATTGCCTGCATTATTGACGTTAATTTTCCCAACAGAGAGTCTCCGGGCTGAAGGTGAAGCAATATGTACACAAAGGGCTCTTCCATGTGCATTGCTCTGCCTTCGATTTGATCAGGGAATCACAGAAACGCACTTCACATCAATGACCTTAAAGGGTATCAGCGGAGCGTAATATATCCGTCGTGGGGGAGGGAATTCACCCGGGAATTACTGGGGTATGCAAAGTTTGATCCGGTAAGCACCAGAAATCAGCATGTTACCCCAGGAAATACAAACGAGCATTTACCGCGTGCGCGAGCGGCCAGAGATGCAATATGTGGTGGGGGAGGGGGAGAAGCGGGAGTTGTGTGTGCGCGTGCGTCATCGTGATCACGATCGCTCTGAAAGCAAAAGTGATCGCAATCGCGATGACGCACGAGTTTTCAAAGTGCTGCTGGCGGCCGGTTGCGCGCGTGCACGATCGCGTGAACGCAAGCGTTAGGCCAGCCAGCAGCACTTTGAAATGCCCACATACAAAATGTCTCTTCGAGCCAGCGCAAGCGCTGGAGCTCAGCGAGACCTAAAAAGGGCCACCTCTGAATCATACCTGTATGCAAAATAAAGTCTTCTTTGGCCAATGAGGATCCTCCTGAAACAAAATTGGTAAGCATAAAGTTTGGAATTTCTGGACAGATTCAAATGATTTAAAGAGAATTCAGTTCAAGTGGGCGAATGGCCAAAGGGGAGTTACAACCATCATTATGATCAGTATTGTTTATCACTCAAAGCACGTTATTTGAGTTTTGTTTTGAGCTAATGCAGCCATCTTGAGCACAGTTAGTTGACTAGGAATTACATGCTTTAATCTGATAGCTATAATTTTCAAGTCCATATTGTCCATATTCTCACAATAATTCAATAATGCATTTGGGCGATAATATAAGGTCTTACTGGGTTTGTCAATCAAAAAATATACTTTTGCCATGCACGAAAGGGTTATTGACAACTAGATGGGAGAAAGTTTTATGTAAAAAAGGAATGAATGTGTCTTGGTCAGGTTCTTTTTTTACGATAAGATTGCCATAGAAGTGCCCTCTGCTGAAATGTCCTCTTCCATGAGATTCCCTCTGAGTAGTTATGAGAGGTGCAGTGCATTGGTAATCCCTCATCCAGAACTACCGATACCTCGGGGCACAGGAATTCTAGGGTGCAGGAATGGGCAATTGGAGCATGAATAAGTGTATGTGCACCAACTTCCGGACTGTTTTCATTCTGGGTCCTTTTCTCCTTGGACGTTTAACCTGGTTTATTTTCCTGGTAATATGTGTGTCAGGAAAAGACTCACCCAACTCTTTTTTAAGGCCATAGTCTGCTCTAATATTAACTTAATGAGAGTCCTCATGTTGGGTAAGTGAGGATGCTGAGATTCAGACCCCTTTTAGCTGTTTTGATTGGTATAAGCTTACTTACTCTCCTCGGATGTGGAACAATTGAAGTAGGCCCTACCTGCAACAATCATAAATCCCAAATTTCTCTTGAGATTCAAAAAGCCCTGGATTATCAATATTCTCATGAAGAAAACAACCCAGGAACCATTAATTACTTCACACAATACTGGAAGCTGGCAAGCTGGCTAAGAATGCTAAATACTGGAATGCACTGTTTTACTATTGTGGCACAGATAATGAATGCCTATTATGCAGCGACTGTGCAAACGCGCAAAAATACATATGTCTTCAATAAACACTATCAAACAATGAATGCAAAACTCTTGAAATTGTCAGGGGAAGCGGATATTTAAAGGAAATGAAGCCAGGCAAAGTATAGGTCTTAAAATGTGAAAGTCAAAGTGAGAGAAACATCTAAGTAATCTCCTGAGCAGAACATGGCTTGGCATAAATCAAAGCTCCCTGTGAAGAGAGTTTAATAGCAAAAGGTTTGCAGCCGAGAAGGTCAGAACCCTCCCTCACGCCCCTCTTGAAACAAGCTAAGATTATAAAGAGCAGTTTAGCTAAATGTCCGATCTGCAGCTGTGCAGTGCGAAAAGCAAGAACACCGGGGAGGGATACTCTTAAAGACAGATAACTTCTGACCGCATCACAATGCAGCGGAACATTGCCCATGGTTCTTTCTTTTGCGTTTATTATAATGAAATGCTTGTTCAGACTGTACGTTGTCACTCTGCTTTTGAAATATGATATACATTGAGTGCAAGGTGATTACAGATATATTTTAAAATGTGGAAAAAGTAATGCCTTCTTAATATATGTTTCAGACGAGTGTGTTTGCTGGCTCCTCGAAGGCTTTCTTTTTATATCTGTCTTCACTTACAATAGATACGTTTACATGTTCTACTATGTTCCTATTTCAGTTGTTCAATCTATTGCTTTAAATACGATTCGCGTCATGGCTTTTGTTCTCTACCACATATTTTAGGTAATTAATCCTCCTAAAAGCCTGTAGTGTATGGCGTCCTTTCTTTCAGAAGCAAGCAGCGGACATCTCTAAAGGTCTTTGTGCATTGCTGTGATGCCACAGCAGTGCACAAGAATGTCCTTGTAATGAGAAAGTGGCAGCCAATGCTTTTCAGCTGCATTTTCCTGCGGTGTTCTGTTGCGGTGTCTTAAGTGTCTATGGTTATGGCACTCAGAGGCAGAAGAAAATGTAAATTCTCAGACGAGGGGCTCACTGTTTTTGCGGACGAGGTTGTCAAGAAGACATGTTTTCAGTCAACCTGTGATGTGAAAGGTTCAAGATATGGCAAACCATCTCATTAGAGATATATGGTGAGCCACATTCCCCAGTGAAACAGAAAATATCACATCACAACCAGACAACCACAATCAAAAGGTGCCTACAAGCACAGGTATGGGACACTAAGGGACAGATTTATCAAGACTTTATACTGCCTTTGCGCCACGCAAGGGTCACCCAAAACCTAAGTGAGATTTATCAGGCCATTCAAGGCCACCTCCTGAGGTCCTGCATGGCTTGATAAATCTAGGCTAAAGCAAGGCAGCACAAACCTCTCCCTTACGTTGGAGTGTGGGTGTTCCCACGCATCCACTCATGGAGTTTAGAGCATTCTCAGATTTATCATCAGTGGTAGATTCGAGAATGCGTACAAATTTTACTCCTCCCCAGGTGAGGCACAACAAGGAGAAATATCTCTATTTCTCCTAGTTTTCGCTCTTTCTATGTGTGCTACATCCAGAAAGAAGAACATGCTTCTCTGGATTGTTTTTGTGCAGGAAGGTGTCCCTTCCTGCACAAAAACAATCCTGCCTTCAAGGCATGCATCTGTGCACCATGACACAAGGTTCCCTGTGTTGACACAGGGCAGCCAAAAGTACACCAGAGCTAGGAAAGGACAGGAATATGCCACATGATTTTGATTACAGTGCACACCTGCCCTTTGACACAGTGCAGCGAGGAGGTAGCCCTACACAACATCTTGTACCCTTTCTCTCCGACATAGACTGTGTTCTTTAATGGATCCCATTGAAACAACAAAGACAAGCAGTGAATCCACACAGACAACTTCAACATCAGTACCAATTGACATCCCAGCAGCCTCCCATTCTTGTCTAAACATTCCAGATTGTGCATAACCTCAGTTATATCAGGTGGAAAGGACAGATTTGGGTGCAATGTAAAAGGAAAAGTTAAGGTTACATGTGTAATTCTTCATTTTGCAAATGTAACACGTTTTATTAACAAAGTGCAATTTATTACGTTAAGTAACGTGCACATTTACCACATAATTTATAATAGGTAAACTCATCTGGTTATTAATTATAAGCAAACATTTGAGTTAGCATGTCCTAATTAAATAAGTTAGCCTTATATTGATGCTATTTTGAGTGTTGACTTTACAAGTAAGAGGCCTGCTCCCACATTTACACAGTCGTTTTGCACAAGATGTTTTTCATTTTCTTTCCACTGGAGATGCTGTATTTTCCCAGAAGCCTTCCGTTGGCAAGTGAATAGGTATGCGTTATGTATTAGACAACTGATAGTGGAGTTCTCGTTGAGAGAAGGGGAAGATGCCAGGAAGTGTGACTCATGGGAAGAGTTATCTGAACGACAAAATTCTGTCCAGTGTAACAACACAAGGACGTAGTCATGTTTGCACCATTGTCTTAGCCTGAGAAATATGGGAGTTTACCTGGTACCAGATCATAGTAGAAAATGATTGGTTCATTTGAGTAGGAACAAGCTGAAATGTTGGAACTTGTTGAATTATATTAGTCCGTGTTCCTTAGACTAGAGGAGGACTCCCCTACTAACTGTCTCGGACACATTTTGTGCATTAGAGGGATGTTCACTGAAATCGAATGGGAAATTCTTTCTCACCTCTTCAAATCTCCACGATTTGAGTGCAAAGACTTCATGCCCATGCTTTCTTATTCTCTCAACAGAAGCTTTCATTTAGTTTTGCTTAAATCTGTTGCTTTCTTAACTTAACTTTCCAAAATATAGACTATGGATTTTCCATTATGAAACACACTTGTTTTACATTCTGTACCCTATCTGTAATTCTTACCATTGTTCTATTTTACCTTATTTTGGAATATCGACTACTTGATTATTTAAATCTGGTATAATGATGTCTAAAATTTTAATACTTAATACAGTCACGATCTGGTTTGCATTCATTTGTTAATAAATCCCTTTTTAAACCATTTCAATTTTCCGTATAATTTTCCATGAAGTCCCAATTGGTCTTTACTATCAATATAAATTAATGTAAATGATAGCTCCTTATCCACTCTCCTCATCGACTAACAAAGGTCCGTGTGACCAATGGCATAGTTTATGTGTTGATCATACCTGATGTTAGAGATAATAAAAATCCCTGCTCTAGCAGCATCGCCCATGACTTCCCTAGACATCTGTTGCCCTATGGGGCATCAGTAAAGTTCAAAGACCTTAAAGAAATCTTAGCACATATGCACAAAACTGTTTTCCGATGCCTACAATCAGTGCTTAATTTGTCAAATGAAATTTGTGCAGGGTACTTGTCAGGAGGCCACTGTAGCCTGCACCACCCATTGGCCATGCCAGCACTGCTAATGATAGTACCAACAGAACTACTAACCATCACAGTCTTACAAGTATGGCAATTCATACTATTATAGATATTAGCAATTTGTATTGAACATTAAATTAATAAACTGTTGTTGTGCTCAGCTCTAAATTGTCCAACAACGCTATCATGTGGCAGAATGTCGCAGGTGCTGGTGTTGACATCTAAGTGCTTGTGCCAAGCACCTGAAACCACCGGCTCAAATTAAGCACTGTCTTAATTTGCTCTATAGAGTTTTGTCCATCTCTGGGGTGCATGAGGTCCATGCAGGTGTGAATCTGTAAACAGTGCTGGTGGTTTTCACCAGGGGAGTCAATGTAAGGTCCTCAGTTGATCTGACAGGCTGCTGGACTGCCTGCTTGGATGTAAATGACCCTGCATGACTTCTGTGATTCATAGGAAGCAATACGGGAGGTAGTGGATGTTAGAAGGAGATATTGGCTAATATTGTGTATTTTGGAAAACATAAGTGTCTTGGGTGAGGCGTGCAAGGGACATACTCAATTTAATATTATTGAAAGAACCATATTCTAAACTGAGGCAATTTCTACCTCATTGTTCTCCATTTGTCAAATACACGATGAGCTTCTCTCTTGCTGTCTCTAACATATTCTTGACTTCTAAGTGCAAAACACCTATGTTATTGATCGAAGGCATTCCATAATTCAATATGTGTTCCCCGGCTTTGTTTCATGTCTTCACTAACCATTTCTGATTTTCTTTTATCATCTTCTATGCTAATTGGTAATGGCGCATGTTGATTACTTAATGTGGGATCTTTTTGTACTGTTGCAACACAGACTACTTACATTATTTATCACCTGTAAGAGATCATGCCACATCAAATCAAATCATAGTTGAAGCGTTACACTGCACCAAAAGCACCAAAAGTCAATCAAATCTGTGTCTGTCTAGGTCTGGACCACACTCAGTGTCATGACCCCCTGCCCTCACACCCCTGAAGATACCCCATCACTGAGCACTACACCCTTGACCCCAGATACCACAAAAAACACTGCCACTTTGCTGACCCACACTCCATGTTAGGACCTTTCACCTGCACCCAATGTCACTTTACATGCCACAGCACACACACCAGCTCACTGACCATCCACACTCCGAACACACCACAGACACCACCTGAAAAAAAACATCAACTCGCATGTGCCATTCTCAACACATGCTCATTAGGCAAGCATTCCACCGAATTATGGGACCTCATGACTACCCTTGCACCCAACACCTTCTTCCTCACCGAAACCGGGCTCAACCCCACATCTGCCCCAGATAATGCCACAGCGATCCCTGACAGATATAAAATCACTCACCAAGACTGCACTAACAAACCGGGAGGATGAACAACCATCATCCACAAAACGACCATACAGTGCACCACCACCACTGACAACACCACCATCTCCATGGAACATCTCAACTTCAAGTTCCACACGGATCACAAGACAACCATCAGAGGCACCCTCACATACCAACCCCCAGGCCTGTGATCCAGCTTCTACAACACCATTGCAGACTTTATTGCACCCCTAGCCTTAGACTCCAAGGATTACATCTTCCTCACTGACCTAAAATTCCACATCAAAGACCCCAACTCCAACAATATTGCACACCTTCTTGACAGTATGAGCAGCCTCTGATTGAGCCAGATTTTCCATGACCATACACACACCGCAGGACACAGGCTGGACTCCATTTTCACCTCCAACAGCTCTGTCAAATACAGCCAAGTCACAGAACTCACATGGGTCAATCACTTCATCTTCCTCTTCAGCATCTCCAGCCCCCGCATCGCCAGCCCCAAAATGACCAGTGCCCCCCCCCCAGAGGTGGGACAAAATCTCAGAGACCAGCTGGACAGATGCCCTCATCACCTCCAACCCCGCTACGACCACCAACCTCGAACAGAGAGTAAAGAACTTCAACACATTGATCACCATTTATGCCGACAGCATTGTCTCCATTAAGAGTAACATTCAGAAAAAGTCCTCCAAAAAGATCAGCTGGCACACCAGAACTCAGAAACAAGACAACAAACAGATAGAGAGGAGATGGGGCGTCAGCAAGGACATCTCTGACAGGGCAGCCTTTAGGACCTCCCTCTATTTCTACCACCGCCAGCTGAGGGCAAGACAGCCCTAGCCGTATGCACCGAAACCAGCACCAACAACACCAAGGAACTTTTCAACATCATTAAGATAAAGGAATTCTTCAACCCAGCTGCCAGGGAAAACAACACAACACCCTCACAGTAGTTGTGTGACAACCTCACCGACTTCTTCCATGACAAGATCAGAACGATATACAGAAACTGCCAATCCCAACCCACACCGTCTCCTACTCACACATCGCAGCCAAGACTTGGAACAGCCTTACCATGCCACTCCACACCATCAGCTCACTTCAGGAATTCCAAATGGTCCTCAAGATCTGGCTGTTTGAATTAGCCTTCGGGACCTGTAAGGGCCTAGATACCATATCAGGTGATTTCACACAATTTATACCTCCTGAAGTATTGATTGATTAATTGACAGAAATCTCCAGCAACCTTTTGAACTAGCACATTTACTTTCCTTTTTGGATATCCCATGCAATACCTATATTACAGTGGTCTAACGCCGTCCCTCACACACGCGGGAGACTTCACCAGCTGCTTAATGGGATTGGGTGACCAGTGGCAACACAATCAAAGCTGGCTGACAGCCATAAGCCTACGAATAGGGTCTCACAATAATTAGTAACTGCATATTCTGAATACTCGTTTGCATCACAGAATATAGAATCTGCTTCATGAGGAAACTTTAATTAAATAGAATTCTAGTCTCTGTTACCCTTGAGAACATCTACTACTATTTACCGTCGGGACGGAAGTTCAACCGACACTAAGGACCGTAATTATAGAAATTTAGCCATGAAGAAGTCGCTGTGTACTTCATGGTAGCGACGAAACACATGTTGGCTAAGACTCTGTACCAAGGAACGCAAACAAGGACAATAAATCCTGGAATCACACAGAGCAGTGGATGAACAGTGTTTCTTTCTTTCCCACACTCATTACTGCACTAACTTAAATCTATGTACCACTAGCATGTGCAGGGGACCTTGGAGTTCTTTGTCTGTGGTTTACCACAATCTAGGGAGAGGGGTGGTTCTCCCTACCCTTTTGCACCACTCTTATGCCTAAGTTCACCCTATAATATTTGCGTACTGCCTTAGAGCACCATCACCCCCCTAGAACAACCACAGGGCGTGCAGTGTCCAATGTGATGAAACTGTGGACCTAATCACAACACACACCCTTAATCTATTTTTAAATACAGAAACCTATTTTCCCAAGTTTTAACAACCATACCTAATATCCTTATCCCAGATATGCATCATATATACATTAGTACAGAGTAAATAGCATTGAAGGGTACCTTGCAATTATTTTAACAAAATCTCTTTTGACTTTGTGAATGAAACCCATGTTCATGTGTCATTTGACCTTCTCTCTGCGGTCATTAATCACTCTCCTTGCAGACGGTTTCAGTATGACACTCCATTCATTTGCTTAGTGAGGGCCTCAGGTTGGGTTTGGCAGAGCAGGAATAAAGTTGTAAACCATGTTTCTTCAACCGCACCAAACCTGGAGTTTTCTTGTTCTATTTAGAGTCAGGGTAGTGGCTTAGTGATCATCAGAGAAGTATTCACTGGCTCCTCAGACGGTAACCCATAATGCAGCATTCCATTTGTTATAAGAATACTGTGTCACACTGGTGTTCCTCATGCCCTCTTTAGGGCAGGATGACTGTCACCCCTTTTCTTTTTCTTTAGAGAAACAAACTCCTGCTTTAGCAGTTAGGTTAGTAGAGTAGATGCTTTAAGCTGGGCACCTGCTCAGCAAACCATGAGTGTTGTAAAGGGAGCCACTGCCAGGCAGACAGGCATCTCTAATTAGGGTGGATTGTCCTCCACCAAAGTGGTGAAGGACATGACCTGTTGATGTTCAGAACATTTGGTGTTAAAGAATCTCTTTGTAACTTACATAAAAGGAGATAAAATATGGAAAATCCACCACTGTGGCTCATCCAAACATTTGAAGAAGCCCAAGCTGAGTTGGTTGCACAGACTGCACAGTGCAAAAAATAGGTTGCAGCAGGAGTTGGCTTGATGAGAATGAGCTGAGTCTGTGAGTGAGAGCTGTAGTCTCCTGGATGCTTTAAACTTGAAATTGTGGTCTGACCAAGTAATCTTCACAGCCAAGGAAGTGATTAAGCTGACTCTGAGCTGGGTCAGTATGGGGGAGTGGTAGCTAACTACTTGTGGATTTCCAAAATAACTTCAAGAATTACCAACATTTATCTACTTCATGGAGGATTGCCTCTAGGTGCTGTAGTGGAACGTCTCCAATACTATGTAATGCAGGCCACAATTTTAAATAATGACTACCTGAATAAATAGGAGAAGTAGACTGAGTGCAGCAGCAGTCAGAATTTAACTGGATTTGCTTGGTTTTCTCAGCTACCCATTTAATAGTTGCTTTATTGGATCATATTGCTACATTGTATTTGATGCCCTTGCTTCTCTGGCACCTTTCTTATGGATGTCTAAATGCACCAGTTGCTAGATGAACCAGCAATTATTTTTATGCAGGACGAGTGTGATCTTCTGAAGTCTGAATTCCAAGTGGCCTTGTTCTCGCCTCATCAATAATTATTTTGCTGAACGTGCAATTGATCGTCTAGACAGCTAGCTGCCCTCTGCATTGCACCCTTGGTCACAGGTTGCTACCTCAGTGATTCTTACCACTATTATGCCTTTATATTCTGGCTGAGTGTTCTTATTATGGATATCTGATAGTCTAAACTGGTATTTTTTCCATGCATATTCATCCTGTACAGTCACCTGCATATGGAAAGCTTCATTGCAAGTGGTAGAATATATTTAAGTAATTTTATTATATGCCTCTTTTCTGGTCAGCAGCCTCTGGTGTCAGGAACTGTTTTAGATTTTTCTTCATTGCTGCACTAGCTTTTCCATCCTACTTACAAACTGACACAAAACATTTCTAGTGTTTTCCTTGACCATTATTGTTCATAATTAATCACTATTGTGGGCGCTCATCATTAACTTCCGCTAATCTCTCAAGAACTAATCCTGAATCCTAGAATATCATATATTCAGGTTCTTTGTAAAAAAGGGAACACAGACATTAGAAACTAATCTCCTTATCCACCACCACAAGAGTCATCCCTGATTCTTTCTTCTGTTGCAAGAAAGCAGCATTTGCTTCAACGTCATATTCTTCACTGCTGAGATTCTATCTTGCTCTTTGAGTTTATATACTTCTTATCCTCCTTTCCCACCTTTCCTTATCTTTTTCATTTGCATTATTGCATAACACCACCCCTGCCCATGATTCTGGAACCTTATCTAGAGTTTGCTTAAGGATAATTTAAAACTATTGCATTAAGCAGTTCTGCATCCTCTAAATGTTTACCACTAGAATCCAACTATGTTAACTATCTTAACTAGAACAATGCTATTGCAGATCAAGTAACTCATTTAAACAAGGATAAACCAAAAGTAAAAATAAAGTCAGCCTGTGGTTCTTGCTCGTTCTCAAGCTAGCCTGGTTGATGAAGGGTGATACCCTGAAACCAGAACCAGGATTCTTGTTTCTGGCCCAGGGAGAACCTGGGCTGGCAGTTCAGGCTGGACTCTTACTATGGGAAGCTGGGTCAAAACTGATTTGCAAATGGCTGGGTCTAAACTGGAATGGCATTGTGTGCAACAAAACAATGGATTTAGGCCCAGATCGCTGTACTGGGGGTGAATGTTTGACATTGTTTCAGCATTTCTTCCATTAATTGTTCTTTTTTCATTTGTCGTTCATAGTGGGAAGGGTATCCCCAGATGGGGGTCGCATGCTCACCATGCCACTGGAGTCAAGCTAGCCTGGCTGATGAAGGGTGATACCCTGAAATCGGTACCAGGATGCGTGTTTCTGGTACAGATAGGACCTGGCCTGGTAGTTCGGGCTGAACTGTTCCCATGGGGAGCAGAGTCAAGACTGATTTGAAAATGGCTAATTATAAACTAGAATGGCTTGATGTAGAAAAGAACGATGGATTTAGACCCAGATCTCTCTACTGGCATGAATGTTTAACATTGTTTCGGCATTCTGTCCATCAATCATTCTTTTTGCATCAAATCTTTGGAAGGCATGAAGGTATCTCAGCTGATTAGATGTGGCAGGTGACCCAGTGACTCTGCTCACGTGATGATTAATGCTAAATATACCACCAAATTGTGTGAACGCCTGTTTTGTACACAGCTAGGCCTTGGAATAATCAGATACATGTTACATCTCCACTGTGTTGGCTTGAATGTTTGGGAGATGTCATGTTGTTTTCTGTGATCGAAATACAACATCTTAGGACAAGTAATGAGCTGCTTAAATCAAGTATTTGTATTTTTTTTGTAACGTCTTCAAATGTCTTGTCAACAAGTTCAATATCATTGAAAATTATCACAATAGTAATCTCTACCTATTTTGCTTTTCATAGGTTTCTTTTTACTATGTCACAAAAGATTTGAATGTAAATACGACTCTTCCACCAATAACAATGTTCTCTATTTCAAACCAGGTCTATATGGCAGAGCACCTGCCTAGAGCATGCCCAGAGAAGAGACACCCACTCCACCCAAGGACCAAGCCTTCATTAGTGACAACACTGCTGGTGATCTGGATGAGGATGATGGTGCTGGTCCAGCTGGTCAGCCTGGGCAGATTGCAACAATGAGTCTGACTGGGCCATAACAACAACTCAAACCCCAGCTTCAACACCTTAGCCAACCTCTGTCCCCACAACCTGTGTATCTAGAACAATAACAACCACTGTGTGCCCCTTCCCCCAGTCCTGGATCATGATGTGTCAATCACCGCCCCAGCTACATAGGAGCCAGTACCAAGTGGGAGAGGGCATCTTGAGTCAATGGCACAGGCTCATGGGGTATGAGTCGTTGGGAGGGTAACTGTGGGCCGGCAGAGAGAGGTCAATGGGGCCACTTACATCCAGGCCACCATCGACCAAGTCTTGGGAGCCTATCAGGAGTCCCCAGGAGGATGGGCCAGGTACTCATCGAAGCAGCTGCAGGGGGGACATACACCATGACATGCAGGCCCATAACTTCAACATGGACCCCTTAATTGGGGTGTTGCAGGACATTCACACACACACACATGTGCATGGCATTTCCAGCACCATTTACCTCTTACTGTTGTCCAACAACATCAAGCCCATCAACATCTGTGGCAGCCACAGGAAGGGAAGCCCTGCAAGAGGAAGGTACAACCTGCACACACCCCTGTCCCTGCAGCTGTGGATCCCCCCAGCACTAGCAAGTAGGGACGTCCACGCAAATTTCCAGGAGGTGCAGAAGGCAATACCACCAGCACCAAGAAACCTCAAACCTACATTCCTCCAGTGTCTGTAACACATTCACTCTGCGTACTATGTCTGGACATATTTGCCTTTCTGATGGCAGTAGTATTTTGGACATTGAACTACAGAACAGTTTGTCATCTACAACTATGGTTTCATTCACCATGACTGACTTCTTCAATTTTCAGTTTTCTTGTTTGTTTTTCACAATGCTTGTTTTCTCCTTGTTCACCTAAAAAAACAAAAAGCTTGAAACTTGTTTCGTGCTGCAGTATAACTCACATCAAGCAATGTATATATGCACTTCCATCTGACTTTACAATGGCAAAAATATCAACTTGTGTAAGCATGCATATATTGTATGTATACAATGTTTAGCTCAATGATCACAACCATTTCTCATCAAAACATACATACAAGTGCGCTCTCATATACCATATTTATTCAATTGTACCAACAATAGGCTGGCATCATGGTGACAACATAGAAAATCCATATGACACCAATAATCTGTGCCAGTGGTCACATTTTTAGTTGCAGACCTTAACAAAATAGAAAGAGAGGACACATCAGCTAACGTTAAAATGAAGAGGCAAAATAAAATTGGTCAATGTCAGCTGGAGCATTATTGCCTAGCTCGCAAATGGAATCACACATCAATAACACCAATAGACAAACACATGGCAGTACTACATTTTCTGATCACAGGATCTTTCCAATCCATTGTTCTAGTATCTGGTCGAATGTCACAAACACATTTCTGTGGTGTGTCACAAGTACTTTGCCCTACAATGAGGTGACACATCAGCTGCTACATACACTTTACTCACAATGAGGATTTAGCCAATGTGAAGGGAGAATAGCATGATTTGGCACCACAACATTTTGTTGGAGTACATGATGGCACACATATTGTGTTAGGACCACCACATACCAATGAACAAGTCCAATGGATTCCTCCTATCACTGTTTCTGTCATTCCCAGGAACCCACATCTCCTTTGTACCTCCAAACAACATCATATACCTGCAAAAGTCATAACTCTGAAATGTCAAAATGATGGTGTCATGGTGAAGGTACCTAAAACAGATCAGAACAAAAACAATTGCTATCAAAACATACATATAAAACAATTCACATGGTGAACATCTGGAGAACAACATATATGACAAAATTCAGAGAAAAACAAAGGAACTCAAACAAAATGATCATGTGTCAAAACCTTGTTTAACAAACACCTTACTGCTAGATTTCCCAAGAGCTTGCCCTTCATAAACTATTTACCTTAACATACTCCTCTCATCATCACACAAGTTAAAACATTTGACAAAATACTTACACTCATAGGAAGAAGTTCTTGATGAGATCTTGACACAAGTCAGCTCCTTCCTCTTCACCACTATCATCATCAATTGGCATTTTAGGATCTTCACCCGGTGGCACTTCATGGTCTCCATACTCTGCGAAATAAGGGATGTTCCATCACAGAGTGATGTTGTGGAGCATGCAGCAGGCCACAGTGATTTGACACACCTTAACAAAATACATAGAAAAACCCTAGGGTCTAGACTAAAAAACAGAGGAAGAGTCAAAACACCCAGAGATATTCTCTTGAGACCTTGGGGGAGTCCTTTTATTAGGACAAAATCCCTCACCCACCATAGGTGGCATGCTTCATCATTGGGATTGTCCTCGTGATGGGAAAACCTAGTCCCGCCAGGGGCTACAACCCCCTCACTACCAGAGAGGAGCTCAGGGATGTTTTGTTCCTAACTTTAGGATATACTAAATCCTCGAATGAGAAGAAGTGATTTAGGTTAGGTAGAGGCCGCAGCACAAAATGATATAAACCGTTAGGAGGATAGTAGTTAAAACTAGCTACCAGGTACAAAATGTAACTTTATTGGCTCGTCCTGGGGCCAAGGTTAAAAACTGAGCACCGGCAGGGGTAACTTACACCTGCGAGTTGTTGACGAGAGAGAGAGAGATTTGACACACCTTCCCAGGTGAGTAGAGGACACTATTGCGCAGACATCTAAATCTGGCCTTCAGGAGCCCAAATACTTCTCCATTGGCCGTTGTGTTCTTCCATTGGCATCATTGAAGTAGAACTCCCACTGGCATTGTTGGTATTCCTCAGTGGTAGCTACAATAATGCCAGTTCGGATAGGCTGAGTCTCCTAGATGGAAGACAGAAATAAGTGCAACAATAAGTTACACACTTTCTGATTATACCACATGACATTACCCACACAAAGTTAGGACAGATCATACTTACCAGCAAGTCAGGCTGTCTATGTTATTATTTGTGAAATCAGCTGGTGTATGATGCTGTTTCATGGTACAAAGCAACCATGGGCTGATCCAGGGAACCGAAACAGGTTTTTGAGATATGCAAATTCAGTAAGCAGACAACTTGCAAATTGACTGTTATGGTAAGCTTGTCTCCTGGCTTGCTTTGGACCTAAGGCAATATCGGTTCCATCAATGGTTCCAACCACATGTGGTAGGCGAGCTGTGGTAAATATTCTATTACCTGGACTGAATTTCATACGGAGTCTTAAATAAAATAGCTCAGAATAATAAGAGGCAGAATCCGTGGTATAAGAGGTTTCTGAATGGGCTTTATTCCAAAATGGCCGACTCGAGTCGCGGCCTTCAGGTTCCGTCACCACGGGGGTTCAGGAAGTGAAGTACATACTTTATTGACAGGAAATTGCTTTTATAGAACATACATTACAATGAAACCAATGTAGAAGGCGTAACAATTGATAAGAGAAACGATACTGTAAGTGCGTAACCGAAAATGGGCGTAATAAGGAGTAAAAAGAAACATGATTGGTTATGATGTTATGCATAGGTGGATCTATAAGATAATACTTGGCATAGATGCGCGCGCAGCGGCATGACGTGTAATTGACGTGTAACTAGGGGGTGAAGGGGACTTGACATTTAGCTCTACATGTGGAGACAAAAAGTCTGGGGGGTCAAGTCAACCTAATCCCAAATCATATCTAACATCCTATGTTTAAAGAACTATGTTATCCACAAGGAAGGACTCTCGGACAGAATCTATTCTATACTGACTGTGTGTACGTGCACAAGCGTCTAAGTGTCTACACTGAAATGCGAGAGGCAGAATATTTCCTAGTAACAGGGCTATGAATTACTTGCATTGAGGACAGAGAAGATGGGCCTTTTTGCTTGATAACTGGAAGAATGTTTACTTAAACTACTAGGCAGGAATGCATCGGCTGAGGGAGAGGCAGATAATTCGAAGGTGAAATACAGTTCTTGGCAGAGAGTAGGCTGATGTCAGGCTTCGTGGGCCGCGCAGAGAATGAGACAAAGTTCATGGTCACAGATGCAGGCTCGGACTGGGGCTTTCAGAGGCAGAAGGCAAGAGGAGTTTTGATGACAGAATCAGGGCCTACTTGCCCGGACTGTAAAGTGGCATAAGTGAACCATATAAAGCCGGTGGCCTTTCATATTTAGGAATGGAATATCCGGCCTATTCATGGCGGATCTGTCAAAGGACATGTGGACGGTGGACGCACATGTGTTTGCGTCTTCATAACTGAAACTGGAGGGAAACATACATGTACTTGTGACATGCACATGGGACCGTTGGGGTCCAAGATAGGGGACATAACTGACCAGAAAAATCCATATTTCCACATTCCCTCCTTGTCCCCTACTTGCCCTTCAAGAGATATCAATCTTCATCAATCCATTGATCTGTTCATATAGCATCATTTGTTCTTCTTTCTTCTTCCGGGATCTTGAATGAAAATCTTGATGTGGAATGCACGATGTGGCACACAGACCA
This sequence comes from Triturus cristatus, assembly GCF_964204655.1. Classification (NCBI taxonomy): domain Eukaryota; kingdom Metazoa; phylum Chordata; class Amphibia; order Caudata; family Salamandridae; genus Triturus; species Triturus cristatus. The sequence goes on from NC_140581.1 coordinate 650,870,542, forward strand.
CAAATTGCTGGTCCACATTGTAGACATAGACAGCAACTGAATAGTATGAGAAGGCCAATACCTAGGAAGGATAAAACTCTCCATCCCCAGGCTGATACCGCATTCCAAAACCAACTGGACCAAGTCCAAGTGCCTGGGTGCTGGTGTATCTGGCTTACAATCTTATGAAGGCGAGTGATGGCTTTATATACAGATGGCGAATTTTCTGGTATGAATACGCAGCAGCTTGATCCGATGACCCTACAAGCTCCGCCCCTATCAGCCAGGATGACGTCAAGGACAAGACGATTTTGAAGCACAACAATCCGCATAGCAGACTGCTCTTCCGTTAAATTGCCTAAGGCGGAAATAGTCTCGTTCACTACTGCTTCAAGGGTTCTAGTTAATCTACGTATCAGCTTACTGTTAGTAACAGTACCTATATAGGGAAAGATGCCTTTATTAAAATCTACATACTTGTCCCATGCCGTCTCAGTGTAATCGACAATGGGGAGATCTCTTCGCTCTCTATTGTGTACTAAATGAACATTTCGATAATAATCAGGAGGAGCTAGGAAAACAGGTGGCAAAAGGAATGCAATGTAGCAGGTACCATCCCAATCTAGAGGTAGACGCATATATGCAGTCTGACCACATATAAAGTAGGAGTGGCGAGAAGCTCTAAATGAAGATTTACCTTGATCACTATATTCTACTGTAGTAACGCATTTGCTATGGCCCATATGTATGGAACCAACTTTTCTTACACATAATTCACCCTTAACTGGAAGTACTGACATAGTGGGCAGAATTAGTTCAACTTCGGATTCGACATTCAGAATCATAAGATTAGGTGTAAAATTACCTAATCCATACACTTCATTTTCTAGATCAGTTCCTGTTCTACTGGGGTGACCCTTCTTATCAGGGTAACAGACTTTGAATAAAACTAGATTCAGATTTCCCCATATCCAATGGTGTTGATAAACTGCCGTGTCTGAGTCTATGGAATTTAGTAAACTAAACCATGCTCCACAGGAGCCATTATGTGTGAACGGATGGGGGAAGAAAGGCAGAACTCCTTTGTTATTCTGATAGGGAGGGAGTCGGCCACACACCCAACAATTAGTGGCATTACTAGTCTGATGGGAATGGTGCAACATACTAATGAAAGTGTTATTACGCAGCGCAAGTCTATAGGATAATTCATGTGGGGGTAGGTCACTAAAAGAATGTTCATTAGTTATATTGAAAATATGTTTAGAAACAGGATAATACATATGCAACAATATACTTGCAGTAATTATTATAAAACTCAAGAAAAACAAAATTAATAATGTCACTATACAGTGGCTACGCAGTGTTTTACAGTATGCATGTCGTTTCAACATTGTTCTTGATTGTTCATGATTCAGACTCAAGGGATACATGTCGGGGACAGATTCAACCGCTTCACCTTGGAGAGGACTTAAACAATCAAATCGGCCGACGGCCTGGGTCTGAGTTTTAATTTATAAAGGTCTGTGCTACTGGCCTCAGCCAAAGGTAGCTTTGAGTCAATGGGTGAAGACACACGAGGAGGACTGTTTATATCCGAAGGAAGTCCGTGAAATTTCTTGATGTGGCTTGAATGGATCCAACCCTTTCTTCCTTCGATCTTCACGGCTGTCCTTGTGGTCAACAGGACCAGCTTAGGTGTCTTCCACCTGGGCTCCAGTTGAGTCTTTCTGTCAAAGTTCCTCACAAGGACATAATCGCCCGGGATTACGTCATGGGGTTTCACCTCAGTGTTGTCAGGAAAAGCTGCAGCTACCTGTGAACGACAAGATTGTAGTGCAGACATCAAGGAAGCCAGGTAATCCGTCAGCATATTACAATCAACATCAGTTATTTTACGGGGTATAGGCGTCCCCCACATATTCGGTGGTCTACCAAAGATCACCTCATAAGGGGATAGCCCTGTTCGAGAGTGTGCTACCATTCTTATGTAAAATAATGCAACTGGTAAGGCTACTATCCAGTCAACACCTTTCTCCTTACATATTTTTGACAATCTGATTTTCAAAATTTGATTATGTCGTTCCACGAGACCTGCTGCCTCGGGGTGTCGGACACAATGAAACTTCCACTGATATCCCAGCAAAAGTGAAACATGTTTCATTAATTCAGATGAAAAAGGCTGGCCGTTATCCGAGTATACAACACGTGGTAAACCGTACCGTGGGAAGAATTCTCGAACTAGCTGCTTGGCAGTAGTCGGGGCAGTGTAATCCGATACTGGGTACGCTTCAGTCCATCGGGAAAGAGCGCAGACAACTACAAGAACATATTTGAATCCTCGACATCGTTCCATCTGGATATAATCCATCTGGAGGACTTCAAAAGCATGATCGGGAGGCTGAAATCCACCCTGCTCTACGGGAACACTTTTTCCTGGGTTAAACTGGCAACATATCATACAGGTACGGACTTTTTGTTTAGCTGCAGTTCGTAGATGTTTATTAAACCAAATGTGCTGAATGCTGTCTAGCATAGCTTTTTCTCCTAAATGCGCCGGACTGTGAATTGTAGCTATAATGGCTTGGACCATAGAGTCAGGAAGAAACCAAACAGATTTCTCCTTTGTCACCCATCCCTGATCTGTCTGGATCCCTCCTAGTTCAGTCCATTTCTTTATTTCTTCTGTTGTGGCATGTGACTGTATGTCAATTATATCAAGTGCGGGATCCTTAATCGTCATACACTGTATTGGTGTCCGAACTATTGTCTTTGTCATGTCGGATGTGCGAGTCTGAGCAGTCTGTTTAGCTGTTCTGTCAGCTAAATCATTGCCTTGAGAAATGATATCAGTAACCTTCATGTGTGCTTTACATTTCATAATCGATATAGCTGTGGGCAGATGGATTGCGTCTAACAAAGCATGAATGAGAGACCCATGCTGAATATGGGTCCCATGAGAAGTTAAATAACCCCTCTCTCGCCAAAGCACCCCGAAGTCATGTACAACTCCGAATGCATAACGTGAATCAGTGTATATGTTAACTTTCTTACTTGTGGCTTGAATACAGGCTTGTGTTAGAGCAATAAGTTCTGCTGCTTGGGCTGACAAAGTATCTATACAGTTTGTTTCAATAACCTCAGTGTCTGTTGTGACTGCATACGCGGCCACTAAATCTCCTGTACTTGTTCTCATGCACGATCCATCTACATATAACGTCAGGTCTGGATCTAACAATGGAACGTCTGTTAAGTCTTGTCTGGGTTTCGTCTTTATTTCAATAACTTCAACACAATCATGAGCTAGTGGGTCTGTTCCAATTACAGGTAAAAGTGTAGCAGGATTCAATGTATTACAACGTCGGATCTCTATGTGTGGCTGAAACAATGTCAGTTCATAACCGGTAAGTCTTGCTATGGTCAGGTGTTGTGTTTGCGTTCGGTTCACAAGAACTTCTACTGCATGTGGTACTTGTACTGTCAATGGATGTCCTAACACTATGGCATCGCTTTGTCTGATTGCTAAAGCTGTTGCTGCCACTGATTTCAGGCACGCAGGCAAAGCCTGAGCTACGGGATCTAATGTACTAGAGAAATAAGCACATGGCTTGTGTGATCCTGCTTGTTCCTGAGTGAGTACTGACCAGGCAGTACCTTCGCGTTCTGTAACAAAGAGTGTAAAATATTTGCTGTAACATGGTGTCGCTAAAACAGGTGCTTGACATAGAGCTTTCTTTAAGCTTTCAAAAGCTTGTGTGTGATCCTGAGTCCAAGGGAGGACAGTCGATGTGGCTGCCTCCTGTGTTGTCAACTGAATGAGTGGTTTTGCTAGGAATGCATATTGAGGGATCCACTGCCTACAATATGAAGTGAGGCCTATGAAAGCCCGCACCTCCTTTTGTGTCTTGGGTATTGACATGTTAGCAATTAACTGAATGCGATCTGGTGTAAGCTGCCTTCCCTCCTTGGACAGCGAGTGACCAAGATAAATAACTCGCTGGACACAGAATTGCAGCTTAGAAGGAGACACCTTGTGCCCCTTGTCGGCTAGAAAATGTAAAACTGTCAGAGAAGCCTTTTCACATTCGGGCTCGCTTCTCGCGGTGATCAGCAGATCATCGACATATTGAAGCAGTGCAGTGTTAACTGGCATGTGGATACTGTCGAGTTCTCGTTTCAGTGCTTGGCTATAGATGCTGGGGCTTTCTGTAAATCCTTGAGGTGCGCGTGAGAATTTAAAGCTACGCCCATTTAAACTAAATCCGAACAAATATTGGCTTTCCGGATCTATTGGGACGCTGAAAAAGGCATTCTTGAGATCAATTACAGTAAAGAATGTTGCTTCGGAATCAATGGCTGTCAATAATGATGAGATATCGGGGACCACAGGGAATTGTGGCACAATGCATTTGTTTAATTCGCGTAAATCAATAACCAATCGATATACTGGCGGAGCTGTAGGATCTGTTCGTTTAAGAATCGGAATTATCGGTGAATTACATACATTGGAGTCTGTTTCTACAACTACTCCTTGGGCAATTAGCTCGTCAATGATTTGTAGTAAAGCCACTACAGCATCTTGCGGTAACTTGTATTGTCGCATTCGTGGTAGTACCACTCCTGCCTTTAATGTGACTCGGTATGGTGTAATGTTCATACAACCAACATCAGTAGGGCCTTGTGCCCATAGATGTGCTGGTAAAGTCTGTAATCGGCGATCCATGTCTCTGGATACATAATGACCTTTAAAATCACGTAAAAACAATCTTACTCCTTCCGGAGAACAACAGATAATAGCCCCTAGGGCTTTCAATGTCTTTATACCTAACAGGTTTTCTGGACAAGATTTGGTAAGCAATAAATCAGTAGTTCGGGTCAGAGGTCCTATCGTAAGTGGAAGAGGCTGTGACACTTCATTAACAATAGGTTTTCCTGAAAAACCAAGGGAAATATTCTGTGAGCCTGAGAGGGGTGCCCCTGGGACTTCACTTCGTTTTATAGTTGTTCGACTTGCCCCTGTATCGAGTAAAAATTTTCTATCTTGACCCAATAATTCACTATGTACATAAGGTCCTTCTTGATCTACAGGAATCTCGATAAGGGGTAAGTCAACTTCCCTCTCTAGGCTAGTTCATGCGTAACGCTGATACTCGGGATATTCATACTGTGCAGTCTGATACATTTGTCGTGTTGTGGTTTGTGTGGCAGTAGCAGGCATCGGTGGTGCAGCTGGCACAAACTGTATGGGTTGTTGTAAGGCTGGCATAGACTGTTGCTGAGCTGGCATGGACTGTCCATGCTGCGTAGCTCCTTGTTCATTCTGATCCTGTCTGAGTGGTCGTGGTCTTTCTTTCGCAATACCTATAGCTATATTACGCTTCAGGACTTGACAATCGTGTACATAATGGCCTAGTTGTTTACAGTAATTGCATGTTCCCTTTACAGGAACTGCTGAATCTCCGGAATGTGTCACACCCTTTTTGTGACCATCCGCTGGTACTGTCTGGGAAACTAGCATTTTCATTTTTGTATCCTTCATACGTCTTTGTTCGTGTTCTTGTTCATCTCTAATTCTATTGTGATGATACTGTAACATTTGTAGCATTTGTGACGGAGTGTTACTTTGCCAGGTACTCTCAAATTTCAATATCCTATTCTTCACTGGAGGCAATGCATTTTCCACTAATTTTGTCACAAATAAATGTGGATACGACTCACTACTTGCTTTTATACCACTATTTACACCAAAACATTTTTCAAATCGGGCATAATAATCACTTGTGTCTTCATCATGCTTTTGTTTACAGGCTGAGATTGCACCCCAATCTTCCTTTTTCGTAGTTAATAAACGTGGCAGTACTTGTACTAGTAAACCTGGTAATGCTTTAACTTTATCCCCGAGCCATGAACCTGCAGTTCGGGCCCTTTCCTCTGTTTCTAATGCTGTCCAATCTATTTTTTGGTCTCCCACTTCCCACTCTTTTTCTTTCAGTTTTTCATAAATGCCAGCAGGCATTAGCACCTTTAATATCGTCATAATATCAGGATAGGTATACTCTCCCATCAGTAACATGTCTTTAATTTCTCGGTGAAAACCCGCTGGGTCTTTGTCATGACTGGGTACTACTTTCTTCATTTCTAACAATTCAATTTTTGTTATGGGTGTGTATACAAATACACGGTGAAACTGATTGTCTTCGCCTTTTATTGGGTGCACTTCTCGTAAGGGATTTTGTCTATCCATGTAATACGGCATTCTTTCCTTGCTGGGCAGCGAGAAAGGATCTGGGCTTACAAAAAGGACGTACTGTTTACGTGACACTAATATTTCTTTAATTAACTTGTTACTAGAACCTCTCCATCTATTCGTGAGTAGTTCAGTTAATATATCAGGTAAAGGACCAGGATCAGCATGTTGGCTCTTATATAATATAAGGAGTTGCTGAATCATATAGATTCCAGCTAAACGTTGTTCATCTGGACTGAGGTTAAAAAACGTGTGTGCTACGGTCTCATCACCGTATTTTCCAGGACTGTCAATCCAGTGGACGGCTGATCTGGCTAATTCTTGCTCATCCATGGAATCGAGGAGGTGGTAACCCCTTCGTTCTCGGAGTATTTTATCTGCGGCTTGAAACAAATGTTCAGGAGACTTCAGATTTATTATTGGCGTCGGATACGTCCTGCTATTATTTGGACATACAGAGTGTATTGGATCAGAAAAACATCTAGTATTATTACAGGATCTTCCTCTACCTACATAGGCTATGGTGTCCGATTGTCTTACGGAATCCCCTGATTCGGATATTTCATCTTGCTCGAACTCGTCTGTTTCCAATCTTTCTTCATGAATACGTTCTATTTCTTTACGGATCTTTCGGCACATGGCTATTATACAATTTTGCTTATCGTGTCTCCCTTCTGATATATTCTGGCTCCATCTTGTAAGAATAAGCATTGCATTCGGGTCTACCCCCGGTCGGTCTCGATTTCTGATCACACAGTTTATGAGGAAACGTAACAGTTCCCCCTGTATCTCTACTTTCTGGAATTCCATAGCTCTATTAATACATTCTGGATCTCGCCCTGTTTGAACAAAATGATATATTTTCTCTAGATGCGCAGTCATTCCTGGTAACTTCGCTAAATATCCTGCGGCTCGTCTGATGCGTAATGATGCCAGGACCATTTCGTCCTCTTTACCGACCACTGGGTCATATCTACAATCTATAAGAAGTTCCTTAAGCGCACGTTCACTTACGAATTTGGGTGTACGTGAATGCGCTGACTCTTGAAAAACAAGTTTATTTATTCTAGGTGGCGTAAAAGTATTGCTAGCACCTCCCGTGGCCCCATCTGGGGCGTCGGGTGTGAATGGATTCGTCGAACGTGACACAGCAACTATAGGTGTGGACACAGCCATGGAAGTACCTGTAGGGACAGATGCGGAGACAGATGTGCTTGCCGGAACTTGTGACTCGACTTGTTGCTGTAGGGATACGGGTGCTGGATCTTGGCGTTGGACCTCCCTGGTATGCGGTCTATGTGGGGCGGAATTAGCATACTCGGGAGCTGCGTCATCTAAATATGAGGAAAGAAAAACATCTTCCGCTGTTCTAGGGTGCCCCTTAGGATGTGCCTTGATTGGAAACAATGGGGGTGGCAAGTCTTTTGGTATCTCTGGAGCAGCCTTAGGTAATCCTTCGGCTAGAAGGGGATACATACCATTCATAAGGGCATTTCTCTGTCTATCCACTTGTTCTGATTTCACTCTAATACCTTCCTCAATTAATAGATTTTCTTGAACTTTATTTGAACTTTCTTTACTCTTCTCTTCCTGTCTACGTGCTTTTTCTGTACGTCTATGAGATTCTTTACGCCATAACTCAACAGCGTCTTTCTGTGACTGTCTGACCTTTCTTTTCCATAATTCTTCCTCGACTTTCATGATGCACTCTGCATCCCAGGTTCCCGCTGCGGGCCACCTTTGACTTTCTGGCAATCCCTTGGTGTAATCTACCCATAAATCAAGAAATAATATAGCGTCTAAGCCATGTTTGTGATACATGAAGTGCCCTGGAGTATCCCTAGGAGGAATAGGGACGGCTTCTTCGAGTACCCCTTTTCTAGTAGTGATCTGTCTTAATTTCGAAAAGAGCGGCATATTGACAACTGATCTGACACCTGGTCTTGAACACACTTAATACAAAAAGCACAATAATGAACAGTCATTCATACCACAATATGCAGGACGCTTTAACACATTAAACATTTAACATTTAAATGAACAACAATGATGATCGTCTGCAAAACTAAATCACCAAGGATAATTCTCGACAATAACTAGATACTTCGGAATACTTGATATACTGCTAAACAGTACATATACACTGCTAAACAGTGCAGACCGGATTTGTGTACCCAAATCCGTCTTGACCGGCACAACCTATGTGCGCGTCAACACGCCTCCCCGGCGATGGTACTCACCGGGTAGCTCCTTGAAACGGAAGGCCTCGGAGAATGGACTGGACTCGATGACTGCGGACATCGGACCCTCTGGACATCGGGACTTCGAAAACCTGGTGGGCCTCTGTATACCTCGGATCTTGCTCTCTCAGCTAGGCTCTGGTCGGGATACTTCGCACTTCTCACCGCCTCGTCTGGGTTGATCGCAGCCTCAGTCGCCCCCGCTTGACCGGAGGGAGCTACAGGAAATCCTGCTGGTACGCGTTATGGTCCGTCCAGCTGTGGCAGGAGACCGGGCCTGCAACGCACCGCCGGCGCGTGAGATGAGAAAGTGTCCCTGTTCGGGCGCCATTATGTGGTAAATATTCTATTACCTGGACTGAATTTCATACGGAGTCTTAAATAAAATAGCTCAGAATAATAAGAGGCAGAATCCGTGGTATAAGAGGTTTCTGAATGGGCTTTATTCCAAAATGGCCGACTCGAGTCGCGGCCTTCAGGTTCCGTCACCACGGGGGTTCAGGAAGTGAAGTACATACTTTATTGACAGGAAATTGCTTTTATAGAACATACATTACAATGAAACCAATGTAGAAGGCGTAACAATTGATAAGAGAAACGATACTGTAAGTGCGTAACCGAAAATGGGCGTAATAAGGAGTAAAAAGAAACATGATTGGTTATGATGTTATGCATAGGTGGATCTATAAGATAATACTTGGCATAGATGCGCGCGCAGCGGCATGACGTGTAATTGACGTGTAACTAGGGGGTGAAGGGGACTTGACATTTAGCTCTACATGTGGAGACAAAAAGTCTGGGGGGTCAAGTCAACCTAATCCCAAATCATATCTAACATCCTATGTTTAAAGAACTATGTTATCCACAAGGAAGGACTCTCGGACAGAATCTATTCTATACTGACTGTGTGTACGTGCACAAGCGTCTAAGTGTCTACACTGAAATGCGAGAGGCAGAATATTTCCTAGTAACAGGGCTATGAATTACTTGCATTGAGGACAGAGAAGATGGGCCTTTTTGCTTGATAACTGGAAGAATGTTTACTTAAACTACTAGGCAGGAATGCATCGGCTGAGGGAGAGGCAGATAATTCGAAGGTGAAATACAGTTCTTGGCAGAGAGTAGGCTGATGTCAGGCTTCGTGGGCCGCGCAGAGAATGAGACAAAGTTCATGGTCACAGATGCAGGCTCGGACTGGGGCTTTCAGAGGCAGAAGGCAAGAGGAGTTTTGATGACAGAATCAGGGCCTACTTGCCCGGACTGTAAAGTGGCATAAGTGAACCATATAAAGCCGGTGGCCTTTCATATTTAGGAATGGAATATCCGGCCTATTCATGGCGGATCTGTCAAAGGACATGTGGACGGTGGACGCACATGTGTTTGCGTCTTCATAACTGAAACTGGAGGGAAACATACATGTACTTGTGACATGCACATGGGACCGTTGGGGTCCAAGATAGGGGACATAACTGACCAGAAAAATCCATATTTCCACAGAGCAAATCCATAGAAGTCAACCTTCATGTTGGCCAAATCCTCAAATCTGGGGAACTGGATGTAGCTGTCAATGTGTCTCATCATTGCCAAAAACACATCTTGAAGTACACCACTGAACATTGCTTGTGAAATACCACCAGATATTGCCAGACTGTATTGAAAGGAGCCTGTGGCCTGAAAATGCAATACTGCCATAAGTTTTACAATTTGTGTGATACATGTGGGGTTAGTGTTGTGAGGAAGGAGATCAGGCTGATGGCATAAATCCAGTATGGTTTGCCTATTCAAACGAAACTTCTTGATGATATCCCTTACAACCATGGCCTGAAAGTCTGGAAACGGGCGATGCACTGGAGGATGTCATCTCCTCCCTCTCCTAGGGTATCTACGTGAGAATTTAAAACAGTTTTTGAACTTTGGTCACTATGTCCACAGTGACATATGTGAAGACTACGTCAAAACTGATGTGACAGTATATAAATGTTTCAGATTGCCTAATACACATATTACTTTAAAATAGTATATTGTGCAACATCCAACACAAATCCCTATTGTGGCCTTGCCATGGGTCTTGACCATTTATGTGTAAATAATTCATCTTGAATGCATTATTTGTGCCTTATTTTTTATTTTTTTGGGGACAGAGGGAATCTCCAGGGCCCGCAGGAACCCCTCACCGGGCCCTTGGTAGAGCAGCAGGCCGGGGGATGGACCCCGGGCTGGGAGCACCTGCTTTGGGGCAAGCTAGGGCCCCTGAGCCCAGCCAGAGATTCCAGGCTGGATGCACAAGGGAGGCCTCCCCAGGCCCGTGGGACTCTGTTCTGGACACCTTGCTACATGGCAGACCAGGATATGGAGGGGCCTGCCCCAGGGCCCCCAGCGGGCCTGTTCAGGGCTCCTGAACCCTGACAGAACCCTGTCCTGGGCCCATGACAGAGCTGCAGGCCGGCGTATGGAGCCCAGGGAGGGAGTGCCCGCCCTGGGGCCCAGTTGGAGCTCCTGGGCTCGTACACAAAGGGGAGGCCTCCCTGGGCATATTGGGACCCCGCCCCGAACGCATTGCCATATGGTGGGCCAAAGGACGGAATACAGGATGGGAAGGTACTGACCCCAGGGCACGTCCGGCCCACAGTCAGGGCTCCTGACCCCAGCCAGGCAGGGGAAGTCTCCCGGGCCCAACTGGCCTACCTCCCAGGCTCTTGTCAGGGCAGCATACAGGAGGACAGAGCCAGGCACTGACCCCAGGGCCTGGGGCCTAGCTGGAGCACCTGGGCCCGGACACTAAGGTAAGGCCTCCCTGGTCTTCTGGGACACCGTCCCGGGCACTTGCCACACGGTGGGCCTGAAGACGGAGCCCAGTATGGGGGGCCCTCACCAGGTCAGAACTTCTGAACCCAGTCAAGCAGGGCAAGCCTCTCTGGTCCAGATGGCACCCTGTCCTGAGCCCTTGGCAGTGTGGCAGGCAGGAGGATCAAGCCCAGAATTGCAGGGCCCACCCAGGGCCTGTCTGGGCCCTTGGGCCCAGTCATTGCTCCTGCACCCTGCCACATAGGTGAAGGCTCCCGAAGCACTGAAAAAATGGTCATAACACTTGTTCTACCATTTATTTTACATTAGAATTTGGACCCTAGCTCAGCCTGCATCCAAGGAAATCTAGCCAACCAAGGTCTATATAGGGTGGGCTGACTTGTGCGGCTCTCGTCACATTTTATTAACCAGAATCCATAGCAAACCTCAAACAATGACTATAAAAAAAACATTTTCCTCACATTTCTATTTCTATAATGGAAAGTCCTGGAATCTCCAGAGATCCACAAAGGCTGGAATCACAAAACTAAAATTAAAGCCCACTGCTGTCAACAGTGGGGTTTACTGGACGTGTGCAGAAGACGTAACACTTACGTCCTTCGCACGCAGCCACCATGACAGAGGGCATGACAGTTACGTCCTTGGCACAGAAAGGGTTAATAAAACTAATTTTGGTAACATCCATGGATCTGCAGGTCTTCGGGAAGATTACACCGTGCATCAATTGTCTTACCACAGTAACTATGCCCCAGCCTGGGCCATGGCCCGACAGGTTATAAGTCATTGTCAGACCTTGCTCTCTGCAGCCTGTGACTACTTATCCCACATAAATTAACCAATAACCCTGAATGGGTTACAGAGTAGCATGCTACTTGCCGAAAAAGCACTTCAACACCCCATCAGGGGTAGCAAGCATTATAGAAATGCAAACCTTTTCCCCTTTTCTTTATGCCTTCACTGTCCTTCTCAATCCAAATAACTGTCTAACATATTCACCACTCAAATTATTTTCATATTTTCACTATACTAATTCACCACTAATCCTTTATTTGTACTGAAGTAGCATGCTACTCACCGAAAAAGCATTTCAAAACCCCATCAAGGATAGCAAGCGCTATATGAATGCAAACCTTTCTCTCTCTTCCATCCCTCCACTATTCTTCTTTATTCAAATAACTGACCAACATAACCATCACTTAAGTCGCTTTCATATTTCACCATACTAATTCACACTAATCCTTTATGGGTTCCTGAGTAGAAGTAGACAATGATAATTTGAACTATATGTAATGCTTTATGAAGCAGTTATGCTATGTCACATGAGTTTTGGATAACTCTTCATATTTGTTACTCTTGACACTGTGACCAAAGTACAAAATCATGTTAACTCATCACATAGGTATCCTGGGAGAGGGAGGAGATGACCGTCTCTAGTGTACCATCCATTTATAGACCTTCAGACCATGGAAGGAAGAAATACAATCAAGAAATTTAATTTGACTAGCCAAACAATACAGGATTTATGTCATCAGCTTGAGCCTGACCTCCTTCCTCAAATCACTTATCCTACATCTCTCACACAAATTGTGAAACTTATGTCAGTTTTGCATTTTCTGGTCACAGGCTCCTTTCAATCCACTTTGGCTATTTCGGGTGGTATGTCACTATCAAAGTTCAACCTAAAATGTCTAACGGTGAATATAGTAGTGAAGAGGAAGGAGTAACTTGAGTCAAGATTTCATCGAAAACTTCTTCTCAGGAATGTAAGTATGGTGTGAAATGTAATGAATTTGAACGTTATATAGCAACTCTTGTTGTGATGATGTTAGGAGGATGTTAATACAAAATATTAGGGATATGAATGAAGCTCTGGCAAAATATGTTAAAAGGTGTTTGTTTTGTCACTGTAGCTTTGTTTTTGTTGAAATTTTGCCTTGGACTGTGTTCTCCAAGACGTTGACCATGTGAATTGTGCCATATGTATGGTTTCATAGCTAAACTCTTTGTTTTGGTCTGTTTTAGATAACTTCACAATGGCATGTTCATTTGGACATTTCAAGGTTGTGACAAAAGCAGGTAAATGATGCTGTTCTGACGTATGAAGTAGGCATGGATTGTTCCTGGGAATGTATGTCACAGACTTTGGTTGTATACAACCTGTACCAAGACAGCTTGCACAGCGATAGGATGGAAGTTACAAGGGTTCCATTCTACTTGTTCCTTGTGGTGTGGTGGTCCTAATTTAATATGTGTGCCATCATGTGCTCCAGCACACACAATGTTATGTTAGGTCCAAATCATGCTATTCTGCCTTCACATTGGCTAAATCCTTATTGTGTATACTGCATGTAGCTGTTTATGTGACTCCTCATTGTGGACCAAAGTGATTGTGGTACATCATTGACATTTATTTGGAATATTCCACTTGATACAGTAACACTGGATTGAAATTACCCTCTTTTCATAAACTGTTGTGTTGCCATGTGTTTGTTTCTTGGTTTAATTAATGTGGGATTCCTTATATGAGGTTGGCAATATGACTCCAGCTGATAATGTAGACCAATTTCTATGTTACCAGTTGTATGGGCAGTGGTGGTTCCTTTGTAGCGGCATTGGGGTATCGCCACACTGATTATTTGCCCCCAGGGGTCCACCAGCAGCAGGACTTATAAGTTAATACAATTATGCCTGCAGCACGCACGGCCCAGCACTCAGCTGTCTCTCTCAGTCAGCCAGGCCTCGGGCATGCCATTACATGATGACACTCCCTGGGGGAGGGGGGATGTTAGGAGCAACTTGCGTGCGGCATTCCACTGAGCCACTCCAGCAAATATGCGCATGTCGGGTTGACCGGGTGCCTCTCCCTGGCCAGCCTGACATGCGCAGACTTATTGGTCTTGCGACTCTCGCCTCTTTAATTGAGGGTGAGGGGGGTGGGTCTTAAGGAGCGACCAGGTCTCCTGCCCCAGGCCAATCCAAGTGCCTGGATTGGCTGCTTTAGTAGCTGGGCAGAGTCTGCATGGAACGCGGCAGAGCTTGTGACTGGGGGCAAGTTCAGGAGCATGGGGGCATATTGGCCAATCACTGCATGGCTTTATTGTAAAGCTGTGCAGTGATTGGGTCATGGTCATCAGCCCCGCTCTCTTTGCTCCGGGATGGTGCTCCCCCTCACCTCCGTTCATGCGTTCATGCGTTCATGCCATTGCTGAGCGAGTGAGAGAGAGTCAGAGGCTCGGAACACTCGAGCTCCGCCTGAACGCGTTGCCCTTGCCCTGCCCTGGCCTGGGAGGCCTCGCTCTACTCTGTCTACTTCGCAGTCAGTAAGTCAGACCTGACCAATCCCAAGCCCTCACCCTGCTGCTGCTGAGTGCTGAGCTGTGCCCATGATGATCATCGCATCGAACCTGGGGGGCTGAGCACAGTCAATAGTACTCTAGTCAGACTCTGACTCGGCCACGGCACTTGGCTCGGGATCAACATCGACGATACAGTACTGTCTGAGTCTGCGACACACTCCACTTGACTCAGTGAAGACAGTGTAGTGACTTGAGTGAGTACGGTACGAGTCTAGCTAGCTTTGAGCGAGCCTGAGCAGTGCGGAACGCTGCGTATTTATTATGATTATAAATTGATTTGTTGCTGTTGGCTACTTGGCTGCATGACGGGTTGCATGTGATGTGAGTGACTGACTCACTGATGACCAGCACTCAGTCACTGAATTTTGTGTGGCCCGTGTCTGTCTGTGCAGACCTCCTGTACATCCTATTTTATATGCTTTATTGAATTCTGAAAAGCTGCAGGCGTGAAGGGCACATGTGGCAAAAATAGCAAAGAGATTGAAGCGCGTGTTACATTAATTGCATTAATTCAAAATTCTGCGCACAAGGGGTGCATGAAGCCTTCGTTAGTTCAAGGAAAAGGCTTACGCCAGCAAGCTTTCTGCAAGCTCGGTGTTTGCTTGACATCCTAGCCGGTCATATCTTTCAGTTTGCGTGATGTGCCATAATAAATACATTTTTTTTAAAGAAACATAATGGTGCCTTTTGGAGCCGGCTCCCACGAGATGCTAAAAGTGCTACATAAAGGGCCCTCTGTTGGGATACGGCAATACATGCATTGTGTGCCCCTGCATAATGTAGCCAATGGCTGCACGGTAACAATAAATGTATGTTTTATTTCGTTTCTATGCCTCGATCAGCTGTTCTCAACGCTGCGCCAAGTTGCAGGGGTGATGTCATGTGTGTAACATACCAATGGAATTATAATATTAAATAAATTACTGTTATGGGAAGTGTTTTCGAAGTGCAATACTATAATCTTAGTAACGCAAATGTTGCATTTTCTCTGTTTTTTTCACCCAAATGAAATCATGTTATTGCATAAATCACTATAGGAGCATAATTCTTAATGCAATGCAGTGTGCTGGTTGATTGGCACAGAATGTTTGTGAAACAACCACGCAGCCTCTGGATGAAAGCAAGAATTGTAGGTTCTTCGGAAGCTGTGTCTCTGAATCTCGAATCATATTGAGGATTTGGGGCATGTCCGATGAGTGCAAGGTTAGTGCTTTCCACTTTTTTATGTGTATTGTCTATACACATCATTCAGTGAATAATTGCTCATTCTTTAGAGCACTCATTTTCTGCCTCAGCCTTTCAGATTCATAGCTAGGTACAGATCAGGTGCTGATTCCTAGCGCTAGCAGCCAACTTTGTAGCTCTACATTCAAGCGCTTAACCTCTTGTGAACTGCTTCTGATTTTAAAAGATAAGGAAGGCCACTGTGCGCAGATTCACACGACTTGGTCTAGTGGGGAAGTCGTGATTGACATCTTTTAATATGCTGTTTCACTAACAGATAACGTCCCTGTTCAGTTCTATCTCAGAACTATAGTAGGCTGGGACAGCTTACCCAGGAATGGAGTCTGTAATCTTCCTGATCCCTGCAGCAGCTGCATGAACCCACTGAGCAGTCTCGTCAAGGTAAAACAGCAGTTGCAAAATTCAGGGCATGCAGTGTCATGCTGCACTATTACCGGCTGAGGTGGGTGTGGAAGATTGCACATAAAACCATCAACGTGGCCCTCACCAGCTGCCTGTTGCGCCAGAAATCTCAGCATTGGCTCATTAAAGCCAAGTTGGGGAAAGGCTGTCGAGCCCCCCAAGACTTTGTGCCTGTTTACACCTTTGGGAGACAGCTTGTATGGGTCACAGAGTGTATGTGAGGGCTTAGTGAGTGAACTTCAGAAGCACACCCGCCATTAGTGTATATTGCTCAGAGGTGCAAGGCACTGGCAGGGCCTAGCTTCAGAAACATTTCTATCTACATGTTGTTATAGGCATCCCTTTATTAATGTAATAACTACACTTTCACATTTGCTTTATTAACCTTCTTGCTTCTCAAATTTGCTTGAAAATGCACCATTTCCCCACTCTTTTTTCAAAATTTTCTCGGGGGGAGAACCCCCCTAAACCCCCCTTGAGATGTTAAGGCTTGCTCGCTGCGCTCGCTCGTCACGGTGCACTCCGACAGAACGTTTACATCTCACCACTTCCAAATGTCACCAGCCACCACTATGTATGGTGCATTGTCTGATGTTTTCCCTTGTTCCATGTTGTTAAGGTCTGAAACTGAATTTGTGCTCACTGACACAGGATGTCAGAGTTGTGTCTTATTTGCCATGTTCCTGACATCAGGCCGGAATATGATTGTAACACTGGAATTACATTGTTTTCATTCAACATATCCATGCTTACACACGTACCTTGTATTGGCATTCTAAAGTTCACATAGGAGTACATATACATACTACAGGAGACAATGAATTGGTAACTAGTGTGTTTATTGCACGCTGACTACAGGGACCACAGTTCTTTGGGGTAACACGCAGGTAGGTCAGCAGTGTGCGAACATTTTGGATTTAGTTATTTAGTGGCTCTTTGAGCCGGGAAGTCGACGGGCTTAGGTTACGCACCTGCGTTGCTACGAGAGGTACATACCTGATAATGATTTTAGCAGCCTACACAGCAACCCTGCACTCTTTCCTACTCCCTGCTGACGAGAGGCAACAACCTCAAAACACGTGTCCAGGGATGGCTAACGCTATTCACACTTGCACTCCCGACACGAGCATAGGTGTACTCGCCGACGCTGACTACAGGGACCACAGTTCTTTGGGGTAACACGCAGGTAGGTCAGCAGTGTGCGACCATTTTGGATTTAGTTATTTAGTGGCTCTTTGAGCCGGGAAGTCGACGGGCTTAGGTTACGCACCTGCGTTGCTACGAGAGGTACATACCTGATAATGATTTTAGCAGCCTACACAGCAACCCTGCACTCTTTCCTACTCCCTGCTGACGAGAGGCAACAACCTCGAAACACGTGTCCAGGGATGGCTAACGCTATTCACCCTTGCACTCACGACACGAGCATAGGTGTACTCGCCGACGCTGACTACAGGGACCACAGTTCTTTGGGGTAACACGCAGGTAGGTCAGCAGTGTTCGACCATTTTGGATTTAGTTATTTAGTGGCTCTTTGAGCCGGGAAGTCGACGGGCTTAGGTTACGCACCTGCGTTGCTACGAGAGGTACATACCTGATAATGATTTTAGCAGCCTACACAGCAACCCTGCACTCTTTCCTACTCCCTGCTGACGAGAGGCAACAACCTCGAAACACGTGTCCAGGGATGGCTAACGCTATTCACACTTGCACTCACGACACGAGCATAGGTGTACTCGCCGACGCTGACTACAGGGACCACAGTTCTTTGGGGTAACACGCAGGTAGGTCAGCAGTGTGCGACCATTTTGGATTTAGTTATTTAGTGGCTCTTTGAGCCGGGAAGTCGACGGGCTTAGGTTACGCACCTGCGTTGCTACGAGAGGTACATCCCTGATAATGATTTTAGCAGCCTACACAGCAACCCTGCACTCTTTCCTACTCCCTGCTGACGAGAGGCAATAACCTCGAAACACGTGTCCAGGGATGGCTAACGCTATTCACACTTGCACTCACGACACGAGCATAGGTGTACTCGCCGACGCTGACTACAGGGACCACAGTTCTTTGGGGTAACACGCAGGTAGGTCAGCAGTGTGCGACCATTTTGGATTTAGTGTGTTTATTGCATTGAACAAGGAGAACATTAAAAATGTTTAAAACAAACAAGGGCAAACCAAAAGTGAAGAGGTTAGTCATGGTTGATGAAACCATAGTTGTAGATGCCACATTGTCTAGCGTCCAAAGTCCAACATACTACTCCCATCAGAAATAGAAAAGTATCCAGGAATAGTCCACAACTATGAATATGTTGCACACACAGGAAGAAATTAGGTGTGAGGTTTCTTACTGTTGGTGGTGGGTGTCTTACCATCTCCACCACCTGTTTTTTCGGGTAGAAATCCACTCTCTTTGGGGGGGTCCACTGCTGTTGAGACAGCGCTGTCTGCATACATGCATTCCTCTAACAGGCCTTCTCTTCCTATGGCTGCCACAGATATTGATGGCCTGGATTTTCTTGGTCCACAGGAAGGGGTAGATGCAGGTGGAAAAGCCCTGCATAGGGTGGTGTTGATGTCCTGCAGCACCCCAAACAGGGGGGCTATGTTGATGTTGATACCAGCCACCTCCTGGTGTGGGTCCTTCTGCAGGTGCTTAATCTCCCAGATTTCCAAAACATAACTGGTGCATCATGCCTTGGGAGTCCTCATAGACTCCCAAGACTTGGGTGGTACTGGCGTGGCCCATAGTTACCCTCCCACAAACCCCACCCCCATGGGCCTGTGCCCTTGGCCCAGTCTGCACACCCCCACTGGTTCCTCAATGACTGTGTTGGTGGTTGCCAACTCAGAATCCAGGGCTGAGGGCACAAGATTTTGCTGACTGTGCTAGGTTTACAGTTTGAGGGGGGCAGTGGTTGGCTGTGTTATTGCAGCTGGGGTGGGAGGTGTTGTGGGCACAGTGAGCCCTACTGTTACCGTCTGCCCAGGCAGACCAGATGGGCCAGGAAGGTTATCCATGTCCACCTCTCCAGGAATGTTGTCCTTACTGAGGTCTTAATACTGGAGTGGAGTTGAAGTCTGTTCAGTGGCCAAGCTCTGTCCCGGTGCTCTGCCTGAGAGACCTGTTGAGAAATTGAGAACATTGTTATTGGTGGAAGTGTGGTATCTACATTCACATAGTTTCTGTCACAGTAAGTAGAGACCTAGGATTAAACCAAATAGGTAGTGATTACAATTGCGTTCAATTTGCATGGTGTTGAAGTTGTTTACTAGATATTTGGAGACATTCGATATAGGTAGTAGAATTGAACACCTCATTAAATATGCTGATATGTTGCTTTTTGGATTTCGGAATAAACCTTTCCTAAACATTTAGACCAACACAGTGTATAAGTAACGTGAATTTGACCATCCCAAGGTCTAGTTGTGTAGAATACAGGCGTGCAGACAACTTTGTTGTATGTTCAGCAGTATTCATCATGTGAGAAGTGAAAAGTCAGTGGGTCACCTGCCACTTCTAATTTGCTGAGTCACTTTCATGCCTTACATATTACACATTTGGTATGGTGTCACTCATGCCATCAATAGTTTCAGTGCAGGATACCAGGACACCATCAATCAAAGTAGTCAGACATATCTCTGAGTAGAGCATTGTATATACATTGCACAGTCTATGTAAGGTGAACATCAGTTGTAGCATGGCAAATAAGTGAAAAGGGGCAAAAAGACTATTGCATCATGGCTAGAGTTACAGTCACAAGGCCTCATGGTAGTTTTGTAGTGTAGTCATTTCTAACTCAACTTACCAACATTTGACAACTGGTAACCTGCATGATGTGGGAACATCAGTTGTAACATTGCAGGCAAGGGAGTGGGGGCAAAAAGACTATTGCATATTGGTTAGAGTTACAGTCACAGGGCCTCATGGTAGTTGTAGTAATTGCTAACTTGACTTATCAACACTTGACAAATGGTAACCTGCATGATAAGGGAACATCAGTTGTAACATGGCAGGCAAGTAAGGAGGGACAAAATGACTATTGCATTTTGGTTAGAGTTCCAGTCACAGGGCCTCATGGTAGTTGTAGTCATTTCTAGCTCAACTTACCAACACTTTACAAATGGTTAGTGTACGATACCTATTGGCAACATGTATTTGGAATAGACCATACATTTACATTTTGACACATATCATAAGTCCAGGGAGGAAATGTGTCTGAGTGTATACTTACAGACACCATTTCAGCATGTAGCATGTAATGGGGATTGATACATGTGGTCTTATATGCAGCAACACACATTAACACTGACAAACCAACATTTCTGATACTCGGAGTTTGCATGTTAGGAAAGTAGATAGACAACACAATAGCAAAAGCAGAGTTGAGAGCAAACAGGACATTGAGGTAGTGTGACAGTTAGTGAAGAACACTCTTAGAGCTAGACACAAAAGCATTAAGGCTTAACTTAGAGGCAATGTGTGATGCATTTATGCAGTACACAACAAGCAACAGAGTAAAAACCCAACACAAGAACAATTCCACACCAAGTTCGAAACATAGAGTACATTTTCATGAATTATTTGACACCAAAATGAAAAAAATGAAATCAGAAAAAGTGGACATATGCATTTCAAAGATTTAAGATAAGTATAGCATCTAAAATCACAATGTGCAACGCACAGTTATCGGGTCATGCGAGGCTGAGTGAAAGTCACTGGGTCAGGCTGACAGTGATGGAGCGATACAGGGACCAGGTTAGCCCACTGAAATAGTGCTTTCTAAAGTCCAGCACAAAGACTTCCATTGGCGGTGGAGAGGTAGCAAGGAGCAGGGAGAATGTTGCAGATATAAATCGATGTAGTGTGAAGACCAGGCCAGCATCACGGATGATCATTGCTGTAGCTCGAAGATCCTGTTGGGCATAGTTGGCAGTTTTTGCAGAAGCTTTTCATTGGTGGGCAACACAGGCTGTTGATGCTGTTGCGAGAAAGGCAGATTGTGTGTTGCTTGTCCTCACTGGCAAATGTTATAGTGGGTTCTCCTGTTGGCCTGGGCGGCAAGATCATGGTGTGAATTAGCCTGCTTGTGGTCATGAAGCAGCCAAAAAGTCAGGATTTCTCTTTTTCTTCCAGGAGGAGCTCAACTGATGCTACACCAACGGTCCAGGACCTGGAAGGCAGCTCTTCGGGGTCAGGAACTCATTCCTGGAAAGGACAACAGGGCTCTGGCAGGATCAGTTGCAGTCCAGCAGGCCGGCCGGGCAATTGCAAGGATAAGAGAGAACAGGCACTTTAGCACCGGTTAGTGGTGGTAAACTATGTTGAGTCCTAAAGCAAAACAGGGAGGGTGAAGGCAAAAGGTTTGGTGGTCTCTTTGTAGAGAGGGACAGTGTCATGGCCACCAAATGTACAGAGTAAGGTGTTTCACAGAACATCTCAGGGGAATGACCCTTTTGGGTATGTTCGTGGAGATGCAAAAATAAGGTTACCAAAGCTTTGAGGGCATTGGGAGTCATGTTAAAATTCAATAAAACAGTAACAAACAAACATAATTGGAGGATATTGTTTTATGGAAACAAGGTTGTCAACAAATCACTTATAAATCAACTTTGGAAGCACATTGCAATCTATCTGGAACAATACAGAAGGTTCTGGAACAAGCCAGGAGATTTAGGAACAAACCAGAAGGTTTTGGAACAAGCCACTAAATAGACATTGACAGCACATGGAAATCCATCTGTAACAAGCCAGAATATTCTGGAACAAGCCAGAAGGTTCTGAAAACACCCATGTGATGTTGGCAGCCTTCTTTAATTTTACAAGGGTATAAATACCACTCCCTTGGGCCACACACTTTTCTAGGCAATCGGAGTTCCTAGGAAGACATCACCCGTATATTTACCGCCAAACCAGCTTACCTGTGCATCCAGGACATCTTCTTCCTCTGTGAACATTGTGCTTCCTGGTGAATCATGCAATCTCCGTTCACCAGAGAGAGACATTAGGGAAACCGCACAGTAGATGCCAGATCCAGAGACTAATTTAATTCTAGTGAAGAAGCAACCAGAAGGGAGGAAACTAATGTTTTAAAGGATTTTCATCCTAATCAGCAGGCTTATTGAGTCTAGATTGAGAGACACAATGTAAATGATTGAAACTGTAATTCAAAAGCAGTAAAGGTTTTTTTTTAGAAAAACCTAAATCTTTGTTCTTGTTTTTCAGGCACTTGCCCACTGAGAGGCAGATGACAGACAAGTCTAACGTGTGATACAAGGAAGCAGTCATACAGTTAGCCAGGAGCTATTTTCTGATTTTGTCCCATTCCCCCTTAGTATTCACCCAGAATGAGTGCTGTGTACAACTCGATTGGTTGAGCATCAGGGAATGTGGAAGGACAAGCATTAGTCACTCTATGTTTAGTAATTGTGGGATCTGGCAGCCACGTCCAACAATGTGATGCTGAATTAAGCTCCACAGAATGCCTACCCACACCACCCAGTGGTTGTGTCTGTTGATGACATGGATTGATGTGGATATGAAGCCACATGTGGAGAGATTAACAAAAAACTATATAATGTAGGTAGTTCAGAATATAAATATTTGTCATAACCTCCACAGTTAGCCTTTTCTTGCTGTTACACTAGTCGGAAACTTCATGTTGTAAATTATGTAGTCTTTATTTAACTACATTGTTTTATTATTATTCATTTCTAGTTTAAAATCAGTCAACAATAATGTTTGTGGAGATAAAGTTGTTTCAGTGATAATTTCAGATGCCAAAATAGTTCCAATTAATATGCTCAACTAAACTTCTGTTTTGATTGATGTAGTAATGTAATCTGTGGGTTCAGTTCCCAAACCTTTTCTGTAAGTGGGTCTATCTATCTCCATGGTCAGGTGTGAGTTATGCCCAAATATACTATCCTGGCCTATACATCTTTTTCATAGAGTAACTGCATCTTACTCCTCTATAAGCAGCAAACATGCACATTTTGGGTTTACTGAGTAACTATTACTTACTCCTGGAAATTACTCATAAAAAGCAATTTCCTGCAGTTTGTCACTCTGGATCTGAATATCCTGATGAAAGTAGATGATGTACCCACATGAGGTATCTACTTTTTATGAGTAAGTTCTAAAAAACAATCTCTGTGGTTCAGGGACGTGGCTATTAATTTAACATAATGCTTCCGATTTGGTATTAGTTAGCAAAACATTTTGAAGTAATGACCACGGATTATTTTCATTTGCAATAGGGAATGTGTTAGTGTTGAAAATTGCCTTTTTCTAATAATTTGTGGACCCATTCCTTCCATCAAAGAGGGAAATTCTAATTCTGTAGTTGGGGTGTATTTATAAAGGATTTCCACTAACTAGGTCACATTTATGTATATTATTTGTTAGACTAATCACTGGAGTGTTCATCAATGTCTGGTCCTTGGGTTAAACTAAATCTGTGTCATCCACATTCTGTTAGAGTTTGGCGTAATGAACATACAACAGAATGGCAATCCATGAAGAGAGTGAAAGCACGGTCAGCTTCATGAAGTGGAAGTCCTATTGAAAATGGTGCAACCTCAGGATTAAACCTTTATTGTTACACTTTGTCTCTAGTTTGAAAGAAAGTACATGATCCACTTCATTGACAATTTTGTAATAATTTTCATCAGGTAATTATTCATATTAGCCTTCCAAAATTACTAAATGTATAAGAAATTATGCTTTCTGTTCTTTTGTATTGACATGGTTGGCTTACACTGTTCTTAATGCTGTCCTTCCTCTACAGTTTGGTAGGAATTGCAGGTGACATAAACTTTCTAATCAGTGCTTCAGTGATGTAAGTGCAACTGGTTTAAGAGATCAAGCTCGAAAGCTCAAAAACCTACAGGAGTTATCTGCCCCACTACCAAGCAATGACATATCTAATCGCCACACATTTATTAGCTTGTGTCTTTGTTTACTCATGCTTGAAGCTCCACTCTCAATGCTGGTGCTGTATCTGCTAACAGGTCATTTAGGTATAGAGGACGTAACTAGATGAAACTGTTTCATATTCAGCATAGACTAAAGCCACATTATTTACCTCCATGACCATCATTCTTAGGGCAGACAAATCTGAGATTGTCCCTTTACTCTTTTTTCCACTGGCAGTTCGTCTCATTGTAAGTGTTCTCTTGAATCTCTATCGCAAATTTGGGGGGAGGATGAGCATTCAGATGCGCGGTGTGTGTTAAAGGGTATGTGTGTGGAGCAATGCTCCAAAGTAACGGGAATAGGAAGGAAGTTGGACTTTTTGGGAATAGTGTGTTGAGCAAAAAGGGGGTGGGGGTGGAGGGCAGGAGAGTAGCCCCCGGAAAGGAAATGCTTTTGGAGGAGAAGGGTGGGGAATGTGGTTTGTAGGCTTTTGATCCAGCTTTGATGTGCTGTCAAGCAAGTTCATTTTGGAAGTGAATAGAAAATGTGTGTTCTGGTCAGGAGCATGTGGCTATAAATAGATTATGATGTAAAAATGCATGTCATGTGAATTATGCATGTGGGTGATTGCATCCAACTGTAAAAAGTCAGGGCCTCGTTTTTGAGGTTTTGCCTTAGGGCAGCACCGCAGTCCTTCTTGCTGTGCTGCCCTACTGCAAAAGAAAAGGGAAGGAATGCACCATATCTATCAGATATGGCGCATTCCTGTCCTTTTCCCCAGCACTGGCACACAATGGGCTGTTGTGCACCAATGCAGGCACCTGTGCAACAGAAAAACCTTCCTGCACAAAAACAATCACTAAAGGCTTTTCCCTCTTTCTATACGGCCTCATTGTGCCTCCCCAGGGGAGGTGTACGTTTTTGGCGTTACCTCAGAGTTACGATTTCTCATAAATCTGGGGCAGTGTCAAAAAGCCATGGATGTTGCTGGGAACGACCCCAGCAACACTCATTGCATGCCTCTTTAACACAGAAAACTGCGTAAAAGGGAACAATATTGAAGAGGCAGGATTAAGCCAAAAAGTCACTTAGTGCTGCGTCTTAAATATGGAGCAGGCTCCTGTGCCAGGGAACATCAAAAATAGTGACGTTCTGGTGGTGCAATGGGCCTCTACTTTGTGTGGTGTTGCTTTCAAATATCTGTATCAGAACCGAAGGTTGGGTTACCATGGTAGGTTGTATCGAGATGCAGTGCTTACTATCAGACAAGCAGTGAGCTTGGTTTGTAATATCATGTTGGTCTATGTCAGTTGATGTGTAGCTTTGTTCCAGGAAAATGCCATATACATTGATTTATATTAACATTCTGATGTCTGGTTTCATCCATTGTGGGGTGAGTAGGTGATATGGGAGAGATGGGTGGGTGGAGGAGAATCAGGAAATGGTTCTTCACTTAGTAGAGATGGTACACAGGGCATCAGGTTTAACATCCCAATCCATCAGAATTTAAGACACTGTGGTTATAATATTGAGGTTAATATCCAAGGACTGGGTCATGAACTTCCCATTTTCCTACAATGTGATGGACACCGCAATAGTAAGATTCAGCCACAAGTGATTTTTGTGTTCTTTGAGATAAAGAAAAGCTTACATTATCAGTTCAGGAAGTTATATTTGAATAGAGCCACATCTGAGGCCACACTATTTGTCTCTGATTACGGTTTTCAGTTTTGCTGCCAGAGCTAGTTGATCACCATATTTTATGTTAGAGTGAATACACCAGGGAGAACAGGATATATATAAAGTATTTCAGTATGAATTCTAGAATCTCACAAGAGGTTATCTTCAATATAGATTCAGTAGCCAAGTGAAACCAGTTATGCTAGTGATTTTAAAGCAAAAAGAACAACTGATGGACAGAATGCTGAACAATGTCAAACATTCACCCCAGTACAAAGATCTGGGCATAAATCCACCGTTGGTATACTTCCCATGCCATTCCAGTTTAAAAACAGTCATATGCAAATCTGACTTGACCCTGCTCCCAATGGGAACAGTCCCGCCCAAACAACCAGGCCAGGTCCGCCCTGGACCAGAAACAAACATCCTGGGATGGGTTTCAAGATTTCACCGCTCATCAACCAGGCTAGTTTGACTCCAGTCTACAATGTGATAAGGAACCCCTTGGCAGCCCATAGATGATTTTGTAGTAATTACTCAATGAAGGCCATGTGTGAACATGGAGATGAGGTTATTTAATATATTTGTATTTATTGTTTATAACTTATTTATTTCATTTAGTTGATCGATAATTTTGAAAGCTAACAAAATATTAAATATTTTAAACAATACAGAACAAAGATAGGACAAAAAGAACAAATCCACAACACATCTAAAAGTATAGACCCATACACAATAAACAAGGTAACTTCAACAACTTACAATACAGATGGGACAATATCAAATAATGTATTAACCCCTTCGCTGCTGCGGACATTCCGCTGCAGCGCTGGGGGGGGGCAGGGGGGCAGCGCGGTGGGCCTGTGCTCATGACGGAGCCGCTCCGTCATGAGCCACAGTTGAGCTGTGCTCATGACGGAACGGTTCCGTCATGACTCCGCCCATTTGCGTTGTCGCCCCGCACAGGCAGGGAAACAGCGCCGCGCAGGCGGAGCGGCAGCCAACAGGATTGTCATGACGGAACCGTTCCGTCATGAGCACACGCCAACCGTGGCTCATGACGGAACGGTTCCGTCATGAGCGGGGAAGGGGTTAACTCAAAAATACATACATGTAACAATTCATAACATACATGTAACAATTCATGAAATCTATACAGGGTTAAAATCTCAATGTACAATGTATGAATTGGTCCCTAGTTATAAATATACATCTGCTTCATAGTACATCAAGATTAGGGGCACTCTTCTACGCGCGTTCCGGGATGAAACCACACCTTCTTCAGGAAGAAGCATGGATTAAATATTTTGTGGAAAATCTGAAACATATCTCATGTTCAATGTTTGCCACAAAAAAAATTCAATCATACTATATACATACTGAGAGACACCTCAGTGGAAACTCTGATAATCCAGGACGATGTGATTAGTATTGTAAATAAATAAGGTTAAGAGGAAAGCCAAACTAGAGCCAGATGAGGTGAACTATAAAATTAAAATTAGATCCAGAAAAAGATGAACAAGGAAAAGAAGAGGAATTGGGCCGATAATATATGTGCACAAATACCGATGCACTAGCTTGGCTCCAGTAGCATGGAGATCACAAGACCTACATCTGGGCATACCTGTCCAACTCGGGGTGACATATACCACTGATAGACAGACTGCTAAAAAATTAAAAAATGTCACACTAGTACAGAGATCTAGGCCTAAATCTAGTGTATTTTGCACCCCCTGCCATTCCAGTTTAAACTCAGCCATACGCAAATCAGTCTTGACCCTGCTCCCCATGGGAACAGTCCAGCCCAAACTGCCAGGCCAGGTCATCCCTGGACCGGAAACAAACGCCCTGGAACCGGCTTCGGGTATAACCCCTCATCAGCCAGGCTAGCTTGACTCCAGTAGCATGGAGAGCGTGGGGCTCATGTCTGGGCATAACTGTCCCACTTGGGTGACCAATCCAAAAACAACAATTGATGGACAGAATACTGAACAATGTCAAACATTCACCCCAGTACAGAGATCTGGTCCTAAATCCATCGTTTTCTTGCTCCCCAGGCCATTTCACTCTAAAAATAGCTATAGTCTTGACCCTGCTCCACATGCAAACAGTCCAGCCTGAACTGCCAGGCAAGGTCCTCCCTGGACCTGAAATAAGCATACTGGGACCAGTTCAAGTGTATCCACCCTCATCAGCCAGGCTAGTTTGACTCCAGTGGCATGTAGGGCACTGGACCCACTCAAAGCTCACTACTGAATATGGGGTATTGGAGCTCAAATATTGTTTCTTACAATTCAGATTTTAATACATCATATGTGTTTGTCTTCATTGTCAATTGTTGTGAATTACTGTTGCATTATGATGCTTCTTGTATATATAATTGTGGTTGTTTGTAGTTGTGTACACAGTGGCGGTTCCTTTGTAGGGGCGTTGGGGCATCGCCCCACTGATTATTTGCAACCAGGGGTTCACCAGCAGCAGCACTTATAAGTTAATAAATGTCTGCCTGCAGCATGCACAGCCGAGCAGACAGCTGTCTCTCGCAGTCAGCCGCGCCGCGGGCATGCAATTACATGACGTCATTCATGGTGGGAGGGGGTGTGTTAGGAGCAACTTGCGTGCGACATTCCCCTGAGTCACTCCAGCAAATATGCGCATGTCTGGTTCACCGGGTGCCTTTCCCTAGCCAGCCCGATATGTGCAGTCTTACTGTTCTTGCCACTCTCACCTGTTTAATTGAGGGTGGGGGGGTGTGTCGAAGTCGAAGTCGAAGCCCCATGGCCTCTTAAGGAGCGGCGAGGTCTCCTGCCCCAGGCCAATCCAAACGCTGCTTTAGCTGCGCCTGGATTAGCTGCTTTAGTCACTGGGTAGAGTCTGCATAGAACGCGGCAGAGCCTGTGACTGGGGGCATGTCCAGGAGCATGGGGGGGCATATTGGCCAATCACTGCATGGCTTTATTGTAAATCCTTGCAGTGATTGGATCATGGTCATCAGCCCCACCCTCTCTGCTCCGGGACGGAGCTCCCCCTCCCCTCCGTGCGTGCGTGCATGCCATTGCTGAGCAAGTCAGAGAGAGTCAGAGACTCGGTGCACTCGAGCTCCGCCTGACCTCATTGCCCTTGCCCTGGCCTGGGAGGCCTCGCTCTACTCTGTCTACTTCGCAGTGAGTCAGTCCGGCCTCGCCAAGCCCAAGCCCTCGCCCTGCTGCTGCTGAGTGCTGAGCTGTGCCCATGATGATCATCGCATCGAACCTGAGGGTTTGAGCGCAGTTATTAGTACTCTAGTCAGACTCTGACTCGGCCACGGCACTAAGCTCGGGATCGACGTCGACAATACAGTACTGTCTGAGTCTGCGACACACTCCACTCAACACAGTGGAGACAGTGTAGTGACTTCAGTGAGTACAGTACGAGTCTAGCTAGCTTTGAGCGAGCCTGCGCAGTGTGGAGCGCTGCATATTTATTATGATTATAAATTGATTTGTTGTTGGCTACTTGGCTGCATGACTGGCTGCATGTGATGTGAGTGGCTGACTCACTGATGACCAGCACTTAGTCACTGAATTTTGTGTTGCCTGTGTCTGTCTATGCAGACCTCCTGTACAGCCTATTTTATATGCTTTATTGAATTCTGAAAAGCTGAAAAGCTGCAGGCGTGAAGTGCCCAGGTGGCAAAACTAGCAAGGAGATTGAAGCGCGCGCTACATTAATTGCATTAATTCAAAATTCTTAATGTAATGCAGTGTGCTGGTTGATTGGCACAGAATGTTTGTGAAACGACCAGGCAGTCTCCGGATGAAAGCAAGAATTGAGGCTCTGAATCTCGCATCATATTGAGGATTTGGGGCATGTCCAATGAGTGCAAGGTTAGGGCTTTACAGTTTTTTATTTGTATTGTCTATTGTATTGTCTATACACATCGTTCAGTGAATAATTGCTAAGCCTGGGCGGTGAACAATGCTCCGCTCGCGGAGCTTGCGAAGTTTAGGTAACTTTGCGAATCACGTAGAGTGCGAAGTTGCAGATTGCGACTCAATCTACAGCGTAGCGTAGTTGTTTTGCTTCCTCGCGCGCTCAATATTCATTCTCGTGCGGTAACGTCTTACCGTGATTCTGCGTTCGCCAACTCGCTTTTCTGTCAGTTCGTGTGCGCCACGAGATTTGTAATATGGCCGCCCATTCCCGCGAGATTGTGTGAACACGTCATTCGGACGTGCGAGCTGACTTCCGGCGGCTGTCTTGGTAAGATCGCGATCCCGAACATGCAAAAACTACAATCTGGCGAAGAATAGCTCTCGAGCGTCATAAAACCTTCTCGAAAATTATCATTTTGCTAAGAAAAACTCCTCAGATTGTGATTTGGCTGTTTTTTTTTTTTTTTTACTCTTATTTTCAAGAGGAAGGAAGTGCCCCTGAGTCTCCAACTTCCTGGCCCTGTCCAGCAGGCTCCTCCCAGTGCTTTGTCCATGTGCTGTTCACTTTCATTTGGATTTGGAGCTGGAAGGATCACTTTTTGTGTCTGTTTGCTGCATTATATCATTGGACTGGATTTATTTGAGGACTTTTTGAGATTTAATTTTACAAGTACGTTGGAGAACTGGTATACATGTTTGTTTCATTGGGGCTTGTTTGTACCTACATTCTTCTGGGATTTTCATTGTTTTTAAAAATTATTGTTGTGGGTGGCCTGTACTTTCAATAGGGGCCTAGTTGTTTTTCTTTGCAATTTCAGCCAGTAGGGTACCAATGGGTCCATGTTTCTGTGGTGTCTGTTGAATTTAAACATCATGTAGGGCATGGATGGCATAGGATTGAAATGCTAAATGTGTTTGTGGTATATTTCACTGTTTGTGTGTGTGTGTGTTAAATACCTTTGTTGGATGTGTGTGTGTTGTTGAAGTGTAACTTCTTTCCAATCCTTTCGTAGCCCTGTTGATTTTAATGTTTGTATTAAAGCTGTGTTGTTTAGCAGGCCTCCTTTGTCCGGTCATATATAGGCCTGCTTCAGTTCATTGTTTTCCATGGCCTGTTGTGACTGTGAGTGCCCATGTGGCTTGTGGCAATTTTGTGGTGGTAGTTTAGTAGTGTGTGCTTCTTTTTCCATAAAGGCCTGCATGTCTTTTCTTTGTTCCCCTTGGCTTATGCTTGTTGTTATTGTGCCCTGGCCATGTGTGTGGCAGCCATTGTGTGAAGACAGGCAGTGTGCTTTTGGCATAGGCTTCCATTCTCTGTCTTCCATTTCTTGTTGTTGTGGGTGGCTAGCGGCCATTTTGTGGAGCCATCCAAGCAGTGTGCTTGCTTTTGCCATTCTTTTCCAAGCTTGTGGCCTAGTCTGCCAGTAGGCCCAGAGGTAGTCATCATCATTCATGGGTGCATAAAAACTGTTTGTCTTGTCTGTTGAATTTTAACACCATGGATGGCTTTGGATTGAATTGCAAAAGGTGGTTTTTGTGGTGGGTGTGTGTTAAATAAATAGTGCTTTTCAGCCAGTAGGTAACCCTAGGAACGTACTTTTGGCAACTCTGCACAGCGTGACAACGCGGACTTACAGTTTTTGTCATTTTCGCGCTCTCAATATGCGTGTTCGCACACGCAATAACGACTTTTTGTACAGGTCACGATGCCGAACACGCAGAATTTGCAATCTGGCAAACAATATCTCGCGAGCAACATAAAACCTTCTAGAAAACGCTGATTTTGTGCATTTTGCGAACAAAACTCATCAGGTTGTCATTTTGCTGTAGTTTTGGAGCACGGAGTCACTTTTATTTTAAAAAAAAAGTTTTTAGAAGAGTAAGTAAGTTCCACAGAGACTCCAACTTCCTGTTCCTGTCCTTTGTATTCACTTTTTTGTTATTATTGTGGTGGGTGGCCTGAGCATGTGGGTGGCGGCAATTTTGTGAAGGCAGGCATTGTGCTTTTGCCATAGTCCTGCATTGTCTGTCTTGTATTCCTGACCTTTTCTTGTTTTTGTGAGTGGCCTGGCCATGTGGTGGCGGCCATTTTGTGGGACCAGCCACTGTGCTTTTTCCATAGGCATCCAAGCTTGTGGCCTTGTCTGCCAGTAGGCCCAGGGGTACTACTCATCAATCATCACGGGTGCATGGAAGTTAAACAAATGTTTTCGTGTTGTGCGTTGAATTTCAACATCATGTATGGCATGAATGGCTTTGGATTGAATTGCAAAAGGTGTTTTTTGTGGAGGAATTGCAGTTTTTGGGGATGTGTTAAATAAATAGGGCTTTTCAGCCAGTAGGTAACCCTAGGAATTCAGCTCGCGTACTTTTGGCAACTCTGCACAGCGCGACAATGCGGACTTACAGTTTTTGTCATTTTCGCGCTCTCAATATGCGTGTTCGCGCACGCGATAACAGCTTTTTGTACAGTTCACGATGCCGAACACGCAGAGTTTGCAATCTGGCAAACAATATCTCGCGAGCAACATAAAACCTTCTCGAAAACGCAGATTTTGTGCATTTTGCTAAAAAAACTCCACGCGTTGTCATTTTGCTGTAGTTTTGGAGCGCGGAGTCACTTTTTTTTTTTTTTAATTTTTAAAAGAGGAAGTAAGCTCCACGGAGACTCCAACTTCCTGTTCCTGTCCTTTGTATTCACTTTTTTGTTATTATTGTGGTGGGTGGCCTGAGCATGTGGGTGGCGGCCATTTTGTGAAGGCAGGCATTGTGCTTTTGCCATAGGCCTGCATTGTCTGTCTTGAATTCCTGACCTTTTCTTGTTTTTGTGGTGGCGGCCATTTTGTGGGACCAGCCACTGTGCTTTTTCCATAGGCCTCCAAGCTTGTGGCCTAGTCTGCCAGTAGGCCCAGGGGTACTACTCATCAATCATCACAGGTGCATGGTAGTTAAACAACTGTTTTTGTGTTGTGCATTGAATTTCAACATCATGTATGGCTTTGGATTGAATTGCAAAATGTGGGCTTTACTTTTTTTCTGGGGTATATTTCACTTTTTGGGTGTTGTAAATAAATGCCTTTTTATTTGTATATGCTCGTTGTTGTTGCTCCCTGATGCTGCATCCATCCCATGTGATGCACACATTTTTATTGAGGGCAAACAGGCTACAGTACATTTATGTTTTTGTTCTTTGCTATTCTTATTCTTCCTGAGTGTACACAGTACAGTAGTACACCAGGAGCCCTGGCCTTGTTGTCAGTCTCATAAATGGCTGCACAGTTGTTGTTCACTGACTTAATAAAATGTAATAATTGTGACCACCCACCACACACTAAGAAGTTATATATTATATTAGTTTGATTGTACTATCTTTTGACTGATGTTCTTCTGGCTTCTTTGCCTATAGGTGCACAAAAGACGGAGGAGGTGTGTCATCATCGCCCGTTGTGGTGCCACACCGATGTCCTGCTGCTGTATACAACGTGATGTGTGAGTGACCTGACCAGCCATCTCTGCAACTTGTGCAACTGAGTGCTGTTGACATCTGAAGAAGATGCCCCTAAAGAAAGCAGGTAGCAGGTCCTCCGATACCAAGAAAGTTGCCATTGAGAAGAAGGAACAGAAGAAGAAGGAAGTGTCACTTAAGTCTGGTGTGCCGCCCAAAACCTTTTTTGGGACACCAAAAATGACGCCTGCAGCAGCGGTGTCCGGGGGCCTAGCTGGGGGCAGCACCTCCGCATCAGTGGGCCCAACCCACCAACCCAGGCCCAAGCAGATGAGTGTGGAAGAGGTAGCCAGCCTAATGGTGGAAAGCAGTGATGCTGAGCCTGAACTAAACTTATCGCCATCTCAAAGTAGTACACAATCAATGCAGGAGGGAACACAGCAGATAAGTGGTCAACAACAACAGCCGCAACCACCGCCCACAATAGTAGCTGTTGTTCCTCCTGAAGTAGGGGCAGTTCAGGAAATTTAGCCTCATGCAGAGGAAGAAGATGAAGCCACTCCTTCAGAAGTTCCATTGTCTTCCAAATCCCCAGCAAGGAAAAGGAGGGTTAGTATATCAATTTCTTCACCAAGCCCCCCTTCTGATGATCTAGATGCCACTTGGAAGCCACAAACTGAGTCTGAGAGGGAGACATGTCACAAGAGCAGGCATGGGAAAAGAAAGGTTCCAGAAAGCCTTACACTTATGGAGGTTGATGTAGAAGAGCAGGATGATGATGATGATGATGAGCCAGTCATCCCGAACATCACTCCCGGCCCAGAGGAGATGGAGACTAACATTTTTACCCTATCCAAAATGGCTGCGAGGGATGTAGCACGCATACCTTCAACACAGGTAACACCAACACGACCTCCAGCTTCCATATTTACATTAGCAAAGGGCCGGCAGCATCCTACATCCAGCACAAGCACCACCTCAGCAAAAGTAGGTACGTGGTACTACACAGAGTCAAATTCAAGGCACACCCTCCTGTTCATCCGGCATTGGAAGTGGCACCTCCAGCAGGAGACAAAAGTTAAGCTCCCCAGTGTGGGACTTCTTTACGGTTAGTGAAAAGGAGGAGAACATTGCTATATGCTCCATTTGTCATACTTCTGTTAGTCGTGGTAAGCTTGGTACAAACTATGGTACCGGAGGCCAAATGACCCATCTGAAAAAACACCACGCAATCCAGTGGAAGGAGCACCTTTGTTGAATAAAAACTGGAACCATTGCTGTTGGGGGGGATAAACGAGTAGAAGGTCCGCTCACGGTGGAACAGGAAGAAGAAGAGGGAGACATTCTCTGTGGTAGTGGTACACAAAGTAGCCCTGTCCCCAGCACTGCAGTGGTAACGCCCACATCCTCAGCAACATCTCAGTGGCACAAGAGTAAGAGTCAGCCTGAGACACCAAGTAGTACTGCTTTTAAAAAAAGTGCGACGTTGAGCATACCAGGAAGGAATACCACGCAGCCTACCATTCTTAGCATGTTTACTAGGCCGGAGGGGCAGTACAAACGCAACCACCCAATAGCACGTTTGTACAATGCGAAGCTGGCTAAAATGTTAGCACTGGACCTTCTCCCTTTTTCTTTTGTTGAAGGGGTGAGTTTTCTGGAATTTGTGAGAACCATCTGCCCAAAATGGAAGGTTCCCAGCCGCTACTATTTCGCTAGAGTTGCTGTTCCAGCACTACATCACGACGTGCTGGAATTGCTTGGAAAAGCCTTAAAACAGAGTGCTGTTCAGAGTATCCAGCTGACAACAGACATGTGGACCAGTTGCCAAGCCACTGATTACATGTGCATCACTGCACACTGGGTCTCTTTTTCGGGTGTTAAAGATAAGATATCTGGAGGTGTTGTTGACACTGCTGAGATTTTAATGACACTCGCAAACATGCAACTGTAGCCATGTTTGCTATGGAGAAATCTCATACTGCTGCAAACATTTTGGATGAGTTTAAAAGCAAGGTGTTTGAGTGGCTGTGACCAAGAGGGCTTAACATTGGTTTTGTTGACAATGGCAGTAATGTAGTTAGGGCCATGAAAGATGGCCATGAAAGATGGTGGATATTTCAGGGTCCCGTGTTTGGCACACTGCATTAACATTGTTGTTCAAGACTTTCTGAAAAATGAAAGCAAAGTCAGCAACTTACTGACCACCTGCAGAAGAATATGCACACATTTCAACCATTATTTTAAAGGCCGGAAGCAGCTGAGGGTCATTCAACGTGAGCATAAAATGCCAGTCAAAGCACTCATCCAGGAGGTGCCAACACGTTGGAACTCAACTTATTACATGCTTGAGCGTCTGTTTGAGCAGTACATACCACTCAATGCTTATATCATGAAAAGGTCAGGGGATCCGACTGTGAAAGGCAAGACCGTTGAGATGGCCCAATGGGACCTTGTTAAATGCCTGACAGAGATGCTACTTCCTTTTGAGGTCTTCACACGTGAAGTCAACAGGGAGGACTGTACTGTGGGCCAAGCTATCCCATTGTTGTACATGCTAGAGCAAGAGCTGAAGGAGGTGTCAGAAATGTACGCAGGTGTGGATGACAAAGTAGACGCATATTATTTAGCGGGCACCTTAGCCGTTCGCTTATCTGAAAATACAAGGATTCAAAATAACATTGTGTCACATCGACATTACATTACTGCCTCAATTTTACATCCACGTTACAAATTATTGCTGAGCAGTAATGAAGTAATTCCTTTTTCAGAAGTGGATGTTGCCAAGTACAAATCTTTGATAGCTGAGGAAGCCACTGAATTTGAAAACAAACGGCTCTTAATTAGAGGCCCGCCACCCCAGGCCAGAAAAAGTACTACAGGGCACCCAGAGTCAAGTTCTACTTCAGAGCCCGAGAGTAGTGCGTTTGCCTCCCAGCAGTCACCAACACCACCAGCAATAACATCAACAACAGCACCAACAGGATCATCAGCCAATTTTAAAAAAACGGCAGGTGATTGGTTTCTACGGAATGGGTTTTGAACGTCCATTACTGATGCAAAGGCAAAAGAGGCCAAGCAAATCGGAGCACCCCTGATCATTGAGCGGATGGTTCAGGCCTATCGGGATGACACAACAGAGGTCTTCATGAAGCAAAGCCCATTGGTGTATTGGTATGGGAAAAGAAGCCAATGGCCAGTGCTCAGCAGGCTGGCAATAAAGTATGTGGCTTGCCCTGTTGCAAGTGTCTCTTCAGAGCGTGTATTCAGTGCTGCTGGTGCCATTTTTACTGTGAAAAGGACCAGTCTCTCGCCCAAAAGCGTGGAGAGGTTAACCATGATCAAAATGAATCAGCACTTTATATCACCAGAGTACAAAATACGGGAATCACAGCAGGAAGAGGAGAGCAAATTCGATGACATAATTAGTGGGTTACATGACGTACTTCTGTCTGAACCACCAGAGTTTGAGGATGAGCTCCTCTTCCCTGACAACTAGGCTTTCAAATTGTTCTTCCTTCCTTTATTTGTGTGTGTATCTGTTTTTCTGGTTCAAATCTAATCACAACAAATCCATCAACACCATCTCCTCTTTTTATTTCCCTATTGGAGTTGCACGTCTGTGCATAACTGTCCACTCCACTCCTCAGAGTCCTGCTCCATCTTCCTTACTCTCCCTAAATACATTTCAAGCAAGCCAGACTTTGGATGGAGATGGAGAATAGTACAATACATGTTTCCTCTAACAGTCCCTCCATAAGAAGTGAAACTTGACTACAGCTATCTTCCTTTTTTGGTCCCAAACCGAAACTCATCACTGTCTGAAGGCTAGGCATCTGATCTGACAGCCAAAGAGAAGAGCAAGACAGGTAATTATTATTATGAATGGTGGCATGCATTGCATTGGATGCTTGCTGACTACGAGTGAATGTGCATGAAGTCGAACTATACTAGTTTATCTACAAAGTAAAAGTGACTCAAGTGACAGTCAATGTTTCCTTGTTGTTAAATAACCACATTGTACTCCTACTACTGCAGGTGCAGGCCAATATCCGTTGCAATTTTGTAATATGGAATACATTATAAACTTAATCAAAGTCAATACAGACTGAGTTGGTGTTGGAGAACACGTACCACGCGGTCATCATGATGCTGACCATACTATCTTTGCACACAGTCAGTCAGTTGGATCGGAGATAATTGATGGAATAACTGTGTTTCATGGACTGGCATAAAAGGTAAACACAATAATTCAACAAGAACCACCTCAGACCTAGGCTACATCACATGTCTGTGTAGTTGTGTGGACTGGAGTGGAGTGGAGTGGTATGAGGGACAGTGGCGCATTGATTTAGTCACTTGATTTGGAAAATGCTAGGTTGCTGTATATGCTTTTTGTCTGGCTCTGTCAAGATTTAAGGTAAATGAGGGTTGGGTGCCGGTCCTGGCCTGTGGCGTGGCTGGCCTGTTCTGTACTGGCTCCTGTCCTGTTGTTGTTGTAGCTTAATGCTGTAGAGTAGACACGATGTATCCAAGCCTCCTCAGTCTGAAAGTATTCTCTCAAAATTCTTGTCTTCACTTGTTGCACGCCACTGTAATTGAGTTTTTTTTTTTAATTCAGTTATTTTTCAATACCCCTTTTGTTTTTCCATCTACACTTACAGGCCGGCCTTTATCCTGTGCTATAGTGGGAGAAACAACTCGCACTTACCTTACCAATCCGCATCAGGCAGGCAGTGGTACCCAAGATTGATGTGCGGAGTGTCCTTGGAATGGAGGACCAATATGAATGACGAGAAGGATGCAACTCCACAATTGGACCAGGATAATACAGTAACTTTAGTATCATTCATCATTCGTCTTTTAATTTATTTGATTCCTTTTTTCTCTTCAATCATTACGACTATGTGTTGCGGTTTGTTTGGTAATTGACCCCTACTACTATTTTCTCATTTTCTTTGGTGGCTTTAAAAATAAAAGTAAGGCCGGTACAGCATATAATTTGGTTCGCTCTGAGGGCAGACAGGCAAGGCAAATTTCATATTAATAATTTCTGCCCTGTACTGTCTAATTGTGTAGTAGTAGTTAGTAAGTACAACTCATTAACCATTAAGTTCTCTTCATCATCATGCATGCATTTCCTTTTTCTCCCTTTATAGATTTCTTGGATAATGGATCATGGTTGTCTTCCAAGATTGTGTTTTACTTTTGTTGTGTCCATGCATACTGTCTGTTTTTCTTTGTCAAACCTTTCCCCAATCCCCCTTCCCATCCATTCATCAATCCCTAACCCTCCTCCCCCGGGCTGTGTGATTTATATTGAGGTGTGATGTGACTACATTAAATGTTCACCAACAATTGATCACACGCTTGCTGGGGCAGATGTGGTGAAAGCAACACTAATTGAATTTCAAGGCAGGGCAAGGATCTTCTTCTGCTTGCCTACCCATGCTGTACTTTACTTTGTTCTACTACTCCTCCCACAGTCTCTCTCAGGCAAGTAACTGTCTCTTTTTTTTCTTCAAATGCTAGTGCCAGTGTCTACTACTACCACCAAAACCATGGCATCTTCTCCATTCACTTGGGAAACCAACCATGCAGCCATCACTGTACCGAACTTCATCATCATCAATCACAGGTAAGATATGTTTGGTGGGAGGTATAATGGACTAGGAGGAGAGACTCACAGTACTAGTCGGACCAATAAAATAACTCAGTGAGGGGTACCGCATCTATCTGTTTGTGTGTTACAAAATTGGCAGATCTTTTAAATCAAACACTGGCTGTGGGCATGCAGCAGCAAGAAAACAAAGTAACAAACCATGTGACGTAAATTCGTAAAACAGTAACCCACCCACAAAACATTAACATCGTATGTTTAAGTAAATGATATATAATTTAATACCCTAATAAAAATAAACTATCCCACTCTGACCGGACCCACCCCCCTCCCTAACCCCAACCTAAAGTGAAAGTCCCAAATGTCCAGCAAAAACCCCAACGCCCAAAACCCACCCACCAACAAAAGGAATTAAAAAAGGGGCAAATCAACAAGGTCCTAAATTCGGCAGGCTTTCAAGTGTTTGTCAACCAGGATCTTCACCCGCTCCTCTAGGTTCTCCTCCAAGCGGGCCATCCGGAGGAGCATCTGGTGGCGAAATGCCCTGCAGTTACATCCAGGGTGTGGGGCAGCTGTGCTTGATATTGATGCACGGCGGCGGGCGGCTGCCTGACCACGGCACCATAAAACTAGAGGCGGGGCCTGACTGGGGCCCGGGGCATTGGAGGAGGCTGCAGGTGCAGCCGCCTCCTCCTCCTCCTCTGCCTGAGCCACCAGCCGCCGATATTCCTTGCAAATGACCTCCAGTTTACGGCACCGGGCCCTGGCTGCCAACTCCTGGTTTTGGTTGGGAAGGAGCATCTATATCAAGAAAGAAAAAGAACATTGTTGTAACCAATACTCTTAGCAAAACAGTAACACAAAATTCATTCAACACATATTGGCACAGTATCACTAGCAAGCACAGTACATAACATTTGTGGTAAGTATCTATCCTCCTACTTCCTCAGACTCTAACATTTTTGGGAGTTTCCAGCATTATACTTGCACTATGTACTCCAGTACACACCAGTCGTCTTGTTCTTCTTACCTCTAGTTTAGCAAATTTACATAACCTTGTTTTAGCCAGCATGCCAGTTCAGTCAGCTAAGCTTGCGCCCAAGAGAAACAGATATGAGTCACATGATGCAGACTCACATTAGTTTTATTTGCTACTGTATGCAGGTGGGGAAGCACATATTTTTGTATTACTGGTGGCACTGGCCATACTCTCTCTGTTACATGAGGGCAATTGCTCAATTTCACTTTCACCCTGCCCTGGGTACTACAAAAAGGCAGATTATTTATCGGATCCAATGATCATTGCTTATATTATAGATGGTAACACAACATCAGGTCAGTAACGGTCGGTGACGTGGGGAGGTGCAGGGTGGGGGTAGTAAACTATGGATTAAGGACAATCACAGGTAATTAAACAATACATATAAATAAATAAAAACACATTTCGTTGCACGCACTGCATCGCATTTGGTGGTGCAGTGCGCACAATGAAAATTGTTTTATTTATTTTTATATTTACTTACCTGTATTTGGCCGTAATACATAGTTTACTTCCCACCCACCCTGCCCCTCCCCACATCACCGCCCGCCAGCACTCCCACCACCGACCGCTACTGCATAGGGTACTTTGCTTTCATTGATTGTGTAACCAACAGATAGGCCACCCTTTGCAGGCTGGCTGACACATTCGAAAATACATTAACATAGGTAGGGAGTCGTCCTCGGAGTCGGAGGAAGGCGCTTGATAATATATATATAAGATGTGCTTGCAAACTACTGTGAGTCAACAGTAAATCTGAAAATACTACTTATATTCCCCTCCGCTTTGCTACTCTGGCGCAGTTTCTTTTACATTTTCTTCAAAGTAAGACTCTCCAGTGACAGTCTCCCCCTATGCTGTCTATTGATGATAGTACATCAAGGCATACATCCATTAAAGTAAATGTCTATCATTATTTTTGATATATCTCTTAACAAACCTTAGTTGTTTTCACCAACAACCACCCATGCGTCCGCTCCGTCCTTGCTTACCCTGGCTTTGAGTTTGAACCAAACACCGCTGATGATTCTTGCTATCTAGTATCCACCCATACTGTTTCGCCCACCCAGGCAGGCATCCTCTTTCACCTTCCACCCATCCTTCAACAACCCATGCATCTAATCTGATTCCTATCAGCCACCTATACATGCTTCCAACATATCCTTCTCTGCCAGTCATATTACATCTCGCCCGTCCTTCCACCCTTCTTTCCCTCTTTGTTCAACACATCCATCAAGGTCATCTGATCTGAGTTTTAGTCCTCTCCATAAAACCTTCACAGCTGAATTGGAGTCAGATAGAAGAGGCCATTGGTTACTCAACTCACGCTGCTAATGCTAAGTAAAGGGTGTCTTCTTCAACCCTTGTATAATGTTCACTACAACTTAATAAGTCTCACAGTACAGTGAGTGAAGTGAACACACTTCCATCTAGTAGTAAGGTCAAGAAGTAATGAATATAACTTACTGTCGCCCGACACTGCTGCTGGCTCCCCCCCTGGAGCTCCTGCAGGTGCCGCCTGGTCTCCCGCCCCCTACGGAATGGCCGCATCGCCATCACCGCTGGCCCCGCCGGCACTTCTGGTTGGTACTGGTAGTATGCCTAGAAAAAACATTACACATTTTTAGATGCCTGGAAACCTCCCCCTATTTTATAAGTGTTCACTAGGAAGATTGGAAAAAAAGTTAATACAACATACATCATCATTACTAGTCCAAATCGGGTACTAGAGCAGTACAGTCAGTAGACAGACCCTAGGGTCATCTAGTCCTACTCTACTCTTTGGACAGTTAGCCTGAGCCATGTAACCCTTTTAGATTCATCATGTCTACTACTCTTAGTCTTTTTGCGCATATTTAATTATACCTCGCAGCTTATTGTGCAGTAGATGCCTTTGAGGCCACATGACGGTTGCGTACAAGTGAAGAGGTCGAAAAACAAGCCACTTTATTATGGGGTTCAGTTAGTCTGAATTGTTTAGCCATCACATGTACAATGTTACACTTTTTGCCATGACTGCGAAATGCTTGCATTATTGCAGTATACTATTTAACGCGCAGCATTTTCTCATAATAGGCGGAAGATTCCCTTCTACAACCCAGAGATTTGCAGAGCTAATGATGCATGATGTAATCAGTATTTCTACATTCTACGGTGTGGGGTCTTCCAGACTTCACACATATCTTTTGTCTTGTTCTTGTCCTGCACTTGTAAATATTTACTGTTTTAATCTTATGCTTTTTGATGTTGACGCTGGCTGTAGTAAAATTTCATATAACGAGTCGTACAGACTGAGCTTGTTACTTATTTGAAAATAAATATTTTGAACTTACACATAGACTCTGTGGTATTTGGTGTGGTGGGTGGACTTACACAAGTGAGTGAGCAAAAAGGTGTTATTATGTTCTGGGTTGTCTGTCTGATCATCATTGTGTATCTTCTTCGTGTGGGGGGTCGGGACTCGGGAGTGGGACCTAATGTGAGACACTATAGCAAGTCGGTCAGGGGATTGTGGGTTCTTCTGACTGAGGTGTGAGTAAGGTCCAACCTCCCATCACCAACATCCTATTTTCTTGTGCATAGTTCTGTATGTGGCTCTGCAGAATCACTACAACAGTAGTAGTATGTACTATACAATCCAAAATACTAGTCAAATATCTGGTTGGGCATTTTGTTGGTGGGAATTGTCAAAGCCTCAAGATTAATAAGACTAGAAGAGGACAACCCAAAGGACAGGACACAGTGGCTAGAGCTATTGGTCAATCTGAGTTTTATTCCAAAGAAAACCTTCAATAAATAGTGGCCAACTGGGCAAGCTTAGCTGCAGACAGACTAATAGAAGTAGTAGTCCAGAGAGTCATAGCAGAGACAGTTAGAAGGAACTTAGAGGCAGGGATAACCAGAATTTGGAAACAGATTGTCAAGGTCAAAGAAGCTTTTGTAAAAAATTGAATTAGAAAGTGGAACCATAATTAATAGTTCGGAAAAAAAAGATGCAGTAAAAGTTAGGGAAATATAGTTGTTAATATTAACCACTGGAGGACTTACTGGGGCCAGCAGCAGGAGCCTCGGTAGAGGAGCGGTCCTCTCCTGGTTGCTGTTGTCCCGCCGACTCGGACCATGTCTTCTTGCTCCTGGGTGGTGCTGATGTTCTTGCAAGATATAATAAAGAAAGAGACAAACATTAAGGAGTGCTGTGAAACAAATAAATCATTTGAAAAAAAAAGTAAAAAAACATTTTAGGAAACAACAATTGCAATAAAATTGATCTATCTAATCAGATGGATCGACTACTGGGCTACTTGCTGGATTCACGGATCGCCTACTTAGTTATTTATGAAGACTCCAGTGTTCCATAATCATTCTCTGATTCCAAATACTAACAAAGCTTAAGTACCACCTGATCTAGACCACCTATTCCAGACGGACCAATTGTTCACTAAGTCTGCATTCCAATTTTCTTTAGCCATCAAATGCATAGATGAGATGGAGGACAGGACACATGCATAAATTTGTGCATACACCCAATTGTGGGTTGGTTGCATCTGATCTTGTTCTGCTACTGACTGACCCTGCTAAGCCTACCACTCACTTAACAAACTACGGGGCATATCAACAACAACCAGCGATAATAATCGCAAAGCGCACTTAGCGCTAGGATAATTATCGCCGGCTAGCGTGGATTTTTATCTCTGAGATAGCGTGCTATTAGCAACGCTTATCTCAATAGCGATAAAAATCCTCACGCTAAGTGGCTAACGTGAGATTATCGCTGGAAACCCAGAGATGATCTCACGATAGCTTGTTGATAGGGACAGACAAACTTAGCCATGATATCCTCCTTCCATAGGATATCATGGCTAAGTCAGAAAAATACTACACGTAAAAAAGCAGCGTTAACCGCGGTTAGCGCTGCTTTTTTTGTCTCTAACAGGGTTAGCGATATTCTTGATAATAGGAGAAATGTCGCTTAGCGACAATTCTCCTATTATTTTACTCTGGAACGCCCCCTTTGCATCTCATTAGAGATGCAAGGGGAAGCGTAGAGTAAAAGGGTGCTAACATGCAAATTTGCATGTTAGCACCCTGTTGTTGATAGGGTGCTAGTTTTAACTCTGCTTTTTTGGCTTTTAAAGCCAAAAAAGCAGAGATAAAGCCCTTGTTGATATGCCCCTACAAAAGGTTCTATGGAGGACTGGGATAAGCAGCACTCAATGACAGATGAGGTGCCATGCAGACCGTAAAACAATTATGAACTAATACAAACTAAACCTAGTATCCTTCCACCACTATTTCACAGGAGGACAATGGAAGGAATAGAGTCTATCTAGCAATAGCATTACCTAACTTCAGTTCTCTAAAACAAACTCTTACATTAATCAGCCCAAGCTAGCGCAAAGTTGCAAACAAGCAAGAGTAGCGCCGAGCACATGGGTCCTACAACCACAGAAGATTTTGAAACGTAATT
The DNA here is from genome assembly GCF_964204655.1 of Triturus cristatus. Classification (NCBI taxonomy): domain Eukaryota; kingdom Metazoa; phylum Chordata; class Amphibia; order Caudata; family Salamandridae; genus Triturus; species Triturus cristatus. The sequence continues at coordinate 650,914,896 of NC_140581.1, forward strand.
TACCAGCAACGTTAGCAGCAGTAATCTTGTTATTCGTCAAAATTTATACACAACAATACTTATACTAAGTTACTCACCAAGCCCAATGACCTCGACACCTAGCAGGTCCAACAGGTCCTGCTCCCGGTCCAGGATGTCAGACCACCAGTGGGCCAGCTGGTTATGAGTGCGCTGGACCCCTGAGCACCGAAAAACTGCCCGGTGCACCTTCGCCCACCGACGGTGACGCTCCTAGGTAGCGTACCCGGAGCTGGGCCTGCCGCCTGCTGCCAAGGTCAAGGGGAGGTGGCGCTGGATGAAAAAAACCAGGGCGGCCACCTCCGCCTCACCAAAAAGTTGCCGGGCCTGCACCCCTGCAGGACGCATTCTGCCTTCAAGGCAGGCTGCTCTTGGGCGCAGGCCCCTTGCCCTTTGATCCGCTAGTGGCAGTGCCCTTGGTCTTGGTTCTGGGGTGGGTGGGAGGCGGAAAAGAAAAGTTAGAAGGGAAAAAAGAAAGTTAGGGGGAAGAAGTAAGAAAGAAGTAATAAAAGTTAAAAAAAAAACAGTAAAAGTAGAAATAAAATGCAAAATATAAACTTAGGGACAGAGGAAGATAGGTGATAACTAAAAAAAGTCAGAAAAACTGTGTAAAAAACTAAGGATTCCAAAGATTAAGGGAGGATAGAAAAGTAGGCCCAGAACCATACCATTAAGTGAAAAACAAGACGGCTGCGCCCATTCGCGACCGCGTGGGTAAGTTTGCGCAATATTTCTCACGAACATGCAATAATCGTCACGAACAAGTAAAATGCGCTCCCGAACATGACATGTGCATCGCAAACACGCAATCCGTGACCCGGAACAGGAAATAAGGCATCGCGAGCGGGCAGGACAATTGAAAAACAAGATGGGCGCGCCCATTGGCATGGGTAAGATCGCGAGATATTATCCCCCGAGCATGTAAACAGCTCCCCGAACACGCACACCACAATCCCGAACAAGAAAAAGGCATCACGAACGGGCGCCCCAAGCAACTCGCACGCACGCTCGCGACGCTACGCGTAGCTCACGTAGTGCAAGAACATCTTTGCGTAGCTTCGCGTAGTTCGGCTACGCGAACTACGCCCAGGGTTAATAATTACTCATTCTTTTCAACACTCGCTTTCTGCCTCTGCCTTTCAGCTTCATAGCTAGGTACATATCACGTGTGTCTGCTTCCCAGCGCTAGCAGCCAACTTTGTAGCGCTATATTCAAGCTTTTAACATGTCATGAACCACTTCTGATTTTAAAAGATAAGGAAGGCCACTGTGCGCGTATTCACACGACTTGGTCTAGTGGGGAAGCCATGATTGGCATCTTTTAATATGCTGTTTCACTAACAGATAACTTCCCTGTTCAGTTCTATCTTGGAACTATAGTAGGCCGGGACAGCTCAAGTGAGAATGGAGCCCGTAATCTTCTTCATCCCTGCAGCAGCTGCATGAACCCACTGAGCTGTCTCGCCAAGGTAAAACATCAATTGCAAAATTAAGCGCATGCAGTGTCACGCTCCAGTAGGACCGGCTGAAGCAGGCGTGGAAGATTGCACATAAAACCGTCAACGTGGCCCTCACCAGCTGCCTGTTGCGCCAGAAATCTCAGCACTGGCTCGTTAAAGCCAAGTTGGGGAAAGGCTGTCGAGCCCCCCAAGACTTTGTGCCTGTTTACACCTTTGAGGGACAGCTTGGCTGACAGTGTATGGGTCACAGAGTGTATGTGAGGGCTTAGTGAGTGAACTTCACAAGCACACCCGCCATTAGTGTATATTGCTCAGATGTGCACGGCACTGGCAGGGCTTAGCTTCAGAAACATTTCTATTTACATGTTGTTATAGGCATCCCTTTATTAATGTAATAACTGCACTTTCACAATTGCTTTATTAACCTTCTTGCTTCTCAAATTTGCTTGAAAATGCATCATTTACCCACTCTTTTTTCAACATTTTCTCGGAAGCCCCCCTTAATATGTTCAGGCTAGCTCGCTGCGCTCGCTCGCCATGGTGCACTCCGACAGAAAGTTTACGCCTGCCACATCCAAATTTCACAAGCCACCACTGTGTGTATATTTATTTGTATACTTCTGTCTATAGGCACTATATCACTTACAGCTCTAGAGAAGGTCATTGCAACAAAACAAATTGGCTGTATCACTTTTTCAAAGGAATTCAGTAAAGAAGATTGATGAATTGATCTTTATTTCCAAGCAGTTGATTACGAAACAGCCGGTCAGAATTGATACATTCTAGCTGGCTTCCGACGGAGTCCGAATCGGCCAGTAATCCAAATTTCTGATGGTTTATGCCTTTCAGATTGCGATCTGGGGTTTCCGACAGGGTTTCCTTACTGACCTTTCCGACATGAAAACCCTATTTGAAAGTGTGTTTGGGGGCCCTAGCAGGGCCCCCTTTCCCTTGCGCCCTCTGACTGGGGACCGAGGAGGCACCTATGGTGCCCCCCTGTTAATCCCTGCACCTTGTGGCATGCACCTTGAGGTGCCTGCCATGGGGTGCAGAGATTAACACAATCTCACTTTTCTCTATGCGAGCATGTACTACGGCCAGTTTATGGCTGTAACACATGCTCCCATGGGGAATGTGGGAATACGACCGGGCCATGTGTGGTTGCATCATAATCAGGCCGACCGACATCGTAATAGGCCCCTAAATCTCTCCTGGTGATAAATTGTTATATAAATATGCTGCAAGAGTAAAAGGCAAAAATTATGAAAATATAGTTTCACCAAAGCGGATGTTAGCAGTATTTTGGCGTCAGTAAACTGATAAGAGCAGCAGACGAGGAACAAGCATTGGTAAATGCAGTGAAATATGAAACAGCCAAAAGAAATGGAGAAAATGTTTAAGCGGCATGCACAAGAACCAATGACAAGCCAGGAAAGAGAGGAAGCGGGATATAAGTCAGTTTTAAGTTCATATTAAAAACAATAGATTTCTCAAGCACAGCGCAAGCATTGTGCAGGCGAAACCTAAAAAGGCTACATAAAGGATTAGCATGGTTAACTCAATCCTTATTCTGCCATGCTTGAACAACAGCTGAGTACCCCAGGACCTGGGAAAAAGGAGGGACTAAAGATTGGCCTCATGAACATGTAAAGAGGACAAGAAGAAAGTTTACTGGCACTGAAACATAAGCAACACAAATTACATAAGAAAGAAATGCTTACTTGAAGTATGATCTGAATTAATACAGTAATGTACTATAATACTTCTCATGAATTACTTTTCAAAGAAGCTTTTTTTCATAGCTTTCATGTAGCGTTCTTTTGCACACAAAACATATTTGTTGAAAAACATTACCTACCAATACTATAATGCAATAACACTTGGATACAGTTGTCAAATAAAACGTGTCTATCATACAAGAAATGTTGCTTTTAATAGAGGAAATATTATTTTCAGAATGGATCAGCATTCACCAAATAGTCCCTGTCATCTGTTGATTCTCCTAAAATCAATTTACATCATACATTTCAAGGAAGAAGTGCCTATGAGGTAGAGCAAGACAATTAATAGCCAATAGTTTGATGTTGAGAGAAAAACTGAAGTTTGCCTAATCTAAAATAACATTGCCTTTAAGGAACCATCTGGCGAATAACGTCACAGTCGATCTTAAATCACAAGCAGACATCATCAAACAAAGGAGCATTCTGGAAATTGCTAATGGTGGGGATTGTTTGAGATGCAGGACTGGGCAAAGAGAAATTGTTTTCTATACATTGAGCGACCCCTTTAAAGCAGTGGCTAAGGTGGATTTACTCAAAGTTACCAATGGCTGAAGGGAGCTGACTGAAAGCCCACTCTACGTTTACTCATAAAATAAGTTCATGGAAATGCCAGACCCTAAAAAAAGTATTGATTTAAAGGTCGCTGGAAAAAACCTATTTATAGACTCAGTGTACAATAATGTTCAATAAAAATAATGTATTCTATTCATACAAAATTGTTTAAAATGACCATTGCAGGTTCTGTGGTACTTCTTAGGAAAACATATATGAGACAATAACATCACAATATGACCAACAGAATTGACAATAATGAATACATTCAACATACATGGGCATATATCCTGTACACATTATTATATAGGAAGAGTTATATAATCAATCAGAAAGCAAACTGATTATAATTTTATAAAGATAATGAAAAACAAATAAAAACATAAAGAACAACATAAATCAGAAAGTGCAATTGAGTGGCTTTTAGCTTATTGCTGGATCTTCTTAGTAGCTATGCGCGTCTCGGTGAACAGAGCACCTTCATCAGGAAAGCCGCAATAAATATTAAAAGTAAAAATGTAAATAAATGTAAATAAATTAATATAGAAGTAAGCAGAAAGATAATTAGGTGAAAAAAGTCACCATCACCAAGTCAAGTGCATCACTCGCTGGTTCATGATCAGGGAATATGTAAACTTGCAGTGGAATGGTTGTGAAACATTGAAAAGAGAATGTGAAAAAAAGAAAAATCCCAAAATCATGAAAAATTACCTAATAATATGATATAAAAGGCATTGAAAAGCGGTCAAACAATGATCCGGGTAACAGCCCAAGTTGGATATTGTACCAAAAGATCAGCAGCAACTAAAAATGAAATAATAATTTTAGTGAACGGAAAATAGATATTTTAGAAAAATAAGGAATTGTAGTTGGAAATACGTATAAACAATACTGTTCATTCGGAGGTCTTCCTTCAATAATGGTTGATCTTTATGTTGCAAGGGACTAAAAAACAATATTTCCAAATTTTATGTAGCTCTAATAATCCTCAATATGGGGATACATGCAGTGGTGGCGCCCTATGCAACAATGTTTGTTGGCGCCCCCCAATGACCACAGCTGCCACAGATTCCCTCTCTTCCATCATTTAACAGTGCCCCTCAAATCTCCATAACCAGTCTCTCAGATTCATTTAGTTTGATAGTGCCACTCATACCAGTGTGAGGTGTCAGAGCACTTTACATCATACACAAGTTTAACAGAGACAATTACACGTGTAGATCAGTGTATACGAAATGTTACAGAAGACAGAGGATTACAAGATGTCACATGTCGTCCATACTGGTAGGCAGTATAGTTTAAGAGTCATGGGTCTGGAAAAGCACAAATGCAGAATTTGAAAATATAACACTAATTGTTAGGTGTTCTACCCAATACCCAAATTATTTCTACCCAAATGAACCCCTTTTGCAAGATTAGGTTATGGAAAAATTGGGCAAAAAACAGGTAGGTCTAATATACACCTTGCAGTTTGCATGCAGCTCTTTGATGACAGTTAATACCTCATTTATCTATATTAGGATTTTAACTTATAAACTGCAAGTAACAAAAAGATCTCTCTGACAAAAGCAGTAACTCATTGACTTATTAACATTATATGCACTTTGTGATCTGCATGGCACACGTTCTTAGCAGTAGCCATATTAACCCTCTGAGCTACCTTATGAGGAGCCAAACTTTCACTAGACAAAACTCCGTCTCTTTCCAGGAAGAACATTAATCACTGGAGTTATCTTGACATTTTTATGGATGTCTGAAAATAGCTGGAAGCAAGGAACGCGGCAGCAGGTGGTTTTCAAGCCATAATATATTTGCAAACAGGACGCCGCCACCCCAAGTCAACACCTGGTGCAGTAGCACCGATCGCACTGCCCTAGAACCCGCCCTGGTTACATGTGGTTCAATGATTCCAAACAAATGCCAGATAAGTCTAAGCTTGATTAAGGAGTTCCGCTATTGAAACAAAAAGGGATAGTGATGTTAAAATATATTATATGGTGCCAAATGGATACAATTCTCAGTGTATAATTAAGTTAAATCTACCTTCTAAAGATAGTGTGGAATAATAGTATGTGATCTATTTGTTCTCGACTGAGCAAGATTATTATAGACTATTGAAGTCTAATTTCAAAGCGATGTATATCAAACAGGCGCTGGGCCCAGGCTAGAACTTGATATCCAACTCTATCATGAATGCGTTAACCAATAAATGCCAGCTAGAACTTCTCGTGAATCAAGATTGATAGGGGGAGGAATATGGCAAATTAATGTCTTTGTTGCTGTATGTAGAGACCCAGAATAACCGTGGGGGTCGACAAGCCTTGAAAGCCCTATTTCTAACTAAGTAAAAATAGTTTATATTGAATCCACAATTGTCAAAACTGTAAGGTCAGTCCCGCATCTATGACTGCCACTAATAAGTGTGAAGATATAACATCTTAACTTGAGTGATCGGCGGCAAAGGTTCAAATGGAAGACTTGAACCGTACCAGGAACAAGAAGTATTTGTACTGCCGTACACAACGTGAGTTCGAGTAATGTTACCGGAAATCGTATACAGCTGCTAATGGAAACTAGACCGGTAACCTGTATGTAAGAATGTCTGAAAGAAGATAGACTGTCGCCAAACGATTCTGTTAAGTAAACAAAGGCAAAAATTGCATCAAAATATGTTAGAAAAATTGCGAAACCCCGAAATTTAAAAAATGAAACCAATGACGAGTGTCAGAAAATGTTTGAAGTTAATACTAGCTAAAGCTAAATTAACACGGAGTCTTTGGACTAGAAAGATTAAAAGACGTTCGTAAGTTCTAATTCATAAGGGCTAAAGCCATATATTTGATACAGTTGTACATACAGCAAAGCACAGGATGTCAGTAGTACATTATTCTACCTGTATATTATGATAATAACTACATCTGCAGTGCTAGTTTATACGTGAAAGAAAATATATAGAAAGCAAGTATAACTCAAGTATGAAAGACTAGATACGATAATCAAGATACATTTCTGATAGAAATCCTTACATAATGCCATGAAGCCGCCTATGGGACTGATGTTTAAAATAGTATCTAATGAAACTATACAGCTGTATAGATAAGCGGCATATATATCAGAAATAAAAACATTATTGGAACGGCATAGATATAGATGGCTAATTAGATATGAAGAACTAGTATCATAGCTGATGGTATTTTCCCAGGGCATCTCATTGTTTAGTCCACGTCTGAAAGTATCAAGGACAGAGATCCAAAACACCTATCCCCTTTTACGAATGTCATTGCTTCTACTTTCTTGTGTTATTTCTATGTTCTCAAGTATAAGCCACCTAATATAATTGGATGTATATTCCTTCTCTAGGTAGTGTTTGAATAAAGGCACAGTCAATTTTGAAGTACTAATTGCCGAACGGTATTCCGTCAGGCAAGTAGATAGGGAACGAGACGTTTCACCCACATATCCAAGGTTACAAGGACATAGTAAAAGATAGATTGAATTTTTAGTTTTACAGTTTACGTTTTTTTGCATAGATGGTATAACCATTATGGGTGAACGTGTCACCTTCAATCACTGTATCACATGCCTTGCATTGCGAGCATTTGAAAGTGCCTCTCACTGGCAAGGTACCCTCCAATGTTTTTTGAATGAATGATGGACCTTCAGAAAAGGGGAGTGTACAATGATATATTTAATGTTCTTGTTGCGGCGGTGGGCGAATAGGAAGTTTGGACAATTGTTGGTGTGGCTGTTTACAATATGCCAGTTGGAGTTTATGATTATGACATTCCACTTGAAAAACTTCTGGCAGGGAAAAAAGGAACCAGAGAACCTGGCTGGCAAGCATTCACAGCCCAATTGGTTTACTGAGATTGCTTTGGGTGAACGTTTAGATGGTAGAACTTAATCATTTTTTGAAATTTTCACTTTGTCAATATGATCAAGTAAAGGTTACGCCTCACAGAGGCACCAATGAGTGAACTTGGATTCCTGGAGGATATTTTTTAAGAGCAGTTGAGTAAAAAGAACATCTCAGAGCATGATGAGTCAGTACAATTACTCAGTTAGGACACACCTTGTGCCGAAGTAGCCGCGGTCCATGCAAGTAACAGCGGTGGGGCTGTGGGGCCCGGTAAGGGGATATTTGAAGGTGCGATGCAGAGGGAAAATTATTTATATATTTAATTTTCCTTCTGCATCGTCCCTCGAAATCCCCCCTTACCGGGCCCCACCACTGTTACCTGCATGGACCGCAGCTGTCCAGAGGTTTGCCACTGCTTCATCTTGTTCTTCTGGAACTTGTACATCTGGGGCTTCCTCATACAAATCAGGCAACTGTCTAGAAAAAGTAAACACATCTTTACCCTGGGAATATTAAGGTTAAATGTTTAAGCTTCACAACTGTGGGGAGTGCAAAAACATTAACTTTGTTAAATGTCACGTTTAGAATTTAAAGTTTGCTAATCCCTAGTGATGGTAGTGCACAGAGGTATTCTGGGTTTCGATTAGGAGCGTATGATATGATATTTTCTACATTTGTCTTATAAATATACTGTATTGTTGTTCACTGACTTGCTCTACAGAAAACAAAAATGAGCATTTGCATGCAGACAAAGTAATCATGTTGCTGAATTTGGGTTTTCCTACCACACTCTGACCCATCCATAGCCTGCCTTCTACAGATTATTCACTCGCAGGATGCATTATTATTTTTCCACTTTCAGCACTGCCTGCAAGCATCCACAATATCAAGATATTAATATTTCAGAATCAAGGCACTGTTCTTGCAACTAATTTCCAGGTCTTGCCTGAGACAGTGCATGCACTGATGCTTGTGAGACATTTTGTTAACTAAAAGGGGCTTGGAGCTCACCCATTGGTTATCATTGGTTGGGTTCTTTGTCAGTCTCATTTCCTTGTTTCTATTTAGTCAGTGTATGGCACATTCACTTTCTGTATGTGTGTTTGTCCCTTCTCACGGACCAAGTACTGATGTATTGCTTTAGTAGTGTCTCTCCACTTTGCCCACTCAGACCGAGGTACTCTGTGTTTTCTTGCTGCTTCGCTCATGGTTGTTGCTTCCTTCCACCCTTCTTTGCTATTCATTGCACCTGTCCGCCTCCAGTTGTTGTTGTGTGCCCCCCTTTCATCACTGTTGTTGCTTCCCTCTCTGTTCACTCCCATCATTTTTGCTTGCCCTCCGGTCATTATTTACACCTTCTTTGTTGCCTACCTCCCTCCCCCCTTCCGTTGTTGTTGTGTGCCCGGCCATCGTTGTTGTTTGCCTCCCTTCTCTCTGACCATAAAAAAAAGCTCTATCATGCGGCTGGTGCTGGGCGCTTATTTTTCAACATTTTAGCCATGTTGCGCAGCAACCTCACTGCTGTACAAAGAAAGGGGTCAAAGCTTAAAAGTCCAGCACCAAACGTCACTACTTTGTAAAGGCCTATTAGATCGTCACTATACCTCGGTGCATCGAGTCTAGGATGTGACCCACATACATCCCAAAAGAGTGGTTAGGAACCACCACTATCAAAGGCACAAGATTGACCCTGCACCCGGGAAAAACAAGTACTCTATGTGAGAATACAATTGTACATCATATTTTAACAACAGAACAACGTATAAATGAATAGCTTCCCTAATGAAAATAACAGATGGTCGTGTTTCTTGATTGTAGTCAATATAATTCTTTTATTGAAAAACACTTCGGGCCATATTATCAAGGAACGGCGATAATGTGCTTGATAATATGCCTGTGAGAATTCCCATAGAAGCCCAGGTTCACACCAGAACCTGGGCTCCTATGGGAATTCATAAAGGCATATTATCAAGCACATTATCGCCGCTTTAGCGGCAGTTTCCTGCCGCTAAAGCAGCGCTAATGTTATCCCCGTTCCTTGATAATATGGCCCCTAATTCTTTAAAAGCACCACACAATTGCTTGCCAACGCATTTCATCTTTCTGAGTGGCTTCCCTTTGATCCATCATTTATATGATGAGAGTTATGTCCAACCATGATGTTGACCAATAGCAGTACATTGATAGTATAATAAAGAATTGAATGGTCTTTGTGTATTGTATGTTTTTAATGTGATCGTATTGTAAATAATGTTTTGTAATTGCTTTTAGCTTTGAAGAAGTCCCATGAGGGATGAAACACATTGGCAAGCAATTGTGTGGTGCTTTTAAAGAATGAAGTGTTTTTCAATCAAAGAATTATATTGACTACAATCAAGAAACATGCCCATATGTTATTTTCATTTGGGAAGCTATTCATTTATACATTGTTCTGTTGTTCAAATATGATGTACTAGTGTATTCTCACATAAAGTACGTGCTTTTCTCGGGTGCAGGGTCAATCTTGTGTCACTGCTGTACAACATGGCTAAGAATATATTGACAAAGCCAATAGCTCTTGACTAGGCTAGTTTTTTGGCTTTTCCAATGCTTGTTCTTAATGGACTTGATCGTTTATATTGGAAAATTGATTTTTTTGTTTTGTGGCCATTTGATCACAAAATTTCTTCCAGATGCACTTTTTTTCTAAACATAGCCTGTGCAATGTGAGCCAACATAAACCTGATGAAACCAGACTGTTCCCCACAGCCCATATTTTAAGCTATTGCTAAAATAATCTTTTCGGGTGTTAGACCTGGCACCATTGGCGTGGGTCTCCCTTCCATTGTTTGCTGTTGCCTCATGTGTTTTTGCTGGTTTTAGATGCTTTGGGCACTGTGCCACTGCTATTCAGTGCCACAGTGCAAGTGCTCCCTTTGATAATTTGATGTATGGATTAGTGATTCCATGATTGGCTGATATGGTTTACTTGTCAGACCCTAGTACAGTGCACTGAGTGTGCCCAGGGCTTGTAAATCAAATGCTGCTGGTAGGCTTGCAGCACTGGTTGTGCCACCCACAGAAGCAGCCTGTAAAGTGTGTCTCATGCCAGGCATTGCAGAACCTGTGTGCAGTCTGGTACTGCCATGTTGACTGACCAAGTGCACCCACTTGCCAGTCCCTAAACCTTCCCTTTTCTTCATATCAGACACCCCTATGGTAGACCCAAGGGCAGGGTGCATTGTAAGTATAAGGCAGGACATGCCCTGGTGTGTGTGGCATGTCCTAATAGTGAATCACAGCCATTTTTGTTTTTCACTATTGCAAGGCTACCTGTTCCAAATAGGCCAGAATGGGCAGTTTGATTATAACATCTTATAATCCTACCTGACTCAGGGAACAAGGTAGAAATTCGAGTTTAGTATGCCTGAACTCAGAATGATAATATTCATCTTTGTGAACAGTGAAGTTGGTTTTAACATTCTGTGTTTTAAAATACCACTTTTAGAAAGTAGGTATTTTCTTGCCTAACTATCCAAGCCTGCCTCTGCTAGGATGTGTATTCCTTGTCTGGAGTTTGAGTGACAGGGGCCGGGGGACTCCAGGAGACAGGGTGAGTCAGCACAGGGCTGAATAGAGAGATCTGCATGTAGAGGGGTGGGAGGAATTGCACCTGGGACCTGAATATGGCTGTGCCTTCCCTCCACCATGCTGGCTTCATCTCCTGTGGTGCTTCTGATGTCCCTGGCCCACACTGTGAAAAGGAAAGATGGAGTCATGTAAACAGAGTGCTCCAGGACTGACCAGAACTGGTTTGGACTAGGCAAAGGCCTTCAGAGAACAAAGAGAAAATGAGAATAAAAGGGGGGACCCAGACCCCAGAATTTTAAATCACTTTTGGGAAACAAGAAGAAACCTTTGCTGAGTAGAGGAACCAGAGAAACTGAGGATTAGACTATCCATAGCTGAGTGCTGTTTGGGGGATTGGCCTGCAGTGGTTGCCTGACTGCCAAATAAAGGAGAAAGGACTTTGTGCTTCTTTCAAATCAATTTGTGAAGAATCTCCAAGGGCTTGAGATGGAGCTTGCCTCCTGCTGAAGTCTCAGGGACAACAGACTTCACCAACCAGCTCCCCAAGAGTTCTTTTGAAGTGCCTGCTTTTGTGTTGGGCCTTCTGAGGGACTGCGTGTCGCAAGGAGCTGGAAGCGCGACTCGCGAAGAAGAAGTGTGTCGCCGCCACAGTCGCTGTCTTCACATCACTGGAGAAGGGTGTCGCCGCTGCCACTGTCGCTTCGCATTGCAGAAGCGCCTCGCATCACCGGAGAAAAATGTTGCTGTCGCATCAGACACCGTCGCATCATCGGAGAAGCGTGTCGCCGCCACAGCCGCTGTCATCGCATCACTGAAGAAGGGTGTCACCGCTGCAGATGTCGCATCGCATCGCTGAAGCATCTCGCATCACCGGAGAAGAGTGTCGCCATCGCCTCAGACGCCTTCGCATCACCGGAGAAGCATGTCTCAGGGCCTGTCGTGGCTCAGAAGAATCATTGAGTCGCCGCACGGCCATCGGGCGTGCACGCATCATGTCGCATCAAGAAGAAGACGCCATTTTTATTTCATGGCACTGGATCTTCATTGCATCACGGTGTTGCGGGCGGCATCGCCATGGAAGCGCTGTAAGAAACCGACGCATCACCTCCCCGCGCTGAGAAGAACCAACGCTTCCCCTATGCATCAGTAGGGACCCAACGCATCACCGTTCTTGCGTGTAAGGAACCAACGCATCACCTTCCCTGCAACACTTTTGTTGTATAGCGTTACGCATCCAAAGGTACATTGAACTTAAAGTGTTGCATTTACCATCTTAAGAGAACTAAGCAATTCCTACCATTTTTAAAGTGCAGTATTGTGGATTTTTGTCGTTTGTGGTCTTGTGATAAGTCTATATAAAGAATACTTATTTTTGATATAAAACCTGTGTGTTGTCCATCTGTAGTGCTGTCACTGGATTACTGTATGTGTTCACAAATGCGAGATAAGCCTGTCTGTTCGTGCCAAGCTACCAAGGGGGTGATCAGGGGTTATTTCAGGAGTGTATCCCCTTACCCTGACTAGAAGCAAGGGGTCCCTATTTGGTCAAAGGTACCTACCTCTGCCAACTAGAGACCCCCAGTTTTAACATCGGGCATAATATCAAATCTGTCATGAGGTCAGCTAAAATAAAACTTCATAGCTGAAGCAAAGACCCTGAAAAGAAGAAAATAAAACACAAAATGTGCATTTCTAAAATTAGCGCTAACAAACGTGAAGTCACATCAAGGCATCCAAACCATTCAGAACGACCCATAACATGACCCTAAAATGTTAATTTCCATAACCTGCTCCTTCACTGGGAGGAGAGTAAAGATGTCAGTGGAGGTCCGCTCAATTTTCCACGGCTTGCACGTGCATTTACATCAGCTCCCTCGTGGCGGCCACTACATGTGTTTGCCAAGTGCCACCCTATTTCCTTCATAAATGTGATTTATGGCCCAGTTAGACTGAGTTACGAGCCATTAAAGAAACCTGTTACAACAGTCCTGTGTGACTTGCGTCTTGGGACGCTCTCACTGCTGTTATTTTTGCAACGGTTACAAGTTGCTGACTGTGTTGCAAAAGAAATCCAAATTGGACTTTATGAGCAGCGATAATACACAGAAGGCGTTAGAATGCTGCGCACAGTATCTATCACAATGTGGAACTTGCGTCCTTCCTATGTGAATTTGCACCGCATCGTCCAGGGTTCGGTCATTCGTGTGTCAAAGCGCACCCGCAAACCAGGGCAGACAGCCGAGCTAAAGCGCTGCTAAACGCTCAATAGAGACATTAAAAAGAGGTGAGACTGGTCTCTCGCATGCTTGAGTAAGTAAATGTATTCCACAGAAAATTAGCTTCTCTGATTTTACATGCATTCTAGATTACAACAAATAAATTAATTTCAGCAAATGCTTGGCGGATAAACAAAAATGCATTTAAGTGCGTCTCGTGGGCTGAAACCAACACGCTGGACAAGGGACATGTGTAACACTGATTTGCTTTTGATTACTCCAAGTGACAGGAAAATAATGAATATCCTCAGAGGTAAAGGGCTCTGCTACCAATTACTTTCAAAATGTATTCTACTGCTTGATGTTTACAAAGTGCTCAGAAGCTCCGTTGCTGTGTTCAAGGTCATGTATATGTTAGAGTGAGACATGTTTCTCTTCAGTATTGCTTTAAGGTATCGGAGTCTCTATGGCAACGGCCTTATCGTGATACAGGATGGTAGATAGGACGTTAGGAACTTTATAAACCGGTTTATCACGGCCTTCAGTTTGGACACTGGGCACGACTTCCGGTATGGGAGCAGGGCGGGAAGCAATGGGTGACTAAAGCAGTGTGCCCCAGGTACTGTGCAGAGTCTCCGTGGCATCAGTAGCATTTGGAGTCGTGACTGGACTGTAAAGGAATGTTGTTTCTCACATCATAGAAGGGCTCGCATGAAGGTGACCACTGTATCCTGAATGCTTGCATTCCATGTATGCCTTTTCTAAAGAAGCCCAGTCCTATTTGAACAAGCATTGGCAAAGCTAATAGTTTTTGCCTTGCTGTTCTATTGACTTTGCTGGCTAAAACGTTTTACTGATGCTCTGTAGCACTAGCTAAAAGCTGAAGTCCTGCAGCATCAATGAAAATTAGCAAGAAAATAAAGAATGACACGGCCCTGGAGGCTGTGTCACTATGTAGGCATGTACATGTATTATGATGTATATGCATGCATGCTTCGCCACGCACGCGTGAACCTACAGAGTGATAACGGAGTCATATTTTTTTGTTAACTGATCCAAGTTGATTGACACCACTTGAATCAGTTTCTATTTTGATAGAAATACAACTGTTAGAACCCCAAATAAAAACGACCATTACTGCGACACTCTTTAGGAAAAACCAAGAAGAGTCTAATAAAAATAACAAAGAGTTTAAAGACTCCATTCTACTAACGAAAATTGAAAAATTCAAGAAAGACCTAGCTAAATTTAAACACGAGACCATTTACCCCTACACTAATGAGAACTATTCCCCTCCCGAGTTCAGGAACAATGGCAAGAGATATGGATTTACATATTCAGGGTCCAGTACCGAAGATAGCGCAAGTGACTCAGAAGGCTCAGGGACATACAAACAACAACAAAGAGTACGAGGCAGGTTCAATCGTTTCAATGGATATAGAGGACATCCTTTGCCTCAATTCCAACAATGGTGGCCACCAGCTCCGTGGGGATATCCTCCACATCCCTTTCAACCACCGATGGCACCTTTTCAAGGTTTCCAATCTGACCCTAATACTCAATCTTTTTTAGGATCAGGCCCTCCCAGATCAAGAGCCAGAAGAAGAAACCAACGGTCCCATGTACATTGGGAACCGCAAACGGGACCACATACAGGAACCCGCAGCCAGACATCGAGGAACACAATCCCTCTGGCAGACAATTCAAACCTGACTTGATTGTAAATCTGAGCACCAAGATATTGAGTAAAGATGAAGAATCAGTCCTCAACAGAGGTCTAGGTTTTGTCACTACCTTTGATGGAGATCCTTTTCAGATACAGTGCGAATTAGCACAATTTTTTCGCAAACTTAGACTGCATATATTTTTTCAAGGACAAGGATGTGATCGGAAATGATCAAGCTGATATCAATACTGGCCTTAAGAAACGTTTGTTTCAATGCTATGTAGCAATCACAAGTCTACATATAACAATTTGCCATTGGTGGAACAAAAAGCCCTTCAGGATCTATCGTTAGATTCTCTGGTAACTATCAAACCAGCAGATAAGGGTGGGGCCATAGTCATCCTAGATACAGTGGATTATAGGACAGAGTGCCTCCGACAACTGGAGGACCGTCGTTTCTATCTACCACTTAAAGATGACCCCACTGACAGACTCAAGAGAATCATTAGTGATATGTCGGATGAAGCACTCCATGAAGGCTGGATCACAACCAAAGAGTGTCAATTCTTACAGACTAAATACCCCATCATGACGTATTTTTATATTCTACCCAAAATACACAAATCCCAACGACCTCCTCCGGGTAGACCGATAATCTCTGGACAAGGAGCTATCCTGGAACCCTTATCTACTTTCGTAGATTTTTTCTTGATACCTATTGTGAGCAAGATGCCCACGTATCTTCAGGATACAAAAGATGTTTTGCGGTTGTTACCTACCATTGACTTTGACACGCAGAGAGACTTTTTAGTCTCCTTTGATGTCGAAGCACTATACACCTCGATTCCCCAAGATGAAACCTTGGACACAGTGGCTTCCACTCTATATGAAACTGAACTGAATTCCATCACCCCAGTTCATTTTATCATGGCACTGGCAAAACTAGCCTTGAAGGATGATTTTTTCAGATTTGAAGATCAGATCTATTTGCAAGTCTCCGGTACCAGCATGGGCAGTATTTTTGCGCCGAGTCTGGCTAATCTTTACGTACATTCTTTTGAACAGCAACACATTTTCACATCTACCAATCCTTTCTTTTCATCTATCCGACTTTGGAAACGTTATATAGATGACGTGTTGGTGGTGTGGCGAGGTGATCGGGAGTCCATACTTCTCTTTCATCAATGGCTCAATACCAGAAATCAATTTTTGAAATTTACGGTTGAAATCAATAACAACAGGCTAGCTTTCCTTTACCTGTCAATTTTTGTGACTGCCACAGGGTTAGAAAGTGAACTTTACCGTAAGCCAATAGCACGTAATTCTTTATTACGGTATGACAGCCAACACCCTAAATCATTAAGGGATAATTTGCCCTTTGGCCAGTTCCTACGAGTCCGTAGGAACTGTTCCACAGACAGCACTTTCAAAATACATGGTGACGCTCTAACTGAACAATTGGTCTCTAGGCATTATCCCCGCAAACTGGTTAAACGTTCGTTGAAGCGGGCCAGAAACAACCATCGTCAGGCGCTTCTGGAACCAGCCACTGGCAAACCAGCGCTTGAACGCCTGACTTTCGTTAGTAGTTTCAGTGCTATGGCCAATGGGATACAAAAGTGTGTCCGGAAACATTGGCAGATTTTGAACTCTTGTGATGATAAGATTGCTCCTCATCTGTTTTCGTTCAAGAGATTAGGGAACATACGAGACCGACTAGTGCACACACGCCCCAAATCTACTCCTCAGAGAGCTGTAGGCACTCTATGGGATCTTCCTGCAGTGACAGGTCACTTTCCATGTGGTAATTGCTCGATTTGTCCACATGCTACACATACTACCTCCATTAACATAGGCACCAATAGACCATGGGTTCAAACAAAGTTTACTAACTGCAATAGTGACAATCTGATTTACCTACTCACTTGCCCATGTCAATGCAAGTATGTAGGGATGAAAACTCGGAAAGTCAGGATTCGCATGTTAGAACACAAAAGTTCGTTCAGATGTAAGAAATCGGTCACAAG
Source organism: Triturus cristatus (assembly GCF_964204655.1). Taxonomy (NCBI): domain Eukaryota; kingdom Metazoa; phylum Chordata; class Amphibia; order Caudata; family Salamandridae; genus Triturus; species Triturus cristatus. Next base: position 650,932,045 of record NC_140581.1, read on the forward strand.
ACTAACCAGACATTTAATTGAAAATAACCACCAGGCAGATGATTTCAAATGGACAGTGCTTGAAAAATCCATTATACCAACCCACATCAGTGATATTTCAAAATATCTATTCACTAAGGAACAGAAATGGGTTTTTAAACTTCAAAGTGATGCTAGGGGCCTTAATGATGACATCCCGTGGACAACTTTGTAAAATATCCCCCGGTTTCTGTAAGGATACCAGAGCTATCTTCAGATAGTACAGATCCTGAGTGCCATACTAGTTTTTTCTCACTAGCCCTGTGATGGTTTTGGACAAAACCATTTCAGTTTTCATACATCTGCTATGGGCTATGGGTGTAACACAGACTATCAGCTGGTTTATCGATGTCTTTATAGGGGCACTGCGGTGGAGCAGGGCAGATCGTGGACCTTGGTTTTCGCTATTTGCGGTTGCCCCGCTGTTTTGACAATGAGTTGCACTTATTAACATTACTAGGCCTTCGAGATGTCTGACTAACTTTGTTACCAGAATAATATGTGTGGTATACTGGATTTAGTTTATCCTGTGGTCCACATTGACCACAGGACCGAGCGGAACTGTCAAACTAAAACGATAATGATTTTTGTTCATATTCAAGAGAATAAGGCTGACACTTTTCCCTACTTTTGTTTCTACTATTCACACAAGATTTAGTGTTATTACTTTTTATCTTGGGGTTAGAAGAGGGGGAATCTATAGTATGTATTAGCGCTCTAGTGCCAAAATAAAGCGCTGTTTTATCGCTATTTTTGTTTTTGGCCCTTAGATACTTTACATCTAAAATACAACGTTGGGTAGAGCACTCAGATACATGTCTGGAATTCATGCAAGATACTACTTCAACTCTGATATGCCAGCAATTTCTGATTCATTCACTACCAGCAATGGAACGAACTACAGACGCCATTTCTATGACGTCACTTTGTAGTCCTATGACGCGATCACCACGAGCCAGGGGTCATGCGCGAATGCGTAATGAATGCACTCGCGTTTGTTGTTCAATTGTTTCCGAGTCTTTAAAACGCTCTCGTAGCTCGCCCGGGTCACCTCCATTTCCCTGACTCAGATGCCACAACGAGGCAACGACGCATGGGTGAGGATACATCTTTATCGACTTTGGTCAATTGGGCAGCAGTTCGTTTTGTATCCTCGCCTAGTACCTCTATGATGTGGCATGAATGGATAACACCATGGTTGCTCCTGTACCATATAGAACCCCTCTCTAAGTGTAGTGATTTGTACTTTTAGGGAGACTACCCCATTGGTTTTTGGTTCATTGTGGTTTTCAATCTAACGAGCATTCTTTGCTTTGCATTTTGTACAGCATAGAACTCTTATCAAACATTATTGCCACAAAGAGACGCTTAGTTGATTCCATAACTTACTAATTAAGCGCATAGATCAAAGCAAGACTTTGAGTGCCAATTGAGTGCATACTAATCAACGCACACTTGATTTGTAAATGTGACATTCACCACTAATTTTTGGATTTGTTTTTAACAACATGTGGCTAGTTTTCCACTAAAAATTGTTTGTTTTTTATATCTTTTAACAGTCATTGACCACTGCACTAAGACTAGGGAATTCTCTCACATTGGCCTGCTTGTGTGTGATTACTGAGAATACATACATTAGGTGTATAGGTGCTAGTACTTTGCTTTGCGAGCACTTTATCAGAGTCAAACAGTTTTCTTATGTTACTGAAAGAGTTTGATCACTGTAAGCGTACTCTATCTTTTTCATACAGAGCGGGGCCTCTTAGTCCTGAGTAAGGTTCCAGGCGAGATGAGGTTCGTTCCCCGATCATGATGGGTAAGCATTCATTGACAATAGGGGTGTTTACTTTGTACATCTTGGAGTAAAACTACTTTGAGGATATCTCTTGGAGATTAAGACTATTTTCATATGTTTTTTTGACAGATGCCTACTGCATCCTTTGAGGCGGAGGAACATATCAAGATTGTATTAATTCCAACCTCATGATACTAGTGAGATAAGCACATTCTATTTCTTTATTATTTTCTTTTGATAAACTAATGCAGTAGCGAATATTTGACGACTGGGGTCCTGAAGAAAGCCTTAGGGAGTAGCGTTTCCCGTATGGCTGAAACATGTCGACCTTTTTACACAGCAGTTATTTGTTGAACACTGCTTTTTGCACTGTTGTTTTTACTTAGAGTTTGAGATCTTTCTTTCATATTAAATTAGTAGCGCCTTCTCACAACTCTATTTTAATACACCACATTATTCTTTTCAAAGCACTGCCCTTCTCTCAATTTTTCTATCACTAAGACTTTATATGATCTTCCTGCTCCGATCCTTTGATGATCTCGGACCTGTTTGAGTGAGCTCACTCCATACAAGATAATCTCTATGATCAAGAAATACATCTTTCTTTGGATTGGATGACCAGATGATAGGATTGATCACATAGACAATTGATGGGTATCCAAGCTCTGCTCTAAGGTCCTCTCTTGATTGTTTCTGGATGTCTTTTTCTCCTTTCTCCTTGTTCTACTCCTTGTTTGCAAATTTGGATTTGTCATTTTTTGACATACACATCTGCATATACCACTGAATATACATATGAATTTGTTAGACCCCCAGTTCCACTTGTTTTTTTAAACCACTTGAATCAGTACATAATAAATAAATAAATATTCTTAGTGTGAAAGCGACATTGGCAATGAGGAGCAAACAGGAGACAAATGGCAGCTGCTATGACCTCCCCCCAAAAATGGAATCTTGTTTTAAAAGTCCCTGAGGGTGAAAAGGATCAGGTGAGGAATGAAGGATCAGCGGCAATGTCCAATGCTCTTTGTGCACTGCAGAGTCGCCCGCCAACAAATCGGAGTTCACATGCCCTCCATAAATTAAAATTATGGATTTCTTTTAAGGACCACAACGGTACAGAATAAGATAGCAATGGAGTGGCAGGTGAGACGAGTTATGGTAAAGCATGTGGAGATGGATTTTTGAAGAGTGTGGAATCAGCCAAGGGAGAGGGCAAGAAAATACATGCAATCGCATAGAATGAAAAACGAGCAAGAAGAAATGTAGTTCGCTAAAAGTGGGCAGTGGAAGGACGTAAGTTAGTCAATCAATAGGATGAGAAAGAGACTATGCTATGAGGGTCAGAAAAAGAATAGGGATGCAAACCATGCAATAAGAGGCAAGCAAATAAGAGTGAAAATAAATCCAACCATTGGTTAAGCAATTGATAGGCTTTCTGCTCAGTGCATGTTTTGTTTAAACTATGCTTTCCCCTACAGGCACAATCTATGCATGCCACTAACCCCCTGCAGACTACTGATTCACTCCTGCAATAATCCACATAGTAACAATGCAGTGCTCCAATCACACTGACACTCTCTCCACTCTTACAATCATCCTGACAGAACTATGTCCTTATCTAATCTCTGCCGAAACACAAGCACTTATAAACTCACCCTGCTGTCGACTACCAGCACTCTACCTACTCAGTCACTGTCTATGCACTTGTACAATGATTCAGGCATGAAGAGACACTGTGCTACAGTCAAATGTGTACAATCTATGCAGGCCCCTACCCCCCTGCAGACTACTGATTCACTCCTTCAATTATCCAGGAAGTACTCATACTGTGCCCCAATCACACTGTCACTCTCTGTCCACTCTTGCAATTATCCTGACAGAACCATGTACTTATCTAATCTCTGTGCCGAAACACAAGCACTCATAAACTCACCCTGCTGTCAACTACCAGCACTCTATCTACTCAGTCACTGTCTATGCACTTGTACAATGACTGAGGCATGAAGAGACACCATGCAACAGTCAAATGTGCAGAATCTATGCAGGCCCCTAACCCCTTGCAGAATACTGATTCACTCACGCAATAATCCAGATGGTACTCATGCAGTGCCTCAATCACACTGACACTCTCTGTCCACTCTTGCAATTATCCTGAGAGAAACATGTCCTTATCTAATCTCTGTGCCGAAACACAAGCACTTATAAACTCACCCTTCTGTCATCTACCAGCACACCACCTACCCAGTTACTGTCCATGCACTTGTGCACTGATTCAGTCATGAACAGACACTGTACTACAGTCAAATGTGTACAATCTATGCACACCCCTAACCCCCTGAAGACTACTGATTCACTCCTGCAATAATCCAGATGGTACTCATGCAGTGCCTCAATCACTCTGACACTCTCTGTCCACTCTTGCAATTATCCTGACAGAACCATGTCCTTATCTAATCTCTGTGCCGAAACACAAGCACTTATCAACTCACCCTGTTATCAACTACCAGCACTCTACCTACTCAGTCACTGTCTACGCACGTCTACAATGACTCAGGCATTAAAAGACACCGTGCTACAGTCAAATGTGCACAATCTATGCAGGCCCCTAAGCCCCTGCAGACTACTGATTCACTCCTGCAATTATCCAGGAAGTACTCATACAGTGCCCCAATCACACTGTCACTCTCTGTCCACTCTTGCAATTATCCTGACAGAACCATGTACTTATCTAATCTCTGTGCTGAAACACAGGCACTCATAAACTCACCCTGCTGTCAAGTACCAGCACTCTATCTACTCAGGCACTGTCTATGCACTTGTACAATGATTGTGGCATGAAGAGACACTGTGCCACAGTCAAATATGCACAATCTATGCATGCCCCTAACCCCCTGCATACTACTGATTCACTCCTGCAATAATCCAGAAAGTACTCATGCAGTGCGCCAATCACACTGACACTCTCTGTCCACTCTTGCAATCATCCTGACAGAACTATGTCCTTATATATTCTCTGTGCCGAAACACAAGCACTTATAAACTCACCCTGCTTTCAAGTACCAGCACTCTACCTACTCAGTCAGTGTCTATGCACTTGTACAATGATTCAGGCATGAAGAGACACTCTGCTACAGTCAAATGTGTATAATCTATGCACACCCCTAACCCCCTGCAGTCTGCTGATTCACTCCTGCAATAATCCAGATATTACTCATGCAGTGCCTCAATCTCACTGACACTCTCTGTCCACTCTTGCAATTATCCTGACAGAACCATGTCCTTGTCTAATCTCTGTGCCGAAACACAAGCACTTATAAACTCACCCTGCTGTCAAGTACCGGCACTCTATCTACTCAGTCACTGTCTATGCACTCGTACATTAACTCAGGCATGAAGAAACGCCATGGTACAGTCAAATGTGCACAATCTATGCAGGCCCCTAACCCCATGTAGACTACTGATTCACTCTTGCAATAATCCAGATAGTAACAATGTAGTGCCCCAATCACACTGACACTCTCTGTCCACTCTTGCAATCATCCTGACAGAACTATGTCCTTATATAATCTCTGTGCCGAAACACAAACACTTATCAACTCACCCTGTTGTCAACTACCAGCACTCTACCTACTCAGTCACTGTCTATGCACTTCTACAATGACTCAGGCATTAAGAGACACCGTGCTACAGTCTAATATGCACAATCTATGCAGGCCCTTAAACCCCTGCAGACTACTGATTCACTCCTACAATAATCCAGGTAGTACTCATACAGTGCCCCAATCACACTGTCACTCTCTGTCCACTCTTGCAGTTATCCTGACAGAACCATGTCCTTATCTAATCTCTGTGCCGAAACACAAGCACTTATAAACTCACCCTGCTGTCAACTACCAGCTCTCTATCTACTCAGTCACTGTCTATGCACTCGTACAATAACTCAGGCATTAACACACACAGTGCTACAGTCCAATGTGCACAATCTATGCAGGCCCCTAACCCCCTGCAGACTACTGATTCACTCCTGAAATAATCCTGATAGTACTCATGCATTGCCCCAATCACACTGTCACTCTCTGTCCACTCTTGCAATTATCCTGACAGAACTATGTCCTTATCTAATCTCTGTGTCGAAACATAAGCACTTATAAACTCATCCTGCTGTGAATTACCAGCACTCTACCTACCCAGTCATTTTCCATGCACTTGTACAATGACTCAAGCATTAACACACACAGTGCTACAGTCCAATGTGCACAATCTATGCAGGCCCCTAACCCCCTGCAGACTACTGATTCACTCCTGAAATAATCCTGATAGTATTCATGCATTGCCCCAATCACACTGACACTCTCTGTCCACTCTTGCAATTATCCTGACAGAACCATGTACTTATCTAATCTCTGTGCCGAAACACAAGCACTCATAAACTCACCCTGCTGTCAAGTACCAGCACTCTATCTACTCAGGCACTGTCTATGCACTTGTACAATGATTGTGGCATGAAGAGACACTGTGCCACAGTCAAATATGCACAATCTATGCATGCCCCTAACCCCCTGCATACTACTGATTCACTCCTGCAATAATCCAGAAAGTACTCATGCAGTGCCTCAATCTCACTGACACTCTCTGTCCACTCTTGCAATTATCCTGACAGAACCATGTCCTTATCTAATCTCTGTGCCGAAACACAAGCACTTATAAACTCACCCTGCTGTCAAGTACCGGCACTCTATCTACTCAGTCACTGTCTATGCACTCGTACATTAACTCAGGCATGAAGAAACGCCATGGTACAGTCAAATGTGCACAATCTATGCAGGCCCCTAACCCCATGTAGACTACTGATTCACTCTTGCAATAATCCAGATAGTAACAATGTAGTGCCCCAATCACACTGACACTCTCTGTCCACTCTTGCAATCATCCTGACAGAACTATGTCCTTATATAATCTCTGTGCCGAAACACAAACACTTATCAACTCACCCTGTTGTCAACTACCAGCACTCTACCTACTCAGTCACTGTGTATGCACTTCTACAATGACTCAGGCATTAAGAGACACCGTGCTACAGTCAAATATGCACAATCTATGCAGGCCCTTAAACCCCTGCAGACTACTGATTCACTCCTACAATAATCCAGGTAGTACTCATACAGTGCCCCAATCACACTGTCACTCTCTGTCCACTCTTGCAGTTATCCTGACAGAACCATGTCCTTATCTAATCTCTGTGCCGAAACACAAGCACTTATAAACTCACCCTGCTGTCAACTACCAGCTCTCTATCTACTCAGTCACTGTCTATGCACTCGTACAATAACTCAGGCATTAACACACACAGTGCTACAGTCAAATGTGCACAATCTATGCAGGCCCCTAACCCCCTGCAGACTACTGATTCACTCCTGAAATAATCCTGATAGTACTCATGCATTGCCCCAATCACACTGTCACTCTCTGTCCACTCTTGCAATTATCCTGACAGAACTATGTCCTTATCTAATCTCTGTGTCGAAACATAAGCACTTATAAACTCATCCTGCTGTGAATTACCAGCACTCTACCTACCCAGTCATTTTCCATGCACTTGTACAATGACTCAAGCATTAACACACACAGTGCTACAGTCCAATGTGCACAATCTATGCAGGCCCCTAACCCCCTGCAGACTACTGATTCACTCCTGAAATAATCCTGATAGTACTCATGCATTGCCCCAATCACACTGACACTCTCTGTCCACTCTTGCAATTATCCTGACAGAACCATGTCCTTATCTAATCTCTGTGCCGAAGCAGAAGCACTTATAAACTCACCCTGCTGTCAACTACCAGCACTCTATCTACTCAGTCACTGTGTATGCACTTGTACAATGACTCAGGCATGAAGAGACACCATGCAACAGTCAAATGTGCACAATCTATGCAGGTCCCTAACCCCCTGCAGACTACTGATTCACTCCTGCAATAATCCAGATAGTACTCATGCAGTGCCACAATCACACTGACACTCTCTATCCACTCTTGCAATTATCCTAACAGAACTATGTCCTTATCTAATCTCTCTGCCGAAACACAAGAAGTTACAAAATCACCCTGCTGTCAACTACCAGCACTCTAGCTACCCAGTCACTGTCCATGCACTTGTACAATGATTCAGGCATGAGGAAACACCGTGCTACAGTCAAGTGTGCACAAGATATGCATGCCCCTAACCCCCTGCAGACTACTGATTCACTCCTGCAATAATCCAGATTGTACCAATGCAGTGCCCCATCACACTGACACTCTCTGTATACTCTTACAATTATCCTAATAGAACTATGTCCTTATCTAATCTCTGTGCCGAAACACAAGCACTTATAAACTCATCCTGCTGTCAATTACCAGCACTCTAAGTACCTGGTTACTGTCCTTGCACTTGTACAATGACTCAGGCACTAGCACATGCAGTGCTACAGTCAAATGTCCACAATCTATGCAAGTCCCTAACCCCCAGCAGACTGCTGATTCACTCCTGCAATAATCCTGATAGTACTCATGCAGTGCCCGAATCACACTGTCACTCTCAGTCCACTCTTGCAATCATCCTGACAGAACTATGTCCTTAGATAATCTCTGTGCCGAAACAGAAGCACTTATAAACTCACCCTGCTGTCAACTACCAGCACTCTACCTACTCAGTCACTGTCTATGTACTTGTACAATGACTCAGGCTTGAAGAGACACTGTGCTACAGTCAAATGTGCACAAGATATGCACGTCGCTAACCCCCTGCAGATTACTGATTCACTCCTGCAATAATCCAGAGGGTACTCATGCAGTGCCCCAATTACACTGTCACTCTCTGTCCACTCTTGCACTTATACTTACAGAACAATGTCCTCATCTAATCTCTGTGCCCAAACACAAGCACTTATAAACTCACCCTGCTGTCAAGTACCAGCACTCTAACTACTCAGTCACTTTCTATGCACTTGTACAATGATTCAGGCATGAAGAGACACCTTGCTACAGTAAAATGTCTACAATCTATGCAGGCCCCTAACCCCCTAACCCCCTGCAGACTACTGATTCACTCCTGCAATAATCCAGACAGTACTCATGCAGTGCCCCAATCACACTGACACTCTCTGTCCTCTCTTGCAATCATCCTGACAGAACTATGTCCTTATATAATCTCTGTGCCGAAACACAAGCACTTATAAACTCACCCTGCTGTCAAGTACCAGCACTCTACCTACTCAGTCACTGTCTATGCACTTGTACAATGATTCAGGCATGAAGAGACACTCTGCTACAGTCAAATGTGTATAATCTATGCACACCCCTAACCCCCTGCAGTCTGCTGATTCATTCCTGCAATAATCCAGATAGTACTCATGCAGTGCCTCAATCACACTGACACTCTCTGTCCACTCTTGCAATTATCCTGACAGAACCATGTCCTTATCTAATCTCTGTGCCGAAACACAAGCACTTATAAACTCACCCTGCTGTCAAGTACCGGCACTCTATCTACTCAGTCACTGTCTATGCACTCGTACATTAACTCAGGCATGAAGAAACGCCATGGTACAGTCAAATGTGCACAATCTATGCAGGCCCCTAACCCCATGTAGACTACTGATTCACTCTTGCAATATTCCAGATAGTAACAATGCAGTGCCCCAATCACACTGACACTCTCTGTCCACTCTTGCAATCATCCTGACAGAACCATGTCCTTATCTAATCTCTGTGCCGAAACACAAGCACTTATAAACTCACCCTGCTGTCAACTACCAGCTCTCTATCTACTCAGTCACTGTCTATGCACTCGTACAATAACTCAGGCATTAACACACATAGTGCTACAGTCCAATGTGCACAATCTATGCAGGCCCCTAACCCCCTGCAGACTACTGATTCACTCCTGAAATAATCCTGATAGTACTCATGCATTGCCCCAATCACACTGTCACTCTCTGTCCACTCTTGCAATTATCCTGACAGACCCATGTCCTTATCTAATCTCGGTGCTGAAACACAAGCACTTATAAACTCACCCTGCTGTCAACTACCAGCACTCTACCTCCTCAGTCACTGTCTATGCACTTGTACAATGACTCAGGCATGAAGAGACACCATGCTACAGTCAAATGTGCACAATCTATGCTGGCCCATAACCCCCTGCAGACTACTGATTCACTCCTGCAATAATCCTGATAGTACTCATGCAGTACCCCAATCACACTGACACTCTCTGTCCACTCTTACAATTATCCTGACAGAACCATGTCCTTATCTAATCCCTGTGCCGAAACACAAGCACTTATAAACTCATCCTGCTGTCAACTACCAGTATTCTATCTACTCAGTCACTGTCTTTGCACTTGTACAATGACCCAGGCATGAAGAGACACCATGCAGTACTCAAATGTGAAGAATCTATGCAGACCCCTAACCCCCTGCAGACTACTGATTCACTCCTGCAATAATCCAGATAGTACTCATGCAGTGCCCCAATCACGCTGTCACTCTCTGTCCACTCTTGCAATTATCCTGACAGAACCATGCCATTATCTAATTCTTGTGCTGAAACACATGCACTTATAAACTCACCCTGCTGTCAAGTACCAGCACTCTACCTACTCAATCACGGTCTATGCACTTGTACAATGATTCATGCATGAAGAGACACTGTGCTACAGTAAAATGTGTACAATCTATGCAGGCCCATAACCCCCTGCAGACTACTGGTTAACTCCTGCAATAATCCAGACAGTACTCATGCAGTGCCCCAATCACACTGACACATCTCTGTCCACTCTTGCAATTATCCTGACAGAAACATGTCCTTATCTAATCTCTGTGCCGAAACACAAGCACTTATAAACTCACCCTGCTGTCAACCACCAGCACTCTACCTACACAGTTACTGTCCATGCACTTGTACAATGATTCAGGCATGAAGAAACACTGTGCTACAGTCAAATGTTCACAATCTATGCAGGTCCCTAATCCCCTGCAGACTGTTGATTTACTCCTGCAATAATCCAGAGAGTACTCATGCAGGGCCCAAATCACACTGTCACTCTCTGTCCACTCTTGTAATTATCCTGACAGAACTATGTCCTTATCTAATCTCTGTACCGAAACACAAGCACGTATAAACTCACCCTGCTGTGAACTACCAGCACTCTACCTACCCAATTACTGTCTATGCACTTGTACAATGATTCAGGCATGAAGAGACACCGTGCTACAGTCAAATGTGCACAAGATATGCACGCCCCTAACTCCCTGCAGACTACTGATTCACTCCTGCAATAATCCAGATTGTACCAATGCAGTGCCCCAATCACTCTGTCACTCTCTGTCCACTCTTGCAATTATCCTGACAGAACCATGCCCTTATCTAATCTCTGTGCTGAAACACATGCACTTATAAACTCACCCTGCTGTCAACTAAAAGCGCTCTACCCAGTCACTGTCCATGCTCTTACACAATGACTCAGGCATTAAGACACACAGTGCTACAGTCAAATATGTACAATCTATGCAGGGCCCCTAACCCCCTGCAGACTACTGAGTCACTCCTGCAATAATCCAGATAGTACTCATGCAGTGCCCCAATCACACTGTCACTCTCTGTCCACTCTTGCAATTATCTTGACAGAACCATGACCTTATCTAATCTCTGTGCTGAAACACATGCACGTATAAACTCACCCTGCTGTCAAGTACCAGCACTCTACCTACTCAATCACTGTCTATGCAATTGTACAATGATTCAGGCAAGAAGAAACACTGTGCTACATTCAAATGTTCACAATCTATGCAGGTCCCTAATCCCATGCAGACTATTGATTTACTCCTGCAATTATCCAGAGAGTACTCATGCAGTGCCCAAATCACACTGTCACTCTCTGTCCACTATTGCAATTATCCTGACAGAACCATGTCCTTATCTAATCTCTGTGCCGAAACACAAGCATTTATAAACTCACCCTGCTGTCAACTACCAGCACTCTATCTACTCAGTCACTGTGTATGCACTTGTACAATGACTCAGGCATGAAGAGACACCATGCAACAGTCAAATGTGCACAATCTATGCAGGTCCATAACCCCCTGCAGACTACTGAGTCACTCCTGCAATAATCCAGATAGTACTCATGCAGTGCCCCAATCACACTGACACTCTCCGTCCACTCTTGCAATTATCCTTACAGAATTATGTCCTTATCTAATCTCTGTACCGCAACACAAGCACTTATAAACTCACCCTGCTGTCAACTACCAGCAATCTACCTACCCAATTACTGTCTATGCACTTGTACAATGATGCAGGCATGAAGAGACACCGTGCTACAGTCAAATGTGCACAAGATATGCACTCCCCTAACCCCCTTCAGACTACTGATTCACTCCTGTAATAATCCAGATCGTACCAATGCAGTGCCCCAATCACTCTGTCACTCTCTGTCCTCTTTTGCAATCATCCTGACAGATCTATGTCCTTATCTAATCTCTCTGCATAAACACAAGCAGTTATAAACTCACCCTACTGTCAACTACCAGCACTCTATCTACCCAGTCACTGTCCATGCACTTGCACAATGACTCAGGCATTTAGACACACAGTGCTACAGTAAAATGCGCACAATCTATGTAGGCCCCTACCCCCCTGCAGACTACTGATTCATTCCTGCAATAATCCAGATAGTACCCATGCAGTGCACCAATCACACTGTCTCTCTTTGTCCACTCTTGCAATTATCCTGATAGAACCATGTCCTTATTTAATCTGTGTTCCGAAACACAAGCACTTATAAACTCACCCTGCTGTCAATTACCAGCACTCTAACTACCCAGTTACTGTCCTTGCACTTGTACAATGACTCAGGCACTAACACATGCAGTGCTACAGTCAAATGTCCACAATCTATGCAAGTCCCTAACCCCCAGCAGACTGCTGATTCACTCCTGCAATAATCCAGATAGTACTCATGCAGTGCCCCAATCACACTGTCACTCTCTGTCCACTCTTGCAATTATCCTTACAGAACCATGTCCTCATCTAATCTCTGTGCCCAAACACAAGCACTTATCAACTCACCCTGCTGTCAAGTACCATTACTCTGCCTACTCAGTCACTGTCCATGCACTTGTACAATGATTCAGGCATGAAAAACACTGTGCTACAGTCAAATGTTCACAATCTATGCAGGTCCGTAATACCCTGCAGACTAATGATTCACTCCTGCAATAATCCAGAGAGTACTCATGCAGTGCCCAAATCATACTGTCACACTCTGTCCACTCTTGCAATTATCCTGACAGAACCATGTCCTTATCTAATCTCTGTGCCGAAACACAAGCACTTATAAACTCACCCTGCTGTCAACTACCAGCACTCTATCTACTCAGTCACTGTGTATGCATTTTTACAATGACTCAGGCATGAAGAGACACCGTGCTACAGTCAAATGTGTACAAGATATGCAGGCCCCTAACCCCCTGCAGACTACTGATTCAATCCTGCAATAATCCAGATTGCACCAATGCAGTGCCCCAATCAGACTGTCACTCTCTGTCCACTCTTGCAATTATCCTGACAGAACCATGTCCTTATCTAATCTCTGGGCTGAAACACAAGCATTTATAAACTCACCCTGCTGTCAACTACCAGCACTGCAGTCTAGGTATCCTCCTGTCTATCCCATGCACTTCTCCAATCACTTATCAACCACTATCTTCTTATCCTATCTCTCCGTAATATAGGTAAGCTCTCATAAATTGACCATGTACTGTTTTTGCAGCACTGTAATCATTCCAATTACTAGTAATGTACTTATGGAGTGGTCTAACCTCTAACACATGTACACCTCCAATATTCTGTACAGTGTGCATGCAGAGCTCCAACCAGGTATATACAATTCATACACTCATGCAAATTCTCACTTACCACCCATGCAGCCTAGCAATCCTCCTGTTACTCCCATGCACTTCCTCAGTCACCCAAACAGCACTATCTTCTTACCCTATCAATCCGCCAATAGGTAAGCACTTATAAATTGACCAGGCAATCTCTTTACAGCACTGTGATCATTTCAATTACTAGTCATGTACTTATTGAGTGGCCTAGTCACTAACACAAGTACACCACCAATATTCTGTGCACAATGCATGGAGACCTCTAACCAGATACATACTATTGGTATACTCCACTAAACATTCAAGTAGTACCCATGCAGCCTAGGAATCCTCCTGTCAGTCCTATGCACTACTCCAATCACTCATCCGGTAATATCTACTTATCCAATCAGTCCGTCAATACCGAGCCTATTGTAAATCCACCAGGCACTCTGTTTACAGAACTGTCATCATGGTAGTTACTAGTCATGTACTTATGGAGTGGCCTAGTCACTAACACAAGTACACCTACAATATTCTCTGCACAATGCATGCAGACCTGTAACCAGATACATACTATTTGGTACACTTTTCTAAAGACTAAGGTACTACCCATGCAGCCTAGGATTCCTCCTATCACTCCCATGCACTTCCTCAACCACCCATCCTGCACTATCTACTTATCCTATCACTCTGCCAATACCTAAGCACTTATAATTTGACCATGCACTCTAATTGCCGAACTGTGATAATTGCAATTACTAGTGATGTTCTCATGAAATGGCCAAGGCACTAAACACATACATACTATTGGTACACTCCATTAAATACTAAAGTAGTACTTATACAGCCTAGGATTCTTCCTGTCAGTCTCATGCACTTCCTCAATCACCCATCCAGCACTATGTTCTTATCGTATCACTCCGTCAATACCTACGCACTTATGGGGCAGATATACAAGCCCCCTGGGCCACCAGTACATCACTTTTTGTGATGTAGTGGTAGCACTGGGGACACCTCCATATTAACAAGGATAGGAAAGCCACTGTGCATGGCTTTTCCTCTCCTTGAAAATACGGCCCCTTCACACATAGCACTTTGTGTTGAAGGTGCGTTCCATGGGTGTTGCTGTGTATGTTCCCACACAACACCCATGGAACAAGGCACATCTAAAGATTTACGACAAATCGTAAATCTGGAGATGCGTGTGAATGTTGCACCACCGTAGAGATGGCGTAGCAAGGCGCAACGAGGAGAAATGTTTCAATTTCTCCTCATTTTTTCCTCTTTGAATGCATGCTGCATTGCACAGCATGCATTGAAGGAGGAAAATACCTTTAGTGATTGTTTTTGTACAGGAAGGTGTCCCTTCCTGCACAAAAACAATCTCCCCACAACGCAGGCATCCTTGCTCCATGGTTCAAGGGTGCCTGCACCAGCGCATGGCTACAGTTTGTGCGCCACTGCAAAGGGAAGCACAGAGATGTGACATATTCATGTAAATATGTCGCATCCCTGTGCTTCGGAAGTGTTGCAGTGTGGTATAGCCAAAGGACTTGCAGTGCTATGCTGCAGCACTTTCTCATAGATCTGCACCTATAAATTCACCATACACTACTAATGCATTCTTTCAGTCAATCATGCTCTACAGCACATATATTCAACCAAACCTTCAGACATTACCATGCAATTATGGTTCTTTTTTTTAACCAGATAAGGTAGTTCTGACAAGAACTATTTTCTTTCTTCTTTTTTGGTTTGTACTTTTTTTGTATTTTTTGAACATTTTGTATTTGTTTTGGTGTTTTTTGAAAAAGTGAACAAAAAAAGGAACAAAGTAAACTATCAACTTTTGGTATTAATTATCATTCCAACAAGAAAAAAAAATAAGTTAACTTTGGTGATTTCTTTGTGCTGCACACACAGCATCCACAGACTGTTCACCATAACAAATCACCTTCTTGCACTTAATTCAGTGCTGCTCCAAAAAAGCGAACTCAGGCCTAATATTGAGAGGAGCCATGGATGATGATGCTCCTGAGGTGCTTGCAACACCTAGTGCTGGGTTTTCAGCTGCACATCGCTTTTCTTCCCATGCAAGATTGCGGGGGTGTATAGTATGAAGATGTTTGTACATACTAGCTGTACCACAAGAGTATTTCTTATTGCTGCCTCTTGACAGCACCCTGTCGCACAGCTTGCACATCACCTTCGTTGCATTTACTTTTTTTTGTCCTTCAGGAAAAGTAAAAAACTTCCACACCACTGACTCCGGTCTCAACTTGCGTTGTGCCTCCTGTAACATCTTTTCATCCAAAGAAACGTTAACTTCATCCTGCTGGGCTGCCATTTCAATTGTTCAGGTTTGAATGAACACCAAAAAAAATCAAATGTCTTCTAGAAGGAGAAGAGATGTTTCCCTTAAGCTGCTCCAAGCAGAATAAAGAAAATGGGTGGAGTCCTTCAACTGTTACAGTGTGAAATATTAGGAACCAATCAAATCCTTTTTTTTAGGTCACATGGGAGTCACGCACGGTGCGCTCACGAAGAGCGTACTCGACGTGACTTTGTGAAAATGTATTTAAATGTAATATACGTTTATTACAAGTAGAAATATATTATTTTTATGAATACCTTAGATAATCTCTTGCACAAATATGTACATTAAACACACATACATATCATTTTAGAATATAAAAACTTTTGTGGGAGTCACGCACCCAGTGCGCCCCAGCACGTATATGACATCACGCAGGGCCTGCCACCGCGCAAGCGTCACGTACTGTAATGCGCATGTGTCGCGAATGAGCGGGAGCAGGAGTCGTGTACCAGTCGCATACCAAATGCGCACACCGCATAAAATATTTGTATATGACGTAACTGGAACACACGCACAATGTCACACACCATACACGGATCCTTCACGACTTTTCTAAAATGGCGACTTGTGTATGCGCTCCTGCCATATTAGGTACGCTTTAGGTGCGCGACTCCCAAAAAATAATACAAAAAAAGAGAAAAGAATAAAAATATATTAAAATAAAAAATAAAACAAAATAATTATACTATATTTTACTTTTTAAATTCTTAAATAAAAAAATTGCAATTTTCAGAAAAGTATATAATATTGTTTATTAACTAATATATTTACAAATAAACAGATACAAAACTCTAGAAATTCAGTACAAAAAACACAGGTATAACTACTATTATACTTAAAAATTAACATTTGAAAAACCTTTGAAATTCACTGACAAAAACATAGGTTTCAGGGATGTTATAGTTAGAAACTAGCATTTAAAAAACCTTTGAAATTCACTGAAAAAAACATAATTTTCAGTCACATTATACTTAGAAATTAGCATTTAAAAAACCACAGAAATTAACTGAAAAGACCATAGATTTCAGGGGCATTATAGTTAGTTGGAAATTTCACTCATACAAAACCATATAAATTTCTCCGTTATAGTTAGTTCAGCTAACTATAACTCACAACCCCGCAATGCACTGCTGATAACGTCACATATTACATCACTCATGACATGGTCAGTGACATCACTGACGACATTACTGATGACATCACTGATGACATCACTGATGACATCATCTACTGATAATTTCATGCATCTTCTCACACTCAAATATAACTTATGATACACCCACTCAAAATTACAGACTGTCATTCTCAAAACCATAGACACTCCAACACCAATAACTACATATCCACTCACTGATTAATAGGTTTACACACACATCCACTCACTTACCCGTACAGTCACTCATGGTCACTCAGTACAGGACTATCGTATACACTCATACACCTATATAGACACTCACACACCACCACTCATCCATAGAGGTACTTACACACCTAGTCAGTCATGCAAATAATTAATCACACTGCCATTTACTCACCTATACAGTTATACACACACCAGCTCACTTACTCATACAAATACTAGCACATACTTACGCTCTTATACAATCACTGATACAAGCACACACTCATCCATACAGCCACTCTCACAATCACACACTCTCACTTATAGCCATTTATATCCTCCAACGCACATATATACTGCCTCTCACTGAAAAAACCATAGGTTTCAGGCACGTTATAGTTAGGAATTAGCATTTAAAGAACCTTAGAAATTCACTGAAATAACCATAGGTTTCAGGGGCGTTATAGTTAGCTGGACTTTTCACTCGTACAAAACCATTGAAATTCCCCCGTTACAGTTAGTTCAGCTAACTATAACTTGCGCGCCCGCAATGCATTGCTGATGACGTCACATATTACATCACTCATGACATGGTCAGTGACATCACTCATGAAGGTTTTTTAAATGCTAATTTCTAACTATGCCTACAGAGATAGGACATGTGAAGAAAGAAGAAAAAACGCACAGAAAGAAAAAAAGAAATGCAGAAAGAAGCAACAGAAGTCCTCAAAGACGAAGAAAAGTGCAGGAAGAAGGATAACGTGGAGAAAGAACAAACAGAAGAGCATAAAGAAGCCTTGTTGCAAAATCATCCTGTACCCTCAACTTTTTCAGATGGATACTGGTGGTAACTGAGTCTGACTAACCAGTCCTAGAGCCAGTGCTATGTTAAAAGACACTCAGAATACAGTGAAAACACCTACATATACTAGGGAACACTTTGCGTTGGGGTCCCCCTGTGATTAGCATGACCTCCTCTGTAAGCCCCTAGTATATAATAGTGCAGGGGATTAAAACGACCTCTTAAAACGCGCCACCTCAGGCCCCGTCCCCTCCCTTCCCAACTGTGTAAACACACCCTGTGGCCGTTTTAAGTTGGGAGATTAAGTCCACTTGAATCCTGAGGGTCCCTAGGGTCCAACTAGACCACTAGGTACCTCCAGTAAGTGCCACAGAGCTGCGTTGCAGAGAGATGTAAAAAGGGGTACAGCCTAGACCACCTCTCTGCAGCGCAGTGGCGCTTACTGGAAGCACCTGGTGGGCTAGTTAGCCGCCAGGGGCCCTCAGGATTGAAGGGGAATTTTTTCCCCAACTTAAAACGCGACATAGGGCGTGTTTGCACACGTCACCTCAGGCCCCGTCCCATACCTTCCCCACTGTGTAAACACGCCCTGTGGCCATTTTTGAAGTTGGGAGATTAAGTCCCCTTGTATCCTGAGGGTCCCTAGGGGCAAAATAGCCCACTAGGTATGTCCAGTAAGCGCCATTGCAGAGAGGTGTAAAAAGGTGCACGGCCTGCACCACCTCTCTGCAATGCAGAGCAGTGGCACTTACTGGAAGCACCTGGTGGGCTAGTTGGCCCCCAGGGTCCCTCAGGATTGAAAGGGAATTATTTCCCCAACTGAAAACACGCCACAGGGCATGTCTGCACACGTCACCTCAGGCCCCGTCCCCTCCCTTCACCACTGTGTAAACGCGCCCTGTGGCCGTTCTAAGTTGAGAGATTAAGTCCCCTTGAATACTAAGGGTCCCTAGGGTCAAACTAGCCCGCTAGGTACCTCCAGTAAGCGCCACAGAGCTGTGTTGCATAGAGGTGTAAAAAGGGGCGTGGCCTCAGAACACCTGTCTGCAACGCAGCTCCCTGGCATATACTGGAGATACCTGTTGGGCTAGTTGGCCCTCAGGGACCCTCAGTATTGAAGGGGAATTAATTCCCCAACTTACAACTGGCCAGGGGGCACATTTGCAGAGTGCTGCAAGGAGGGGGCGTGGCCTCCGGCGCGATGCCGGTCTTCTTTTTCTAATTTATTGGCCCCGGGGACCCCAGCCCCCAGGTCATGGCCTTCTTAAAAAAAAAATCTTTAGGAGGGGGGCTGCGTTGCCCCCCTACTCAGGTCACTTATGGCCCCGGGGACCCCATCCCCCGGGGCTGGACTTTGTTTTTTAATATTTTTAAAAAATGTATATTTATAGAAACACCTAGGACATGCTGGACAAACGGTATGTACCTATCACCATGACGATTTGCGTGATATTAATTAAAAGGCGACTATGCATACAATGAATCCACGTGGAATGTATTTACACCGCTAGTGAAGCTCTGACATGTCTGATGCCCTACCGTGCCTAATCCCGGCACCCCCGCCGGTGGGTACTCTCCAAGTAGACACCCTTGCCGTTTATTTATACAAATATGGGTAGCTATTGATGGGCACATTTAATACACACGCACACCAAGCCATTCAAAGAGGATTCAACAAAAATTCAACCAAACTATGCAAGAAACCCCTCTCACGGTTAATAAAACACACATCCACTGCCGGATGTGTAATACTTTTTATTTCACTCTCTGGAAAGGAGACAAACCTCACTTGAGAGTCACAGCGTGCTCCTGGCTGAGCCCAATGCTGCGTTACACCCACCAGTGCCCGCCGAGTGCCACACACCTCTGTGTTGTATTCCACCAGCTAGTGCGTATGCTATGACACTCTCTAGCCCATGTGCACTGTAACACCACCCCATGAATATGTCATGCCACACTTTCCTTCGCACGGGTTATATTGCCCCATCTAACGTGCCTTCCTCGATGCCTATGTTATAACGCACAGCGCTATGCCATGCATATTACAATCTGGGATCCATATCTTTGTCACAGTGCATATGCAACGTTACACTCCCCAGCACATATTTTATATTACAACTTTAGAGACTAGTTAGGTTACACAACACTGCCCTGTGCATATTACACTCCAAGGCGCATATCGCATAGCACGCGCTACTGCCTGTGCTATCTCGCGCTCTCCAATGAATCTGTCATTGCGCACAATGTATTGCATATTATATTTCACGCCCCGGTCCATCTTATATGACACTGTTTGGTGCATAGTTTATACCATATACTATATCTAGTTTTCATTTTCAATCGTGCTCTCAGGACTATGTTCTATATAACACTGCGTCCACCTACTCTTTTCACGGGCATTACATTTTGTGATGGGGTGGAGGGTCAGGGGGTGTTTCTGCCAAGTGAGCCCAGAGTCACAGTCACAAACGTCCTCTTCTTTCTGAATATAAGTGAGATTATGCTGCATACTTGTTCATATTTTAAGTAGTTCGCACAGACACACATTTTAAAAACAATACAGTTCCTAATACCCACCTTCTTTGAACAGTTAGCTTGCTGCCCCATCCACCTCCTCCCTATCTTCTGTTGTCTGAATCTATGGACTAGCCTCCTCCCTCCTGCCATGCATGGTCTGATGTGCTGCCACTGCCCTCCATTTAGCATGATGTACCAGTCCACTCCTCCTGCCCTCCATTGCCCAATTCTATGGCCCATCATTGACATCCTGCTTAGCTTCTGTGCTTAGCTTGATGCCCCTATTTTCCTTCCCCCTGCCCTCAGATGTCTTTGTGCATGCCCCTGCTCCATCCTTTTTGCCCACCATGTTCCATGGACCTGCACTCCTATCTACTCTGATTGTTCTGTTGAGCTGCCACTCCCCTCCCACCTGCCTAGCATTGTCAGATGACTGTAACCTGTCCCTGCCACCTCCACCCTGCCTGTCCACATGCCATGCCCCTATCCCCTTCATCCTGTCCTCCATGGTCCATTTTACTGCCACACCCTTCTGCCCTCCCTGGTCTGTTGTGCTGCAACTAATCCTCCTGCCCGCCCGCGCGGTCTGTTGTGAGGCCCCTTCCCCTGAACTCTCTTGTCTGTACCCAGGTCCTGACCCTCCCTTCTATCCTCCATGGCCCTTTGTGCATGCCCCTGCACCCTCCTTTTTGCCCATCATAGCCATTGTGCTGCCACTAACCCTCCCGCTTGCCATGCATGGTCTTCTGTGCTGCCATGGCCCCTCCCACCTTCCCTGTGTTGTCAGCTAGCTGCCCCTGACACCCTCGCACCTTCCCTCCATGGTCTGTGTGTATGCCATCATAGTCTCACTGTTTCTCTCCATGGTGTGTCTTGTTTCTAGTGCCCATCCTACCTGACCTCCATGGTCATCTTGCTGCTCCTGCCTTGCCCCCTTGTCCCCAGCCCTCTGTTTCCATGTGCAGACACCTATTCCCTCCCTCCTGGCTTGTGTGTTCCATTGTAATGCCCCTGATCCATTCCTCCTGCCCTTTATGGTCTGTTATGCTGCAGCTTTCTCTCCTGTCTGTCCATTATGGTCAGCTAGCTACCATTACCTCTTTCCCCTCTGTTCTCTGTTGCCCATGTGCATGGTCCTGTCCCCTCCCTATTGCTTTCTATGGATTGTTGTGCTGCACTCCCGTCCCGCATGCCCTGTGTGGTGTACTGTGCTGCTGCAAACCCTGATGCCTGCCCTGTAGGGTCAGTTTGGTGCACTTCTCCATGTCCCTCCTGTCCTCTGTTATCCGAGTCCATGTCCCTACCCCAATTCCTCCTGCCTACCATGATCCAATGTACCATACTTGCGAACATTTTGAACTTGGTAAGAGGGAGATTTTGAAAAAAACTGGGGTATTGATTTTCCCCTTTGAGTTACATTGAAAAAGAGGAGATTGTAGACAGGAGACAGATCAAATAAAGCCCATTTGAGCTTAAAAACATTGGACGTTTCCTGGCTGAAACAGGTCTGTTGGCATGTATGGTTGTACTACCACTGCCTCTTCCTTCTGCCCACAATGGTCTATTATATTTCCACAGCCTCTCTTGCCAGTCCTGTATTGTTGGCTTGTTGCCCCTGTCCCCCTTTCCACTGCCCTCCATAGTCTATTGTGCTGCCACTGCCCTTCCTGCCTGCCCAGTGTGGTCAAATTGTTGCCTCTTCACTCTCCTACCTGCCTTCAATTTTCCAAGTCCGTGCCCCTGGCCTCTGCTTCTCAACAGTATCCCAATGAACAACTAGATTGCTAACATTCTATATTTATTACAAAAGTGTGGAACGCCTGACGTCATCTTGATGTAATCAAAACTGTAATACCTAGAGCATTTCCTTTAGAAATTACATATATGAGAGGGACTTATTTGCATCAAAATTATGGTTAGTTCTCTAAAAAACAAAAATGACGACATATTTTCTGAGTTTTCAAATAGCGACAAAGAACTTTTAAATTAATCTTTATGTTTTTTTTATCCAGTTGACCACTTTATTAAATGTTGCACCTAGGGGAGAGGATGTGGTGTTACTTCCAGAGCTGCACACTTTGCAACTGGGGAACCAGGTTGGAGTTTCTGCTTCAGCTCAACATTCTGTGATTCTGGTCAAATCACTTAATCTCCCCATGTCTACAACCAAAATGAATTTGATCTTTTGTGATGTAACCAATGCTCATGTAAAGCACTCCAATAGCTGACAAGTCTGCACATTATAAAACTGCAAATACACAAAAAATAAGTGTTTTGCACACTTCTGTCATTTGGCGACATGTGGGCTACATCTGGGTGATATTTGTGCTGCATTTGGGCTCTTGGGAGATTTATTTGTTATGAAGTTTCCTAATTTCCTCATTTACTACAGTCTCCTCACTAGGAAATGCTTTCAGTTTTTTACATTGATTCCATCAAGAAGGTATTCATATATGTCATACATTTGCCATTAATTCTGAATGTTAGCACTCTAGTTGCTCATTAGATCACTGTAGTAAAGCTACTGCTCACCACAGAAGTCTGCTGCTGGTATTAAAAGTGCATGTTTTAGCCTGCAGATCAGAATTTTTTCATGAAATAGAAGAGGATTTGAGAAGTCACTCAAAATGTGCCCTAACTTTTCTTTCTTCAGCACTAATCATAATTTCTATGGCAAAATGAACCCCCTCATTGTGTTCCTTTTTAAATTAAATGTTTTAAGTGTTACCAGTTTATTCCAATCAAGATGGCTTCAGGTGTGCCACACTTTTGTCATAAGTAAGACAGTAAGCGCTCTAGTTTTTCTTAAGAACACTCTGGGACATTCTGTAATTGGGCTATACTTGGGCTACATCTGGGTGATATTTGGGCTACATTTGGGCTCTTTTGTCCCTGGTGGCCATCTTGGGAGATTTATTTGTTATGAAGTTTCCTAATTTCCTCATTTACTGCAGTCTCCTCAGTAGGAAATACTTTCAGTTTTTTACTTTGATTTTTAAATTCAGAATGTTAGCACTCTAGTTGCTTATTAGATCACTGTAGTAAAGCTACTGCTCTGGTCTGCTGCTGGTATTGAAAGTGCATTTTTCAGTCTGCATGTCAGAATTTTTTAATGAAATAGAAGAGGATTTGAGAATTCACTCAAAATGTGCCCTCATTTTTCTTTCTGCAGCACTAATCATACTTTCTATGGCAAAATCAACCCCCTCATTTTGTTCATTTTTAAATAAAATGTTTAAGAGTTACCACTTTATTCCAATCACGATGGCTTCAGTTGTGCAACACGTTTGTCATAAGTAGGACTGTTAGCGCTCTAGTTGTTCTTTAGAACGCTCTGGGAAGCTGCAGTAGGACACAAAGGAATCAAATGGCAGTCTCTGCCCTTGTTGGATGTACATGTTTTACTGAGAATGTCAGACTTCATTCTCACATGACTGAGAAAGATAATGTGAATTTACAGAAAATATGCTCTCAGTTTAGCTTATAGATCACCTTCCAAACCTCTGTGGGAAAAGCATGAGAAAATAGTTATCTCTCAAACATGATTCATGATATCACAGCAGAAGGCTTTTTCACATGGTAAAATCACCTTAGAACACACCACAATTCCTAAAATGAGTATGGTACCATCAACAAATGATTTATAATGTAACTAAAGTCTTAAAACCTTCTATTAACTGCAATGCTTTTTAATGAGGTGCTATCATGTATATTGATCCCAAGATGGCTGCCAACACTTCTTGGATGAAATACTGACAGCCAATCAGATCTCACGATGAGATGTGTGGTTAGGCTCCGCCCAGATATATCTATCTTTTTAACTCTCATTTTCTCAGGAACTACTGAACGGATTTACACCATTTAAGCAAAAGGCACGAGTCTGAACTGAGGACTACCTCTTTGCCAAATTTGGTGTAATTCCGTTCAGCAGTTCCAGCTGTAGCTGCGTCAACAGGTTCTATGGGAAAATGCATTGGCAAAACACGTTTTGGGACCCCCCTTTTTTTTCGGCCCCCACTTGACAAATCACCATGAAATTTTCAGGATAGGAGCGGACCAAAGCTGGCCAAAAGTTTGGAAAATTTCAAGAAGATTCGTCAATTGGCGCCAACGTTATTCCAAATAGAATGTTGCCGATTTCCTATGGAAAATAGGTCCTAACTATAACTACCTACGTAGGTAATATATATATATATATATATATATATATCCAAAGACCGCTGGTGCAACAGGAAGACGAAATGCATCGGAATCCAAATTCACAGGCGGGCACGGACCTTTGTTAAAGTGCTGAGTTTATTCGGTTAGGTTGTCGTCATAACGTTTCGGCTCAGCAGATATATGTGTATGTATATATATATTCAATGAAAGAACCATAGGTTTCACACACGTTATAGTTAGGAATTAGCATTTAAAAAACCTTAGAAATTCAATGAAAAAACCAAAGGTTTCACACACGTTATAGTTAGCTGGACATTTTACTCGTAAAAAACCATTGAAATTCCCCCGTTATAGTTAGTTAAGCTAACTATAACTCGCGCGCCCGCAATGCACTGCTGATGACGTCACATATTACATCACTCATGACATGGTCAGTGACATCACTCATGACATCACTGATGACATCTCAAATGACATCACTGATGACATCACTGATGACATCATCCCGTGAATGTGTGTTTTTCTGAAAATTAAATATGTTTTATATATGTATATTTCATGGTTGATGGAAGAATAAATGGGTATATAAGTGTCTAAATGGATGATTTGTTTTTGAAAAATTGATTGTGTAACTGACTGATTAGGTGTATCATAGTGAATACATGGCTTAGTGAGTAATGTTTAAATATGCATATATCTGTATCAGTCTTTCACTTTGTGTATAAGTGGCTATAAGGGTTGGTGAGTACCTACATGAGTGTCTATATAGGTTATTAGTTGGTTTTTTGATTATCAGTCTGAGTGTCTGCATGGTTCGGTGGGGGGTATTACGTAGTGCATAGGTGCATGAATGAGTGACTCACTGTTTGTATGTGTTGAAGATAGTATGTGTGCAGGACTGCATGGGTGGATGAGTGTGTGTATGGGTGTGTTAGTGAGTGAATGACTGTCTCTACAGTGTCTTTATGAGTAACTACATATGTTTTTAACTAGTATATGTGACTATTGGTGTATATAAGTGAGTATATGTGAGAGTGAGGGATTGAAAGAGTTCCTGTATGAATAAGTATGTGTTTCTATAAGTGATTGTTTAAAAGACTAAGTATGTGTAAGTTTTTGTAGAAGTAAGTGTGGTGGTGTGTGTATAACTATATGCAAGTAAACGGATGTTTGATTCTTTATTAGCATGAGTGACTATGTGTGTGAGTAACTCTACGGATGAGTGGCATTGTGTAACAGGATGTATAGGTGTATGAGTACATATGATGAGTGAGTACATGTATGAGTGACTGTATAGGACTGTTGGTGAATGAGTGGATGTGTATGTGGATCTTAGAATTACTGAAGAGGTTGTTGTAACTGGTATTGGTATGTCCATTGTTTTGAAAAGTTTTTGTCTCTATTTATAAATGTGTGTATCAAAGGTTATATTAGGGTGAGAGGAGGTCTGCCACTCTATCACAAGGATGATGTCATCAGTGATGTCATCAGTGATGTCATTTGAGATGTCATCAGTGATGTCATGAGTGATGTCACTGACCATGTCATGAGTGATGTAATATGTGACGTCATCAGCAGTGCATTGCGGGCGCGCGAGTTATAGTTAGCTTAACTAACTATAACGGGGGAATTTCAATGGTTTTTTACGAGTAAAATGTCCAGCTAACTATAACGTGTGTGAAACCTTTGGTTTTTTCATTGAATTTCTAAGGTTTTTTAAATGCTAATTCCTAACTATAACGTGTGTGAAACCTATGGTTTTTTCATTGAATTAGCAAGGTTTTTAAAATGCTAATTCCTAACTATAACGTGTGTGAAACCCATGGTTTTTTCAGTGAATTTGCAAGGTTTTTTAAATGCTATTTTTTTTTTTTCTTCTATTTTTTTAAACATATTTTTAATTTAATGTTCTAACCTTTTATAAAGACTATGGTTAAATTTTTAAAATTCTTTAATATGTTTTTTTAAATATATTTCATAAAATAAACATGTTATAATTTTTTGCAGTACATTTTTTCCTTTTTTTTTTAGTACGCGTACCGTAAGCTTACGGTAAGCGTACGGTTTACGCAACGCCCGTAATTTATCTACGCTGTTTGCGTATAGTTACGCAATTTGCGTAGCCGCGCGTACTCCGCGTGGGACGCGTACGCGTGTACGCTACACGCGCACGTTACGCGGAAGTGTCGGGTAGTGACTGTTATGCGCATGCGCGCAAGCGCGTGTCTTTTTTACGCGCATGCGCACTTTTGCCGTAAGCATACCGTAAGCGTACCGTAAGCGTACGGTAGGTCATGTGATCATGAAACACAACTTTTGATTGGTTGAAACTACTTTCAGTTCTAGAACTCTCCTACACCACACCCATTCCCCTCATTTCTGCTTGTGATCCCTTAGGAGAAGGAGCTGGGTTGTCTTTGTGATACGATGGCAGAACAGCAGAGCTGTTCTGAGAGTGAGGCTAGCACTAGCAGCACTACCTTGAGGCAGAGAGCGAGGAAACAAAAGACCTCTTATGTATGGGATTATTTTACTTTTCCTGAAGGCCAGCTAAGGGTAAATGCACCCTTAGTGACTTGCAAGCTGTGTCAGCGTGTACTTTCAAGAGGTAATCCTGACAGGAAGTATTCCTTTGGGAATCATACCATGATGAGGCACCTCAGGGATGTACACAGAAGGACACATGCTCGACTTTTTGGCGGTAACCCTTCAGAAAGTCAACCAAGCACATCCACAGCAGCTCAGCCTGGACCATCATCTGCAGGGCTGACTCCTTCTTCTGCAGGTCAGGTGAGTCCTTCATCTGTGGGGGGAGCATCTCCTTTTGCTGGCCCTCTGGAAATTAACCCTCGATTTCTGAGGGTTGATATTCGATGTGCCTCTTGTCATGATCTAATTTGTCATAGGGAGACCAGTGTTTCCCTAGTGAACCTCAAAATAGATCAGCACACTTGTCACAGAGACTAATTTTCCCATTCTTTCTTTCCTCTCTCCCTGCATGAACACAACGGCTCTTTTAAGAGCCAACCTTATCTTTCATCTTTTTTTTATAGATGTTTTTAAAAACTTTTTTTTTTTTTTTTACCGTACGCGTACGGTGCGCGTAATTTTTTTTTTTTTTTTTAAAAACACTAAAAATCAATAATCACATTACAAGGACTTTGAAACACTACAATTATTATTATTGACTTACCATACCGACTCCAAAAAATATTTATTCATTTGTTTTTTTTAAAAAAAATTGCTATAAAAATGGTTCTAGTTTTCGAAAATTTTCTATATCAATCTGAAAAAAAAGAAAAAAGTATTAATATTTTTTAAACATTTTAAAATACAGTACACGTATTTACATATTTACCAAAAAATATTTTTGCCTTATTTTTGCTGTTTTCAGAATATATTGCATTTCACTTTAAATTGTGAAAGCAATTGCATTCATCATTTAACAGCGGGCAAAAAAAAAATAACAATCCCAAAGATTGTATTAAAAAAGCCCAGAATCTCTTCTCACTTAAACTTAACATTACAGAAATGCATAATATTCTAAAAAAATATCATCAAAAAACAATACTTATTTCTTTAAAATACCGTCTGATATTTTTGTTTCAGAAGTATAATCACAATATTATATCTCAAATAACTCCACAATACATCTGATTCCATTTCCTTTAGGCCAAATAGTAATTTTAAAAATTTTTGGGGATTAAATTTTCAATGGTAATCCAATAAAATTCTAAAGTTTAATTTGTCCAGATCTCACCGATTCTCTGTAACATTTTGGTTCCCGAATTTTTTTTTAATAATTTATTAAGTCCACAATAGAATTGGTTACTTTTCCGCATGGCCAAATAGTAATTTTTAAAATCTTTTTTGAAAAAATTTCCAATGGCACTCCAATAACATTCCAAAATTTAAATTGTGCAGATGTTACCGATTTTCTCTAAATTATTGGTTTTTGAAAGTTTCATTAAAAATTAAAAAGTCCACATTACAATTGGTTATCTTTCCATTAGGCCAAATGATAATTTAAAAAATCTTTTTTTTAGAAAGTTCCAATGGTAATCCAGTAAAATGGTAAAATTATTTTGTCCAGATCTTGCCAAGTCTCTCTAAAATTTAGGTTTCAGGAAGATTAGATAGGAATTTGCTAAATCAAAAGGCAAACGTTGTTTGAAAATCAATTGGGAATCATTACACAGTGTCCAGCCTTTTTCACATTTAAGATAAACTGTGTAATGTCCAGAAGTAACAGTAGGTCCATCATGGAAAATTATTGCAACAGTTACAAAAGTTTTTCCTGAAATTGATAATTGCTGTCCTGTAAACTTCTTTATTAAAGTATCCAATTTTGAACCATCAGCTCTACATCGTTGCATCATTAAAATTACATACTGTCCGTATTCCTTTAAAATTAATGTTGAAAACATGTCAGATTTACACTCACCGCATTTCATGCTATGATTAGCATCTTTAACTAATTTTGCAAAAGTGACTGTTTTACTCTCTGGCAATGTCAAATAAATAAACCTTTCATTATCAACATTAGAGCCACATATATTATAACAGTTTTCACAACTATGTTCCCATTTATAAGAGAGACCAAATAAAATATCAATTGCAACTTCTTCTTCTTCCAGTACTTGAAGAAAATACATCAAAAATTCGTGTGCATCTTGCTGTTCATTTTGAGAAAACTGTGTTCGTCCTGAACATATATCTAAAAGTTTTCTAATTTCAGTAGCACTTTCTATTTGAGTTTTATCTTTACTCAGCTTTTGAAAAAGGAGACTCAGCTCAGAACAGAATCTTTTTCCCTGATTTACTATTATCTGCTCTTGCAAACTTTCCAGATAAAATGCAACATTCAGCACTACATTTGCGTAGCAGTTGACACCAGAGCTATTTTCAAAATGACATCCTACAACATGTTCTTCATTTTCCTTTTTCTTTTTGCTTGCAATTACATCACTCCTCTTTTTTTTCCTCTTCTCTATATCTTCATTACAGATATTCTCATTTTTTCTTTTACGAGAAACTACACGTTTCTCCAACACAGGATACTGACCTAAATGAGGAGCATAGCTTCTTCTTAATCTATTATACTCCTTTACACAGTTTGTATCAGCACTAACTTTTGAATCATCAAAGTCTATCATGAATAAACCTGATAATGTTTTCACTCGTGACAAAGCAACATATGCCATACCTTCTTTGAACACAGTTGAACCAATGTTCACAAATGCACAATCTACAGTCAATCCTTGAGACTTGTGAATAGTTACAGCATATGCTAGAGAAAACGGAAACTGCTTCCTACGTACATATAAGTCTTTCACAAGCATGAAACGAACTGTACAACGACAAATATCTTTAACTTCTTCTATCTGATCAAATTTTATTTTTAAACATTCAATTCCATCTTTTTTCTGATAATTAATAAAACCCACAACTCTTCCCATAGCTCCATCAACTAAACCTTTTTCAACATCCAAATTTCTTCTTAAAAATACTCTACAGTTCATGCAAACATATAGATTTTTTTCTAATCCAGCTGTTTTGGAGATGTTCTTCTCTAGTGAATCCAATTTATTTTTCAGTTTGCCTGTTACTGTGACAGTAATTCTTCCATCCTCAATTTTGTCCACTGCTTCCAATTTCCTGATCTCTTCCTTTTCCAATTTCAAAAGCTCCTCATTAAATATTGAGCATTCACGTAGAGTTGGCATTAAGCAGATGACACTTTTGTTTTCTGCAATGTTCTTGTATATTTTCTCTGCAACTATTTCTTCCTTTGGAAATAAATTATGTAGCAGCCGACTCTGTAATGCTTTTTTGCCAACTTCTGTGAGTAGTCCAATTCTGATATCTTTCAGAATACTTCCATATTCTTCATCGCTTGCTTGCCTCATATTAGTAGTAAGTTCCTTGTACTCAAAGAAGGACCAAATATTTGTATTTCCGATGCTTCCCAATGACTTCTTCATGTCTTCATGTGTGACAGTATTAAACACTGGTTGTCCTTTAACTGGAGTAAGTTGCAAAAGATCTCCAAAAACTATGACGTGTTTTCCACCAAATAACATGTCATAGTCTGTCTTCAAAATTTGCTGCATTCTTAAATGCACAAAGGCAAGCATTAAGTTTGATACCATGCTCACCTCATCAATAATGAGAACTTGCATCTTCTTCAATACTCTTGAAACTTCCAAGGATGCTTCTCCAGTTAGCTTGTTGTATTGTATTTTGTTCTCATGCTCCACTGGTAACATTAGCAAACGATGTAAAGTGATTCCTTTTATGTTATATGCTGCTAACCCAGTTGGAGCAGTAACCACACAAGACAAAGTAGAATCTGTTTTTTGCTGTAGGTAGCTTCTGATGACTTTTATAAGGAAACTTTTTCCAGTTCCAGCTTGTCCGCTTACATACATCCTGATTGGATGAAATGATGTGCATGAGCACTCTTTTTTTTCATGTAGAAATCCGTGATCAATTTTGTTTCTGATCTCTTCATAAATTTGTTGCTGCTCTTGATTCAGTTGTCTTTCCAAATTTTCTAAGTCTATAAATTCTTCTTGAGCTTGATTCATAGCCGTTTCCACTTCATTCATGGCTATTGATGCTTCATTTTCAACGATTGGTTGTCCTAGGGGATCTTGACTGAGTGTTCCTGAACTTTGGCTGTCCTGAGAATTGTCTCTAGCTATTTCTGCTGCAATTGTAGTTTCCTGTTCAATTTCTTCATTTAACATTTGCAGAAAACTTGAGAATGTACTGCATTGTATGCTGTCTTTGCAAGCATTAAAAGAATCTTCATAGCTTTGAAATTCTCCCAGTAGTTCATCCTCTGTACGCCATGGTTTAAACAACTGTAAAAGAGCCAAGTAGTAAAATTCCTTCTTGTCAGTAGTGTCGCAACTCAGCTTCCTGTGATTTATCAAACTTCCTTTTGTTTGCTTCACCAAACATCCTTCCTCACCAACGACTTTATATTTTCCATTGTTGATGTCTTCTGCGGCTTTCCGTGAATAAATGTAGTTCTTCAGCACTTCATAGAGACACATGTTCTCCAGATGTTGACTTCTCTTGGGATAATATGTGTCCAACATGTTTGATTTCAAAATATCTGTACTTTCTGGGTCATTCTCGGACAAATATTCAATTTCTCCAACAGATTTCAGTACCCGATTTCTCATTGCTGCAAGGCCTAAACTTGCCCAAATTATTCTTCTTGACTTCGAGTAGAGACTTGCAGAAGATAACCTATCTGAACATTCGTAGGATCCAATTTCTCGATGCGATAACATCTTCAAACTGAAACTGTACAGCTTCTTACTGACAGTCTTCTCGTGAGAAATCTCTTCCCACATTTCCTTCAATTCTGTTTTTTCTGATTTCGTAATGTAAGACGTTACATATCGAGCAACAGCAATGGAATTGTCAGCTACATACTGTATATCCATGTTAGCGTTCCACATGGATAAAATGACTGGGTTGTAGTCATTTATATTTTTTGATTCTTCTTTTCTTTTTAGGTTGTAGGTATTCTTAGGTGATTTTCTTGTGATAGTATGTCTCACAGCTGACATAAAACTGTTGACTCTTCCATTTGAAAGAACAGGTCTAGGAAATCCAAATCGACATTTAGTGTAGTATTTATCTTTGCTCTTGTATTTCCGTCGACAGTATTTTCCACACCGATGACTTTGGAAACGTAAAACTTGCTCCTTTAACTTTTTCTCTTCTGTGCTTTTTGGTATAGCACATGTTGCATATTCTTCAATGAAAGATAACACTGCTTCATCAGTATCTGTTCCAAACTTTGGGGCATCCTTGATCCACAACAGCATATGAATATGAGGAGCACCTCTTGCCTGGTACTCTTTTCTCCAAAAGAAATCTACTACTTCTCCAAGAGGTGGATTTTTTTTATTGCAGATGAAGGACATCATAGCCTCAAATCTATGATTGAAATATCTGCAAACATTAACCGGATCCAATGAGCACAGTTCTCCTGCTGTCTTGTATTCGATGTTTTTAATGTTTGAATTTGCCTCTCGTAGAAAATCCAGTAAATCATCCCAAGCGTACTCCGCACAGCTTAGGGTAACGAACCATGTTGGTGTTCCTAAATTCCGTAACATGCATTTTAATTCACCATGGCGTCGGTACCAATATTCATTTGTCCCACGCTGACAAGCCATCAGATTGATCAGTTGTGTTTCCAAATGATCATCTCGGTGCTGCACTTTCTCCATAAAATCCTTAGCAGACACATTTTGTAAATGTACTCCACTTTTTAAAATGTGATTTACTGCATAAGACAGTGCAGACAAGTCGCTTTCAAATAAAAGATGGAACAAATAAGGAATACTTTGTCGAAATCTGGGATCTTCAGCATATAGTCTTGTAGTCCGATACTCAGAAGCTGGAATCTGTTCTGGACGTTCATCGTATCATCCTCCTTTTCCTTTAGGAAACAGCTGGGGAAAACATTGAGCTTCCAAGCTCTCCTCCCATACACTCACGGGAGTTCCTTTTGCTTTCTTCATCTGAAAGAGATCAATATTATCTCCCATAACTTCTTTTGAATGAAGAGGATGTATGCTAAAATGTTCATAAATTTCTTCTTCCTTTGACTTGTCCACTTTTTCAATTTGTCCAGTTGGTGTTTCTGTGTCTTCTTGTAAATCTTCTTCTTCTTCTTCTTCTATATAAATTGATTCATACCATTTGTTATTCCTTTTCAAATACAAATTTGCTCTTTGTACTTTCCGCACATCTACCAGCTCCTGCCAAATCTTCTTATTCTTTGTAGGTACACCATTAACCAGAATAACTAATGGTTCAGTTTCCAAAGTATCCGCATCAATAGTTTCCATATTTTTTTTCAAATCCAAGGGCAAATACACCACTCTTCCTTTTAAACCTCTCAGTAAATCAGAAGGAGGTAATTTACCAGTTTTGGGCTCCATACGTACTATGGTCTGGAACGGATGAACACATTGAATGAGTATAGACTCATATGTATTTAATTCAGAAAGTTCAGCAGGAATAGCATCCAATTCTAAATTATTATGTACAGCTCTGGTCGGCATTCTATTTTCCTCTAACTTGTTGTAACAGTATTTACAAATACGCTGATCTTCACCCAAATCAAAACAATTTTCTAGAAATATATATGTGGCAAAATCCTTCCACTTATAATTATCTTCATTTTCACTCTTTCTGTAGAGATCAACATTCCTAGTTTGTTTTCTATAATGAGTTCTGCGGCAACAAATACAAGTAAAATTTGGTCTTTCATTAGAGACTATTGCAAATTTTGTTATGTGATCATTAAATGTGTTACTTACAGAGGGTTCTACATTCTCTTCCACTTCTTCCTCATTTACTGTGTCCTTCTCTGCACTGTTTTGTTCAGGATCAAAGTAACAAAACTGAATTTCATCAACAACCTTCTCTACATCTGATACCGTTCCTCGGAACAGAGCCCTATTCAATTCATTTAACTTTATTGCTGGACTTTTGGCAAAATACAACCGTCTCACAAACTTTCTCATTTCAGTATGATGAACAGCCAGCATCCTAAAATGATGGAAAACACTATTGCACACTTTTCTAGATAGACAAGCCAGAGAATGACCCTGCAAACCAGTATTCTCTCTCACTCTGCATGGATCCAGACTTTGAAGCACCTTAATCTTCTGTTTTATACTTTTTTTTACTATATACTCTTAGAAACTCTCGAAATTTGTCAATAGATTCCTGACGCACAGTGCAAATACTACTACAATTCCAAGTGTACACTGGGGCTTTAGGACGTCTCCCCATAGCCTCATCTGCCATCACTTGTACCTCATCTCTTGGAACCATTATCTCCTTCTCCATTATGCAACCATTTTTTACTTCGTAAGAACGACCTCTGGTGTCAACTGCATGCAGCAAACTATTACTTTGAAAATAGCTCTCTTCATTAAAAAAAGGTTCACTACTTGAACTATGCATCCACTTTCCTAAAAACACTTTACAAAAGTTTGTTCTGTTCACTACTCTTTTCCTTTTGCTATGTGATTTCAGTACATTAACCATTTTGTCTAATGTACGCATCCTATTCAAAATTAAAATGAATAGTTTCCTTTTTAATTCTAATGCCTTTGCTGCAATGGCTTCTATTTCTTTTTTTCTTTTATAAAACTTTGTCTTTTTCTTATATTTCTTCACATCCTTCATCAAATTGGACATAACTCTTCTCTGAAACATTTTTCTACGTATCTCTTTAAACGCTGTTTTTCTATTTATATAAATCTTTTCAGTTGCTGAAGGTATATTTGCATTAACTAAATTGTCAATTTTTTCCTCTCCTTTTTTTTTCAAAACATCCTTTCGAGTACAGACATTTTGTACATTTTTCATTCTTTTGAATATGTTTTTTAGAAATTGTTTTTTCTGCTTACCAGAAGATTTTTTCTTTTTCCCAACATGAGCATCTTCTACTAACTTTGGTCCTCTAGTTGTCTTCAAATATAGGTTTTTTTTTGTGCGTTTTTTGAACTCTGGATTTTGTAGGCATCTTAAATTTTGTCCACTGCTCTTCAGCAATACCTGAAAAAAACTAAAAAAAAATTCCTTTATTTTATTTAAATATATTACTACATTTCTTTTCACAATAGTCACAAAACGTAATTTCTTTGCCAATTTGAATGCACACTTACTGCTCTTTTTTTTGGGCAAGTGAAAATCACTTTTACAGACTGACACATTATGAAACCACTTTTCAGTTTTTTTAAAAAGCCCATGTCCAGACTGCTTTTTCAGACCACCACCATGTGTATCCTCGGTGACTGCCTACACTCCAGCAAGGGCAACCAGCCTTAGTGATGCTGAATGTATTTGCATTACAGACTGAAACCTCAAAACCCCACTCGCTTCTAAATACTGTGCATGATTATACATGGAAAGGAGCTGGGTGTGTGCTAAGAGTCTGCTTCTTCCCCCAAAAAATCGCTCCCCCTTTTTACTACTAATGCAACTGTGAAATCACCAGAGCAAAACGCAATAAATCTCTGCCTGTAATTCCTATTTCCACACAGAGTCATGTTTTCACATTAGTCCCAAAACGAAATTTCTTTGCCAATTTGAAAGCACACTTACTGCTCTTTTTTTTGGGCAAGTGAAAATCACTTTTACAGACTGACACATTATAAAACCACTTTTCAGTTTTTTTAAAAAGCCCATGTCCAGACTGCTTTTTCAGACCACGACCATGTGTATCCTCGGTGACTGCCTACACTCCAGCAAGGGCAACCAGCCTTAGTGATGCTGAATGTATTTGCATTACAGACTGAAACCTCAAAACCCCACTCGCTTCTAAATACTGTGCATGATTCCACATGGTAAGCAGCTGGGTGTGTGCTAAGAGTCTGCTTCTTCCCCCAAAAAATCGCTCCCCCTTTTTCCTACTAATGCAACTGTGAAATCACCAGAGCAAAACGCAATAAATCTCTGCCTGTAATTCCTATTTGCACACAGAGTCATGTTTTCACATTAGTCCCAAAACGAAATTTCTTTGCCAATTTAAATGCACACTTACTGCTCTTTTTTTTTGGCAAGTGAAAATCACTTTTACAGACTGACACATTATGAAACCACTTTTCAGATTTTTTTAAAAAAGCCCATGTCCAGACTGCTTTTTCAGACCACCACCATGTGTATCCTCGGTGACTGCCTTCACTCCAGCAAGGGCAACCAGCCTTAGTGATGCTGAATGTATTTGCATTACAGACTGAAACCTCAAAACCCCACTCGCTTCTAAATACTGTGCATGATTCCACATGGTAAGCAGCTGGGTGTGTGCTAAGAGTCTGCTTCTTCCCCCAAAAAATCGCTCCCCCTTTTTCCTACTAATGCAACTGTGAAATCACCAGAGCAAAACGCAATAAATCTCTGCCTGTAATTCCTATTTGCACACAGAGTCATGTTTTCACATTAGTCCCAAAACGAAATTTCTTTGCCAATTTGAATGCACACTTACTGCTCTTTTATTTTGGCAAGTGAAAATCACTTTTACAGACTGACACATTATAAAACCACTTTTCAGATTTTTTTAAAAAAGCCCATGTCCAGACTGCTTTTTCAGACCACCACCATGTGTATCCTCGGTGACTGCCTTCACTCCAGCAAGGGCAACCAGCCTTAGTGATGCTGAATGTATTTGCATTACAGACTGAAACCTCAAAACCCCACTCGCTTCTAAATACTGTGCATGATTATACATAGAAAGGAGCTGGGTGTGTGCTAAGAGTCTGCTTCTTCCCCCAAAAAATCGCTCCCCCTTTTTCCTACTAATGCAACTGTGAAATCACCAGAGCAAAACGCAATAAATCTCTGCCTGTAATTCCTATTTGCACACAGAGTCATGTTTTCACATTAGTCCCAAAACGAAATTTCTTTGCCAATTTAAATGCACACTTACTGCTCTTTTTTTTTGGCAAGTGAAAATCACTTTTACAGACTGACACATTATGAATCCACTTTTTAGATTTTTTAAAAAGCCCATGTCCAGACTGCTTTTTCAGACCACCACCATGTGTATCCTCGGTGACTGCCTACACTCCAGCAAGGGCAACCAGCCTTAGTGATGCTGAATGTATTTGCATTACAGACTGAAACCTCAAAACCCCACTCGCTTCTAAATACTGTGCATGATTATACATGGAAAGGAGCTGGGTGTGTGCTAAGAGTCTGCTTCTTCCCCCAAAAAATCGCTCCCCCTTTTTCCTACTAATGCAACTGTGAAATCACCAGAGCAAAACGCATTAAATCTCTGCCTGTAATTCCTATTTGCACACAGAGTCATGTTTTCACATTAGTCACAAAACGAAATTTCTTTGCCAATTTAAATGCACACTTACTGCTCTTTTTTTTTGGCAAGTGAAAATCACTTTTACAGACTGACACATTATGAATCCACTTTTTAGATTTTTTTTAAAAGCCCATGTCCAAACTGCTTTTTCAGACCACCACCATGTGTATCCTCGGTGACTGCCTACACTCCAGCAAGGGCAACCAGCCTTGGTGATGCTGAATGTATTTGCATTACTGACTGCAACCTCAAACCCTTAAAGTATTCCTTATTTTTACCAGTACACGTTAATTTATCATGAAAAAATAGTCCATATTATTTTACATGTTCCTCACATTTAAATTTCTCCCAAAACAGAAAATAATAAACACAACTTCTACAAAAGGAATTCCAATTCTATTATTCATTTCTTAATTTACCATATACATCCCCTCTCAAACTCATAACTCACCTTTAAAATTAGTTAGTTGTGAAAGAAATGTGGCACTCAAACAGCAGATTATCAGAGCCAGGATCTCTGTTCTCTACACCTCTCTCCTCTCAGCAGAACCAGAAAATGGCAAAGTTTCCCTCTATTTTTCCACACATATACATGTAAGTTTCAAATCTCAGTGCTTCCCCCTTTTTTTCAAATGTAATCACACATTTCCATTGGTTGAAAACCAACCCTTTTCTTAAAGTACCCTTCCCCCAAC
The DNA here is from genome assembly GCF_964204655.1 of Triturus cristatus. Classification (NCBI taxonomy): domain Eukaryota; kingdom Metazoa; phylum Chordata; class Amphibia; order Caudata; family Salamandridae; genus Triturus; species Triturus cristatus. The sequence goes on from NC_140581.1 coordinate 650,970,532, forward strand.
TTGACTTCTGCCTGCTACCATAGCAACACCTCATGGAACACTGGTGTGTGGAGTTAGGTCAGAAGTTCGCCAAACAATGTTTCAATTCCACAGAGCAAGAGTGCTTGACTTTTCAAACCTTACAGCAAATCCATAGTACTGTTCTTTGGTAACACATTTTTCTGTACCAATACAAAACATGCTTCTATCAATTTACACATACAGCCTAGTTTTTAGTGTAGAATGGTATGAAACAGCCAATCAGTTCTTTTTTTTAAAAAAAAAAATATGTATGCCTCCATTTCCAAACTGTTTTTCATTTCTTTTTCCCATTCTACTGAATTACACCTCCTGAGTGCATCCAGATCTCCTTTGAAGATGTTCACAGTGTGGATTGTAGGGCACAGCTATGTCTTCTGGAGTGAAAAGTTTGTAGAGAAAACAGGTATGGTGAGAGACCTTGCTTTGCCAAATGTAGACATTAAATGGATTGGTCAGAGAGGGTTAAAGTGGCACCAATTGATGCCATTGGTGAAATCCTTCATGCAAAACCAACACCCTGACCTCATAATAGTGCACTGTGGTGGCAATGACCTAGGCACTTTGACTGGGGTAGGTCTGGAAATGCTTATGAAGGACACCTTTGCACAACTGTTTTCTCTTTTCCCTAAAACTGCCTTTGTGTTTTCCAACATATGCCAAAGGCAAAAATGGAACTGGTCCAATCATTTCTGTCCGCAAATTGACAAAGCAAGGAAGCACGTCAACAAATCTGTTTCTGCTTTCCTCCGTGACTATGGTATGGGTGCCATTTACCACAACAACTTGCGTTATGACATGCAAGACATTTATAGAGGAGATGGTGTGCACTTCAATGATGAAGGGAACAGAGTCTTCCTCTTGAACCTTAGACACTGCATCGGTACTTACTTGTAGGTACCACTTAAAAAATCACTTCATAAACACAACGGCTCTTTTTAGAGCCCCCTAATATCTAAACTCTTAAATCTGCATTTCATTTCTTTTTTATTTTTTTTTTTCTTCCGTACGCTTACCGTAAGCTTACCGTACGCGTACCCCGTGATTTTTTTAAAAATCAATAAATGTTTTCTTTGTACTTTTCTGTCCTTCTTTGACCCCCTCACAAATGTAAGGGGGTCTGTAACTCTCCTCCTTGCCCCCTTTTCTTTTTTTCACTCTTTTTTTTCTGAGTGAAACACACAAAATGGCGGCCGCCGCTTCCTGGTTTCGTCCGATTCGAATGTTTACTAAGATCTAAGAGCCAATCAGAATCGCGCTCGCGCACGCCACCGTACGCGTACGGTAAGCTTACGGTAAGCGTACCGTAAGCTGGCTCAGATATATATATTGATTTAAAGGCTATTTTCTCAGAATCTACTGAACAGATTTACACCAAACCTACAAAAGGCACTTCCTTGACCTAGGGACTACCTCTCTGCCAAATTTCTAGTAATTCTGTTCAGCCGTTCGGGCTGTAGCCCTGTCTAAAGGTCCTATGGAAAAATGCATGGGAAAAACGCGTTTTGGGACCCCCCTTTTATCTCAGCCCCCGCTTGACGAATCCCCCTGAGACTTTCAGGGTAGGAGCGGAGCGTAGCGCCCCACCTATTTTGAGAAATTCGCGAGGATTCGTCGACCGGCACAAAAGTTATTCAAAATAGAATGTTGCGGATTTCCTATGGAAAAGGGGTCCTAACTATAACTACCTACTGGCGACCGCCAGTAGGTAATATATATATATATATATATATATATATATATATATATATATATATATATATATATATATATATATATATATATATATATATATATATATACATTTATATATATATCTAACAAACAAGTTACCTGCAATGAGGAGCCCACAACAGGTAGGTTGCAATAGCCACTTCTTTAATGAAAAAAGGCATCATAAGCATCCAGAGTGCCTTGACATCAATGCAGTCCTGCCCAACGTGTTTCATGAATAAACACTTCATCAGGGGCTACGGGCTTTTAACAGGGGGGTAGAACACATCAGTTTGAGCAACACTCACTTAAGGTGATGAGTCCCCGCCCATGTGGGTGTGGCCACTTGTGTGGCCTGATGGATCCTGTAGTGCTGCCAGTCTTCCTACAGTGAGTCATCGCGTATAAACACCTCAATATTCACATAAATCCCAAGTGGGTTGCAAGCAACAGCTTCGGCCATTTGAAATGCTCCATGATTTTTTCCATTTGGCAACCTGTCCCTTACTCTGTCACGTCGTTCGGCGTAGCAGCAGGACTGTACCAGAGTAGACCGGGGCTTCACTTGCGGCTCAGGCTGCACCGCTCAGTATCCAACAGGTAAGTTGCAATAGCCACTTCTTTAATGAAAAATGGCATCACAAGCAGCCAGAGTGCCTTGACATCACTGCAGTCCTGCCCAACGCGTTTCATGAATAAACACTTCTTCAGGGTCTACGGGCTTTTAACAGGGATGTAGAACACAGCAGTTTGAGCAACACTCACTTCAGGTGATGAGTCTCCGCCCATGTGGGCTTGGCCACTTGTGTGGCCTGATGGATCCTGTAGTGCTGCCAGTCTTCCTACAGTGAGTCGTCGTGTATAAACACCTCACTATTCAACTAAATCCCAAGTGGGTTGCAAGCAACAGCTTCGGCCGTTTGAAATGCTCCATGATTTTTTCCATTGGGCAACCTGTCCCTTACGCTGTCACGTCGTTCGGCGTAGCAGCAGGACTGTATATTGATTGGGAATAGTGCGTCAGGTGCTGGATCTTGATGAGATACACTGCTCAGTTCGTATATTATTCTGCACACGAAAAAAATCACATCACAACTTTCACACCAATTGCAATGCGAAACAAATTCCGGCGATAAGACACGTTAGCACCAGGGATCTTACACCTGCTTTCTGCTGGTGTTAAGCAGGACAACTACCTGCACCATGAAAGGGAACACAGCCAAGAGCCACACCAGAACACCCACAGGTGCCATAGAGTCAATGAGCATGATACAGGGATACCCATGAGGGCTAGAAGATTTATCTCAACAACTCCAGGACCGCCAATGCCCCCCAAACCCACATCTTAGTAAGTGTGTCCCTGTGGTCATTGTCTTAGCATGATAGGCACAAGCCCTGCAACATCACAGTGTGCTGTCACCTCAGCGTTGGCAGTGAGCCTGGATGTGTAGCTACGCACGCATCCTCCTGCATGCACAACTGGCGTGTGCTGGTCTGGGGTTCACAGGCCAGTGGAGGGGTGTGCCTATCCGGCAAGGGGAACAGGGTGTCTCGGACATGTCCGTGTACAGGAAGTGCGGTAAGTGTGTCTCTGTGTTCTGGTGTGGGCTGTTTCAAGAGCCGCTGCAGTCGATGTTGTAAAGTGGTATGCACCACCTCCAAACGGCACTGTGATGTTGTAGTTGGAATGTAGCAGGACATGCGCAAATAGGCATTACAATGGTGTGCCGTACGAGTGCACGAGATACAACAGCGCACTGTACAAAAGTGTGGGGGCTCGTGGGAGGGAGGAGCAGCCGTTTGGCAGCATAACACACAGTGAACTCGACCATGTGCCACATGCTGGGCATCTCATCCATGATGACCACGGTCGCAGACATCCCACAACACCAACGACTGGCCTTTGTACACATCCTGTATGAATACAGTGTGGTTTTCACTTCTATGCTCGTTCAGTGGTGGAATGTTGGCGGGTTGTGTGACTTGTGCTCCTTGTTAGTGTGTTTCATTTTGGACATTGTTTGTCTATATTTGTGCTGTACTTAATTTTGCATGTGTGCCATTCTGCCCATCTCCCCCCGTCCCTCCATTCCCTGCTTCTTCCTCTTCCTAGTGCTGTTGTGTCTATAATTTTGTTGCTGCACACATAAATACATGTAAAGAATAAATTAGAATAGTTCCTTGATTCTTTTGTTTCAAAACTTCTCTATTGGTTTCTTTTTCATTTTCCATATGAACCATTTTTTTAATATTCAACAACACATAGAAGTCAGAAGTGCAACGTATTCTATCAACACACTTTCTAGAACATTCTACAATACGTGCAGGTTAAAAGTTCATCAATTTTTTAAAACTTTATGATATTTTTTTGTAACATTTTCTTGAACATTTAACGACACGTGCAGGTTAAAAATTTACGATTGTTTTAAGTTCGAACAGTGCCTTCCAAATGCAAGAAGCAGGTGTGGTTGAGCTGAGCAAATCTTATCCTATGATATGTACTCCACATTGAAACTGCTTTTTCTTAACCAATCACAAAGATGCTTTTCCTACTTTTAAAAAGGAATGCTTTTCATGATATCTTTAGAGATAAGTTATAGATAGGAATTAGCATTTAAAAAACCTTTGAAATTCACTGAAAAAACCATAGGTTTCATGCACGTTATAGTTAGGAATTGGCATTTAAAAAACCTTTGAAATTCACTGAAAAAACCAAAGGTTTCAGGGGTGTTATAGTTAGGAATTGGCATTTCAAAATGACGTCATCCATTGAGTATGTGTTTCTGAACAGTTTTAATATGTTTAATATATATAGGGAAAGGCCTGTTGAAAAATAAGTGGGTGTACAAGTGTGTGAATGGATGATTTTCTAGGTGCGTAACTGACTCTATAAGTGAGTCATTAAATGTATCTTACTGCAGACTAGTGACTAAACTGTGTGAATGTCTGTATGTGTCTGTCTGTTGGTGTATAAGTGGCTGCATGGTTTTGTGAATAGCTATATGAGTGTCTATGTGGGTTATCGATTGGTTGTCTGAGTATCTGTATGGGTGCCTGAGTGTTTGTGTGGGTAGGCTGTGTGTGACACTGTGCATAGATGTGTGAGTGGGTGATTCTGTGGGTGCATGGTTATAAGAGTGCATCTGTGATGGACTGTATGGTTGAGTGAGTGTATGTATGGGTGTGTTAGGGATTGCATGTATATCTCAGTGGTACATTTCTGACTAACTACATATGTGAAAGGCAGTATATATGCGTGTAAGAGTATATAAGTGGGTATATGTGAGAGTGTGTGATTGTGAGAGTGGCTGTGTGGATGAGTGTGTGCTTGTATCAATGATTGTATAAGAGCGTACGAATGTGGTACTATTTTTATGAGTAAGTGAACTTGAGTGTGTATAACTGCATAGGTGAGTAAATGGGAGTGTGATTAATTATTTGCATGACTGACTAGGTGTGACAGTACCTCTATGGATGATTGGTGGTGTGTGAGTGTCTATGTAGGTGTATAAATGCATATGATAGTCTTGTACAGAGTGACTGTAAGTATGAGTGACTGTACATGTGAATGAGTGAAGGTGTATGTAGACCTAAGAGTTAATAAGTGGGTATGTAGTTATTGGTATTGGAGTATCTATGGTTTTGAGAATGGACGTCTGAAATTTTGAGTTTGTGTATCAACGGTTAAATTAGGGTGTGAAAAGATGCAGTAATTTATCACATGGATGATGTCATCAGTGATGTCATCAGTGATGTCATTTGAGATGTCATCAGTGATGTCACTGATCATGTCATGAGTGATGTAATATGTGACGTCATCAGCAGTGCATTGCGGGGGCGCGAGTTATAGTTAGCTGAACTAACTATAACAGGGGAATTTCTAGGGTTTTGTACGAGGGAAATGTCCAGCTAACTATAACACCCCTGAAACCTATGGTTTTTTCAGTGAGTATATATATAATCAGTGCAACCAATAAGGTTTTATTTCTCCAGTGACTACAGTTCCCAGCATGCCCCACTGAGTCATTTGGCCAGCCCATTTGGGGGCGGGATCTCAAACTGGGATACTAAAGGACTGGAGGCACGGACATTTTTGCAACCGACTAAGCCTCTGAAAAAGAGTTATTCGAAACGCGTCAGGCGAGGTGGTGAAAAGGCTGTCTGAATGCATCGGCAGACGGGGGACATTCATACCCATTAAAAGCTTGCAGCTACCAACTTGTATTTGAGTGCGGCTCATTGCTGGGGGCAATCTTGGAGCGTGATGTAATGGCGGCTGTCCCGCCACCGAGCTCGCACCACCCCGTGAATCCAGGGGGCCACTGGGTGTGGTATTCACCGTACCTATTGTGTGGATTTCAAGTAAGGGATTGAGAATGGACCCCGCCTCTCGAGGCCCATCTGTGGGCTTGAAACTTTTCGCAGGACAAGAATCAGTGCAACCAATAAGGTTTTATTTCTCCAGTGACTACAGTTCCCAGCATGCCCCACTGAGTCATTTGGCCAGCCCATTTGGGGGCGGGATCTCAAACTGGGATACTAAAGGACTGGACGCACGGACCTTTTTGCAACCGACTAAGCCTCTGAAGAAGAGTTATTCGAAACGCGTTAGGCGAGGTGGTGAAAAGGCTGTCTGAGTGCATCGGCAGACGGGGGACATTCATACCCATTAAAAGCTTGCAGCTACCTACTTGTATTTGTATTCAATATAAATACAATGAGATTTCTTAATAGATTTTGTGTGTACACTGTAAGTGCAGCCAATACCTCAGTGCAATACAATACAGGATTTTAGTATTTAGAATAAATCGGAAAGGTGCACCTCGTGTCTTTTTGCACGGGAACGGCTACTCTCCATTTCATTATCAGCACTTTAACGGAAGTAAAGTTGAGATAAATCTAACACACTATTCAGAAGTTGGTGCAAACTGCAGATATCACCAGTTTTCCAGCGATAAATGCCCCAAAATTTAACACCATGGTGGACTCCATCAAATAACAGTAATAAGAACAAGAAAGAGTCACACAGCAGTTAAGAGAACAATCAAAAACATTATTATTTTTTTTTTAAACTTTATTTTTTATAATAATAAATATATAAACGATAAACTATTTTCAAACTTTATTTTTTTATTAACATAAATATAAACAATACACTAATAAACAAAATGTAACAACAATAATACAAAACAACTAGGTGGAACACTCCTGTGGGAACCACGGATGTCGACGACAGACCTGGAAAATCAGAAAGATTGTTAAAAAAAAAACAACATGGTATTCTCAACAAAATACCACAAGAAACACATCGCAGATATATAAAATGCATACAGCTAACAACATTTTGTAAGTTTAACTTAAAAAACTGTAAATGTTGCCGCTTTAAAATATTTACCGAATCTGTGGAAATTCTTTTGCAGAAGGCACCACGCCCACAACGTTTTTCTTCAGTGGTGAGGATATTTTTTACATTTTCCAATGGGCAAACAAAGACCAATGCCACCTTCGTCACTCGCAAGATTTGCCAAATAGTTCTGTTACGAGGGGATCCTAACAAAAAATACTCGTGCGGCACAGCAAGTATGATGAAACACCTAAGGACCCTTCATCCAAACAATCTTGCACGAGAAGAGTGCAAACAGATGAGAAACACTCCTGTTCTGTATCTGTAAAAAAGAATCACAAATAAATGTATATTAATAACTTTCAAATTTATACTATTCCATTACTGTACAAACACATTTTGTATAAAAACTGACTAAGAAACTATAGCCCTGAACCACAAGTGTGACGATCGTTAAAACACTACATGCATAGTGCATACTACTTTGAAGCAGTTCATGCCCTAAAGCCTACCTCACTAAAAGACTACATGCTAACTGACAAACAGCCTCATGCATCAACCCAAAATCCAGTCGGTAAAATACCGATTCGGTAATAGCTCCCGGTATTAAGTAAAAAATACCCAATCCCAATGCATCAACCCAAAAGCAGAAATCGCTATTTAAGGAATCCTTAAATAGCTATTCTTTAAATAGGGATTCCTTAAATACCGATTCCTTAAATAGCGATTGCATTTAAGGAATCCCAAAGTGAGATTCCTTAAATGCAATGCATAAAAGTTAAAAAATTAGCGATTTCGCTAATAGGGGGAGCAAATTACCATGAAGATGAACTGCATGGTAATTTGCAAAAACTTTGAAAAATGCACTTTTGTGCATTTTTCAAAGTTTCATGTTGCGCACACACATGCCCTTAGAGCATGTGTGTGTGCAACATATGTGCACATATCATTTTCAGGGGTGCAACAGGGTGTCCTTTTGACACCCTGGCACCCTTGAAAGTGCTCCCGCTATTAGCGATTCGGTAATACCGAATCGCTAATACAGACTGGCTTTACATTCATTCCTATGGGCCTCCAAGCCCATAGGAATGAATGGGTAGGTATTCCTTATTACCGATTCGGTATTACCGATTCGGTAATAAGGAATATTAAGAAATTGCTATTTGAATAGCGATTCCTACATGCATAGCCTTTTGCTATTCCTTATTAGCGATTCCTTATTTTTCGCTAATAAGGAATCGCAAATGGCATTGTTGATGCATAGGCCCCTAAATGATTACAGTACTATAAGGAGACTCACTGGGTGAGTGGCAGGGTGTTTGCTAGAAGAGTATGAATACTAACTAGGGAATTGAAGGTGTGAAACACAACTGTGTAGGTGATTAGAGGACTGCATCCATACTGCATAGGCATTTAAAGCAGTCCATGTGCTAAGGCCTGGCTCACTGCATGACTACTTGGGTACTGACTGAATGATTAGAGTACAGCAAGGAGAGTGCCTAGGTGAATTTATAAGTGCTGGGCTTTTCGCACAGGGAATGGATTAGTACTTGGTACTGAATGGGTCACTAGAGGAGTGCAAAGGCAGTGACAAGTGCTGGACTGTATGGATACTGACTAGGAAATTGAAAGTGTGAAAGACAAGTGTCTAGGTGGTTAGAAGACTGCATGCATAGTGGATAGGGGTTTGAAGCAGTCCATGTGCTAAGGCCTGGCTCAGTGCATGAATACTTAGGCACTGACTGAATGATTAGAGTACTGCAAAGATAGTATCTTGGTGAATTTATAAGTGTTTGAGTTTTCGCACACTGAATGGATTAGTACATGATGCTGAATGGGTCACTAGAAGACTGAAAAGGGAGTGACAGGGTGTTTCCTGGAAGTGTATGGATACTGACTAGGGAATTGAAGGTGTGAAAGACAATTGTGTAGGTGGTTAGAGGACAGCATGCATAGTGGATAGGGGTTTGAAGCAGTCCATATACTAAGGCCTGGGTCACTGGATGAGTACTTGGGTACTGACTGAATGATTAGAGTACAACAAGGAGAGTGCCTGGGTGAATTTATTAGGGTTTGGCGCAGTGAATGGATTAGTACATGATGCTTAATAAGGTCACAAGAGGAGTGCAAGGGGGGTGACAGGGTGTTTGCTGGAAGTGTATGGATACTGACTGGGGATTTGAAGGTGTGAAAGACAAGTGTGTAGGTGGTTAGAGGACTGCATGCATAGTGGATAGGGGTCTGAAGAAGTCCATGTGCTAAGGCCTGGCTCAGTGCATCAATACTTAGGCAGTGACTGAATCATTAGAGTACTGGAAAGAGAGTGTCTTGGTGAATTTATAAGTGTTTGGGTTTTGGCAAAGTGAATGGATTAGTACATGGTGTTGAATGGGTCACTAGAGGACTGCAAAGGGAGTGGCAGGGTGTTTCCTGGAAGTGTATGGATACTGACTAGGGAATTGAAGGTGTAAAAGATAAGTGTATAGTATGTTAGAACACTACATGCACACTGCATAGACATTTGAAGCAATCTATTTGGTACTTAGAAACTGACTAAATAATCAGACTACTTCTAGGACAGTGCTTAGGTAAAACTTTTACATTTTCAGTTCTGCCACAGTGAAGAGAATAGTACATGGTACTGCACCTTAGTGTCAAACCCTGACTCATTTTATCAATGCATAAGCAAAGACTAACTTCTAATGCTACTAAAACTTGACAACATGACAGGTTTTAAAAGAGTTATCTGCTAAAAAATACATGATGTTACCAAATGCTTCTCTCACAGTGGTTCCCAAATGCACACAGACTCACAGTGTGATTCTAGACAACAACCACTATACCTAGGAGTTTACCGAAAATCATTCACTACCGTGGAAGTGGTAAGGGAACTGCACACAATCTTCAGATTTCAGGACTGCACTTTTGTGTCAAAGCCTGACTCATTTAATCAAAGCATAAACAAAGACTGGCTTCTAATGCTACTAAAACTTGACAACATGACCGGTTTTAAAACAGTTATCTGTCAGCAAATACACGATGTTACCAAATGCTTCTCTCACAATCCTTACCCAAATGCACACAGACTCACAGTGTGATTTTAGACAATCAACACTATCCTAGGAGTTTACCAAAACTCATTCACTAGTCTAGAAGAGTTAATGGTACTACACACAATCTACATATTTAAGTACAGCACATCAGTGTCAAAGCATGACTCATTTAATCAACGCATAAGCAAAGACTGGATTCTAATGCTACTAAAACTTCACAACATGACAGGTTTTAAAAAAGTTATCTGTCAGCAAATACATGAAGTCACCAAATGCATCTCTCACAGTGATCCCAAATACACACTAACTCACACTGTGATTCTAGACAAGCACCACTATCCCTAGGAGTTTACCAAAACTCATTCACTACAGTGCAAGTGGTAAGGGAACTGCACACAATCTACATATTTCAGGACTGTACTTTTCTGTCTAAGCCTGACTCATTTAATCAAATCATAAGCCATAACTGTCTTCTAATGCTACTAAAACTTTACAACATGACAGGTTAAAACAGTTATCTGTCAGCAAATACACAATGTTACCAAATGCTTCTCTCACAGTGGTTCCCAAATGCACACAGACTCACTGTGTGATTCTAGACAAACAACACTATGCCTTGCACTATACCAAAACACATTTCATCTAGAAGTAGTACTACATTTTAGTATAGAAACATAACATAACTCATTTCACAAATTCATAAACAATGACTGGTTTCTAATTCTACCAAAATATAAAAACATCACAGTTATCTGTCTGCAAACACATGAAAAACACAAATGCTTATCACAGAATGGTTTCTACATGCACACACACTGTCAATAAGATTGTAGAGAAAAAAAGTACTCCCTACACTTTAGCAGGAGAAATACATTAGTCTGATTAAAATCAAAATAGTCTACATACATCCCCTCACAATTAAATAACTCATCTCTCAAGTTATTTCGTAGATTAAGAAGTATATCAGTCACTCACCATATTTTCTTTTACAGAATCTCTGCACTGTGCACCTCTCAGCAAAAACAAAGAATGGAAAAGTTTCCCTTTCATATTCCACACATATACATGTAAACATCAAATCACAATCCTTCACACATAAACTCAAAAGCAAACACACATTTCTATTGGTTAAACATTTCAACCCTTTCCAACTGAAATACATTTCAACCCTTCCCCCAATCTGCCTTCTGCTTGTTACCATAGAAACAGGTCATGGAACACTGCACTAAGCACACAGGTCAGAAGTTCACACACAATGTTCCTACACAAGAGAGGAAGTGTGCTTCACTTTTCAACATATCAGCTAATCATATATAATGTTCCTTACAATCTGTTTTTGTTAACCAATAAGAATCATACCTTTAAAAAACAGAAATATACACCCTACCTTTCAGTGTACAAAGTAGTCATACAACCAATGATTTCTTGTCTTTTTATTAAAAAAATCAGTGGATCCGTGCCCCAACGCATTAGGATGCGCGCACGGTGCGCGCATTTCGCCATTTTTTATTTTTTTTTTAAATGGGGGCCCCAGGGGGTTCATTCTGGGACCCCCTAAGCACCTCTAGAGGCTCAGAGTATTTCCACTCTGCCCCCTTTATATGTTTTACACACTTATTCCCCTTGCTTCTTCAGCCTCGCTTCTACCGAGGCAGAAAATGTCCGCCAACAGTTCCTGGTTTCGAATGTAGAGAGACACTCGACAGCCAATTAGCATTCATCGCGCGATCGGGAGGGTGCGCGCTCGGTTCGGGGAGGGTGCGCGCACGGTGCGGGTAGGGTCCGCAGATCCTCCCCGGCCATAGACATTTATGTACTTTTAACTCTAATTTTCTCAGGAACTACTGAACGGATTCACACCATTTATGCAAAAGGCGTGAGTCTGAACTGAGGACTACCTCTTTGCCAAATTTGGTGTCATTCCGTTCAGCGGTTCGGGCTGTAGCTGCGACAACAGATCCTATGGGAAATTGCATGGGGAAAACGTGTTTTGGGACCCCCCTTTTTCTCAGCCACCCGCTTGACGAATTAACACAAAATTTTCAGGGTAGGAGCGGAGCTGGCCAAAAGTTTGGAAAATTTCGCGATGATTCGTCAAGCGGCGCCAGACTTATTGGGAATAGAATGTTGCGGATTTCCTATGGAAAATAGGTCCAAACTATAACTACCTGTTACTTACCGATGGTGTTGACGTTCTAAAAAGGGCAACCTTCTCTCTGTGTGTATTGAATTTGCAGCGCGCCTCGTCACAGGAACGCCCTGCCGCTTATACAGCGGACCAGCGGCACTTGGAGTTCCTGGTGTCAGCAGGAGTCGGTAAATCCACTATTTCATGGCTTAATAATGGACAGCAATTGTATGTCTCTCCCCCACGACCCACATGGGGAATACAGTTTTTAATTTCACCTTCCCGCTGGCATTCACTTTGAGTAAGTTAAAGGACTACCATACCCAGAAAGTCAAGCATTGAGCACGAAGTCCCAAGGGGGCGGGGCATATGGTATTTAAATCCACATGGCTATCGGCACTGTTGCAATTAGCCAGTGAACAACATGGAGCCCGAAATGCATATGACGCTTTGGGGGATTTACTTACAGATGGTGTTGGCGTTCTAAAGAGGTCAACCTTCTCTGTGTGTGTGTATATATATATATATATATATATATATATATATATATATATAAAAATATACATATATATATAAATATATATTCTTTTTAAAGTAGTAAATACAAAAACACAAAGAAATTAATATTATGTAAAATATACATTTTTAATAATATTGATATGTTATATGTATATGTATTTGCACAGAAAAAAAACAAAAGTGACAGAGATGTTATAGTTAGGCTGACCTTCCACTCATATAATACCAGAGATATTCAGCTGTTATATTTAGCTGAGCTAAATATAACTCACATCCCCACATTGCACTACCTATGACCTCATATATTACATCACTAATGACATGGTCAGTAATATCACTGATGACATTACTGAAGACATCTCATCAACCAGGCACAAGATGGCTGCCAAAGTTCTTGGTTTGAAGTGTTCGCAGCCAATCAGATCTCAGTAACGAGCTTGGGAGGGTACGTGGATCCTCCGCGTCCCTATCTGTATATCTGAGGAATGATTATATTTCTCAGGAACTAATGAAGGGATTTACACCATTTAACAAAAAGAGTGGACCAAGAGCTACTTTTCTGCCAAATTTGGTGTAATTATATTCAGCAGTTCCAGCTGTAGCTGCATCAACACAGCAGCTAAAGTGAGTGGGCGGGGGCATGGCTAGGTTGGCGGTGTGAGAGGACGTGTAATCCTGTCCCTCCAGCCCTGCCACGAATAAGCATTGAAATAGCACACACCTCCCGTGCCATCCGCCGCTTGGTGGGGTCGCCGTGGCTTCGCAGTGCTGCTGTGCAATCCTCCACTTGGGATTTTCCCGTGTTGGATGCTGGTTTGCGGCTCTCAGGCCCAGAGCGAGAAGGCGGCCTGGTGAGCGGAGCAGCCTAGTCATGGAGCGCGAATGAGCGGGAGCAGAATCAAGGGGTAGCCCACAGGAGCCGGGAAGGTGGCAGGCTGAATAGTGACGGTCCCAGCAGTTGCGGAGGGCACCGGCGTACCCCTGCGGCTGGTGAGAAAATGAGGGAGCATCTGCAGCAGAAGGCGCCATTTTGTCGCGGTGGCCAGTGTCCCGGAAGAGGGACTGCGGGCAGTGCCTCAGCGCTGGAGGGCCTGTCAGGAGGTGGTCTAGTCTCTGTCCGAGGAGGTGAAGAGCTACGGACACCGCAGACTGTCCAGCGGTAGATGCTGTGTGGCCATTGGACCTGACCTGCCCTCATGCCTGCAGGAGCCCGGTAAGCCGCTGCGAATGGGATGCCTGATGTGAGGGGGCCCGGCCCAGCAGACTCGGTCCGTAGGTCGGCGGGATTGGGGCTGCTCCTGCTGGCTGAATCCTAAGTGTGCCATTCCTGCTGCGACTGCACCTTGGAGGGGCCCGAGAGTGGAGGCTGTTGTTGCTGGCTTGGCTTGCGGTGCCCAGAGAGAAATAGGAGCTGCTGTCCCTCCCCTGGCTCCCCCATTTCAGCTGCGGCGGTGTGGGGGCCTCCTGGTGGAGCACTCCTAAGCTTATCTCGCCCTGGGCTCTGTGGACGGGGATCCTGCGACTGGTGGAGGGTGCCTTCTGTAGGTGGAGGAGTTGGGGGAGAGACCCTTGGCCATGAGTTTGCGAGGATGAGATGGAGGAGGTGTTGTCTGAGAGGTGAGCAGAACTAGTGGACCCGGGTGACCTGACGGGGTATATTAGCGGTCTGCAATTTGGTGGACGATGGCTCCTGCTGTGGAGAGGTATCCGGAAGGGAGTGCTGTTTGATTGGAGACGGGGAGTGGCAGCTGGGAACTGAGGGAGGTGCGTCGTCCCCAAGAGGCATGGCTGCAGCAAAAGCACACGGGGAGAAACCCTTGAAGGACCTCCTCATGAAGCAGTCTGGTCAGGCAGCGGTGCAGGGTGACAAGTAGGGCGCCCAGTGGAAGGAAACGATGCCCTGGCTACTAAGGCATTTATGGTGGAGCTCTTTACAGCAATTAAAGAGGATATACAAGAGTTGCGGGCCCATCTAGCATCAGACTTAAAGGAGGTGGGCTGCAACGTGGATGAACTTGGAGTGCGGGTGGCGACCTTAGAAGAGCACGACCTGTCAAGAGACGAAGAGCTCCATCACTTACTGCAAGAAGTGCTATGCCTCAGCGAGCAGAACCTTGATCTTCAGGCCCACGCTGAGAACCTAGAAAATCGCTCATGGCAAAACAACGTTTGCATCAGAGCAGTCCCATGGACGGCGGAGGGGAAGGGCCTGCGATCGCTTGTTAATGAGCTCTTCCGGCAACTCCTTGGCGAAGATGAGACTGCGTACATTCAAATGGATAGGGTCCACCGGGTGGGCCTCCTGCGAGGCAATAAGGCACCTCCACCGGACATTCTAGTGTGTATACATGACTTTCAGGTGAAGGAGCGGATACTTCCGTGGCTGCCAATCAGCTCTATATCAGGACCTGGCAGCTTCTACCCTCGTCAAAAGGAGGGCGTTCAAATCTGTGACCAAACACCTACGAGAGCACAATGTTCCTTATGCTTGGGGCCACCCATTTCGTTTGGTTTTTAAGCACCAGGGCAAGCTGAAGAGGCAATGGTGGTCTTGGGCCTAGAGCGCTCCGCGTCTGTAGATGTTGTGGCAACACCCAAGTCGCAACAGGTACATCGTACCTCGGGATGGCAGCGAGTGGGCAGGGCCCCCATGGCCACGAAACCTGACCAGGCCAACCAACTCAGAGAAAAAGAGGCAGTCTTTTTCCGCCCTGGCGCAAACCACGGATCGCCCTGCTACCCCATGACGATGTAAACAGCAGGCGTGGGAGTGGGCACATGGAGGGGCATCGGAGGGAAGGAACATAGAGACCGGTTGAGGGTCTTGTCGATTCATTATGGATAAGAAGCCTCCGTTCCATTCCTCCCACGAGAGGGAGGTGGATTGCAACTACGAACTTCCAAATGTTAGTCGATGTGACGGACTTTGGTCATATTTTGTTCGCCGATGTTTTGCAACTACAAGCTTCCAAATGTTAGTCGATGTGACGGACTTTGGTCATATTTTGTTCGCCGATGTTTTGTCTATCTGAGTGTTATGGTTATGATAATTTTGGGGACAGGAATGGGTGGGGCTGTGGGTGGGAACCTCCGCATCAGTTCAGGTACCAGGAGGAGGGTCATTTTACGAGGCAGAGTAGTGATGCTGCCGCTTGGTTGGGGCGGAACCGGCTCTAGTTTTCATGGTGCCTTGCCAGGTGGGGGATGGTCAGGGATCTTAAGGTGGTGAGCCTCAATGTCCGTGTGTTGAATAACCCTGTCAAACACGTTGCGGTGCTCTCCCTTCTTGAAAATGCTGAGAGTGATATCTGCCTGCTCCAGGAAACGTATTTGCTTTCCAAGGATGTGCTGCGAATGCATGACAGACGATTCCCCCAACAGGCATGGTCCTCGGGACCATCTAAGAAAAATGGGGTGGCTATTCTGATAGGAACTCATTGTCCATGCAAGATCATCTCCGCAGTGACGGAGATTAAGGGACGGCTCTTGGCCATAGAGTGGTATGAGGGGAACTCACCTTACCATCGGGTCAATTTATGCCCCGAACGAGAAGCAAGAACCCTTTATTTTGTCAGCCCTGGCATCAGTGCTCACCTCACCGGATACTGCGGTCCTGGTGGGTGGCGACCTGAATCTGGTGATGGATGCAGCCCGGGATAGATTGGTGCAGTGGACACACCAGGCCAGAGCGCTGTCGGCGGGGGGAAGGGAGTGGCTGGCGGAGAGTGGGCTGTGTGACGTTTGGCACACAAGACTATACATACTACTTGGCAGCTCATGAAACGTACGCATGACTTGATCATTTCTTGGCATCTACATCACTCATGTCCAGTCTCCTCTCCTCTGACATTGCCCCCAATCCCTAGACGATCGTGCACTTATTTCTGTCCTCCTGCCTGCGCAGCGTGCGTGCACCTTTCCCCCTAGCTGGCAGCTTAGAGAGAGTCTGTTGCATTCCGAGGATGTGGTGAAGCGCATGCGTGACACAATAGTACACTACCTGCGGGTAAATGATACGGGAGGGATGTCTCTGTCATCGGTCTGGGAGGCATTGAAACTTGTCGCTAGAGGGGAGTATATTGCAATCGCAGCAGCCTATAATGCTATTTGTAGAGATAAGGGCGCTGCGTTAGAAAAAGAAGTCGGTGAACTAGAATCGATTCATAAGCGTACTGGAGCACCGCGGATCTGGCGGGAGTTAGAGAACCGTAGGCGTGCACTGAAGCACTTGGATCCGGACAGAGTGGTGTAATCTCTCCTTAGGCTGAAACACAAATGTTATCTTAGAAGTGATCGCTGTGGGAAAATACTGGCGCAGAGGCTTCGGGTTAAGAAACAGACCACTGTGATCCAGTTGGTCCGTGATGGCAAAGGGATAGAACAGACCGCGGATGAGCAAATTGTGGAAGCCTTTCGCAATTTTTATCACCTCCTCTACTCTGACGGCAATTCGTTTTCGGTAGATCCGCAGGGAGAACTCGATACGTGCAATATTTCACCTCTCCCCACCACGGCCAGGGAGGATCTTGATGCGCCAATATGCATTGAGGAGGTGATCTCTGCGATCTCTAAACTGAAGCTGGCCAAGTCTCCGAGACCAGACGGATTTATGGCTTCCTTTTATAAGGCTTTCTGTGTGGAGCTGGCTCCCTTTTTAACCCGTCTGTTTAATTCTTCTCTTGATACGGGTGCGGTGACCCCGTCTATGGTGGAAACAGCCATCTCGGTTATTCTAAAGCCAGGTAAAGATGCACAAGCATGTGGGTCGTATAGACCTATTTTGCTTCTTAATATGGATGCGAAACTTTTTGCAGGGATCCTGGAGGCGCGCCTCAACCCTCTTATGGACAACATCATTGATCCCGATCAGTCGGGTTTTATCCCGACCAGGCAGAGGGGAGATAATACCAAGTGCCTGCTACACCTTATAGATTGCTCGCAGAGGTCGCGGAGGCCGGCCTTCCTCCTCTCTATCGATGCTGAAAAAGCATTCGACCGCGTGAGGTGGGACTATTTATTTGCAGTACTGCGCAGGTTTGGGATAGGAGAGAAGTTCCTGCAGTGGATCAGGTGCATATACCACTGCCCCAGGGCGTTCATACGGGTCAAGGGGTGTAGATCTGACTTCTTCTCTATCAAACCTGGGACGAGGCAAGGCGGCCCTCTGTCCCCCCTCTTATTTGCGCTCTACATGGAGCCTTTCGCTCAGCGGATATGAGCAAATCAGGAGGTCAGGGGGATACAGTTTGGGGCAGACATCCATAAGATTAGTCGGTACGCGGACAATGTGATTCTCTCGCTCACT
Source organism: Triturus cristatus (assembly GCF_964204655.1). Lineage (NCBI taxonomy): Eukaryota > Metazoa > Chordata > Amphibia > Caudata > Salamandridae > Triturus > Triturus cristatus. The sequence goes on from NC_140581.1 coordinate 650,988,612, forward strand.
CAGCCCAGGACGACTTTTCCAGCATTATTAGGCGAAATTGCCGAGTTTGGGGCTGTCTCAGGTTTGAAAGTTAATTTGGAGAAATCGCTGGTTATGAACCTGACTGTCCCCACAGAGGAAGTGGAGGCCCTGCAGAAGGATTTCACTTTCTGATGGAGGCACGCCAATGTCACTTATCTAGGAATTCATCTGACCCCAACTATTGAGACAACTGTCTCGCTTAACTATGCCTTATTGCTGGATCACACGACTAAGGCGCTGGACAACAGGTCGCGACTGCACTTGGCATGGTTTGGAAGGGTGGCAGCGGTAAAGATGCCGATACTCCCACACATCTTGTATATTTTCCAGCTATTGTCGATGACCCCACCGCCGGGCATGCTCAAGAAGTTACAAGGACTAATCATTCGGTTTGTATGGATAGGGAAGAAGCTGCGGCTCTCGTTTTCACAAATGATTTGCCCGAAGGCGCAGGGGGGTCTAGGCCTCCCTAGGCAGCTACTATCAAGAAGCGTGTCTCCACTACATTGTGGAGTGCAACAGGCCTACATCCAGTAAACACTGGAACTTTATGGACCAGTCCGTTGCTGGTGTGAATATCTGGAGAGAGCTTTGGTTACCCCGTAAGCACAGATCATGGGGGCTTCATTCCTCGCCTGTCATGTCCCCTAGTCTTAGAGTCTGGGACCGAGTGGTGCTGAAGAGAGGGTGGACGTCATTCCCATCACACCTGACTTCCATTGTTGATAAACCTGACTTCCCCCGGGGCAGAAATCGGTGGTGTTTCATAGATGGAGGGAAAAGGGGTGCAAGCGGGTCGGCTCCCTCTTTGACTTGTATGGGCTGAGACCCTTCGTGCAACTGCGACAGGACCATAACCTTCCGGCTAAGGATGCTTTTGCATATAGGCAGGTCTCGCATTGGGTAACGTCCCCTGTTAATCATTCCTGCATGTCCAGACCCTTAATGGCATTTGAAAAGTGGCTAGCGCGCAAATCGGATGATAAATGACTTATCTCGGAGTTATACTCCATGCTTCTGGCGACCCCATCGGGTCAGCGTACCAAAGCGCAGGTGCTTTGGGAAACGGAATTGGACAGGCCCCTATCACCCGAAGAATGGGAACACGTCACCTACAGAGCGCACCACACTGCACACAGTACTGCAGGGGAGGAATCCGCTTTTAAGGTCAGCACATATTGGTACTATACTCCTGCTAGAGTTCTTAGTTGGGACAAGAGCAAAGCAGATTTTTGCTGGAGCGGGTGCGGATCTACTGGCACACTAGCCCATCTATTATGGCATTGCCCGAAACTGGAGAGTAATTGGTCCCAAATCCTCGATAACATAGATGCTGCGTTCCAGATAGAGCTTCCCCGCGCCCCAGAATACACTCTGCTGGGGCTCTCCCACCCGAAGGTGTTCCCGCTGCGTTCTCTTAGTGGTAGGCAAATTGCGCTAGCGCTGTTGGCAGCCCATCAAGTCATCCTAGCCCTATGGGGTACGCCCACTACGCCAGATACTCTTGCATGGATTCATCCCTTATGGCATCTGCTTGCGATGGAGCGTCTATAGCTAAGCGTGGAGGGGAAAGGCAAGGACTTCCAGAAGTTTTGGGCACCCTTTTCACATTTATTAACTAAAGATATGAGAGAAGTGACATGCCCGAAGTACTTACAGATTCTCAGACTTCTACCGCTAGAACCCCTAGACGCCACTCAGAACCCAAATGGTTGAGCAGGTCTCTACACGCACGTAAGCACGCTCAACATGGTATTCAGGGTCGAGATCGTACGATGTAACTGATGCGGAGGAGGGCAAGGGAATGAACAGGGGTGGGGTTGGGGGGTTTGTTTGTCTGTTTTTTTCTTTGATTTCTCTTTAATGTAGCTGACCTGTTTTTAAAGTGGAAATCACCGCATGACTTTATTGCGCCTGCAGCTCCAGTGCCCAGGTTCCGGGTTGTGACTATGATCACTTTGAACTTCGCTCTGCCAGCCTTGAGATGCAGGCAGGAAGCTGTGTACTATGCTTTCATATTCCACAAAATAAAAAGATTGATTCTAAAGTGAGTGGGCCATTTTTTTGAAAACTTCATGAAGATTTGTCAAGCGATATTGGCATCAGAATAAACATCTTTCGAATAGAAACAAGGTGCTAACTATAACTACCTACTGGTGGCATCCAGTAGGTAATATAAACATACACACATAAAAGTATTTATGTGTGTGTGTTTATATAAATATGTATTTATTTTAATATTAAATGTTACTTACATTTATTGAATATACAAAATAATAATTTTATGTATTCAAATGTTGAAAATGTACTATTTTAAACTGTGTATTTATTGAAAACAACATTTTTATCATATTTTTCATAATATTAGTGTGAAACAATATTTTTTTTTAAATGTTTGTACTTACCGTAAGTATAAGAAAATTATATTAGTGTCAAAGGTATTTCTGACACGATATTTGTGTGTCAAGATATTTTTGGATTCGATGTGATGTCAGCGATCCATTCACGACAGTCTGTATGATATGCAGAATGATGCCTTGAAATGGGTCTTCAGCCGATGACACATCAAAACTTAGGGCCTGTTTTAGATCTTGGCTGATGGATTACTCCGTCACAGCAGTGACCTACATCCCATCACGCAATATAAATCCCATAGGATATAATGGAATTTATATCACAGCAGACGGGATATCGGTCATCATTGTGACGGAGTAACCCATCCACCGAGATCAAAATCAGGCCCTTAGGCTTTTGTATCCAAAAAGACCAACATGTATAGAAAAGGTTGTAATGCACCTTAAAATGTGTTTGAGTTCAAACTGATGATACCCTTTATTCAAATCAAGCTGAGAGAAGACCTTTGCTCCATTTAATTGTGTTATCATGTCAGCAATGTGCTGACCTGGATATTGCTCTCCTTCAGTTGCCCTGTTTGCCTGACGCATGCCATCGCTTCTTTGTACAGCTATTTTACTGTCCATTTTGTGCACTACCACGAAGGAAGAAATCCATGATATTGGATCAGTAGACTTCTCAATGTTGTTATGCTTAAGTAATAATTCAAGTTCTGTTTAACAGCAGCTTGCAAATTACATGCAATGTGTCTGTTTTTGAGCAACAGGACAGTTATCTTTATTATTATGCAGCTTTACTTCCATAGTTTTAAGCTTTCCTAAACCAAGAAACAATAAAGGGATTTGACTTGCTATTTCATGGTGAGCATTCATGTTGTAGTTTACAGAAATCAGTCCAATCTCACAGCTGTGCTGAAACAGAGCAGACAGGCACTTGACGCTGTACCACGAAGTACTTGAATGGGTGCTTCCACCTTTGTGTGCTTGTGTTTCATCGTCGCTACTAATGAACTTTAATTTTTTAAGGGCGTCGAGGCAGACCATGTATACACTTTGGTTTTCGATGCTGTTATTTGCGGTAATGGAAACAATTCATTATATTTCTCCTCAGGCATAAGGTTTATTGAAGCACCACTATTGATGATGTAAGGTATCGGAAAATCAATTATTATCAGTATAAGCTTTGGACAATGTTTGAATGACTTTGGTTCTTTAGCACGTCGACCTTTCTTCGACTGACATTTTTCTTCATGTGCGGCCAGTCCAACATGTGCATGCTATTCTGAGCTAAATGTCAACATGTAACAAAATGTGTTTTCACTTTCACTTGATATTGATCTGGAAGAACCATTTTATGATGATTTAGATGACGATTGACTTCGTTTGGTGTCAATTTGTTTTAACTAATGTCGCCGCTTGGCCTTGTGGGTGTGCGTTGAACATTGCTTCTGGAACGTTCTGACAGCCATATTGTCTTCACGCTGTGACGCACATGCCTTTTCCTTTGCTTTGCAGACTATTGCAAAATAGCTCTCCTTCCCACAGCCTTTACAGATCTGTTTAATGACTGGACATTTACCTTAGTGTGGAACTGAAAATCCACATCTAAAAACTATGTGTAGACATCCCCTTGTGTGTTTCAGACTGCAGTTTAGGTTTACTTTTCATACTCATGACTCAGACCCACTCACACACTCTCTCACACCCCCACACAACCACTCACACATCTTCTTATACATCCATATACCCACTCACAACTCCGTTCAGTTACTTGCACATACTTTCACAGACCCATTCAGTCACTGACACATCCTCTCACAGACCCAGAGAACCACTCACACACCTACTCACAGACACACACAGACACTCACATACCCACTCACAAACCTATGTACATAACCACTCACAGATCCACACATCCACTTACATAGTAATTCACACAAACATACAGCAAAATCACTAAAACAGCCACTCACACACCCATACAGCAACTCATATACACCCATCACATACCTACATGCCTATACCTACATAACTACTCACATACCCACTCAGACACCCATACAGTGACTCAAACACCCACTCAAAGATACAAACAACCACTCACATACCCATACAGACACACACAAACCCAGTCACACATCTATGTAGCCTCTCAAAATACCCATACAGTCACTGACACATCCATTCAGAGAACTTAATTATGATCCTAGCAGATGGGATACTCCATCACAAACCTGACAGCTATCCCGTCTGCCACTTTACAAGTTTCATATGACATAACAGAATTGTAATGTGGTGGACAGGTTATCCATAACATTTGTGAGGGCGTAACCATGTCCTCCAAGTTCGTAATAAAGCGAACACAAGTAGATGATGGACGGAGCGTTGAAACTTTTCAGACACTCACACCCAGTCACAAATCTGGGTTGAAACTATCATTGTTCTTTAGCTCACTTCGCCTTCATAATAAGGCCCAGAGACTGAGACTCATAGTACCGCTCACAGATACAGAGGTACTCACACACAAAGACATACACTCACACACTCACTTACACACCAATACAACAACTCACTCACACATCCACTGTATTAAATGTGTTGTTGTTTTGAATTGAATGTGTGCTTTTGGTGAGGGACGGATCTGTGAATCTGTCCTGGAGCCATCCACAACCATGGACTTTAACCAAATAAGGGGTCTGCAGGCTATAGCCTGCAGACCCCTTATTTGGTTAAAGTCCATGGCTTATCCGTGGATCCGACTGAGAAATTAGAAGAAAGGATTTGAAATCGAAACAAACCAGTGTATGGGAAAATTATTGGCTCTAAAAAGAATCTTGTGTTTATAGTGTGCAGATGATACCTACACATAGAACAGGATGCTGTCTTTTACGTTGTTGAGGGATACCCTGTTGCCTATGTCTGTGAAACGGACTCCATCTTTTCGATATATTCCCCCAAAGTCAAAGCGTAAGTTGTTATGGTATATAGAGCTCATGTTGTGGTCTCAAGGAAATGCAGAAACAGCTTTATTAACATGCTCACTGGTTTTCTTTATCTGTGGACAAAATTGGTTTAACCACTGCCACTTTTGTCTTTGGCAAAATTTAGAGTACACCAAGGCAGTATGTGGGAAAAGTGCCATTAATATACCAAAAGTATCCTTCATTAGGATATCCCGTCCTACCCCAGTAATTGTACCTAGGCCATTGACACCAGAATGTAATTTTTAGCAACATTCTGGTGGCGATATCCCCTTCTCCTTATTTACAAAGCGGCGTTAAGCCACTTAACATGGCTTTACCTCCACCTTGTAAATAAAGCCCCTTTTCACGCTTCACTTACTGTGAAAGTGGTGTGCAATGGGTGTTGCAGTGGGTGATCAGCCGCAACACCCATTGCTTTTTGATGCAGCCCCATATTTACAAGGCTGGGGCAGTGCTGAAAATGAATACCAGGGAATACCTGGTCTTTGACTGGCGATACGGGAGAAATTATTAATTTCTCCTTGGTTTTTGCACTTTCCAAGTGAGCTGCATTCTGCAACACACATAGAAAGAGTAAATTGCCTTTGAATATTGTTTATGTGTAGGAAGGTGTCCCTTCCTGCACATAAACAATTGCCCCTGCAGTGCAGACACCCTTGCAACATGACGCAAGGGTGCCTGCACTGGTGCTAGACAGCTTTATTAGCACCAGTAATAGGGGAAACACTGGGGTGCACCATATTTTTGCAAATACGGTGCATCTCTGCAATTTAAAAATATTGGAGTGCGGCGTTACCAATTTTGGCGTAACACCACGACCTAACATTTTATTATAAATATCCCCCTGCTTACTATAGAAACAGCTAAAAGAGTGTGGGGGGAAGGAAACAAAAGAGACTGCACTGTGAAACTGAAAAGCAGACTGGTGGATATAAATTGCACAGTAGGGAGCGTATGTCTGGCAATTGGCAATGTTTTACAAAATGAACCTTAAATGAAAAGCTTAAACAGCAGATTGCTTGATGCTTTTAAGGGCTTCTGTGTGGATCTACGGATCCACAATGGATTTATATGGGGGCCCACTCTGAGCGTCTCTGAGGATCCGTGGTTCTGTGAAAAACCTACCAAATTCAGCTTCTTTACAGGAAACATGGAAAACGTTAAAAAGTAGTGACCATTAAGGAGTGGTATAACAAACATAAAAAAATGAAAGAAAGTCTGTGATTTACTAAGTACACGTGTATGATTAAGAGCGCATGGGGAAGGTAGACATTTTATGTACTTTTCTACTCAAAGTGGAGGAAAATGTCTGTAGTTCTAACTCAAAATTTATTATAGATTTTAACAGTTATTACAATAAAAGTTGGACAACAGAAAAGAGATTTTACAGGAATGCTAATTAGATTGTACTATAAAAAATGTATTTAAAAAAATACTTTGAGCTTATGTAAGCTGAAAGAAAAGGTGTATCTTCTAGACACTACAGTAAAAAGCAAAATAAAAGGGTGCTTAGATGAGAACATTAAATACAAATATAGCGAGCAGCAAAAGAGGAAGAGGAATTGCTAAACTGAAAATATAGTTTTTTTTATCAAGCTAGTATGAATGAATGTGTTATAAATAATATGTGAGTGCTTCCTTTTAGTATGCAATTTAATGGTCTAATTTGCACCCATCCACACCGTCAGTCAGGCACTTACACATGCTACTCTCCTACAAAAGGATTTATGTACCCACCACTCATATACCCACACAGTGACAGACATACTCAATGACACACCCATAAAAGCATTCACACACATTTACTCACCTATACATCTACTTACATTGACATTCACACACCCATACATGTATTGTCACACCCACTCATGTACCTATGCAGTAATTCACATACCCACACCCATACATCCAGTTACACACATAGTCACCGACCCATACAGCCACTCAGACACCTATTTACAGAACCATACAGCCCCTCACACACCGACTCAGACAGCGAAAGAGGTACTCACACATACATTCACATAACCACACAGCACTTATGTATCCACCACTGATTACGGCACTTCCACATACAGTTGCACACCCATTAAAACCATGAGTTACCAATCCAAACAGCCACTTACATATCCATTTAAACACCCCTATTGTCACTAAAACACTCAATCAACACTCGCTTATGTTTCCAGTGACATACCCACAGAGGCACTGATATGTTCACTTACATGTCTACTCAAGCACTCACTCACCCAGTCACGCACCTGTACAGCCACTCATATATCATACATCCATTTATACACCCATACATAATCAGACGCTTACACAGTCTCTTCACACTGAAATAAGCACTTCTGTAGCTACTCACTTGCTTATAGTATGTAATCTAATAGTATGTAATCTCAAGGTAAATGTATTCTATATTTGCTTTTCAGATATCTTCTCATGTTTAAAACGTAATGGAATATGGAAGGATGATGTGAAAAAATATTAAGACTTATGATTCTGGACAGCATCCATATGAACTGGGCAAAAGATTAAATATTTAGTTCAACGGGCATCTGACATTTGCTATAAGGAGTAACCATGTCTTGCAGTTTTAGTGAAACAGCGGATATGGTAACTATCTGGTCAGGTGATAAGGGTCCCACAAATGGCCCAACAGCTGCTGCACTACCTTTCCTCTCTCCTATCATCCTTGTATTCATGTTTCTCAAGTGATTCAAAACAGGATGTGGAACCCACCCAATTTTTACGTTGAAGGTACACTGAATTCAAGCCATTTTGTTTGTGTTCTTCACATTTATTTTAAACCATGTTGCCCCACATTGTTATTCGAAAATATCGTTTTTTCAACTTCATTCATTAATGTATTCCAAAATTATCGTTTAGATGCATGAATGATACTTGCTTCAAATCTTGATATAGGATAAGTGCTCCCAATGCATTTCGGGACCAAGACATTCATCAGGGGAATGAGCCTGTGAAATAAAACTATTTTTAGCTCAAGAGGATCACAGCCTCCACAATTAGGCACAGTAAATAGATATGCGGTAACTTAAATGTGCACGTGCAAACTGTATCTGGATTAATAAAAAGTGCAAAACACAGCATGTCAATACATCGTTTCAAATAAACTATGGTGCTTTGGCTAATCATATCCCCATGATACGGAACTAAAGCGTAATGTGTCAATCACGAAACCTATCAAATCGGGTGAATCGTATAGTCGAGCGTAAAAAAGGCGCAATTTTAAAACTTGACCACAGAAAGCCACTGAATAAAACCACTTAAGTCATGCAAAGGTTGGTCGCACACTGCTCGTCACACCAGCAAGTTGCCCCAAGGGACTGTGGTAGATGTAGTGGCGACGGCGGGTACGCCTATGCCACGATGTATAAAGAACAGTATGTGTTGCGTTAGCCAACCCTGGACACGTGTTTCGAGGTAGTTGCCTCTCGTCAGCAGGGAGCAGGTCAGTGTAAAGGGGTGCCGCGTGGACTGCCAAAATGTAATTAAACAGGTCAAGTACCTCTCATGGCGCGCAGGTGCAGATCCAAGGCTCGTCAGCCCGTTGGCTCAAGGGAGCCGTAATAAATTATGCAAAGGTTGGTCGCACACTGCTCGTCACAGCAGCAAGTTGCCCCAAGGGACTGTGGTAGATGTAGTGGCGACGGGGGGTACGCCTATGCCACGATGTATAAAGAACAGTATGTGTTGCGTTAGCCATCCCTGGACACGTGTTTCGAGGTAGTTGCCTCTCGTCAGCAGGGAGCAGGTCAGTGTAAAGGGGTGCTGCGTGGACTGCCAAAATGTAATTAAAACAGGTCAAGTACCTCTCATGGCGCGCAGGTGCAGATCCAAGGCTCGTCAGCCCGTTGGCTCAAGGGAGCCGTAATAAATTATGCAAAGGTTGGTCGCACACTGCTCGTCACACCAGCAAGTTGCCCCAAGGGACTGTGGTAGATGTAGTGGCGACGGCGAGTACGCCTATGCCACGATGTATAAAGAACAGTATGTGTTGCATTAGCCATCCCTGGACACGTGTTTCGAGGTAGTTGCCTCTCGTCAGCAGGGCGCAAGTCAGTGTAAAGGGGTGCCGCGTGGACTGCCAAAATGTAAGTAAAACAGGTCAAGCACCTCTCATGGCGCGCAGGTGCAGATCCAAGGCTCGTCAGCCCGTTGGCTCAAGGGAGCCGTAATAAATTATGCAAAGGTTGGTCGCACACTGCTCGTCACACCAGCAAGTTGCCCCAAGGGACTGTGGTAGATGTAGTGGCGACAGCGGGTACGCCTATGCCACGATGTATAAAGAACAGCATGTGTTGCGTTAGCCATCCCTGGACACGTGTTTCGAGGTAGTTGCCTCTCGTCAGCAGGGAGCAGGTCAGTGTAAAGGGGTGTCGCGTGGACTGCCAAAATGTAATTAAAACAGGTCAAGTACCTCTCATGGCGCGCAGGTGCAGATCCAAGGCTCGTCAGCCCGTTGGCTCAAGGGAGCCGTAATAAATTATGCAAAGGTTGGTCGCACACTGCTCGTCACACCAGCAAGTTGCCCCAAGGGACTGTGGTAGATGTAGTGCGACGGCGGGTACGCCTATGCCACGATGTATAAAGAACAGCATGTGTTGCGTTAGCCATCCCTGGACACGTGTTTCGAGGTAGTTGCCTCTCGTCAGCAGGGAGCAGGTCATTGTAAAGGGGTGCCGCGTGGACTGCCAAAATGTAATTAAAACAGGTCAAGTACCTCTCATGGCGTGCAGGTGCAGATCCAAGGCTCGTCAGCCCGTTGGCTCAAGGGAGCCGTAATAAATTATGCAAAGGTTGGTCGCACACTGATCGTCACACCAGCAAGTTGCCCCAAGGGACTGTGGTAGATGTAGTGGCGACGGCGGGTACGCCTATGCCACGATGTATAAAGAACAGTATGTGTTGCGTTAGCCATCCCTGGACACGTGTTTCGAGGTAGTTGCCTCTCGTCAGCAGGGAGCAGGTCATTGTAAAGGGGTGCCGCGTGGACTGCCAAAATGTAATTAAAACAGGTCAAGTACCTCTCATGGCGTGCATGTGCAGATCCAAGGCTCGTCAGCCCGTTGGCTCAAGGGAGCCGTAATAAATTATGCAAAGGTTGGTCGCACACTGATCGTCACACCAGCAAGTTGCCCCAAGGGACTGTGGTAGATGTAGTGGCGACGGCGGGTACGCCTATGCCACGATGTATAAAGAACAGTATGTGTTGCGTTAGCCATCCCTGGACACGTGTTTCGAGGTAGTTGCCTCTCGTCAGCAGGGAGCAGGTCAGTGTAAAGGGGTGCCGCGTGGACTGCCAAAATGTAATTAAAACAGGTCAAGTACCTCTCATGGCGCGCAGGTGCAGATCCAAGGCTCGTCAGCCCGTTGGCTCAAGGGAGCCGTAATAAATTATGCAAAGGTTGGTCGCACACTGCTCGTCACACCAGCAAGTTGCCCCAAGGGACTGTGGTAGATGTAGTGGCGACAGCGGGTACGCCTATGCCATGATTTATAAAGAACAGTATGTGTTGCGTTAGCCATCCCTGGACACGTGTTTCGAGGTAGTTGCCTCTCGTCAGCAGGGAGCAGGTCAGTGTAAAGGGGTGCCGCGTGGACTGCCAAAATGTAATTAAAACAGGTCAAGTACCTCTAATGGCGCGCAGGTGCAGATCCAAGGCTCGTCAGCCCGTTGGCTCAAGGGAGCCGTAATAAATTCTGCAAAGGTTGGTCGCACACTGCTCGTCACACCAGCAAGTTGCCCCAAGGGACTGTGGTAGATGTAGTGGCGACGGCGGGTACACCTATGCCACGATGTATAAAGAACAGTATGTGTTGCGTTAGCCATCCCTGGACACGTGTTTCGAGGTAGTTGCCTCTCGTCAGCAGGGAGCAGGTCAGTGTAAAGGGGTGCCGCGTGGACTGCCAAAATGTAATTAAAACAGGTCAAGTACCTCTCATGGCGCGCAGGTGCAGATCCAAGGCTCGTCAGCCCGTTGGCTCAAGGGAGCCGTAATAAATTATGCAAAGGTTGCTCGCACACTGCTCGTCACACCAGCAAGTTGCCCCAAGGGACTGTGGTAGATGTAGTGGCGACGGCGGGTACGCCTATGCCACGATGTATAAAGAACAGTATGTGTTGCGTTAGCCATCCCTGGACACGTGTTTCGAGGTAGTTGTCTCTCGTCAGCAGGGAGCAGGTCAGTGTAAAGGGGTGCCGCGTGGACTGCCAAAATGTAATTAAAACAGGTCAAGCACCTCTCATGGCGTGCAGGTGCAGATCCAAGGCTCGTCAGCCCGTTGGCTCAAGGGAGCCGTAATAAATTATGCAAAGGTTGGTCGCACACTGCTCGTCACACCAGCAAGTTGCCCCAAGGGACTGTGGTAGATGTAGTGGCGACGGCGGGTACACCTATGCCACGATGTATAAAGAACAGTATGTGTTGCGTTAGCCATCCCTGGACACGTGTTTCGAGGTAGTTGCCTCTCGTCAGCAGGGAGCAGGTCAGTGTAAAGGGGTGCCGCGTGGACTGCCAAAATGTAATTAAAACAGGTCAAGTACCTCTCATGGCGCGCAAGTGCAGATCCAAGGCTCGTCAGCCCGTTGGCTCAAGGGAGCCGTAATAAATTATGCAAAGGTTGCTCGCACACAGCTCGTCACACCAGCAAGTTGCCCCAAGGGACTGTGGTAGATGTAGTGGCGACGGCGGGTACGCCTATGCCACGATGTATAAAGAACAGTATGTGTTGCGTTAGCCATCCCTGGACACGTGTTTCGAGGTAGTTGCCTCTCGTCAGCAGGGAGCAGGTCAGTGTGAAGGGGTGCCGCGTGGACTGCCAAAATGTAATTAAAACAGGTCAAGCACCTCTCATGGCGCGCAGGTGCAGATCTAAGGCTCGTCAGCCCGTTGGCTCAAGGGAGCCGTAATAAATTATGCAAAGGTTGGTCGCACACTGCTCGTCACACCAGCAAGTTGCCCCAAGGGACTGTGGTAGATGTGGCGACAGCGGGTACACCTATGCCACGATGTATAAAGAACAGCATGTGTTGCGTTAGCCATCCCTGGACACGTGTTTCGAGGTAGTTGCCTCTCGTCAGCAGGGAGCAGGTCAGTGTAAAGGGGTGCCGCGTGGACTGCCAAAATGTAATTAAAACAGGTAAAGTACCTCTTATGGCGCGCAGGTGCAGATCCAAGGCTCGTCAGCCCGTTGGCTCAAGGGAGCCGTAATAAATTATGCAAAGGTTGGTCGCACACTGCTCGTCACACCAGCAAGTTGCCCCAAGGGACTGTGGTAGATGTAGTGGCGACGGCGGGTACGCCTATGCCACGATGTATAAAGAACAGTATGTGTTGCGTTAGCCATCCCTGGACACGTGTTTCGAGGTAGTTGCCTCTCGTCAGCAGGGAGCAGGTCAGTGTAAAGGGGTGCCGCGTGGACTGCCAAAATGTAATTAAAACAGGTCAAGTACCTCTCATGGCGCGCAGGTGCAGATCCAAGGCTCGTCAGCCCGTTGGCTCAAGGGAGCCGTAATAAATTATGCAAAGGTTGGTCGCACACTGCTCGTCACACCAGCAAGTTGCCCCAAGGGACTGTGGTAGATGTAGTGGCGACGGCGGGTACGCCTATGCCACGATGTATAAAGAACAGTATGTGTTGCGTTAGCCATCCCTGGACACGTGTTTCGAGGTAGTTGCCTCTCGTCAGCAGGGAGCAGGTCATTGTAAAGGGGTGCCGCATGGACTGCCAAAATGTAATTAAAACAGGTCAAGTACCTCTCATGGCGTGCAGGTGCAGATCAAAGGCTCGTCAGCCCGTTGGCTCAAGGGAGCCGTAATAAATTATGCAAAGGTTGGTCGCACACTGATCGTCACACCAGCAAGTTGCCCCAAGGGACTGTGGTAGATGTAGTGGCGATGGCGGGTACGCCTATGCCACGATGTATAAAGAACAGTATGTGCTGCGTTAGCCATCCCTGGACACGTGTTTTGAGGTAGTTGCCTCTCGTCAGCAGGGAGCAGGTCAGTGTAAAGGGGTGCCGCGTGGACTGTCAAAATGTAATTAAAACAGGTCAAGTACCTCTCATGGCGCGCAGGTGCAGATCCAAGGCTCGTCAGCCCGTTGGCTCAAGGGAGCCGTAATAAATTATGCAAAGGTTGGTCGCACTGAGGAAATATGAATTTTTATGATCAATTGTGTCCCCTATCTTAGACCCCAACGGCTCCATGTACATGCTACAAGTACATGTATGTTCCCTCCACTTCCAGCTATGAAGACGCAAATACATATGCGTCCAACGTTAACATGTCCTCTTTCAGATCCACCATGAATGGGTCGAATATTCCGTTCCTAAGTATGCCTTGCCACCGTCTTTATATAGAGTACCTTTCACGTTTTTTCAGCTCTGGCAAGTTAGGCCCTGAATTCTGCCATCGAGCTTTTCCTGCTTTCTGCCTCTGAATGCTCCAGCCTGGACCTGCATCTGTATCCATGACCTTTGTCTTACTTCCTGCGCGGCTAACGGTGCCTGGCTCGGCCTGTTGCCTGCCAAGACTGTATTTTGCCTTCAAGTTATCTGCTCCGCTCCTCGAAAAATACATTCCTGTCTAGTAGTTTAGGTAAACATCCTTCCAGCTACAGAGCAAAGGGCCCGGCCTTACTGTCTCCGTGCAAGTAATTCATAGCTCCTGTTACCATGGTAGGCCCATGCCCCCTCGCATCTCATGTAGACACGTAGACACTTATACACGCACTAGAAGTCAGTATAGGATAGCCTCTGCCTGAGAGACCTTTCCTTCCAGATAATACCGTTCCTTAAACACAAGATATTAGATACGATTTGGGATTAGGTTGTTCTGACATCCCAGACTTCTGTCTCCTCATGTAGGGCTAAATGTCAAGTCCCCTTCACCCTCCAGTTACACGTCAATCACACGTCATGCTGCCGTGCGCGCACCTCTGCCATGTATTTCTGCTGACTTTGCAGGATTCTCTTATGGATCCACCCACCTGTGACATCCTCAGAATGACGTTTCTAGTACACGCCCTTATGCACGCCTAGTGTAACGCCTTTTTTTCATTACGTATGTGTATTCTTATCTCTCTTCTCAGCTGTTACGCCTCCTGCATTTGCCTTTACTGTAATGCATTGACTATATATATGACAACCTGTCAATAAAGTATTGTTCTATCCCTTCCCGAACCTTCGTGGTGACGGAATCCGATTGCCTGGTTCGAACCAATTCCTTTGTAAGGAATAAATCCCCTTTTAAAACCTCAAATACCACGGATTCTGCCTCTTATTTTTACTGAGTTATTCTTATTGAACTTTACCGCATAAATTAAGTCTAGGTAATTTAAATTTACCACATAATTGGCGCCCGAACAGGGACACCTCCCTCACCCCACGCGCCGGAGGTGCATTGCAGACCCGGTCTCCTGCCACAGCCGGACGGACAACTACGCGTACCTGCAGGATTTCCTGTACCTCCCTCAGGCCAACGGAGGTGACTGAGGCTGCGATCAACACCCAGACGAGGCGGTGAGGAGTGCGGAGGATCCCGACCAGAGCCTAGCTGAGAGAGCAAGATCCGAGGTATACAGAGGCCCACCAGGTTCCGAAGTTCCGAAGTATCCACATCACGAGTCGAGTCGAGTCCAGTCTGGTCTAGTCCAGACCAGAGTTTCCGAGGCCTTCTGTTCCGTTCCGTGCTTCCCGGTGAGTACCGTTGCTGGGGACGCATCTAGACGTGCGCATTGGTTTGTGCCGGTCAAGACGGGTTTGGGTACACAGATCCGGTCTGCACTGTTTTAGCAGTGTATCTGTACTGTTTAGCAGTACATCTAGTATTATGCAGTTAGCTAGTGTTATTCTAATTATTATTGTTCGTTTTAAAATGTTTTAATATGTTTTAAATGTCGTGGTATGAGTGATTGTTCGATCTTCATTACTGTGTTTAATTGTGTTCAAGTCCGAGAAAGAATCAAGTAGCAAGGTTTAAGATGCCGTTATTCTCAAAATTAAGACAGATTAGAACTAGAAAAGGGATACTCGAGGAAGCCGTTCCCATTCCACCTAGGGACACTCCAGGGTACTTTATGTACCATAAACATGGCCTAGATGCCGTATTATATCTCGATTTGTGGGTGGACTACACCAAGGATTTAGCAGAGAATCAGAGATGGCCCGCCGCTGGGACATGGGATGCAGATTGCATCATGAGAGTAGAAGAAGCATTATGGAAAAAGAAAGCCAGACAGTCACAGATAGATGCCATTGAATTATGGCGTAAAGAATCGCATAGACGCACAGAGAAAGCACTCAGAAAAGAAGAGAAAAGTAGGGAGGATTCAGACAAAGCCCGAGAAAACGTATTAATTGAGGAAGGTATCCGAGCAAAAGCAGAACAAGTAGACAGACAACGAAACACTCTTATGAATGGTATGTATCCTCTTCTGGCCGAGGGTTTACCTAAGGCCACCCTGGAAGTACCGAAAGATCTGCCACCTCCATTGCTTCCGACTAAATTGCTCCCCAAGACCGCAAAGGACATTTTCCTTTCTTCCTATTTAGACGATGTAGCCCCCGAATATGTTAATGCTCCGCCGCCACACACACCACCTGCTAACGGCGCTCGACCCCGAGATAATCTGCCCCCACTTCCGCAGCAACATACTCCTCCTTCCGTTCCAAACCTTCCGCCCGTTCCTTCACTCCTTCCTGCATCTATTCTTCCTACCTTACACCCAACTAATCCTTTTGGACCTAGCACCTCAGGAGGTGCGACAGGAAGTTTTCATACGCCGCCATCAGTGCGTCGATTAACTTATAGGGATTTAGCACACCAACGTACACCTCAAACAGCGAATTACGACATACTTAAAGAGCCTCTTACAGATTGTAGATATGATCCAGTACCCGGTAAAGACGACAGAATGATGCTATCATCAGTACGTCTACGACGAGTTGCGAACTATTTAATGATATTACCAGGAATGATTGATCATCTAGACAAAATATATCACTTTGTCCAAACAGGGCAAGGTCCTGAAAGTATTGGCGAGGCCATGGCATACCAGAAAGTGGACACGCAAAAACTGTTGTTACGCTTCTTCATAAACTGCCTGATAAGACACAGAGATAGGCCAGGTGTAGACCCGGAAGAAATGAAAGCACTTAACAAATGGGGTCAGAATATAGCGGACGGAAAACATGATAAACAGAATAGTATAGAAAGTATGTACCGAAGGATCCGAAAAACAGTAGAACAAATATGTGAAAGAGAACAACCTGAACGAGAAACAGATGCAGATAAGACTGAGTCCTCGGGGGAGGAGGAACAACTAGAAATGACAACAGGACAATTACAATTACCAGCTAGAGAAATGATAGCTTATGTAGGTAAGGGAAGATCCTTTAATAATTCAATACGTCCGATACGTCCAGAAAGTAAGAGAATTTTTCAAGCAGCCATGTCAAATCCAAAGACCCCTGAACACTTATTTCAGGCTACTGATAAAATACTTCAAGAACGAATGGGGTACCATGTACTCGATTCTATGGATGAACAAGAATTAGCCAGGTCAGCAGTACAATGGGCTGACAGTTCTGATAAATATAGTGATGACGCGCTAGTACACACGTTTTTGAATCTTTCACCAGACGAACAGCGTTTAGCTGGTATGTACATGATACAACACCTCCTTATATTGTATAAAGGTCAACATTCCGATCCTGGTCCCCTACCTGATATACTGATAGAACTACTCATGAATAAATGGAGAGGTCTAGGTACCGATCTAATTAAAGTACTTCTAGAATATCGGCACAGATATAGTGCCTTTTTGTGTCCAGAGCTTGATCCAGCTCCCTCCATGGAAAGAAAAATGTATTACATAGACAGACAGAATCCCTTACGCGAAGTGCACCCAGTTAGAAATGATGATAATACTTTTAGACGCGTGTTTGTGTACACGCCTATAACTAAAATAGAACTATTGGAAATGAAAAAATTAGTGCCCAGCCATGACAGGGATCCAGCAGGTTTTCACCGTGAAATAAAAGACATGTTACTCATGGGTGATTATACCTATCCTGACATTATGAAAATATTAAAAGTATTATTGCCTGCCGGTATTTACGAGAAACTAAAAGAAAAAGAATGGGAGGTGGGAGAACAAAAGATTGATTGGGCAGCATTAGAAAACGAAGAAAATGCCCGAACTGCAGGCCTAGGGCTTGGGGACAAAACTAAAGCATTACCAGGATTATTAGTACAAGTATTGCCACGTTTATTAACTACGAAAAAGGAAGACTGGGGAGCAATCTCAGCTTGCAAACAGAAACCCGATGAAGACACTAGTGATTTTTATTCCCGATTTGAAAAATGTTTTGGTATTAATAGCGGCCTGAAAGCAAGTAGCGATTCATATCCACATCTTTTTGTAACAAAATTAGTCGAGAATTCCTTGCCCCAGGTTAAGAACAGAGTATTGAAAGTAGAGAGCTCTTGGCAAGCTAACACCCCGTCACAAATGTTACAAATGTTACAGTACCATCAGAATAGAATTAGAGAAGAACAAGAACACGAACAAAGACGTATGAAAGACACGAAAATGAAAATGCTCGTCGCCCAGTCAGTTCCAGCTGACAGTCATAAAAAGGGTGCGACACAGTCCAGTAATTCAGCGGTTCCTGTTAAAGGGACATGTAACTATTGTAAACAGCCAGGTCATTATATAAACGATTGTGCAGTTCTGAAACATAATATCTCTACGGGTAAAACCAAGGAGAGACCGCGTCCACCTAGACAGGATCAGATCCAACCACAAGTACCTCAGAATGTACAGCCTATGCCAGCTTCACAACAGACCGTAGCGGTACCACAACCACAGCCTAGTGTCGCAACACAAAACACGACACAACAGATGTACCAGTATGCACAAAATGACTATCCCGATTATCAGCGATACACATGAAACAGCCTAGAGAGGGAGGTTGGCTTACCCCTTATTGAGGTTCCTGTAGATCAAGAGGGTCCTTATGTACATAGTCAAGTATTAGGGAAGGACAGAAAGTTTTTAATTGATACAGGGGCAAGCAGAACAACTATAAGTCACGACGAGGTTCCAGGGGCACCCCTCTCAGGCTCACAGAATGTTTCCCTTGGATTTTCAGGAAAACCTATTGTTAATGAAGTATCGCAACCTCTTCCTCTTGCAGTTGGTCCATTTACACAGACTACAGATTTATTGCTAACAAAATCGTGCCCAGAAAACTTGTTAGGTATAAAGACATTGAAAGCTCTAGGAGCTGTAATATGTTGTTCCCCGGAAGGGGTACGACTATTTTTGCGTGACTTTAAAGGTCACTATGTATTTAGAGACATGGATCACCGGTTACAGAATGTCCCTGCACATTTATGGGCACAAGGCCCCACTGATGTAGGTTGTATGCATATTACACCATATCGAGTTACACTCAAAGCAGGAGTGGTATTACCACGAATTCGACAATACAAGTTACCTCCAGATGCTGTAGTGGCTTTGCTGCAAATCATTGACGAGCTCATTGCACAAGGAGTGGTTGTGGAAACCGACTCCAATGTATGTAATTCTCCTATCATTCCAATTCTTAAACGTACTGATCCAAATGCGCCCCCAGTTTATCGATTAATTATTGATCTGCGCGAATTGAATAAATGCATTGTACCACAGTATCCCGTGGTTCCAGATATCTCTTCATTATTGACAGCTATTGATTCAGAAGCAACGTTCTTTACTGTAATTGACCTCAAGAACGCCTTCTTTAGCGTCCCAATTGATCCGGAAAGCCAATATTTGTTCGGATTCTGTTTAAATGGACGAAGCTTCAAATTTGCACGCGCACCTCAAGGATTCACAGAAAGCCCCAGCATCTATAGCCAAGCACTGAAAAGACAACTTGACAGTATCCACATGCCTGTTAACACTGCCCTGCTTCAGTATGTCGATGATCTGCTGATCACCGCCCGAAGCGAGCCCGAATGTGAAAAAGCATCACTGACGGTTTTACATTTCCTGGCCGACAAGGGGCACAAGGTGTCCCCTTCGAAGCTGCAATTCTGTGTTCAGCAAGTTGTGTACCTTGGGCACTTGCTGTCCAAAGGGGGGAGACAGCTCACACCTGACCGCATCCAGTTAATTGTAAACATGCCACCACCCAAGACACAAAAGGAGGTGCGGGCCTTCATAGGTCTCACTTCATACTGTAGGCAATGGATTCCCCAATATGCATTTCTAGTAAAGCCACTCATTCAGTTGACAACCCAGGAGGCAGCGACTTCGACTGTCCTCCCTTGGACTCAGGAACATGCACAAGCTTTTGAAGACTTAAAGAAAGCCTTATGTCAAGCACCTGTTTTAGCGACACCATGTTACAGTAAGCCTTTCACACTTTTTGTTACAGAACGCGAAGGTACTGCCTTGTCAGTACTCACTCAGGAACAAGCAAGTTCACACAAGCCGTGTGCTTACTTTTCTAGCACATTAGATCCAGTAGCCCAGGCTCTGCCTACGTGCCTGAAATCAGTCGCAGCGACAGCTTTAGCGATGAGACAAAGCGATTCCATAGTATTAGGACATCAATTGATAGTGCAAGTTCCACACTCCGTGGAAGTTCTTTTAAACCGAACTCAGACTCAGCACTTGACTATAGCACGACTGACAGGTTATGAATTAACATTGTTCCAGCCACACATAGAAATCAGACGCTGTAGTACATTAAATCCTGCCACACTTTTGCCATTAAGTGGAACAGACCCATTGGCACATGATTGTATTGAAGTCATTACTATTACGACGAAACCCAGACAAGACTTGACAGACATTCCATTACCAGATCCAGACCTGACACTTTATGTGGATGGTTCATGCATGAGAACAAGTACAGGAGAGTTAGTGGCCGCTTACGCAGTCACGACAGACACCGAAATTATTGAAACGAATTGTATTGACACATTGTCAGCTCAAGCAGCAGAGCTCATCGCTCTGACACAAGCCTGTATTCAAGCCAAAAATAAAAGAGTCAACATATACACAGATTCACGTTATGCATTCGGAGTTGTACACGACTTCGGAGTCCTTTGGCGAGAGAGAGGTTATTTAACTTCTCACGGTGCCAACATTCAACACGGTCCCCTCATTCAAGCTCTGTTAGATGCAATACATCTGCCTACTTCAATATCCATCATGAAGTGCAAGGCCCATACAAAAATTACCGATATCATTTCCCAGGGTAACGACCTAGCAGACCGAACAGCTAAGCAAACAGCACAGAATCGGACTCATGCAACTGACTTGACAAAGACAATAGTTCCAACATCGACACACTGCATGACAGTTAGGGATCCCGCCCTTGATGTAATTGACATACAGACACATGCTACACCAGAGGAAATCAAGAAATGGACTGAACTAGGAGGGATCCAAACAGATCAGGGATGGATGACGAAGGGAAAATCTACATGGTTTCTCCCCGACTCCATGGTTCAAGTTATCATTAACACAATACATAGTCCAGCGCATCTAGGAGAGAAAGCTATGTTAGACAGTATTCAAAACATTTGGTTTAATAAACACTAACGAGCTGCAGCCAAACAGAAAGTGCGTACTTGCATGATTTGTTGTCAGTTCAACCCAGGTAAAGGCGTTCCTGTAGAGCAAGGTGGATTTCAACCTCCCGATCACCCTTTTGAAGTCCTCCAGATGGATTATATCCAGATGGAACGTTGTCGAGGATTCAAATATGTCCTCGTAGTTGTATGCGCACTTTCCCGTTGGACAGAAGCATATCCAGTCTCAGATTACACTGCCCCGACCACTGCCAAGCAGCTGGTTCGTGAATTCTTCCCACGGTATGGTTTGCCCCGTATCGTGTACTCAGATAATGGTCAACCATTCTCATCCGAGCTAATGAAACACATTTCACTCCTGTTAGGCTATCAATGGAAATTCCACTGTGTCCGGCATCCCGAGGCAGCAGGTCTCGTGGAGCGTCATAATCAGACTCTGAAAATACGACTTTCTAAAATCTGCAGAGAGAAAGGCGTCGACTGGATAGTAGCTTTACCAGTTGCGCTCTTTTACATGAGAATGATAGCACATTCTCGAACAGGGCTATCCCCGTACGAGGTGGTCTTCGGTAGGCCACCAAATATGTGGGGGACGCCTATACCTCGTAAAATCACTGATGTTGATTGTAATATGCTGACAGATTACCTTGCTTCCTTGATGTCTGCACTACAATCTTGCCGTTCACAGGTAGCTGCAGCCTTTCCCGACAACACCGAGGTGAAGCCCCATGAAGTGGTTCCCGGAGACTACGTATTTATAAGAAATTTCGACAGGAGGAGCCCGCTGGAGCCTCGCTGGCAAACACCGAAATTAGTACTCCTGACCACGAGGACAGCAGTGAAGATTGAGGGTCGCAAGGGTTGGCTACATTCGAGCCATATCAAGAAATTTCATGGACTGCCTTCTGATTTGAACTCTCAGCCCTACCCTCCTCCACAGACTGACTCAAAACTCCCCCTGGTCGAGAAAACTGCTTCCCAGGAATATAAACTGAAACTAAGGTCTAGCAAGTCAGACAATTTGATTGTTTAAGTCCTCTCCTAGGTGAATCGGTTAAATTAGTCTCTGACATGTATCCTCTAGACCGAAACAGAGAGAAAGATAGACAGAAACAGCTCAAGAAACGTGCATATTGTAAATTACTTCGTAGTCACTGTATAGTGACATTATTAATTATGTTTTTTCTAAATCTTCTGATTATTGCTGCAAGTATACTGTTGCACATATACTACCCTATTTTCAAGCGTGCACATTCTGCTTCCGATGTTACTGCCGAACACTCTTTTAGCGAATTACCTCCACATGAGTTGCCCTACAGACTTGCGCTGCGCAATAACACATTCATTAGTATGTTACATCACTCCCATCAGGCCAACAACGCTACAAATTGTTGGATATGTGGCCGACTCCCTCCCTACCAGAAATACAAGGGAGTTCTGCCCCTCTTTCCATATCCATTCACACACAATGGTTCCTGTGGTGCATGGTTTAGTTTGATTAATTCTTTAGATTCAAATACCGTAGTTTACCAGAGCAACTGGGTATGGGGAAACCTGAACTTAGTTTTGCTTAAAGCCTGCTACCCTAACAAGGAGGGACTTCCCAAAAGGACAGGAACTGATCTAGAAAATGAAGTATATGGATTAGGTAATTTTACACTTAACCTCATGATTCTGAATGTTGAATCCGAAGCCGCACCAGTCTTGCCTGCTATGTCCGTATTACCAGTCAAAGGTGAATTATGTGTAAGAAAGAATGGTACAGTACACTTGGGTCATAGTAAATGTACTACTGTGATCGAATTCAGTGATCAAGGCAAGTCTACATTTAGAGCTTCCCGTCATTCCTACTTCATTTGTGGTCATACCGCATATATACGTTTACCTCTAGATTGGGATGGTACCTGTTACATTGCATTCCTTCTGCCACCTGTTTTCCTAGCCCCTCCTGATTATCATAGAAACACCCATCTAGTACACAATAGACCCCAGAGAGATCTCCCGATTGTCGATTACACTGAAACGGCATGGGAACAATATACAGACTTCAATAAAGGTCTCTTCCCCTACATAGGTGTTGTCTCTAATAGTAAACTGATACGCAGATTAACCAGAACCCTTGAAGCAGTAGTGAATGAAACTACCTCTGCCCTGGCAACTTAACAGAGGAGCAGTCTGCGATGCGGATTGTTGTTCTCCAAAATCGTCTTGTCCTTGATGTCATCCTGGCCGATAGGGGCGGAGCCTGTAGAGTCATCGGATCGAATTGCTGTGTTTTCATTCCAGAAAACGCGCCATCAGTATATAAAGCCATAACTCGTCTTCATAAGATTGCAAGTCAGATACACCAGAA
This sequence comes from Triturus cristatus, assembly GCF_964204655.1. Lineage (NCBI taxonomy): Eukaryota > Metazoa > Chordata > Amphibia > Caudata > Salamandridae > Triturus > Triturus cristatus. The sequence goes on from NC_140581.1 coordinate 651,011,944, forward strand.
TCCAGGCACCTGGACGTGGTCCGGTTGGTTCTGGAGCGTGTTGTCAGCCTGGGGATGGAAAGTCCTATCCTTCCTAGGTATTGCCCTTCTCATAGTATTCAGTTGCTGCCTGTGTCTACAATGTGGACCAGCGATTTGCGGCCTGTGTGCCACATCATGTATTCCACACTCAAGTTCTCATTCAAAATCCCGGAAGAAGAAAGAAGAACAAATGATGTTACATGAACAGATTGATGGATTCCTGAGGATCGATATATCATGAAGGGTCCGTAGGGGACAAGGAGGGAATGAGGAAATATGAATTTTTATGATCAATTGTGTTCCCTATCTTAGACCCCAACGGCTCCATGTACATGCTACAAGTACATGTATGTTCCCTCCACTTCCAGCTATGAAGACGCAAATACATATGCGTCCAACGTTAACATGTCCTCTTTCAGATCCACCATGAATGGGTCGAATATTCCGTTCCTAAGTATGCCTTGCCACCGTCTTTATATAGAGTACCTTTCACGTTTTTTCAGCTCTGGCAAGTTAGGCCCTGAATTCTGCCATCGAGCTTTTCCTGCTTTCTGCCTCTAAATGCTCCAGCCTGGACCTGCATCTGTATCCATGACCTTTGTCTTACTTCCTGCGCGGCTAACGGTGCCTGGCTCGGCCTGTTGCCTGCCAAGACTGTATTTTGCCTTCAAGTTATCTGCTCCGCTCCTCGAAAAATACATTCCTGTCTAGTAGTTTAGGTAAACATCCTTCCAGCTACAGAGCAAAGAGCCCGGCCTTACTGTCTCCGTGCAAGTAATTCATAGCTCCTGTTACCATGGTAGGCCCATGCCCCCTCGCATCTCATGTAGACACGTAGACACTTATACACGCACTAGAAGTCAGTATAGGATAACCTCTGCCTGAGAGACCTTTCCTTCCAGATAATACCGTTCCTTAAACACAAGATATTAGATACGATTTGGGATTAGGTTGTTCTGACATCCCAGACTTCTGTCTCCTCATGTAGGGCTAAATGTCAAGTCCCCTTCACCCTCCAGTTACACGTCAATCACACGTCATGCTGCCGTGCGCGCACCTCTGCCATGTATTTCTGCTGACTTTGCAGGATTCTCTTATGGATCCACCCACCTGTGACATCCTCAGAATGACGTTTCTAGTACACGCCCTTATGCACGCCTAGTGTAACGCCTTTTTTTCATTACGTATGTGTATTCTTATCTCTCTTCTCAGCTGTTACGCCTCCTGCATTTGCCTTTACTGTAATGCATTGACTATATATATGACAACCTGTCAATAAAGTATTGCTCTATCCCTTCCCGAACCTTCGTGGTGACGGAATCCGATTGCCTGGTTCGAACCAATTCCTTTGTAAGGAATACATCCCCTTTTAAAACCTCAAATACCACGGATTCTGCCTCTTATTTTTACTGAGTTATTCTTATTGAACTTTACCGCATAAATTAAGTCTAGGTAATTTAAATTTACCACAGCACACTGCTCGTCACACCAGCAAGTTGCCCCAAGGGACTGTGGTAGATGTAGTGGCGACGGCGGGTACGCCTATGCCACGATGTATAAAGAACAGTATGTGTTGCGTTAGCCATCCCTGGACACGTGTTTCGAGGTAGTTGCCTCTCGTCAGCAGGGAGCAGGTCAGTGTAAAGGGGTGCCGCGTGGACTGCCAAAATGTAATTAAAACAGGTCAAGTACCTCTCATGGCGCGCAGGTGCAGATCCAAGGCTCGTCAGCCCGTTGGCTCAAGGGAGCCGTAATAAATTATGCAAAGGTTGGTCGCACACTGCTCGTCACACCAGCAAGTTGCCTCAAGGGACTGTGGTAGATGTAGTGGCGACGGCGGGTACGCCTATGCCACGATGTATAAAGAACAGTATGTGTTGCGTTAGCCATCCCTGGACACGTGTTTCGAGGTAGTTGCCTCTCGTCAGCAGGGAGCAGGTCAGTGTAAAGGGCTGCCGCGTGGACTGCCAAAATGCGACCAACTTTTGAATCAAAACCACTTAAGTCGACCGTGTGGAAAAACATGCGGTAAAAACTTACGATATTGTAGTGAGACGTGACTGGACAAAACAATAAAGGTGAACAGTAGGAACCAACCATGAAAAGAGTATACAACTGAAGTGATGATCAAAATGTTTTAAAGAAGTTCTCAAAGCAGAACTTACATTGCAGATTGCATAGTCTTATATAGATATCCGATAGTCAGTGGCTATGCATCTAGAATCCATTACGTTCCGTGATCTAAGTGACATGAAAAATAAGAATCAAACCGTGGTCTAGCAGGAAAGGTGAAATCACCCCGATCAGTGAGATTCTTACCGGAAAGTGTACACGATGTCACTTACAGCTCGGTGTTTGACCGCGTACACGCCAAGTCACCCCAATCAGTGAGATTCTTAACGGAAAGTGTACACGCTGTCACTTACAGCTCGGTGTTTGACCGCGTACACACGTCTGTAGTATTGTGCCCGCTGGAGGCCGAAGATAAACACCAAGAATGCCATCGCCATTTCTTATAAACCAAGTGGCATGAAAGTACTATAACCATGGTGGCCATTTTGTAGTGGTGTTAAGCCTGGTGCAACTCATAAAAAAAGAAACAGTGAACTGTGTCGAAGGTGAAAAATAAGTGAAAAATGAGAATAACCCAAACGTGAGTTCGGAATCCTGTTACTCAAAGTTTGTATGTGCCAAAATCGCGGACGGGTGCAGTATTACATTGTTTATTGTGTTAAAAAAATCTGTAGTATCACATATGTATGTTGACATCTTTTTCACAATAGGTTGCAAGTGTCTATCTTAATATTTATCATTAGGTTCGTGGATTGAATTTTTAGTTGACATAATAGGGCGGAATGGAGGCTTATGTAAATCTTTATGCACCTTCAGCAACATGTATAAATACGGGCTCTTAGGGTATACTGCATGCCTTGTCAATGATTTCTTTGAGTGTTTTCACAAATTCCTCAGTAGGATTCGAAGGTAATTTCACGTACAGATTCATGTCATGAACATGATTGTCAACACTTTGATTATAAAATGAAGAGTCTAAAATAACTAGTGCACCACCCTTATCAGCTTTAAAACATCGGATATCCTGGTTGTTAGAGATTTGAGTAATGGCTTGTTTTTCTCTGGGTACTCAGGGTGGTAACTTTAGGATTGTTTTTTTTAAACAAGTCCTTTATCTCCTTCAGTGTGATGGTTTTATACGAGTCCAGGATCTTATGGCTGATGGGTGCCATAAATGTACTTTTGTTTCTCAAACCCATCAGGGTGTCTTCAGAAAATGTTAATGGTGGCATCACCACATTGCTGAAAAAATGTTTAAATCGGAGATTTCTCAGGAATTTAAAGAAGCTGATTTCGTTTTTCAACTCGTTGGAGTGATATGTTGGTACGAACGATGTGCCTTTTTGTGGTGTAGCCATTTGGAATTTGGTTAATTTACTGCTTGAAATGTTAATGATTAAACTCTTTGGCTCCATTTTGATTTGGCTATAGGTAGATCTGTGCCTTTTGTTGCCCTTACCCCTCCGGGTTCGACGTCTTGGGCTTGACCACTCTCTAAAAAATGTGTTTCAGTTGTGGTGCTGGTAGAGAGACCAGTCGATGTCTCTGTTCTCATAGGTAAATCTTTATTTTGTCTGTCACACCTAGGGCCCCATCTTTGTGATGATTCATTAGATGTAGAACTGTCTCCATCTGAGGACTGGTTAGAATATGGTCTTTGTTGTCTGCATTGGGCGTACACTTCTGCCCAGTTGTACACTTCGCCCAACTTATAATCATTTGTGTCTCGTTTACATTTCCTAATTTTCCTTTCATTAATTTCTTTGGCGTATGAATCCAGTTGTATGTTGATGTCGTTCAAAGCTTTGTCAAGTTCATCTTTGGACAAACTGCTGCTTAGATGACATTTTAATTGTTTCATTTCTTTGTCTAAATCCTCAATGACCTTGGAAAGTTCCCCAATGATCAACAATATTAAATCGAGTGAGCATTTGTTGAGGATGGCATACCATCTTTCGGTAAATTTCGGATTGTTTTTGCAGAGCTTAGGCTTCAATGAAATCCGTAACGCTCTGGGGATCCTTTGAGCTCGGTAATACCTTATTAAGGTGCCTGCATGCAAACGTTGATTAATTTCCTTCTTAGAGATATATAAGAGTTGCTTCAACATGCTTTCAGTGGAAATGGTGCTAGTCATGGAGGGGTCAGCCTCTTGAATCAATGCATAGATACGATTGGTTTCTTCTAAGGAAAAAATGAAAGTTTCATCCCGATTATCAGTGATGTTTAAAATCTCTTCGTACTGCATAGTGCGTTTTATTTGGGTGCTAGCACACAAGAGGTTCAGTGCGTTACAATGAGATAATTGGATCCGTGTGGCACACGCTGTATTCAGAATAATCAGAGAGTGGAAAAAAAGTATCGCAAAAATCTACTTACTCCATGTAAAAGAGAAAAATCCAGCAATAGACCCGTGTTTGTATCAATGTTTTCCACAAAATGTTACCCAATCAAGAAAATGTAAACATTGGCCCATGATACAGAATGAAACTGATTTCAAAGTGATTTTTGTCAATAGTCCTTTGTTCGCATACCAACGCACAAGAAACCTTAAAGAATTCCTAAACACAGTATCACAACTGAAATGAGTCAAGTATAAAGGTACTCTACCTTGTTTGAATTGCATACATTGCAATAATATTATCAAGGGTACCACGATGACCCATCACACCATGGGTTCTCCCATCAGACTATTCACTACAGCTGCGTGTGATTCAAACAATTTGATTTACCTCCTAAAATGCCCGTGCGGGCTCATCTACATGGGAAAAACTGAACGAAAAATTAAAACACGATTAACTGAACATGAAAGTACCATAAGAAATCACGTAGAGAAAGCACCAGTTGCCGCACATTTTACCATGCATAAACATAATGTGAGCCAATTAAGATTTCTGGTGTTGGAAGTTGTCCCTATAAAGGAAGGTGTTGCCAACAGAAAGAGATTGCTACAGCGTGAATTGTACTGGATAAAAAAACTTGATGCTTGTCACCCGAAAGGTCTTAATGAACGCTTAGAATTTAGTTGCTACCTCTGAAGTGATTTTTTGATCTTTGTATTCATGTATAATTCTTATTTATAAGTTCTCTGTGATAACTATGAACCTGTTGGTTTAAACATCAATTATTTTTGTTGCCCCCGTCCGCGATTTCGGCACGTATAACCACTGAGTAACAGGATTCCGAACTCACGTTTGGGTTATTCTCCTGTTTCACTTATTTTTTACGCGTTGCACCACGCTTAACACCACTACAAGATGGCTACCATGGTTATAGTACTTTCATGCCACTTGGTTTATAAGAAATGGTGACGCCATTCTTGGTGTTTAACTTCTACTTCCAGCGGGCACTATACTACAGATGCGTGTACGCGGTCAAACACCGAGCTGTAAGTGACAGCGTGTACACTTTCCGTTAAGAATCTCACTGATTGGGGTGACTTGGTTTCACCTTTCCTACTGGACCACGGTTTGATTCTTATTTTTCATGTCACTTAGATCCTGGAACGTAATGGATTCTAGATGCAGAACCACTGACTATCGGATAGCTATATAAAACCACGCTATCCGCGATGTAAGTTCCGCTTTGAGAACTTCTTTAAAACATCTTGCTCATCACTTCAGTTGTATACTCTTTGCATGGTTGGTTCCTAATGTTCACCTTTAATGTTTTTTTCAGTCACGTCTCACTACAATATCGTGCGTTTTCACTGCATGTTTTTCCACATGGTTGACTTCAGTGGTTTTATTCAGTGGCTTTCTGTGGTCTGGTTTTAAAATTGCACCTTTTTTACGCTGATCGGTTTTTTGATTGACACATTACGCGATAGTTCCGTACCTCGGGGCTATAATTAGCCAATGCACCATAGTTCATTTGAAACAATTTATTGACATGCTGTGTTTTGCACTTTTTATTAATCCAGATACAGTTTGCACGTGCACATTTAAGTTACCGCGTATCTATTTACTGTGCCTAATCATAGAGGCTGTGATACTCTTGAACTAAAAATTGTTTTATTTCACTGACTCCATCCCCCTGATGAAGGTCTTGGTCCCGAAATGCATTGGGAGCATTTATCTTATATCAGGATTTGAAACAAGTTGCATTCATGCATCTAAACGATAATTTTGGAATACATTAATGAACGAAGTTGAAAAATTGATATTTTCAAATACCAATGTGGCACAACATGGTTTAAAATAAATGTGAAGAACACAAAGAAAATGGTTTGAATTCTGTGTCCTTTCAATGTAAAAATCAGGCAAAACATCGCTACTTTAATTTTGAGTATTATTTGACTCCCTTTGGTCAGAGGGAGATGCCCATCAGCACCCAACCATGAATTACCAGTCCACCTTTGAACTATCTTTTGATTATTCTGAATAAAGCATGTGCCGCACGGATCCAACTATCTCATCAAAACAGGATGTGCCATGTGAACACTTCTTCACAGTACATCTTGACAGTTTTTTTGTTGCATGAATTACATTGGGTAAATTTTGCATGAACTTTATTTTCTCCTGAATGGAAAGAGAAATATTTCCAAATGCCAGAGGAATTCTCTGGAGATGGTAAGACCTCTCCTTCATCCTTTGCATTCTCTTCTATCTTGAACAGAAGAGATCTTTACTTTGAAACTCTTTTCTTTTGAAGGAAAGGCAAAAAAAGATGGATCTGTGCTTTCGGGACTGTCTCCAGAGAGATGTGAACCTGAAATAACTGATTTAGGGTACGGTTGTCAATGCGGATGGGTAGACAGATTTGTGGTGGCATTACAGCGTATCTGCGGATCCATAAAATGAATAGAAAACAAAGAAAGACTTGTGTTTTGTATTTGTAAAAAGTTTCATAAGTTTAATAAGTTAATATGTTAATTGCTAGTTTTAAAATGTATATAATAAATGTTAATTACATATATTTATAAACTTGTAAAAATGTATATTGCTACGTGGAATTTATAGGTGATATTGCTGTACAATTTATATTTAAAAAATGGTGAAATTCACTAAAAAAAGGTTGCAGTGATGATATAGTTAGGGATTAGTAGTTAAAAAACAGAATTTCTCTGGAAGCAAAACATAAGTTATAGGGATGCTATAGTTAGGAAGCAAATAGAATTAAACAAAACCTAAGGTTACAGGGGCGTTATAATTAGGAAATTGCATTAAAAAATGAAGAAGTTCACTGAAAAAACAAAGTTTACAGGAACGTTCTAGTTAGGACATGGAATTGAAACACCATAGAAATTCCCTGAAAAAACAAAAGGTAACAGGGACGCAATAGTTAGGATACAGAATTTAACAAAATCTAAAAATTCACAAAAAACACTGGTTAAAGGGGTGTTATAGTTAGGAAATAGCATTAAAACACCATAGCAATTAATTGAAAAAGCCAAAGGTTAAAGGGACCTTTCAAATATTCTAGTTGCAACAACGGCGGGCCTTTCTTGCCGCACCTCACATCAGTTCCAAAAAGCAGTAAAGGTCGTGCAGTCTACCCCAGACGCCAGCCGCTGAACAGCGTCACTGTGTTCCAGATCATCAGAGAATGAGATTAGATGGGGGTGCACGAGTCAGAGAGTCCAACAATCAGATGGTCATAGGTAAATGTCTTCTTTATTCCAAAGCTATAAAATACAAAGTTAAACTCATATCAAAGGTCCAGCCAACGCGTTTCATTCCCAAAGGGGAACTTCATCAGGGCTGCAACATAACAAAACAGACACAAATATATTACATTTAAATCATAAGACACAGGACTGACAACATAGATCAACACATATTTAAAAACATTTATCTTTCAGTCAGGGTTAGATTTTACACACATAAAACCATAGAAATTCACCATTTATAGTTACCTGAGCTAACTATAATGTCCACCCCTACAAAGCGCTGCTTATGACTTGCATAGTACATCATTCATGAAATGGTAATCACTGATGACATCGCTCATTACATAATCCAGCAAAGTAGACCTCCTTTTACTTCATAAAATACCATTTAATTTTATTTTAAATAAGAAGAGAAAATAGGTGCGAGACATACATCATAGAGCTCACTGTAATCTTATCAACTACAACATCCACTTATCACCTATGAGACAGTTCTCAGTGCAGAGTCCTGTGTCTTCTGAGCCACTGCTATAAATACTAATGACCAAAGGAAAACATATAACCATAAATCCAGTCTATTGCACACCATTTGTGAACCTGCAAAGAGGTTTTAGTGCAAATGCCAGATTTACACAAACCACTACAACAGTAGGGAGGTGTTAACAGACAGGCCACTGTCTGGTGAATCAGTAGTAAAATGAGTCTTTATCCTGGAGAATGGTGTGAGAAGCTAGGTAAGTCCATTGTAAATGACTACTACACTGAGCCATCACCCTAGAGAAAGGTGTTGGCAAACATATTCATTTATTGTAATCTACTACTATAGTCATTAATCAAAAAGGACAGAAGTTTAAGCAAACTGGTCAGCATGTTGTAAATCAGAACTATATGCAGCCATCACTGTGGAGTGATATCTCAGTGAACACCTTAAACTGTCACTAAGTACAAACATACACTTACATCAGATGCGGAAATGTGTCAGGATAGAGGCTAGTTTACTGATAAATAGTCCAACCGCTTTAAAAATGGCCTTATAAATCAGATGACATGTTAGTAGCATATAAACATAGTAAATTTTGTTATGCAGTAGCTTAGTATATATCTTTGAGTCTCATAAACGTTTACAGAACACTTACACTCACTGGATGATGTTATGTAATTTTTTATGTCATCAGTGATGTCACTGACCATGTTATAAATGATGTAATATGTGTGGTCATAAACAGTGCATTGAGGGGATGTAAGTTATATTTAGCTCAGGTAACTATAACTTCTGAATTTCTATGGTTTTGTGTGTGTGAAATCTGAGCCTAACTGTATTGTCCCTGCAACCTTTGTTTTTTTCAGTGAATTTCTATGTTGAATAGATAGATATATATGGATGTCATTCCACCCACCAGCAGTGTACCAAGTGGTGCGTTTGCAGAGTGGTGGAGAGAGGGGTGTGGCCTCTGACCACCTCTCAGTAATCCCACTTGGTGGGACTTACTGGAGATAACAGGGGGTCTTGTTGGCCCCTAAGGACCCTCAAGAGCCAGGGGGACTTCATCCCCCAAACAGCAGCATACCAATAGGCGTGATTGCAGAGTGGTGCAGAAAGGGGGCAGGGCCTCTGGCATTGTGCTTGTAGCTTTTTCTTTTTTTTTTACTATAAAGGAAGGGATGCCATGTATTTGACCGAAATCGTCCCGGAGAGGTACTGGCCAGCCCTCCTCCCCTTAGTATTATTTTTTTCATTAAAAATTGCAAAGGCTGTCCCTGGGTATGGGGTCCTCAGGACCCAAAATGGCCCAAGGAAGGGGGCCCACATGGCCCCCTTCCTAGAAAATAGAAGAAAAGAAATGAAAAAATACCCCAGTCACTCGCTGGAAGCTCCTCATTCCACCACACTGCACACTGCAAATTAGCCTCATTGTGCGCTGCTGGTTGGGGGATGAAGTTCACTTGGCTGCCGAGGATCCCTAGGGGCCAACAAGGTCTTTTGTTACCTCCAGTAAGTCCCACACTGATGGATTGCTGAGAGGTGGTCAGAGGCCACGCTCCTTTCTCCATCACTCAGCAAATAGCCTCCTTGTGTACTGCTAGTGGGGGGATGATGTCCACTTGGCTCCTTTGTTTTTTCAGTGAATATATATATAGATATAGATATAGATAGCTATTTATATGCATAGATAGTGAGTGATTGGCTGGTATTTGTTGAGATCATCAGCAGCTAGTTTTCTGGTTGTGTTGAGAGCTTCTGGAAAGATTCCTTGACTAAAGGGTAAATGAATATAGGTGAGAGAGCATCAATAGAGGAAGCTTATATGACAGATGAAGGTAAGACATTTCTTCATAAGAAGCAGCTTTGACATAGTTAAATATGTTGGGGCGATCTGCAAGAGATAGGGCTTTGAAGGAAGACTGTTGTGGGATTAAAGGAGAAGGGGTGGGTATGAGAAATGAAGCAGACGTATGAGCTGATTGCATGTATGGCAGTTTGAATGGATGACCACCACTGCGTCAGTCCCAAGAAGAACGTGACAGTCTCCCACCCACCGTTTTACGATGAATGGAGGTTAAGTGGCAGACCTCCATGATGGAGTACTCCTTGCCAGTGATGCAGCGGACTGAAATGCTGTTTTTTTTAGTTAATTAATACCTTCACAGCAGCGGTCTCTCACCCACTCAATTATGAGAAAACTGCAGCTCTGGCGGTCTCCTCACGGTGGTGCTCTGACAGCTGGCAGCCGTCGCGGTTCGTGAGCAGCAAAGCAACAGAACAGTGTACATTGGACACAATGGATGGACACAAAAACAACATACTTGGTATTCCTTGGTTAATTGGAGACACATGCATAGCACATTATAAAACACCCAATTTCAAGCCATGATCCTTTACCATTCCCCAGCCCCAGAGCAGTCTGTAAGGTAAACTGTGGACAGAGAGAAGGCAGGTTTTTTCTACCCCTTACACACCACATACTTTTCATGCTCCATTATTTTTCCTGCTCCTATGTGTCTTTTCAGTTTTTTAGTGTTAGTCCCTTTACCATTTCATTATATGACATAAAAAAATCCTATATTTTCGGAGCAAGAGTTGTCAGTCCTGGTGCATGAATTTATTAGAGTAGAGCCATAAGTGTTTGGAGTCCAAGTCCAAAATACTCCTCTTAATAGGGAAAGGAATATGTGGGATAGAAAAATCCACAAAGTGAATGTGGTAGGCCCCATTCCACTCACACAGGGGGATATTAGGAAGTTATGTTATGTTATGTTATGTTAAAAGAAATTTGTAACGCGCACTATCACCATAGGTTTCTTGGCGCTCAAATAACCAGTAGCGTGATTCAGGAGAGAGGGTTAAACATATGCAGAACGAAAGAGCAGAGTTTTTAAAAGTCTGCGAAAGGAATCGTACTGAGGACAGAGGCGGAGTGAAAGTGGCAGAGAGTTCCAGGTAGAGGAAGCCTGGACTGAAAAACTCAAGCCACCGTGTTTCTTCCTTATAAATTTGGGGACCTCAAGGAGATTGAGAGAAGCTGAGCGAAGTGCCCTAGAGGGAATGTAGCGAGTCAGGCACGAAGAGATGAACGCAGGAGCTGCATTCGAGAGGGCCTTGAAGGTGGAACATGCCAATTTGTAAGTGCAGCGCTTAGAGATGGGGAGCCAATGCAAACTAAAAAGGAGGGGAGTAACATGCTGATGTTTAGGCTGGTGGAAGATCAGACGGGCAGCTTGATTCTGAACCAGCTGAAGTCGATGAAGGAGACCGACTGGAATGCCCGCATACAGCATATTGGCATAGTCAAGCCTTGAGGTAATGAGTGCGATAACAACTTGGGTCAAAGCATCTTTGGTAAGAAACCTGCTAATCTTGCGGATCCGCCTGAGATGGAAAAAACAGGCTGAAGTGACCGAATTGATTTGCGGTTTCATTGAAAGATCTTCTGAAATAATCACCCCGAGGCTTTTGACTGAGCGCACGGGAGTCGGTGCGGCCCCCAAGGATGTTGGCCAGTAGGTGGAATTCCATGGATGGTTAGGGCCACCTACCAAGACAAGCTCGGTCTTGGTAGGGTTCAGTTTTAAGTGGCTGTGATACATCCACTCAGCGATAGTCAGCATAGTGGTCTGAAAATTAACACGAGAGGAGGGAGAAGGGTCAATAGGAAAGATTAACTGAAGGTCGTCCGCATAATTAAAAATTGTAGCTGGGGAGTTACGGAGGGAGGCTAATAAGGGTTGGAGATACAAATTAAAAAGAAGCGGGGATAGTGCCGAGCCTTGTGGGACTCCGCAAGGGAGAGAAACAAAAGGCGCGGACAAAGTGGAGAGATGGACGGACTGTGATCGCTGATGGAGAAAAGATCTGAGCCAGTCGAGGGCCACTCCCTGGATGCCGGCATTGTGGACACGGTCGATCAAGATGGTATGATCGACCGTGTCGAACGCCGCTGAGAGATCTAGTAGGACAAGGGCCTGAGATAAATTATTGTCAGCGCCCTTCCTGAGGGTGTCCAGGACTGCTACTATGACCGCCTCGGTGGAATGGAGGGGTCTGAATCCCGCTTGTTGAGGATCCAAATAAGAGGAATTCTCTATGAAAGAGCTCAAACAGCGGGTAACATAGGTCTCCAGAATTTTTCCTAAGTAGGGGAGGAGAGAGATCGGTCTATAATTGCTAAGTATGGTGGGGTCAGCATTAGACTTCTTCAGGATGGGTAGTATGGCGGCTTGCTTGAAAGAGAGAGGGACCTCCCCCTTTGCAAGAGAGTTGTTTAATAAAGCAAGGGGGGGGCCCGGACAGGCAAGGAAGGCCTCTCTCAGAATCTGTGGGGGGCAGCAATCGTTAGGGGAACCTGACTTAACTTTGAGGAGGAGTGAGGTGAATTCCTGAAGGGAGATAGGTGGAAATTCCGTCAAGATACTGGTGTTTCTGGGAGGAAGAGGGGGGGGGACAGGAGATGCCGGGTTAGGGATATTGTTCCTAATGGTTATTATTTTCTCTATGAAATAAGAGTTGAGTGCGTTACAGAGGGTTTGGGTCGGCTGGGGCTGAGGGGTAACCCTGTCCGGCAAGGAAAGCTCATTTACTATCGAGAAGATGTCTTTTGATTTGTTGTTGGAGACCAAGATTAATTGGGAGAAGTATGCCGTCTTGGCTGCTAAGATCGCTTGTTTATAGGTTTTTAGAGCCCCGATATAGACAAGTTTTAACTGGGGGTCATAGTGGTGACGCCAACGACGTTCAGCTTGCCGCAAGGCAAGTTTATCTGCTTTAAGTTGGTCCGTGTACCATCGTTGCGCGTCATGGGGGCGCTTAGTTTTTATCTTGTTTAGAGCGGCTACTTTGTCACTGGCCTGGCGTATCCATTCTTCAAAGTTAGCTGCCTGAGCCTCAAGAGAGGTCAGAGATATGGGAGCAGAAGAGGCGAGGATGTCATGGAATTCGGACAGGTTAGCACTTTTCCAGTTACGGGCCATGAGATTCTTGATGCGGGGGGGGGGACACGGGATGTGCAGATGAAGATAGAACGAGATGAAATAGTGGTCCGACCAGGGACAAGGGGAGACTAAAGGGGATGAGATATCAAGATCCGATGTCCAGACTTGGTCAAGGATATGACCCTTAAGGTGAGTGGGGGTGTGGATGTGTTGAGAAAGATTCATGCCTTTCAAAAGGTCGGAGAACTCGACCGATAATTGACTTTCATGAGCATCTGAAGGCCAGTAATTAAAGTCGCCAATCACCACCAGGTTAGCGTGGTCTATTGCTAGTTGGGCAATGGAGTCGCTGAAGAGTTTGGGGAAAAGAGGCATATAGTCAGGCGGTCGATATACAAGAACACAAACGAAAGACGATTTAGGGGAAATAAATTTCAGTGCCAGGAAATCTGATTTAGGGATAGAAATTGCCGTAACCTCGGAGAAGGTGTGCGTCGAGCGGATAATGGCCGCCACTCCACCACCAGACTTCCCCGCAGGCCGGTTAGTGTGTATAATATAGTAACCGGAAGGGATTGCTGCAAGAATATCCGGAGCTGAATCTTCAGTGATCCAGGTTTCTGCTAGAAGAAGGATATCTATGGTGCTTTGATGTAGCAGTTGGAAAATCTCAAGCTGATGGCGAATGAGGGAACGGGTATTGAGATAATAGATCAGCAAAGAGGCAGAAATAAGCGATGGCAAAGGGGAAGAGTCATACACAGAGTCCGATGCCGAGGGGTCAGAGGGAATGTGTATGCCACATGCTTGAGCCGCTCTGACAGTGCTGGAAGTGCTGGAAGTGCTGGAACGACCTCAGGATGAAGGTGCGTAGCCTGGTCTTAAGGCAACACATGGAGGCCTTGAGGACTGGTGGTGTCTCTCCCAGAAAGCCTTGCCATTACTTCCCTGAAGGCATGCATGGAATACCTGGGGATGCAGAGTCTGGTAAGTGTCTTTTCACAAGCTCACACAAAACCTAAATTGTCGCTTCAGTCACTAACCAGATCTCAACAACTTGCGTAACAAATATTTCCCTAATTTACACACTGGAAGCTATCAGTCTCAGAGGTGAACGTATTCCTGTGTGAATATGTTGTGTCGCATATAGGCTATAATGCAGCAAGTCTCTCACCATACCATGATGCCTGTAAGTGCATGAGAAAATAAATTATCCCAATACATCTGATCTCTGAAGGTATAGCTCATATCAATGTCTACAGGTATGATACTAATCATCTAGATGTGGCAGGCAATATGGCATTGAAATGACTACTGCTACCATGATACCCTGTGGCAGTCATTCCCCAAAAATTGAAGTTTCCATGTGCACAATGTCAGATGTTACACAATCAACATCTAATTCACAACTCCCAAGGAGTGCGCAGGCTACATCCCATGCCCTCCTCAGAAACATGTCACTATAATGTCCTTTATGTAGCCCTGGTCACATCAACAGTATATAATAATATGGCATGATATATGACACAACAAGTGGGTAGGGACAACAGAGAAAGCAAGTTACATATCTAAATATATGAAGTGGCAGGTGACCCTTTGACTCAGCACTGCTGACATGAGTACAAATGGCAAAGATGAAACAAAGTTGTGTCAACCACTGTCTTGGACTTAGTTGGGCCTTAAAAAGTGTAACAATACAAACACATCTCTAATGTGTTTGATAGAATGGATGTTAAATGTCATGTGTGCTACATTAACAAAACCCCACAGTTCTCTGGACATGCTATGACCTGTGTTTCCAAAGTACACGAGTATGTAATCTCTAATTGTCAGAATAACATGTGCATGAAAACTGAAACGATCAACAAATGAATCCCTATCTATAGTTTTACTCCCTCTAGGTCTCACTAACTGTTTTACAAGATCAGAAGGTACATATCACACATCAAACTATCACAATAATCTCCATTACCAAACAGGTCTCTTGTTCATACCAATTGGCTGGAGCTCTGTCAATAAAGAGAACTCCACTACATACCAGGAGCATGCCGATATTGAGGATGACAATGCAAGGCAGGCTGACATGGAGGACAGTGCTGGTCCATATTGTCTGACTGAGCACACCCCAACAGTGAGTCTACCTATGCGCACAAGCCTATCCCCCATGCAAATTACTCAGCCACAATTGTTGCCACAACTTGTGCCCCTAGCACAGTGGCCCCCATCGTGTGCCCCCAGTCCAGGTTCCTGAGATCCTTGGCACCACTTTTGCAACTGAAGAGCCAGGACTCAGTGGTGCATCCCAAACTGTAAAAAGGGCACAGGGCTGCCAGGACAGGGGTAGTAGGAGGGTATCTGTGGGCCAGCAGAGTGATGCCACTAGATACAGTCACCCCCAGTCGAACATCGACCAGGTTTTGGGAGCATACAATCAGTTCCAAGACAAGATGGACCAGATGATATCTGAACTCAGGGAGATCGAGCAGATGTAGAGGGACACACACACAGTTAGCAGCCCACAACACCAACATGGGCTGCCTCATTGGGGTGCCGATGGTCATAAACCACACTCTGGCCAGGGTTTTCCACAACCTTTCACCTCTTCCTGTGGTGGCTCCCCATCGGGCCCCTCCACATTAGCTTCAGCCACAAGAAAGGAGGGCTGCCAGAGGAGAAAACAACAGCCAGCACCCCAGTCACTGCATCTGTTGATCCCTCACACTTGCAACAAGGGGTGCCCACGGAAACATCCAGCCTCTTCAGTTGGCCAGACCATAACCAGCAAGAACCATCAGACCTTATATCCCTCTTATTGGAAATGGCCCTTTTTGCATGGTTATCCGCAAACTTTTTGCTTCATCCTCCTTTATTTTTCCTGACCTTTGGCTGTTGGCTCTAGGACTCTGGGCACTTTATCACTGCTGATAAGTGCTAAAGTGCATATGCTCTCTCTGTAAATTGTTATTGTGATTGGTTATCCATGATTGGTATATTTGTTTTACTAGTAGGTCCCTAGTAAAGTTCACTGAGTGTGCAAGGGCTGGTAACTCAAATGCTACTAGTGGGCTTGCAGCACTGATTGTGCCACCCACATGAGTAGCGCTGAAAAGATGCCTCAGGCCTGCCACTGAAGTGCCTGCACGCAGTTTGTTAACTGCCATGTTGACCTGGCCAGTGTACCCACTTGCCAGGCCTGACCCTTCCCTTTTCTTACACATTGGACACCCCTATGGTAGGCCCAAGCGACCCCCCTGGGCAGGGTGCAGTGTATGTGAAAGGTAGGGCTTGTTCTGGTGTGTGTAACATGTACTGATCGTGAAATACCGCCAATTTTGTTTTTCACTATTGAAAGGCCATCTTGTCCTTGGGACAGAATGGGGACTGCTGTGTCCCATGTGTACCTGCATATCTCCCCATAGGAGCAAGATGGAAAATTGAAGTCTGGTATCCCTGAACTCAGAAATTAATAACACATCTTTTAGGAAGGATGCTTTTTAAATTCTGTGTTTGAAAGTAGCACTTTTAGAAAGTGGCTATTTCTTGTTCAACCTTTCTGTGTGCCTCTGCCTGTTTGTGGATTCACTGTCTGGTTTGCAAGTGATAGGGGATGGGATGGCTCCAGGAGGGAGGGTGAGTCAGCACTAGGCTGAATAGACCTATCTGCATCTTGAGTGGTGGGAGGAGTAGCACCTGGGCCTGAATAGGGCTGTGCCTGCCTGCAACAATGCTGGCTCCACCTCCTGCGGTGAGTCTGATGTCCCTGGCCCACACTCACAAAGGAAGAAGATGTGCACTGGCAGAGTGCACCCAGAAATGGTTTGGACTGGGTCCAGGACCCCTCACACATAAAGAACAAAGACGTTTGGGGTATAATTAGGTAAGTGGCAATAAACAGGTAGTGCCATTTTACTAGGGACTTACAAGTAAATTAAATACGGCAACTGGGCACAAGTCAATCCTAACAGGTTTTAAGGAGAAAGCACAAGTACTTTTGCACTGTTTAGCAGTGGTCAAGTGCACAGAGTGCTAAAAGCCTACAAAAACGGGTTCAGAAAACAATAGGATGAAGGGAAAAACTTTGGAAATGTCCAACAGGCAGGTTCAACTCTCAGGCAATTCAGGGTTAGTAAAATGTAGAGCGCGATCCTTGCTGGAAACTTACGCAGCATCTACGAAACAAATCAAATCATTATCTTCACTGCAAAGAAAAAGATGGAGTTATGTTGTCACTGTTGAACAAGAATACCTATCCCTATCATTATGGGCTAAAGGTGTCCTCAAAGCAGCGCTACAGAAAGCTTTGTGATGCAAAATGGTAGGAGTGGAAGGCCTTAAGTGCTGACCATTTTTGTGCATTGTACCCCCTCCTTTGAGTAAGCTATGGATTGCCAGAACAAAGGGAGGTGGAGCACGCTTTTGATATGGAAAGTCACTTTAGGCTAATGGAAGAAATCCACGTGCTGAGTTCGCAGGGTTGTTGCAAAAAGGATGGAAGCCATGACAGTTGAATTCAAATAAGAGTGGTATTGAAACATCACTGAGGGTAGCAGGTTCTTGTAACTCTGCAGTATATTTAGGAGAAGATGGGTGCATCTCCCATTTTTGTTCTGGGGATAGCTTGAGATTGGGAAGAGATTGTAACATTGCTAAGGGCATAGAAGGGGGTTCTTTGTGACCTGGCTGCAGTCCGAGAAGATGACTAGCACCATCATTGCATGTTTTAAAATATTTTAGTGTCCCTCGTGGAGATAGGAGTATACCTACTTCAGATCTGTAATGTGGAAAGTGCCCAGTACTGTTATTTCCAAAGGATCTTGGGGAACAAATGCAATTGTGTGGGAGGAGGGCTGATTGCAGGGTAATAGATATTTGTACATTGTGTCTGCAGTTCACAGATTAACTTGATGTTGTAGTACATGTTTAGTGGATCTTTGGGTTATTCTACATTTGTATACTGTATTACCAAGGCAATGAACTCTGTCTTCCCATTCAAGGTAGCAATGGAATGAGTTTAACTCCTAAACTCAGCAAGGCACTTAAATTACCCATAATAGCTGGTAAATCAAAATCTACTCACTCATTAAAACTCTGCAAAGGCTCAGAATCTCTCTTTCATCTAATGTTAACTTTATTAGATCAATAATTGCAATTAAAGGTTATAGTCCCTCTAGTCTAGGTGTGTGATGAATTTAGACCTCATTGTTTAATAATTTTGATGGATACATCTTTCTGCCTCACTTCAAGTCAATCCTCACAGACATCAAACTTCACCGCAATGCTTTCTTTCCAGCGCTGCCAGGTGGTGCCATGCAGCTTTGGTTATTATTTTAACCCATTGAACATGACAACGCCTTGTTTTATTAGATGTGAATCTGCATGCTAATGCCAGTTTCTGAAACTTTTTCAACCCCTGCGAGAATTGCAGAGTAGAACCAAGAGAGCATCTACAACAATAAGAGTACATTATAGGTTTGCATAACATGATCTTATTATATAAGGCAGTGACCCTTCTTGGGAGGGTAGAAGGCAAATAAGAAAATGCAATACGATTCTGTATCCACCAGAAATATACTTACGGAAGGAGTTCCTCACCTTAAGAGTGAGTCCCAAAGCGGTACCCTCCGAGAGGTGGGAAGGAGTAGTGGCAAATATCCAAGGAAGTCATGCAGCCCAGCCCTTGAGGCTGTAATGTTTAGCAAATGTACTTAGACATGATCACTAGGCTGACCCGTGGATGTCAGAAATGCAAATGCCTCTGGTGAGAACCAAAGAAGCTATCTTGTCCCTAGTTTTTTTTAAACTTTATTGTCCAGTTTTTCCCATATAATAACTATACATAAATGTTGGTTCGCTGTCATATAAAATATCATATCAATCATCAACTCAATTACATATTGTAGCATTATAAATTCAACACTTCCATAGTTATTAGAATCTCTGCATCTGTACATTATTGGAATCATAGTCCCCATTGCTTCCCCTGTCCCCTCCTCGATCCACAGCTGGAATTTGCTTCCCCTTCTGGTTTTCAGTGGTAATATACATATAAGGCCAAACAGTACACAGGATCCATTGCCATACTATGGAGCCCCATAGGTATGTAACACCCAATCTAAAGGGTAACAGCTATCACCCCACACCTTCTGGCACTATGCCACATTCCAGTTGTGAGTTTGAATTTTGCCGTAGTGCTTCCACATATGTCCGATAAGGGCCCCATATGTCTTTAGTGCACAATGAGCTCGCATGATGCTGGCATAAACCTCGCTATTGGTGTTTCAGTATGCCAAACTTCAGAGCCAACCCTGTAGGTCTGGAGCCACCCTGCCGCCCCAGAGCAGGGCTATTTCTATTTTGGCCAGCAGCAATCCAAGGGCCGCAAATCTTCTAACTTTTTTCGGGAAATTAACAGTATGCCCATCAGCGCCACTTCGGGTGTGGGTATAAGAGACAGGTTTATCATGCCTCCCAGTGTGCTGTGTATTTGCTCCCAGGAGGTCTGCAGTTTGGGACATATCCATGTGAGATGTGTAAAGTCTTAGTGTGGGCCAGTGCATTTCTGAAAATTATGTGATCTGGACGGGTCTAATCTGTGTGCTTTGGCAAGAGTACAGTAAATGCGGCGTAGGAATTTGAAATGGAAAAGTTTGTGCCTACTGTTAGGTGAGACTACCCTCGTTACCTCGCAGCACTTCGCCCACTGTTCATCCGTAATGACCCGACCTAGGTCCTTTTTCCATTCTTTGCGAACTTTGTCATCGTTCACCGGCCTCATGCTATCGCATGCTTTGGATAGCTTAGATATGAGGAGGGCACCAGTCTAGCCCTTGATGATCAATGGCGTGAAAGAGTCAGGTTCAACGGGGTAATTGGGTAGTGTGGCTCGCAGAGCAGAACAAATTTGTCCTAGTATGAAGTTATCCATGAAAGAAACGTCTTGATAACAGGCGTCATCTAACACCGAGAAAATATGTTCCTCTGGGTACAAATCTCCCATTTTGATAATGTCGAATTTGGCTAAGGTGCGCTGTACCAGCCTTTCCCCTGTTATTGGCAGCTGGGGGGGTTAAGGAGGGGAATGGCAAATGAGTATAATGTGAGGCCGCCAGACAGCCGCCGCAGCTTGTCCCATGCCCAACTGGTGGTGGAAATTGTCTGTATGTCTTTTGGGTCTCTAGGAACGCCCTTCGGGTGCACAGTGGCCAGCTTTTCCAGCAAGACGAAATCGGCCTCCGGGCGTAGAAATGGAATCTGTGCGTCCGGATGAAACCAGGCATATGCGTAGCAACATTGGGCCACCAAATAATACAAGAGTAGATCCGGCACACCATATCCCCCCTCTCATATGGGAGGGTAAGAAACTGCCAGCGAACCCGTGCCCGCTTCCCTCCCCACACCAGTCTGATGAGGTGCGTGCGCAACGTTAAAAAAAAAACGTTTGTTAGAGGTATTGGAATATTGTGAAAAAGATATAAACATTTGGGTAGCACTACCATTTTAAGGATCGTAACTCTGCCTGCTATAGACAGCAGTAAATGCAGCCATCGTTCCACTTGAGCCTCTAGGGCACATACTGCTCGCCCGTAATTCAGGCTGATGATCTGGGCGCTGTCCAGGTGAATATGTATACCCAAATTTTTAACCGAGTCCCTGCACCACTCGAGAGGGAATCCGCAGACCCATGGAACTGTACTGATAGTTAACAGAAAGATCACAGACTTGTGCCAGTTAATGCCTAGTCCCGAAAAGCGGCTGAATCTGATTATTTCTCTGATGAATGGTTCTAAGTTTTCCGGAGGATCTCTAACATATAGGATAGTATCATCCACATATAGCGAGACTAATAAGGGACCAGTGTTAATTTGCAGTCCTCTATGTAAATGTCTTTCTTGGAAGTGGCGGATAAAATGGTTGATGGCCAGGATAAACAAGAGGGGAGATAGCGGCAGCCCTGCCGAGTGCCTCGTGAAAATGAAAAGGGTTGAGACAGAGTGCCGTTCAAGCGGAGTCTCACAGTTGGCCGCCTGTATAGAAATGCGGTGGTGGCTACAAAGCCCATGGGTATGCCCACACGGCGTATTACCGAGAGAATAAAAAACCATTCCAGTGAGTCGAAAGCTTTTTCCACATCTAAAAGAATTGTGGCAGCGGGAAATTTCAGATCAATTCTATGAGTTATAGAGAATAGTGTTCTAAGATTTAATGCGGTGGATCGGTGTGGGACGAAACCCGATTGGGCCGGAGATATGATAAATTCCATCAACTGGGATAATCGGTTAGCGGTAAGTTTTGCAAATGTTTTATATTCTAAGTTTAATAGCGAAAGGGGTCTGTACGAGCTACAGTGGGACGGGTCTTTGCCAGGTATGCGGAGTAGAATAATGACCGCCTCTCGAAGCGTGTGGGGCAGTATCTGCTTCTCAAGTGCTTCGGCATAGACCTCTATCAACTGCGGTGCAAGTATATCTTTGTATGCCTTATAGAAGTCCCCTGTGAAGCCGTCCAAACCAGGGGCAGATGAGCCACTGAGGGAGTCAATGGCACCGAGGACATCGACCTCCGATATAGGTTCTGCTAAAAAATCCTGCATGTCTTTTTCTAGATATACCGGTGCAATTTCGGACAAATAGGCTTCCTGGGCCGAGAGATCGCTCCCTATTTTAGTAGTGTATAGGGCCTTGAAGTATTCCAGGAATTCTTTATGAATTTCTGTGGCAGTTTGAGTGTCTGACTTGTGGAAGATCGCAGTTCGGTGATGTAAGCTCTGCTATATGGGGTTCGGAGCATCTGTGCTAGAACCCTGCAGGGTCGTTCACCCTCGACATATCGCTCAGCTGACTGATACTTGCCTAAATATAATAGCTCGCGATCCGCAGCCTCACGGAAGTCAACGAGAAGGGCCAAACGTCTACCCTCCGTATCCGGGTTCGAAGTGCAGTGGGTTGTGGCGTCTAGGTCCGTGAGTTTGTGTTCTATACGTGCAAGTGTATTTCGAAGATCTTTAAGAACTCCGGCATGATAAACAATGCAGACTTCCCGGATGTATGCTTTGAAGCCCTCCCATAAGACCGCCCATGTGTCTACTGAACCGGTATTAATGGCCCACCTCAGCATGAAAAAGATCATCGTGCAGGGTGCGGCCCGGAAATCGCCATTGTCGCTCAAAGCCCTCTGGGCGGAGGACCCTTAGGTGAAGTTGTACTAACGCATGGTCAGATAACGTCCTTGGCAGTGTCACCATTGACCGGTACCAGCCGGCAATACCTGGGGAAACTAGCCAGAAGTTGATTCTGGTCCAAGAGTTGTCTGGGTCGTAATAATGAGTGTACTCCGTGAGTGCAGGATTACGTTGGTGCCAAATGTCTAGCAGGGAGAGTTGCTCACACAGTTCTAGCAGAGCACGGCGTGCGCATGGTTTGGTGTCAGGAGAAGTAGCGGTGCTATCCAGGCGTGGGTTAAGGAGCAGGTTGAAATCACCCCCTATCAAGAGAAAACTAGGTTCTAACCTCACTAATTGGGCTTGTAATGAATTAATTTGGGGGAGTCAGTGTTCGGGCCATATACACACACCAGTATCATGCAATGTCCCATGAGTGTTCCTGTGACTATGATGTATCTGCCGTCACTATCTCCCACCACTGAGTTGAGTCTGAAAGGCACCCTCTTATGGATGAGTATAGCCATACCCCTGGCGTAATTACTGTAATTGGCGAAGTACCTTTGTGCTCCCCAGCAAGCAGCAAAACGGGCCGGATCTGATTTGGGTAAATGCGTTTCCTGCAAATAAGCAATTTCCACCTTGTGCTTCATTAGTGCTTCATTAGTTAATGAACAACCTGTCTCCATTTGCGGTTGTCGTTAATACCCCAGACATTCCAGGACATCAAGAACAAGCCAGAGGGACTTTCAACGTTACCCAACTGGGCCATCAGGCGTACGTGTCAAACACAGCATAACTGAGTAATAGTGAAAACAGAAAAACTGTGACAGTGACCATTGTCCTAAACAACCAGAAACATTTGAACAAAAAGAAGATTCCCCCCTTCACTCCCCACCCAGCCTCACTGCAACCCAAGCGAGGCAGATCCATAACAGAAAGAAGAACTTGAAGTACCAATTGTCTTTACAGTTAAATGAAGAACCCCAAGAAGGGCACCTCAGTAAGCACGGATACAAACCCAAGGTATACACCTTGAGGGGTGGCAACGCCACGTCAGCCGACCAGCTACTGAAATGTTACAGAAGTATATTGTGCATTATCCCCATTCAGCTGCACAAAAGAGAAAGAGAGCCATCCCAACAGAGTCAACCAGTACCGGAGCTGGAAAATCATTCAGCACTTGCATCTGGGCCGCTGTGCGGTGGGGAAGGGCCCCGCCGCCCCTGTCCGATTATTATTTTGTTTGTACGCTTGACAAAAGTCTTGTGCCTCTGTCAGAGTGTCAAAGATACGGGCTCGGCCTCCCACATCGACCTTCAACCTGGCTGGGTATAACATGCCATACTTTAAACCCAGGTTCCTGAGGGTGGCCTTGACCCCGTTATACTTCCGGCGAGCATCCTGCACCATTACAGTGAAGTCCATGTAAAAGGATAGTTTAGAGCTCTGCCATGTGATGTCAACTCATTCCCTGGCGAGGCACAATGCCAAATCCCAGTCCAGGAAGTACATAACACGAGCAGTGATGGGTCTGGAGGAACCCAGGGATAGGCCGGGGTCCCAGGGACCGGTGTGCTTGCTCTACCACAAACCATGAGGTGAAGGACTCCCTACCGAACAGGTTAGACAACAGAGTCTCGACAAACACGTCCATACGGCCAGTGGCGGTACTCTCAGGGACTCCAAAATGCAAATGTTATTGAGGGGTGGGCGGAATTTGCGAAAGCGACTTTCGCAAATTATCACGCAAACACACGGAAATATCACGAAGATGGGTCGGTGATGTAGCTACTGCATATTCATATCATGAGTACACACTTAGATCCTCCATGCATTAGAACAATATCTTTATATTTCTATATTAGAACAATGTGTTGCACACTTGGATGCGTTACTCACCCTATGAGGTATACGGAGTTCACCACATCGGTCACGGCCACTTGGCCTACTGGTACGAGTGCTACAACCTGTAGAGAGAGGTTTGCAGCATTTTAAAAAAAACACAGAAAGGCCCAGGAGGTAAGGTAAGGGCAAGACAAATTCAAAAGTGCGAGATATGCAAACAGCAGAGCAAATGCACAACTGAGCTAGTAATGGCACTCATGACTTATTGCTACACACTGAAAACCAAAAACTAGAACCAGGAATGTGTGAGCCAGGCGCGCTAGATAGGGACTCCAAGCACATCACTCAGTGACTCCCTCCCGTGCAACTGGCAGAATATTAACAGGGTAACAACCAGGGGGCCAGACATGGTAACAGCTGGGGGGTCAGATCTGTGGAAGGTGCTCACAGGGGGTGGAGTACCTTCAGGAACTGTGAGGGAAAAGAAAGTGTACCGCGGCATTCCCGGTAGCGGTTGTGAAAAAGAGTGTGCCATACAAATGGGACCGGCCCGTGGGAGAGTAGTGGTAGAAAGGCAAGGTGGCATGTTTGCTAAATAAGCTGGCACATCCTGGGTGGCAATAGGCCTGCCCACTCAAGTGGGAGAAGAAAGCAAAGCTCACTGAGTGGAGTAGTGTCAGAGGGCCTCTGCCGGCCCGGCTGTGGTGAAGGCATGGGCCATAAAGACCAGCATTCTGCTAGCAGCCGCTCGGGTGGCTTGTACCGTGGGCTGGGGTGCCAGAGCAAGCCGGACTTGGCGTAAATAAGGTGTGGGACAGAAGGAGTGAGCGTGCACCCGCGTGGGTGAAATCCAGGCACTTACCGCCAATAGTGCGGTTCCCCAGGTCGGCAGTGCTCGTCCAGTGGCAGGTAGGAGAGCGTAAGTCGATTGGTGGGGCGTTTTTAAAGTGGCCGTTGATTGACTGATAAGGGACACCTGGTGAGAAATTGTTTCCGGAAATCCGCCGGAAACGGAGGGTGGCTGGGAGATGTATTTACCGGGTGCGGTTGTTAAGGCAACCGGGGCACGTGTGGCAGTGTTGCCGAAGGAACGCAAGCTAGGAGAAGGCAAGCAGTAGCGACAACGCGCTACTCAGAGAAAAAAGAATAAAACATCACTGTGCCCCAAGGGGTTCACTCGGATGTAGATCTGCATGGTGAGACCAAGGGCAGTGATGTTACAAGCGCTAGGTGTGCAGCGTGTGTGAATTAGAAGGCAGATTCTATGACTTGACTCTAAGAGCGATTGGTCAAGCAGGGTGTGGGAAGGGGGAAGGGGCGTTGTAAGCACAAGTAGTTGTGCTTGTGGATTGCAGACTCCTGGGGTAGCTGGTTGATGGCAGGTGTTTGGGGAGTGTGCGCCCACAGAATCGGGTGTGTAGCACAGGAGTGTTGGGTGCAGTAGCCGTCCCTAGGGGGTCCTGTGGTGCACTCAAAGGACCTGAGGCTAGAGCTAGGAGATGCAGCATCCTGGGGTGATACATGTGCTGTTATATGGGGCGGAGTTCTGTAAGTGCCAGCCAGGAGATATCATCATTGAGTCCGGTGCTCGCGGTGCCCAGTCTATACACCCACCTCTGCTCTAACCTGATGAGTTTGGTTGACAACCCATGTGTGGTTGTGTGCAGGTCAGGTTTGTCGAGAACAGTCCAGCTCAGCGTGTCTGGTCCATGTTGGAATTCAAAGAAATGTTTAGTAAGTTTTGTTATCTGTTTGGCAAATCTAAATTTGCTCTTGTGTTCTAGGATCCTGGTTCTGACTTTTCTGGTGGTCATCCCCACGTACCTCAACCCACAACGACGAGTGATCAGATATATGACCCGTTCACTATTGTAGTTAGAGTGTTTTTGTAGTACCCAAGGTCTTGACGTGCCTATATCTATGCTTTTAGTCATTTTGGTTTGAGGGCATGTGGCGCATGACCCACATGGGTAATGGCCTTGTACACTGGGTAGGTTCCATAAAGTCATGGGTCTCGGTGTATTTGTAAGCTCAAGTCTAGTATGGATCAAGGTATCCTTCAGATTACGCCATCTTTTGTATGTCAAGAGGGGTTTGTCAAGGGTTAGATGTCATTATTCAGAATGTTCCAGTTATATAGTATAGATTTTTTTACTTTGTGAAAGGGTACTGTAGGTGTTGATGCATACTAGTTTGGATGAGTTCTCTTTGTCGATGGGATGTTCTAGTAGTGCTTCCCTATTGTTATTCAAGGCTTGTTTTGCGCTTCTTTTGATGAGATGTGCTAGATAATGTCTATCGAGGAGGTTGTTTCGTAGTTTACCAGCATGATTGTTGTAATTCTCAAGGCTGGAGCAGTTTCGGCGGAGTCTCAGAAACTGCCCGTATGGCAGATTATCATGCAGCGATTTCGGGTGATAGCTCTCGTATTGGAGTAGCGCATTACGGGCCATTGGTGTCTGATAATGTTCGGTTTCTAGGGTACCTCCTCTAGGATAGATCCACAAATCCAAGAAGGCCAGTCCTTCCTTGCTGTAGTCACATGTGAATCTTGGATGGTCATTCCTATGATTCAACCATTCGTGGAAGAGTTTGATGGTAGAGTCATCTCCTCGTCAGATGACGAAGATATCGCCTATGTACCTCTTCCATAGGATTATCTGTGCTAGAAACGGATTGTCACTCCCAAAGACAACACCTTTTTCGAAGACGTGCATGTAAAGGTTCGCTAGACTAGGCGCGTAGGTGCTGCTCATGGAAGTTCCGGAGATTTGAAGGTACAACTGCATCTCAAATGAAAGGAAGTTTTCTTTCAATGCCAATTTGGCGCAGGTCCTGATGAAGGCAATAGGTGTGATGGACTCGGGTTGATGTTCTGTCAGTAGTTGCTCTACCATTGCAAGCGTCTGGTCCTGGGGAATACAAGTATACAATGATTCAACATCAAATGTAACCAGGTAGTCTGTTAGTGGATCAAATTGTATATCTTCCAGGAGGCGTAGCACATCTGCAATTTGCCTCGCTTCTGGATTTGTACTCCCAAACTCTGTGTCTGTCAGTTCCAGGAGCCAGCCATGTCATCCTTGTTCTTCCAAGCAGCAACATGCGGCCGGAAATGTCGTAACTCTGAAATTTCCAAATGAAGATGACAAGATGTAGGTACCTAGAACATGACAACATATAGAGGGTGCATTAGTATTGAAACATATACAAAATGCAATATAGTCAATACCTGGAGAATAGAGTCTTTCCCTACAATGTAATGTGAACACTGCAATAGAAACAAGACTCACATGTGTCATAATCTTGTTCCAAATACACTATTGACCACAAATTGTCCAGGTGTGGGTTGAGTTATTAATATGCTTAACAGAATTCTGTTATCATCACAACATGAGGTGCTGTAGCAGTCCCAGTAATATAAAGTCATAAAGGTACATACATGCAGGAGAAGAGGTTGTTGATGAGATCCTCACAAAAACACCCTCCATCTTCTTCATCACTACCATCTTCATTTGGAATTTCATGGTCTTCACCTGGTGGGTTGCTGTGCTAGTCATACTCTGCGATAATAGGGATTTTCCTTTGCAAAGCGATGCTGTGTAGCATGTAGCAGGCCACGGTGAATTGCCAAAACTTCCTGAGTGAGTAGTGGAGAGCTCCCCTGTCTTGTGCCCACATCTGAATCTAGCCTTCAGGACTCCAAAAGTCCACTCAACAGGATGCCGTGTTCCCCCCCTAGGCATCATTGAAGCTGACTCACCCTGGCATTCTCGGGGTCCTCAGTGTTGTCAACAACCATGGTTGTTGGTTTGGGATATGCTGAATCGCCTAAATGTAAGTCAGACATAAGTTAAAACATTAGTCACACTGTCAGTGTTGCCCTGCCTTAAGATTACCTGTATAGAGTTAGGACAGTTCATGCTCACCAACAAGCCAGTCCCTCTCTGTCTGGAGTTGTGACATCAACTGCGGTATGCTGTTGTTCCGCAGTATGAATAAGTCATGTGCTGATCCTGGGAACCAGGCACAGAAATTTGAGATGTACAAATATACAAGGCGGGAAATTTGCATGTTAATTAAATGGAAGTGTTTGAGGTTTTGGTAAGCTTGTTCCCTGTTGTGCGGTGTTACCAAGGCAATATGGGTGCCATCAATTGATCCAATCACAAGTGGCATGTGAGCTATTCCATAGAACTCTGCCTTCGCATTTGCCAAATCTTGCTGTCTGGGGAACTGGATGTAGGTGTCAATGTGTCTCATTAAAGATCAAATTACTTCTCCCAGCAAATACCATACCACCAGAAATAGCCACTGTGTTCTGGAAGGAACCTGTGGCAAAAAAATGCAGTGCTACCAGGAGTTTAATTATTGGCGTGACGCAAGTTGGTTGTGTTTTCTGTGGAAGAAAATCAGGCTTCAACTGATGACATAAATCACAGATAATTTGTCTATTCAGCGAAGACTTTTTTAATCACTTCCCTCTCCTCCTTGGTTTGTAGGTCTTGAAATGTGGCTACACAGAAGGCCACCACCTTCTCCCTCTTCCAGGGTACCTATGTGTGGTTTAACAAACAGTGTTAACATTGGGCACAGTGTCCAGAGTGACATATGTTTCACAGAAGGGTAAAGTTATGTTGAATAAAAAACCCTCTCTGTGAAACCGTCATAATGCAGACATAAATTGTGTACAGTCCAACATGCACCTCCAATCACTATTGTGCTCTTCACCTGTATCTTTCACGGAAATGTACTAATCATACCTTCTAACATGTATCATGATCACTCTTATGATGTTATTTGGAAGTTTCCCAGAATCAAGTTACTCACCGTCAGTGTACAGTGCGCCACAGTAAGATTGAGTTTCTACAGAGTAATGCAACTCACTGTTCTTTTGCTGCAAATTAAAGTACAGAGCAAATGTTTGTAACCCTATTTCTAGTGGCACCGAACTGATTAGTATTCACCTATACTGGACTTGCAAACACTAAGATGGTGGATGCCTGACCGCGATTGTAGGACATACTGAAGCTAAGACCGCCAGCAGAATTTGACCGTACGGTAGGCGGTAACGTCCATGGTGCACACAGCTATAGGCTAACGTATTGTTTTGATAGTCGCTGTCCAATGACTGTGACTGTCAATGGCGATAACAGTTTACGTGCGTACATGTACTTCGATATTTGAAAAATAACACTTGTTCTGTTGACACACCTGCGAACAACACCTCCTCAACTTTAGCTGCTGTTTGCAACCTCTGGGACCAGTCATGCCAGGCCAAACAGGTGAGTGGGCTAGTGCCTTCTCTCCAGAAGAGCAGGAGACACTGGGGGATAAAGTCCTTCCCCTGTACGGCCAGCTCTGTGGCTCACCAGAGGAACAGGTGAATGTCCTACATACAAATGTAACTCTGTTTACCTGCGTCATTCCCATCTCCCCAGGCTACAATATGCCTCAGAGATCTATATTGTAGTCAGATTCCTGTAGTAACAAATCGTCGT
Organism: Triturus cristatus; assembly: GCF_964204655.1. NCBI lineage: Eukaryota > Metazoa > Chordata > Amphibia > Caudata > Salamandridae > Triturus > Triturus cristatus. The sequence continues at coordinate 651,041,582 of NC_140581.1, forward strand.
TCCCACAAAGGGTAAATATGTGATGGATTTTGGGGTACTGTACTGTGCAAAGTTTACATTACCATTGTGATGTGTGATGTTTGAGAAGCCCTATGTCGGACTTGAGTTGCATGCACATATCAATGCATGTATCCTATTCATGATACCTATGATACATTAGCCAATGGGATCATGGAGATTAGCAAAACGGGTGTCTGGATGCTATGTATGGCTCACTGACCCCCTTCAGAGTGCCACACACCCATGAGGTAATGTATTTGATAGGCACAGTGTGCACTAATATCTGTTGATTAGCTTGAATTGTGGGTTACATGTGGGATCTCTATAATTAGCTTGCAGATAGCAAGCCCTGACAATGAGTTGTGGCTAGTGTGACCCATGTTGTGCTGATTCTAGCTCATGGGCCAGGCTGGGACAGAAGCATAGTGGCAATACTACAAATGCAGAGTATTCTCCCTACACATACTTGGTTCTGCACCAAATCTGTAATATGAACCACTAGTGGCCCTCATTACTGATACATACACCACATAATGATTAGCAATTGTGGTGAACCCCAGACCAGCTATCTCTTTACATCAGACCACACTGTTAATGTGTTAAATGTGTCTCATCATCTACCACTTCATCACACAGGTCAATGTTCACTTTCTGATATGTCATGTTTGGACTGTAGAGGTCTATTGCACATGTTTCACATTGAGTGCAGATCGTCATTTGATCCTGATGTAATCTTGTTATCTGAATCACCGGCTTGCTAAAATCCACCATAATCCATAAGACATTTGATGAGATATTGAATACCATCCCTGTGACAATGCCACATGTGATTAAAGGTGTGTCCTGTGATCGCTGCAATACTACAGCACGTCAATCGTAGTTACTCAGATATCACATAATTTTATTGACATGTGCACACATTCCAAGAGATGGGACTCTCAGTGACAGAGGTGCCTGCCCCTTCTATGTTACCTGAATGTTAGTATGTAGTTTATATTATGTTACCTGCCTGTATGGTCTATATGCACATAGTAAATGGGCCTGCCACTAAAGCTAACTGTACAGTGATTCACAAGGTACCTTGGTCTTCATAAGAGCCAAATTATGTGGTGTTTTCCGCAGATCATCACCTGACATTAGTGTTAGAATGTCCCTTGCCTACATAATTGAAGGGCAGCATTGTTCAGTTCAGGGCCTGACTATGGTTGAGCACTGTCAGCATAAGCACAGGAACTTGAGGATCAATGGCTTAATAGTGTGTAGCCTGCGGAAATTACACATGTAGTGTGTTAGGTGATAATAAATGTATGTTGTAGCTGCCTAACAAGTATTTTGACCAAGAAGTCATGTTTACACTAGCTGTCCAGGTCTGTTTCATGGTCTTTCTCATTCATATAGGACAACGCCAATCAAAAGCAGTGTTTGATGTTGGTCTTCTGACATGTGTGATAGCATATAGTACACTGTTGATAAAGACGCTAAACAGTGCTTCCCCTTGGTAAGTAGGGAATATAATGTGACCCAGGATAACAGACATCACTGGTGACATAAATATTGGACTGTAAATTTTGTCATGTGCACCTTACCATGTAGTATTGTCTTGTGCACTACAGATGCCTACATGATCTACATGTCTCCATTTGTTCATTGCGATTCCATCTCAATTGTGTGTATAGGCCAATCTATATTAGCCACTATTTTTACAGTACATATTGCATACACATAGCAGTATGACTTGTACATCCAACAGGATGTTTTATTAGGTATATAGCCATTTGATTGCAGCAGAGCCTTTGCGGAATCTGTATTACTAATTTTCACTTTGAGGACTTAATTGAAAAAAGTAGGTTTCTAAGGTATACAAAAAATCCCCCAAATCTATCCTGCTAGTTAAGGAATTTGTAGATGTCTGGGGATGTAGCTTCACTGTGAGGAAGTGTTGAAATTTGGGGTATTGTGCATGCAGGTCCTCTTGCTAATTTATCCATGAACAAACAGGTACTTATAGGTTGAGTCTTCTGAATGCTTGATAAATGTTCTGTGATCAAATCTGTTAGTAAATTGTGTCCTGGAACATGCAATAAATATTTTTATGTTTTGGATTTCAGCATCATCCCAGGCAGGCAGAGAAGACATGACTGACATCAGTGGGGGAGCAGCTGGCCTTAGTGTTTTTGGTCAAGAAACCAGAGCCGGCTAGCACGGATCAGGGGTGGCAGAGCTGAGGGCATGGGGCGAAGAGGTGGAAGGGTGTAAAGAAAAATTTAATAAAATGTAGCTTACCTCCTCACCACTCCTCATCGTCCCTCTGCTCCGCAGGAACCAGGAAGCACACCCAGGCTCCCCTGATGAATCACAACGCTACAATGCAGCTTTGTGATAGGTAAGCACCCAGGCTCCTCTGAGCGCCATGGTTCAGCACTCAGTCAGGGAATGGGGGCTTGGACATGTTCCCCACACAGGCTGTAATGCAAAGTGCGCATAGCAAAGTATGTGAGATGGGAACTGGGTTTAGGATAGTCGTAAGTGAATTGGGCTTGGGAGGTCTGTGTGTGTGGGTGTTGTCTCTATGGGAATGCTGGGAGTGGTGATGGTGGTGAGTGTGTGATGTGTGGATGCATGCCTCTGTCCCTTGTGGAGTTTATATTTGTGTGTGCTGCTTGCGTCTGTTGGTGTGGATGCATACAAAGGAGTGAGTATGCTTGGGATTGGATGTGTAATAGGGTATGTAGATGGAGCAGAGGAAGGAGGGGGTACGGAACTCAAGGGGCACATTTGAAAGCTGCTGTGGGGGAGGAGGCCAAAGCCTTAAAGGATATCTGTAGGGCAGACTGAGCACCATGGATGCCTTCTAGGTAGGTCACAATCTGCTCCAGATGGATGCCTAGCCTGTGGATGGCACTCAGTAGTGCCATCGGACCTACAGAGATTGTCCTCAGGCAGTCAATAGCCTCCTCACTCAGGGCAGCGGGGGACTGAGGCAGGGATAGAGGTGCCTGGTGCGAAGGAGACCTCTACCCTATGAGGTGAGTGGGGGCCAGATAACTGGGTGGGGAGCAACAGGGAGGGTGGAGATTGACTGTGGGGTGGCAGACAAGGAAATTGGTGGTAGTTTTCCTGCTAGGTCTGCCACCGCTAGGGAGTGTCTACTGTAGGATGACTTAGATGAAGATGACATAATCAAGCTTTCAGCCTCCACAGCACCCTCCTCACTCTCTGGGCCACTGGCTCCATCGATCTCTGGTGCTTCTTGCAGTGGCAGGCAGTCCTCCACTAAGGTGGAAGAGTGTCGCCCACTGCTTTCGGCAGTGGAAATCAAGAAAAAGTAAAATGGTGTTATTACCATATTATTTGTTCCAGCTGCGGCTTGGTGGGTGGGGTGGTCTGCTCTGCTCTGAGAGCAGGAGAGTAGAGGCCCACTCCTAAGTGCGCAATGACTGTTTAGCCTGACGTTGTGTCAGCCACAAAACCGAGGAACAGACATCTACACCCCAACCCATCCCTTCCACTTCCGAAACCATCACTCCCAAGAAAAAAAGCCATCAACCTCACAAAAATCCAAATCTACCACTCTCATGAAAAAAAATACTCTTCATAAATCTCAACCCACCCCTCCCAATGAAAAAAAGACCCCTCCTAAATGATTGCCTACATCACAATATCTCAATATTATTTGTGAACACATTGTGACTTTTGTGGTGCATGCCTGTGCAGTGTCAGTGACCTGGCCAAGGAGGGCATCATGTAGCTGTAATTGGATTTATGTTGTGTATATTTCCAAAGGGGCCCCTAAAATATGTTTGGCAAAAGGACCCCATACCTTTAGCAGTTCCATAGTAGGCCATCTATTTGTTGTGTAATCAATATAAAACGGTACGTGTATAGCTTACCATCAGTTGTGTTGACGACGGCCTCTCTTTTGGACGTCGTTCATTAGGTGAAGTAGCAGCAAGACATTTAAGATCGGCTACATGGTGGCACAGGATGTGTGTATACGGGTCAGTTTCAGCCTTTTATCCCCCCCTTTCTGCCAGCTCGGATGTGGTTGTTGGACCACCATAGGAACCTCGGCGGTTGAGCACATCATGATTTGGCAGGTGGTCTGACTGGCTGTCCGCCCCAACAGATGCTTTTCACTGGGCCACCGCAGCCCAGTCTAGATTTACTGGTGGTGGCGGTGGTGCAGCAGCCTTATCTCCTATATGTAACCACCTACATCTAATAGGGGGTTGAGACTATCTATACGGTGGCGGTGTTCCCGCTACCAATGACATAGCGGTCCCCAGACTGCCAAACTCCTAATCAGGTCCTTAGAGTTGTTGATGTGCTGTGGGATCGTCTGTATTTTTCACTGCTGAAGAGGTTGATGACACTGTAGTTTTCTGTGTAGTGAAGAATAGATGGGTCAAGCAGGGATTGATACAGTGATTAATTGTCTGTTGGTGGTGTCATTGATGGTGCTGATATACCAGAATGTGCTGGCTGGTGTGAAGAGCTCTCTGCATGTTGCAAGGAAACACTTCAGTATCATTCGGCCATCACGAGTTCTCTTTTCTTCCATTTACTTTCCTGTATCTGGATTGTATCATTTATTATCAGAAACGACATTAGAGTACCAGTGTGCTGAAGGCTTAGTCTTGCATTTGCATAATTTAACTAACCCTGAGTCTAAAACTCTGCTCCGCTTGCGGTGTTTGCTGAGTTTTGGCAACTCCGCATACAATGTGGAATTGCCAAAAAAGTCCACACTTTGCAACAGAGTGGAGTTTCTTTTGCGTTTGCGTGCCCAAAATGCATTTTTGTGCTTGTGGGAGTGACTTACCGGGTACCTGCGATTGCCAACGAGGTTTCCTGAGCCGTTCGAAAGTGCCACAGATTTGCTAGGTGGCCACATGGTCCCGCGAGAGTTTGCAATCGCGAACTTGTCCTTCTAGCACACCAGCAGAGTTCTGGTGTTTCTTTTTTGAAGATCGCAATCCCATACATACAGGATAGACCACGACTACAATCTGGAGAAGGTCCTCTCCCCGAGCGGCATCAAAACCTTCTCGAAATGACAGTTTGGAGTAGAAAACTCCTCAAATTGACATTTGGCTATATGTAGGCTTTCCTGTTTTCTGTTTCTATTTTAGGTCAATTCTAGTGGTTTTTTTTTCAGTGTTTTCAATTGATTTCAATACCTTTAAAAAACAGTGGTTATCAGTGGTTACATATTGTCGGGCCATTAAAAACTACAGAAACAGTGTTTTTCCGGTGTTTATGGAATGTTTTGCTTTTATTATGCTTGCTTTCTGTCTGCACTGATAGAGCATGGTATATAGATAGAGTAAGTATAGTGTATATGAGGTCCAAACAGATTTTTGCAAATTAAACTTATTGTAGTACACCATACAATACTTCTTCCGTAAGTCTTTGGTCATGTGTGCTCGATCTTTCCTTTCCATGTAAACTTCTGTGAAAAAACACTCTATACATTGGCACTTGAGATGTGCAACGCCAAAACAGCCAGTACACAATTTGTTAACTCTGGCGACTGACATCGCTTTCCAGTCCAATACAGGTTCTCTTGAAAATTGCAATTCTCAGGGCAGGTTCTGCAACATTTGCGCTGATCTGGGCGCGTATGCCCTCAGAGTTATCGAAGCAGTACCACAGTGAGGTTTCATTGACTTCAAATGCCATTGGTGGTGAAGAGACATTTCTATGCATCATTGCAAGTCATTTCTCATACATTGTAAAATAAAAAGTTCCTGAATTATTCTTCACTGTTGCTTTGCTTACCAAGTGGCAACCACTCTATCATGGAACATGTTGCAGTGCAAAGTCACTAAAGGTGTTGCCCAGCCTACTCTCAAGGAGATGTTTCACATCTACACCAATTATGCTGAACACTTGGCAGACAAGGGTGTTTTCCGACTCTAGTTTTTTTAATTATGTCCACTACAGCAGTTATGTTGTCCCGTAAAAATCTAAGAATGCAGTAGAGTGTACTTTTTTCACATCACTATCAAAATGTGACCAAAGATCCTCACATTTCTTGCCTTTGGCATCATCACTCAGCAAACATTCTGTAAACGGTTGCCACATGGATAATATAGCATTCATAGCCCCTTGGACTGAGAACCATCAGCCAAGGGACACAGTTGGGATGACTCTTTCTTTGATGTCACACAAAGCATAAAATGTTACGTTTTAGTTCTTTTGCATTAGAAAACACACCGGAATGGACTAAATAGTCAATAGAATGACTCATTAACTTTGAAGATTGTAAAGATGCTTTCAGCATACCATCTAACAAGTGGCAAGGATCTCTTACAGGGAAGCACTTCAGCTCGTGTATCAATTTTGACAGGTCATCACAAAACATTTTAATATAAGTAGCTGAATCACTGCAAATACAAACAATATCACTCCAATCTTTGTTGAACTTGGAAATAACCTTTTTTGCAGAGCACTCCAAGTGACACTGTATTCCATGTTTACCAAAAGTTTGGTGTCAAGTTTTAACCACTATCCCAGGTGCTTGGTGATAGCGCCTTTGTCACATATACTTGTTACTATACCTTGCATTGAATGTTTAAATCCCGAGGTGTTGGCAATTCGCCTACTATCAATACTGACTCACTAGAAAGTGGAAAGTGGAAATGTGATGACAGATATTAGGGAATATTCTTGTGAAACTAGCCATTTTACCTATCTGTGAAAGAATCACAAGCAAGCCAAAATATCAAATATGATTTAGATATTTCCTGATTCGCTACAGTTTATAAAATAATTAAACAAGACCTAAACATGCATCTAAAACTTGCATCTTTAGACCAAAGACCACAAAACTGACAAAAAAATTAAAGGAAGAAGAAACAATATTTTAGTGGCATCCCTTAACAACAAAACTCAAGCAGAATAATTCTAGCCCAGACTTTCTTACTGTAAGCTTGTATAACAAAGTTACCTTGTATTGGTCCCTTCAGGAAGAAAGAAAATGACTCTTTTACTCTCTTATTACTTTCTTTGAATGGCATTTAGTTTGTGGTTGTGCAGGTGTTTATTCAGTGTTTATATGTTTTCACTGGTGAGGGCTATTTCTCTTTCAGTAGGGTTTTTATCAGTTATTATAGGTTCAAACCTAAAACCAGACAGCCTATTTATATGCAAGGAGTCCTTTTTCATTTTTTTTTCAACAGGAAGGAAGTGCCCCAGTGTCTCCAACATCTTGTTCCTGTCCAGCAGGATCCTCCCAGTGCTTTGTCCATCTCCTGCTCACTTTTCAGTTGGATTTGGAGCTGGAAGGATCACTCTTTGTGTCTGCTGCATGATATATATCATTGGATTAGAGTACTTTGAATTTGAGATTTCACAAGTAAATTGGAAAATTGGTGTTGTTTGTTTGATTGAGGCCATGCACCTAGATTTTTTTTACCTTTTATTGTTTTTTTAAATTTATTGTGGTGGGTGGCCTGTAGTTTCAGTAAGGGCCTAGTTGTTTCTTTGTAAGTAATTTTTCTTCTCTTATAAAGGAAACACATTGCACAGTTCACTAAATTTTTCTTCACATTTTGAAATCAATTTGCATTATTTATTTAATTCACTATGTAGCCCAAGATTCTGCCAAAAATAGGCATTTCTCAACCAGTAGGCCCAGAGCTACTCATCATGGGTGCGTGAAACAACTGTTCTGTGGTGTCTGTTGAACTTAAACATCATTTTGGCCACGGATGTCATTGGATTAAAAATATAAAATATGTTTTTTATGATATTTCACTTTTTTTCATGAGTGTTAAATTAAATGCCTTTGTTGAATGTGTGTGTGGTTGTAACTTGCAAACCTTTTTAGCCCTGTGGATTTTTGTTTTTGGCATTGTTGCATTAAAGATGTGTTGTTTAGCATGCCTCCTTTGTCTGGCCAGTGTGTGAGCGTGTTTGTAAAAGTGGTCCAGCATTTTCCTTGGCTGAGCCTCCCCATGTGGCCAGGAGGCATTTTGTAACATCTGTGTCCATATAGGCCTGCTTGAGTTCATTGTTTTCCAGGCCTCCTGCTTGTTGCTGTTGTGACCACGTGGCTGGCAGCCATTTTGTGGAGGCATTTAGTGTGCTTTTGCCATAGTCTTGCATGTCTTCCCTTTGTTCCCCTTGGCTTATTGCTTCCATCCATTGTCATTTGTCAGCTGCAGTCCCCTGAATGCTGAATCCCACTTGATGCACAATGCCAAACCACAATATTTGTATTTTAGTTGTTCTTTTTCTTTCCTTTCCTATCCTTCCTGAGTGTATTGTACAGTACACCATGAAAGCCATTGTTGTTGTCAAAGTCTCACAAATGGCTACACTGTATTGTTAATTGTTTTAATAACTGAGGTAATAATAATATTAATAACACTAACAAGTGTGACCACTCACTAAATTATATTATATTTGTTTCTACTAGTAATTGAATGACACTTTGATGAAAAAATCCCAAAACGTTATTCAACTTTTCCAAGAGGAGCTAGCTCTACAGATTTGTTGACGTCTCCCATTAGTCAAGCATGTGCTCTCCCAGAATTCTACTTAATTTCTGAAGAAGATTCTCTTGGGAAGTTGCTGAAATGTAAATCTGGCTTTCCTGAGGAACCCTGTCCACGCCAATTTCTCAGATTGGCTGCTTTTATTGAGAATTCTATTCTCAACAGGATTTGGAACACCTCTTTGAAATCTGGTATCTTCCCTACTATATGAAAGCAGGCATTCCTATTGCCACTGCTTAAGAACACAGATACTGCGGTGCTATGCAATTTTAGACCCATCTCATTGCTGCCTGCATTGGTATAAATCTTGGAAGAGCTGGCATTTTGCCAACTTTTATCTTTTGTGGAAGATAGTGATTTGTTTCATGATACTCAATCTAGCTTCTGTGTGGGTTATAGCATGGAAACCACTTTATTGGAAGTGTCTGAGACCTTCAGAGAAACTTTGGAGTATAGCACCTCCGACATGGTGGTGATGTTAGACCTGCTGGCAGCTTCAACACTGTGGCTCATTCCACCTTGCTGAACAGATTAAGCCTTTTTGGATTTCAGGGTACGATGCTGTCCTGGATTCAATTATTTTTAGAAGAGCACTCTCAGTGGGTTTTTCTTCACCCATTCTCACCTTCTCCCAAACCCCTGGTTAGTAGGGTGCCACAGAGCTCTGCCGTCAGTCTGCTGCTCTTCAAACTCTATGTGGCCTCTTTGGCCACCCTTATTGAGACCTTGGGAGTGAAGGTTGTTTTCTACGCGGATGATACACTACTACTGTTCTATTTTAGAGAACAGTCAGAAGCGGCCTTTCTCAACGTTAAGAAGTGCCTAAAAGGCATTGCCAATTGGATGGACACCAACATTTTAAAATCGAGCTCAGACAGCCTGTGGTGGCCAAGTGAACTGAATCCACCACGGTCCTGTCTGCTTCAGCCAGAAATTTAGGGATCACATTTGATTCTGACCTATTTTTTGCTATCCAAATCAGGCGGATCTCATTCTTTCTGAAGCTAAGATCAGTCAGGGCGCTACTGCATCTGCTTAAGGAAGAGACCCAAAAAACTGTAATACACGCTCTTGTGACATTGAGTTTGGATTATACCAACAACCTTTACCTGGGTCTCCCTGCCTACCTGAGTCGTAGACTTCAAATTATACAGAATGGAGTGGCCAGCCTGATCCGACAGGTCACCTTTTGCCAACACATCTCACCTCATTTGAGGCAAATTCATTGGCTTCCGGTTGCCAGGAGTGTCTGGTTTAAGGGCCTGACATTGGGGTTCAGAGCCATTGAGGGCAAATGCCTTAGATACCTGAGAAACAGACTCGGCCGGTACCAAAAGCAGAGATCACTGAGATCTAACCACCTTCGACTCATGCGCATTCCGTGGTTTGCCAAGGTTCATTGGGGTGGCAGGCCTTTTAGGTTCTGAAAGCCAGGCTATGGAATACCTTGCCTTTCCATCTCATCATGGCCGAATCCGAGCACTGTTTCGTTAAAGAGCTTAAAGTCTAGCTTTTTGAACAAGGGTAGATTTGAGTAGTTGTTTTCAGTCTCTACTTTTGAGCACCAGGATGCCTCTGTTGAGGCAGCTGTGCACTTTACAAATGAGATTGATTGATTGATAGATTGATTGATTGATTGATTGAATCATGTTTGAGTTATTGCCTGTGGAGTCTCTACTGGGGCAATGTAAGGTATCTGATAGCTCAATATACTCCTTATGGTTCCGCTGTCCAATTTATTGGTTGAGAACATGCAGGTTTCCACAGCTATGAAACTCTTTACTTGGCAGTCCTTCAACCACTGGTCACCTTGATGACATCCCTCTCAATATATCTCCGGGTGACCATTATTTGAATTCCCTTTCCAAGACAGCCATGTGAGGCATATTAGTTCTGGACAGGGAAAACAAACAATGGACCTGGAATACAGGGGGTTATTGAGCTGCAAATCTTTAATTATTTTATTTTACTGAAACAAACTCCAGGTTGGAGAGTTTGTTTCATATAAAGAGTTTGTTTCATTAAAAGAAAAATGTTTTGCCAGACAGGACCAAAAACACACCATCCACTCTTCAAACTGCCCTGCCTCAGAAGCTGTGGATGCAATAAAAGCATATAAATATACACTAATTATGTCAGGGGGTCCACAAGTAAAATGGAAGACTGATCATCAGCTGGTGTAGGACAATTTTAAGTAAAGTGCTGCTAGAATACTGTGTCCACTTTCTGCGCCCCTTAGGGCACTTTGCTTTTACAGAAGGGGTCGCAGACGCCTGTATGGTCCCTTTTCTGTTATAGATCGTGGTGCTATGCTGAAGGGGCTTTTCCTCATTTTCATGAGGGCATTGCATGAGGTAAATACTTTGCCTCGGTGCCCACACCGTAATAAGGATGCAGGCAAAGAGATCATCAAAAGGTTGACTGAATACATGCCAGAAAGAGGTTTTGCAAGTTAGTGTGCCACCAAGGGGACCCCTCTGGATGGTTAAAGGGGGTAGCATGGACCCCCAGAAAACACCTTGCAGATTCATGCAGTCACTCACTTTACCATATGCAGGGGGATCTCTGTCCCCCTTGAAAGTACAAGACAGCTGCATCCTGCACAGTAAAAGGTGGACCAGCTGCTTCAATGTGTTATTCCTTCTTTCACTAATGCACAGCTTTGAGGGCAGTAAGAGCTTGATGCTGTCCTGGGAGCAGCCAACAGACTGCTGTGTAAAGGCAGAGGGAAAGGAACATCCTAATCCCAACGGTGGGGCCTCCGCAGGCACCACCCCCATTGTAGGAATTAAGCTTCGACCACTGACCCTACAGGCTTCTTGAGCCTGTCAAAGGTGGTGATCTTTCCCCCAGCCCGAATCGCTACGACCGCCGGCATTTTAATCTGGTGGTCGAACCGATACTCTGGATGTCGGATGGACCACCACCAACGGGCTGTCGATGCCGGTCCGCCCAACATCCTAATCGGGCCCTAACTTTGTAGTCGCAGAGGTGATGTGCTCTCCAATATTGAATTTTTTAACACTGAGTATCATTTTGCCACAACGTTGTGGTAAAAATGTCATGGGACATCATTTAGAAGGTAAGAGTATCAGTTTTTTCTTATTTGTCATGTTGTAATAAATATAGCATATACAAATGTTGTGGTTTTTATATAGTTTAAAGTAAGACTATAATGAGCATGCATATTATTATATTTTTTTATACCAAAGATGGACTTGTTATCTATTTAAGTTCGTATTGGCACTCATACATTTTGGATTTTGTATGAGTTGTTGATTATATGGGTAGGCACTCTTATATTTTCATGTACTTACATTTTGCAAAATTTAGAAAATTATTATTTGAGTTGAATTTTCTAATGTTTTTACAATGTTCTTTAAAAAAAAATGTAATTATAGTGTGCATATTTTCTAAATGTATTTTTTATTAATATATTTTTCCAAAGGTATGGAATATATTAAAGTATTGGCTTGGTAGGAGAAACAACATTTACAATGCAGTCTTTAATACAAATTGCCTTTATCACTCAGTTTTTTCCACACATGTGTCTTTTCTATACCCATACATGCCCTTACAAAGTATATTGGTAAGAATAGGTAAGTACTTTCAATCAGTTTTAAAGTAATTTTTGAAATTTCATTTTTATTTAAAGTTTAATTTCTTATTAAATTTAATGCAAAAATATTTTTTTAAGTGGATTAATATATACGAATGGGATGTAGCAATAGGTGCTAAGTAAGTTTATTAATGTTGTTATTAAATATAAATGCTTGGGTATTACATATTGAAAAAAATATTATATTTTATGTATCTATTAAATAGATAAAAACAAATGTAAAATAGATAGCAGGCAAGGGTTGCCAGGGATATGGACAAAATATTATAATGCTATTTTTATTGATAAAATAAATAAATAAGCATAATATGTTTTAGGCAGGGGATTGAAGGGCTATGGGACATTGGGTGGGGAAGTGTACTATTACTTAAGTCCTGCGTATGAGAACTGCGGTCCCAAGACCACCATACCCATGGTGACGGTCCAACCGCTGCCTCTTTGGCCGTCCAATCATGACCATGGAGATCAGACCACCAGATGACCACTGCCATTGTCAAGATCATGGATCCTGCAGTGGCGGTGGTGGGGAAAGCAGTGATCAATGGTGTCAATGCAGATGCTGGCACCACCATGCTGATCATGTTCTTCACTTGACCCGGCAAAACCGGAAAACTTTCGGCCAATATCCCTCCTTCCTTGGGTAGCTAAGATCGTAGAGGCTCATGTTAATACCATATTAATGAGATTCCTGAATACCAATAACATCTTGGATCCCTCTCAGAATGGTTTCTGCTCCGGTCACAGCACAGAGACTGCTCTCCTGGCTGTGCCAGAACATCTGCGGACCATCCTCGATTCTGGTCACACAGCGGCACTGAACCTGCTTGGTCTGAGTGCCGCATTTGACACAGTTTTGCATGGGATTCTGCTACAGTGTCTGGAGGAAGCCGGTGTTGTGGGCCTAGCACTAGAATGGTTCAGATCGTTTCTGACAGAGAGATCATTCCGAGTGTCGGCCCCCCTGTTTCTTTCCCAGGCTCATTCCACCGGTCAGGGGGTGCCTCAGGGCTCTGCACTGAGCCCCGTATTGTTTAATCTATATGTTCAGCCTCTTGCAATGGTGGCCAGGAATATGGCTCTCACCATGGTCTCGTATGCAGATGATACGCAGCTGGTGGTGGCCCTTTCTGATGGTTCCACACAGGACGCTTCTAGGTTTAGGAGCGGCATGGTCGCCGTTGCGGAGTGGATGACCATAAACTGCCTCCATTTGAATGCTAATAAAATGGAGGTATTGCTGGTGGGGAAGGCCAGGAGCTTCTGAAGTGAGCAAAGGTGGCCTAACGCTCTCGGTAGTATCCCCACCCCAAAGTTGGTGGTCAAGAACCTGGGGGTATGGATTCTACCCTCAGTTTTCAAGATCATACTAAAAAAGTTGCTGGTACTTGTTTTGGCCTCCTTCAGGGACTTAGGCCTCTGTTGAAGTTACCTACGCGCCAGCTGATTGTTCAACCAGCCATTCTATCTAGACTAGACTATGCTAGTTCGCTCCTTCTGGGGGCTAATCAGGCTGAGGTAATACGACTGCAGGGTGTCCAAAATGCTGCCGCCAGAGCCCTGTTGGGGCTCCCACGTAATTGTCCCTCTACTGGTGCCATCCGGGGGCAACATTGGCTACCCATGGCCAAGCGGATCCAATTTAGGGCTCTCTGCCTATCTTTCAAGATCTTGAAGCTTGCATCGCCCAGCCTCCTAGTTAACCTGCTAGGCCTGTATGTCCCAACTCACCAGCTGCGCTCCCTGGGGCAGCATCTGGTTAGAGTCGCCCGTGTGAAGTGCCTTCGGGTTGGGGGCCAATCCTTTCGTTGCTTGGCAGCCAAGCTGTGGAATTACTTGCCTCCCCAGATCTGTAGCATGGATCGCCTGCTGGACTTTAGGAAAGCAATCAAAACTTTTATTTTTCCCTCTACCTAGTCATTTCTTGTCCTTCTGTATGTTCCTTGCGCCTACCTGCTCTGTTTCTTAGCCCTGACCCTTATGACGCTGGCAGCGCCGGGTCACCTCTTTGCTGAGGCAGCTGTGCGTTCTATAAACTCAGATAACATAACATAACATTTCCACCGACCTTTTCATGGCAGGGACCCCACCATGAATAGGTCAGCATAAAGGCAGGTACAGGGCCCCAATCAGGGCTCCGGGGTGATTTTGTCAATAGAGGTGTGTACATGGGGGCACATGTTGTGCCCCCCTCTGCTTGTACTGTTGTGCGTGCACTGTGTGCCATGCAGGACATGGTGCATAGTATACAGTGCACTGATGTGCAAGTACCGGTGCCATGGCAAAACACACAAGATGATGGACGGAATGTTGCACATTGGCAAAACATTCACCCCCAGTCACAGATCTGGGTTTAATCCATCGTTATTTTGCTCACCACGCCACCCAGTTCAGACATGGCCATATGCAAATCAGTCTTGACCCAGTGCCTCATGGGAACAGTCCAGCCCGAACTGCCAAGCCAGGTCTTCCCTGGACCGGAATCAAGCATCCTAGGACCGGTTTCGGGGTTTCACCCCTCTTCAGCCAGGATAGCTTGACTCCAGTGGTGCCATGGCACGGGCATGTGCTGCAGGCTCTCTTTGAACAGAAGCATGCTGCCATTGCGGTACTGCCCCTGCAACACCACTAGTCTGGTGTTAAAATCATAATGTGGTGGTCAGGATGCTTGTCCTGACCGCTGCAATGGCAGTCCGGCGGTCAGACCGGCAAAGTCCAAATCGGACATTTAGTCATTTGTTATTAATAATCAGGTATTTATTCTTAAATACAATAGAATATTCAATTGATTAAATGAATATGTTGAAAGGGTATAAAATGTTTTAGGCACCAGATGCAGGGAATATAGGAGTGGGGAAGTGTATTAATAATCAGGTATTTACTATAAGTAAGGTCAATTTTCAGATAATTTTTTTGATTAAATAATTTGAAAGGCAATGCAAAATGGAATTCAATGGATACAGAAGTGGTGGTTGGGGAAATGTATTAAAACTCACGTATTAACTATTAATACTCAGGTATTCATTTTTGGTTTTAATTGAAGCTTAACTTTATTTGATAAATATTATTAAAAAAACTATGTAAAATTATGTTTCAATAAGGGATGCAAATAATATAGGAGAAGTTTCTTTCTCATCCGGTATTAATTAATGATACTCCGGTATTATTTATGTTCAATTTAAGATTACATTAACAGATTGAATATTTTGAAAACGTATATAATACTTTTTAAGCACAGAATGTAAGGGATATGGGAATGTTATGTGAGAAGTTTATTATTACTTAATTGTTAACTAGTAATACCTGGGTATTACTATATCAAATCATATAAATCATAAACATATTACCAATTAAATAAAATCACACTATTGATGTGTGTGTTTTAGAAGTATTGTATTTATTTTAAAAGTAATTTTCAAATTAATTACAAACACTGTTTATTAGTATTAAAATATATTTTTACTTAACAAAATAAATTAAGAATCTGATCAATTTTATTTCGCAGTTTAAATGTTTTAAGCATTTTCCTACACTTTTCCATTTATATCACGGGGAACTACTTGTCATTTTTCACTATTTACTTTTCATGGAGCAGTGGGATTAAGATTAATAGCAAAGAGGAGCTGCTCTCAGACAATTTATTGGAAGGAGAGAGTGAGGGAGGTAGCTAGATGCAAAATGTTGCATGCAACTTTAAACCAGTTTGACATTCCAATGGAGGTTGTTTTCATGTGCGCAAGTTGGGGCGTTTTTTTGGTAATGATATTAGGTTTAAAAAGAAGTATCTTAAATAGAATATACTTCTTTTGATAGCTTTTTCTAAAAAACAGCTCTTTTTAAAAATGTTGACATCCCGTTGTTTTCACAGATCTTTAATTTAAATCAAATAAGACAGGCGAGAATTTCGAGGGACACCAAACTTATTTTTTGTTCGGCCTATGAATGTCATATGAATGCTTATGAATGTCATTTTTTTATTTTTTTAAAAACATTCGGGTTTCATTTGATTTGGATGGATATTTCTTTTTTGGTGCAACGATGATGGATTAAGAAGTCTGGACTTAAGTGGTCTTTGGGATTACCATAGGTTTTTGTTGATTGGATCATTAATAATATCGCCAAAAGTTGAAAAACAAAAACTGCTCCAGGTAGAAGATTTGTGTTTTTTTGAAGAAATCGTTTCCATAAAAATAAGAGAGCAATGCACTTTTAAAATGCAGCGGTTTAATAGTGAGGAATGTTCACCTTTTTTCCAGGTAGTTAGAAGCTTCCAACAAAGGAACTGTTGGATTTTGACAATTAGTCATTCAGATATTGCTTTAATTTTTTTTAAACTCTGAGGATTGAAACTACCTTCTAAAGATTGTGCCTGTCTCAGTTCCTGAAAATATTTAAAAAATTTCCAGGAAGTGATACAGGTTGGGGTAAAGTTTGCAATTTGCCCTACTAAAAGAGTTATGCCAACCCTCGAAGTCCTTGTTCTTGCACCTCCTAAACAGGTCAAGTGGCAGTGCCACCATTCATTGGAAAATCATGATTTTCTCCTGTGGCCCGCCCGCTTACATAGCCAATCCATATATCTTCAGAATCATTTAGAAGAGGGATGACTTTTTTCCTCATTTTGTGTAAAAAACGAATTGTAAAATTGTATTGTATAATACAGGGGATTCAGAACACAATGCATTTAATTTTCTTAGTTGAAGTTGCAATTTACTGCTTGGCATGTAATCCTCAGCTAAGGATGTTGATTCAATTTTTTCCAATATGCCTGGGCAAAGTGAAAAAATTAATTTTGGTATTTGGGTATCGTTTAACAATAGTATTACTCATTTGCAATTCAAAATCAATTATTTTGCTAGGACTTTTATTTATTGTTGTGTATTTTATAACTAACAACAATTCATTATAGGTTGAGGATTACTTGTCAGGGAATAAACAATAAATTAACGGAATAGTAGTATGATTAATGTTAGCATGCATTGTATAAATTTGGGTGAATGGATTTTAATCTGCCAAACTTCAACCTAAATATACTGTTTTCTAGAGAAACTGCATTACCAAGGGTTGCAAAAACAAGAATATGTTTTTCAGGGTGTTGATTGTCATAAAGAAGAAAAGGTTCATGGTTTAATGACTCTGGATGAAAAACTTGTTATGAAGGCTTCCTTTTTTCTGTTATCAAACAGCTTTTTGTTTTACTTTTTTTGGATACTGTTTTTCTGAAATTATTGAAATGTGATTGCTCAACAATATGACTGAGGTTTTAAATATGCTAGATAATTCTGTGAACAGGAAAACAATATCATATGTTTACAAAATATTGTCCTGCTTTTAATTGAAATAAATGGTTAGTTTTGAGGTTTATTTTTTGTGCAGTTTTTTTAATGTCTTGTTCTTGGATGTGAAGGTTAAATATTTGTCTAAGCTGAAGTTGATAAGTTTTCATTGAAGTTGATAAGTTTTCATCTTCGGTTGTAATGCAAAGAGAATAGATTAAATTTGTTAGTAAATGTCCTCGCCTCACCTCTGTCCACTATCTTCCCTGAGATGGCCCTTAGCGGAGTTAGGAATAGTAAATCTACCCCTAGGCCCTGTGCAGGACGGTTTCTGGCACTTGGTGGAGTTAGGAACAGTAAATCTGCCCCCTTCACTGCCTAGTATGTTCCATGAATACACAAACACAGCACCGAAGAACACACAATCCAATTTACATTCCCTAATCTTTTTCTTCTCTAGTTCTTTTAATTCAGGAACACATCCCAGTACATCATTGTTCAACATAAAAGCAGCCGACATGTGGTTCATCCTCCTCGACTTTTTCAAGTCTGCAACAAACTGAAATATCACTGGTTTATCATTGGATTCACAAGTTAGGTCCCCATCACAAAGGGGGACAAAAAATCCCTCCTACCACCATGGTGTCGGCGAAAAACCCCTCACCGGGACTGGGGAATATCCGATGGTCAAATTACGATACATGTACTGCAGATTCCTTCCGGAGCAGTAGGAAATCACAGAATATCCCTCCGCAATGGCAAAAATGCATGAAACTCTGACCGATTCAGACGGAAAAGCATTTTCCTGAGAACCAAATGCTGATTCCTCAGCAGTATGACCACTGAGCAAATTGTGTTTCAGACAGCGGTGCCGTCGCAATGAACTCCGCGTTATGACTGCCGCGGTCAGACTAGTATAATATAAAAAATAGGCCCAAAGCAAACTCAGCAATTAAAAACACACACAGGTGTTGGTCATTCCTCAGGCGGACACACCCACATTGCTGAGTACAAAACGCACCCCTTACCTGACCAGGATCCTTTGCCAAAACCCAGCATTCTAGGCCAACACAACTGCTAGGAGAGGCAAATTCTTCACACTGCACATCATCACACCAACCTATCACCACACACCAACCCTCATTAAACACACACCTCACACACCTCCTACACCTTCACCACCACATCTACATTTTCCAATGTATTTCTATTATTAACACCCTTCGCCATGTCTCAGAATAAAATGCTACAATTTTCTGAGACGGATTGTCAGTGATGGTAGATGAGATCATAAGGGTTAACCCACAGTTGTTTGGTAACCTAGTTCAACAGACCCCAGTTGACAGGAAGAATCAAATGTGGGAGAGGATAGAAAGCAAAGTAAATGCAGTAGGTACCACCATGCGCACAACTAGTGACATCAGAAAGTGGTGGCATGACCTTAAGACCCGTGTCAAAGAACAGACCAACAGGAACCACCTTGCAGCTCAGAGGGCTGGCGGGGGCCCTCCAATTTCACCACTACCATTCACTAAATGGGAGGAGAAGGTGCTTTCCATCCTGCATCCAGAGAGTTCAACAGGAATACTCCGGGGAGTGCAGACTGGTAAGTAACTGCCAAAAGATCAGCACATTGTCAGGTTATTTTTTAAACACAAATTGAGAAAGCCTGTAACATCTCATTATTACATATGTTGTTTCCACTGCTCCCACCCCATCACCCAATGGACAGCCATTTTACTCCTCAGATCTTGAGCCTACAGGTAGGTAGCAATCTTCCGGGGTATGGGATATGGGATATGGGGACAGGATAACACCACTACAACTCCCACCAGGCCATCTTTCTTCACTCTCAAACAGCATGGAACACTCCCCCACCCCAGAGCCATGTGGCAGGCATCTCACTCCTCTGGTTCACCTAACAGGTAGGTAGTCATCCTAAGCTCTCTTGTCTCACTCTCAAACAGCATGGAACACTCCCCCACCCCAGAGATATGTGGCAGCCACCTCACTTCTCTGATTCACCTTACAGAAGGTAGCCATCTTATGAGGGGGGGAGTGGAGACAGGAGAACACCACTACAACTCCCACCAGGCCATCTTGCCTCACTCTCAAACAGCATGGAACACTCCCCCACCCCAGAGCCATGTGGCAGCCATCTCACTCCTCTGATTCCCCTTACAGGAAGGAAGCCATGTTATGAGGGAGGTGGGTATGTGGACAGGAGAACACAACTACAACTCCCACCGGGCCATCTTGCCTCATTCTCAAACAGCATGGAACACTCCCCCTACCCCTGAGCCAGGTGGCAGCCATCTCACTCCTCTGATTCACCTTACAGGAAGGTAGCCATTTAACGAGGGAGGGGGTGTTTGAACAGGAGAACACCACTACAACTCCCACCATGCCATCTTGCCTCAAACAGCATGGATGTAAAGAAGAATCATGGCCCACTCTATGGATGTAATAGTAGTACCTCAAAGAACCCCAACCCGACATCCATATTATTCCCTAATTTACCTTTCTTGTCCCAGCACGATGAGTAGCTCTCTTCCAGCAAAGTAAGACAGAAAGAAGTTAAGTCTTCCATTGTGGATCCACTACCAATAGAAGGAGGCGGGTACATAAGCAACAGGAACCAATCAAAGCGGGAGGTGGATTGGAGGCGGTGGTCAGAAGGCTGTACCCGGAAGACGCTGAGGACTGCAGCGTGCACGGATGAGGATGGCAAGAGGAGAAAATGCCATCCTACTCGGTTACCCGGGAGCACTGCAGAGACGTCGCCCAAAATTGCGAACCAGGGAGGATACTGACAGCAGCCCCAGAAGCTGCAGAGGAAGACAAGACTCAGGAAGCTTGGAGCAAAGAGTGCTGGTCATGCCCGGAGGCGTAAACTCCCCACCGCAGCTCCAGAGAGGTTTGCGGCTATTGCAGTTCTTGTCGGGGGAGGGAGGGAGAAAGGAAGGGCGTGGGCTCAAGGATAAAAGCAGCAAGCCAGTATTAATATTTAAGTAGATTGCTTACGTCTTTTGTTATTTGTTCTCCTTGATGTTTTCTTTTTCTTTTCTTCTGCGAGGAAATTTTTTGGGGGCAACGGATGGGAAAGTAAGGTCTGTCGCACGTAACTGTAAAGTGAGTGAGACTAAGAACTGAAGCAGAGAAACAGTTAGCTTATAGGGATTTCCACGAAGTAGGAGATAGAAACAATTATAAAAAAGGGCGAATGGTGGAGAGCTGGCATAAAACTAACTCAATTAGGAAGGAGTGGTGATTGAGGTTGCTTCTCTTCCCTCCTCTTCGCACATTCTCTTCTCTACCACCTAAAAACTGCCCCTGAAGGAAGTGGCCCTATTAGGGTCACCCAGGTCACTAATGACCACCTCCCAGCCTTCCATACTAAATAAATCGGTCAGACAGTAGAGAATACAAACCAATAACTGTTTATTCATATACACTCAGAGCGCAGCCCAATCTGCCCGGTCGCTAGGAGTGCTGCAGTGGGACTGACATCAACAAGCATAATGATACATTATGTAAATTTCGTAACTGGGTTGAAACACACCCACAGTGGAATTTTCCAAGCAGATGCAGCTGGACAGTGAAAAAAAAAAGTTTTGATTCTCATATCTCACACCACCTAATACAACCCAAGGTCGTTTCACCCTATACCCACCACCATACAAGTGGGAGAGGGCCTCTATCTAGTGAGAGAGGTATGCAGTAATATGAACAGTCTATCCATGAGTGAAGCAAAACCTAAACTTTGCAGAAACGAAACATAACAGAGGCCTTTTCTCAGAAATGCAAAAGGATTAGTTTCGTTTGTGGTTCAAAATGACGCCAGAATAGAAAATGGTACTGTGGCTGCTAACTTTACATATGCAATGAACAAACACAAATATTTCTATTCTAACAACCCTTCCAAAGATTCACAGCTCTCGTAAGAAAAGAGTGCTATCAAGCCCTCTTGGGTGTAGTGACGGTGACTATCCTGTGCAAGAGCATATTAAGGGCATGACATTTAACGTTTTTTCTCCTTGTCTTCTCTCATGCTCCCTGGGAGTGAGCCACCACGGAAATATGAACACATAATAAAGGAAAGCAGAAGAACAGTCTTAAGAAGAGAGGAGAGTCAAAGCCATCATCGCCCATCTCACAAATCAATACAGTCTTCATGTTGTATATCACTCCTATACAACTATTGACTGAATTCCTTTAAGTAATAAAACAAAACTGCCAAAATTGATAGACACATCCGGCCTCCCAGATTTGTTTTTTTGCCCATCCCTCTGACATCTGGTGTCAAAAGTGGGATCTGAGACAGTGGAGGCTATTGTGCATAAGATGGCAGTAGGCCAAGAAAAACTAGGAAAGATTATTAAAAACATTTCTAGCTGTGGCCGAACAAGAGAGAGAGAGAGACTCCATAAGACGTTAACTGAACAAAGCCAGTCTCAAGAGGTTGTAATTGGGAAGTTGGCAGATGCACTCAGCCAGCAGTGGTCCTGCAAAAGTATGTTGGTGACTAGGACCCAGACTTTTTCTTCTCAAACTTTGAAAGAATGGCAAGATTTGCAGCTTGGCCTGCTGATAAATGGGGACAATACTTAGGACTGCTCCTATCGGGTGACCTCCAGGCTGCTTACCAAGCTGCCAATCCACTAGGATTCACCCCCTATGAAGAGATCAAAAAGAGCATCCTGGAATGGTTGGTGGTGGATGATGAAACTTACTGAATTAGTTTGCGACAAATCAAGGATGGGGCTCAAGAAACCCCAAGAGCTTAATACTACAGCGTCAAGGATATGGCTGATAGGTTGTTGAAACCCTCAACATCCACCAAGGAAGAAATAGTAGAAACAGTGTACCTAGAAGAGTATCTCTCTTCCTTGCACACCCACAAACAATGGTGGGTCCATCAACATTCCCAATCGACCTTAGAAAGAGCCGTGGAAATAGCCAGTGCCTACTACTGTGCACAGGAGATAAAGAAAGGTGTGGAAACTCCCAAGTGGGGATCTGACCAAGGGCCAAAAGACTGCCACCCCAAAAAAAGTGGAATCTGTCACCATAACGCCAGGACCTATCGCCCCACCACCATGACCCCCTCTATCCCACTAGGGACCCCAATGTTTCAATTGTTGATTATATGGGAATATTGCATGCTCATGTCCTCAAAGAGAAGAACCAATGAATATAGGGTTGATGAAAGTACTATATAGCACCCAGGCAGGGCCAGTACCCCGTTATCATCACCAGGTCACTATCAATGGAGAATCCCGCAGGCTTTAGTGGACACTGGTGTGTACAGAGGGGCACATTCTCAAGGAGTTATCGCTGGGTTATCGGCACTTTAGAAGGAAGGACTAAATGAAGGCTGGATAACCCCACAGGAAAGTGCTTTTCTGCGAACAACCCACCCGGTAATGCCGTATTTCTACACATTACCTAAAATTCATAAGACCCAAGGACCTACCCCTGGAAGACCCATAATATCGGGGATTGGATCCATGCTAGAACCTTTATCTACCTTTGTAGATTTTTTTCTAAGACCACTAGTGAGACAGATGCCGACCTATCTTCAAGATACCAAAGACGTACTCCGTCTTCTCCCTACAGTAGACTTTGATCCAGAACAAGATCTCCTTGTTTCTTTTGATGTCGAATCCCTTTATACATCGATTCCACAAGACGAAACACTGGGCACCATTGCTTCAATTCTGAACGATGCTAACTTGGATTCCATCACTCCGGTCCATTGTATTAAGGGCCCAAGCACGACTAGCAATGAAAGAAAATTTCTTCATATATGAAGACAGGATCTACTTACAAATCTCAGGCACGAGCATGGGAAGTGTTTTTGCGCCGAGTCTGGCGAACCTCTATGTTCACAGGTTCGAGCAAGAACACATTCTCAATGAGGATAACCCCTTCCATGAGACTATTAGACTATGGAAGAGGTATATTGACGATATCTTGGTGGTATGGAGAGGTAGTTTGGAATCAGTTGAACTCTTTCAAGAATGGCTGAACACACGTAACGCCTTTTTGAGGTTCACCCTCGAAGCACACAAGACCAGGATATCCTTTCTGGATCTGTCTATCTTTGTAACACCCAATGGCCTAGCAAGCGAACTTTATCGCAAACCAATGGCTCGCAACTCTCTGTTGAGATATGACAGCCAGCACCCTGAAGCCTTACGTGATAATTTACCGTTTGGGCAATTTTTACGTCTGAGACGTAATTGCTCGACTCTTGATCGATACAAACAACATGCTAGTGATCTCTCTAACCAACTATCAGTAAAATTATATCCCAAGAAACTGATTAAAAATGCATGCAAACGTGCCATGAACAACCATAGAGATGCGCTGCTTGAACCCAAGCTTGAAAAACCTCAACTAGAACGCCTTACATTTGTCAATACCTTCAGCACGCTTACGAATGGCATCCAGAAAAGCATCCGTAAGAATTGGCGTATCTTGAATACATGCAATCAAAAAATTCCAATGCCTCTCTTTGCCTTCAAAAGGGGTCAGAATCTCTGAGATAAATTGGTCAACACTCTTACCAGGGAGCGAGAACCACAAACACAGGGGACTCTGTGGAATCTACCAGCTATACATGGCCACTATCCTTGTGGTACTGGTGCAGTTTGCCCGCAAACTAAACATTCTAAAACAATCAAGATAGGTACAACCAGGCCATGGATACAAAAATCCTTCACTAACTGCAATAGTGAGAATTTGATCTACTTACTACAATGTCCATGCCAATTCCAGTATGTGGGTATGACAACCAGCAGAGTTAAACTAAGGATGCAAGAGCACAAGAGCACTTTCATATGCAGAAAGACCAACACAAGGCTCACTCGTCATTTAGTTGAAAAAAAATCATCAGGCAGATGATTTCACATGGACGGTCCTAGAAAAGCCATTTATACCGTCTCATACCACTGACAAGACCAACTTTCTTTTCAACAAAGAACAACGATGGGTATTCAAACTGCGGAGTGACCAGCTTGGTCTTAATGACTCGATCCCATGGACCGTTTTACAATAGTCTATGCTGGACATACATTAGACACTGCTGCAGGTGCATTTCCCTTTATATGTCAGACAAAGAGGTCTTGTGCACACTAGGGACTATAATTAGGTATAGGGGCTAGTCGTCCTATCGATCAGTGTTTATCCAGAATTACGAGTATAAATCCATCTGCTTTAGACAGACACTGGTTTCCTTATTAACATCTTTGGGTACCTGGTGTGTGTTGGTATCTATTAAGTTTTGGTACCAAATTATTTGAAGGACTAGTCCTGGCTGTCAATAAAGTTATGTGTATGCCATGATTTGCACAACATGATGGGTCCTTTAGCCCATTTAGATGACAACATGAATCAGATATCTCATCATGTTTCCAGTAGATATAGGTGAGATTTTCCAATGCGATCTCTTTGAACTAGTGTGCTTTGCATACACCAGAGTTAGGTATCTGGCATTTTTTGTCAAATTATATATATTTTTGTCCCACTAATACGATGCACTTTCAAGTACGATCATTGTATGCATCGGTGGCATTAATAGCTTGATTCCCTCCATCTATATACTACGCACACGTTTTCAATGTTGGTGTCAATAAGGTTTTCCACTACATGACTACTAGTTTTTGAAAGAACTACCATTCACATCTGTTAATACTGGAATGTGAATGTTCTAACCTTTAAACGTGATTGGATATACAACCAACGTGGACAACGTCATTAGCCTGAGACCGCACCGATATGTTTCCTTAAAAAGTATTTTTGCTTTGCAATCATGGTGTATACTTGTGCTGTCTTAAGTCGTGAGAACACTTCCGTGCTAGCCACGTGCAGATTCATAATTAAAAAAATTCCTTATGGCTTGGCGCTTGTCTTTATATCCTCCAGCGATATCGTGGTCTGTATTGCTCCAGTCGATAAATATAACAGAAACTACCATTCCCTTGAACAATGATGTCATTCTGTAGTCCTAGTTCAGCGATCTGATTGGCATTGGATCTCACGCTATGAGCACGCTTATAAACACCACCTGATCGGAACCTCGGCACCTCCCACAAACCCAGGGTAGTCCGAGCCACCGACAGACAGGTGAGTGTTTGTAGTTTGTATCCTGTATAAGCGTTCTGGTGTACCGTTTCACCTACTCGCCTTTATCACACGAGAGTCCCCCTATTGATCAAGGCACGCCGTATGTTCGAACTACATTTATTATTTTTTATTGAAAAAATCATGCACGAGCGGCTATCGGTATTTCTATGTCCCCGCTCCTTATCTAGTGAGAGTTACTCTTACCCCACCTAGCCTGTTACGCTGCAATCTACATGCTCACGCGTTACTGAATTGGGGTTGATTGCCCTAACAGAGATAGTCTATTCACACTTCCTTTATCCCCAAGACATTGTTCTCACGCTGTTTATCTCATGTATAGGCAAAACCTGAACGCTTTAACTCTTTCCATCCCTTTCCAGATAGTTGGTACATGCTACCACAGTAGGTACCCACAGTCGAGATAGAGATCTCAATTGTGTCTTCTTTCTTCTTTTGTTTTTCTTGTTTGTCTCCCCAAGAAGAGTACGGACATTTCTCACCAGAGAAGGTGATAATTCACGAGGCAATAGTTTTACATGAACGTCTGGTTGACATAATGTAGTCAAGACGACCAATAAAAGCATTGTAGCATACTTTTGAAGAAGTACACAGGACTCTTCATACGAGTATTGATCCACTCTTATATCTGAATTTCCTTTAGAGCGGGGTCTCCTATTCCTGAGTTAGTGACCAGGCGAGGTGAGGTCTGTATCTCGAATGATGCAGGTGAGTGCACTGTTTATTAGTTTAATTTCGGTGCGCCAACATAAAACAGTTATCAACACATAAGAATCGCTCAAACGCTGCGATGTCTAGACTTTTTAGGAACTTATCACACCATATCCATAAGACCATAAAAAAACTATTTTTTGTTTACATATTTATTTATTTCAGGAGTGAAGATTACCCTGCTCATTCGGAGATCTCATCACCCAAGGTTGTACGTTTTGACAATTTTGTTTTACACATTTTATACATTTTGTCAAATTTCACTTTTTGCAGTAGCCAGTTTTGATATATTGGTCCTGAAGAAAGCCGGGCAAAGTTCCACTTAGGCTGAAACTAGTCAACCCATTGTGAAGCAACCTATTTGTTCAAAGTTGCTTAAAGATATTTTTAATAGGATTGGCATTGAGATGGTGATTAAAGGCTGTTTCTCTCTTTCCCAACTCCTTTTTAAATGTCACTTGTTTGCACTGCACTAATATCATTTCCATCAAGCAAGAGAAAATTCACTTATTGGTCAGTCGCTTTTTTGCTTGTTTTCCTCCTTCTTTGACTTGACTTTGTCTTGTTCGGTTGCAATCTGTTGCTACATGATCCCCCTCAAGGCTTTGAGGAGCAGTAGCTAAAATTGAAGGATTACCAGATGATGACACTGGCCTCTCTTGGCAGTTGATGGAAATCCTGTCAACATTATGCGAATCCATCTCTTCTCACTGTCAGTGTTCCTTCACAGTAATTGTCACTGGTAGGATAGCTTATTTTGGTGCTACTTGTTTGGTTGATCTGTTCCTTAAGGTTTTTTTCCCCATTAGACCACCAGTTCCCTCTGTATGTGTGTTAAAGAATTGGGGAGTGGAACTGAAGATTGGTCGATAAACTTTCCCTTAGACCCTATTTCTCCCTCCTGGAGTAGTGTATGAGATTATCGGCACTTTATCCCAGCCAAAGTCGCGAAAAATATCTCACCCCATTCACAAGCTGGTGTAAACAGCCGATATCACCAGTTTTCCAGCGATAGCATCCTCCAACAACATCGCCACAGATGGCCCCGGCAACTATCGCTAATGAGATGCAGAGTAGGCGTTACCGTGCAAAAAGCCGAGACAACACCACACTGCAACATTCTCAACGACCAGCCAGATCAGTGATAAGATCACTAAACATGCGATAAGGCACATTAGCAACAGGAAACTAACACCTGCTCCGACCTTGTGCAAAGTCGGACTACAACCTGCACCAAAAAAGAGAGCCCAGCCCAGAGCCACACCTGAAGAACAAAGATGCCATAGAGCCACTGAATATGCGTGCCGGACACCCAAGAGGGCCACAAAACCTACCGCCACCACCCCTAGGACTACACCCCACCCCCACCACCCAGGCCTCACCCCGGGCACACCCCACCTCCCCCGGACCAAGACACTGCACATCAACGGCACGAAAACATGAACAAAAGCATCCGCCTGATGTCGCACAATTGCAACAATCAACATACATGTGAGCACGAATGCTGCAACTGTTGGGATCCCTGCCAATGGCAGTGTTGCGAATCAGTTTCCGTCTGAGTTTCTGTCTTGCCTACGTCACCTGCGTCAAGCCCTGGTTCCACTGTCGATCATGCACATTCGAGAGGCCCATGGAGGTCTGCCTATCCAACGCAACGGTAGCTGAATTGGATTATGATGCACTGATCTCTGGCATGTGTTGGCAGTTGCACATGGGAGATTGCACACCTCCTCGTGTGCAGTGACCACATCGAGGCACTCCCCTATTGGGCTGTGTTGTGAAACAAGGAAACGGAGTTGAATGAGCACATCTGCCTCGACCAGTTAATGAATTAGCTCAGAACACATTGCACATGAGGCTGCACTGGCATTCTGGCATTCATGCACGAGTAACTACGTTCCTGCAGCCACATCGGATTGTCACTAGGGGTGGGCATAATTTGCGTAATTGTCCTATGCAAAATTCTGCAAAACGGCAAGTAATCTCCAAGAGCACGCAGAATTTTGCGTGCTCGCGGAGATTTTGGGCTGACTAATGCATTACTGAATTTGAGCTTCAACTCGGGCACCTGCTTTATTTATATCTGTAAGTGCTTCTTGTTTAGGTTTAGTTTTTGTGACAGGAGCATCATGCCAGAATGAATCCTGCCCTGCATATTGATCCACGAAGATGCCACCTTTTTGTGCAATACCTCTACTCAGCTGGAGTACTTTCTACTGGCTGATCAGTAAGTTCTACCTCGTTGGGTAAATGTAATGTAGGAAGACGTTGCATACCGGGGGTGTGTGTGCGGTGGGGCCAAATGGGCGGGCTTCGAGGCAGGTACACAGACTCTAGTGCACTCTGTCTCTTGGGCCCAGTTTTACCTTCCGGCACCCTGTGCTCCCACCTTGCTCCCAAGTTCTATCTAGTGCTCTCTGTCTCCTGGGCCCTGTTTTACCTCACGGCGCCCGTGCTCCCGCCCCGCTCCCGGGCTCAATGGCAGGGCGCTCGGCTCACCTGGTGGGGATCTTGACTCGCAGGTACCGATCCACGGCGATGGCCAGCAGGGCCAGCATGGAGCTCTGGGTGAGGATGAGGCAGGTGCAGGCCACCATCAGGCAGCTGTAGAAGTCCGTCTGGAGGCCGAAGCTGATGATGATGTCCAGAGGAATAACGAGCGCTCCCAGGGTGATGTCTGCCACAGCCAGGGACACGATAAAGCAAAAAGTGGTATCACGAAGGGCTTGGTTCACGGTCACTGCCCAGATGACCAGCAC
This sequence comes from Triturus cristatus, assembly GCF_964204655.1. NCBI lineage: Eukaryota > Metazoa > Chordata > Amphibia > Caudata > Salamandridae > Triturus > Triturus cristatus. The sequence continues at coordinate 651,070,596 of NC_140581.1, forward strand.
GTTGCCCAGCACAGACACCATGGCGATGAGCACCTCGATGGCAATGTAGATGGCTTGGGATACGGGGATCCCCTGACACATGCTGCCCTGGACCAGAGGGAACTCCCGGGGGGACTGCCAGCCTCAGCCATGGAGTGCCTGCAAGCGCATGGCACGGGTGCTCAAGGTGTGTCCGGCAGGCCGCGGGCAGTGCCCTCAGCACCGGCTTCAGTTCTTATGGCATATCCAGGGAACTCCCTCTCGCTCCTGAGAGAATTCTAGGGCAGTGACCAGTTGCGGTGCCCTGGACCCTCGCGGGTCTCCTGGCAGCGTAAAACTGGAACTACTGTACAGAGCTTTACCGGGGCAGCTCACGGGTTTTCGGGGCACCCTGAGCACGCAGGTCAAACTGGCTTCAGGGCACTTCGAGTGCAGCTGAGCAGGACTTCAGGGAAAGCCGACACTGTATCCCAGAGACTTTAGGTAACCACACATGCAGCTGAGGCAAGATGTCAGCACGATGACAGTGCAGCTGAGCAGGTGTTCAGGGCATTGAAGAAGTGCCGCTCAATAAGACTTGACATCATCACAAGTGCAGGTGAGCAGGATCGGGGCACACTGAGAGGGCAGCTGAGAAAGCCTCAGGGGCAAGAGGTGTAGCTGAGCAGGGCCTCTTCAGGGTAGATTAAGTGCTGTTTTGAAAGGCTTCACAGTGCGGTGAGAGAGCAGCTTGGTTGCTTCAGGGCACACGCTAAAATGAGAGTGCAGCGCAGAAGGGCTTCAGTGTAGGTCAAAGTTTGACTCTTGAGAACTTCAGGACACAGCAACTTCTGCTCAGAATGGCTCCATGGTGCGATGAGAGTGTGTCTGAGTGAGATTTCCGCGCGTCACATGTGCAGCTGAGCAGTGACAGGACTCGGTGACACTGAAACTGAGTAGGTCTTCGTGCACCAGAGCCGATGGGGAGGAGTTGAGGCAACGGCGAGATATGCATAAGCGGGTGACTTTAGGGCACCATCACATGCCTCCTGTTTATAAAAGGTCACTTAGAGCGCGATCTCAGCAGCAGCTTTATTTATATCTGTTAGTGCTTCCTGTTGAGGTTTAATTTTTGTGACAGGAGCATCGTGCCACAATGAATCCTGCCCTGCGGACTATTTATCCAAGAAGATGCCACAGTTTTGTGCAATTCCTCTACTGTACTCGCCCACAAATTCTGTCCCGCTGCCATTCGCAAAACTTTTGGCAATTCCGCGTGGAACGAGGAATTGACAAATGTTCACAAATTCCACGAGCAGAACAGAATTTCCGCCCACCCCTAATTGTCACCCACAGCACAGGTCCCAAAACCTTGTTGCATCGTGGGGAATGCTCACATATCCCACCACTACAGATGACATGTCTGCCTTCGTCTGGACTCTAAATGCATGTGCGTGGCACTACGCGTATGTACACACACACCTGTGCAAGGTGATGCAGTTCCATGGTCGGAGCACAACAGCGTTGTTTGGCAATGTTAACAATTCAGACACACTGCTGGGGGTAGAGCACACACATGACAATGTCGCACGACATGTGACCTTGTCGGACCCTTTCACCTGATTACTGTCAGCAGAGCAGACAGTTGGCGCAGTCCGGTGGCAGAGCACTATGCAGACCCCATGGGCTGTAAGTCGTGCCCCCTCACACGGGGCAATCAGCAGACGCCAAACAACACATGACTCGTCCAGCAAGGCAAGGTGGGCTGAGACCGTTGCCATCCATAATGATTGGTGTTCAGCTCTGCCTCCCCATTTCCTGCATCTCGAAAGGTTCCCATGCTGCGTGCAAGTGTCTTAAGCATGTCCCTGCATATTGTGGCCGTTGCCTTGACCGTACTGACACGCAAATGCCAATAAAGTCTACGCAACTTCACTGGTGTCTAACTGTGATGAGTGTTGATAAGATTGACCACTCATGTGCCACAATGAGCATTGTCCCTACACAGGGATGGTCTGACTGACGCATGTACAATGGAGGTAGGTCCTTTTTGAAAGCTTCACCTCTGTGAGCCATACATTGTTTTGGGATAGTTGCTGGCAGACCTGTGCACTTACGTGTCTTCAGCAATGTGAGTACGGTGTCCAACCTCTGACCATGAGGAGCAATGTCATATATCATAACAGAATGTGTCCACACAGATGTGTGTGAGTAGGTATGCAACGTGAAGTTCTGTTGTCACTTGTGATGTAGGACACCACTCCTGGCCTGCTACCGATTTGGTCATTCCTACACACAGCCCTATTCAATACATGGACGTGTGCCTCTCTTGGGGGTTTGTGAGATTGCTGTCAATGTGCAATGGGGACGCAGCTAGTACTCACCTTCACAGTCATCCAATTGGCCATGTGTCTCAGGGATAAACATGCCCATTGATGTCATTCACCAGGGTGTACCTTCTTGTGCAATCATTGTCCCTACATCCAGCCATACTTTCATACATGAGTGAACATAGTCACAACACATCTGTGTGATTTTGAATGTTTTATTCACATTCGTGTGAATGACGGAGCTGGAGTCGTACATGGTCATCCAAGCCCACATAACACGGGAGCCCAGTGGTGGGCCAACCAGAGTCCTTTGGGGATTGAAAAGTGATTGGGAAAAGGGGAGTGCAGTCCGCAGCAGGATTGCTATGTAATTGTCAAGCAGTGAAGATGTGGCAGTCCATGTCGGGGTCTGGGTGGATGTCGCAGAGTAATCCTGGATACAGTGGGAGGTGTTGTCTGAGGGCATGATGCATAGGGCTGAACCAAGCAGGAACAGGCCATCCGGCAGTGATGGATGCTACTACCTCCTTTCTCACACAGTAATTACCATCCACATCTTACTCCTTTGATACTTCTTTGGTGTCCAGTGTGTCCGGTGTGTGTGGCGGTGTAATGGCTGCATCACTGGGTGCCAATGACACATCAGGGTGTGAAGGTGATGGGGCTGCATCACTGTGTGCCACTGACACATCAGGGGTCGGAGGTGGGTGTTTCTAAGTTCCTGCTGCACTTATCTGGGACTGACTCAGTGGCAGCAATGGCAAGATGATGAACTGCAGGGCATGGAAGATCCCAGCTAAATGTCGCTGGTGTTCAGCCGTGGCAGCCCTACTTCCAGCCTGCATCTGCTCCATGGTCTCCATTGACCTCTGCATCTGTGCCAACTCTGTGCTGTCATCGCTGGTGCCTGTCTGACTGGACAGTTCCTGTATCCGAGTAATGGCCCCAGTGAGGTCAGCCAAGGATTGTCGGTGAGCATGGTGCGGACAGGGGGTGTCCGTAAGGGACTGTACATGGTCCCTAATGAGACTAAGACAACCACGTATGGCTTCGAGTTTGGCTGCCATGAGTTCGAAACCCACCCGCAGCCGATCCGCCAAATTTACCTGGCAGCCCAACACACGGCGTTGAAATTCCATGTATTGTTCGTGGGGGTTCTGGGAGACAGCCGTAGTGGTGTGTGTTTCCTGATGTGTGGTCTGCGCAGGTAGTGGGGTCACCTCGAGGCAGCTGGCCTGCCCTGCTCCTGGGGGTGGGCTGCGGAGGCTGTCCATTATCCGTTGGGGGGTGTCTTGACATATGTGCAGGTTGTCCTCTACATCATCAATGATGGGGTTTGTGGCCTGCTCTGTAGTCAGTGTTGATTGTCCCTCTGCAATGTTCAGGCGAGATGCAGGTTAACAGAGTTTCCCCTGTATATTGACTCTTGGCAGATATTTACATACAGCCTGCATGACAATGCACATTGGGACTGTTTTGGTGGAGCTGGCTATTTAATGGCAGACAGTGGGATTTTGAAAAACCTGTTGTGTCCTCTGTCCTGTGGTGTAGGTGTTGCACTTTGTACCACATTGCCACCATTGCTGATGTTCTGTGATTATGATGTGTGTATGCTGCATTGTGGGGGAGTTGCCCCTGCAGCTCTGATTTCGTGTACCCTTATCCCTTTGAGGTGGTGTGCCTTTCGGGGGCTGACATGTTAGCGATTTGGGTCATATGTCCTCTTGGACAGATTTTGTGGCCTTGTGCATTGTTTGCCTGCTGCCTGTATTGGACGGCATGTGTTGTGGGTGCAAGTGGGTATGTCAGAGTGTGACCTGTTCCTTTATGGATGTGTTCCGCACTGGGCCCCCACCATGTCGAATTGTGCACCATATCATGTATATTGGCTGCTGCCATGCTATCGGTCAAGCAGTGTCACTTGCATAGTCAGTGTGGCTCACACAGCCACTGAGTTTCTGTATTCATCACATGTGTATGGCTGGGTTGTGTCGGTGATCTGGAGGGGGTTCATGTGTGCCCATAGTGGACGGGGGCCTACTTGGTGTTCTTATGTGTGCTGCAGTGTGCCAAGGGTATCAGGGAGATGTTCCACAATCATTGTGGGTGTGCAGTGTGCTGCACATAATTGTGCATGCATGCCATTGGGCCCATTTCCCCCGTCCCCCAGTCCCTGGTGGTTACTCACCCTGTTGCTGTTGGGTCAGGTAATTTTGAGCTGTGTCCATGCCCCCAACTCCTGCTACCGTCTCCACACTAATGACTGTGGCCACCATTTGCTCCAGCTCATCCAGGTCCTCCTGTGGCACAGGCGGCCCACCTCCAGTCACCCTTGCTGGCGGAGAGCTTCTCCTTGGTTTGGCTGTGCACTTCATGCCAGCGCCACTTGACCTCCTCCATTGACCTCCTCGACACTCCGACTGCATTGACTTTGGTGACGATGGACTGCCATATTTCCGTTTGGGTTGCCAGTGCCGCAAGTGGAGGTGACAAACAGTTGTTGATGGTGTTCTATCACCTCCGTGACGATGATGTGGTCTTATTGAGCTCTGAACCCAGTCTTCCTCTTCCTCTTCTCCTTGCCCTTCCCCAAACACGGGGTTCCTGGCTGGTCCTCTGTGGGGCTTGTGGGGTTCGGCTTGTCCTCTGCTCTGGGTCCGGGTGCATCCATGGTGCTACACAGCATGAATAGTTTTTTTTTTGTTTTTTTTTTGCTTTTATGGTTCATTTTACCGCATGAGGTGTTGGAATTGCAGGCCTGTCACTGTTTTTTGCTGATTTTGGTATCGCGCTTTGTGGCATCGCAACTTTTTGGGCATTTGTGTTATGCATTTTTTGTTTGTCGCGTTGGTTTTTACGCGGTCATTAGATGCGTTATCATGCTGCTATCGCATGGTGCCACCGGGTTGGGAATTGGACGTTAAGACAGTGTTATTTTCTCACGATGGACTGCAATATGCAAAGTTGCATTAAGCTTAATTTGCAATGGTTAATACATGTTCTTGAGAATATCCCCCAGAGTGTTATGCAGCCTCAGGCAGTCCCTGGGGGAGTACGATCTGTGACCGACATGGTAAATGGTGCATAGAGATCATAAAAAATACCCCACCACTGAGGTACAAATTCAACATAAACCCTCTATGAAACATATATCCTTGTGGGTGGGATTAATTCCCAAGTTTCCTGAGCCCCTAGTACTGGGAAGAGACTATCCCCACATGAATAGTGTAGTCCAGGATACCTGGAAATAAAGGAAGTAGTGGAGGGAAACAGCCCCTTTTTCTCAGGTATCAGAAAAGGAATGCCTGTAGGGAAAATCCTGGAAAAGTCGAAGGCATGGTGACTTCACACTTATAGTGCAATGGTGTGTTGATACTCCGTCCCCATGACCCCTGATACTGTGGACAGGATGTCTTTTGCAAATTGTACACGTACGATCATGACTGGGCCATGTCACACTTTATGCAACACTTCCCTGTGAGGTGTTTAGCAATCTAGATCAGACTTAGCATGTTGACGTGATTGTGATGGACCTTGTCTACTGTGCTCATGGTGCATGTAAGTTATGTATAGATGTATTCAGGTAGACAATGGAGATGAGGGGTGTCTGCCCACGAGCTCAAGGCATGTTTCTGCATTGGTCAATGTTTATCTGAAATCACCTTAGACATATCAGAGACATGTATAGTGTAGACACAATCCTACCATTGTGCTAATTGTTAAGTGTGGTTCACATGTGTATGTACTGTTTGGACATTCACTTGAGACATGCAGCAGAGTATTATGATGGCATGCCAGTGTCAGTGTACCATTTGCCTAAAGGGATGTCCTGTGAAATCATAATGCTGAAAATCATACTCTATGAACTGACTATTTCAGCCATCTAATTAGTGCACCATAATATTTTGAAATAAACAGTCATATAGATCAATTGTACCCATGACTGCCCTTAGCCTTCTCACATTACTGATAGAATGTTGTGTCATGTACATGACTGTACCCTCCATATCACATGATGCAACCCACTGAGACAGGACTCAAAGGTGTCTGTAGTGTCAGACACAGTGAGCATTTATCAAAGGTTTCAATTACTGTTTAATGTCTGTCATGGTCACTCATATTACGCATCACAGAGGATGTCCATGCTCAGCCTGATCTAAGTGGCCAGCCTCATAATGTTAATGTAATGACCAGTTAGTATGGCCATCCTCACAGACATTACCATTGTACCCATTACTCTTGATCAGAGGGTTATTTGTGAGATGGGCTAGATGACTATGCTATTTATGTATCATGTGTGGTGTTGCTTTCAGACTGACACACAAATGTCCACTAGATATTAAAGTAAACCTGCACTACAGCTCAAAGTCCATCAGCGCAAGGCCATATGTAGGGCCATCACCCGGAAGGTCTGGCCCCTTGGGGTCTCCAACCGGCAGAGTACCCACTGCCACAAGAGGTGGGACGACATCTGCCACCTCAGCAGAAACGTTGCAGAGATACAACTGGGGATAGCCCCTCGAACTGGCAGGTTGGCGTGCTGGACCTTGACCCCACTAATGTCCAGCATCCTGGCGGTGACCCAACATGAGCTGGATGGACGCTTGAAGGCCCAACAGCAGCAAGTTGGGGGTAAGTATTGGTCCGAGTGAATCTTTGTGCATGACTGACCAACTTAATTCCAGACATCATAAACACAGGAAGGTAAGCGATGTCTCATGTGTAATGCTATTTTTAGATTTTTGGGGGGTCGATGATTGTCATATGGAGCCATCAGCATCCAAGTGTTTCCATATTAGGTTTCATTGAGCTGATCAGTGTCAGCCCAAATGTCCTTTCCATAGTTGCAGATTACATCTTGGAAATGATGTCTGACCTGACCCATTTAGACACATGAACGTAGGTCTGTGAATTGGCTATCACAGTACCATTGTTATCATTGTGTGTGCAGTGTGGCTCACAAACTCTTGTTACTCATGGGATGGTGTGGTTGTGGCTTACGTTATGGCCACTTAAGCACTCAGGGTGCCATGAGTTTCTGCTGTATAAACTTGATCCATGTGTTGTGTTAAGCCAAATGATACAGATAACAGCATCCCAGAACAACCTTCACTTGCCTATCAGCAGCATGGCATCAAAATACTGTTTTGGAATACACATTCACACCAGCTGCAATAATGCACTGATGGTGTAGATGGTAAAGAGTAGAGTTCTGTCTGAGCTGATTTATTTTAGACATTGTGTACATGCAGATATGTATTTGTGATGAACAGACAGTGTAAGGTGGATGCTAAGGAGCAGAAAGTGGGTGCAGGGTGAAAGTGTTTTCCCGTAAGTGTTGACATGGTTGTATGGGATCACGGTGTTTCAAAATTTGTAATGGGGCAACAGTTATGTGTTGAACCTTGCGAGAAAGTGAGCCTAGGTCACTCTGACTGGCAGTGCTTACTGTGTGGGCATTGAGGATGTGTGAACATATGCATCAGTGGCGTTAAAGGTGTGGCTACTGATTTGCATAACTGAGTGTGCTGTGGAGAAATAGATGTACCCTGTGTGTCAGCAGTCAGCCCAACATAGGTATGTCAGACAACAGACAAGGTCTTTGGCCAACATTCCCTGTCCATGTGGAGGCCACTCTTACATTCCAGCATATATGCTTTTTGCTGCCTTTTGTCCTTCAAGGCTTGCACTGACATTGTCAGATGAATGCCTTAAGATTTCTAAGCACATGAAGGGCCCTAGACTGAGATTGCCCAGACAGGCCAATGTGCCTTGGACATTGTTCACAATTGGACATGTGGCTTACTTACTTTTAAACATTCAACATCTAACACATATGAAGTCCACTGATGTGTCTATAACAGTTTCACCATGTGACAATGGACAGCAGTGTTCATGATGAATGGAGGCGTAACTCAGGTGTGCAGTCCACTTGCAGCTCTGTGATGCGTTGGGATTGAGAATCCACTGATCCAAAGTCTGTGATCTGCATGACAAGCAGATGTTAGTGTATGCATGTAAGGACATTTCTCTATTTGTTTGTTACTGTTTGAATGTGTGGTGGGTGAACACTTCCATCCTAACTTCAGAGGGGCACTACGTCATTGGATGTGTAGCTCTTTTGCAAGCAAGCATGTAGGTGTGGATATACAAAATTTAATGTGAGATTCATTTGATTGGCACTGGCTATGGTATTTGCCATTGTCAACACACCATGTTGCATGGATGGAGACACAACATGTGTCTATACATCAAGTTGACATATCAAAAGATCTGCAGATACAGCCAGGACTTGTACACGTACTTTCATGTTCTGATGTGTTACATTCAGTTTTTTGTCTACATATTTGTGCCAAGGCCACTGTATTAACCATGTTTCTCTGTCTGTTACAGCATCTGCCAAGTGCAGGGAAGGAGAGGGTCATGGCACTATTGGGGAAGCAGCTGGCATGAGTCTTCCGTGTGATTTCAGTGACATGGAGGGGACCAGTGCCTCAGAAGGGGACAGGAGTGCCCAGGAGGAGACAGGAGCGGAAACTCCAAGCAAAGCATCTTCTCATTCCAGTGGTGACTTCATGTTGTTGGCAGACACAGGAAGTTCTACTTCTGGATCTCCGTCTGCCAAACCCCGTACTGTGTTCACCGTCCGTGCTGCTCACCAACCTTCTATCTGGGCCCGCTCACCTAAGAAAGGTAGAGTCTCCTTCCCCCCAGTAACTGCAGCCCCTGCTCCTGTCTCCCCTGCTGCCCTCAGTGTGGAGGCCCTAGACGTCCTCTGGCAGATCTCTGTGTGCCAGATTTCAGTCCTAAATGCCCTCCAGCAGCATGGCAACAAGTTGTCACAAGTTATAGCGTTCCTGGAGGGCATTCATTTGGACTATGCTGGCCTGCAGATGTGTGTCCAGTCTCAGCCCTCCACAGTGACAGCAGCCATTTAGAGCTATCAAACTCCCATCCCAGCTCTTGACCCTTCACACTTCCAGTGCCCCCATCTGACCTGAGCACAAGCATGCCATAACACACATGCACCCAAATATCCACACGCAGCACACATCAACACCACTCCAAAAAAAACAGACACATCACACCCACAAAAACATACACATCACCTGGCCATGCACACATGACACCGCACCCACAACACCATCCCAGGACACTCAGAGACATACCCACCGTAAACATGCATTCACGTCTCACACCCCAGATACCTCACCCTCCAAAAGCCCTCCCATCACCACACCTTACGTACCCTGCGTGCACTGGACATCTACCACTGCTGATCCCCCTCCCAGAGTGAAGAGGGCTGGCTTGCGTCGAAAAACTCCCCCCAGCCCCCAGGGGCACCCCTGAGAAGGGTGGCCCCAGCACACATGCAGAGGTAGTCACATAAAAACAGGGGAGAAAGGGTAAAATAAGCAGCCAGGATGATCACACAGAAAACTCAGAAAAACTTGTGAGTTCAGAGCCCCCACCTCCATGTCCTGAGAAGAAGGTGGCTGAGGTGGCCACCTCACTTACCATTCCTGTGAAAGCCCTTCAGGGCTATCGCATTCCCAGAAGAGTCAAGCTCAGTCCTCCCTATATTCTGAGTCAATCCAATCCCTCCTCAAGCCAGCCATCCCTCCCAGAGCCACTACTAAACCTCCCCAAGCCAGCTCTCCCCTTCCCAAAGTCACTACTCTACCTCCCCAAGCCAACCCTCTCCCTCCCAGAGCTACTACTCCACCTGGCCCTGCCAGCCCACCCCAAGACACTACTCACACTACCACTGCCAGCCTCTCCCTCCCCGGTCCAGTGCACCCACTACGCCATCCAGCACTCCCCCTCCCAATTCCAGTCCTCCCCAAGTTTGAGCCAGCCTCCCACTTTACACCCAAACCCCCCACTGAACAGTGCCAGGAGTGCCCATTTGATGCCCCTTTCCTAGGGAGGTTTCCATGGCAGTGATCTGTATGACAAGTTTTCAAGCACACATGTGCTTTGTTTGATTTGGACTGGCACTTTGCCTTGGCATTTTTGCACTCTGTCTGAGAGATGTTGGGGGGGCAAGCATTGGTGTAGTAGATTTAACCTATTTTTACCCTAGAACTGCAGCAAATTATAATGGTTTACATTTTGGCGGGGGTTGGAGCAATAACCCTATTTATCCCGAGAATCCTGTCATCCCTCAATTATTCCAACCTGCAGCCTGGCCCGGGTCTTATGGGGGACCGTCGGGATATTGAACCGACACTTGCCATAGGGTGGCCATCAGGGTTTTAAGCCCAGGTGATGTTCCTGTGCTAAACAAGTTGGGTGAAAGCAATGCCATTCTTCCCTCTCAGTTAGACGAAGCCACTAACCCACCACAGGATATTAACCCGCTCGCAGGAAGACTAAGTGGGAGCAGTAGATAAAGTTTTATAGATCTGACGGAGGGGGCACTAAACACCGAGCCCCGCAGGGAGCCGGTTGTGGCGGATCCAGTCTTTAAGATTTTTAGCTGGAACGTTGCAGGTATCTCGAGGAAGCTGGGACTACCAGACTGGAACGCCCTTGTGGAGGGTTACTCTATTTGCATTTTTCAAGAAACATGGTGCAGGGAGCCCTGCCATAAGGTAGGATATTCGACATATTTTGTTCCCGCTGTCCCCCCTGTTTTAGGGAAGGGACGCCCTTCGGGTGGTCTCTTAATATGGGTTGATGTCGCTCTCGATTGTCAGGTGGTTCAGCACCCCTCCAACTCTCCCGATCTCCTCAATATTACTATAAAGGGTACACAGGGTGGCCTCCTCCTGGACATCTTTAACATCTACGCTAGAGGCACGAAGGGTGGTATACAATCGGCCACAATATCCCTATTAGAAGGTCTGCTCAGGCAGCGCCCCAATAAATCTCGCATCTTGGTGGCAGGAGACCTGAATTGTATGTTCGAGCCTTTGGGCTTGGACGGTACATTGGGAAGTGGTGAGGAGGACTCCAGGAGGGGGATTCCTGCCCTAGCGCTGCCACCTATTAAGAGGTGGACCCAAGTGGCGGTACAGATTAATTCCCTCAACATGGAATTTGACCTTAGGGCTGTTAATTGGAGGTCAAAGTCTGACTTAGTGGGAGCTCATACTTATAATAGGCCGAATCATACGTCTAGAATAGATTATATTCTTCTTGACGTAAGTCTATGGAGCATCCTGAAAGATATGGAGATCATACCGACAACTGAGAGTGATCATAATCTCCTCTCACTCGCCCTCTTTCCCCAGTGGTTAACTGACAAGGGGGGATTATCATCTTATATAGCTCCAAACCCCCACAAAGTTTTCCCATCCAATTGTGGTAGACGGCTGAAGCTAAGCTTATCATGTCCGAGGAGAAAGTGGCAGATATAGGGGCACTCCTGGCTGCAGCACAGTACAAATTGGAGTCGCTGACCCGATCGCCAGATGAGGTTACGCTGACCTTCTGCGACTTAACTAGGGCGCTGAGCAACCTGTTTATTCTCCCTAGCATGGCTCCTCGTGCTAACAGCAGGAAGTTGCTGCCCAAAACGCAGGGTTGGTTTACAAAAAAATGCAGAGTCAAGAAAAAAGTGCTGCTAGGGGTTGTCAAATCTAAATCCCAGGTTGCAATTAGGCTCGCAAGGAAAGATTACTCCCAGACCTTAGAGGTAGCAAAAAGAGAGGGGGAGGAGAAGTTCTGGGCGGACCTCTTGACTGCAAACTTGGACAGGAATGCTAGGGGATTTTGGAGTTTGGTAAGAACCAGGGATAGGCCTGTTGGCACATTGCTGACATGTAATATCCCAGCTCAGAATTGGTTTAGCCACTTCTTGTCCCTTTATACCCCTGCCAAGGGGGTCCTTCATGACTCCTTTGCTCTGGTGGTCGAGGCAAGGGACACTGAGGCCGATGCCTTTACTGACAGAGAATTGGAGGTCGTAATCAAGTCCCTGGTCCCCCTAAAAGCTGCTGGGCCTGACGGGATACCCGGTGACTTGTTATGTGCCAATCCCAAGCAATGGGGGAAGTTGGTTTCCACTCTACTGAATGCTATTATGGGGGGAGCATCTGTACCTGAATCCTGGAAAGGGGCGGAGGTTGTCCCGATATTCAAGAAGGGATGTCGGGACAACCCCGCTAACTATAGGCCCATAAGCCTTATCGATTCATCCCAAAAGGTGGCAGGGAAGGTGATTCTGGGGAGGATCCTCCAATGGGTGGATGACAACAAGATCTTGTCAGATTTCCAGTCTGGTTTTCGCTCTGGAACTGGGACCATCGAGCAAGCCTTCAGAATGGCGCTCCTGCATTGGAAGGTGGTGGTGCTGGGCAAGGGCAGTCTTTATCTGGCCTTTATCGACCTCAAGACTGCCTTTGACCTGGTACCTAGGGAGGAACTGTGGAGGGTCTTGCAGGGTTTGGGGGTGCCTTCTTATATCCTATCACTCCTGATAAAACTACACACAGGCAATTATGCGCAGGTGCGGTGGGGTAAGAATGTGGAGAAAACTGACAGAATTCCAGTGAGTAGGGGCGTCCGCCAGGGATGTGTGTTAGCTCCCACCCTATTCTCTCTCTATGTGAATGGTGTGGTTGAGTATCTGCTACAAGAACCTGCTGATGCACCCTCCCTGGCGGGCACTCGGATCCCCACACTGCTCTTTGCAGATGCTACTCTCCTCATTGCAAAGACCCCCCAGGGCCTCCAAAAACTTCTTAACCGCTTCCAGGAGTTCTGTTCCCTTAGGGGATTGGTGATCAATGTTGACAAGACCAAATATTTGATCATGAATCCTCCTAGGAAACTGGGGCGCCTCCCGGTCTTGAACTCTGCTCACCTGAAGAGGGTATCAGAGTTTGACTACCTGGGAATCCGCCTTAGCGACTCTATGAGTTGGACTCCGCACATTCACAAGATGCTCCTTAACCACGAAAGGGTGGGTGGTGTGTTGCTTAGGGAACATCGTTCTTCCACAAAACAATTTATTGCCCCAGCTATGGAGATTTATAAAGCTAGAGGGGTTAGTGCTGCCTTGTATGGGGCGGAGTTGTGGGGTACAAGCAATCTTGATGTACTTCCAAAATCGGAGAGCAAATTCTTGAAAGATCTGATGGCTCTCCCTTTGAGCACACCCACAGTTCCAGTGTTGCTGGATCTAGACTGCAGATCAATTGCGGACCAAGCTCGACTTCGTCCCCTGCTCCTGTGGGCCCGCTTGTGGAAGGTGCCCGAATTAGCCTCCTATGTGGAGGGACTGTTCGAGGTGATGTCAATGGGGGGCTGGCATAGGATTAAATGGTTGAGGGACATTAAACATCTTCTGGGGGAGTTGGGCTTAGGTGAAGCTTGGGTTACTCGATCTGCCCCTCCTAAAGCCACTTTAAAGAAATTGTATTGGGATTGGGTTTCGTCCAAACTCACTGTCGATCCACGCCTATGTAAGTCAACTGTAGCCTTTTTGAGGATTAAAGACGTGGTAGCTTACGAACCCTATCTCGACATGATTTCCATTCCATTTGATAGGGCTTTATATTTTAAATTTAGAGTAGGGATTCTACCTGTAGGTGACCTGATATCCCGGTGGAAATTGTCCCCCCAGCCCTCCCCCTTTTGTGCCCTCTGTTCCACGCGGGTCGAGACGGTGGCACATATTCTTTTTGAATGCCCTGACTATTGCTCTCCCAGGAGGCGCTGGCTCAAACCCCTTTGTAGACAGTTGGGAACTCGCTATCACACTGTGGCCCTACGCATTTTATTGTCCGACACATCCACTTTGGTGGTTTGTGGTGTGTCTAAATTTTTTAAGTGGACTTGGTTGATTCGTGCAAAAAGGCTTTCCGTATCAATTTAATCCTGATTTTAACTGTATTAATTGTATTTATTAAGTTATTGTTTTTTACTTTCTTTTTTTCTGGGAAAGTGTTTTATTTGTTGTTTTCCTTAACTGTTGAAATGCTTTTAAGATATTTTATGTATCGAAATAAAGCCTATCAATCAAAAAAAAAATCATGAGAGATGTTCTTGTTTAATAATAAATTATAATTCGTAGAGGACCCTTGTGGCTGTGCTTGCTAATGATGCTGGACAATGTTGGTGTATATGTTGTCAAATCAAGTATATTGGTACCAATGTTACTGAGGCATGTGAGTCATTCATGTGCAGGTGTGGAGGACCCCAGAAAGGTGAGCAGGTATTATGATTCGTGGATCATAGGGTAAGTGGGTACATGATACACATCTGTTATAGGCAACTCTTGGCCTCTGCATTGACTTCTGTGGGCTCAGCTTGGAAAGCCATCAGAGATTTGCTTCTACTACCTCAAGACCTGCAATTTGTCCTTACTGTGTGGCTTGTGTGGTGGACAGGGTGCATAATACATGAATGGATAGTTTGATTCGTAACCACCTTGTTAGGTGGACAGTTCTCTTCTGTGTGTAGTGTTTCAAAGGCACATGTTTGGTCTTGACAAGATATGCATATTGATTGCCGTGGGTACCACAGATGTTGGAATATGTACTGTGGATTTCAAGATCAAGCATTCACACATGTACATGACAGTTGGTGACAGCATGATTACATGGGACATGCAACAAGTTCTGTGGACAAGGGCATATTGCTGCCAGTGCTATGTGTGGTGTGTTGTGACGTTGGCGTACTAGTATCCAGCTACTTGTGGGCCACATCAACTGTGATTAGGGAGAGTGTGTTGATCTAATGTGTGAGACAATGGTTTTTGGACAACCCAAATTTCTGATTTTCCTTTGTGACCATGAATTCACTGTGCAGCGTAACTCTGCACAAGATAGTTTTAGTTACTGCCACATCTCCTACATTGATGTTCCATGGGACTGTATCCACTCAACTTAATGCTAATACACACTATGCTAGTCCTGTACACCAGGCTAGTAAGTATGCGACACTTCACTATATGGTGTTATGCTTTAACTGCCCCCACTATATTACACTACAGTGTACACAACAGTATTACCCACCACTACAATTTGTTATCCTCCAATATTTCATATGGCACTCTAAATCAATCCACTGTGCAACATTTCTCTCTACGCTACTCCACTCTAAACCATTACACTGTATAGCATTCCAGTGTATGACACTTCACTACCCACAACTCCAGTATGTGCCACTATACTGTGGCACAATCCATTCTGACCTACTCCATTGTGCCCCTCACCAGTGTTTGGTGCTCCAGATTATGCTATGGGAGACTATCACATTCCAGTGACAACAAATGCATTGTAGTACACTTCACTTTGCAACACTGTGCTCTAAGCTTTTCCCTTGCATATATAGTTGCTTATGTTGTACAGCAGTATGTGACATCTGGAGTGTTGATCTGTTTGGTGAGCAAATCCCACCCATCCTCACATTTGTTGTAGATAAGTATGTGACATATGTGGGGTTGCATTTGAGGTTGTGGCATGAGATGCAGACGGCGTCATTTAAGAGGATGTGCAGTGAGTGAGGACTGTGGTCTGAAGACTGTATAGGCATGTGGTGTGGGAGAAGTAGTTTGATTGGTTTGAGTAGGCCAGTCCATGTTGATTTTTGTGGACACTGGGACACCAACTTACATGTGAGCGGGGGTCTGATGGCTGAGATGTTGCATACATGATCAAAGTTGCTTGCCTTTGTGCATGGATGAGTGAGTGAAGGCCTTTGCCACTGTGTTGATGCTTTTGGGTGTGGAAGCCACGGAAGCAATTTCCATATACGACGAAACACGTGTTGGCTGGTTCTTCCATTGATCTCTGAATTTTAAGAAAGAATTAAAAGGCTGAACATTGCACAATGTCTCTGAAGACAATCTTTTCCTCTCGTTTTATGTATTTTGTACTGTAGCACTTACTTACATGTACTGTGTTAACCTACCATTTATGTGTGCTAGGTTTTTGTTTTGTCTAAACAGATATGAGTCAAGCTGTCCACTGTTGATGCCATGAAGTTTACAGAGCAGGGCAGCAATACTCTGGTGTGATGAAGGGCATGCCCTGTTTTAGGCTGTATGTTCTGCCATTGTATGGTATGTGCTGTCATTGGCTGATTGTGGTATGATATGTCCTGTGATTGTATGGCATGGTACCTCTCTTGATGTATCATCTACCTCCACTCCGTGACACATCTCAGAACTCATTGTACTACTGTGATTTCCAATTTCACATTTGGTGTACTCTTCCTACCTCGGTGCCTCCTTGGATCATTCCCAGCATAATTTCACTAGCATGAGCTCTCTAATCACTTTAAGAAGACTCTGCCCTCCTATATGTTTCATATTGCTCATTCCAAAAATCATATTCCTAATATGATCTCACAATGTACACTTTCTGGACTTTTCCCTCTACTCTCCCTCCACTATCGTTGCCAATCCAATTCACCTACTCTCATGGCCACCACTCACATCAAATGTGTTTTCAATTGACTATTCTATCACTGATCCTTTATGGCTTACAGAAGCATTCGACTGACCAGTAAGCACTACAACGCCTATTCAGGGGGAGTGGGCTTAATATGATCTCACGGATGATGTGCCTGTGCTGATCGAGCTTAGTGCTGCCCTATGAGTAGTGTGTGTAAACATTTGTAAGCTAAAATTACTACACATGCATTGCACCAGACAGAGCACAGCTTTCCTCTTTACAAACTTAGCACATGCATACATTCCACACAGGCCACTTCTAGTAGATGGTCCTGACAGGTCTCTTCATTTACTTCATGCTAGACGCTGTCCCTGTCCCTCCTTCATTACATAGCTATGTAAAGCTACTTTGGTATAACTTTGTCAAAAACTTTGGTTTGGCTGTGGGCCAGGGAATGCTGTGATGATGTGGCAACAACAGGGTTTTGAGTGTGCTGTGACTTGGCAGGGCTCAGCACCAGCAGTTCTACAAAGTAGGTGCCTAAAGGTGTCTCTATTGATCTCTCCATTTCTGCAGTCAGCCTGTTAGATAGTCTTTACTCTGCAGCAATAACACTCTCCATTTACTTTGAGCTACCTTCTGAGGGACTCTTTATAATCTTTTGAAGTATCACCATTTAAGTTACAAAGTATTTTCAATGTCCTATGTCAAGAGACCAAGGCACTGCTGTTGCTCATGTATCCTATGCACCTAACCACAATTGACATAGCCAATGGCCCAAGCTTGGCAGTCAGGCAGCACACCATGCTGCACACAGGGTTACTGCTTAGCCGTTCTAAGCCACACCCTTCACTGCATGTGCCACGTTACTTTGAGAGCCCCACCAGTATTTTGGGATACCACTACATGCACTGGGCAACACTGTCCTCATCTGAGGAACATCTGCATTCACGTGGCCATCTTTTCCCACCACTTTGCACTGCTGTGCCATGACCACCACGGCCAGCCCATTTATCTGCATTGTGTCTGCAAATTGGCCCGGCTGAAAATGAGGTGACAACGGCACTTCTTGCACAGTTTTGTGTGTGACCTGCCTATGGTTCCCTGTGGCCTGCAAGGTGTCCGAGGCTGACAGGTTTGTAGTCTCTGAGCTGTGTGTGGGTGATGTTGGTGTCAAGCAGATGCGTGCAGTGGTGTGTGTTGGACTTACTTCGCGTGGGGTCCACGACAGCATCATATCTGATAGTAGTGGATCAGGTAGAGCAGCGGCAGGACTTGTAGTGCAGGACCCATGAATCCATTACATGCAGGTACATGGAGGGGTGCGTGTCAGGACGTTTCTACTCTCTTTTTCTTCTTTCCCCCATCTCAAATGGGCAGGCTTTACTGCCGTTTTCTTATGACAGGATTGGTGCATGTTATGCGGTTGGCGGTCGGAGCAGTTTCTTTGTGTGAGTCTCCATTGGCTCTCTCCGGCTCTGGCATGGTGGGATTTTTCTGGTGGATCCGGAAGCACAATCGAGGAAGGTAAATACATTATCTTTGCTCATTGTAATATGGCGGTCATGATGTCCGCTTCCGGTGTGACGAAAATATCTTTTTCCCCCTCTCCGACTGCACCGCGGGGGAGTATCCGTCTGCCATCGTAATGGGGCCCTTAGTCTTTATCTATTGCAGGTCGCAGTATAGGCACGCAGTAGCCAAGCCTGATATGGTGATAATTTTGAAACACCGCCCTTCTTCATGGGGCTACATGATTTTAAATGCACATTAAAAATTCAAGCAGGGTGAGTGTGTGATGGTACACCCACGAGTTGATCGCACTACACAACAGTGTAAATTACATATGTACAAATTATTGTTACATATAATCATCCAGCCTCGAAAAAGTCAAGGAGGACAAAACATGTGCTGGCTGTTTCTATGTTGAACAATGATATACTGGGGTGTGTTCCTGAATTAAAAGACAACTGTGCACATTCATACTTTTACTGGAATTACCTAATAAGAAATTGGAACTAGAGAAGAAAAAGATTAACAAATAAAAACTGAATTGTGTGTGCTTCAGTGTCGTGTTTGTGTTTTGATATCACTCTTCACTGCCCTGTAGTGATGTTCATTTGCACCAGAGGTGGATGGGTGCAGGCACAATAGCACCACCGAAAAACGGACATTGTATGCTACTATTAATATTGGGCCCGATTCACAAAGGTAAAATGAGATGAAAGTCTAACTTTACGACTTTCAGTATTCACAAAGGGCATTTACTACACGTACTTGTGAAAACTGAAAGTTGTAAAGTTAAACTTTTGGTATTCACAAAGGGCATTTACAAGTTGTAAATGCCCTTTGTAAATATCAAAATTCATAAAGTTAGACATATGTCTCAGTTTACATTTGTGAATCAGGCCCATTGTGTTGGACATTTACTGCCGTAAACAGAGGATACATGTGCAGAAATCAGGCGCAGCCACCATGTGTTCCCTTGCCATGGTTTTGTAGACAATATTGTATCTTGTGCATTGCCTTGTCCTGCATTGTATTGTGTGATAAAATTGTAATTTTTTTCTACTTGCGCTATGTAAGTACATTTGGAAGGTTCATTTAATGTGTAAAGTATTAGACATGTAAAGGACAATTTCCACCTAAAAAAATAGTATAATTTTATCAATTGAAAATGCTTTTTAATTCTTATGTAAATTACAAATTAATATCTCTATTAAAAAATGTATGGCCAAAATATATGTGCTGAAGGTATGCTTGACAAATGTATGTGTGGTAAAGGTACTTTCATTGTTATCCTATGTGTATGCATTGTGTATGTTCTAAAGACTTTTGTGTGCTAAAGGCATGCATGGTAAAGACTGCATGGCACAGGCATGTGTTAGAATAGACCCGTGAATGCTTATGCAGTGCCCTATATGAGTTAGCATTCGCTGCACCATTTTCTGTTCAGACGCCATTTCGAATGATGATTGAAACTAATCCTTTGCCGTTTCCGAGAAAAAGCCTCTGTTAAGTTTTGTCTCTGAAATGTTGAAGTTTTGCCCCAGTAATGAATAGACTGTTCATATTAACGCATACCTTTCTCACTAGATAGAGGCCCTCTCCCACTGGTCTGGTGGCGGGCGCAGGGTAAAATGACCTTGGATTGTGTTAGGTTGAGTGAGATACGAGATCTGAAACCTATTTTTTTGTATTTCATTGTCCAGCTGCATCTTCTTGGAAAATTACACTGTGGGCGTGTCTTTGCCCGGCTCTGAAATGTACATAATGTATCTCTATGCTTGTTGATTTCAGTTCCCTCTGTACCACTCTTCGAGAGTGTGCAAACGGGGCTCCACTCTGAGCGTATCTGAATAAAGCACTCTTCCTTTGGAATGGAAGGCTGAGAGGTGGTCTGATGTGACCCGGGTGGCCCCAAGCAGCTCACTTTCTTCACATGCATGGTAAAGGTATGTTATAAAATGTCACACAGTGTTGTTTATGGTTACGAAATTCTTTTTTAAATGCTCTCTAACATATCATAAAATATATACAATTTATTTGAATAATGTGCAATATTTTTGGAATGTTCAAATGTATGCACTTCGACTAATATTTGTGGGATTAGAGTTAGAATAATAAACATTCTATTCATGACATGCATTTTGCAAATAATTTTGAGATTTGATCTTGAATAGTAAATCTAACAGCCCGCCCCCAAATATATCAATTTTCCCAACCTTTCTCGGAATGGAGTTAGAGTAGTAAATCTGACTCCAT
Organism: Triturus cristatus; assembly: GCF_964204655.1. Lineage (NCBI taxonomy): Eukaryota > Metazoa > Chordata > Amphibia > Caudata > Salamandridae > Triturus > Triturus cristatus. The sequence continues at coordinate 651,091,000 of NC_140581.1, forward strand.
CTGAATTTGTGCTCTGCTCCTCATATTTGTGAGGCTGAAGTTAGATTAGTAAATCTGACTCTCAGCTCATTTTATGCAATTTAGGCAAAGTTAGAATGAGTTATAATAGTAAATCTGCCCCTCTGGATTCCCCAGTTGGAGTTAGTATATTAAATCAACACTATTTTATGTTGGTTGTTATTGAAAGTTTGTGGCGGTGTGGCATGCACCATGTCGTGCATGCCACAGAGTGCAGGAACAAAGGTGCAAATATATGGGGGCACAACATGTGGCCCTATTGCATGCACCCCCATGGGCAAATTCGCCCGTGAGCTCTGTTAGTACCCTCTTACTTGCATGTCCACGGCTCATTTCATGGTGGGATCACCGTCATGAAATGAGCGGTGGAAATGCACCTCGAAATATGATCTGTGGTGCTGGCATTGGCACCACCAACATATTCCTGCCCCTTCCACACCGTCACATGATCCTGAAAACCGGCGGAAGTGGCGGTCTTGTGGTGGTCCATCTGCCACACTCGGAATATGCTGGGGACTGACAGTGGTGGCGGTGGTCCACCCCCTGGTATGGCGGTCCCAGGACCACCGAACTCGTAATAACCCAATGAATGTCTAATGCTATAAGGAAAATCATGACAAATATTGGCATCTGAACAGTGTTCATGCAGATCAAATTATTAATGTAGGAGCAAGGATCTGTCACCTACAGGAACGTGCGATTACCAAAAGAAATATTTGTGAGAAGCGACTTGAAGAATAAAATGGTGATGGAAGAAATATTATGGAAACAAACATTCAAACTATTTTACGTCTGCCGTCACAATAAAGGATATAATAATGGAAAGAATAAAAATATCTACACATTGAATGATAAGAAAACTAAGGAGATAAGTACCTTCTTAAGCTGGACCAGCAAGTTTGTAATATATGTTATTAAATGTATGTGAAATTGGAAAAAAGTGGGAACACGACCTGTACTTTAAAGCAAAGAATATTTGAACAGTTAGGTCAGTGAAAAAGAGGAAATTCTCCTCCACCATGCCAAAACTGTTAGATAAGTATCATCGCAGACCTGAAATTTTATGTGGTGGATTCAATTTGTGTATCACAGCATTTCCCAAACTGTGGGCCCAGTTACGATGTCGGGGGGAAAAGATTCTCACCAGCTGTTGGATGCTTTCCACCCGACATCGTAGTTTTAGTCCAACCACTGCATTAGAACGACTGCTGTCAGAGTGAAACCTGCGGGGGGATTCTGATGCGCTTTGATGGCTCAAGAATCCTGTTGGAGCATCGGAAGCTACAATAAACCCCTAATGATGGTGGAGCCAGGTTCAGCTCCGCCATAGGGATTTTGAAGGAATATTCTGATAGCCTTTTCATGTAGACCTATCTGACATGGAAAGGCTGTCGGAAAGTGGCTTTGGGGGCCCCTAATAGGGCCTCTTCCCCCCTGGCCCTCTGCTATGGGGCATGAGGGGACATTTATTGTGCCCCTAAACATCCCTGCACTGTGTGGCAGGCACCATATAGTGGGTGCCACCTGGTGCAGGGATGTTTGAAAACATCTATTACTCAATGGAAGCTTGTGCTGTGGGCCTTTTCCACCTGCTGCACAAGCTGCCATTGGGTAATGTCTGTTTCCGACTGCCCATAGGGCGCTAGCATCCAACTCCAGTGGTCGGAACCGCCAACCTATGGTCGGTCGGTTCCAGACCGCAGTCGAAATCGTAACTAGACCCTGTGGGTCTTTACCCATTTTTGGGTCGTGAGCCATTTTTTGATGGGTCACCAAAGTCCGGGTCTAAAAGGGTTTTTTTTACTTAACAAAGCTATTGCAAGAAAGAATGTGCTCACTATATATGATTGTTCACAATTATACCACGCGTATGACTTACAAACATTAATTGAGAACTATGGAAGGGGCATAATGGCCAGAGCGGGTGAGTTTGGATTTGGGAACCAGGCTTAATTTCTGGTGTTGGCTCACACTTCTTTGATTCTAGGTAAATCACATAATCTACCATGCTTGTAGTAAACAAAATGACCTTTTGTAATGTAATCTGGTGCTCATTGGTGCCCATATAAAGTGATCCATTGCCCTTGGATTTTGTATAATTGTGCTACATAAAACCGCTATATATTTATAAATATTTGTAGATGGATAGATATATACCGAATGGTGATGGTAGCCAAGCCATAGTTATTAATAAGTTTCCCAGGTATAGGAATTCCGTGGATTTGTGCTTGCTAATAACTTGCCTCTGTTTGATGAATCTCCACAAAACTTTCCAGACCAATAGATCATCCTATATTGTCAGAGGAATGGAAAGTTTCATGGTGATTAGTCAAGGGGTTGCAAAGAGAAAAGGGCTGTCCCAACACGCTTTGGGCCACCAAAACATTTTCTGTGGACTTTTGTATTCAACGTATGGTGAAAACTGTCGAACGGATTTCCATGAAAGTTGGCAGGATTATGCATTATGGTGTGTAGATGGACCTTTTGGGTACTACAGATAAGTAGGAAATGTATGTGTGTATGCTATAAGGTATTTTAACTTAGTGATATCTGTTGTAGCAATAGTTACTTGACTTTTTGTGGTATTTTGTGGAACTACCATGGTACATAGCTATGACAAGGCATTATGCGCCTGATTACGAGTTTGACAGTGTGGGAGTGGGCGCTATGCCACCGCCCCATTCCCACACTGCCAAACTCATCTGCACACCACCTTCCAGATTAAGAGTTAATTTGTGGTATGGCGGGCAGTGCTTTGGCGGTCCCATGGCGGTGCCTGATAGAAGGACACCGCAATGGGATCATCAAAAGCATGATTCTGCACGGCATGGGCTGTGAAGTCCATGTAATGCAGGAACTGGAGGTGTATGCTATGGAGGAACTAGGGGTGCCTGCAGACTGGGAGGCACACTATGTGCCCCACTGCATGTATCCCATGTTCCAGAGGCAAAAGGGGGCCCTGTAGGACTGCCTTAGTTTCCTTACCACCATAGTTTACATGGGGGGTTCACTGTCATGAAAACTGTGGCAGTGAGGAAACTCATAACATGCTTCATGGATCTCTGGCAGTTGAAGCGGTCCTGTGGTGGTAGGACCACCGCAGTCATGGCAGTCGGGCTACCAGTGCGGTGGTTCCCACCACACCAACACGAGTTTGCCAATGCGATGGACCGCCAAATTCATAATCAGGCCCCATGTGATTGGCTAATGACTACATTTACAAAAGTTAAAGACAGCCATGTTGTTTTAAGTAAACTTTGGCTGTGTTCTGTGTTACGCTTTAGAGATAAGTATTAGTTTTATATTTGTTCCCTGCCTTTTTTTAAGTGGTAAAAGGTAGGGGAAATTATTTATAAGTTTCTATATATTAAGAATGAAATGTACAGAGCACCGTGGTACATAAAAACATTGTATTTTCTATTTTTTACATATTTATTTTTTACAAAACTCTCTACGGAGTACAGTGGAAATACATAGAAATCACCCCCACTTTTAATTGTGTTTCAAAAACATGGTTCTCCGTAAAGAACTGTAAGAATCTATGGTAAAATATAGATACATATCTCTACCTTTTACCACTTTAATAAAGTGGTAAAAGATAGGGAATAACAATAAAAGCCTTCTACTACCTATATCTCAGGCACTAACCCCAAGGACAGCAAAAGTGTGCCTTTTACACTTTTGAAAAAACAGCCATTTAGCAATCAGATAAAACCTTTCATTAGCATGCATACCGCAAAGTTACCGTGGTATAACACCGCACAATATATAACTAAGGGGCCAATTACGATGTCAGACAGAAAGCCTCCTCCCGACAGTCGGATTCTCTGCGACCATGTCGGAGCACTGCGACCGACTCACTCGGTTCACAATCCACCCGACTGATTACGATGTTTGCGGTTGAAGGGGAAATCACGCGGTCATTCCGAATCGGTTCCAGCTGGCTTTCAGAGGAATTGTGACAGTCAGAACCACATTGTACACCCCTATGGACAGCATTTATGACCTCGGGATTATGATGTCGATTTCCACTTCGACCTGTTTGAAACAAAAAGGCTGCCCTGGCATGGCCCCTGTAAAACCCTGCACTGTGTGGGAGGCACTGTGGGGTGCGGGCGACAGGGTTCAGGGTTTTCCACACACACCCCATTTCCCCATAGGAAGCTCTGTTACAGCCGGTTGTTGGCTGAAACACAAGTTTCAATAGGAAACAATGGGAATCCGACCGAACTGTGTTCGGTCGCATCCTAATTGGATGGGCAGAACCACCTAGTTGGTTGGTCCCAATTTCGAGTCGGTGTTGGCCAGAAAATTTCCGCCCGGCATCGTCATAGCCCCTAAGTATTTCAACACTTAAAACTTGAACATTACTTACAATATTTACATCTACTACCCAAAATTACAACCTTCACCTCAAATCTACATTCCTGCCACATTACATCTACATCCATTCACTCACATTCACGTTACATCTGTTTCCAGTACCATACTCAACTTTACACCACTCCACTCTATGCTAGTTCACTGTACACCCCTCCACTGTAACCAGCCCCACTCTATGCCACTCAACTCCACACCACTCCTCTGTCCGCTATTACACTCTACAGCACTCCATTGTATGATACTTCAATCTACGCCTCTCAGCCATATCCTCTTCCACTCTGCGCTACTCCACTCAATGGTATTTTACTTTAGGGAACTCCAGTCTACGCTTCTTTTCTGCATTATACAAAGCACATTGCTGCCTGACTTTTCTATATGCTTAACAGTCTAACAGCAGCCAGGAGGAATTGTTTCAATAATACAGAGTTCATCTTGGCATCTTTCGTGCGTGTTTGAGCTTGTTTACTTTGCACTGCCATGTGTTCAGAATAACGTATTGAAAATGTAACTGAAATTGTATGTTTCCCAAGAAATGTATTAGCACTGAGGATTTACATTTATAAAAATAGGGCTTGCTTTCTATGAATTACTTTTTCTCTGTCCTACTTCTGAAATATTTACAGCTTAAACTCAAATTAGAACAAACCCCTGCTTATATTCAATCAAATTATGTGCATTACATTTTTTTGTTATATATGGTTGTAATTCTTTTAAATGACCACCGCCTTTCATTTTAAATACTATTTTTAACTCAGCTACTTATATCTGATTGTACTGTGACCCCAGGCACAGGAATGTGTTGAACAGCAGGAAATTAGCAGTGGCCCAGTAATGTTCACCAATGTTTCTCACCCACAAGAACTTTATGCGGAATAAGCTAAAGTGAAATGTACTTATGTCTCTCTTCCTTGCACTTGTATCCCTCATGTCAGTTATTTGGTTAATCTATGCATAACATGCACATGGGCATTTCATAGCCCGTTCATGGAAAAAGAATGAGTGCCTGAGAATAATGTTGTCAAATAGACACTGCACCGGTAATACTGTGCATGAACAGATATGTTACATAACGAAACACTACACATGAAGACATGGTGCCTAATTCACAAACTGCACTTTGTAGTACATTTTGTAGTACTACAAAATCCAATTCACAAACTATGAGAAGCGTTTTACGATTCTGCACTTCCCATGCTTATGTCTGTGTAGTTCCTTGCCCTGATTGAGTAGTCTCTGGGTGTGAAGAACTCTGCACACATAGGTTTATTAATTGCACTCTGCACGTAGCTTGTGAATACTGAAAAGTAGCAAACGTACACAAAAGTGTAAGTTTTGCTTTGTGAATCAGTCCCTCACTGTGCATTATTTTCTCATAAAATGTTATTGACCCCACAGGTTGAGCCACATGCACACACATCTCAGAATGCAAAACCTGGTTTTGTGAGTGGTCAAATACTTTGACTGGTTTAATTGTTCACATGGGTACTCTCTATAAGGGACCCAAAATCTGCTTCCATGCTTGAGGACCCATCTCAAGAGCGCAAACCAGTGTCTAGGAACAGAGACATATCACCAAAGACATCTGTTCTTGTCCACAATAAGATATAACAGAGGCACGAAGGAAGTAAGAAATGTTTATTTAACTATCATGCCCTAGAATGCAGTATTCAAGCAACAATTAGAAAACAAACGCCTAAAAAACATAGTCAGCATAGTCAGTAAACCCTTTCAGATTATAAAACAGATTAGCCTAACTCCCCTCCCCTTTTGCAGAAGTGGAATGATTATACAATAAAGATCTCTGGGATTAGTAGCGGACCCACTACATTAGCATACACAGTTGGACATGCTAAATCTCAGGTACAGTCGTGATCTCTTTTCAGAAAGTCTCTCTCTATATATATGTTACATTACTGAGCATACCTATATGACAAGGCTCATGTGCTCACATCAACAGCTACACTCATGTGTTGTGTCTAGGTGCTAGTGCCTGACAAGAACAAAATAACATGGGAGATTGTTGCTTGACCTTGTCTGCTGTGTTCAGACTAAATCCCAGGAAAGGACAGAAAGCAAAACAGCTACATGTTCTGTGTACCAGTACAATCCAGCACAAAAATAAGTGTGTTTATATAGTAACCTGTGCGAAGCAAATTCGGCCTATAACGTGCACAGTTAGGCTAACATAGGGAAAACTACAAAGGGCCATTAACTGAACACATGACATTACCTGTGAGGACATGTGTCTCTCCTTGGCATGGTCCATGAATTACCTTCCAGCAGTGGACATGTGAGTGCATAACTCGAACCTTACTAGCGCTGAGTTTGTTCGGTTGAAGAAAAGGTGGCATTGGACCCCGATTAGCAGTGCTACTTGGTGGAAGCTTTTGCATTTCTGAAGGACACACTACTCACCAGCACCCACACTCAAACTACATTTCCTATGATTCTGGTTAACTCTCATTTTGTTGGAAATGGCAGTAGCCATCTTGGACTTACTGGGTGTAGGTTTCTTTATGTTTCACAGCATTCTTGCCAGGCAATTGAGATACTTTGTTGCTGTAGTCAGAACCGTAATGGCAGAACTCAAAGAAGTCTTGGAGTATTTTTGACTTTCCTTAAGAGCAAGGTGAGAACTGAGTGTGAACACACAAAAGTTTTCTATGGATTTGGCTCATGTTTTGCAATGAAGTTTAATTCCTACAAGTAAGAACTATGAGATCCCTTGGAGAAATTGTGAACTATATTTTTGTTGCACATTATGAGCTCTTAGTGTCATGTGGAAATGAAAAGGATCCTTTTTATCTTTAAAGACTATTGTAATTTTCAGTATACACATATTGCAGTTACAGGTATAATTGATGCTCAGAAGTGATTAAGTGGTAACAGTGTGAGCTATGTAATTCTAATGAATGTTTGCTATGATAAAATACAACCTTGTATGTACATAATCACCACAGAGTGCATATTCATAAAATAGAATGCAGCAACCTTGCTATAAAGGAAAATGAAAGCTATGTTAATGGATTTAATACAATTTGTTTTACACATAATTATGTGTGCTTTAGTTTCAGGAGAAAACAGAGATTCACTGAAGATGTATCAATGTTAGAGAAGAGGTGGAAATATCTATTTGGTGACCAAGTACTGAAGATGTTTGCCTTGCCCTTAGATATCTGTTACATAGAAATAGTGTCCAGCAGAGTGCAGACAAAGAATGGCAATATCAGTATCTGTTTTCTCTGTTAGCACAGGTCCCTTTTCCTGTGTTCATGGCTATTCAACATACTACAGTTTTGTGTGCTAGGCCGTTGATATAGAGAAGTCTGGGAAATATTATTTGCTGCCTATGGATTAGGAATACAAGTTTAGTGCTTGTTGACGCTCCTCTACTCCACCTCTAGTATTAGACATCTCCACCAGGTCTTCTCCACAACAAGATCTGCAAAGAAGAAAACAAGGTTAGTGATTGTAGCAGGGAGGGACAGCGAGATAATATAAAACAAATAATGAAACAAATAAGCAGTAGAAAATTTTGGGCAAATAACATAACAATATTTAGAGCATAGTCTATAATAGTGAAGGTACTATGCGGGGACAAGTCAATCCTGCAAGCGTTGCATGATCCAACAAGTGATACATTCATCCTTCAAGCTGTGTTTAAACCAAGGAAGGACAAGTCAACGCTTTATTGATCCCATGAGGGACAAGACACTCTAGTTACATCCTCATTACAACAGGGCTAAATCTAAACGTAACAGACCTAGACAGAAGAGAGTAGCATGGCTACCTCCTTGTTTTGGCTTACCGTTTTTGGGCTATTCAACATTTCTGCAATGCTGTAGTAAATGGCACAGGAGATGTATAGAAGGCATTGACATTAAATGTCTTTTTTTTTATTTCAAAGTATTTTTATTATTTGTTTACAAAACAGGTACATTCGCATTTTCGTTAAGGGTTTCCAGATAAACGTAGTTGGTATTACAGAAATGACATGATACAGTTTTGTGCACGTCCAGCTGGTCCCCTCTGTGTTGCCTAGCTGGAAAAGTTAGAGACAGGATAGCAAGAAGAGAGAAGAAAGGAGAGAAAGTTTAGAGGTAGGGTGCAAGAAGTGTTCACTCGCTATGAGCCTAGTCTGGGGTTGTATCACAGTGTGGGGGCCGATCTCCCCCGGGGGGTCCCAAGTGGGCTCACGGGGGTTCGTAGTAGTCCAGGAGCATGTTTAGCGACTTCCACATTCCCCTAGTAGCTGGTCTCCAGGGTGAGTTTTGCAGGGCAGTGCTATCTGCGCCTCTGAGGTATGTCACCCAGTTAAACCAGCATTTGTATGATTTCTTAGCAGTATCCTTCCAGTTGGACAGAACCAATTTAACTGCCGCGGTCAATAGGAGGTCTAGAAGGTCCCTGTCCTGCTGTGCAGGGAGTCATGCGGTTATGAATGCGGTGGTGAGGGAGGAGAATTCTGGACTTAGTGTACACCCCAGCGCCCTTTTTATGAAGTCAAAGATTTCCTCCCAGAACTTTTTGAGTTTTGGGCAGTAGAAGATGAGGTGTGCTAGGTCCCCTTTTTCACTGCTGCAGTTCCAGCACAGGTCGTTCTCTCTGAGGCCTAGTGAGGCTAACCGAGCAGGGGTCCAGAAGGTCTTGTGGAGTAGCCAGAATTTTGTTTGTGATAGTGCTTGCGTAAGTTTGTTACATGAGTGGGATGCAAAGGAGAGCTAGCTCCTGCTCATTGAGTGGGGCATTGGTTTGTTTTACCCAGTAGTTAGATGTATTGTCGTTAAGTTTGTTGGAGTTTGGACGGAGTAGTTTGTAGAGGTGTGAAACTTGATGACCTATTCTATTGATTTTTGTTATATACTGCATGATTGACGGGATGGCTGGCGAAAGTTTGGATTTTGTTAGGGCTGTTTTGATTTTTAGGAAATTGTAGAACTCCATTGCCGGGAGTCTGTGTCTATCTTTCAGTGTGTCGAACGTGCTGGGGTGGCCTTCTTCCTCTAGCTGAGCTGGGTATGAGATGCCTTTCTCTATCCATGCGTCAAAGACTAGGCATTGTCCATTGTATTTGAATTTCCTGTTGGCCCAGAGGGATTCCCATTTCAAGTTCCTTACACTGTTCCCCATTTTGTTGTCTATTTTTAGTAGGGCTATTTTTGTGTTTTTGAATATTGGGCTAGAGGTGTGTGCGAGTTTGTTAGCTGTCAGCAGCACCAGTGGGTTGAGGTTGTTTAGTATGGCTCGCTCCACTAGTGGCCATGCTGGCGTGATCTCTTGCGGGGGTGACAGCCAGCAGGCTCCTTGCTTTGCCAAGAATGCCGTTTGATAGGTTCTAAAGTCTGCTAGGTTTAACCCCCCCCAATTTTTTGTCTAGTCTTAGTTTTTTAATACTAATGCGTGCTTTTTTACCCTGCCATAGGAAGTTACTAATTAGTTTATCCACTTTGCGGAGGAAGTCATCCATGAGTAGTAGGGGTAGCATGCTCACCAGGTAATTGGTCATTGGTGTAATCATCATCCTGATTGTCTCTATTCTGCCCCACCATGTTATACATTTGGAGGACCAGGACTCTAGGAGTTTCTTTATTTTTTCTAATAGTAGCTTCTCATTTTGATTTAATGTGGTCATGAGGTCGTTACCAAAGTGGATCCCCAGGTATTTGATGAACCCTGTTTGCCAAGTCAGGCCCGACCCTCCCAGGGAGTCCCTATAGGAGTGGATGTTGAGTGGTTTGCACTCTGATTTGTCCCTGTTGAGCTTATAACCTGAGTGTACTGAGTATAATTCTATGGATTCAATCAGGGCCACAATAGAGGTCCTAGGCTGATAAGAATGTCATCCGCATAGGCGGCTAATTTAATTTCCACGTCCTTTATGTTGATCCCCTTTATTTCGGCATTAGTCTTGATATCGCTAATCAGTGGGTCTAGGGCCAACAAAAAGAGTGAGGGAGACAGCGGGCAACCTTGTCTGGTGCCGCGTTGCAGCGTGAGAGGTTCAGAGAGTGAGCCATTAATAACTATGCATGCTTTTGGGTCCCCATACAATGCCATCACCTTCCTAATGTACCCTTCCCCTAGGTTGAATGACTACATGCATTGCTCGAGGAAGGCCCAAGAGACTCTGTCGAAGGCCTTCTCGGCATCACGGGTGATAGCCACAGCTGGCTCTGTTAGTTTAGAGGTGTGTTCTAGAATGTGGCAGAGGAGTCTGGTGTTGTCGATAGACATACGGGTCTTTAGGAAGCCTACTTGTGAGATGCTTATTAAACTGGGTAGAACAGGGTTTAATCTTGTTGCCAGGATATTCGTGTAAGTTTTGCAGTCTACGTTGATTAAGGAAATGGGCCTATAGTTCTTGGGCAGCAGTTCATCCTTGCCTTCTTTTGGTATGACAACTATCTTGGCCTCTGACATGGATTGTGAAACCAGCCCATCCTCCACACAGTGGTTGAACATTCTTTTTTATGGTGGGTTTCAGTTGATCTAGAAAGGCCTTGTAAAAAGATGTTGTGTAACCGTCCGGGCCTGGGGCTTTGTTGTCCTTCATCAACTTGACCTCCATTTCGATCTCTGCTGTGCTAATTTCTTGACCTAGCCTCTGTGCTTCTACTTTGGTTAGTTTGGGGAGGTTGAGTCTGCTGAGATATTTTGTGCACGCCTCCAGGTCAAAGCTCTGATCGTTTTTGTAGAGTTCCTGGTAGAACTCTTGGAAGGTCTTTAAAATGTCCTTGTGCCTTGTATGGGTTTTGTTATGTGAGTCTGTGATGGATGAGATGGTAAATTGATTACGTTTCTGTTTTAGGTAAGAGGCTAGGTGTTAACCCACCCTATTAGCCTTGCAAAGGTTTATGGCCTTGTATTTGTTGATCCATAGACCGGCCCTTTCACTCAGGATTTTGTTAAATTCGTATTTCTTGACGGTTAGTTCACGTAGGATAGTAGTGTCATGCAAGGCGCTGATGTGGGCTGCTTCCAGTTTCTTAATGTCTTGCTCAAGCTGGGCCAGGTGCAGGTTAGTGGTTTTGTTGATTTTGGATTTAATTTCGATTATTGTGCCTCTGACTGTCGCCTTGAGTGCATCCCAAAGGGTAGTTGGTTTAGTGTCCGGTGTGTCGTTGTATCTAAGATATTCATTTATGGCCTCCTCAATCTTTTTTTGTTTACTGGGTCTGACAAGACGTCACTATTAAAGCGCCATCTTCGGGGGATTTCTTCGTTGTGGCACCCACTCAGCTTTAGGCTGATACATGAGTGGGCTGACACTAGTCTCGGTGCTATGTCCGTGTATTCTATCAGGTGTGTGTTTGGGCTTGTGATGAGAATATAATCTATCCTGCTGTATGAGTTGTGTGGGATGGAGTAGAAGGTGTAATCCCTAGTGTCAGGGTGCTGGAGCCGCCATGGGTCCTTATGGTTGAGTTTGGCACAGATGCTTTTTAGCGTGGAGTGTGCTTTTGTGGGCTGGGAGTGGCAGTTTGATTGTCTGCCCAGTATATGGTCTAGAGACATGTTAAAGTCCCCTGCCACTACCGTGAGGTCATCCTGTGGTAAACTGTCCAATTTATGTGCTACGCCCTCCCAAAATGCAGGGTCGTCAATGTTAGGGCAGTAAATGTTGGCGTCATGGATGTGCTCCTCCCCTCTTCACAAGTGTGTTACTAAGAGTCTTCCTACCTCGTTGTGGTATTGTGATTCTATTGTCAGGTTGGAGTTTCTAGATATGAGCGTAATTATTCCCCGTTTCTTCCCTTCTGCAGGGGAGCATGCCATCTGTGAAATCCAGTTGGCTTTTACTAGTTTGAGATCCTCGAGGGACAATTTGGTTTCTTGTAACAGGACCATATCCCCTTTACTCTTAGCAAGATAGTCGAGTATTTTCTTGCGCTTGACTGGGTGTCATACATGAGCTGCAGTGAGTATTTACACCATCCAGATATGCAAAAGAAAATGCAGTTTGAAAGCACTGTCAGGGCACATGAAATGGAACAGAGCTTTTCCCATGGAAGGATAGAAGAAAAACGATTTTTATATAATGGTGTTACTCGTGAAGTATGCCTTGAAAACCCTGCATGGTAAGGTGCATATTATATAAAAATCAATACACCATATACTTGAAATATGCCCCCGCCAAATGAACGAAGACCTAAAAACTACTTCTACTGTGTGGTTTCACTTCTATGTTCTATAAGAAAAGCCTGAGAGTGATTTAAATATGTATTACACTTTTCCAATGAGGAAAATGCTAGAAAGTTAATTCAAAGATATTTTCCATACGTATTAAAATATGAGTTATTAGTGAAATCAGATTGTTGATACCTTTAATATAAAAGTAATTTTATAAAAATGTACTTTGTATTGTCTGAGCTAGAACCATCTTAAAACCATTTCTGCCACTCGTCACAATTCTAGAGGTCAATACACATTCCTACCTGGGGTTAATAACCATTTGTATCCAAAGGACAATGACTTGGTTTCTGGACCCAGTATGGCAGGAGTGTTGTCAACAATTGGCCACTTGTCAGGATTACCCACCTGGGAGGGACTGAGGACAGCTAGAAGAACAAACAACAGCCTTAACATTTCCTCTTTAGATTATCTCATCCCGAGTGGGTTTGACAGGATCTCCTCCCAGCCATTCCACGACCTCTCTTACACCCTTTGGCTCAAATCTCAGCAAATGAAAGAACTAATTCTGATTGTGACAGAGAATTGGAGAGCTCGTCTAAGGAAGTGGGTGGCTAGAGTCCTGTCTGGGGCTCTTCCATAGGGAAGAAGATTTCAGACATCCTACATTTAAGGCTTAGTGAATTGTTAGTGCATACTGAAGGGGAAGAGCTGCAAAAGGAGTTGGGCATAGAGCAAAAATTTAGACAGGATTGGATAGGGACAATTCTCCAATCTGTGTTTAGTGCATAGGACAAAACTGGCACCTCACCACCACCTCTATAGAACTTTCTTGGAACCAATAATCAAAGAAGAGGAGCCCACAGGAAACAATAATGCACTTGACTCCTGCTGAAAGAAAAGTACTCCAGGACTCAAAAACTCCTTATTGTTGCTGCACCCAGGAGCTAGAATTGCTCGTTAAGGCCTTGTATTTGCCTACTCCAGGGCACAAAAAAGTCTGATGATGAGAGGGTTCTGTACAGACAGAGGTCTGTACCATGCAGAATCTGTGATAAAAGAGTTATCTAGTGCCTGAAAGGCTGCTGTGAGGCCCTAGTGGCTCCAAAAGTGGCCAGTAGTATATGGAGTTAAAGAAAAGAGGAATTTAGGGCCTCGTCTAGAATTAAGCAAATAGGGTACTCTGTTGCCTTTCTACTCCATTTAGAGTCGAGTGGACTGTTAGCTCTCCGTCAGGACTACCCCCTTGGCTCCATTAATAGAAAGCTTAGTCTGATGGCTTGACAGAGTGCTGAATGTTCGAGTAATGGCATTAACCAGGTCCTCCCATTTATGGCTGAAGGTCTGATGTCATTTTATTCTGTCTCTCACCCTCTGAGTGTGGGGGTCATTTGCTATTTGTTTTTCAAAAATAAACTCTGACTTTGAGAGTTTGTTTTCTAAAAACAAAGCATTTGGTGGATGGCCTTAAAAACTGATAACATTCATCCACCAAAGGATTGGGGCCTTCAGAGGAACTGCCATGCTAACGTTTCTTCTAAAGGTGTAGTGATCAGCACTGGCTTGTTGGTTATCTCTAAATATGGCAGGCTTCGCTCTGTCAGAGTGGTGGATGTAATGATGTACTCAACTGTGATGTACCAAATATAGACTGCTATACCTTAAATTGGGGCGTCAAATGCAAATCTCAAACTGAGTTGACATGGTGTGCAAATTAACAGTGGCTTGGGATGCGGCCCAGTAATTACCAGGGGATGATGTTAGTTCAAGCTTTCCAGTCAACACTTTCTTGTAAACTTTAGTGTGTTGCCCTAAGTGGGACGTGTATGCCCAGATGTGTGTCCTGTGCACACTGTGTCATTGGAAGCAAGTTGCCCATAACTAGGGCAAAACGATCCTGGATTGCTTGTGTTCCGGGTCAGGGAGGACGTGGCTTTGCAGTTTGGGCTGGTCCGTTCTGATTGGAGCAGGGTCAAGACTGATTTGCATATAGCTGGGTCCAAACTGAGGTGTTAAAGAGTACAAAATAACAATAGATTGGGATGAAGCCTTGAGCAATTTCCAGTGGCTGAGATTAATTTAAGCCTTCTAGCCATCATTTTATTGTCTACTTTAGTGTGTCATCTTAAGTGGGGCGGGTATGCCAGACTTGGTTTCCGGGCACACTGTGTCACTGGAACCATACAGTACCCACCTCATGAGTTGATAACTAGGGTGAAACTGGTACTGGGTTCCTTGCATTCTGGTTCAGGGAGGACCTGCCCTGCCTGTTCAGTCTGGACTGTTACAATTGGGGCAGGGTCAAGACTGATTTGCAGATAGCCGGGTCAAAACTGAGGAAAATGGTATGCAAAATAATGATAGATTGGGATGCGTCACCGAGTAATTGCCAGTGACAGAGATTAATCAAGCATTCTATCCATCACTTTTTTGTATACTTTAATTCAGGGCATTAGCCATTTCATCTACTTATAGGGCTGGGGAAATGTGCAGAGCCTTGTGGAAAGAGGTCCTACCCAAGGCTGGCAAGAATATCAGATTTGTCATGCTTGGAGCATTTTGCTGTGCAGATAGTTAGTACTGGTGGACCTCACAGAGAAGGAATCTGACCTCATGGAGCCCTGCCTGGCTCAGCATCCAGCATTGCACTGCTGGAGGATTTTGGTAAATTTATAACGGCGACAAAGCAACCTAAGCGATTTTGAGAAACATTTAGCTTTGGATGTCCAAACTAACAACTTCAGCAGAAGCTTGACGAATATTGCCCATGTTTACTAATGGTATGTATCGCCCTTGCACCAGGCAAGGCTACTCAAAATGTTGAATTAAATTTACCAAGCCACGAAAGGCCAACTTGAACGACCCTGTGTGGCTTGGTAAATCTGAAGCACACATAGAAATGCCTATGAGGATTGTTTTTGTGCAGGAAGGTTCCCCTTCCTTCATAAAAGCAATTCTGTCTGCAATGCAGGCACTCTTACACCACAGCACAAGGGTGCCTGAATTGGCTCAAGGCAGCACACTGTGCTCCAGAGTGAATAGAGAACATGAATGTACCATATAATGTTAAATATGGCACATTCTTGCCCTCTCCCTTTCATGTAACCGTCGGTATTCAACTTCTCTACGCCAACTGAGTTTGTGGATTTTTCGCTACTCCGCACTCCACTCAGAGTGCAGAGTTCAGAAAAAAACTCCGGCTCTATGACGTAGCGGAGTTTGCCCTGCCACAGTGCCACCCACCCCGAGCAGGCTTACCGTCACGGTGCTCCTCCGCTTCCTTGCCCTGCCCTGGCTGTCCTCCTCCTCCTGGCTGTCTTCTCTCCACTCCAGGCTCGCTCCCAGGCAAAACCAAACCCCTATGTCACTCTCTGGAACTGCGCATGAACACGCGCACATGCACAGTTCTCCCAAAGAACGGGAGTTTTGTTTTGCCTGGGAGCGAGTCTGGAGTGGAAATGGAGACAGACAGGAGGAGGAGGACAGCCAGTGCAGGGTATGAAAGAGGAGGAGTGCCGTGCTGGTAAGCCTGCTCAGGGTGGGTCAGGTGGCAGGGGGCTCAGCAGAATTGCACAGAGTTTTTAGCCAACTCCGTGGAATTCCGTGAAGTGGACCTCCGCTAACTCCGCCCAGCATTACTTTTATGCAGGGCAGTTCACCAAGGTGTCTTGCTGTGTTGTGTGGAATGAAACCGTAGTAAATCGGCCCCTATGTATCTATATATTTGAGAGACCTTTGCTTACCTCAGACTTGGACCGTGCTCTACTGAAGGGTTTTGACTTCTATTTCAGAAGTCTTAAGGTAAAACTTTGACTGAGATGGCCACTTGGTGTACCCAAACTTTGCTCCATCATTGTCAGCTTGAAATTGTGCCTAGGTTCTGCTCAAGAGTGAAAAGATGTTTTTCAATTGTGCTTTATGTTTCTAAGATATTTTTGTCCTAAAACTTAAAACATTCATAGCTTTGAATCTACTTATCTATTTTGAACAATTTTGGTGTGTTTTTGCTCATTAAATTATTGCTATTTTCCTAAATTTGTTTAGGGATTATATTGTGTTGTCTGTCTTTAAAAGAGTTGGTACTACCCAAAGTTAACATGAACTTTCCTAGAGATTGCCTGCTGCTTGTTCCTTAGCTACCATTAGTAGAGCGTAGATTCTCGAACATCTGTGTTTTTACCTAACTAGTTTGTGTTTCTTCAGTTTGTAGATGGCGAACCCTCCAATATCAATAACCCAGTTTCTAATAATGAGGTAAGGGGCCATACACAACTTCAGAAAGCAGATGCTATGGTATTGAGGACAATCTCATTCAAAACTTTGCTTAACATATAGGACATGAAACACTTTCATATACCCATGTAAACCAAAGAGAAAAAACATCTACAGAAGAAGAAATAGTACTAATATCATTGACCATGGGTAGTTTTGGTGTGCTGTAATGGTTCTTATTGCAAGGACAAGGTGCTGGGGGTGATACTTGGGTCCCATTTTAATTTTCCCGTCATGGTCTCATGATCAGCTGTGGGAAGTTAGCACCTCCAATTGCTACCATGTATAATCATTGAAGTTCAGTAGTCCAACCTCTTGCACTCTCATTCACCATCTGGGATAATTCCGCCTCTTCTTAACATCATCAGTTCAGTGGTTGTGGGTGGCAACTGCAAAGACCACACACTTTGCTTATAGCGCCTCCTTCTTAGTGACTCTGTTGGCCAGTGACTAGTATTAAATATAGGTTTAGAGGATTTACTATGTTTTCATGACTTTAGGAATATGGTTTCCGTTTCACAGTTGAGCTTGGTAAACTATTAATGCAATAAACAAAGTGGTCCTATTAAAGTTAAACCAGTTGTATTAGCACCTACAGGGCGCGGGTTATAGTTACCTCACTAACTATAACATATGAATTTCACTAGTTTTGTATGAGTAAAATCTTAGCCTAACTAGAACATTCCTGTAACCTTCGTTTTTTCAGTGAATTTCTATGGTTTTAGTAATTGTATTTCTTAACTATAATGTCCCCGTAACCTTGGGTCTTTCAGTGAATTCCTAAGGTTTTAAAATTATATTTCCTAACGATAAAGTCCCAGTACCTTTGTTTTTTTGTGTGAATTTCTATAGATTTTTAACTACAAGTTGTGTTTGCAGAGTGGTGAAGATAGGGGGTGTGGCCTTCGATGACCTCTCAGCAATCCCACTGTGTGGGACATACTTGGGGATCTTGCCCCCCCAAGGACCCTCAGCAGTCAAGGGGACTTATTCCCCTAACCAGTAGTGGGCCCGGAGACGCGCTTGCAGAGTGGGGGAGAAAGGAGGCATGGCCTCCAAAGACCTCTCAGCAATCCCACTGTGTGGGACATAGTGGTGGTAACAGGAGAGGTTGTTTGTCCCCAAAGACCTTCAGCAGTCAGGGGGACTTCATCCCCAACCAGTAGTGATCCAGGAGTTGCTTTTTCATAGTGGTATAGAAAGGGGGCATGGCCTTCAAAGACCTATCAGCAATTCCCCTTCTGTGGGACTTACTGGAGGTAACCGAAGGGGGTCCTGCCTCCCAAGGACCCTCAGCATCCAAGGGGACTTCATCCCCCAACCAGGAAGCACATTTGCAGAGTGGTGGAGGAAGGGGGTAGCGCCTCCAATTACCTCTCAAAAATCCCACTGTGTGGGACTTACTGGAGGTAACAGGAGGGGTTGTTGGTCCTCAAGGACCCTCTTCAGACAAGGTGACTTCATCCTCCAACCAGTTGTGCACTAGAAGGCACGTTTACAGAGTGGTGGTGAAAAAGGACCTCCGGCGACTTGCCAGTTCAGCTTCTTTTTATATGTTTGATTTATTAGGGCAGGGGGGCTGCATGCCCTCCCTTCCATGGGCCAAATTGAGTCCTGGGCACCGCATAACCCGCAGCCCAGTCTTTTTATTTAATTTATATTTTCTTAAATTAGAGGAGTGGGCCATGTGACGCCAAAACTGCTTTCAGTAACTTCAGGAATAGAGCTTCCAACAGTGAGGATTCACTTTTCAGGCATGCTTTGACAGCTGCACAACAAGTACTAATGTTTAGGGCACTCCATTTTAGATGCAACCAAAATAGCCTCAGATGGAGCAGCTTTTCACAAATGCAAAGAATATGGGTTGGTGATTCTTCCTGTTTTGCACAGAAACGGCAATGTGTATCATGATTATTAAAGGTTCTCTGGCCATACCAATACATTTTTGTGGAATTAAGCAAAATCGAAGTGTCATTAGCTCCTGTGTTAGGGCTAAGCTAAAAGGCAGAGAAATTTATATCGGCAGGGCCCCTGCTTCACACAGTGGGGATGCCCAGCTGTAATGTGACAATTTCTTAATGGTCAGGATGTCCTGTTACTTGGAGATTGCTTTTGCTTGCTTGATTGTTAATTCAGGAGGCCACTAGGCTAAATCTCTCTAGCGTTTCCAATGCAAAGCTGAAGTATTTATGCCAGTTGGTCAAGAGATTTTTAATTATTTCCCAAATTATGTTTTTTGGCGTATTTGTTTTGCTTGTTTATCTTTCATGCAATATATTAAGAATTTGCTTGCTGGACCAAGCAGAACTCCTCTTGGATTTGGGCATGTGCCGCACAATTGAGAACGGAAAATACTTTTCGATAGCAAATGGATTGTGCCCTGTCCAGCTAGTTTGCCATTCTTTCCACCCGGCACTGACTTTTATTTTAGCCCTCATGTCTGTATGAAGGGCAGTGATGGCTTTTAATAAATTAGCTGGAATTCCCCAAGCATTCAGTTTTGACCAAAGCCTTGATCTTGAAATGCTGACAAAAGTGGTTTGAATGTCAATAGAACCAGCTTACAGGGCAATGCCCTTTGCTGTCATGGTTGCTTCGCTCAGGTGTGACAGGCACATAATATTGTCCTTAATGTGGATTCCCCTTTGGTAACCTGTTTGACTAATCAACATTAAATTGCTGCCTTCTGCCCTGGCTTGGAGCTCCATGTATAGGGTGCTGGCGAAGCACTTCCCATTTGTATCTAGAAGTGCAATTAACCTGTAATTCTCCAGGATGACCGGGAGCTCTTTTTGTGTATTGGTACTATTAGTGAGCCCCGACATGACTTGGGGATAGCTGACCCCAATTGATATTGCAGAAATAGAAGTGCCATGACTGAGGCCCATCTAGTTGGAGCCCACTTGTATACTGCTGCCAGGATGCTGCTTGGGCCTGGAGTGACATTTGGGTGCATTGCTTTTATTGCCTTGGTTACTTGAGCCGGGCATATTTTTGTCAGGTCCCTGGTCCCTGGGCTAGTTGCTCTTTAAGGTGGGTTAATGATTTTGCAAGGAGACTTATTTTTCTTTGTGTTTTCGTTTTTATCCTCCACCTGTTTCCTGTATAGGCTTTTGACACACAATTCCCAATCAGTGGGAGAGACATTGCCACATGTCGCCTGAGGCCACATGTCGCCTGAGGCTTTGAAATAAGGCTTTTATTGATCCACCTCCAGAATTTCCTCTGGTCCTTTTATTTTATTATCAACACACACACGGGGGGCGAGAGGTCCAACCTTTACCTTCAGCCTCCCTTCTTCAACACACACACACACACTAGGAAGGGAAAGGGTAGTCAGGTGGATTATTCGTCCCTTGGTGCTGCTTAACAATCAGCACTGGGAAATACCACTTGTTTTAAATTCTGCCCTCACACACTAGTTTGTGTCATGTATCATCATAGGGAGCACATCAACATCCTGTCACAGACCAACGACTAGGATGGAGCAAAAAAAATCTTTTTTTTAAAACCAGTTGAGGAATTTGAATCAATCTCTCTATCCCAACTGGGATCATTATCCTCTCAACACAAAAATAACTACCTAGGCGATCGTTCACTTAATTTTTATTTCAAACTTTTCATGGCGGGAATAAAATAGTTAACGTGGGGTTTCCAGGATCCTTAGTATCCGTACCTCCTAAAAAAAAAACTGTCTACATGTTTCACCCTTCTCTGAGCCCCAAGGGGAGTCTGCAGGCCTTCCTCAGGATTAGGATCCCTCTTTTATATTTGCAAATCGAGCCAATATTGTTCAAATAAGCATAAGGTTGCTGTTGAAATCTCCTGTGATTATCGACATATCATCCAGGTATGTGGTGTTGGACACCGGCAAATTGGGAGCAGTGACATTAAGGTGGCTTCCCTTCTTAACCTGGTGGGATGTAAATAGATGCAGCCTACAATGAGGGATAGTCTTGTCCTCGTTCACCCACTGCTGCTCAGAGCAATTTTTAAGATGAGTTGGTCCCCCTTTCCTGTATTTAGTACCTTAGTTGTTGCCATTAAGTTGTTTTTTACATAAATTGATACCAGACCTGAGGCATGCCCCTCCGCTTTAGAGGCTGTTGCGGGTGATCCATTTGCTGAAAAGTTCAGCCGGTGGAGCAGTTTAGTGCCCATGTTTCTTGTGTAGCGATAATGTCATGTCCCTGCAGCACTTTGATGGGTTTTTTCTTGGCTGCTGAGTCGGTCAATCCTCTAATGTTCTATGAGCTAAATTTCAGGCTGGTAAACATTAATAGCAACAAAGGGAAAACATCATCATACTTTTACTGGAAGAACATCTTTTTATTGCAAATGATTTTTTCAGAAAACACAAAAACTTTTTTGACACAACCAATGACACTTTGTGTGTTATTCCATATACACACACTCATGCTACCCATCTGCTCTGTGTTTTGCTAGATACTGAGGGTTTTATCTCATACTTCACTGCCGATTCACATTAATTGCAGAAACCTTGAATGTGTGCATCTCAGTTGACTGGGCACAACTCTGGTTAAAAGCGTTTTTTAAGGCACATCCAGGCACATGCATCAAAAGAGAAACCGGTCGCAAATGCATTTTGCATTTGGAATGCATCATCCCAAATGCAAAAATCGCAATTTAAGTAATCTCTAAATTGCGATTACTTAAATTGCGATTGCATTTAAGGAATCGCAAATAGAGATTCCTGAAATGCAATGCATTAAAGTAAAAAAACAGTAGCTGTTTCGCTAATAGGGGGCGCCAATTACCATGGAGTTGAACTTCATGGTAATTTGCAAAACCTTTGAAAAATGCACTTTTGTGCATTTTTCAAAATTTCATGTTGCGCACACACATACCCTTATTGCACAGATCAATTTCAGGGTTGCAACGGGGTGCCCTTTTGACACCCTTGCACCCTTGAAATTGCATGCGCAATTTGCGAGTACCTATCAGAACTCGCAAATTGCGCTTGCAATTTCCCATCCATTCCTATGTTAGGAATGAATGGGAAGCTATTCCTTATTTGCGACTCGCAATTTGCGACTTGCAAATAAGGAATGTGTAGGAATCGCTATTATTATAGCGATTCCTACATGCATAGGATTTTGCGAGTCCTTAATTGCGAATCCTTAATATTCGCACTTAAGGACTCGCAAAATCCTAGCTTGATGCATGTGCTTGATCATGCCTTGCCATTATCAAATGCTAGAGCATATGTCCTGTTTCCTATAGCGAATTGAAGTTGCATTGTGCTTTAATAAAGCAAGAGGTAAGATAAACATGGTTGCTTGGTTGCAGGGCTGGGACCCTTTGCTGGTACTTGCCTTTTAGATGAGAAATGAATGTAGTCTGATTACCGGATCGTCAAGAAGGTTGGTAGTAGTCCGCGGAGTAGCGCGGTTGGATCGAAGATACGAAACTATCCGTCAATGCGGGGAGCGAGGTCCGGTGATACGGCTGCTCTACTACCAGCCTTCTTGACGATCCGGTAATCAGACTACATTCACAATCCTGGTTTCCCCTCGCGGCCATTGCCGTAATTGCGGATCGCGCACCCCGCATTGACGGACTCGTGCAAATTCTCTACTACTCTGGCTATTCAGGTTAAACTGTACAGGCATAATCAATGTTGTCCTGATGAAGATCCTAATAATTCGTTTATAGGATCGAAACGCCGTAGACACTTGTAAACACCCTATATGGTCTTGGCAATACTAAGTATGATACATAAGGGTGTCCCATGTAATGTTTGTTGGTTCATTTCCTATTCCTGCCAATTGCAACAAACATTTTTTGCCTGAACCTTTGTTTTTTCTGTTCTTCTCCTCGTTATTTGTACGGGACACAGGCTTGTGTCCCACTTTGTGTATTTTTTCGATATTTTGCTTCATTGCTATGTCAGTAAAATCTATGACCGCTGTCCGGCTGGACAAGTCCTTAAAGAAGCACTGATTGGGTCCTTATTCATTACTGTTTCCATTCATTCCTTCCTAGGGACTTTTTGTTGTTTATAAATACGTAATTCCCAGGGTCCCTGGTCGACCTTATATGGGTGCTCTTGTTGTTATTTAAATATAATAAATACTTTAGACACGATAAAGCCAAGATCAATTACAGCAGAAAATAACAACAGCAGGAGGAATAGACGCGTTATACTCTTACGAAGACAAAGGTATAGTGTGATTAGGCCAGAAGGGGTAGGTAGTTGTACTGCTAGAGGGGTTATGATGGCAGCACTGGCTAGTATTTCTGGAAATCATTATATGCATGATCTTATTAAGAAACACACCTTCTTATCCTTGAAATTTGCTGAAGGTGATTAAACAGTCTGGTGTATACCTCGTGATCCTCCTAGTGGGCAATACTAGCTATTCAGTGATGTTTGCTATTTCCTTAGCCCCTTGCGTGCTCATGACGGAACCACGCCGTCATGAGCCACGGGCGGCGTGTGCTCATGACGGCGTGGTTCCGTCATAACTGCGGCCGTTGCAGCCGCTCCGCCCACACGGCACTGATTCCCCGCCTGTGCGGGCGAACAATGCAAGTGGGCGGGGTCGTGACGGAACCACGCCGTCATGAGCACAGCTCGCCCGTGACTCATAACGGCGTGGTTCCGTCATGAGCATGGCGGCGCCGCGCTCACCCCACACCCCCCCCAGCGCCGCGGCGGAATTCGCGCCGCAGCGAAGGGGTTAATATATTTTTCAGTATTTCTTAAATTTCTCAATGAGGCATTGACTTTCTTTGCACCTCTTAGTGTGAAAATATTTATTTTTGTGCATGACGTGTTCTACTATTATTATTGTATTTTGTTTAAACTTCTGTGTATTGCATTTTAACTGCCAACAATAAAGTACATTATATTGAAACATAAAACAATGCAATGCATGACAATATTATATAAAGTGCTTATTTGCGTTAGGCACATTTTGCGAAAGTGTGCCCAATTCACAAATTGCCCAGATCCCGTAGCACATACAGACTAACAAGGTCTACTGAAAAACAACATACTGTGCAATTTCATAGAAGTCAGATTGACATTAGTGTCTACTACACTCAGTTGTGAAGTGTTTCCATTGATACAAACGATTCCTGCAGGCTCTCATCATATTGAGACATTGTAGTTTCATATGAATTTGTGTGGACAATCTCTGAGTTAGAGAAAGGATCTTCTCAAATTAACAATGGCCCTTAACATCCATGTCTTCCACCACGCCTGTCTAGTTCTACTCACAACCAATATACATCCTGCTAAAGTCAGTTTCACATTCTCTGCTGGTGTCTCAAACATGACTTTAGGTGCCTGTAACAGGTTACAAGCCTATTATTTTCCACAGTGTATTTGTTTGTGAAAGATGTTTTGTGTCACAGAAAGCGGAATCAATGAGCATAATCAAGGAGAGACACAAAATTATGACAAGTTGTGATCATGACAGCTTTCGCAAACATTCCATATGCTGAAATGATTGGTCTAGGAACAAAAAATATGTTTTCCCTCTTCACCACCTTCCCTAAACTGTGGCACAACCTACTTGCCTAAGTTAGTAGATCATAAATTCTAGGTCTGTGTATCCTAATATTCTGGTAAATTTGTTCAATTCCTGTTAACTCTGTTTTACAACATAATGTTAAAGTATATCTTCTCAGAAATTATATGTAATGTATCATTTGCAAGGCAATAGTGTCAATGACTGAATTGGGCTGACCATACCGTCATGCCATAGGCTGTCATTTGCAGAAGCAGAATGTGAATATCACTTGAACAGAGCAGTGGTTGGAAAAGGTCTGATCCGAAGCCCTACTAAAATGACCTAGCGAGGACAATAGCAGTCTGCATGTTCTACCCACAGGTTTGTCAAATGTATAGCCAATACCAATATCTTTCCATCCCAACATGAGCTTTGAGATTCCATGTAACAAAACATCTGTCTGCGGTCTATTGGATTGATAAATGTTCTATATAATAAGCCAGTTTTACTGAATTTGTTACCACTTTTCTTAGTAAACAAATTACACCTGTGCCATATATACAAACACTTGTTTTGAGGGCCTAACAATGAGTATCACAGTGCAAATATTCTACCACCTGGGTTCCTTCGAGTTGGTAACCAAAACCAAAACCCTTGCCTACTACAGTACTCTGAGATTTCTTGTAACAAATTACCACTCTACAGTTCTTCACACAGTGAAATCACCATCCATCGTTAAATGCTGAGTTGAAGAAATGCATTTAAAAATAAATATGTCAAGTTTGCTGCTTTTGGTATAACTTTTCACAATTAACAGATCAAGCTTATGGTCTTGATCGTTGGCATGTCACTAAACCATCTTAAAGTCTTTCTGTATTGAGCATAATGTTTCCTTCAAGACAAAAACATTCAGCGCAGCACTCTTTTTCCGTGAAAGCACACAACGTCTTCCCAATCGAAGTGTGTACTCAGGCGAATCAACATGTAGGCAGAGCTAAAGGCCCTCTCTCAGTGGTGCTTCGCAAAGTTTTTTTTCTGTTGACCACAAAACATCTGCTACTGCTGCGCTTCAAAATTAGACCTAAACCGGCGTACTGTGAAGATGTGCGTGTGGGCCTTAATGCAAAGTTAATTAGAAGATGGGTGCACTTACCTTCCTTTCCTATTAATTAAAATACATCCACTATTTAAAAAACTGACAGAGGCAGCAGCACGTGGAATTATTTCTTTGCTTTCACGCTAATATCCTCTGCTGTACGTGTTTGCACTTTGTAAAGACATCACAGGTTTTGACACATGAAGTTTCCCAAACCAGTTCATAAGCCCCATGCCATTTGTGGTGTGTGTAAATATGTTTTCAAACTTTACAAGCCGAATTCTATTTCAGTGCTTAAAATGGCTGACTTTCTTTGCCTCAATTGTGCCGTTCAGCTTGGTATGTAGAAATGTAAATACCCAGCTGGGATACGACCCTTTAGTTTTAAAATATTTTGACAAGGTGAGGATTTTGATAATTCTTTAAAAAAAAGTGCACCTGATCCCTCTCTTAAAGCAAAGGTTTGGACTTGAAACAAACTACTGCAGATCATCTCTGGTTTCTTCTAATGGACCATAGAAAAGCGGGCGCCAGTGCTGGGACTGATAACTACATACGAACGCCCTAGGCATGCCTGCAGAATTTAAAATGTAAACATAAACACGCACAAAAAAGGTATTGATGTAATAAGATCTGTCCACAGTTGTTGAAAAACAGAATAGAAATTGTCACTGTCTACTTCATTCACTCTTGCTTAAATGCATGGGTCTATCGTTATTTGAACAATATATATTTGTAATATGCACACATGAATACAGTTGGGATACAAGAGATTTATCACATTTTGGCAAATTCGTTAAAGTTTGACAAAAGTTTAATAGTTGCTCAAGTAGACTCGCACTACATTTGAAGTACATTGTTGCACGATTTAGGAATTCACAAAGAATTCCAGCAGCACTCATGGTATTCCGCACTTAGACTTATATATGAATTTGCTATTGTGAAATGGTTATGCAAAAATGCATTTTCCATTGAAAACATGTCAGTTTGTTTTCTGCGAACCAGGAATGCTAATTTGACCTTAGAAATTACATTATAGCAGGTTCAGACAGGCCTAAAGAGAAATCAGGCAAAGTCCAACGGAGGAGTCTGACAGATCAGTTATATGGGCCAGTTTTTGGGTCTCTTTTGTGGTCTACTGGGCCTGTTTTTACTGTTTAATTTCCCTGATAATTAAACAAACATTGACTGCAGCTAACTCAAGTCAAGTCAAGGAAAGCTTTATTCGGCTGCTATATAAAACAGTCATAAAAGCACAAAAATTAAAAACACAGCATATTATTTACATATAATAAATAGTACAAATGATTTTACAATTAAAAAGAGGACAAACATAATACATACATTACTATTCCAATAAGATACTTTTCCTTATATAAAGTGCAGCTTTTAAGAACTGAGCTACCCTCCATGCTATATGCTCATTCTCTAGTAATTGGAGTAAAAGTATTGCTTGGCAACACTGCCTGAGCCCAAGTTTTCTTAAAAAAGGTATAATCCAAGCTTTCCTTTGATCTTGATAAAATTTGCAAAATAGGACTAGATGCATGGTAGATTGGGCAGAGATGTTATCGCAAGGGCACAGTATTAGAGTACGAGACCAATCATTCATTTTCGGGAATGTCATCAGCCTGTGGATGATACCCAGTCTTAACCTAGTAAGAAGAAATCTGACAAAAGTTCCTGGCACAAAAGATAAGTAGGGCTCCATCCCTATGGCAGTACGTAACAGTTTATGGCATCTCACGGTTATGAGAGTCCATTTACTTTGTTCAGTTCTACAGTTCCCTGCATACAGGTATGTAATTCCGGCTTGTTCGGGAGGTACGTATGTGTCTTGAGTTTTAAGAGGAGGGGGAAGTGGTCACTTAAGGCGATAGCACCAACCTCAATGGAAGGGACCAGGTGCGCATGTACAGGTGAGATCAGTATAAAATCAATGGTGTTGGCATAGCCTCTCCCAATAAAGCTAGGCAGAAAACCAACTGGGGTGGTTGAGATCTCATTTGCAAACTCAAGATCTAGTTTGAAGATAAGGTCATTGAATATATCCCCTGTCTTAGAGTGAGTGAAATGTGTACAACTATCTGCGTCATTAAGGATACCACACAATCTGTTATCAGAATGATTACATAGCCCACAATTGAAATCACCCATCAGCAAGGTCAGAGTGTCTTTGCTTTTCCCGTTAGAAATTTTTGTGACTGTAGCCAGAATACCTTTTACTACTGATTCAAGATCATTTTGGGTGGTGTTATTATACAAATTGATAAAGAGTATGCGGTGAGTTGCCTGAGTTATCTCAACCACATGAAAATTAATTGCCCCCGGTTGAAACGTGATCTAGCTTAAGGGAAGCTCATTTGAGATGTATGTGGAGATCCCGCCTTTTGGCCTCAATCCCAGGCCTTTCACTGCTGGTGTGTTAAATGTCTTATATCCGTTTATATGTAAAGGTTCAGTTGCCCATGTCTCCTGTAGGCACAGAATATCTATGATCTCAACAAAAGCTTCCCAAACTGGGTTCTGAACCTTTGAGCGTAGCCCAGAAATATTCCAAGACACCACAGTACGAGTTGTAGGGTCTGGTATTGTCGAGGATATATTGCTAATCAGCCCTGCTACATTAGGGAGATCCAGATTAGGTATTGTTGGTGTCCCCAAAGTATCCACATTCTGCTAAAAAAAAGTACACTAAAGCCCCCGCGATTACCTTCCCACTTGTACATCCCTCTAAGTACTTGAGGATTGGGGCCCTAGTTAATTCCTCGTTCCGTGAAGGACCCGTATACTGGGTGATATCCGAGGTAGTAATATCTTGTAGCTCCCTCTTGCCTTCGATGTTACCTGAAGGTGGCGCCAGTCAATCTACCCCATCCAGATTATAGAGGGGATCAAAGGAGTTGAATGTTGGGATGTCATAGCTGTAATATGGAATACCGCTATTGTTATCAGATACAGGGGCCTGTTTAGACAGCAGAAAGGATGGTAGAAATAAGCTAGAAGAACCACGCCCTTTTCTGACCATGTGGCGCCTGGACAGTTCAAGGATACTTCTGACCAATTCCGGAGATCTAAAAGTTATCACTGAACATTTTGGGTGCGCAGCCTATCCAAGGGATTCAACGAGCCATCTTAAACTCTGAAAATAGAACATTAGTGTGGCCAGTCTTGATGGAGAGTGCGTGTAGTGCCTTGTTTTTCAGGGAAGACCAATGCTCAAAAACTCCCTGTTGTAAAGGGGGTACGTTAGTTAGAACAACAGTATAAGGTGTAGCCTCTGGTGGGAGATGTAAAAACTTCAGCTCTGATAGATAGCTGTCTTTCTGTCTCCCATTAAACTCCCTTGTTTGCTCCCTGGTCTGTGGCCTGATAGAATTTACCTGATTCGCCTGAATTGTGGTGTGCACAGGGCGGATCACTTCACTGCAGCTCACACCACCAATCTCTAAGAGAGGTTGATGGGACTGTTGGGAGGACCGCGTGCAGGGAGCCATTGGGGCTACTTCACGCTCAGAATTAACTATGGGCATGACTACGGGCGCAGTATTAGCTACATGTGTGTTGTGCCGAGTGCTCGGGCCCGAGAGACCCAGAGAGTTCTTGGCAGTGAGCTCTGTCTCGCGGCATAACTGTACAGGTAGATGTGGGAATTCCAGTGAACGTTTGACAACCCCTTCTAGACCCTGTAGCCTTTCTTCTATGGCAGATAACTTAGTTAACACAGGTCTAATTAGGGTTGAAAAAATGCCCTCTAGTTTTTCCCAGAGATCTAACTGAATCGTGTCAGGTGTCCCCCCTGTTACAAGGGTGGCCCTATGCTCTCGTGGGCCACTGCTTAAGTGGATAAACTTACATTTTCTGGCTCTATCCCTGAGTTATTTTACCTATGGCACTATGTTTTATGAGTATTAGGTCCCTGCCCTCATCTTTTTTTGGATGGAGGTGCTAATCCTTTGCCCTGACTAATCTTCGTTTTTTGGCCTCTCGTTTGAACATTGGGTTTATTTCTTATGACCAGGTTAGGGACTTCCCGCACAGTCAAGGATGAAACTGATGGCATCGGCGGGGTATCCTCCCCCACGGGCAATGAGGGCAATGGGGCCTCTTTAAGTGGGTCAAATTTTGGAGGTCCCGTTAAACTAGTAGTTAATACTTCTAAATGGTGAATTAGTGGGCACAGAGGACCATCTTGTGGCTCGAGTGATAGCCTACGTTCCGTTAGTGTGATATCATGTCTTAGGACCAACTCAGCCGTCTGCAAGAAGGCATCAAGGGTCCCAACCATCTCTGCCCTGTATGGGATTTTCGCTTGCTCATCCTCTCCCCCTTGGTATATTATATCCCTGGGGCAGATCGGTGTGTTCTTAGATTTTTACTTAACCAAGTTCCTGTGGGGGGGCTGCTTATAAGTGTACAGTATAAAAATTAACAGCTAGGTGGGAAGTCATAATATATGCAATATAAACAGTAAGACGTCCAGATGTCACAATATAGATGTCAATACCGTGGCCCATCCCAGACTCCTCCAGTCTCTGACGGGCTCAGACGGGCTCGCCCTTGGTCTGGGCTTCGTCCGGACGTCGTCCCCCGCCGCATGGGGAGAGGCAGCGCTATAAGCGCTATGACCCTGCCTACCCCTCGCTCGCGGCCCTCACGGCAGCTGTGTGGCGAGTGGAGCACTCGGGGGGTTGCAGTCCTCCCTAGATTGTGGCTGGTGATGCGGGCTATGCGGCGTGCCCCTGGGACCCTCGACCCTCCAACGGTTCCTCCCGGGCTTTGGGTAACGTCCCGTTGGGCAGGTAAACAAGATTGGCAGCAGAAATGCAGAGAAATATATATGCACACATGAATACAGTTGGGATAATAGTTGCTCAAGTAGACTCGCACGTACATTTGAAGTACATTTTGCATGATTTAGGAATTCACAAAGAATTCCATCAGCACTCCTGGTATTCTGCACTTAGACTTACATAAGAATTTGCTATTGTGAAATAGTTATGCAAAAATGCATTTTCCATTGAAAGCATGTCAGTTTGTTTTCTGCGAACCAGGAATGCTAATTTGACCTTAGAAATGACATTATAGCAGGTTCAGACAGGCCTAAAGAGAAATCAGGCAATGTCCAACGGAGGAGTCTGACAGATCAGTATATGGGCCAGTTTTTGGCTGTTTGTGGTTCTCTTTTGTGGTCTGCTGGTCCTGTTTTTACTGTTGAATTTCCCTGATAATAAAACAAACATTGACTGCAGCTAACTCAAATCCGTGCAGTCTCTCATACCTTGCAAAACACTTATACAGTGTATATTTACACATTTAAAATTGCACTAATTTACCAACGTGGGCCACTCTTTCAGCTTTTTAATTCACTATTTAGACTACTGTTATTTTGGTGCCCGGGTCTATTTTCTTTCTCAGCTCGACCCTGATTTTCAGAAAGTAAAGTGAACACAACTGGCCACGCAATTTATATTGCTGGCATTGAAAAGTGTTCTGCATAATAAGAGACGTACCTTGTCCTGAGTGCTTAACTGTACTGTTTTCTGGATCCCTAATGTCGATTTCTGTCATAGGCAAACATGGATCATGTGTGTACACTATGCCATAGGCCTCTCTCACAAATTGTGGTCTTGTTGGCCTGGGAGGAGCACCCAAAGTGCTACCATCACATTGGTGGAAAGACTTCATCTTCACCTAGAGTTATGGAGCACAAGAAGGTGCTGGCATTAGATCACAGACACAATATTGGAGCCAACAATGTCGTGCAAATAATTCTTTTTGTCAAAAATATAGTTTGCAGTAAGTACAAAAATATTGAAAGAAGTATTGTTTTAAACAAATATCTTTAAAAACATACAAAATATAATTTCTTGATTCATATATATGAAATATGCTTTTATGCCATGGCAGGGTCCCAGGTGGACCCCAAGACCATGGGTTGGGGGTCAGGGTATTCCTACCCTGCTCCGTTTTCTTTATTTTAACTGTTTTTGTAGGGGACTCGGCTTGAAGCCGATTACAAAGATGGCTTCCTGGTTAAAGTGTTGGCAGTCAATCAGAGCAGTGCATTTCCCTGCACAAGCTCTCTTTGTTCATGAAGACTTCGCAACCAGAGATATCACTATAATTTTAAACTTAAATTTCTCAACAAGTACTGAACATATTTACACCAAATAAGTAAAAGGCACTTCCTTGAACGAACATCTACCTCCCTTCCAAATTAGGTGTAAGTCTGTTCAGCGGTTTTGGCTGTAGGTGTGGCTAAATGTTCCTATGGGAATTAACTTTTTATGAAAAATGTCATGAAGATTGGTCAAATGACGCCAAAGTGATAGCCACTGCACCGCAATTGCACCCCCATTGGGACGCCATCAGGTCATCAGCAGTAGGGAGGACTACAGCTCCCAGAGCTCCTTCCTAGAGGCCACGCCCCTCTTGCGCAGCTAAGCGCTGCATGGACCCAAGGCACCAGTAACTGCACTGCAATTGCACTGCCAATGGGACGCCATCAGGTCATCAGCAGTAGGGAGGACTACAGTTCTCAGAACTTCTTCCTCGAGGCCAAGCCCCTTTTGTGTACATAACACTGCGTGGACTCGCAGAGCGAGTCGCGACTGGGTGAAGGGTCAGCCAGTCCAAGCTTGCCGGAGCCCAGAGGAGGCTTGGCTGGGACCCCCCACTTAAAGCTGGTGCAG
The DNA here is from genome assembly GCF_964204655.1 of Triturus cristatus. Taxonomy (NCBI): domain Eukaryota; kingdom Metazoa; phylum Chordata; class Amphibia; order Caudata; family Salamandridae; genus Triturus; species Triturus cristatus. The sequence goes on from NC_140581.1 coordinate 651,123,075, forward strand.
GAAAATCATAAATCACTGCACCGGACAACAACTAGTCGATCAGATGTTAAATATGGGTAAGAGAAAGGCTACGGCTGAGAAAGCGGGGGAGGGCATAGTTAACACGCTTTTCTCTCAAGGGCGGCATGGTGAGCAAAAAAACGATGGATTTAGGCCCAGATCTCTGTACTGGGGTGAATGTATGACATTGTTCTGCATTCTGTCCATCAATTGTTGATTTTGCATTTGTCACCCTGAGTTGGAAGGGTATGCTCAGACGTGAGTCCCTTGCTCTCCATGCCACTGGAATCAGGCTATCCTGGCTGACGAGGGCTGAAAGCCCGAAACCGGTCCTAGGATGCTTGTTTCCAGTCCAGGGAGGACCTGGCTTGGCAGTTCGGGCTGGACTGTTCCCATGGGGCACAGGGTCAAGACTGATTTGCATATGGCTGGGTTCAAACTGGAATGGCATGGTGAGCAAAAAAACGATGGATTTAGGCCCAGATCTCTGTACTGGGGTGAATGTATGACATTGTTCTGCATTCTGTCCATCAATTGTTGATTTTGCATTTGTCACCCCGAGTGGGAAGGGTATGCTCAGACGTGAGTCCCTTGCTCTCCATGCCACTGGAATCAGGCTATCCTGGCTGACGAGGGCTGAAAGCCCGAAACCGGTCGTAGGATGCTTGTTTCCAGTCCAGGGAGGACCTGGCTTGGCAGTTCGGGCTGGACTGTTCCCATGGGGCACAGGGTCAAGACTGATTTGCATATGGCTGGGTTCAAACTGGAATGGCATGGTGAGCAAAAAAACGATAGATTTAGACTCAGATCTCTGTACTGGGGTGAATGTATGACATTGTTCTGCATTCTGTCCATCAATTGTTGATTTTGCATTTGTCACCCCGAGTGGGAAGGGTATGCTCAGACGTGAGTCCCTTGCTCTCCATGCCACTGGAATCAGGCTATCCTGGCTGACGAGGGCTGAAAGCCCGAAACCGGTCCTAGGATGCTTGTTTCCAGTCCAGGGAGGACCTGGCTTGGCAGTTCGGGCTGGACTGTTCCCATGGGGCACAGGGTCAAGACTGATTTGCATATGGCTGGGTTCAAACTGGAATGGCATGGTGAGTAAAAAAACGATGGATTTAGGCCCAGATCTCTGTACTGGGGTGAATGTATGACATTGTTCTGCATTCTGTCCATCAATTGTTGATTTTGCATTTGTCACCCCGAGTGGGAAGGGTATGCTCAGACGTGAGTCCCTTGCTCTCCATGCCACTGGAATCAGGCTATCCTGGCTGACGAGGGCTGAAAGCCCGAAACCGGTCCTAGGGTGCTTGTTTCCAGTCTAGGGAGGACCTGGCTTGGCAGTTCGGGCTGGACTGTTCCCATGGGGCACAGGGTCAAGACTGATTTGCATATGGCTGGGTTCAAACTGGAATGGCATGGTGAGCAAAAAAACAATGGATTTAGGCCTAGATCTCTGTACTGAGGTGAATGTATGACATTGTTCTGCATTCTGTCCATCAATTGTTGATTTTGCATTTGTCACCCCGAGTGGGAAGGGTATGCTCAGACGTGAGTCCCTTGATCTCCATGCCACTGGAATCAGGCTATCCTGGCTGACGAGGGCTGAAAGCCCGAAACCGGTCCTAGGATGCTTGTTTCCAGTCCAGGGAGGACCTGGCTTGGCAGTTCGGACTGGACTGTTCCCATGGGGCACAGGGTCAAGACTGATTTGCATATGGCTGGGTTCAAACTGGAATGGCATGGTGAGCAAAAAAACGATGGATTTAGGCCCAGATCTCTGTACTGGGGTGAATGTATGACATTGTTCTGCATTCTGTCCATCAATTGTTGATTTTGCATTTGTCACCCCGAGTGGGAAGGGTATGCTCAGACGTGAGTCCCTTGCTCTCCATGCCACTGAAATCAGGCTATCCTGGCTGACGAGGGCTGAAAGCCCGAAACCGGTCCTAGGATGCTTGTTTCCAGTCCAGGGAGGACCTGGCTTGGCAGTTCGGGCTGGACTGTTCCCATGGGGCACAGGGTCAAGACTGATTTGCATATGGCTGGGTTCAAACTGGAATGGCATGGTGAGCAAAAAAACGATGGATTTAGGCCCAGATCTCTGTACTGGGGTGAATGTATGACATTGTTCTGCATTCTGTCCATCAATTGTTGATTTTGCATTTGTCACCCCGAGTGGGAAGGGTATGCTCAGACGTGAGTCCCTTGCTCTCCATGCCACTGGAATCAGGCTATACTGGCTGACGAGGGCTTAAAGCCAGAAACCGGTCCTAGGATGCTTGTTTCCAGTCCAGGGAGGACCTGGCTTGGCAGTTTGGGCTGGACTGTTCCCATGGGGCACAGGGTCAAGACTGATTTGCATATGGCTGGGTTCAAACTGGAATGGCATGGTGAGCAAAAAAACGATGGATTTAGGCCCAGATCTCTGTACTGGGGTGACTGTATGACATTGTTCTGCATTCTGTCCATCAATTGTTGATTTTGCATTTGTCACCCCGAGTGGGAAGGGTATGCTCAGACGTGAGTCCCTTGCTCTCCATGCCACTGGAATCATGCTATCCTGGCTGACGAGGGCTGAAAGCCCGAAACTGGTCCTAGGATGCTTGTTTCCAGTCCAGGGAGGACCTGGCTTGGCAGTTCGGGCTGGACTGTTCCCATGGGGCACAGGGTCAAGACTGATTTGCATATGGCTGGGTTCAAACTGGAATGGCATGGTGAGCAAAAAAACGATGGATTTAGGCCCAGATCTCTGTACTGGGGTGAATGTATGACATTGTTCTGCATTCTGTCCATCAATTGTTGATTTTGCATTTGTCACCCCGAGTGGGAAGGGTATGCTCAGACGTGAGTCCCTTGCTCTCCATGCCACTGGAATCAGGCTATCCTGGCTGACGAGGGCTGAAAGCCCGAAACCGGTCGTAGGATGCTTGTTTCCAGTCCAGGGAGGACCTGGCTTGGCAGTTCGGGCTGGACTGTTCCCATGGGGCACAGGGTCAAGACTGATTTGCATATGGCTGGGTTCAAACTGGAATGGCATGGTGAGCAAAAAAACGATGGATTTAGACTCAGATCTCTGTACTGGGGTGAATGTATGACATTGTTCTGCATTCTGTCCATCAATTGTTGATTTTGCATTTGTCACCCCGAGTGGGAAGGGTATGCTCAGACGTGAGTCCCTTGCTCTCCATGCCACTGGAATCAGGCTATCCTGGCTGACGAGGGCTGAAAGCCCGAAACCGGTCCGAGGATGCTTGTTTCCAGTCCAGGGAGGACCTGGCTTGGCAGTTCGGGCTGGACTGTTCCCATGGGGCACAGGGTCAAGACTGATTTGCATATGGCTGGGTTCAAACTGGAATGGCATGGTGAGTAAAAAAACGATGGATTTAGGCCCAGATCTCTGTACTGGGGTGAATGTATGACATTGTTCTGCATTCTGTCCATCAATTGTTGATTTTGCATTTGTCACCCCGAGTGGGAAGGGTATGCTCAGACGTGAGTCCCTTGCTCTCCATGCCACTGGAATCAGGCTATCCTGGCTGACGAGGGCTGAAAGCCCGAAACCGGTCCTAGGATGCTTGTTTCCAGTCCAGGGAGGACCTGGCTTGGCAGTTCGGGCTGGACTGTTCCCATGGGGCACAGGGTCAAGACTGATTTGCATATGGCTGGGTTCAAACTGGAATGGCATGGTGAGCAAAAAAACGATGGATTTAGGCCCAGATCTCTGTACTGGGGTGAATGTATGACATTGTTCTGCATTCTGTCCATCAATTGTTGATTTTGCATTCTGCAAATGTTTTGTGTCAGGAGATAGAGCTTACAGAACGCAGACTTTCTTTGGAAGAGGGGAGATGTCCTACATTCCGCATTTTATCTTTGTCTGGGCCTTGCACTGCTTCATCTCCTAGAACTGAGAAAGAAAACACTCCGTCTGCACCTTGAACTAGCCCACGTGTAAATTGTTTTAGAATCCGCCCGTTCTCTTCATCTATTTTAGTTAATGAGCCTGCACCTAAAAGAAAGAGAACTGGAAGAATTATGAAAGGTAACCCCACATCAGTCACAAGGTCAGTGAGAGCTCCTATACCTACAATTGCACCAGTTCCTAGACCACATTCTGGGCCTGATATCCGTTCCTATTTATTGGACGATGATGCTGTGTGGCAAAAACTGGAGGAGAAGGTCACCAGCTTACTCCAGCCAATCTTGTTTAGACTAACCAAAATAGAAGAATGTGTATCCACCTGGGAAATAAATGGACAAAAGGGCTCTGCCCTCATACGCCCTCCTCCACACAACCAGTGCTCCAGTCGTCCAACAGACAGAGTGTATGGGACACTGTTTGACTGAGCCACAAAAGCTGAATTGTAGGGGGGCTAAACTGGATCCTACCATGTCACTCACCGAACCCCCTGCTGGTAGCTTTAAGGGTGATGTACTGTAGTGTATGGGGGTCACGGGTGGGGGTGCCCTTAATCAGTCTTAACAGTTCCACCTGCATGTGAAATAGGGACGAATATTCAAACACATCCGGGCTACCTTCTGAACCTCCCACCAGCAGCTGCTCCCCTTGTATTGATTTTGGTAAATATCTCAATGTTAAGAGAAGGTCAAAGGGAAACTACACTACAACTTGTGGATAAATACCTACATTGTTTAACCACCCACTGGGACAGACATGATGGCAGTATTAAGGATCTGTATCATGGCCAGGAGAGTGGGGTGGGTGGGTCCATCACGCAAAGTATACCCTAGTGACTGTGTAGTAGTGAATCTTGACAACAAAATAGTTGTTAGGTCTCTTTTGGCCAAATTCCATGAATCCACCTTCTATGGGAATCAGATCTTTGTCTCACCACTTGAGTTTTTTTTGCCAAACCAGTCATTCCCTATTCTCCACGAAATCTCCCTGGATCACTGCTCCTAATAGTATCCATTGGATTGCTCCAAATTAACAACTAGTCGTGCCAATATGGTCAATTCAGGCACTCTAGGACTGACTACGGGAAACATATTTGCCCCGCTCACAGATATGGAGGCGTGTAATTGACTACCCAGTATAGATTCAAATAAGATAGCATAGGTGGAAACAACGGGGGGATCCTTGGTATCTAGACAGGATAGTTCTGTTGCCTCTAATCATTGGATACGGGCTTATACACTTAGTGTGAAATTGGCTTCTTGGAAACTAGCAGGCATTGCTACTAAATTGAACAACTCCATTTGGCTAGCATTCTGGCAGAATCAGGATATTCTATGTTTCAAGGAGACTTGGTACCCACAACATATTTATATAGATGACTTCCGTTTGTACCAAACACATGCTGTATCATCATCTCCAGGCAGAGCTAAAACAGACCTGCTAACACTAATTTCAAAGACACTCCCAATCAAGATAAAAAAATGTATCACCCCTAGCTCACAATTTCATTTTCTACTGGTAGAGGGTGATATAGACCATGACTGACTCTTAATACATTTCTATAATAATCACTTGTGTGATTTACAGTCAGTGGTGGGCAAGCTAGACTTAGAACTAAAGAAACTTACTAGAGTCCATGGAAAGAAAGCCATCAATATAGTCTGGGTAGGAGATTTTAATACGCAGCCATGTAAATATATATCAAACAATATTTGCAGCTTAGAAGATACGCAGGGGAGCTGATTTATCACTTTGAACATCATGATTATGGGAGCAGTCTAAATAGGGTTCTTTATGCCAGAAATTTGGAAATTTGTAATAGGGTGGATCCAAGTACAGGGGAATTCAACAAGACTTTTATCCGTAATGAGCATGTCTCAACTATTGATTATGTAATAATATCAAGCTCAATGCGCGGAAGGTTCAACCATATAGATACACAATTTTCTCTTAACAGTGACCATGCAATTATTTTCACCTTAAATTTAATAGGGGTAAAAAATAACAAGAAAGCTTTAAAAATGGGGAAAGCAACACTGGAACAGAAAAATGGTTACCAATTAAAATTGACCCACATAGAAGTGTAGTTGAGAATATTCTGCTGTTTTTAAAATGTTTGAAATTCAACAGTAACCCCGAATCGCTAACTGTGGACTTTGAGTATTTCCTAAAGGAAATTAAAATTGCTCTGACCCCCACTAAATTATGACCAAATTCACCAGAGATACACTGACCATGAATGCTCTAAATCATCCAAAAACTTGCATATAGCCCTTAAAGAACAACCTAGGGATAGGGTTCAGATTAGGCTGCTCCGGGAAGGCATATTTGGAGGCTAGGAAGGTAAGGGAAAGGGCTTTAAGAGAACAAGCTTGGGGCAATCTTAAGATAGCAGCAGCTTCTAAGAGTAGTAAAGATTTCTGGGGAGCGATTAATGCACCTTTTTTCAAAAACAGAACCGATCCTACACTAGACACACATGTTAGTGAAGATCTTTGGGTGGCCCATTATGAACAGATTTTTGCCCTTTGTGACACATTTGTTAGTGAACTCCAGCCCACAAAGACCCCCCAGATTAACCACCTGATATTCACTGTACAGGAGGTTACAATTGGGTTGGGTAAGTGTACTAGGGGAAAAGCACCAGGGCCAGATGGGGTCCCCATAGACCTTTTTCATGAACAAAAAGATCTATGGGCCAAATATATTTAATGCAATAGTAAAACCTACCCTCTTAGATTCTTGGAGAACTAGCATTATCATACCCATTCATAAAAAGGGCCCTAAAGACAATCCCCAGAACTATAGACCTATCTCTTTATTGACACTATGGCAAAGCTTTTGGGCTGCCTATTATTAAACAGATTGGAAAAGTGGGCAAATGAGAAAAGCACTCTGATGCAAACACAGAACGGTTTTCCGAGCGGTAGAGGTAACATAGATCAGTGAGTCAATTTAACCCTGATTATTGGTAGATATATTAGAGCTAAGACCGGCCAGAGATTCCGGACAGAGATTTATGGCATTCATGGACCTGACCGCAGCCTTTTACTGTGTAATTCATTCAAAACTCTGGGAGATAATGGAGATGATGGAGGTGGGCCCAGCAATCATCAGTTTTATTAGACAAATGTATTCCAATGCCTCCACCTGTGTTAGATTTGGCAAAGATAGAGAGTTAACTTGCCCATTTAAGACTGAAAGAGGCATTAGGCAGGGGTGTTTCCTTGCCCCATATCTATTTTCCGTATATACAAATGGTGTCGAAGGCAGCCCTTGCAGGAGTAACTCCCGACATCCCTGTTTTTGATTCGAACACTATACCTATACCCGCATATGCTAATGATGCACTATTAATTGCAAGAACAGGGTTGGCCTTCAGTGACTAATAACGGCCTATGTTTCATTTATGTCCTCATTGGGGTTGAGGGTTAATGAAACAAAGTCCTTTGTACTTATTTCAGGGACCCCAGCCTCAAGGAGAATGCCAAATGTTGCTATAGGATCACAGAGAGTTGGGGTTGTAGACTCCTTCCGTTATGTAGGGGTCCATTTTGATTAAAAAACACCCCTGGGCACACATGGTGAACTATAGGGCACTAGTGATGGAGCGGGGTACGGAAGCCATTCAGACCTTTGTAAAAAGGTTAGGTTCAAAACGACTCTCAACAATAAAAAAGGTATACCAAACAAAGAAAGCAACAGCTTTAACCTATAGGGCTGTGGTATAGGGTGCAGCCTCAGTAACCCAATTCCAAACACTGGAGGATAGATTTTACAAGAGATTTTTTTCCGTTCCAACCTCATATTCAAATTTCAAGTACCACATGATTGATACCATTTAGGCTGCTCCGGTACTTCTGTGGCATTCTATATGGTGTAGGGACACAGTGAATTTAACCCAGAGCATACTTAAAAACTGCTTAGATCTGGATAATTCCCACAAAATTCCCTGGCTCCAGTATGTGAGATCATCATTGTTCGCAATGGGGCTGGAGGAATTATTTGTAACACTGAGTGCGTTAAAAAGATTTCAAAGGGAGAGCTGAAGTCTTTTCTTTTATTTAAAATGACCCATGAGCGCCAAGATGCAAACTATTCAAATTCAAGTGATGTTATACCAACAATCCCTAACGATATTACTGGCAGATTTATCCTATTTAGACCATATCAGTAACTACCAGCATAGATATATTTTGATTATATTTCATTTAAACTTAATCCCCCTAATGTTGGGTTTCCCTGCAAAGAATTTCAGACGTGACACATTGCTGCCCTGTCCATGTGATTACGGATCTGAGCAGTCTGATCTCCATATACTTTTTTGTGTGCGTTTTATGAGAAGGAACAAACTACATTTTTACTCCCAATTTAAAAAAGATTGAATATTATACAATGTTGACCTGAATTATACTTTTTAAAGAAACTTTATGACCTGTTTAGATGCTTTTCTAAAGCTAGCTTCTTATTGGCATTTCTAAGGAGGAGGAAATCTGCTGTGTTTAGTCTTCATTAGGCATGAGGAGGTGTATCTTGCCCAGTAATAGTCTTCCATTTAAATATCCCATGTAATAGTGGCTTGATGTTGCTCATGTGACAGTTACTACTCTTGCATATCTCTTTGAGACCAGAAAATGAAATCTGTGTCTATTAGATTTATTAATTTTAATGTACCACCAATAACCGCATTTAAAGAATGTATGTATAAAATAAATGTTACCACTTTACAGATGATTGTTGCTATAATTTAAATGGAACTTAAATGGAAAGCGTGTTAATTTGACTTGGATTTTAAAGATGTCTTGTATTTGTATGATTTGTTAATTTGACTTGGATTTGGATCGAATAAAGTCCCGGATAATGGTGATAGCCAAGTCAAAAATTGATTTCCCTATGGAACTAGGTCCTAACTATAACTACTGACTGGCAACCATGAGTAGGTAACATATATATATATATATATTACCTACTGGCGGTCGCCAGTAGGTAGTTATAGTTAGGACCCTGTTTCCATAGGAAATCCGCAACATTCTATTTGGAATAACTTTGGCGCCGGTCGACGAATCCTCGCGAAATTTTCAAAATAGGTGGGGCGCTACGCTCCGCTCCTACCCTGAAAGTCTCGGGGGGATTCGTCAAGCAGGGGCCGAGAAAAAAGGGGGGTCCCAAAACGCGTTTTCCCCATGCATTTTTCCATAGGACCTTTAGACACAGCTACAGCCCGAACGGCTGAACAGAATTACTTGAAATTTGGCAGAGAGGTAGCCATAAGGTCAAGGAAGTGCCTTTTGCAGGTCTGGTGTAAATCTGTTCAGTATTTCCTGAGAAAATAGCATTTAAAAGCATATATATATGTGGGCGGAGCCTAACCACACATCTCATCCTGAGATCTGATTGGCTGTCAGCACTTCATCCAAGAAGTGTTGGCAGCCATCTTGGGACCAATATACATGATAGCACCTCATTAAAAAGCATTGCAGTTAATAGAAGGTTTTAAGACTTTAGTTACATTATAAATCATTTGTTGATGGTACCATACTCATTTTAGGAATTGTGGTATGTTCTAAGGTGATTTCACCATGTGAAAAAGCCTTCTGCTGGGATATCATGATTGAGAGAAAAATATTTTCTCATGCTTTTACCACAGAGGTTTGGAAGGTGATCTATAGGCTAAACTGAGAGCTTATTTTCTGTAAATTCACATTATCTTTCTCAGTCATGTGAGAATGAAGTCTGACATTCTCAGTAAAACATGTACATCCAACAAGGGCAGAGACTGTCAGTTGATTCCTTTGTGTTCTACTGCAGCTTCCCAGAGTGTTCCAAAGAACAACTAGAGCGCTAACAGTCCTACTTATGATAAACGTATGGCACACCTGAAGCCATCTTGCTTGGATTAAAGTGGTAACTCTTAAAACATTTAATTTAAAAAGGAACAAAATGAAGGGGTTCATTTTTCCATAAAAAGTATGATTAGTGCTGCAGAAAGAAAAATTAGGGCACATTTTGAGTGACTTCTCAAATCCTCTTCTATTTCATTAAAAAATTCTGACATGCAGACTGAAACATGCACTTTCAATACCAGCAGCAGTTTTCCCTGGTGAGCAGTAGCTTTACTACAGTGATCTAATGAGCAAAAAGAGTGCTAACATTCTGAATTTATGGCAAATGTGTGACACATCTGAATGCCTTCTTGATGGAATCAAAGTAAAAAACTGAAAGTATTTCCTACTGAGGAGACTGCAGTAAATGAGGAAATTAGGAAACTTCATAACAAATAAGTCTCCCAAGATGGCCACCAGAGACAAAAGAGCCCAAATGTAGCCCAAATATCACCCAGATGTAGCCCAAGTATAGCCCAATGACAGAATGTCCCAGAATGTTCTTAAAAACAACTAGAGCGCTTACTGTCTTCATTATGACAAAAGTAAGGCACACCTGAAGCCATCTTGATTGGAATAAACTGGTAACACTTAAAACATTTAATTTAAAAAGGAACACAATGAGGAGGTTCATTTTGCCATAGAAATTATGATTAATGCTATAGAAAGAAAATGAGGGCACATTTTGAGTGACTTCTCAAATCCTCTTCTATTTCATTAAAAAATTCTGACATGCAGACTGAAACATGCACTTTTAATACCAGGAGCAGACTTCCATGGTGCAGTAGCTTTACTACAGTGATCTAATGAGCAACTAGAGTGCTAACATTCTGAATTTATGGCAAATGTGTGACATATCTGAATACCTTCATGATGGAATCAAAGTAAAAAACTGAAAGCATTTCCTACTGAGGAGACTGCAGTACATGAGGAAATTAGGAAACTTCATAACAAATAAATCTCCCAAGATGGCCACCGGAGACAAAAGAGCCCAAATGTAGCCCAAAATCACCCAGATGTAGCCCAAATATAGCCCAATGACAGAAGTGTGCAAAACACTTATTATTTTGTGTTTTTGCAGTGTTATATAGTGCAGACTTGTCAGGTATTGGAGTGCTTTACATGAGCATTGGTTACATCACACAAGAACAAATTCATTTTGGTTGTAGACATGGGGAGACTAAGTGATTTGACCAGAATCACAGAATGTCGAGCTGAAGCAGAAACTTCAACCTGGTTCCCCAGTTGCAAAGTCTGCAGTTCTGGAAGTAACACCACATCCTCTCCCCTAAGTGCAACATTTAATCAAGTGGTCAACTGGATAAAAAAACATAAAGATAACAAATAATTTAAAAGTGCTTTGTCGCTATTTGAAAACTCAGAAAATATGTCCCTATTTTAGTCTTTTAGAGCACTAACCATAATTTTGATGCCAATAAGACCCTCTCATATATGTAATTTCTAAAGGAAATGCTCTAGGTATTACAGTTTTGATTACATCAAGATGATGTCAGGCGTTCCACACTTTTGTAATAAATATAGAATGTTAGCAATCTAGTTGTTCATTAGGATACTGTTGAGAGGCAGAGGCCAGGGGCACGGACTCTGAAAATTGAAGGCAGGTAGGAGGGTGCAAAGGCAACAATTTAACCACACTGAGCAGGCAGGAAGGGCCGTGGAAGCACAACAGACTATGGAGGGCAGTGGAAAGGGGGGCAGGGGCAACAAACCAACAATACAGGACTTGCAAGAGAGGCTGTTGGAGGGAAGATCTATTACGGGTCAAGGAAGCTAGGGGCGGTCCCCAGATCCCCGGGAGCCACCACAGAACTGAGCAGGAGAGTGAGTCAGGGACAAAAGGGGCACCTTAATTTGAGCCGAGGTGCCTAGGAACGCTTGCTCCAAAAATGAAGAAAACAGACATATGAGACATGGAATTGGAGGCAGAATACAATGGCAGTTTAATGAGAAGATGCAACTTCAAAGAAACCGCAGAATAGAGACATAAAGTACAAAATACAGAATCCAGATAATCATACAGCTGTCATAATATTCTCTGTATCTCAATTAATGTACTGACAGAGAGAGAGAGAAAACACATCTATAAATGCATCATGAGAAACAAGTTACACCAAGGAAAATGTTACCTAGGAACACTCACGTTTACTCTTAGAGCAAGCATTCCTGCAATTACAATACAAAATCTTTTAAATGCAAAAGTAAAGAGAACAATGGTTAAACATAACATGACATTTCATATAGGTAAAATAGAATAAGATACTTCAAGCAAAGCAGAGCAAGACATTTTAAGCAAAGGAAGACAAGAGCTCCCAGCTCTTGGGGAAAACCTGCACTGCCTGTTAACCTACATACAGACGGCGAGGTAGTCCGTCGATATCTGTGGGTGCTCCCTTTTTATATCATTTTGTGGGCTCCTTTGCACGCTACATCTACCTACGTATGCTACCCAAAAGCTTCGTCTGCAGATTTTACCAGACATTTCGTCATTTACCCACTTAATGCTGACAATGGACTGGGTGAAAAGGTCAGTCTCTCAGGCCAATCGCTTATCGTAAGTTCCATAGAGCAAGCAGAAAATAATGGGTATTGTACGGGAATTCAATATATTCATGTATAAAATCTCCTCAGTTCTCCTAACTTGACGCTCTGCGGTTGCCACTTCCTTAAAAGCGGGAAACCTGCCCAGGAAGCAAGTACCAGTCCAGGATGCAGCCTACTGTATGTCGACAGCTTCAGGGGGATGTTGAACTTTGATACCGAGCACGGAGCACTCGGGTAGGGTGGGGGCTACTAGTTTGGATCAGAAGGCCTCGCAGACCTGCCTTCAGACTGCTATACACTAAAATTGCAGAGCTATGGTCAATTTAACAAAGAGGCCTACATATTGAACAGAAGGGCCTACACAGGGGTTTTATGCTGGCTGAATGGTAGGGATGTCTCAGGATAATTATATAGCAACACAGGACCCGCTGGTCAATTTAATACGGCCTACAAATGCAGCTGGCAGGGCAAGGACAAGGGTCTCATACTTCAGGTGTGGACAGAACGGGCCAGGGGCCCCCTGTGATACAAAATCTACCCTCCTTCAAGGCTGTGGCAATGTAATAGACCATTGTGGGCAGAAGGAAGAGGCAATGGTAGTACAACCATACATGCCAACAGACCTGATTCAGCCAGGAAACGTCCAATGTTTTTAAGCTCAAATGGGCTTTATTTGATCTGTCTCCTGTCTACAATATCCTCTTTTTCAATGTAACTCAAAGGGGAAAATCAATACCCCAGTTTTTTTTCAAAATCTCCCTCTTACCAAGTTCAAAATGTTCGCAAGTATGGTACATTGGATCATGGAAGGAAATGGGATAGGGACATGGACTTGGATAACAGAGGACAGGAGGGACATGGAGAGGTGCACCAAACTGACCCTGCAGAGCAGGCATCAGGGTTTGCAGCAGCACAATACACCACACAGGGCATGCAGGACGGGAGTGCAGCACAACAATCCATAGAAAGCAAGAGGGAGGGGACAGGACCATGCACATGGACAACAGAGAACAGAGGGGCAAGAGGCAATGGTAGCTAGCTGACCATAATGGACAGACAGGAGAGAAAGCTGCAGTATAACAGACCATAAAGGGCAGGAGGGACGGATCAGGGGCATTAAAATGGAACAGACAAGCCAGGAGGGAGGGAGTAGGGCTGGGGGCAAGGGGGCAGGGCAGGAGCAGCAAGATAGCCATGGAGGTCAGGCAGGATGGGCACTAGAAGCAAGACACACCATGAAGAGCAACAGTGAGACTGTGATGGCATACACACAGACCATGGAGGGAAGGTGGGAGGGGGTCAGGGGCAGCTAACTGACCACACAGGGAAGGTGGGAGGGGCCATGGCAGCACAGAAGACCATGCATGGCAAGTGGGAGGGTTAGTGGCAGCACAATGGCTATGATGGGCAAGAAGGAGGGTGGAGGGGCATGCACAAAGGACGATGGAGGATAGAAGGAAGGGTCAGGACCTGTGCACAGACAAGAAAGTTCAGGGGAAGGGACCTCACAACAGACCACACGGGGCAGGCAGGAGGAGCAGTTGCAGCACAACAGACCAGGGAGGGCAGAAGGGTGTGGCAGTACAATGGACCATGTAGGACAGGAGGAAGAGGATAGGGGCATGGCATGTGGACAGGCAGGGTGGAGGTGACAGGGACAGGTTACAGTCATCTGACAATGCTAGGCAGGTGGGAGGGGAGTGGCAGCTCAACAGAACACTCAGAGTAGATAGGAGTGGCAGGTCCATGGGACATGGTGGGCAAAAAGGATGGAGCAGGGGCATGCACAAAGACATCGGAGGGCAGGGGGAAGGAGAATAGGGGCAGCAAGCTAAGCACAGAGTTTAAGCAGGAGGTCAATGATGGGGCATAGAATTGGGCAATGGAGGGCAGGAGGAGTGGACTGGTACATCATACTAAATTGAGGGCAGTGGCAGCACATCAGACCATGCATGGCAGGAGGGAGGAGGCTAGTCCATGGATTCACACAACAGAGGATAGGGAGGAAGGGGATGGGGCAGCAAGCTAACTGTTCAGAGAAGGCGGGTATTAGGAACTTTATTGTTTTTAAAACATTGTGTCTGTGCGAACTACTTAAAATATGAACAAGTATGCAGCATAATCTCACTTTTATTCAGGAAGAAGAGGACGTTTGTGACTGTGACTCCGGGCTCACTTGGCAGAAACACCCCCTGACCCTCCACCCCCTATCGCAAAATGTAATGCCCGTGAAAAGGGTAGGTGAACACAGTGTTATATAGAACATAGTCCTGAGAGCACGATTGAAAATGAAAACTAGATATAGTGTATGGTATAAACTATGCACCAAAAAGTGTGATATAAGATGAACCGGGCGTGAAATATAATATGCAATACATTGTGCGCAATGACAGATTCATTGGAGAGCGCGAGATAGCACAGGCACTAGCGCGTGCTATGCGATATGCGCCTTGGAGTGTAATATGCACAGGGCAGTGTTGTGTAACCTAACTAGTCTCTAAAGTTGTAATATAAAATATGTGCTGGGGAGTGTAACGTTGCATATGCACTGTGACAAAGATATGGATCCCAGATTGTAATATGTATGGCATAGCACTTTGCGTTATAACATAGGCATCGAGAAAGGCACGTTAGATGGGGCAATATAACCCGTGCGAAGACAAGTGTGGCATGACATATTCACGGGGTGGTGTTACAGTGCACATGGGCTAGAGAGTGTCATAGCATATGCACTAGCTAGTGGAATACAACACAGAGGTGTGTGGCACTCGGCAGGCAATGGTGGGTGTAACACAGCATTGGACTCTGTCAGGAGCACGCTGTGACTCTCAAGTGATGTTCGTCCCCTTTCCAGAGAGTAAAATAAAAAGTATTACACATCCGGCAGTGGATGTGTGTTTTATTAACCGTGAGGGGGGTTTCTTGCATAGTTTTGGTCGAATTTTTGTCGAATCCCCTTTGAATGGCTTGGTGTGCATGTGTATTAAATGTGCCCGACAATAGCTACCCATGTTTGTATAAATAAACGACAAGGGTGTCTACCAGGATTAGGCACGGTAGGGCATCAGACATGTCAGAGCTTCACTAGTGGTGTAAATACATTCCACGTGGATTCATTGCATGCATAGTCGCCTTTTAATGAATATCACGCAAATCGTCATGGTGATAGGTACGTACGGTTTGTCCGGCATGTCCTAGGTGTGTCTATAAATATATTTTTTTTTAAAATAATAAAAAACAGTGGCCGGCCCTGGGGATTGGGGTCAAAAAAATATAATTAGGAGACTGGCCCTGGGGAATGGGGTCATCAGGGCCAATAAATTAGAATAAGAAGGGGAACCAAACAGCCCCCCTTCTTAAAAAACTAAAATAAATAAAAGACTGGCATCGTGCCGGAGGCCATGCCCCCTCCGTGCAGCACTCTGCAAACGCGCCCCCAACAGGCATCTCCAGTATGCGCCAGGGAGCTGCGCTGCAGCCAGGTGTTCTGAGGCCAAGCCCCTTTTTACACCTCTCTGCAACGCAGCTCTGTGGCGCTTACTGGAGGTACCTAGTGGTCTAGTTTGACCCTAGGGACCCTTAGGATTCAGGGGGACTTAATCTCTCAACTTAGAACAGCCACAGGACGCGTTTACACAGTGGTGAAGGGAGGGGACGGGGCCTGAGGTGACGTGTGCAAACACGCACTATGGCACGTTTTAAATTGGGGATATAATTTCCCTTCAATACTGAGGGCCCCTGGGGGCTAACTAGCCCACCAAGTGCTTCCAGTAAGCGCCACTGAGCTGCATTGCAGAGAAGTGGTCCAGGCCGTGCCACTTTTTACACCTCTCTGCAACGCAGCTCTGTGGCACTTACTGGAGGTACCTAGTGGGCTAGTTGGACCCTAGGGACCCTCAGGATTCAAATGAACTTAATCTCCCAACTAAAAATGGACA
Organism: Triturus cristatus; assembly: GCF_964204655.1. NCBI lineage: Eukaryota > Metazoa > Chordata > Amphibia > Caudata > Salamandridae > Triturus > Triturus cristatus. The sequence continues at coordinate 651,139,382 of NC_140581.1, forward strand.
CAGGGCGTGTTTACACAGTGGTGAAGGGAGGGGACGGGGCCTGAGTTAACGTGTGCAAAAACGCCCTGTGGCCTGTTTTAAGAGGTAGTTTTAATCCCCATGCCCTATTATACACTAGGGGCTTACAAAGGAGGTCATGCTAATCACAGGGGGACCCCAACGCATAATGTTCCCTAGTGTATGTAGGTGTTTTCACTGTATTCTAAGTGTCTTTTAACATAGCACTGGCTCTAGGACTGGTTAGTCAGACTCAGTTACCACCAGTATCCGTCTGAAAAAGTTGAGGGTACAGGATGATTTTGCAACAAGGCTTCTTTTTGCTCTTCTTTTTGTTCTTTCTGCACGTTATCCTTCTTCCTGCACTTATCTTCGTATTTGAGGACTTCTGTTGCTTCTTTCTGCACTTCTTTTGTTTCTTTCTGTGCATTTTTTCTTCTTTCTTCACATGTCCTATCTCTGTAGGCATAGTTAGAAATTAGCATTTAAAAAACCTTTGAAATTCACAGAAAAAACCATAGGTTTCAGGCACGTTATAGTAAGGAATTAGCATTTAAAAAACCTCAGAAATTCACTGAAAAAACCATAGGTTTCAGGGGTGTTATAGTTAGCTGGACTTTTCACTTGTACAAAACCATTGAAATTCCCCCGTTATAGTTAGTTCAGCTAACTATAACTCGCGCGCCCGCAATGCACTGCTGATGAAGTCACATATTACATCACTCATGACATGGTCAGTGACATCACTCATGACATCACTGATGACATCTCAAATGACATCACTGATGACATCACTGATGACATCATCCTTGTGATAGAGTGGCAGACCTCCTCTCACCCTAATATAACCTTTGATACACACATTCAAAAATAGAGACTAAAATTTTCAAAACAATGGACATACCAATACCAGTTACAACAACCTCTTCAGTAATTCTAAGATCCACATACACATCCACTCATTCACCAACAGTCCTATACAGTCACTCATACATGTACTCACTCATCATATGTACTCATACACCTATACATCCTGTTACACAATGCCACTCATCCATAGAGTTACTCACACACATAGTCACTCATGCTAATAAAGAATCAAACATACATTTACTTGCATATACAGTTATACACACACCACCATACTTACTTCTACGGAAACTTACACATTCTTAGTCTTTTAAACAATCACTTATAGAAACACATACTTATTCATACAGGAACTCTTTCAATCTCTCACTCTCACATATACTCACATATATACACCAATAGTCACATATACTAGTTTAAAACATATGTAGTTACTCATAAAGACACTATTGAGACAGTCATTCACTCACTAACACACCCATACACACACTCATCCACCCATACAGTCCTGCACACATGCTGTGTTCAACACATACAAACAGTGAGTCACTCATTCATGCACCTATGCACTACGTAATACCCCCCACCGAACCATGCAGACACTCAGACTGATACTCAAAAAACCAACTAATAACCTATATAGACACCCATGTAGCTACTCACCAACCCATGCAGCCACTTATACACAAAGTGAGAGACTGATACAGATATTTACATATTTAAACATTACTCACTAAGCCATGTATTCACTATGATACACTTAATCAGTCAGTTACACAATCAATTTTTCAAAAACAAATCATCCATTTAGACACTTATATACCCATTTATTCTTCCATCGACCTTGAGATATACATATATAAAACATATTTAATTTTCAGAAAAACACACATTCACTGGATGATGTCATCAGTGATGTCATTTGAGATGTCATCAGTGACGTCATGAGTGATGTCACTGACCATGTCATGAGTGATGTAATATGTGACGTCATCAGCAGTGCATTGCGGGCACGCGAGTTATAGTTAGCTGAACTAACTATAACGGGGGAATTTCAATGGTTTTGTACAAGTGAAAAGTCCAGCTAACTATAACACCCCTGAAACCTATGGTTTTTTCAGTGAATTTATATATATATATATATATATATATATATATATATATAAATATATATATATATATATATATTCCACAAAAACTCCAAACAGTGTTCGTATGCTCTCAGTAGTAACGGCACAGCAACAACGTAGTTCAGGTCAGAGAGTTTATTACACAACGCGTTTCGGCAGAAGCCTTGATCACGTGTAACAAAAGATGCCACCACTAGGAATTAAATAAAGTTACGAGTGAGAAGCGCAATCATGGAAATCAAGAAAAGACTGAGCAAGGGCAAATGAGGTCGCCATATTGGAGTGGTAAAGCGTACATCAATAATATACACGATGGGTAACATAATGCCATTAATTGCATAATAAAGAATTGAACAAATAGTAGAAACATACTGAAATAACGTGAATAACACAAATAACTAAATCAGTGATGTCTCAACTCGCTCGCGATTATAGTCGCCATGATGTACAATGCATGACAGTTTGAACTGCTAAAGTAGGCATGATCCGCAAGCTTGCAAATAAGCTCATCTGTTATGTGAACAGTAAACTCCAATACAGTATGTCGATAAAGTGTGATTCACAGATTACATCAATGTTGACATACCGGCATAGTCTCCGTCTTGGAGGTCAAGAAACAACCATGAGTAATTCAAAGAGATATCATTTGCAAGTGCAAAAAGGTTATCTGCCAAATGGCCAATTAACCTAAGATTGCTAAATCAAAAAGGGTCTTGAGCGTGTTCATAGTGCGATTCAAGGTTGATAAAATCAAAACATTCGCTGCGTGGTGCTGAGGTAACTACAGTCTTTGACCAATATAACACGCATACTTGAATACCTCCAAGAAGTGAGGAAACCATAAAACGGAAATTCGTGTCCGATACATTAAGTTTCTCAAAAGCGGTAGTAACTCTCTGCATGCACAGTGCTGTTATTAAACCACATGAGAAGGATGGACATTCCAAATAAACCTAAATCTCAGTTACATCTTGATTTGTCCATGAATATCACTAAGGAAAGTGCCAAATACCAGTGTGCAGGGTTGTGAAGGTGGAAAACAGGAACGGAGGAAAGGGTAGGATGCCCGTGTCGGTGTGTGCCAAAGAAGGGGCTCCTTCCTTCACTCCTGTATAAAAACAATACAAAAAATTCACATTAGAATTTGATGTCTATGCCAAACATCAGCCTAAAAGGAGGAAAAACAAGTATCAAAGTTAGAATGCGATAAGACAGCTTCAAATCAATTCAGTTACATTAAACATTAGAACATGCAGTTCAGAGTACTAGTAGGGCACAGGTCAGTAATAAACAGGGGAAATCAAATCATGTCTTAAGATGTATGGACAGTTCCTCATCCAAGTTCAATCCCCTCCAGCTCGAGAGGAATGATGGAGATCCTGATTAAGTACGCTTGGCAGGACAGGGAGGATCTTCTTAAACAGATCACCGTGAGCATGGCTGAATTACAGCAACTACTGGATGCAGCATCTTTGAAAAAAGTTTTGGAAACCATGAAAGAAAAACTTTCCAAACATGAAGAAGAAATAAAAGCACGCAAACAGAGAAAAATGAACAGAGACCATTGTGACTATGAAAGTGGAAGAATATTAACTTTCAGCAAAAAATATGACCATCTTTATAGGATCCAAGAGTCGGATAAAACAACATCCCTGGCGAACTATAATCCGATTGTTACCGACAATTCCATCATAAGTGACACTGAGTCTGATGTCTCCGGTGGTAATACATCTGGCGAAGAAAGAAACATAAGGCCGATTAATTTTTTAGAGGAGTTTCGGGTCCTGCAGAAGGACCGACAATCCACGAAAGACAACAAAACACCAACATCACGGGGTCGTGGACGGGGAAGAGGCAGGGGAAACGTCGGAACAGAAGGAAGAGAATCCAACAACGCTGGGAACACAGGCAGAGGACGGGGCGCAGTGGGAAATCGTCGTACGCGCTCAAACAAAAACTATTAATGGATACCGAAACGGTAAATAGAACAGTGGTGAACTTGTCTAAAAGACCCATGACTGATACAGAAAAACGTACCCTTTGCTTAGGACTTTCCTTTTGCCCCTCTTCCCCCTTTAAATACACGGACACGAGAATTGACCTTTTTAAATATGTCAGAAAACTTAAACTTAAGAAATGGCATGCTTTAAAAAGACTTGGTTACCAACAACCCTCTAAAAAGACCAACTCTACACCTGACACGAATCTAATGATCAGTGATGTAGACACATTGATTACTCTAGCAGAGCTAGCACTAGATAATAATGACGTCGAGACTACTCAGACACTTGAAGACATGGAAGTGACACATGCAGCAGCAGCCATGACCCCCTTTAGGGCCCAATCTACCTTCTTACCGATTTTGCCACACGATAACATTGACTCTTTTCAGGACTGTACCATCAAATCTCTCATGGAGCTTAGACTCAATACTTCCAAACGTACTTTTGATACTAAAAACAAAAATAATCTTTTTTTTTCCCAGAGACAAGCACTTAAAAATTTGGCTGATGATATCAGCATTGTGATCCGCCCGGCAGACAAAGGGGGGAACGTGGTGATACTGGACAGGGAAGATTATATTAATGAGGCATTGAGGCAATTAAGTGATGATGATTTCTATATACCGATTAACATCAATGTATATAATCAAAGCATCACTGACATTTGGGATAAACTCAGCGTATGGCGAGACAAAGGTCTCATTGAATGGGAAGAGTTTTGTTATTTAAAAAAAGACCATCCCAAGTTGCCTATTCTATACCTTTTACCGAAACTGCATAAATGTAAGACCAAACCCCCAGGACGCCCCATTGTGTCTTCTATCGGATGTGTCACGGAACACATCTCCAAGTACATTGACCACTTTTTGAGAGAATTTGTCATCCTTCTCCCTAGTTACCTTAGAGACACAAAAGATTTTCTAGCCAAGATAGAAAATCTAGAATGGAAATCTGATTATCTGTTTATGGTACTTGATGTCAAATCTCTGTACACGATTATTGACCATAATCAAGGGCTTGAGGCATGTGAACACTTTCTAAAATTTAGACCTCTTAAATATCGTGAGCATAGCCGGATGGTAATGGAAATGACAGACTTTTGCCTCAAGAACAATATTTTTTCTTTTAATGGCGCCCTCTACAGGCAGACAAGGGGTACTGCGATGGGTTCTTGCTTTGCTCCCAGTTTCGCCAATTTGTTTATGGGGTACTGGGAGCAAGAAATCTCTGCTAGTACCACCCTGCAGAAAGACTTCCAACAAGTTATCTTATGGCTACGCTATATAGATGATTTGTTTATCATCTGGAGCGGACGCCAGGAAGAAGCAGAATCCTTTTTAACTAAACTTAACACCAACCAGTATAACATTTCTCTGTCTGGTACCATATATGCCAATTATGCAGAATACCTTGATGTTCGCTTGGAAATCAAGGGGGACAAATTATGTACCTCGTTGTTCCGCAAGGAAACAGCAGGTAACAGCATCCTGCACGCCCTCAGCAGCCACCCAGAGGCTCTCAAATGGAGCATCCCCTTTGGGGAGCTGTTGAGGGCAAAAAGGAATTGTAACAACCTTGAAGCCTACAGTATAGAAGAGGACATTATTGTTAAAAGATTTTTGAGCAGGGGATACCCAAGCTGGGTTCTCAAAAAAGCTCGAGAACGAGTTAACACAGTACAGCGCATTGATACTCTTAAAGATAAACCCTCTGCTGAGGAGAGCAATGATACGTCAGGGACACGGATGATTTTAACCTACAATTCTGAGGTACAAAAAATCAGACACATACTGACGAAACATTGGAGTATTCTGAAGTCTGACAACATTTTGGGTAGTACTCTACCTGACCGCCCCAACATCACTTTCAGAAGAGACAAAAACATCCGGGATATGGTGGTTAAACACGACATAACACAGTACCCTACCAATGATGGACATGGTTTGTTAGGTTTTTACCCGTGTGGGCATTGCAAGGCGTGCCGACACAGTAAATTCATGAGCACTGTTGAGTACAATGGGATCAGTAAAAAAATAACTCAATTTCTAACATGTAGTTCCAATTTTGTAGTATATGTAATTGAGTGTACGTGCAAATTATGGTATATAGGGAGCACTATTTGTCCAGCAAAGAAGAGGATATTAGAACATATCAGAGCTATCTCCCACAATGATCCGAAATACCCGGTTGCACGCCATTTCAATGAACGTCATTTTGCTAATGTTGCAGACTTAAGCTACATGATCTTGGAACAAATCCCCAGGCATCCTTGAGGGGGTGACAGAGTATTGACTCTGAGGCAACGGGAATCAAGATACATTATCGAATTCCTAACCAAGAGTCCGAGGGGATTGAACTTGGATGAGGAACTGTCCATACATCTTAAGACATGATTTGATTTCCCCTGTTTATTACTGACCTGTGCCCTACTAGTACTCTGAACTGCATGTTCTAATGTTTAATGTAACTGAATTGATTTGAAGCTGTCTTATCGCATTCTAACTTTGATACTTGTTTTTCCTCCTTTTAGGCTGATGTTTGGCATACACATCAAATTCTAATGTGAATTTTTTGTATGGTTTTTATACAGGAGTGAAGGAAGGAGCCCCTTCTTTGGCACACACCGACACGGGCATCCTACCCTTTCCTCCGTTCCTGTTTTCCACCTTCACAACCCTGCACACTGGTATTTGGCACTTTCCTTAGTGATATTCATGGAGAAATCAAGATGTAACTGAGCTTTAGGTTTATTTGGAATGTCCATCCTTCTCATGTGGTTTAATAACAGCACTGTGCATGCAGAGAGTTACTACCGCTTTTGAGAAACTTAATGTATCGGACACGAATTTCCGTTTTATGGTTTCCTCACTTCTTGGAGGTATTCAAGTATGCGTGTTATATTGGTCAAAGACTGTAGTTACCTCAGCACCACGCAGCGAATGTTTTGATTTTATCAACCTTGAATCGCACTATGAACACGCTCAAGACCCTTTTTGATTTAGCAATCTTAGGTTAATTGGCCATTTGGCAGATAACCTTTTTGCACTTGCAAATGATATCTCTTTGAATTACTCATGGTTGTTTCTTGACCTCCAAGACGGAGACTATGCCGGTATGTCAACATTGATGTAATCTGTGAATCACACTTTATCGACATACTGTATTGGAGTTTACTGTTCACATAACAGATGAGCTTATTTGCAAGCTTGCGGATCATGCCTACTTTAGCAGTTCAAACTGTCATGCATTGTACATCATGGCGACTATAATCGCGAGCGAGTTGAGACATCACTGATTTAGTTATTTGTGTTATTCACGTTATTTCAGTATGTTTCTACTATTTGTTCAATTCTTTATTATGCAATTAATGGCATTATGTTACCCATCGTGTATATTATTGATGTACGCTTTACCACTCCAATATGGCGACCTCATTTGCCCTTGCTCAGTCTTTTCTTGATTTCCATGATTGCGCTTCTCACTCGTAACTTTATTTAATTCCTAGTGGTGGCATCTTTTGTTACACGTGATCAAGGCTTCTGCCGAAACGCGTTGTGTAATAAACTCTCTGACCTGAACTACGTTGTTGCTGTGCCGTTACTACTGAGAGCATACGAACACTGTTTGGAGTTTTTGTGGAATATTGGATTCACCGGTGCGCTTCGCCGGCATGTATGCCACCCTCCATGGGTCCCTGCACCCCAGAAGAAGCATCGTCTAATTTTGGTATATATATATATATATATATAAAGAGCATGGCGGAAGCGGGAGTTATACTTAACTCAACCAACTATAACAGCCAAGTTTATATGGTTTTGTATGAGTGAAATGTTGGACTAACTAGAACTTCCCTGAAATATATATATATATTCACTTAAAAAACCATAGGTTTCACACATGTTATAGTTAGGTGGATATTTCACTCGTAAAAAACCAATGAAATTCCACCGTTATAGTTAGTTCAGATAACTATAACTTGCGCGCCCGCAATCCTCTGCTCATGACGTCACATATTACATCACTCATGACATGGTCAGTGGCATCACTCTTGACATCACTGATGACATCATCCTTGTGATAGAGTGGCGGTCGCGTGAGTTATAGTTATCTGAACTAACTATAACGGTGGAATTTCATTGGTTTTTTACGAATGAAATATCCACCTAACTATAACATGTGTGAAACCTATGGTTTTTTAAGTGAATTTGCAAGGTTTTTTAAATGCTAATTCCTAACTATAACGTGTGTGAAACCTATGGTTTTTTCAGTGAATTTGTACGGTTTTTAAATACTAAGTTATGTATGTATTATTATTTTTTTTATATATTTATTTTTCAATAAACTACGTATTAAAAATTGTTTTATTTTTTTTTATGGTTTTTCACCGTGCGCGCACACCCGCGATTTAAAAAAAGAAAAAATTATGTTTTTTTCTGCCTTCGGGGTCCTTCAGGGACCCCTGACAAAGGCTAGGGGGTCAGGAACTCTCTACCCTGCCCCCTTTTCACGTTCGCCACCTTCCTTTTCCACTCGCGCACTGAAAACAAACAAAATGGCAGCCGACACTTCCTGATTTCGACCGATTCAAACGTTGACTGACATGTAACAACCAATCAGAATTACGCTCGCGCACGTCAGGGTGCGCGCACGGTGCGCGCACGGTGCGTGGCTATAGATATGTATGTGCTTTTAACTGCAATTTTCTCAGGAACTACTGAACAGATTGACTCCATATATGCAAAAGGCACATCCCTGACCTGAGGACTACCTCTCTGCCAAATTTCAAGTAATTCTGTTCAGCCATTCGGGCTGTACCTTCGACTAAAGGTCCTATGGGAAAATGCATGGGGAAAACGCGTTTTGGGACCCCCTTTTTTCTCAGCCCCCGCTTGACAAATCCCCCGAGACTTTTAGGGTAGGAGCTGAGCAGAGCGCCCCATTAGTTTTGAAAATTTCACGAAGATTCGTCAACCGGCGCTAAAGTTATTCAAAATAGAATTTTGAGATTTCCAATGGAAACACGGTCCTAACTATAACTATCTACTGTATTATATATATATATATATACATCTATATATATATATATATATATATATATATATATATATATATATATATATATATATATATATTATCTACTGGCGGTCGCCAGTAGATAGTTATAGTTAGGACCGTGTTTCCACAGGAAATCTCAAAATTCTATTTTGAATAACTTTGGCGCTGGTTGACGAATCCTCACTAAATTTTCAAAACTAATGGGGCGCTCCGTTCAGCTCCTACCCTAAAAGTCTCGGGGTGATTCGTCAAGCGGGGGCCGAGAAAAAGGGGGGTCCCAAAACACATTTTCCCCATGCAATTTTTCCATAGGACCTTTAGACGCAGCTACAGCCCGAACGGCTGAACAGAATTACTTGAAATTTGGCAGAGAGGTAGCCATAAGGTCAAGGAAGTGCCTTTTGCAGGTCTGGTGTAAATCTGTTCAGTATTTCCTGAGAAAATAGCATTTAAAAGCATATCAATATCTATACGCGCGCAGGGTGCGAGCACCGTGCGAGAACCCTAACGTGTGCGAGCGTAATTCTGATTGGTGGTTACATGTTAGTCAACGTTCGAATCAGTCGAAATCAGGAAGTGTCGGCCGACATTTTGTTTGTTTTCAGTGCGAGAGTGAAAAAGGAAGGTGGCGAACGTGAAAAGTGGGCAGGGTAGAGATTTCCTGACCCCCTAGCCTTTGTCAGGGGGTCCCTGAAGGACCCCGAAGGCAGAAAACATTTTTTTTCAAAATCGCGGGGGTGCGCGCACGGTGAAAACCAAAAAAAAATAATAATACATAAATAAATTAGCATTTAAAAAAACGTACAAATTCACTGAAAAAACCATAGGTTTCACACATGTTATAGTTAGGAATTAGCAATGAAATTCCCCCTTTATAGTTAGTTCAGATAACTATAACTCGCGCGACCGCCACTCTATCACAAGGATGATGTCATCAGTGATGTCATGAGTGATGCCACTGACCATGTCATGAGTGATGTAATATGTGACGTCATGAGCAGTGGATTGCGGGCGCGCGAGTTATAGTTATCTGAACTAACTATAACGGGGGAATTTCATTGTTTTTTTACGAGTGAAATATCCACCTAACTATAACATGTGTGAAACCTATGGTTTTTTCAGTGAATATATATATATATATATATACATATATATATTTATATATATATTTATATCCCACACTTGTAGTCTCCAAAGAATCCGTATCCACGAAAAAAGGAAACCACGCAAATCCAAGTAAGGCACAGTTGTTGTTACTTTATTTAAAGCCGAGTTTCACCAATCTGACGCGTTTCGGGCATCCGCCCTTGCTCACAGACAGTCAGTTCGATTAATTATGCCCATTAAATACCTTAAGGTTTTCAATTGGTTGCATTTTTTTCACTATTTTTTACACCATGTGACATTTGAAAAGTGAAGACACACTACCCAGAATTACATAGTCTGTTTTCCAAACATTTTCATTCCAAACTACAATGTATGTGATAAATAAATAACAGGTTAAAATCCAAAAACCATATCAATTATTTTAGGCTGCATATAATGCAATCTATCCATAATTTTTATCAATAATCTCTATCATATTTGTAACCATATTAAAATGCCTGTGCAAATTACGCAATAAAATGCAAATATTACAGATTAAAATTCATTGTATCATTTCATTTGTAGTAAAAAAAATTATATATACAAAAATTTCAAATGTGCAAATTACGCAAAGATGTAAACACAAGAACATTTTTTGCAAATTATGCAATTTATCAATTTTTTAGTTTTTTAAATATGGCTACCTGATCATAAATGTTATAAATGAGATTTTGTCTGAATATATGATAATGCAATTTTATAATATCAGAACAAAAAATGTATTTGTAAATTTGACGCTTCAATGCTTGAATTCAAAGATATTATAAAACCAAACACTGTAAGTGAACTCACTATTAGTGTTGAGTTAAAAGTCTGGACAGACACATCACTGAGTCTATGTCAAATAAGTAAAGTGAAAAAACATATTTGTGCATCCCTGAATTGTGCAATTAAACACACATAGGGAAAATAAAAATATAAAGAAAAAGAAAAAGGGGAACAAAATGGAGATTCATAATGTATTTACGTGAAAGCAGGCATGGCAACACACTCTAAGGAAATCTGACCAAAAGCAATATATGTTAAGATCTTAAAGAAAAACTTGCAAATCCTCCGTTGTATTTAGCCCATTAGGAAATCTACTATCTAATTTTAAAATGAATTCAGATTCTAATCTTCTTAGCATTTTATCACGGTCACCCCCTCTCTTGGTTTTTGGAACCGAGGCGATAACAAAATAATTGAGGCATTGCAAATTATTATTGTGACAGATTTTAAAATGCCTCGCCACCGGATATGATGCATCATTGTTTACAATGGCACGTAAGTGCTGAAGAATTCTAACATGTACAGGTAGTCGGGTACTCCCAACATATCTAAGATCACACGTACACGTTAATACATAGATGGCAAATTCAGTTTTACAAGTGAAAGATCCACGTATATCAAACGGATCTGGGCTAAATGGTGTACAATATTGGGTAGTGTTTTTTCCGAATTTGCACGCTATGGAAGTGGAGCAGCGTTTGAATCCCGGCCGGGATTGCAACCATTCCTCTTGTTTTCTAAGCTCAGGAAAATCATGACAAACATGGGTTCTTAGAGAACCCATGTTTGTCATGAGTGATGCCACTGACCATGTCATGAGTGATGTAATATGTGACGTCATGAGCAGTGGATTGCGGGCGCGCGAGTTATAGTTATCTGAACTAACTATAACGGGGGAATTTCATTGGTTTTTTACGAGTGAAATATCCACCTAACTATAACATGTGTGAAACCTATGGTTTTTTAAGTGAATTTGCAAGGTTTTTTAAATGCTAATTCCTAACTATAACGTGTGTGAAACCTATGGTTTTTTCAGTGAATATATATATATATATATATATATATATATATATATACACACTAACGACCTGAGTTGCCTCAAATACTTTGTTGTTGATAATATTCCTGCACAACGCAGAGGGGGCAACAGAGAGAAGTCTTTAAGACAGCTCGAAACAAGGTATATCCTTGAGTTCGACAGTGAGGCCCCTACAGGACTCAACAACACTGAAGACTTATATAATTGTATTTGAAAACAGGCACATTATTAGCATCATCATCATTTCTTAGTGTATAAACTGAGCGATCTAGTTTCCAATTTAAATTCAAATTTAAATCTGAATGCCCACTGATATTCCATTTGTATAGTTAGCTGCTCCTTGCTTTTGGTCTTTCTTGTCTATTTTTCAATTTTAGAATACACAGATCCAGCAGGATAGTGCATAACAACCCTTATTCTATACTTTCTTTTATGATTGTTCAAATACTGTAACATTGATTCATGACTGATGAACTATTTTGCTCACATATTGTTTTTTTGTGTTTTTCTCATTCTCTGGTGTCTACGGCATTCCCAATTGATGTTCTACATAATCCTGCCTTTTCAATATCTACAAGCCGTCACATATCGGGGATTATTGCCATTGAAGACCCATTTACAAACATTTGCTTCTGTGTTTATGATTACCGAATCAGTCCCTGAATTTGAATTTTCTGTAATATCTATTTCCGAGTATCCCTAGATTTTCATTTCGAAATTCATGATTGTTTATTCACCTTCCTGTGTCTCTCCATCCTTTTTATTATATTTTTTTCACACTTGCACCCGTTTTATATTCTTTGGGAAAAGTTTCACATGATCGACACATTTATCATTTGTTCTGTAGTTTTCTTGTCAATTATTGGATGAGCGTCTGATACTCATGAGCATTTATGAATTAGGTTGATATTCCTTTTCCATGCAGAACAGCTTTGGTATTATTATTGCGTATTTTGCAAAAGATCATGGCAGCATTTTATAATGTTAATTACTTTCCGGGCCAGCATGCCAAGGTTTTAACAAAATGTATTTTGCACCATTATATAGCCATTTTATGCATATATGCTTCCATGCAAATATTTATATTTTAGCACTTTGTTGTCCATTTTGCTCATTTTGCACAATAATACTATTGCAAATTTGCACTCTAATTTGCGCATTTTGCACTTTTAGCATCTGCACTTTACAAATACTAATGTTCATGTATCGGTACGCCTCCCATATTAATGTATAATGACAAGTCAAACAGAAGCACTGCAAATATGTTTTCTATGTCGTTCATTATCAACAATCACATGATCACTAAATGCGGTGTATATAAGGATGTCAAGCTTGATTGTAACCTTATGTGATCAAGGCCACCTGGTGGCCGAAACGCGTAATGACATGTCTTGCCGTTGCTGACTTCTGAATAAAATCCTCGTGAAGCATGTTTGGCGTCCGTGTGCTTTCCTCCTCGCCTGCTGGGAAGTGGATGAATGCGCAAGGTACTTGCATATATATATATATATATATATATATATATATATTCACTAAAAAAACATATATATTTATATATATATATTCACAAAAAGAACATAGGTTTCTGGGACGTTCTAGTTAGTTGGACAATTCACTTGTACAAAACCAGAGAAATTTGGCTGTTATAGTTAGTTGAGGTAACTATAACTCACGCTCCCGCAATGCACTGCTGATGACGTCACATCATGACATGGTCAGTGACATCACTGATGACATCTCAAATGACATCTATATATATGGCTATTGCAGTGGAAGCCCAAGACAACACTCCCCCCTTGGGTTACTGGGTTGCCCCCTTTTTTTCTAAACTCATATCACTGTGGTTGACATCCAGGTGTGAACGCTGGTCATTCTAATGGCCTGTGTTGTGGGACAATAAGCTTCAGAGTCTGCTGTGACAGGCAGTCTTTTGGGCATGGCCCTTTCTGCAGGGTCACTCCAAATCGTTTGCCATCCTCCTCTTTTTCTGACCTTGTTGTTCTTGGCTTTAGGAATCTGGGCACCATACCACTACTAACCAGTGCTAAAGTTAATGTGCTCTCTGCTTAAAACATGGCAACATTGGCTCATCTACAATTGGCATATTTAATGTACCTATAAGTCCCTAGTAAAGTACACTTTATGTGCCCAGAGCCTGTAAATTAAATGCTACTAGTGGGAATGCAGCACTGATTATGCCACCCACACCCTTTAAACATTTCTCAGGCCTGCCAATGTGGAGCTTGTGTGTTGTTTTAAACTGCCATGTTGACTTGGGAAGTTAACCTACTTGCCAGGCCCAACCCTTCCTTTATATTATATATAGGTCACCCCAAGGTAGGCCAAGGACAACCCATGGGCAGGGTGCAGTGTATTTAAAAAGTAGGACAGGTACTTTTAAGCTTTGCATGCCCTGGTAGTGAAATACTCTTACATTTGTTTTCACTACTGCAAGGCTTATTATCTTTCCCATGGTATAACATTGGGGATTGCCTTATTACATATCATACATGGAATTTCCAATTGGGAAGAGATGGTACCCCCAAATGTAGCTTCTAACCACAGCTTATGGAGCAGCTGGAATTTAAATTGCAATTCTGAAAATGCCACTATCAGAAAGTTGGCATTTTCATACTGTAACCATTTGGTGCCTTCTGCCTGTCTCTGGAATACATGTATTTGGTTTGTGACAGCTGGCTTTCTGCATTGCCTCTAGATAGCCATAGACAAGTCAAAGGAAGGGTAGGTGTGATTGAGGGTCCATTTGCATACTGATGGATCACCCTGAGCAAGGTGGGATGGAGGAGCTGACACTTACACCTGAAAAGGCTGTGCCATGTCTCCATACAAAGGGTTGCCACCCCTTTGTACTGAGCCTAAAGCCAGGGCAGGAAACGAAGGAACTCTGTGCACTTTGAAACACCTCTTTGAAGTCTCCCCAACTTCACAGGCCCAACTGGTTATAAGAATTGGATCTATGACACAAATCAGAACACTTCTGGAACTGAGGACATTCTACCATGAATTAGGACTGCGGTGCTACTGGATGGACTGCCACATTGCTGAACTGTTATGCTGTGTTGGCCTGCTGCCTGTTGCCTCTTGCCTGGGAGTGAGAAGGACTGAAACTGCATCTCTACATTCCAGAACCAAAGTATCTCCAAGGTATTGTTGGCTTGCCTCCTGTTTTCTGAAGTCTCAGGGATGTCAAAGACTCTTTTCTTCATCCTGCAACCAGCACCTGGACTCTGTATTCTGTGAGTCCTGCTTTGCCAAGTGGTGTCAATCCAGTCCTGGGCCCTTGGAAGTAATTATCAAGTGCTGCAACTAATAAAATCCATGCATTGACAACATTGCGTCAATCAGAACTGTCCTATTTCCCTTGACACCAACGCTTCACCGCTGCTACATGAACGGTGGACACTGCACCACCAACAGCAAAATGCATCGTCCCCTGTTTCTGACCCTTCTCTGACTTTTGTGCTGCTCGCATTGCCTACAGCCCAGTGGTTCGACGATGATGCATCATCCTGATGTTCATTGTATTTTGACTCTTAACACATCTTCGACTTTGCACAGCTCGGAATTGGTGCATTGCCTACATCTGAAGGATTGACAGCAATGCAATCCCGCACAGTTTAGTGGGCTTAGGCTGGTCGCTGTATCCGTCCCATGCTCCATTGTTGTCTGCCTGAACATTTGGTTTTGCCCTGGACAAGTGCACCCATATAGCCCCGGTTGGTGCTATTTGTTACTAAGCACTATAAAGCAGCTTAATATTTAAAAATGCATAACTTGACTTCTACTTATTAGATTGTTTTAATTTTGGTCTTGTTTTTCTCACGAAAATTGAAGATATTTTTCTAAACTGGCGTGGAGTCGTTTTGCGGTGTTTTTACTGTGTTTCTATTTGAAGTGTTGCACAAATACTTTACACATTGCCTCTTAAGTTAAGCCTGACTGCTCTGTGCCAAGCTACCAGAGGGTGAGCATAGGTTAATTCAAAGTGTCTTACTGGCTTACCCTGATTAGGATTGTGGTTCCTGCTTGGACAAGGTGCATACCTCTGCCAACTTGAAACCCAATTTCTAACACAGCCTTTCAAGAACAAAGAATAGAAAGAAAAGCGTACACTTGAAAAAAGCAGAGCGCCAACATAAATCATCAAAGATTCAGACCCTAACTTATATTTGGTGTCTGGAAATGGACTATAGGAAGAGAAGGTTGAGACCTCAAACTTTGTCTTCTGCCAAGAAGCCAGACAGGCTGTGTGAGAAGGGGAAGTTGTGCAAGATTTCTGCCTGTGGCCAGGACTGTGGGCCAAGGCCTACTAGTCGCCCTGATGGGTGCAGGGACGTCACCCAGGGAAACCAAGACCATCTTCCCTGGAGCCTTGAGTACCTGCCTGCTTGCTAAGACCAGTGTGCCCTGTGAGGAAGAGGAAAGCGTTGGAGGGAGCATGGCCCAGTGGGGGGCCCTAGCAAGAGGTTTCCATGAGCGAGGTGTGAGGAAATGGCTCTGCACTGATTGGGCCATTTCACGTATTGAGAAGTGGATCGACTGCCATATGCCAGGAGAGGGCTGCCTTGGACTGAGCCATTTATTGAGTGCCGTGAAGGATATGACAAGCCTGTACCATCTTGTTGCAGTGCCCCATGTGCCAGAAGGGGCATCCATTTGAGTTATAGTTGCCAGCACATTGTGAATTGTGTCTGCCTTGGTGGCAACCCGGAATGCAAGAAGGGGCTATTGGGGCGGGGGCTTTTGCTCCGGAGGAAACTGCACCTAGGCCAGAAGGTACCATGGCAACGCCGTATGCCAGGAAGGGTTGTCGGTACCAACACTGAGAAATTCGTGCCATGGCCCATGAGAAGTTGGCGACTGTGAACAGCAGGTTGAGTGAGCACAATAAGACCTGTCCCTGACTGCCCCCCCACCCCGAGGCCCATGAAGGACGCCCAGAAGATGCTGCACCCACGCTTGGACTTCGGTCAGGAGCTGGAGGATCCGAGCACACTGAATATTCAATATCATTGTGGTTGCATGTGTGCAAGTATATGATGGTGCACTATGTCATGCATAAATAATATATGAAATAGTAAAGCAGTAACCCACGTGTCTCAAAATACGCAAGACTCACAATCCACATAATGATACAAATATTCTAGCATTTCCTCTTTTTTGAGAAGCAACACATTTGTAAATCCGGCTTTGATACTGTGACGAAGTTGAATGGGCTTCATATATGACGCAAATTGATCAACTTTACACTGCAACTCATACCAAACACAAAACATATAAACACAATATGCAAGAGTCTATAAGTAAGCTTGACTATAGGCTGAGAGCGCCACATTCATTACGCATTACTTTTGATACATAAAACTATGACCTTCTGCTCTATTTGTAGGTAAGACAAAGTGTTACGTTTCCTAGGGCAATTCGACTCTGTTGCGCTTTTATTCCTCTCCAAAAAGAAAACACTGCAAATTAGGCAGGCATTTCAGTGGAGTTACGCTTCGTGCCTGGGAGCTGTGAGCTCTCCGAGCCTATTTCCTCAAACGTGACCTTTGCCACCTAGTTGAAAAGGTGGAAGAGCTTTCACTTTACCTGCGGGCGCATTTTGCGCGCAGCTGCCTGAGTGAACTTTCCAACCTCGTATTTAGCCCCCAAGCTGCAGATTCATTTCTTGGTGGCTGTGGTATCAAAACATTTCTCAAAATCTGCCTTTTTGCTCACTTGGCTCCTGGGAGGTGATTTGATTGTATCTTTTCTGCAAATGGCCGGAGGGCGCCTCAGTATAGGGTTTCTCTTCTGCTAACGCCTGTGCATAGGTCAAGCTTTCAACAAGGCACCCGAGGATTAGTGGAAGCTCTTCTGCCTGTTTTTCAGAAATGGTGTGCTGCGGTGTAGCATTCCTACCTTCGGGATACGAGCAGGCAGGAATCAGCCTCTTCATGTGTGATTGTAAAAGACATGATTTGTGCAAAGCGAGGCCGAGTGTAGAGTGAATCATTGCGCAGCTTATAGGAATTATGTGATTCACTCAGAAATACATATACGGTTCAGAGCAGAACTCCAATTACAAACTGAATGCTTGCTAAATATAAGCAGGACGGGTCATTACACATGAATATCAATACTGCTAAAAGGGGCAGGTTTGTGCCCTTAAGTCCTGTTGGTTAAAGGGGAAACTCTGAGTAAGCAGGTTTGGATACAGAATCGAAAGAGATGATGTGTTTTTTCTGAAAGGGTGTGCATCTGCTATCGGTTGAAGGTCGGATCCCGTGTATTTCCATGTCTGTGAACCATCCTATTAGAACGACTGCTCATCCCGTTCTTTTGGAACTGCGAGGAGAAAGGCGTGGGAAGATAGCTTTTGTGAGATTGGTAGGGCTGAACATTAATGTTATATGAATTGTTGTAACCTGCCTGAAGGTGACACTAGCTGTCACCGAAGGGAATACGGAATTTCAAGAGAGGTCGTTCTTTGTTCCCTTTCACTTCTGTCCGGACTGCAGTGACTCGGAATGTTTTCAGGTTTCTGAAAGGCTGTTCGTTCTAATACCTGCACAGGAGATATTGCAGCTACCACGTATTTTTCCTGTAATGTTTCATGCACTGGAGCCTGGGTGGTTCCGCTAAGTGGTGACAGGGAAAAAGCACCTTGGTTGTTTGTGTTTTATGGCAAATGATAGATCAATGAGTCGGCCTAGAATTTTCGAGGTGTCCCGAAGAAGTATGCTTATACCTGAGAGTACTAGGGATCTAAACACCATGGTTTATGTTGCACCAGTTGCGATTTAGCCAGCTTGATCGCACATATTACTTTATTATGGCAAAGGAGTGGTTGAGATTTTTACTGTCTCTATGGTGTGACACGGTCCGGTCAGGAGGGCCTTCACTTGGAACTGGGACACATTGTAGTTGTTGCATCTTATGACCACGAGAAAGGAATGTAAACAAGCTTTCCAGGTGTGATACTAGTGTACCATCTGAGAGTCACCAATGGAGTATGTTATACTCATGACTGAGGAAGGCGCCTCACTAAAGTGACGTTCCGGCCGGGCAATTGTGCCACAAGGGGCTTGTAAAAAAGCTCTTTACAGTTTGGCAGATGATCTGTCTGCAACACTCACAGTATGCCTACCCAATACTCTGACAGGGCCTCAACTGGTACTGCCTGCGGAAACCTTTTACTCTCGGCCCATTCACCAAAGGGAAGTCAGTCAATATATGTCAGAACACCTGCCCTATTTGGGGCACGTGTTCCAACGGACATTATTCCTTTTCAGGACTGCCAGGGAAAGCCTAGGATTCCTGAACAGGAAACAAAAGTAATGACCCCGACGTGCTTGGAGAAAACTTTCTGTGCATTATGACCATTTTTTTTGAAATTTTTTTTTTAATGAAGAGCTTTGAGAGTTTGCTACAGAAAAGCAAGAAACGTTTGCTGAATCAGCGTATTAACCCCTTGTGTGCCCCGCCCTTTCCCCGCCCTGTGCCGGGCGTTGAATCAGCGGGCGGGGTTCATGACGAGATAGTCTCGTCATGGGCACAGCGCAACCGCGGCCCATGACGAGACCATCTCGTCATGGGCACTCAAGGGGTTAAACATGGTGTACTCCCCGCAAAGTTTTGATGACATCAGCAGAGCCAGTGTAGCAGCTGCTCAGCTAAAGGCATAGAGATCTCCACCTGCCTGTTGGGGATCTCTAAGATTGGAGGGTAAGTTTCAGACAAGGAAGAGGAGGCCATCATCTGTGTTAATCTGGCAGGCCAATGGGTAATCAGACTATGACCCTGACATGCAGGATGAAATCCCAATACATGGCAGGACCATTGCTTATTTTGCTTTCAAAAATAATTTCCTGATGGGGAATTTTGCTTTAGAAATGCAAAAACTTTGCTATGTGGGCTATAACAACATGGGGGCTTATTACGATGTTGGGCGGATGACACCTTTGCAGATTCTAACCACCCAACCTTAGGGCGGCAGTTCTGACCGCAGTATTAGTATGCGACCCTGCCCATAGGGCGGTCGCAAACATCCATTCTAAAATGGAAGCTTGTGCAGTGGGCGGAATAGGGCGGCAGCACAAGTTTCCATTGTAGAATGGATGTTTGCAAACATCCCTGTACTGTGTGGCAGGCAATGCAGTGCCTGCCACATGGTGCAGGGAAGTTTAGGGGGGCACCGTAGGTGCCCTCAGGCCCCATAGCGAAGGTCCGGAGGTAATGTGTCCTGCTAGGGGATGCTAAAGACACTTTCTGCCAGCCTTTCCATGGCAGAAAGGCCGACATAGAAAGGCTGTTGGAAAGTGCTATCATAATCCAGACGGTGGCTCGCTTGGCCGTCATTAGGGGATTGTGGTGTGTTCCGATGGAAGCCCCGCAGACGGTCCTTACGCCCAATGCCTCCACCTGAAGCATCGTAATGCAGCAGGCAGACGGCAGGGGCAGATGCCAGTGGGACCGACACCTACGTGCCATCGGTGTCGGTCCCACCGACATCGTAATTAGGCCCATGGTGTCCACTCTACAAAATTGTTTCGACATAAGAACAGCCGTCACTTGGGTGGTTGATGTTAAGAAAGAGAGATCCCAGTTTTGCAGCTGGGGGGTTCGAAATATAGGTGGTGGTTCTCCATCAGGTCAGTGAAGAGCCTGGCACCTGTTGAACTTGTGGGTTGATGGGCCTGTCCCCACTGTCCAAATGATCCATAAAGTTCTCACATCTCTTCAGTGCTTCTCATGATACTTTTACCTGGGTATGAGCGTTTTCTTGTCTGGTGGTTTTGGCCACATGACGAAAGGAGAACAAGGCAGAGCAGTGATCAGGGGTACAGACCATCATGTACGTTTTGGTACCTGAACTTTAATCTTAGCCTCTATGAGACTGAAAATCAAAGTGTGTGGCCATTATAGTGTGTGATATGTAAATCTCACAGAATGCAGACTTGAAAGTTCCACCTATTGTATTTGCTCATTCTGATTCCTTTATGTATATGTTTCAGTGCTCCATCTGGAGACTGTGAGTCCCCTGAAATCAAATGTGATCACACTAATGCGTGGGAAGTAAAATGTGTGCACATCATTTGCTACTCCTTTTATATGTCATTTTACTTTTAGTTCGTTCACAAATAATGTTTAAATGTATCAACCATGCTAATCATCTTGTGAAAAAGTAGCTCGCACTTCATGTATTTTTAATAAATTCCATCTCATCAGGTAAAATTCCATGTTTGCTCAAATATAAATTTCACATTTCATTCATTTAATCCAGCAGCTACCATATTAGCTAATCAAAACTCTATGCATTTCAGAGTTTCAAAGAATAGTTGACAGCTAACAGAACAAAAAGTAAATGAGACAGGATCATTAAATAAAGTACATTTATGATTGGCATTAACTATTCATATTCTTTACACCGTTCATACTGCTAAGGCAGTGGTTGCAAACTCTTTTTCAGACAGATAATGTACCACTTTTTTAAAAATTAGGCACTGTAGTTGGGGGGTTTTCTGGTACGCTTTAGGGGTGACTCAATAATATATAAAAATTGATTTTCATATTTGGCATATGCTACTGCGTTGCCTTTAAACTGAAATAAATCTGCAGCACATTGGTGTTCCTGGCAGCCATAATTTTAGTGATGTATGTAGAATATGTAAAAAAACACTACACACCACATAAGACATTTAACTTCCATGCCACTAATGCAGTTTCCATACCACCTGCTATGGTCTTACAGGGAAGTTAAATAGAATAATTGGGGGAAACTAATCTCACTAAAACTATATTAGGACCAGAGCACATACACTATGGCACAGAAAAGAAGTGGAACAGAGCACTTATTCCTAAAACGAGTAAAATATAGTGTCCAAAAAAAGGTGAAAACTCAGGGGTGACCGTGCAGAAAAGGCAGATTTCCTTCCATTTTCTAGTTTCTTTGAAAGATGTTCTGGTACTTGAAGAGTTCTAATGTTCTGCTTTTAGAGATATGCCATTTGTTCAGAAGGGTGAGAAGAGAATTATTTGATTGTTACTTTTTCAATTGTATTGGAGACATTCACTTTTGAAAATTTGAATAGTTTTCTTGTAAAATTCGCTTTTTTGGTCATCTCTAGTTTATGGTGGATTTTATTGCTTGTTTTTAGACTCTGCACACTGGGGCACTGTTGTCCAGTGCCCAGAGTATTGATTGTGACCCCTAAGGCATGTGAAAAATGGCTAATCTCTGTTTGACATATCTAATTTTCTATAAGGCCATAGTATAGGATGCAGAAATACAACCATGGCATGGGAAGTTAAATATCACCCGTGGACTTCATCACCTGTTGTGCCAACCACTAGTGGAACAAAGGAAAATATGACTTTAGGCTACCTTTGTAGCCGGACTGCAGCAATTTCAATCTACAACCTGACCTGTTAAAATAACTTTTTTCACAAGATAACAGCGTTCTTTTTAAATAATATAAAGTCACTCATTTATATGTGTTGAAGTCCTCAAGGGAGGTGCATAGAATTTAATTGTGAGACATGAAGAAACTTGATATTACCATGTTAATATTGTGACAAGAACCCAAAAGCTACTTTCACTGTGGATGGCTCTGGCTGTCGTGTGAGAAAGCTAGGGTAAAGATTATAATTTTATTTTTAATATTTCAAGTTTGGAACCAGTTAGAAACACGATTTAACTGCTATTTTTTATATTTATTAAAAATTAAATCTAATGATGAAATTCCATTTTAATAAATATGTTGGAAAAGTAACTTTCAGAAGATTACCCTTTTCCTACCTGAAGGTCCTGGAGGCTAATTTACAAAAGCCTGCTAGCAGCTACCCTGTAAGTGCTTGACCTTACTGAGATGTGAAATCTGCTCCCAGAGCAGAAACAATGAGCTTTTGTTCTCCTTGAAAGAAGACTAATTAGGGTGGGCCAAGGGACTTCATTAACTTGCAAAAATACTGCCAATTCACAAGCAAATGGAAGGTGAGACCTGGGTAATGCAAACCTTTGTTCCCCAAAGTAACGGGCTCCAAACTAAATGGGAGGGAAACTACC
Organism: Triturus cristatus; assembly: GCF_964204655.1. Lineage (NCBI taxonomy): Eukaryota > Metazoa > Chordata > Amphibia > Caudata > Salamandridae > Triturus > Triturus cristatus. The sequence goes on from NC_140581.1 coordinate 651,162,458, forward strand.
TACAGAACCATTTTTGAGTGACCACAACGGAAGGGTTTATACAATTCTCGGGGCACCCCTTGGGCAAACAGACAAGGATTACCCTTTATGGAATTTAGGAGTAAGGTGCACAGTGTGTTTTTTTGTAGTAGGGCAAGCAAGAACTCCTGAAAATGTGGGTGAGGTTGCTCATGGGAACTTTTATCACATTGATTAAGAGGCAGCCAGGAGTCGCACACACCCACTAGCTAATTCCAAAGAGACGTGTGGCACAAGAAACACCCTCCTTAGAATGCTTTCTGGGCCCTGGGAGAACAGAAGAAGGAATACACCTGCTCTTTAGAACCTGTGAGGAGACCCCAAGGGCTGGACCTGCTCCCATTTGTACCCAGGACAAAGAAGAAGTGGCTCCATGGGTCAGTTGACTGACCTACTTGGCTTCAGTGATACAAGACGATGCAAGAGGTCTTATTGTTCAACTGCCCACCTGACCAGTTGTGACTGGACTGGGAATGGACCCTGCTGGTGGCCTCTGCTGAAATGAGCCCTGGCCCCTAAATGCTGTCTCTGAGGTCCTGGGCCCCTTGGCTCTGTCGGACTGGACTTCTCCAACAATCTTTGAAAATCTGGGGCACATGGAAAAACGTTGACTTCCAGCGGCTAGAGGACCAGGACCAACCACCCAAGCCGATCCAGCCAAAATGTGAATTTGCCGGATGAAGACACAGGTGTCTGCTGCTTGGAGCTTCACATCAGGTGCAAATCCATTTTAGTAAGACCGTGGCAAGAAGGTGTATAGCCTTATGGAAGTCATTATGAATACAGCCTGCAGCCTTGTCCACATAGGATTCTGAGCTCTGAAAAATAAACTAACTTCAAATGTAGAAATCTTGCAAGGGCGAAGGTGTGAAATTTATCTTGATAAAAAGCTAACCTCTTTGGCATGAAATTTGAAATTGTTCTGCTCAGAACTTTTCCTGCCAACAACCTGGTTCAACAGGAACACATTGAACTGCTATTCGACTCTGTGAGGACTTCCTCAAATACTGCGTGCAACCTTGCCCTACTAGAAGATTTTGACTTCTTTTTCAGAGACAAAAAGCCCAATTTAATATGTGGCAGGTGGAGTAATCGACAATTTAGAACTGACCACCAAGCCAGGGGTAATTTCTAAAGCTTTGACAGGAAGTGCCATCACTGAAGTTCCTCTCAATGCTTTTTAGAGTTTGACGCATGATTTTTTCAACATGACATAAACTTTTTTTTCAAATAGAAAAACCCTATGTGAAATTTTCTTTTTGAGAAATAAAAAAATGTGCCCCCCACTCCATCGGAGTTACCTCCAGTGGTAAGGTAGACATTAGACAATTTTCACTGCCCCTTAGTCTCAAGGCTTTCTTGCCGGTGACTGACAGTGAAAACTGACCTCTGTGTCCGCCCATCTAAATTAAGTGGGTGGACACAGAGGTCAGCCTCCAACGGCCCAATGGAGTAAGACCCCTTGAAGGGGTGTAACCATAGTGGAGATGGTGTACTTTCTGCCATGGTTACACCTAAGGCCCATTCCCATTAAATCAAGTGGAGGGGATCATCATCTTGGCGGTAAGGATATTCTGTTGGCATTGCTGTGGAGTATCCTTACCACCAAGATGTAAATTAGGCCCTGAGTCATAAGGTAAAATCTCTTACCAGAATGAATCTGTTTGGCATATCCAACACGCTCTCCATCATGGAAATCGTGCATAGGTCATGGTCACCTGTGAACAGTGACAATTGATTAGCGCTTTCAGTTTTTCTGTGCTTTTTCTCCTACATCTTTTCATATCTTCTGATTGGATTTTTGAAATTTTGGTGTTATTGTGTTAATTAAAATGCCCTATATTTTTTATAAAGTGGAGTGGGGTATTTATTGTTTTGGGATTTTTACCTTTTAACTCTTTTGCTGCTTCTAAGGGCCAACCCTGCCGCCCGCCCACCTGCCAGATTACAACCACTTTTGTGGTCTGGTGGGTGGGCAGCGTGGCAGTCCCGATGCAGTGCATCTTTCAAGGGCGGTGGTGCCTTTCAAACAGGAACCTCAATGGGACAGCCACACGGGGTTCCTGCACGGCATGGACTCAAAAGACCATGCCGTGCTGGAACCTGGGTTCATACACACAGGGGTGCTCATTTTATGCCCCCCTGCATGCATCACCAGGCTGAGGGGGCACCATGGTTCTGGCAGACCGCCAGAGTCGTAATTCGGCCCAAAGTGTTTTCAACATTTTCTGTAAGTTAAGCCTGTCTGTTCTCTACCATAATTACCAGCGGTTGAGTTCAGGTTTAAATTATTGAAACTCTTACCTGAACCTAACACGTTAGTTACTTTATTACTTTTGGTGGACTACCATTCCCCCGATTAATAATTCACTTTCTTACAAGATTTTGAATACGTTTTATGCCTAATCAATTTCTCATCTAAATTACTTTTTGGTTTGAATATGTGTTTCTTTGTATTTTTTCTGTGTTAATCCACAGCTTCTCCATGTTTATATGAATAATTGGACTCATTGTGATCATCTCTCTTTGTTCAGATATTTAGAAAAATATTTTTTAAACTGTCTTGTTTGTTTTCCTCTGTAGTAGGGGAATGAGCTACTTCATCAATGACACCCAACAATGTTTGGTTGAGCTTCCAAGCACTCCACTCAGGCAAACCCACCTTCACAGACTGTCAGACCAGATTCTCCATTTGTCCCAGGAGTTAGCTGTCAGATTCTGCTCTTGTAAGAATTCATTACACCAACATTAAGTGCAGTTCTTCTAGGGTTTCTTATATAAAGGTAGATGAAAGTGTATTCTTCTCCAATCCAAGCATATGCAGCAACCTGGGATATGGGTTCCCTATTTCCTTGTTTTGTTTAACGCCATACTGGGCGGTATGGAGATTCCCTGTACCTGGCTGGGAGCAGAGATAGTCCCGATTTTTAAGAATGGTTCTCCTCTGCTTCCAGTCAACTACAGGCCTATCAGCCTTATTGACGTCCCACAAAAAATCTTTGCCAGACTTGTTCTGAACCACCTCCTGGAGTGGATGGAGGACCATGATGTCCTGAGTCCCTTCCAGGCGGGGTTCAGAAAGAATACTTCAACCATGGACCAGATCTTTCGGCTGCTCCTTTTATACTGCAAAACTGTCAAGATGGAGGGAGGCAGCTTATATATGGTCTTTGTGGACCTTCGGTCCGCTTTTGACCTTGTACCACGGAGGAAACTGTGGGTCGTGCTCCGGGATTTGGGTGTCCCACCGCAAATTTTGAACATCCTAACGAGGCTCCATGATGAGAACTTTGCCCAGGTTAGGTGTGGGAGGAATGGTGCACTGTCCCCTAGGTTCCCGGTCAGAAGAGGGGTGAGACAGGGCTGTGTATTGGCCCCAACCCTCTTCTGCCTATATGTTAATGACCTAATCCCGTCTCTGAACGAGGTGCCAAATAATTATGCTCCGCTATTGGCGGGCAGGAGGGTACCTGCAATCATGTTTGCTGACGATACCCTCTTGCTCTCCAAGTCCCCCATGGGGATTCAACGGATACTGGACGGCTTTCGGGATTTCTGTAGTCTGCGCGGACAAGAGATTAATGTCGACAAAGCTAAATACATGATATTTAATCCCGCGGCATCTACACGTTCGACTCCGACCTTAGGCAAAGGGAACCTGGAAAGGGTAACTACCTTCACCTATCTTGGGGTTCTAGTACAAGAAAATATGTCATGGGGACCCCAAATTGCTAAATCCCACCTAAAACTTGCACAGTTGACAGGTGGTATACTCAAGGTGTCAAATACTTCATCATTGAAGTCAGTGAGCCCCGCCCTTGAGATATACAAAGTACAAGTAAGAGCAACAGTCCTCTATGGCGGGGAGTTGTGGAGTCACACGAAGGTAACAGCAATTGCCAAAATTGAAACCAAATGTATGCGACAACTGCTGTCCCTTCCGCAAAGTACACCTACCCTACCCCTAAGGTTGGACATGGGATTAAATCCAATCGAAGATGAATTTGGGATCAAACCCTTAAGGTCTTGGCACAGACTCTGGTCAACGCCTGAACTATTCAATTATAGGGAGGAATTAAGACAGTTACTTGCCTATAACAAGGCAAGAAAGATCCATTGGTTAGTATTCATCAAGCAGGAACTGACGAAAATTGGCCTAGAAGCCATGTGGGAAGACCCAGAAAAAGCGTGTAGTGAGATCTCGCGAAAAAACCTTACTAGGATTTATAAGGAGGCCAGATTTAGTTCCACTTTCTGTGCCGTAACACTGGGTTCACTAACCACTTCTTTCCTTGATTTTAAAAATTGCTATGGCTTTCAAAACTTTATGGATATTGTATATCCAATCTTTGTCAGGAAACTCTACATCCAGTGGAGACTTGGCACTCTTCCGCTTAAAGTCTTCACTAGTAAGTGGTCAGCATCCTCGGACATGTCATGCCCGGGCTGTACCTGTGGCGTGGAGGATGAACTCCATGTCTTTTTTTTCTGTCCTGCATATATGAATTCCAGGAGATTTTGGCTGGTACCACTGTGTAGAAACTTGGGGTTAAAGCAATACCAACATGCTTATAGAATTCTAAAGTCAGACACAGCGGGCTCTACAGTATTTCCAATTTGCAAATATCTTTCAGCCATGTGGCTTAAGCGGTGCAAATTAGTTGATATCCAATGCTAACTTGTAGCAAATTGAATTTCATGGAACTAATGAATTTCGATTCAGATGGTTCTAAGTAATATTATGCAATGAAATGTAATTTTTCCTTTTTGGTGTTAATTATGAATTTTGAAAAGTGTTGTTTTATTGTCTATGTACCCTTTTATGACATTGTCGAAATAAAGGCTATTTGACTGACTGCTAAGAAGAAGGGGTCCAACTTGCATTATAAAGAAGGCATGCTAAGTTGTCACTAAATGAAAGCCTAAACCTATACTTAGAAGTATATATTTCAAGACCTGAATACTGGTTAAGGAAATCTCACAATCTAATGACAATAGTCTCTACCGTGACACACAACTTTCCTTGACAGAATTGACTTCCCCTCTTCTTTAAAAAAAATTCTCACCTAAAGTAACTTAACCTATTTAACATAGCCTAACTTAACCTAACCTAGTGAACATAGGGAGAGAAGCCATTCAATAATTGCCTCCTCTTTGCCGTGCATATGCAGAGTGCACATATCCTCTTTATAATCTTTCTCCTATAGAAGGTAAGCTAGGACACAGCTCCCAAAGTAACAGACCTTGCATTGATTAACTCATTTTCTACCAGTCCTTTGAGGTTGTCCTCAAACAATGTTAGCTCTAACTTATATAATCCAACTATGATTTCAGATCATGGCATTCCTGCAGAATATGATGTGTTTGCATGTTATCTTAATGGTTCTCACCAATATTTTGCTACTCAACATTTGATTATTAATTGAGAAGCAGCATATCTGTGGTCCACAATTGATATTGCCAAGCTAGTTCTATTGAGAAAAAGCATCACTTTTGATGGATGCAGGAAATTGGAAGAACAAAATACATACGGCCTCCTAACACAGTTACGCATATAACCAAATAAATTCATGTACATATACAGTCAACTTTTGGCGCACAAATACAGACAGCTTTCAGCGCATTGATTAGTATTATTTATTTTCATCCAATGGAAACCAGTTGTCCAGATAATTCACTTTATTGGTCAATAGCAGGTTGACGTATTGTTCCTTCCTTAAATCAGAATTCAACGCTCAGGATGGGCCTATGTCATGGTGCATATACATGATCTGTGTTTTCCTATGACAACAAAAATCAGCATTAGGGATGCAGACATCAATACAGTTGGGCATGCAGGGCAGGGGTGCACATCCATTGACATGCAGAAAATGTTATTGTACCAACAGTAAAGATAGTTACTTGAAGGATGGCTTCATTAATACTGGAGTTAATAACAAAGTGAGAGAACATCATTTAAATGGTCAAAATGTTTGAAAGGGGATCCTTAATTAACATTGGAGGTAGTTAAAAAGGAAGAGGAAATCTTGGCAATGGCCACTGTTTTATTGAAAATGAGAATAAACATATCAGAATGACAATTTATTTTTATTTCCCAAGTTGGGGAACTTTCCACCCGTACAATATCTGTTAATTTACTGAGGGATACATTTTTCTTTCTTTATGTATAGAGAACATTTTAGTGTTGGTTGCACTTGTCCTAGAAGTGACTTCTATAACCAATGTGTTCCTTGTGTTCTTAGAAACTGATTATGTCAGTATGTCTGTGCTTCCACTAACATGTTTGAATGCTATTTTGGCTGTTATTAACTGTGTTATCACATTTTCTGTTTTCACTTTTGAGAGTGTATAGTCTGTTGCGTGCTTCGTTAGACTGATGAGAAAGTGCTTCACTATTCTGTTCTGGGTTTGAGCTCTAAATGGCTTGTGTTCAGGGTAGGGCTTGTGCCAGCGCTCTAGGTTATTGACAGTGGTGGATAGATAGAAGCTGGTTAGCTAATTGGTGCAACCGTAACTGAGTTTGTAATGTTTGTCTAGGAGATTTCAAAGTCATCTTTCAAAACTAGGTCAAGTACAATTCTTTATTGAAACCCAGGGCATTCATTTTCTCACCTTTTTCTGTTGCTTGTCTTTTACTAGGTTCGCCTTCTCAAATTATAACAAGTTTGATTAATAGGATTATTAAAGGCCTGCCTTGAAGAATAATGCAAAATTCATTACATTATTTCATCATTTGTTTAAGTATAGTAATGTGGTACCTTGGAGATTACAACAATATTGAATTGGGCACTATGGTTTACAATGCACAAGATGAAAATTGTTCAAATAATGTTATTCCATGGCCCAGGCCGGACAGAATAAGTACCTAGAGGACTGTCCTTTGAGCAACTAATTGAAGAATCCATATCAATTTCCGAAGCCAATTCAAGGTAGCAAAGCAGGCCACAGACACCTTTGATACCTGAGGCTTCATAGAAAGCTTGGAGTCCTCTAAAAAGCAAAGATTCTTATCTTTGATGGCAGGGACAGGAATATCACCCAAAGTGTCCAGCCAGTGCTGACATCACAGGGACGGTTTCTTTCCAAGCACCAGCACCTCCGTTTTTTCTCCATTCAAATTTAGCGAGTTGTTGTTTATCCAAGATGTTACAAGAGCCAAACAGGAATTCAATGACCCAGAGTTGTGGTCCTGATCGAATGATAAAGAAATGTTGATTTGAGAATCATCCGCATAGGAAATTAACATGAGACCACAGCATTCCAAAAGGTCAGCCAAGGGACGAACATGGATGCTGAAAAGTGCCGGGCTTAGGGCCCATCCCTGCAGGACCCCTGAAGTGACTGCATGGCACTTGAAAGAGGCGCTGATGGAGGAAACCTGGAAGGTTTGGCCCTTTATGAAAGAGGATAGCCAGGCAAGGGCCCCAGCCTCAGAATGAGTGTCTCATGGGACACAGTATCGACGGCAGCAGTGAGATCAAGTAAAAACAGCACTGATGTCTCGCCCTCACCTAGGAGCTGCCTAAGATGTTCAGTGACCCCGAGGAAGGTGGACTCAGTGTGACACCTATCTAGGAACCTTGACTGAGCGTCATGTAAAAAAGTTTGTGACTCAACAAAAGCAGATTTTTTTTTTCAAACACTGCTTTTCACTGATTTAGGGACAGAATGGGGAGCAGCAAAATAGGTCTATAATTGGAATGGATAGAATGATCCAAGTTAGGTTTCTTCATAAGAGGAAGGACTGTGGCATGCTTCCATGGATGAGGAATAACTCCCTCTTGCAACAAGCATTTGAGGAGCCTTACCATAGAAAGCATGATGTCAGGGTCCAGTAGGCCGAGCTTGGCAGGAGGAAGGCAATCTTTAGGAGAGCCCGGCCTTATGGCTTGAGCCAGGATAAATCGCATGAGGAGGGACAGGGGCTTGGGAGGTCCAGCATGCAGGCCCCAAGCATTTACAATAATAGAAAAGGGTATGCTGTTCCTATGTAGGATTGGGGGGAAGGGAACGGGGGGTAGGCATGGATGATATTATTGTTAGAACCAGGTGTTAATAAAGAGAGTATGTGGTTGAAAAGGAATAGCTCCAAAAAGGAGAAAGGGCCCTCACCCCCCCCAAAGGGTGTCATGCTTCATCATAATAATACTAATCCGACTGCAGACTGCCGAATTTTCGCTGCGCTGCAAAACTTAACAGAATAAACTTCTTCAATTGAGAAGTTGCTGGGGACTGGAAATTTAATTACACCGTCCAAAAAGCACCAGAGTTCACTTACCTGTATCTTTTGATGATTATTCACCTTAAACAAAGCTACAGAATGACAATCGATTTGACATGTACGTATCAATTGTATTCTATAATTCTTGAATCTTTGGAAACACCATTCAGGGGTCAACTGTTAAATTTGTGATAGTCCTGAAGATGGTCTCATGGACAAATGCATAGAGACTGAAACGTCGACATTCACACTCTCTTCTGGAAAAATAATGTACAATGAGAAGAAGTGTTTACAATAGTGACATTGAAGGATTATACAATTGTATTTATTTTCCTATTGATACATTGTTTGTATAACTGTGTAGTACCCTTGATAAATTTCAAAAGATAAAACCTTTTTCTATATATACCCGTGTTTTGAATATTTATTGTGTTGTGATTGGTTCATTGGTTCTTATGTCCTCACAAGGAACAAAAATATTTCTTAGTTAAAATTCATTTGAATAATATCTCTCTGGCGAGTTTATCAATAATTCTTGCAGTTAAACAAATATATATCAAAAGCAATAGAACAGAGTATTTCAAATAAATCCCTTGAAGGCGCCTTTTACCCGTTCATTTGATTTAGCCAAGCCCTCAATGGTAGATTGGGTTTCCCATTATATTCAAATGCTTCATCATAGGGCAGCTCCTTGTTGGGCCGGAGCTGCAATGCTCAACGGTCCCCTTGAGGGGGCTCTTTGCTGGAGGTCTTCTCTTGTTGCCGAAGTGAAGCTGGGAAATCTTTTTGCGGGGGCCTATGTGTAGTGAGTAGAAGTGGGATAGTGTGAGTGTGGTTTAAAAATAGCTACATGATTCTCCAAAAGTAGGTTATTCACTGAGTTTCTGTGAACATGAGTAAAAACACCGACTATAAAGTCATAGAGTGGAGCGGGGGGATTAAACCCGCTTCAGTTCAGAAGGATGTGTAAGGTGTGGAGGGGGTCAACATGTATCATGCCCTATACAGTCCAAACAGATCCAGGCATTTCATCAGGACCTAGTTATCCTCATCTAGTCTTAAGGAGGGGATAAGTGTGTATGAAATAAGGTCACGTTCCCTGTGGCCTGGACTCGAACTGTAGTCCTATTAAGTGGTGAACACAAGAGGTTAGAATTATACCTTCTGGAAAAGGGCACCTGAAGGGGATAAAGCACAAGTGGAGTATGGTTAAGTAGTCACATTCACAAAAATCTGGAAAAAAAAGTGACCAGGAGGGGTAGGTGAACAAGAGAGAGGGCACCTGCGTAGGACACAGTATAAAAACATTTTTGGTGTAGATTTAAAAATGGACAGCAAGTCCAAGTGCATATAGTTCCATATTTCAAATAATCATGCATATTATGGATTATCTGGTGGCGGTGCCACATGTTGGCACGTCCGATGTTAGTGGGCTATCCTGCAGAGGAGAGTGGTGGTGTTCCCCCACAGGAGTGTACCACTGCATGTGTCCCTTACAAATCACCCCATCGAATGACTCAACTAAAAGAGGGGGTTGATTAGCCGCAGCCGTAATATGCCAGGATGCTCGCTGAAGTAGCGAGGGAGACAAAGCCTGCAACGTAAATGAAAGAATTAATAAAGCGTTAGAGAGGCCAAGGTGCATCTGACAAAGTGGCCAGCCAGGGTGTATAATGAGACAACCCTCATTAATTGATGTCTGGCAGCATACCCTTATAAGGAATAGCATACTTTATAATGTGAGCATGCTCTACAATAATGAGAAAAAAGCAAAATGCTGCATATGGAGGCAGCTAGTAACGGGTACTAACCCACAGGAGCCAGGAGCCACTAGTCGCAGGCTGGGGATAAAGGGTAGGCACATGAAGCTAAAATGATGCATAGTTCGGTCTACCCAATAACAAAGGTAGCCCAGGGGAGTCACCCACAGTGATTAGCTGGCTCCCCATGGTGCTGGTACAATAGAAGTGACTTTGCTGCCGGAGCACAGCTGGCGGTTAAACATATGGTCCAAATGGTAAGTGGTGGGTTATAACCACAGGTATTAGAATACTGCAGGTGGCTACATAAATGCTCCAAGGTGGAAGCAGGGGGAACCCGGAGCAAGTTGTTTTTGCGCCACATGTCTTTAAAGTTTGAGCGCAAGTGAGGAACGAGGGCCGGAAGAGAAAACAAACAGAGTACTTACTCGATTTGAGTGGTCTTCTATCAGGAGACCTATCGTGTCTGGCCATCACAGGATGTGACGGTGTGGGTGCAGAAGAGGTCTTAAGTATGGGAAGGATGTAATGGCTGGATCGCTCATTTACGTGTAGGGAGATGGACACTAGGCGGCCATTTTGGAATATATAAACTGTGATAGAAGGTCGACACCATATTTGAACGGAGTCCCGCTAAATAAAATCCGCTAACTGGAGCTTAGCTAGGTCTCTAAGAACGGGAATAGAAAAATTGCAAAAACAAGGTATCAGTCTCACGGTATGGAGCACATGTGTGTGTGGACGGGCAGTGTGAATTGATTGGGTGAAATGAGGGCTGGCAAGGATGCAGTACATCACTTGTGTATACACAGGCCGTCTACATCAATGAGGTGAGGCAATGGGTGGCAGAAGGAAAGTTCCTTGCCTCATTGCAAAAAATCAACCATGGGAGGTAGCCACAATCAGTCTGATAGAGACATGACAATAAGGGGGGCATATTGCAGGAACACATGCATGAGCTTACAAAGGTAAAGAGGGGTCTTGAACATCGTGAGGAGGGGAGGTAGTGAGTGTTTTATCGTGCCACCTCTCCCCAAGGAATGTCATCATTCAGTCCCATCTGATGTGTGGCTAGGCAGAAAAACGACTGTTGTTCCCTAACCAGGAGGGCTTGCGGGACTATATTTTTGTATGTTTCAAGGATCGTCCAGTCAATCTTATTAGGTGTGTGACCCAACCCAGTGTAAAGGGTCACCATTTTAGTCATTGTCTTCCTGCATATTATATTACTGTGATGTTCTGTGATTCTTATTTTCACCGCCGTGTGGTCATTCCAATATAGCGTTTCTGGCAGGAGAATGTGATCATGTACACACAATTCCTGGTGTTACAATTAGTGTAGGACTTCTGGATCCACATATCAGAAGGCCCTAGATCAACTTGTTTGAAAGGTCGTGTGAGTGGGCACATGCTCCATGAATCACATTGGTAGTGGCCCGTAACAGGTGGAACGCCCCAGAGTGGCAATTGTTACATAGTTGGTTGAGGAGTAGGCCTAGTGTGTACAACTATGTCTTTGATTTTAGCAGTTCATTTGAATGCAAACGGGGGGACATCAGGTGACATGTTCCCAGTGTGTAAGATGAGCTAGTGCTTTTTAATTATCTTTTTTATGTGATTTGAATGGGGGGGTGAAAGATGTAACACAGGTCAATCAATCAATGAGACCATTTGTAGAGTGCACTACTCACCCGTGAGGGTCTCAAGGCGCTGGGGGGGGGGGAGGGTGCTGCTAATGCTCGAACAGCCAGGTCTTGAGAAGTCTCCTGAAGGTCAGCAGGTCCTGGGTCTGTCGTAGGCGGAGGCGGAGGGTGTTCCAAGTCTTGGAGGCGAGGTGGAAGAAGGATCTGCCGCCGACGGTCCCTCGTCGGATGCAGGGGACGGTGGCGAGGGCGAGGTCAGTGAAGCGAAGCTGGCGGTTCGGGGTGTAGAAGGTGAATCGTTCATTGAGGTATACTGGTCCGGCATTGTGGAGTTCTTTGTGAGCGTGGGTGAGGAGCTTGAAGGTGATCCTCTTGTTGACGGGGAGCCAGTGCAGGCCTTTCAGGTAGGCTGTGATGTGGCTGTGGCGGGGGATGTAGAGGATGAGGTGTGCAGAGGCGTTCTGTATGCGTTGTAGTCGTTTCTGGAGCTTGGCTGAGGTTCCCGCATAGAGGGCGTTGCCGTAGTCCAGCCTGCTGCTGACGAGGGCCTGGGTGACCGTCCTTCTCATTTCAGTGGGGATCTATCTGTAGATCTTGCGGAGCATGCAAAGGGTGTTGAAGCAGGAGGAGGGGACGGCGTTGACTTGCTGGGTCATAGACAGCGAAGAGTCCATGATGATCCCCAGGTTGCGTGCGTGGTCGGTGGGCGTTGGTGCAGCTCCCAGTGCGACCGGCCACCATTAGTCATCCCAGGCAGAGAGGGTGGATCCGATGATGAGGACCTCTGTCTTGTCCGAGTTCAGTTTCAGGCGGCTGTTCTTCATCCTTTCAGCGATGGTCTTCATACCTTCGTGGAGGTTGGTTTTGGCTTTGGTGGGGGCCTTGGTGAGGGAGAGGATGAGCTGGGTGTCGTCAGCGTATGAGATGATGTTGAGGTCGTGCGATCGGACGATCTTGGCAAGCGGGGCCATGTAGATGTTGAAGAGTGTCGGGCTGAGGGACGATCCTTGGGGTACGCCGTAGATGATCTTGGTGTCTTTAGATTAGAATGGAGGTAGGCGGACATTCTGGGTTCTGCCGGTGAGGAAGGAGGAGGTCCAGTCCAGGACTTTGTCGCGATGACATTGTTGGTCACCCATTCTCGTGGTTCCAAGAGACCCTCCCAGTTGTTGTTCCTTGCCCTTGTGTATGTCTTCTGAACCACCTCCTTGGGATAGTTTCTCACCATGAGGTCAGAGCTAAGAGACTGGGCCTGTTGTTTGTAGTCATCAACGTCACTGCAATTGCAACGTAATCGCAGAATCTGTCCAAAAGGGAGATTGTGTCAGAGGTGCTTAGGGTGGTGGCTATCGTACTTTAGTAGACTGTTACTGTCTGTGGGCTTTTTGTATGTCTTGGTAGTGAGTTTGCCTTCATTGAGTGAAATCAATAGGTCTAGGAAAGGTATTGCAGTGGTTAAGACAGTCTTGCTAAATCTTAGAAACCGATCAAGTGTATTGACCCAATTGCAAAACTCTGAACAGGTGTCCAAGGAACCTTGCCATAGGATCAGTATTACATCAATATACCTCCGCCAGATCAAGATGTTATTTCTCCCGGAATTGGTCTCACCTTCAATGTATTTTTCTCAAAATCAGCCATGTAGAGACATGCCAGCTTGGGGGCAAAAGTACTCTCCATCGAGGTACCCTGAGTTTAGTGGCATAACTGGTCCTCAAATTGAAAGTTGTTCTTCTTTATGGCTAAATTTGCATATTCCATGACAAAACTGACCGGGGTGGGGGAGGTCCAGTCCTCGTCCCTAAGGATGGTCACAATTACCTCTAAGGTAGCATCCCTGGGTATGTTGGTGTAGAGGGCCTCTACGTCTATAGTGATTAGTAGATCAACAGAGCAGTCCTCACCTAATTCCTCTAGAAGGTTAAGGACTGCTGGGGTGTCTTTGAGGAAATATGGAGTCCTCATTACCAATGGTTGCAAGAAATTGTCACAGAACTGTGGCAAGGGTTCCAATATGGACCCAATCGCTGACACTATGGGTCTCCCTGGGGGCGGTCTGGTTTCCTTACAAATCTCAGGTAGGGTATAAAAGTAAGGCATCCTGGGGTGAACACTAATAAGAAAAGCAGACTCCTTTTTGCTAATCCAACCTTGTGCTCTGTAAACACCATGGAACTGAGATGTTCTGTGGGGTCCTCCCTCATAGGGGTGTAGGTGTCACTGTTGGACAGTTGGCGTTTGCATTCTCAGTTTTAGATGACAATGGCCCCTTCCTTATCTGCTGTTTTGATAGTGATAGAGGTGTCAGTACCAAGAGTTCGCATGGCTGTAGTCTCTGCTTTGGACATTTTAAAGAACGGATTTTTACATGAACGATTGTCCACCTCCTTCAGGACAGCCTGTTCAAATGTTAGGACCTCTGGGGGAACCATTTCCGATGCAGGGGTGAAGGTGGAAAGATTGTGGAGACCAGAGTCATTGGTGTCCATAAAGGGTTTGTCCATAAAAAAAATATGAAGGCGGATCTTCCTGAAGAAGCGATGTAATTCTTGAGCTGTCCTACAGTTGTCTTCCTTCGGTGTGGTAACAAAGCCCAAGCCTCTACGTAGGATGCTTACTTCCATCTCTGTCAGGGCACTTGTTGAAAGGTTGACAATCAATTTTTCTTCTTCGCCGTCTGGCTCCTTGTGTGTCGGGAGGTTTCTGTTTGCGGTTCTTGCCACAGGACGTGTTTCTGCTGTGAGCCTCTTCTTCTTCCTCTCCCTCTGCCCCAACTTCTGTCTATAAAAGGAGGCTGGTAAAAGGGTTGGGGGAAAGCCTGAGGTGGTCCAGGTGGGTACACCTGTCACGGGTGCCAGCTCAGTGGGTGGCACTGGAAAGGTGGTTTCCAAGACCCCATCAAAGGTGCCAGTTGGTGGATCCTCCTTGTGTCATCATTGCCTCTGCTGCCGGTGCTCGAGTTGCCACTAGCTGATGAATATAGTGTGCGTGACGAGGTACTTTCATCAGACGACAAGTCACCCCCTCCGATGTAGTCTTCTTTTAAATAGGGGTAGATTTTTTCTTTGTTGAATTTCTTTATGTCTGTCTGTAACTTGTTGATCTTTTTTTTCAGTAGGTACTCTCTGTTCTCATTTACATCGTTATTAATCTCAGACAACTTGTTCTTATATGCGGCTATCTGTATGGTCATCTTAAGGGTATTCTCTGCCATGGTTATCTTAACCAGGAGGTCATCTGCCAAACGTTTGGCAGTTTTGCTGATGAGGATGAGCCAATCCCTGGTGCACTTCCAGCCTACCAGGGACCATTCCCTCCTGAAGACCATATCTTCTAGAAAGATGTGTGGCATATTCTTTACAATAAGACTGCTGAGTGCAATACTAGCTGGTAGATGTTCTGTCATAAGCAGTTCATGTAATGTAATCTTGATGTATAGTCTCTTCACGGCGGTGAGGGAGTACCAATCCTACAGTTGGGTGGCCCCTGAAGTGGACCCTTCAGCTCCCAAGAGTGGGGGAGCTCTAAGGATTTCTGACACCATATCGTTATCGAAGGCTAAGCCTTGGTGGTTTTCCATGATTATGTTCTGGGTTTGAGTAGGTAGAATATTAGAGAGGCTGAACTCGTCCTATACTCAGTTGGGGTACACCAAGTCAGCCACCGGGGGGTGGGGGGCGACTGACAAGGGCAAGAGGAGGCGGCCGAAGGAAAGGTTAACCTTAATGCAGTAGTGATCACTGATAGGGTTACCCTTGATCATGAGGGCGCCAGTTGGCTGCTCCTGGGTAAGAGTCCCACGGTTGAACAACTAAGTATTAATCTCATGAGGAGGGACAGGGGCTTGGCATACAGGCCCCAAGCAGTTACAATGAAAGAAAAGGGTATGCTGTGCCTATGTAGGATTGGGAAAAAAGGTACAGGGGGCAGGCAAGGATGAAATGATTACAAATAATGGCTGATCCTAAGCATCCCAAGTATCCAGTGCCTAGTGGGTATTATTAGTGGTTAGGTCCTCAGAAGCCGAAGGTGATGAATACATTTAGAGCTTAGAAGGTTCCCCACATGTCTATCTCAAGGAATGTTGGATATTCTGTACTTTGCTAAAAATGAAGAGTGCTAATTCCACACATTGACAATAAAGTAGACACAGGGGCAATTCTACTGGTGTCATACAGGTGATTAACCATTCGGAAGAGTGTCTCGGGGCAGTTTTGGGCCGAAGTGATCTGATCTGAGTAAAAAGTGGCATGAACCATCCTACAAAGGCTGTGATACTGTTTAAAAGCCATTTTATATTTAGGCTTAGAGGAGTCATCATAGCTAAGCCTCCAGGCCATCTCCAACCTCTTACAGCCTATTTTTGCTACCTGGAGACGGCTGGAACATCACACTTAAATGTAAATGCCACACAGCTTGCTATCTCTTCACAGGTATTTAAGAGAGGCATGCTTTTGCCTTTGTTCTGTTGCTGTATATCAGTGCAGACACTTTAAGACTGTCAGAGGGCGTGGTCTGTCCAAGTATTTACACAAATAATTTAAATAGCACTAGTTTATTATTTTTTTTATAGCGCTACATCGTGACGTCATGTGCTGTGATGACAGGCGTCATAATGTCACTTGTGTAGTGTCTAACTTGGTCAGTCCCCCCCTACTTTTTATAGGACTTGTGCCCTGCAGACGATTAACAAAGAGTGTAGTTTCAATTCAGTTACATGTAGGTTCCGTAAACATAAATAACATCACATAAAATCAAACGTGACTCACTCGCAGAGGTGTTGTTTCGTCTATTAGTCAACATTTACATTCCAAGGTTTCCAGCCCTGGAGTAGGCCCTAGGTAGTGCCACCATAGCAGAGTACCCAGGGCTGAGGCTAGTTTCTGCGTCTGCTGCTTGGAAGGTTTCCTCTTCATTCATGAGCTTGGGCCTGCAGAAAGGACGACCTGAAAAAGCCCATGTTTTGCCCCATCTGAGTCAAATGCTTTTCCAGTCACGTGGAAAGTCTGTGAGAGAGCAGCGCGAGGAGCAGGAGTGGGGAGTGGGGAGTGAGGAGCTGTGGTCCGGAAGCACGACGTCTGTGTGGTGTTTCGCCGAGGCGCGCTGTAGGGGGCTGCTGCCAGGCGCCAGGAGCATCGGACGACGGCCCGGACCTCGCAGGTGCAGAAAGCAAGCTGTGGGTATGTGCAGAAAGAGTGAGAGTGTGGCCGCCTTTAGCGGTGGCGGCAGAGTGACGAGCCCAGGCGAGCCAGAGGAAGCGGCCCTAGTTTGGGTGCGGCTTGCAGTGCTCACAGCGTGCCCTGCTCTCAGTTCTCTTTTCCCCCTGCCCCCTGCCTCCTGACCCGTGTCCTTGCCTCCGTCTCTTCGCGCAGGGCCTCTAAACTATGGCAATTAATGGTCGCTGCTACTGCCGACCCATCCCTGGTGCAAGCCTGCCTTCACCCACCCTCTCATGGACCCCAGACTTCAGTTTGAGCACGGCTGGTCATCGCAGTAGTTAAGGTCTCTGCCATCTGCCGCCATCGGCCATTGGCCATCTGCCGCCTACCTTCCGGTGCTTTGGATCAGGGCCTCAATATGCAGTCACACCGCCAGACGCAACCGGTGTAGCGCAGCTTGTTTTCAACACATCCAGCTTTAGACTGTTTCTGCGGCGTATCACCGCTCAACACCACTCCCACCGCCACCACCACCGACTGTGCCACTGCATCACTGCACCATGGTCCACGGTCGACAGGCACAGAGAACAGGCGGGTAGGTGAGTGGTGAGGGTGTTTGCTCACAGAGCGGGTTTCCTTGAGTCAACTGCCCACTCTGGCCATTCCTCTCTTCCTGTCTCACCCCTTGCCAGCTATCAATTGGAAACAGAACACTGGTCCCTGGCAGGATAGCTCCAGAAAGCAGAGGCGAAAGAGCCAAAGGGGGGGCAGGGGCACCAAAAAGAAAAAAAAGCGAAAGATAGAAAGGCTAAAAAAAGACTCAAAAAGACAAAGAGGCCAAAGAGGCAGTACGCAAGGAAAAGGATAAAGTTGAGACAAGGACAAGGTCAAGAGAATACGGAGGGGTAAAAGAAAAATAAAGATATAAAGAAACAAAAGGAATAAAGAAAAGAAAAGATAAAGGATAAGGGCTACTAAGACAAAGGGATAAAGGGTGAAACCCTTCCCTGGCTGTGGACAAGGCGACCAGGAGTGTGGGGGTGCAGAGCTCTGGAGGAAAGGTTGGGAGGGGCCCCTGATAAGCTCCGTTAAAATTCACCACTAATAACATACTGTCCACTATCAACTGCCACGCATGCAAGGCAGCTGCTATAGCACCTACCATGATGAGGTTGGGGAAATCAAGGGACCAGCCGGCACATGTCAAACCCAACAAAAGAACAAGGAGGGCAAATAAAAAGGTTCTTATGAAGGACAGTGAAGATGACCAGAGGATGAAGGAGGGAAAAGAGGAGGAGGGGGAAAGCCTCCTGATCTCCCCTCTAATCACCAGCCCACTAACTCCACTAAACATCCAGGTGAAAGGGGCAACTAGTGTGTCTACCCCGAACAAGCACACAGTTTTCATTCATAAAAGATGCTGGTCCAGTATTGTGTCTGAATAGTAATAATGTAAGCAACCTACCAACTCCACTGCAACCAAGCAAGTTATATCAGACGAGTTTGCAGCTGTGGAAAGTGACTATTGGAGAGTCAGCCTGAGATGGGGAAAACCGTGTGGCTGGAATAGCCCACACAAGCAAAGAAGATCCAAGCAAGGGAACCGAAGAGAACGTCCAAACTAGCCCAAAGACGCAGGAGCGGGAAGATCCTAAACAAAATGACAGCCGGAATGGGAGCAAGAGTGAGGGACAAGGTCAGCCCACAAACCTTGTAACAGCAATAAAAAAGAAGGGAAAGAAAGCCCTGTCAGGCACTCAAAGGAAGAGCCTCTGGATGAAGGGCTCCTAGCACGAATGAATAAAGAGGGACAGGAGACACAAGCACCCAGCCTGACTTGGAATTGTAACATCCCGAAAAGGGGAGACACAATATTCATAGGACCCCCACAGCATGGCAACCCCTCACCAGAAGTAGAAGGCACATCTGTGCTGCAAGAAAGCAACATGGGGAATAGAGAACTCAATAAAGCAGCCAACATGACAGAGGAAAAGTCATTAAATACAACTCAATCCATAATGCAAGAACGTCTCGCACTTCAAATCTTTGATCAACAGCATGAACAACTTGCACCAAGCCGTGCTCCTGGCCAACCACAAATGCTGGGGCCAGTCACATCATCATCTCAGGTCATGGAACCAGAATCCTCCTACCTCACATCAGAGGAGTGGGAAGAACTGGTAACTTCCTACTCTGTATTCCCCCAAGACGAACCATAAGGATCAAACACTAGTGCTCCCAAGTTGCCCCCCATTGGCAAGGAAAAACCACAAGTAAAGGAAGACATCTGGACCTCTCTGCTGCACACAATGCAAATGTCCGTAAATGCCATCCAATACCAATCAGACAAGATGGATCTTCAACTGTCTGTCCTTAATTCACTCTCAATTTTCTATGCTAACATTGACGACAAGCTAGCAGAGCTTAACAACAGGCCTGGGCGTAGTTTTGCTACGCGAAACTCCCAAAGTTACAAAAACACTCTGCAACGTTCCGCAAGTGGCAGAGTGCAGTGCAAACTGCAGCTTGTGCTGGTATTCCTGCCGCTCAAGTAGAAATTCTCCCGAGCAGCAGCTCGGGGTCGCGAACTTACCGTTGACGATCACAAACTTGCCGTTCGAGATCACGAGCGGGGAAAAAACTCTGCTGCACATCGCGAAGTGGAGTTTTCTGCACTCCACGAGCTCCGCGGAGTGCGGAGTGCAGAAAACTCCACGAACGGAACGTAGTTCACTGCCCAGGCCTACTTAACAATCTGGTCAGAAGGGCGCAAGCAGAGACTCAATTCACACAGACCAACTGTACCTGCATAACAATTGTGGATAAGCTGGCAACACTTCCAACAGCAATGGATAACCTTCTCTCTGACATAAGGGAGCCTGTAAAAAACAAATCAACAAATAGACCTGCCCAGACGAGAAATGAAGCTCGGCCGACACTTGAAGTAAGAACTCAGGCATCGACTCAGGTGACTCCAAAGCCGATACAAGAAGCAAAGCAGCACTGGGAGGCCATGTGCATAACAAAGCAAGGACCAAACAACACCTCATTGAACCTAGGACTACAACTGCCATTAAATAGCAACACAACATCACTGGGAAAATCTCCGCAAGAAATCGTCATGGCGGAAAGCATCCAACCTACCAAACAGGGCAGAAAGCAGAGGAGGAAGGGTCGCAACCAAAAGATAACACTCCCGCGCTATTCAGTATGGGCATCAACAACAGCAATTGGAAATGCGACAATGGAACCCACACAAGATATTCCAGCCCAGATGAGCAAAGAGGCAGACACTGATCATAATTCAAGAAAAACGCCGAAGGAAGAGAGGCCAAAAACCAAAAGTCGTATCCCTCTTAACAAAAAACGCACCGACAGCGCCGCACCTAAAAACAAACCTGGAAGCCACTGCGGGGACCCACAAAGGGTCACAACAGCTGCAAGTACTACTGGCCCAGAGACAGTCCGGGCAAAGGAAAAGAGTTCCCAGGGACAGAGATCATTGACGGAGGATTTTCCTGCATCAGGGGATGAACCAATCATTGTGCAGAGCAGACCAACCGACGAGAACGGGCCTGCAGGCAGCACCACAATCATGTTTCACCCGGAGTACAAATCAAAGGGGATGGTAGATACATTAAACAGGGGAACATCTTTTGCTTACTAAGCTCCCTCAACAGCTTAAAAAATCTAAGGTCCAGCGATCTGGAGTCAGTCGAATTCATTGAATCATCCGAGCATCCAGGAACGGAAGCAACGAAAACAGTATGGGCCACAGCAGAATTAGCCTAGAAGGTGCTGAAAGAACAAACCAAATTCAACACCCGGGGCATAAAGCTTTGACCATTCTCCAAACCTAGATACTCTAACCCCCAAATAACTGACAGAGAACATCGAAAAGAGCACGGAGAGGCCAACCCAAACTCACGATCATCATCTGTGCTACGAGGGGCCCGCAGTAAAACCCCTTAGAACTCAGATCCCAGAGAGCTGCATAACAAGAGACCAAACACAGTGAAAAGGTGAATTTCTCAAGATTGGAGCTAGCTTTCTACGACCATAAACATCAGAACCAAAAATCTGTGACATGAATAACATAAACACCCTTAATCTGTGCTCTTGGAACATCAGTGGTTTAGGAGACAAGCTCACGGACCCGGAACTACAAATTTATTTGCAAAGATTCAACATAATCATACTCCAAGAAACGTGGTCTGACTCTCCGACAGCACTCCAGGGATGCAGCCTGCACTTCCTACCTGTTGTAAAGAGTGCAGTGCAATTTTTGGCAACAGCAAGGCTGGCCTTGCTACATCCTGCTCCATACGGAGCATCTACGCAGCACAGCCCCTTGCATATAAGCTAACTCCCCCAAATGCAATGCAAGCTTTACGAATCTCCACTCAGGAGCTGGATAAAAAGGAGGACACAATTTTGATAAATCTCTGTTTACACCCAAGAGACAAAACCAGAGTAAGTCAGCAGCTGAAAGAAGAGCTTGTAAAAATACTAAGGGCCGAGAAAACAAATAGCCTGATTATCAGCGGGGACTTCAACCTAAATATGCTTGGTAACTCAACCACAGACACCAATTGCGAGGAGGACCCATTTGTATGGGAAACAAGCTCTCAAGACAACAATTCTGGAGTCAGACATTAATAAACAGCATAGAGGCTTCTAACAATATTGGAAGAGCTGGGCTTTCGTGCACTTAATGGCAGATTCCCAGGAGACTGCCCGCAGGCAGCAACGTTCCACAATGCAGCAGCCAGCACTAAAATAGACTTTACATTCTTCTCATGCGGCTTGTACCCAAAGGCAAGGGACTTCTACATTGGCTCACTAGATTACTGCGATCATTTGCCCCAGGAAATCACGGCTGAGGCTCTCTCAATATCACAGCCACCGTTAGCTAATGCATACAGCCTAGAATACACCGCCAATGAGAGATGGATAAAATGTAGAACGGACGACCCAAAAAGTCTCTAATCTCTTGCAAAACAGGAACTGGGGGAAGCACAAGCAGTAGAATCAGACATAATTGAGAACTGGGAGGTGTTCACAAAAACACTAAAAAACAACACTGGAACAAAAAAGGGAAACCTGCAACCTAAAGGAGCGGCCCAAGCTCAGAAGCAAGGCAAACTAAAAAAGTTAAAAATCTCAAAAGATCGAGCTCTGCGAAGAATGAGGAAAGACCCCACTGCCCAATAGGAGCTGAGACAGCTAAAGGATGCCTGCAGAAAACTGATATGGTGTCTCAAAAAAGAGGCAGACGAGACTCTACGGGCTAAACTTCTACACAACGCCAAAACAACAGCTCACAGTTCTGGCAAAAGATTAACAATCTGACCAACCCACGTCACTAAAGAGGCCTGAATAACCTTCCTCGACTCATACTTCAATACAGCTCAAGAAATCCGACCTGGGACACATAATCTCTCTCATGACCACGAAGCTCGACCACTGCAAATCAACGATAATCAAGCAACAGAACATGAAAATCCAATCATGAATGCACAAATCTGTAGAAGAATTGCAAAGGGCAGACACAAGGGCGCACCAGGTCCTAACGGGATCCCCCTATACTGTTTAAACAAGAGCCGGAATTCTGTGCCTCTGTATTCAAACCAATGTTTGAGAAAATCTTGCAAACATCAACAATACCATCATCTTGGAGGGGTGCAATTATTTCCCCTATTTACAAAAAAGGAAACATGAATGATCCAAGAAGCTACAGATTGGAAGCCTTACTTGACCACGAGGCCAAATATTTTGTGGCCCTACTACTTCAGGAACTAACATCTTGGGCTGCAGAAGTTACAGCAATACCATTCAACTGGCTTTTGCAAAAATATGGGGACGACAACCAACATTCTAGCTCTTTCTTTAATGATAGACGGCGCAATCACAATAAA
The DNA here is from genome assembly GCF_964204655.1 of Triturus cristatus. Taxonomy (NCBI): domain Eukaryota; kingdom Metazoa; phylum Chordata; class Amphibia; order Caudata; family Salamandridae; genus Triturus; species Triturus cristatus. Next base: position 651,185,177 of record NC_140581.1, read on the forward strand.
ACAACCATTATACCTGTGTTATATCGACTACAGCTCTGCATTCGATCATGCTAATAGAAACCTTTTATGGCAAAAAGTTTAAAAGCTGAACATTCCACCGCTGCTTTTAAACCAACTAATCCTCTTGCATAGTGACACCTGGGCGCAAGTAAAACTTGGAGCAGGAGAATATTTAGCAAGGATGATCCCAACAAGTACAGGGGTAAAACAAGGCTGCGTGCTCGCACCAACACTTTTCAATCTCTTTATGGCAGAGTTATCAGTCTTGCTGAATGAAAGCAACTCGCGCGAACCCAAGTTAGGGGACGTCCAGCTATCCAACCTATTTTATGAGGATGACCTTGTGCTTATCAGCCGGACCCCCGTAGGCCTACATTGTTTGCTGGACATCATGTCGCGAAACTCGGAAACCAACAAGCTTAGTATAAATCAAGAAAAAATCAAAGTTATGTGAATTGACACCCACAAACCAAAAACAACAAATAACTGGTACTTGGCACAGCGCAAGCTGGAGACCATACTAGAATACAAATACTTGGGGGTTACCATTGACAACAAAGTCAACTACAAGCCTCAATGCGAGGCCATAAAAAGGAGAGGATTAATGACAGCAATGGCATTAAGGAATTTAAAAAACAAGATCTCTGGCCCAAGCTTACTCCATCTAACAAGAGTGATCTGGGCAAAATTAATTCCATCTATCACCTATGGTAACGAAGCTATGAGAGGGAGGGACGCTGACACATTAGACACCACCATAGCGAGAGATACTTCCCCTGCACAAATGAGGCTAGAATTTGGGCTACCAAGAGAAGAGCTGTCACGCAAAGGAACATTTATCAAAAGCTGGCACAAAATTAGAAGGGAGAACCGGAAATGCTAAACGCCCTTCTGTGGAAAGACCTACAAGCCAAATTGGCCTGCCCTGCCAGACTGTACTTGGAGGCCGCTCTTAACCAGCTGGGGCTACGGCAACCTTGGGAACAACCAGGGACTCTTGCAGGTTTCTAAAAAGTAGTAAACGACATAGTTAAAAAAGAATCCCTCTTGCAAGACAAAGCCTCCCTGGCAGAGCGTGCACACGGCTCGCTTATCATAGAACCCTACACCAACCCTCACCCCAAGCATAGCTCCACACCAGCTTCTCCAAAATATTTAAAAAAGAGAAGATCTTGAGATTCCGTCTAGGGCTGCTGCCCCCCGCAAATCATTTGCCACCGTGGCTACGCCCTCCGATGCCAGCAGTTTGCAGACTCAGTGGGGATGGCGAAGAGAATATAGTACACCTCATCACCGAATGTGGGGAATTACTGCAGGAGCGCCGGACCCTTCTGAGACCGCTATTCAACAAGAAACATATACGGTTCTGCAGGCAAGCAGTGCTGGCAAGCTTCCTCTGTGACGATGTCCAACTGAGCTGCCGTCTGAAAAACGGAAAAAAGGTCTAGCAGATAATAGAGTTCCAGATGCAGTCCAGAATCTAGCTCCATGACCCTTACCAAGAAGGTCCATGCTCGCACCATCACCGCACCAAGAACCCCAGCACCGACAATCTGCGCACATCCTGCACCTTAAGAGGACCAAGTAAACAGGGTGAGATGAGGGTCCTGCTTGCAAGTCGGTCCTTACTGCTAAACTCGGATCAGGGTCTTAAAGCCGCAGAGACAGCAGCAACGAACCTACAAACAAGCTCGTAGGCCTCAGCTGCCTCCCCGAAACCCCCGCCTTCTGCACAATTAGCTCTTCGTATCCTTTTAATGGACTCATCTGTTATACTGTTTTTCCGTCTTATAGGTTTTTATTTGCTGAATTGAAATGATGAAGAATATAGCTCAGGCCATGTGGCAGGCCAACCCCTGATGCCCTGCACTTATTTTTTATGCTGCTCCTGTACTAAGCACTTTTTCCAGCACACTCGCACATTGTTACTGGCTGCCCGAACCAGACTGCTGCTAAGCACACGATTAAGAGGCTGAAGGGCCAGGCAATGCTGCTAATCACTGGCCTGCATTAGCTGCCAGTCACTATTTTCAACTTAATTTACACTTAATTTTCCATTAACCTTAGTTTTGACAAACATATGCATGCTAAGCACATCATGCACTTTTCTGTATTAACTAACTACAAATTTTAACTAGCACCAGGACTCTATTGATGATAGATCTTGAGGCAATTTTGTGCATAGAGACCCCGCTACTTGCTCTTAAGGTTAGCGCAACATTACCTGCGCCTCACCTGAGTATACTGGCTTTGATTAACAAAACTGTCCGCCTAACGCTTTCCCGGCGCCCTGCCCTTGGCCTCAAGTCACCCGCGCACATGGCACTTTTTTTTCGGCCCACTCCTGTATCTGCTTTTTGTAGGTTTAAGATCCTCTGCTGTGAATTTTGCACTTTCAGACGTGAACCGGATCAGCGCTCAGGCTAACTTTACACCCATAAATCATTTGCATTTTAAAAATTTGTATCTTTCGTATTTATTAGCAGGTTTTTTTGTATTATCCTTGAACTGCCAATGTAATGGTAATGTGTCATGACATGCACTTTTATTATGAAATTGTGTAAATTGACGGATACTTGTAATGGTTTTAATTAACTGTACAATAAAAATTCACGTACTACATTCCATTATACCAGTTCCACACACCTTACATATCTCTGAACCTTATTTACCTCGTCTTTGATTTAAGTGTTAACATTTCGTGTCATTGTAGTAGGGATGGGGTTTCCCAAACATGTTAATCGAGCATTAAACACCCAGTAAATGAAATTTTGTAACAAAAAGTGTGTCAGTTTACGGCGTAATGCATGGTTTGAATACAACAACAAATTATTGGTAGCATGGATGTGAGTCAACAATTTTTAGAATGTGTACAATCCGCAGGAAATTGCAGGTGGAGTGAAGCATATTTTCTCATGATGGAGTTATTTCAATTACATTTAGGACATGGCGACCTCTATGTGCACGAGTGCTTCGGTCAAATCAGGTTTTGCAAATAACTCTTGACATTTTAGAGAGCGCCAAGCTGGTGAGGCTTCCGAATGCACTTTGGGAAATATAGGATTACAATACTGCTCGTATCTTGAATCGTTCCCGTGAGCTCTGCCCATCAAATTACAGCGTCTTTTGAGTAGTGCGCTCTGCTTCCGTGTAATTACCTGTTTGAGTACACGGGGTGCACCTATTGATTCATCAACGTGCCCTTGGATGCAGGCCCAGAAAACAAGTGTTGCTCGGTAGTGTAATTTGACCAAAGTTATGATGGTTGAAAAATCGAATTTACTGATTAAATTAGTTATTCGGTTATTGACCATCTATACCTCACTAACAGAAAATGAGGTAACCTTTTTCAGAATTCAAGACGCCTGATACAATGTAACACGATATTTGGATGAAGGACATTTTTATTATTTAAAAAAAAAAAGCCTCTGCTGAAAACTATTGACTCGGATTCATAAACTGTCACCAAAAAACAGCCACAAATACCAACATAAAGGCATCATTAGTCAATCAAAATTAAATGACATGGTTCGCAGAGTACTACAAACAGCAATCCACACGTGAGCTCCCAAGTGTTGCTATGACTGCCATTATGACCATCTATGAGCAGATGAGTGGCTTAATGACACACTTGCCACATTGTGTTTTAGAGCGCTTATGACTGGGGGCTTTACAATGCCAACATTTATAAAAAAAGATATATGAAATGAAATAATAGGACGAACAAATGAAAGACAGGTGGAAGCAAAGAAAATAAAGAATTAGCAAATGGAAGGAATTCAAGAAGAAAGACAGATGAGAGATGGGGCAAAGTTAGGACAGGAGGATGATACGAAGAAAGGAAGGAACAAGAATGTGATTAAGGAAAGAAAATATGGAAGACAGGAAGGGTGAGAGCTTGCCAAGGAAAAGGACAGCGAGTGACTAAGTGAGTTTGGGTTCAAAGGGCCCAATCAAGAAATTGAATCCTTAGAACGAAAAATAGCAAGCGATCCCAATATCAAATATGCCAAACAACTGTCAGAATAAGTGGAAAAAACAAAACCTGATTTTAAAATGCATACAGTTAACCAGAAAACTATCAAAGTTTCTTGGGATAATATAAACTTCAAACTCGAGACAGTTTAACCTTTTTTTAGGAAGGTTAAAAAAAAAAAACAACAATAATCCCTGCAACCTCAATCTATGGTATCAAGGAAGATCATGTAGAAAATGTATCACCTTCTCAGATGTGTCTGAGGGGGGGTGAGGGGGAGACGGAGGATGGAGAGGACCACCCCAGGACCAAGGGAGAACGTACATGTGTTGATCCACTCGCTGCCCACGACAATAGAACCTATCACAATTTGCAGTCTCTTATCCGATGCACTTACAGAAGTTGAGAAACAGGTTCTTAACAAAGGTCTGTCATTTGTACCTACGTGCTTACAAGACCCAGTAGAAACTAAAAGTCAAGTACTGCAATTTCTGCACAAAATAAGGTTGAAGACATTTTTCTCTGAAATAACTAACCCTGGGCGTAGTTCGCGAAGTAGGGCTACGCGTAGCAACGCAAAGTGCACATCGCACTATACGAGCTACGCGTAGCACTTCGCGAACTGCGTAGTACCCTGTTCGCACTGTGCAAGATGTCGTTTTCAATTATTGCACAGTGCGGACAAGCAACCAGCACTGTGCAATCATTGAAAACGGCATCTTGCAAAGTGCGAGCTGTAGTTTTCTGCCGCTCAAGTAGATTTTTACTCGAGCGGCAGCCTTTTCAACGCAGACTGGTAGTTTCTCATCGCGAGCGGTCGCGAGCATACGCGACCACTCGCAATGAGAAACCTGACCTCCTCGCGTTGAGAATCTCGCCGGGAGGTTTATTTTCCGCGCTCGCGATCGCCAACTTGATGTTGCTGATCGCAAACGAGGAAAAAGTCTCGCCGGGATGTCATTTTGCTTGCTCGCGGTCGCCAACTTGACATTGAGGACCGCGAGCAAGCAAAAAATGACCGCTGCACTACGCAACACTACGCTACGCGTGTTTGCACTGTGTTACGTGCAATACGCGTAGTGCGAAGTAGTGCAAACTTCGCAAACTACGCGAGCGTAGAGTAGTGCTTTGTCCAGGCTTAGAAATAACTGGGAACAAAGAAGTTAATAGAAGTTCGCTAAAGAAAAAATCCTCTTGATGTCCTGAGAACAGCAGTATGCCTCCAGAGTTCCTAGTCTTCGAGGAAACAGTTATTAGGGAGTTAGATCATCCCAATACATACAAGATATTCTTTAAACAAAATTGTAGCAAGAGTGAATTGGAAACCATCCATAGTTTGTCCAGAAAGTAGCTAATAGACAGCAAGCCGGAAAATAAAGGGGTTGAAATAATTATATGGGATAGCACATCATATGATCAAGAAGTAATGAAGCAATTGAATAACTTTGCACACTACCGTCCCATACAAGAAGACCCCTGTAAAACTATACCTGCCAAAATCTATTAGATTACATCCCAAGCATTAGAAGAAGGGTGGAAGTGTAAAAAATAACTTGAATTCCTGAACAGACAAACCAGTAGGATTCCAACTATATATATGCACTGCCGAAAATACATAAGGATCCAGAAAACCCACCTGGGAGACCCATTATATATGCATGCAGCTCAATATTAGAACCAGTCACTGAGTATGTAGATATTCTGCTGCAACCATTTGTGGCAAATACACAAGCTAACAGTAAAAAAAACCTCAATGGATGTGATCAATAAACTGGAAGGCTTGCAATTTGATGAAACCAAACAGATTCTAGTTACTTTAGCATTGAGGCGGTTTATACCAACATCAATCAATCAATCAATCAGTGACATTTATAGAGCGCACTACATACCCGTAGGGTCTCAAGGCGCTGGGGGTGGGGGGGTGCCGCTACTGCTCGAACAGCCATGTCTTCAGCTTCTTCCTGAAGGAGAGGTGGTCTTGGGTCAGGCGCAGGTCGGTCGGGAGGGAGTCCAGGTCTTGGCGGCCAGGTAGGAGAAGGACCTTCCTCCTGTAGTCGCTCTTCGGATGCGGGGGACGGCGGCGAGGTTGGCTGATCGGAGGTGGCGTTTGGGAGCGTAGAAGTTGACTCGGCTGTTGAGGTAGCTCGGGCCTTGGTCGTGTAGGGCTTTGTGTGCGTGGGTGAGGAGGCGGAAGGTGATTCTTTTGTTGACGGGGAGCCAGTGAAGGTCTCTCAGATGTCCGGAGATGTGGCTGGTTCGTGGGATGTCGAGGATGAGTCTGGCTGAGGCGTTCTGGATCCGCTGGAGTCTCTTCTGGAGCTTGGCGGTGGTACCGGCGTAGAGGGCGTTGCCGTAGTCCAGTCGGCTGGTGACGAGGGCCTGGGTGACGGTCCTCCTGGTCTCGGTGGGGATCCACCAGAAGATCTTCCGTAGCATGCGTAGGATGTTGAAGCACGCCGAGGAGACGGCGTTGACTTGCCTGGTCATGGAGAGGGAGGAGTCCAGGATGAAGCCCAGGTTGCGTGCATGGTCTGTCGGTTTGAGTGCGGTGCCCAGGGCGGGAGGCCACCAGGAGTCGTCCCAGGCGGAGGGTGAGGAGCCCAGGATGAGGACCTCCGTCTTGTCCGAGTTCAGCTTCAGGCGGCTGGTCGTCATCCACTCGGCTACGTCCTTCATCCCTTCGTGTAGGTTGGCTCTGGCGGCGGCGGGGTCGTTGGTCAGGGAGAGGATCAGCTGGGTGTCGTCGGCGTAGGAGATTATGTTGAGGTTGTGTTGCCGTGCGATGGCCGCGAGGGGGCTCATGTAGACGTTGAAGAGGATGGGGCTCAGCGAGGATCCTTGAGGGACGCCGCAGATGACATCGGTGGCCTCTGACTTGTACGGTGGTAGACGGACTCTCTGTGTTCTTCCGTCGAGGAAGGAGATGATCCATTCCAGCGCCTTGTCCTGGATTCCGACGTTACTGAGGCGCTGTACTAGGGTGCGGTGGCAGACAGTGTCGAATGCTGCGGAGAGGTCTAGGAGGATGAGGGCCGCTGTTTCTCCGTTGTCCATCAGGGCTCGAATGTCATCGGTGGCGGCGATGAGGGCGGTCTCGGTGCTGTGATTGGCTCGGAAGCCGGACTGTGAGGGGTCGAGGGATCCATTCGTTTCGAGGAAGGCGGCCATCTGCTTGTTGACGGTCTTCTCGATGACTTTGGCTGGAAACGGGAGGAGCGAGATGGGGCGGTAGTTCTTGAGTTCGGTGGGGTCCGCTGTGGGTTTCTTGAGTAGCGCGCTGAGTTCGGCGTGCTTCCAGCTCTCAGGGAAGGTGGCGGTGTCGAAGGATGTGTTGATGATGTCTCGCAGGTGGGGTGCGATGACAGCGTCAGCCTTGTTGAAGACGTGATCCCTCAAGATGAGGCTCTGCATGTTATACAGGACATCCTATGCACAAAACCGAAACCACATGAGATCCCAACAGGATTCATGGTTTCATTAGCTACACTTTGTCTGAAGAACAGTTTCTTTTCTTTTAAAGATAACCTGTAGTTACAGGTCAAAGGGGTAGCAATGTAATGTAAGTTTGCATGGGAAGAGGTGAATTTTGTCATGTGATACTCTGAAATAAAGTGAATATATACCAACAAGAACCCATACAAGACCAATATAATGCATTGGTTCCGGTACATCAACAATGTATTCATGCTCTGGGAAGGTGAGAGATATACACAAGAGATATTTCTTCAATGGCTTAACACATAAACACCTGATCTTAAGTTCAGTATGTCAAATGACAATATAAAAATCAATTTTCTCGACCTTTGGATCCTTAACAAAGAGGGACATATTGAAGTCAACTTATACACCAAACCTACTGACCCCCAAACTCTTGTACTCTTCTCTAGTGGTCACCCCCATGATTTGAAAGAAAATGTATCTTATAGGCAATTTCTCTGTATAAAGAGGAACTGCACATGGATAGATGACTACTTTGACAATACAGACAGTTTGAAAAACTAGTGAATAGAGGGTACCCCAAGAAACTGGTGAAAGCTACATCTAAAAGAGTGTGGTTTACACCAAGAGATACACTTCTGACCACTAAAGAATGTGAGATAACTAATCCACTCACGTGTCTCATGTATATTCCTAAACCTAACAGGTTTTAGAATATAATGCAGAGGAATTGGAAAATTCTGAGTCCATTAGAAGTTCCTAAACCTTTGTTTTCCTTTAGGAAGGGCAACAACTTGCGGAATCACTTAGTGAGAGCTACATGTCCAACAGAAAAGAAAAGTGATTTGAGAGATATCTTAGGCCTGCCACTAGTCACTAGTCATTTTAAGTGTAAAAATTGTACAGCCTGTCAGTTGACAAATGATTCAAAAGCCATTATCATTAATGGGAAAACACATCAACAAATGAAATTTTCAAATTGCAACACTATAAATGATGTGTATTGCATGTGATGTTAGTGTGAGTACATATACATAGGGCACAGGTAAAGCTAGAATACTGCAACACAGATCTAGAATTAGGTGAGAAGTAGCTGGAGCACCTTTTAGTTGAACATTATAAAGAACTGGATCACTAAGAAAATTAGATCAGGTGTTTGGTATTTTTTGTAGTTTAAGAAGCTGTAAAGGGCCAGCCCTTTATACTTTACTACACAAGACAGAAGCGATACTGATCAAATAATATGGCACAGTCAGGAGGGGCCTTAATGACCTAGATGAGATGTGGCTTTAATTTAGACAGCTTTATATCTGTGACTCAATTTTATCACGCAACCTCCATAACGGATGTTAATTTAATGTGCGATGCTATGCTGTATTCGCTATGTATATATGATATATATATATATATCTATATTGTGTGTTGAATTTAGCATCCTTTCTTTTGCTGTACTGAACATTTTTTGCCTTGGTTCCACTCGATGCTATGTTAATACTACAAATGAAACGATTATGATACACAGAACTTTATTTTGTTTTTCAATTAACTTTATTATAAGAAAATAAGAAAGCAATGGTCATGTGGCACTTACAGCAAGTTTTCATACATTTTTTTCCAGCTATTATGTCATCAAATTAGTGTATCATTGCTATATGTATAAAATTGTCTCCTTGTATAATGATAATATTGGTCTAACACTAGTACTAGCGGGATACATGGGTGTCTCAATCAGTAACAACCCATGGACATTGATGCTTGATGAACATGCGGACATGTGTCTATTTTTCAACAAAAACAAAAAATAGAGAGACACACGATCACTGGGTCCTCAGATGCAGTGGAGATGATTTTCCACTGTATAGCAGGATTACTTGTCTCACTCTAGCAAAAATAGTACATACAGATATATCAATTCATGAAAACTCAGAGACATCGATGCCTGATGAGTATACTGATCTGTTGCAAATTTTCTATAAAAACTGTAAACGAAAAACAGGGGGGCTTATATATGATCTCAGGCGTCACTTTTGGGCTCCTGTTGCATCACTTTTTGTGACGCACCATCGGCGTAAAATATGCACCAAGTTGCACCCTATTTACAAAGTGACACATCTATGCAGATGCGTCACTTTGTAAAGCCCTGCGCCACATTATACCTGCGTCAGGTATAATGTATGCAGGGTGGGTGTTCTCCCGCAATAAGCCTTGTAGAAGTAGGGCATTGAAATCTATGATATTTCAGTACTCCACTTCTAGGACGCCATTGCGTCAATATCTTACGCCTGCATCACAGCAGGTGTAAGACTGACACAGTGCTATAATCAAAGCCCTCTTCCCTGCATTGCTGGAGTTGCGTCAACTCCACCAATGCGTCACTTCTGCACCAACAGATATGACAGTAATACTGACGTATCTGTCATTCCTTGCAACATGATGCGTCATACAGTAAATATGACGCATCCATCACGTCACAAGGATGGTGCACTGAGAAGTCACGCATCGCTGTTTTCACGCAGTGATGCTGCACTTTTCATAACTAAGGCCTGGAGAGATTACATGATCCTTGGGTCTACTGATGCAGCATTTAACTGCACACCTGCATAATGTTTTGCATTTTTCATAAGTTTGCCCCTCATACATATTGTCTCCTTTTATTTTTGTTCACACTGTGGACGAGCCCATAGGACAGAATTGAACATTATTTCTAAATTAATTAAAGGAGAGTGCTCTAATACTATGCAGAGGTCGAACATCTTTCTCACATTTCCTGTTAATTTTTAAAAATGTAAGGGTTCGAGTGTAAAAGCTCTGTTGTAAGTTGGCCGATACGTCCAGACTCTATAGACGACCTCTACAAAAGAGAGGATCTCTACCAGGGACCGGCTGCCCTGGATGACACAGTCGCTGTCGAGTAAACTCTGACAGAGCGACGATGTTCGCATGCTCCAGACCAGATCTTTCTCTTCAACAAGCTTGCCAGTAAGTCTTTATACAGAGCAATTTTATGTTGACTTACGAATATACACACATATTTATTTTACGATGAGACACTGGCTTACAGCGTCTGCTGTATATGCAGTGATTGCAGTCCTTTTGAACCCTCTGTTTTTGTTTTTATATAACACATTGCAGCCTCGCACCATTTGGGAGTAGCGTGCTTTAAACTATTGAGTCAGGACTTGAGCGGGTGCGTAGTCTTTACCATCCCTGTTGTGCTTACGGCGCATACCCGATTGATCTTTATTTTACAATGGAGGAAACTGTATTTGAGCCACACTATGTCATCCCCAAAGTTGTTGTAAGTAACTATCGGTCACCGCGCAAAGTAAGGGTTTTGGGTATGATGTGAAGCAACCTTTCTCCACATGCATGTTACATCATCTATTCTGGGGAACTGATGGATTCTCTCTCTATTTCAACACACCCGGCATTTTTAATACACAAACCCACCTTTCAGTTTTTAGGTCGAGCATTCGAGACCTCTTGTACATACTTTAGTATATACTTAATTGTGTATGTACTTTGTGGGCTCTGGAGATCAGCCCTAGGACTTGTCTGCTTCCGCTTAGGGACTTTTTGTTTGTTCAACTGCCTCTATTTAACTGTCTTGATAGAAAACGACCAGTCGAGGTCAGTAGAATACCAGAATTATTTCTACTGAGGGACTTTCTTTTTAAATAAATTCTGACAACTGCCTCTATTTAACTTTCTTGATAGAAAACAACCAGCAGAGGTCAGTAAAATACCAGAATAATTTTAGCATTCTCTAGATTCCAGTCCATAGAAATTGTCTCCCACGAGCACCCGTAGACAATACATTTTTTTTCAAATCTTGTATTTTCAGTTATATGACCACTGAAGGCCCTGATATTATATTAAAAGCATTGCTTTGAAATATACCATTACCCACTGAAAGGCAATATTTCTCTCCATGTATTCCCTTACCTGGTGTGTCACGCAGTTTGGTGCTTACTTTCCCTCCATGTTAAAGAACAGTAGATGTTTCAGCACCCAGGCTAATGTGCTGCATAGCTAAATACATATAAGGTCCCAAATGTGAGACCAATTGCATTGCAAATGCTTGTTTGTTCTGTGTTCACAAAAATACATGGCTGATAATATATATATCAAACCAGGGCCGGCTTTAGCTCTAGTGGCGCCCAGAGGTCCTCATCCTCGGATCCACCCCCTCTGCATGGGACGATTCCTGGTGGCCGGCCATGCTGAGAGCCGCACCAACACCCACCAACCACGCACACAACCTGGGTTTCATCCTGGACTCCACGCTTTTTATGACCCGGCAAGTTAACGCTGTCTCCTCCTCCTGCTTCAACACCCTCCGCATGCTCCGAAAGATCTACAGATGGATCCCCACCGAAACCAGAAGGATGGTCACCCAAGCACTCGTCAGCAGCAGGCTGGACTGTGGTAACGCCCTCTACGCAGGAACCACAGCCACACTCCAGAAGAGACTCCAACGCATACAAAATGCCTCAGCAGGCCTCATCCTCAGACTCCCTCGCCACAGCCACATCACCACCCACCTGCGAGAGCTGCACTGGCTCCCGGTCAACAAGAGGATCACCTTCAAGATCCTCACCCACACCCACAAAGCACTCCACAAGCCGGACCAGCATACCTTAACGATTGACTATCTTTCTACACCCCGAACCGCCAGCTTCGCTCCACCGACCTCGCCCTCGCCACCGTCCCACGCATCTGCCGAACGACCACCGGCAGACCTTTCTCCCACCTCGCCGCCAAGACATGGAACACCCCCCCGCCCACCTACAGCAGACCCAGGACCTGCTGACCTTCAGGAAACTCCTCAAGACCTGGCTGTTCGATCAGTAGCTGCTCCCCCCACCCCCTTAGCACCTTGAGACCCTCATGGGTGAGTAGCGGCCTATACAAATGTCTTGATTGATTGATTGACTGTGCGGCAATGCTTGTTGGTGCCCCCACGGACTCCATCACTACCACCCTTTAACAGTGCCCCCTCAAGTCTCCGTAACCACTTTCTCTCAGATGTATCTGATTAGTTATTTAGCGCATCCTATACCAGTTTAGGGTGTCAGAGCACTTCACATTACACACACATTACAAAGAGAGAATCAATCGTATGTGTGTAAATCAGAGTTTAGAAATGGTACATAAGCCAGAAAACTACAAGGTGAGTCACATGTCATCCATACTGGTAGACAGTATAGTTTAAGAGTGCTTGGTCTGGAGAAGCATAACCCCATGGTTGGGGGTTACATTTAATAATAAGGATTTTGTTTTTTACCGAAATGAACCCTTTTTGAAACATTAGAATAATGAAAAACAGAAGAAAAAAATCATAATGCTGTAATCTTTACCTTGCAGTCTGCATGCAGTTCTTTGATGACAGTTATTAGTTCACTGTTCCATGTTAGGATTCTAATACCGACACTGCTGGTAACAAAAGGATCTCAATGACAAAAGCACTGATCCATTTACACTATATGGACTTTGTAATCTGCATGGTACACATTCATTGCAGCAGGGATATTAACCCTCTGTTCTACCATAAAATGAGTTGAAACTTCCACTAAACAAAACTTCTTCCCGCTCCAGGAAGAACATTAATCACCGGAGTTATCTTGACATTTTGATTGTTGTATGAAAATTGTCGGAGGCCAGCAATGTAGCAGCAGGTGCTTTTAAAGCCATAAAATACTTCCAAACACGACGCCCCCGGGAAGAGTCAGCACCTGGTGCAGTCGCACCGGTCGCACCGCCCTAGAGCCGGCCCTGTATCAAACCAAAGTCCTTCCCCTTCCAAAAAGATGTAAGCCCATACAGGTACACTGGGGTTCTTGCTTTATTCCAACAACACTATCGGCATGACGCGTTTTGGCATAAAATGCCTTTTTCAAATGCCTTTATCGCTCTTGATGTCACTGTCGACTTAAGTACAGAGTGCCTCACTTCTGGATGATGGAGACACTCTGGTAGGCTTCACAGGGAGGATATCCCAGACTCGGTGCTCCGAGTCTGTATGCTGCAGGCACACACAAGTAATACTTGCCCAAGTGGGCGGTGTCTGCAGCTCCGCCTTTGAGCCTGGATATTACTGTGGAAAGGAGGCGGGTTTCCCAGACCTTCATCCTGCCCTCAATTTGCCCACAGCGTGCCGTAATGCCCATCACTTCAGTAAGTATGAGCATTATTATGTAGTCATAATCCAGCAAATACCGTCATGGCACCGCTGCGGGATGCGGCGGTTCGGCGTTTCCCAAACATCTTGAGATGAACCACTTCTTGCCACTGATGTCGCCGAACTCATGAGGATGGGGGCTTAAAGTGCTCCAGGCCGCACCAAACACAAAACCAAAGTCCTTCCCCTTTCGAAAAGACGTAAGCCCACACAGATACACTGGGGTTCTCGCTTTATTCCAACAACATGAACGGCATGACAAGTTTAGGGCATAAAATACCTTTTTCAAATGACTTTATCGCTCTTGATGTCACTGTCCACTTAAGTAAATATATATATATGTGTGTGTGTGTGTGTGTGTGCATGTGTGTGAAGTGAGATCCCAGGTCTCATTTCACTGAAATTCCTCCGTATTGTTTTTGGCTTCAAGAATAGGAAGCTCACACCTGGTCTGGCTTCATGTATACTTTATTATTTTTTCTTTTCATTTCAAATCCAAAAGTGCTCTGTGCTGATACAACAGGCCGATGCATTTCAGCCAAAGCACTCTACTGTGCCCTCTTGTTATATATATATATTCAATGAAAAAAACAAAATTGCAGGGACGTTATAGTTAGGTTGACATTTTACTCATACAAAACCAGAGAAATTCAGCAGTTTTAGTTAGCTGAGCTAACTATAACTCACGCCCTGTACTTCTCATGGCCTCACATATTACATCACTCTTGACATGGTCAGTGATATCTCAAAAGACATCACTGATGACATCATCCATTGACTGTGAGTGTTTCTAAAAAAGTTATGAATGTTAAATATATATACAAAGGTGTATTGATGAATTAGTGGGTGTATGAGTGCCTGTATGGATGATTCAGTGGGTGCGTGAGTGACTGTATATGTGATTTGTTTCTCAGTCAATATATGGGTGAGTGCCTAGGTTGTGCGGATGCCTGTATCAGTCTGTCAGTTGGTGTCTAAGTGGATGTATGCGTTGGTGAGTGGGTATGTGAATGGCTGTATGGGTGATGTATTTGTTGTCTGAGTACCTGTATGAGTGTATGAATGTCTGCGTGGATGGCTGAGGGTGTGTGGGACTGCCTGCATGGATGAGTGAGTGGGTAAGGCAGTAGTGGGTAAGTAGGTTTCTGTGCATCTGTGAGGGGATGTATAGGTGACTGAGTGTATGTATGGCTGTGTCGGTGAGTGAATGGATGTGTCAGTGGTATATGGTTGGACATATGTGGAAGGCAGTATAGTTGAGTGTTGGAGTATATGAATGAATGTATATGTGAGTGAGTGATTGTGAGAGTGGCTGTATGGGTGAGTGTGTGCTTGTATCACTGACAGTATAGGTGAGTGAGCATGTGTTAGTATCTGCATGAATCAGTGAGTAGGAGTGTGTATAACTGTATAGGTGAGTATGTGGCTGTGTGATTGACTATGGGTCATTGAGTGGGTGTGCGAGTAGCTCTATGGGTGACTGACAGTGTGAGTGGCTGTATGGGTGTATGAGTGGATATATCAGTGGCTGTATTAGTGAGTGAGCTGGAGTAAGAGTGGCTGTATGGGTGACAGGTGGATGTGTGTGTAGATCTATGAATCAGTGAGTGGGTTTGTAAGTACTGGTATGGGTGTGCCAATGGATTTGAGAATGCCAGTGTGGAAGTTGGAGTGGGTGTATGAAAGGTTATATTGGGGTGTGAGTGGGTGCCTCAGAGATTCTGTAGATGATGTCATCAGTAATGGTATTTGAGATGACATTGTCATGATTGATGTAGTATACGAGGTCATAAGCAGTGCATTGCGGGGGTACGAGTTATAGTTAGCTTAGCTAACAAAAACTGCTGAATCTCTCTGGTTTTGCACGAGTGAAATGTCAGCCTATCTCTAACATCCCTGTAACCTTTGTTTGTTTTCTGTGAATTTCTAAGGTTTTTTTAAATTCTATTTCTTAATTGCAACATCCATTTTATTTTTTAGTGACGCTCTAAGATTTTCATGTTTTCTTTCTATAATTGGATATTGTATATTATATTTCAATTATATAGCACAAATTTTTTGATTTGGTATGTGTTTATCAGAAAGTACATTAATAACTGATTTAATTTTTGAAGAATTTTTTGAGTCGGCATAACATTGTCACATTTACTGTGGAGAATCTGTGATCAGCAAACGTGTCTCACATACTGAAAAATACAATTAAAGGCATTATTTAAATCAGAGCCACCCAAGAGGCCAACATTTTGTTAATTTTCTTGTCAAATATTTTTTTTTTCTTTAATTTTCAAAATCCGCCACGCTGTTGCAATGAACGTAATCACTCCACAGAATTGCGAAACAAAAGCAGACATTCAACGACCACCACCACATTAAAATATTTTAAATTCAAAATTAATTCTATTACAATACACACATTACTAACCACATCACTGCTTTAAAGACATATTTGTACACATATGTTTGTAGTAACTTTTCTAAAAACTGTGTTTGAACTCTACTTCCCATTTTCACAATTACACCAAGAATCGCAATGACTCAAGTAACAGCGATGATCGCGCCTTTTTTAGGGGGTGCAAAACACAAATATGCACACATTATACAGTATTTTGGACACTAGGAGTTTTTTACTACACTGTTTAAAGTCATATTTTTGTAGGAAGTTTGCATAAAAACAACAATTTTAACCGATTTTTCGTTTTAACACTGATGTCAGGCTTTGCGATGATATCGGTAGCCGTGGTCATCACAGATATGTCACGAAATGACAAAATAAATGCAGGCATTCAAATGCCGCCACTACATTCAAAACATATAACTGAAAAATGAATTATAACCAACACACCAAACACTTTGCTATGCAAACAACTGTATAGTAGCATGTACAACTCCCTGAATATATCTATAACACAGTGCATAACTTTTTCAGTGTACTCTATGACTGCATGCATCACTATATCACTAAGTCTCTCATTCACCATATAAGTATCTTAGGGGATCAGTGAGATGATCCATCAGCCTAGCAATACTTCTCTAATGAAATGTGTGACTGCCTCAGTGCATCAGTGTCACAATGGGTCTATGATTGGTTGCGTAAGTCTCTCACTCAATCTGTGAGTAGGTGCATGAGTGCATTTGTGCATTAGTAAGTAAGTATCTGACTGTCTGACTGGATCTGTGAGTGGCTACATGAGTGTCTAAGTGGGTGTATGAATGGGTGAGTGAGTGGGTGCATGAGTGTCTGAGTGGATCTGTGAGTGAGTTCATGAGTCTCTCAGTGGGTCTATGACTGGCCGTGTAAGTGTCTGAGTAGTTCTGTCAGTGGGTGCATGGGTCTGTAAGTATGACTGTGTGGGTACATGGTTCTCTGAATGTATAACTAATATAACTAACTGGGTGCATAAGTCTCTGAGTGGGTCTATGAGTGGCTTTGTGAGTGACTGTATGGGTGTGTGAGTGTCTGCATAGGTCTATTAGTGGATGTATGAGTGTCTGAGTAGATCTGTGATTGGGTGTCTGAGTGTGTCAAATGGTATGTGATTGAGATGATACGTCTCTGAGTAGGTGAGTGAATGGGTGCATGCATTAGTGCCTGAGGGGGTCTGTGACTGGGAGGGCGAGTGTCTGGGTGGGTCAGTGAGTAGATGCATGAACCTTGACTGGTTGAGTGAGTGGGTGCATGTATATCTGAGTAAATCCGTGAGTGGGTGTGTGTGTCTTAGTGTATGACTAAGTGACTAAGTGCATAAGTCTCTGAGAGGAGCTGTGATGGAGTGTGGGAGTCACTGTATGGGTGTGTGAGTGGGAGTATTACTGAGTGCATCTGTAAGTAGGTAGATGAGGGCCTCAGTGGGTCTGTGAGTACATACATGAGTGTGTGAATGGGTCTGTAAGTGAGTGTGTGAGTCTCTGAGAGGGCCTGTACATGGGTGTGTGACTCTCTGAGCAAGACAGTGAGTGGGTGCATGAGTATCTGAGTGGGTCTGCGAGTGGGTACATGACTGTCCAGGTGGGTCTGTGAGTGGGTATAAGAGTCTCTAAGTGGGTATGAGACTGTACACATGAGTCTATGAGTGGGGTGCTAAGTAGGTGCATGAGTCTCTGAGTGGGACTGTACATGGGTGCATCACTCTCTGAGTGAGTCTTAAAGTGGGTGCATGGATACCTGAATGGGTATGTGAGTGGGTGCATGAGTATCTGCATGGGTATGTGACTGTATGCATAAGTGTGTGAGCGGGTATAGGAATGGGTGTATACGTTTCTGAGTGAGTTTGTGAGTGCATACATGAGTGTGACAGTGACCGGTGAGTATGTACAAATATATATTTTAAAATATATTTTCACCAATGTTCGCAATGTCATCACGATAGTCACCATGTTCCTGTGACGTACATGGGGGCCGCGCTGGCAATCGCATCGGTGTCGCAAATATCGTGCTTGATTAAAAAAATCCATTTTGGACACATAGCTTGTGTTGTGTCACTAATACACCCATTTATCAAGCATGAGGTCAGAGTACCCTTACCCCTTATGTGAACTTTCACACAACCTTTCAGCCCTGAAAACTGTTACCAGACAATTAAACGGTGGTCGCAACTTTCTGTTCAGTTTGCATCCAGCCAATTACATCATTCCTGATGGCGCGCTCATCAGTGTCATCAGTGATGTCATCAGTGATGTCACTGACCATGTCAAGAGTGATGTAATATGTGACATCATCAGCACTGCATTGCGGGGGCGCAAGTTAGAGTTAGCTCAGCTAACTATAATGGCTGAATTTCTTATGTTTTGTAGAAGTGAAATGTCAGCCTAACTATAACATTCCTGTAACCTGTATTTTTTGTTCTATGATTTTCTAAGGTTTTTAAATGCTAATTCCTAACTATACCATCCCTGATACCTGTGGATTTTTCAGTGAATTTCTAAGGTTTTTTAAATGCTTATTCCTATCTACAATGTCCCTGAAACCTTTGGGTTTTTTCGGTGAATTTCAAAAGTTTTTTTAGCTAACAGTCACGTTTGCGGAATGATGAAGAAAAGGGTCTGGGCCTCCAACCAGCTCCCTGGAATTCCACTATCTATGACTTGCAGGAGGTACCAGGAGGGCCTCTTGGCCCTCAAGGTTTTTCTGGAGTAAAGTGGACTTCATATCCTAACTAGTAGTGCGCCAGGAGGCAGGTTTACAGAGTGGTGGGGAATGTGGGGCAGGGCCTCCGAAGACCTCTTAGCAATCCCACTGTTTGGGACTTACTGGAGGTAACAAGAGAGATAGTTGGCCTCAAGGACATCCTTGTGGGCCATCTACCCCTCAAGTTACCTCCAGTAGGTCCCACACAGTAGGATTGCTGAGTTCTGATACCAGGCCATGCCCCCTTTCTCCAACAGTCTGCAAATGTACCTCCTGGCACGCTCTTGGTTGGGGGATGAAGTCCCCTTTGCTGCTGGGGATCCTTAGGGGACAACTAACCTACCTGTTACTTCCAGTAACACCCACGCAGTGGGATTGCTGAGAGGTGGTTATACTGGCAATGAGACAACAGGAACAGCATTTTCAGTGGGACCCACTGATCCAGCCTCACCAGCCCCAGGAACCAGGTCTTCGCTGCCCAGTAGAAGGTGACGAGGCTGGGACATCAGGAGGCATCGAGGTCACCTGTTCCAAAAATGAAGATACCTGGGACATGACAGCATCACCAGTGGGAAGATGCCAGCCAGAACACAGGGCATTCGCCCCAAGGAACTGCCGGCTTTTTTAGGTCTTGCACTGAAGCAGTTGAGCGTCTGTTACAGTGAGTAATAGTGTGGAATTAAGGATTGGTATTGCACTGACTTCAATAAAGAATGAACGTGGGGATGGAGGGGCCACCTAATGTTCAGCAGGAAGTGAGTTTAAGGGAGCGATCTTAGGTTGCAAGCTGTCCAGTGGCTATGAACTGCTTAGCTTTCTGGAAACACTCTTCCCAATACCAACAAATCAGCAAGGATCAGGTGCTGGGTGGATAGGCCCCACAGCCCCATAGGCTTGTGCAAGGGCCAAAGTGAGCTGAAATGGTAATCGGGGAGACCACGCACAACTAGAGTGGTAGACCAAGGCTATGAGCCCTGCAGGGCAAACCCTTTCTCGAAGGCAGTGGACCTCTCGAGCAGGAGCAAGACACAAACTGCCAATTTGTGCGGTTAAGACAGAAGTGCAGTGCTTTGTGGAACTTTCCCAGATCCCTTGGCTTCACAATGCTCATTCTCTGAGAAATACCACCTACTGCTCTGGAGCCAGGAGTTCAGTGTGGGTCCACTGTGCAACATAATACTTAGGAGAAAATGGAGCCCCTCCCAAAGCACTGACTAGCAGGATACAAAGGTGGGCTCCAGGGACCATCTTCAGGTCTGGTTTCCACCAAGCTTGGGGCACTTTTGTCTGGTCTACCCTGAGAGAGACTTTGAGCCTTTTTTGGGGGATAACATGTGGGAGAAATAGGGCATTGTGGCTAGAACTGCCAAATTTGGAGCCGGAAGCAGGTTGGCATCTGCCGGTAACTGGTACTCAAGTAAAGCAACCCAGCCCTTTGGCACAAACCTGTGCTCTATAAACTGCCAATGTAAAATTCCAAAATTAGAAGTTTGTGTAAGAGCTAAAAGATAGTCTCTGGGTGGTGTAATAAAAAGCAGCGAAAGTGACACTGTTGAAGCCTTATGTTTCTGGTTACGCCAGCTGATTAAGCAGCGCCAGTGCTGAAAGTGAATGGCTTAATGGTATATTATGTGGTTGCAGGAGGGGCCAATGGGGCACTTTGAGACCCGACAAGATTTGCTGCCTTTCGGGCATTTTTTGCTAGTAGCAAAAGCGGAGTCTATGCCGTTTCAGCAGCTCCATTATCTAAATGGTACACAGTAGCTTTGGCTCAGTGTTATGAGGTGCTGGATTAAGACTCTAGTTAATTTGATAGGCGGTTTGGTTCCCTCCATCCACTAAAGTTGCTTTCTCTTGTCCCGAATGACATCCGTAAATGACTCCCATGGCACTAATTGCAACAGGATAACTTAAGACAGTTTAGTTGCATGTAGAATAACGCACAGGCAGAAAAGGGTAGCACTGGGAGATGGGGCACTGGGCAAGTTACTGAGCGTTTTTTGGGAAATGAAGAGGCTGACAAATGCAGAAGGGATGCCTCAGGAGTAACAACCACCCATATGCAAAGACCTACTTTAAAAAGGGACAGGTGCACTGTGAGAAACAAATGATTACAGTCGCAGCTGCAATGAAAAGCTTCCTGTTTTTTGAGTCCAGTAGCAGAGCGAATTATATGGCTCACTGTCACATCACAGTGCGTCTATGGGTGGCAAGAGGCCAGACTGCCTGCACACGTATAAGTTATTGGGCTCGTACATTCTAGCTTAAGATGGAAACAAGGTTATGCTGTATGGGCTAGTGTAGCATCGGCCAGCTGGCAGCCGTAACTCCAGAGGTTGTAATCTAGTTACTGTCACCGTGGCAAGGCTGGTATGTAAAGCGTGGCAACCGTCTATGGCCGCTGTTATCAAAATACCCCTCATTGGCTGTGTGATGTAGGTTACATGTCTGTTTGCTGGGGGGCTGACCTCTGTTTGAAACCTGACAGACCCTAGTACATCACTGCTCAGGGACAGTTTCCTGGGACAATGGCTGGCTCTAGGGCGGTGCAACCGATGTCACCCCACTGGGCGCTGACTACAGGTCGGACATCGTGTTTCCAAGTATAGATAGGGTTTTCAAGGCTCCTGTGCTGCACTCTCGGCTTCCATAATTTCAGGCAACAATAATAGTCGAGATAACTCAAGTGATTAATGTTCTTGATGGAGAGAGGCCGGATTTTGTCTTGTGGAGGTTTATGGCTCATCATGAGGTGATGCAGAAGTTAATAGGCCTTCCGCAAAGAACGGGTACCAAGTACATCACAAAGGGTATTCAGGCAAAGAAGTCAGTGGGTTACTGCTTTTGTCACAGGGATCCGTGTGCTACTTGCAGTTTATATATTGAAATCTCAGTTTAGAACAATGAGCTGTTGCCTGTCAGCAAAGAGCTGCATGCAACTGCAAAGTATAGATTAGAATGTTAGGATTTCCCCAGCCCTCCGTTATCCTAATGTGGCAAAAAAGGCTAATTTGAGTAGATATCAATGCTTATGATAAAGAGAATCCCCAACCATGGTGTTACATTTAAGTTTTGAGTAGTGCTTTTCCAAACCAAAGACGCAGAAACTATACTGCCTATCAGTACGGATGGCTTGTGACTACTACACATTGTAGTCATCTGTCTTATTAACATTACCTATACACTGGTTAAAGCACCTATGATTGCTTGTATTGGTGTAATGTGTGGGTGGTGTAAAGTGCTTTGACACCCTACACAGGTATGAAGGGAAAAAGTGCCAGGGCCCTGTGAGAAAGTG
Source organism: Triturus cristatus (assembly GCF_964204655.1). NCBI lineage: Eukaryota > Metazoa > Chordata > Amphibia > Caudata > Salamandridae > Triturus > Triturus cristatus. Next base: position 651,207,195 of record NC_140581.1, read on the forward strand.
CCATCTTTCTTTCTTGCATGGTATGCCCCCACTTTTTGCTGAATTGCTGAATGTACTTTGACAGAGTGTGCCCTGGACTCCTGCCAATCAGGTGCCCAGGGCCTATGTTCCTTCCCTAAAATACAAAACCCAAATTGGCAAACCCTGACCACATGTCAGCCCCTGGTAAATGGTACCCTAGGTACCCAGGGCCTTGTGACCAGGGAAGGCCTCTAAGGGCTGCAGCCCTCATTGTGCCACCCTTAGAGGCCCTGTACCCTTACACACACACACTGCCCTTGCAGACAGGGTGTCTGGGTACGAGACAAAACAAAGAGTCGACATGGCACACATCCCTGTGTGTCATGCCCACCACCTACACTGCCATGGCATACATCAGCCACCCCTCTAGCTGGGTGCCCTATGTCAGTGGTGTGGGCACAGGAGCAGGAGCCCTGTACCCCTACAGTACCCAGGTGCCATTTAAGAGTGCATGGTGCTGAGAGCTTGTCAAACACGAACTCCACAGCACCATAATGGCAACACTGAAGACTGAGAAGTTTGGTATCAAACTTCTCAGCACATTAAACCCACACTGTTGCCACTGTGGGATTTAATGTACCAAGCACCCCAGACGGCATCTTAGAGATGCCCCCTAAAGCCTAACCTACAATCCACGTCTGTTCTGAGGCTGCCTAGGCTGCCACACAGCAGACATGTTGCTGGACCCCTGGGTAGGAGAGCCCCTGCTCTCCTGGGCCTGCAACAATGCACATCCTGCGCGAGGTGCTAAATCTCCTCCCCCAGGATGGGCAGGGGGAAACTTCAAAGGCATGCCGCCTCTGTGAGCTTCCCCAGGCCACTGCAACCCCCCACTCTGGTGGGAAGCTTGGCCGGAAACCCCAAATCAGGACAGTGGATGTGCCAGCCTGCCAACCCCACCCCTCAGGTGGGGAAGGCGAGGTGAAGCACATCTCCGGGCTCTCGCCATCTTGAAGATGGGAAGCCCTGCCCAATCAGGACTAGGCTACTGCCCCCCTCCCACAGGAGAGAGGCAGGATAGGGGGTGTACCCACCCCAGGACAGGGACCCATTGGTCCCTGCCCTTCACCCACCTGTAACGCCCCTAAATCTAGTATTTCGGGGCACCCTGAACCTTCCTTCCCCAGATTCCAGATTCCGAAATCCAAAGAAGAGCTAGAAGAAAGAAGTCCTGTCCTGCAGCTGCTAAGAAGAGGAATACACCAACTGCTTTGGCCCCAGCCCTACCGGCCTGTCGACCCTCGACCCTGCTCCTGCTCCAACCCGGCATCTCTTGTGGCCAGCAACCTCACAAACCCCGGAGGACCTGGCTTCCTTTTGACTCTAAACCCCTTTGACTCCCATGAGTAGAGGCTCTACTCAAAGTCTACTCCTAATCCCTGGCAGCAGCCCGGAACCGCGAACCCTTCACACTCTGCACCCCCCAAGCCTGGCCTGTGCCGGAGTGAACAAAGACCACGAGGATGACCCCACAGCAACTGAGACCCCGAGACCGGCACCAAAGGACCTCCCTCAACCCTCCTGAAGAAGCCTGCAGCCTCAGAACCAGGTGCCCCCCAACCGCGATCAACAGAGGGTAAGATTTCCCGACACCAAAAGGCACCCCTGCACCTGGCGCCCCGCGGCCCCTTGTGCCCAATCCCGGGGTACCTACCTATCCTCCAACTACCCAACTTACCTCTCGAAGTGGTGGTGGTACCTGAAGAATCTTCGTCCCCGAGCTTGCAGTCTTTTTCCAAACCGGAGATTTCCCAATGAAATCAATTGAGCGCCCGAAGGCTCAAAAGCACCCTGCACCCAGCCGCCCGAGTGGCGCTGGCAGTGCAACCTCTACACCTATCTACTTCCCCACTTGCCCTGAGTAAGTGACCAGGAGCCCAGCTGCCACAGCCACGTGGCCTGCCAGTCAGCAGCCACCAACCAAGTCCTCCCTATCCCTCATAGGATAACATTGGGCCTAACTCTCTCTGCACCCGGCCGCCCTTGTGCCGCTGAGGGTGAACCAACTGTACCAACCTGACCCTGAGAGACCCCTGAGTCTATGCCCAGAACCTTAACTCTGCCAGTCGAGTACTTACCTTTAAACCGATAACTCAATTTTCTCCATAGGGTAACATTGACTGGTTTTTCCTGAAATTTCTTCTAAGTGTGGACTTTTCAAAATTTAAAATATTCACATAACGAAAACGAAAATACTCACTTGCTATTAGGTGAGCTCCCAGTGCTGGATCTTGGTGCCCAGCACTAACCCTGAAAAATACTTACAACTGTACTTACCAGTAACCCAATTTTCTCCCATAGGAAATCATTGACTGTTTTTCTGTGAAATTTCTTGTGTGTCAATTTCTGCAAACTTTAAATATTCTTTAAAAATCGTATAATTTCTGAAAACTTAATTACTTACCTGTTTTGGATAAAGGTCCCAGTCTGAGTCTAGGCACCCAGTACTGGATTACAAAAATAATGAGAACATACTATACCTGCAACTTGAATTTTCTGCCATAGGGAATCATTGACTGTTTTCTTTGAAATATTTTCTGTCTACTTTTAAAATAGCAAAATATTGTCTAAAAATCATCACAGTAATTAAGTCGACTTTTATCACTTGATTCCGAGTCCTGACCCAGGACTGAATCTAGGATGCAGTCCTGGACATCCAAAAGTAATCCTAAAAGTAATCTGTTGCAAATAACTTGAAACTTCCATTGAACTCAATGCATTATTGTGTTTAACATTGTGTTGCCTATTGCAACCACTTGTAACTTTCTACAAAAATCAATTGCATATTGCAAAAGTATTTATATAAAGCATCTCATTCTGAGAAAGTATATTTGAATACCTATTGTTGGTTCTAAAATAAAACAAGCATATATTTTTTATATATAAACCATTGGCCTAGAGTTCAGTTATTGAGTGTGTGAGACCATTTGCTGACTGAGTGTGTGCAACAAATGCTTTACACTGTCCTCTGATACTGCCTTACTGCTCGACCAAGCTACCACTTTAGAGAGTAAGGTTATATCTATCTTTAGCCTCTGCCAAACCTCTGGGGACTGTGGACTCTGTACACCCTGTACCTATTTGGGAACAGTATATACAGAGCCACTTTCTCACAGGCCCTCATCAGGAGGCCACTGCAGCTTGCACCACCAATTGTCACTGCCAGCACAGTCAATGACAGTACCCACACGGCTACTAACCATCACATTGCTACAAGTGTCATCATGTTGATTTTTTAACACCCTCTAATCTTTAAGAATGGCTTTGGTGACAGGTAGGGACCTGATATGTATTCGCATGGACTCGGTTACCTTTATCCCTCCTGTGAAATAGTCTACCAAAATGCTGGAGACAAAGCTTAATGCATTAAACAAGCATCACTTTCAGGCATGACAAATCAAGTTGCAGTCCCCACAAGTTGAAGTGTTTTTTATTTCAATTGGCATCATAGAGTGATGTGCTAGCTAGTGCTCTCTATAAGAAACTGATCATTATTAAACTCACATTGTTCATAGAAGCTGTCTCAAATGCAGACAAACAAGGTAGGCAGGGTAGCCATGGACAACAACTCTGCTGAAGATCACAAATGCATATTCATGTGGCGAGTAGAATATCCCCAAAGAGGTACATTGGAGGGATTGCGTGAAGACGCTGTAAACAAGGCCACTGGAGCCAGGTGATTTAGCGGCCAGTCAAGTTGTCATATAAGGATGGATTTACAGTATCTGCCGCATAACTATTAGTATGCATATCCGGTCCACCCATTAATTACAAAGGGTTGACACACAGCGCCAAGCCTGTGCTGAGGTTTCAACCGAGCACCCTTAAGTCGATAATGGTGGTGTTAAAATATGGTAAAGATAGGATGGGGAGGGATCCTGTGGCCAGGTGGGGTAAACAAAGACAAGATGGCAAAATAAATAGTAATACTGTCACGACACAAGAATATGATGTGACATAATAGCCATTTCTTGCTGCATAATTCCAGTGAAATCAGGTCTTCTGGGATGGGTCTTTGCGAAGGGCAAAGACTCAATCCTCAATATCTCTGTTGGGTAAAGCAATGCTGGAGATCACTGGACCTTTAGATAGCATGCAGGCCGGGAGGCTCAGCAGGACTGGTGAGGGGCCCATGACAAACCCCTACCGGGGATGTGGTATGAGAGTGGGCAGCAGCTAGGCTCAGGAAAACTCAGGGTGAAAATTGGTCAGCTTGGTTTGAATAACCAATCTTCGTTGGGTGTATCACATGGTTAAAAGTGCATGGGCCCCCCACCCAACAGTCATGTGCCTTCGCCTCTGGTTGCTTCCCTGGGGTTACACAGATGACTGGGTTCATATGTCTGTCCAGCGGACCTTTAGATAGCACTGGTCCTTTAGATAGCACCCAGGCCTGTGAGGAGCAGCTGGACCGGTGAGGACTGCAACAAACCCCTTCCGGGGGTGTGAACAAGAGCAGGCGGCAGCTATCCCAAGAAAACTCTGGGAGCCGATTGGTCAGCTTGGTTTGAAGTGGCCAAACAGCGGAGGGCCCCTGGGTGTGCTTCAAGGATAAAAGGGGTGGTCCCTACAAGGTTAAAAGGGGTGGGCCCCCCAGGAGTCATGTGCCTTTGCCTTACCCCATGAGGCATGTGCCTTGGCCTCTGGTTGCTTCCCGGGGATTACACTGATGACAGGGTTCATCTGTCCAGTGGAGTTGTAGGAAAGAGGCGTGCTTGACTAAACCATGCATGCCTCTACCAAGCAGACTGAACCACAAATGCATCTTAACCATTCATGCATTCCTTTACCATGCATGCCTTTACCATGCAATTTCATTGTAAAGGCATGAATGGTAAGGGGGTAAGCGTGGTTAAATAAACCACTACTCTGACCCCTCCTCCCCGTCCTAAGCCCTAAATTATGAACTCCCAACCAAGGCCCAAAGCTATGCCCTGAAAACTGCCCCTTTGCCTTCTCCTGGCCTGAAGCCTAATACCCTGCCCCTTAACATACATTGCCCCAACACCCGCCCCGTAATGTCCTTGAAACTAACCCAACCACTTTCACTGCCCTGATGCCTAAAACCCTGTGCCCCATTAAACAAATTACCCCAATCCCCCACCCTGAGCCATGATATCACTTCATTCCTAAAACCTCCCTGCAAACCCAGCCCTTAAACCTCTCCAAATACCTCCCCTTGCCCTGAGCCCTAAATACTTGCTCCTTCTAACAGTACCCTGAAAAAACCTGTCCCCTTCTGAAAAGTACCCAGAACCCCCAAAACTGATCCCTAGACTCAGGCCCAGACCCACTTACCTGTCCGTGTCTGGAGCTTCCTGTTCTGTTGCTTCTCTTCAAGTCCCCGCCCATCCTGAACACTAGAGTGCTATTTGCCTTAACCAAGCCTGTAAGTGGTTAAGGCAGATGAGTTGTTCAGGCAAGCGTGGTTATACTTGCGGTGTTCCGGTACACATGACTCTGCCTGCATTGTTCCGGTTGTGTTCTGTCCAGCCGATCTTAGGTAGCAGTAGGCTTTAAAATAGCATGCAGGCCGGGGATGTGCTGCCTGACTGGTAAAGGACTGATGACAAACTCCTGTCAGGTGGCAGTAATGGGAGTGGGGAGAAGCTAAGCCCTGGAAAAGGCCGGGTGCTAATTGATCAGCTTGGTTTGAAGCAACCAATCAACGAGGGCCCCCTGGGTGCACCACAAGGTTAAAATGGCATGCCCCCCCCCCCACCCAAGAGTCATGTGCCTTTGCCTCTGGTTGTAAATAGAAAATGGGAAAGAAAGATGGAGAGGAAAAAAGGAAAGAATAAATCAAAGATAGAAGCCAATGCTGGTAAATGTGCAGTTTTTGGCCCAATTCTTTTCAAATCATGTTGTAAAATGCATCATTCTGAAGCTTTTTCCTCTGGGGAACAATGACCACTACCTACTCAATGGAAAGGGTCGAAATCGCTCACTTTGATAGGACATTTCATTCCATGTGGCTGAAAGGATGGGGCGATTTTAATTTTCTGGCAATTTCCTTGAGCAAGGATTAGAGTTTTAGTGGTGTAAAAGTTCAGGAAAGAGCAAACCTTACAAAGATTATAGAGCTCGTAATAGGAAACAATGGAGATGTAAAGAAAACATCCCCTTTCAGTAGCATACAGATGATAGGAGAGGTTAAACAACGTGATGGTCCCACAGAGAGAAGTGAAGTAAAGATATTTCCCAGAGAGAGGAGTGGAGTAAAGATCAAGAACAAGGGCATGGTGTAAATCTTATGGTACACTATTGCTCTGTGGGAGGGAGGAGAAAAAGAATTTGCCCGCAAGACAAAATAGGCATGTACAAAAAGATAGGTGAAAAGCAAACTAGGGTTGTGCTTTGTATCAAAAGCAGTGGGCAAAACAAGGAGGATTAGAAGGGAAGAGAGTTTTATGTGGCAAGCAGACTGAAGGCTATTAAACAGCAAGAAGCACTGTACTGGTTGAATGGATCAGACAAAAATTGGACTTCAGAGGAGGAAAGCGAAAATAGGAATCAAAAAATGTTGACAAATATGAAGCACAGTACATTACACATGTTGAACCAGAAAGGGAAGATTAGACATATTTAGGAAATGAGAGCATACTGAGGAATCGAAAAAGGTTTTTGGAGCAGAGACAAAATGACAGTGTGTTTTATAGAAAGGGGAAAGGAACAATATAGGAGAGAATAAAGAGTGTAGATAGAAAGAGGAGGAGCAGGAGGAGCTTGAAGTTCAGAGAAGCAAGTTAGGAGATGCAAGAGGAGGAGCAGGAAGAGCTTGAAGTTCAGAGAAGCAAGTTAGGAGATGCAAGTACAGGGTCAGAGGCAGCCACCAAAGGTTTTGCATGTTTAAAAAAAAGCTGTTGAAAGCTAGAAATGAGAGACAATGAGGAAAGAAAAGCAATTGTGGCGGACAGGCTGAAGAAATTGGCTTTACAGAAAAAAAATGATTTTAGAAGTGAAAAAGTTTTCGCAATCAGAGGCTAAGAATAAAAATGAGAATGAGAAGAACGATCAGCAAGAGGCAGGGCAAACAAAATGATTAATAGCAAAGAAAAGGCATCATGGATGAGAAGAAAATGCAATAAAAACATTTTGATAAGAGTAGTTTATAGCAGAAGTAAAATTGGGGTTGTAGGAAAGTGGCTCTTTTTGACATGGTCATTCCCACGTTTTGCCTGGTATTCGATGCAATTTTGACTGGGAGTGCACTAGGTTCCTGCTAACCAGATCCCCAGAGCCATAACTCTTTCCCAAAAATGTACAATTGTTTCCCGAATGCCAATACCTTTGGCAATCCCTGTAAGACCCTATTAAATGGCCCCCCTGGTACCTAGGGCAAGGAGGCTAAAGAGGGACCCTGAGGGCTGCAGCACAAATTGTGCCACCCTAGGGTTCCCCTTACAATGCTCATGCAAACTGCCATGTTAGACTGTGTGTCTTGGTGCAGACAAAAGTGAAAACATGACATGGCACACCACTTGTGTGGCATGCCAGCAGACACTGCATGCAGTGTAAGTAAGTCATGCCTTACAGCCCTAAGGCAGGGTGACCTATACTACATGTGTGGACATATCTGCATGATCAGATATGTCCCTGTGCTGGTTATTTCAATGACTGCCATTATAAGTCACCAGAGAAGCCATTAAGTGGTGATGGTCACTTACCCTATTGTGACCATGTTTAATCAGGTGGACATTACCTTCTGTGATCGACTCATCACACAAAGTGATAACATGTATGCCTACAGAGCCTACATCAAGAGCATTCTAAATTACAGCCATGATGCCCTGGACACACAGCTTTCAGCTGGGCTCTTCTATCAGGATACTTAAAAAATATATATTTTAATTGCAAACAACGCAAAGCAGTACATCAGTTATATATCATTATACATATAGTTTGACCATTAATTTATTGTTTCCTTACTATTATCAAAGCGGGTATCTCACCAATGATGTACAATCCTCCCTGTAGGCCTAAGGTTCTTTTCACAACACTCGATAGGTTTGACATTGCCCCCAGATCTTTTCCCATTTCTTCTGACAACCTCTTTTATGATAAATAGTTTGTTCTGCCAACCAGCACCAGTCTAGGTCCATCTGTCAGTCCCCTACCTTTGGTAGGGCTCTGGCACCCCAACACCTAGCCAGGTAACGTTTAGATACCACAGCAGCCAGCGCCAGCCAAATTCAAGTGTGTCTTGACATGCCACCTCCCCAGGGATCATCAACAGGAACCACTTCGGCTCCTGGGGAACCTCCACCCCTTTTACTTGCACCATAATTCTTCTTATTTTACTGCAGTATATCTGTGTCTGTGGGCATTACCATATAAGGTGATAGAACGTTCCCTCCTGGTCACCACCTCTATGGCATTGTGATGTCTCTGCCCTACCCAAGTGGTGCAGGAGCCCCCTGGAGCACTGTGTGTGGTGGAAAACCTTTAGCTGGATTAATCAGAAATGGGAGCTAATTGCTACCTCCCTCAGTCCCTGCAGGGACTCCCAAGAGTCATCTATCGGTGCAACATCTCCCACCCACGCGACTCTCAGTAATACCAAGGGGTCTGGTTTGTTATTCATTAGTTTTTTGTATACTAACGATATCACCTTCTCCTCCAAGGGTTCAGTCAGGAGCCTATCCTCTAAGGGAGAGGCCTCAGCCAGTTCTTCACCCTCACGGATATGACCCCGGATGGCATGGCTCAACTGTAGGTATCTTAATCACTCCTCCGGTCCTTCGAACTTCATGAACGCCTGATTCCTCCAAACATCGCCAAGTTTTTCCAGTCCCAGCAATTCCCATTTCCCAAAGCCTTGTATTCTGCCTACCTTCTCTAGTTGGTTGTTCCCCCACAGAGGGTTCATCGCTCTACAAGGAAACTTAAGCACATTTTGAAGACAAGGAGCTAGACTGTGACAATCAAGGTTTTAGGAAAAGAGCAAGCTTTGCTGCTGGCAGTAGACAGTTTGGCCTCCTTGGGCATTTACATTCAGACCTTTTCTTACATGATAAACTGCTCAGCAACAGTATTGATCTTAAGGTCAAACTTAACTGCAATAAGGACTTGTTCTGTCTCATCAGTGGGGATGTAGAACAGTATAAATTGGTCATACTTTCCACTAGCTTGTTTGTAAAGAGAACGAAAGTGTCCCCAAAGGTCAGACTGGCTCACGCCTAAGCTTCCGAATGCCAAGTGTGCTATTGAAAGAGTCGCTCTGAAGATTTTCATCAGCCCAGCCGGTACCAGATTAACCCAGCAGCAAAATTTATGTTTGCGGGAACTACCGAAAATTATTATCATACCTTTTGTCGACAACACAGCTTTTATCAGTCTCTAAACCTAAAAACTCTTTCAGTTTAAAACATTGCAACATCAACAAGGGAGCTGTGATACCTGCAAAACCGTACACACCCAGCTTTGCAGACACTAATTTTATACGGGAATATCTGGGCTTGGTGTCGATAACCGGGGAGCACTTGTGTGACTCAGGAGTCATCGTGTTAAGAGAAGAATATGAGACAGGCTACAACGCTGTTCTCTTTCAATCTGAACCCTGACATAGAAGGTGGCAAACACTAAACCTTGCTCAAAAAAGGAACTCCAGAAGCAGAAATATGTTTCAGTCAGACCGAGCATACAAATGTGAACATGGTTGTTTTCTCTGTATCCGACAGAGTCATACAGATTAACCACGCTTGGCAGATATAGTAAAATGGACACACCTAGATTTGGAAATTCTTAAGCTGCCATAAATAGGCTAAGAAATACACTTTAGGTGTTTTTCCAAGAGACACTCTACCTGGTGAAATAGGGTCCAAAAGACCCTGCATGCTCGTCTTTACCAGAGATCTGCACTACATAGAAGGAACTCACTAGGTGGCCCTGTTTTTAGATAAAGACATGGTTACAGTGTTTTACAGTGCAGCAGCATTATTCAAGCATAGCATTTATACAAAACCTATATTCAAGTGTTTTTAAAAAAAGCTGCTGCAAGGGTGTAGTATAACAAGATACATGTACAGGATTCTCTCACTGTCACATATGGAGAGCATCGTAAATATTTTATTAGTAAAATGTCTGAGGGTGTGACATTTAGCATTTTTTAAAATCTATATTCAAACAACCTGTCCTTATGGTTGGTCAGTTTGCTGAATTTTCACTGCATTTACATAATATTGCACTGACTACATACATTACTAGGGGCCCGACAGATAATTTGCCTCAGCACCACAAGTTTTAATTTTTTTACAGCTATAAACTCAACAGCTCATGACAGGACTTCTCTCTCACTCCTCCTACAACTTTCTACACTTAGGATACAGATTGCATTAAAAAGATTGTACAATAAAAAAAACTTTATTCTGAAATAACCATTGGTCAGAAGCTCCAAAGCGATATGTAAGCTGGTTACAGACTGCATTGTTGTGGGCGGGTCACCAAGCTTCAGATAACGCAGAGTTACAGGTTGTATTTCAGCTATTCTCTCTTCAAGGAACACAGTTACTTATCTGACAATACAAATGTATCCTGGACGTAACTCAGAAGCATTTTCCGCATCAACATTCTGATGCTTGGCCTGAAAGTGAGTAAGAATGTAATGTTAAATAATACAATAATGACAAGATACTGGGGGACTCATCATTTTTTAAAACAGTGTTTGTGGGGCTAAAGAGCTGACTCTCCTATTTTTAAATTAAATATCACACATAAGTCTTTCTGTAGCTATTTCTGCCATCCTTCTAACAAAATAAGTACACAAACCCTAAATATACAACAGAGTTTTGATCTTGACACACTTGAGCATTGCATCTCTTTGATTGTGTTTGACAAGACTAGGCTTGGCAGAGTGACCAAAATACTCCTCCATGCTACGCTGAGTTCCACAAGCAGCAGAGTGCATTAGGGTGCATCGTTCATGCTGATTTTTAGCGCCAGGTGTTTGTCCCATGCTGGAAAATCAACACGAACTGCACCATATGCAGCACAATAGGGTGTTGCTTCTTTCTGCTGCTCGAGTGGATGTTCTACTCGAGTGGCAGCTCCATTAATGCAAATGGATGGTTTGTCAAAGCTAGCGGTCATGTCCATCTATGACCGCCCATGTTGAGAAATCTTACTGGGAGGTGATATAGCGTTGGATATTCCTCACTCGCACCCGGCAACTTAACGTTTACGAGCACGAGGAGCAAAAAACTCTGCTCCATGAGTGCGGAAAAGTCAGCAAACTCTGTGAAAGGAGCAGAGTTCACCGCCCAGGCCTAGACAAGACCTTAATCATTTCAGGCTGGAGACGTTTTTTTCCTTGGACAAACCATACACCAACCTTAACAGGTTCTATACTTTGTTCAGGCCTAGCAAGCTACATGTATGATGAATTGTTCCTGCACATGAGTCATATAGACGCCTGTGAGCCTTCTGCTGCGGATCATTAGTTTTATAGGCATAACAGAGGTGATAATAGTCACATTTCAAACATGCCCTCACAACAGTTGCAGCAAAATCTTTAACAGGCCATATGTTGTTGGAGGGTACACCCAGCTAAATCTGGGATATTATAGATACAAGCACATTTCTTACTCTGTACTTTGTTTTGGATTGTGAAACTTTTAGTCTGTTTTGAACAGCAGAGGCAAAAAAGAAGGTAAAAAGAGTTAACCTTTAACTACATTCCGTCTTCCACAGCTCTTTTCGCTGATGCTGTCAATGGTTCAAAAAAGAAAGAAAGACAGACTATTATTTAAAAATAAAATATATCCATATATACGGTATAAGCAATTTTCTATAATGGGTTTTACTTACCTCTTCATTTTTGTGGACTCTTGAGAATCGCTGAGATCCGCTGAGGCATAAATGGTGTCGGATTTGGTGCACAGCTATTGCACGGCGATAGCCTCCCGAGCAGATTTCTCCAGAAACCCCATATCCTCATAGGCCAAGGAGGTAGGAGCTGTTATAGATTCTTCACCATCTTCCATGTCGATTACATTGTTTCCAGCATTTGCTTCATTACTCAAGAATTCACTGTCACTGCCAAAGCCCCTACTAGGCGATATCCGTTGTGGCAAATCTTTGAGGCTGAGCATTTCCAACCACTGGCAGAGCTCCTCACCAAAACCGTGACCCTCTTTAAAGTCACTCTGCTGCATGTTCTGCTCCATTACCGCTGATGTCAGTCTACCATAATGTCTATTGATAGTGTTCAAACCACCATCAGAGGGTGTCTTTTTGATATGGTGGCTGTATCTCTTCCTAATGACACAGCAATCTTTTTACGAATGGTGGCTCCTGGGTTTGGCATAGGCTGTTTAGGGGCTCTTATATGTATTCTAAGCATAAAAAATGGGGCGTACTCCTCTACATCACTTCATGTTTACCTGCTCTCCAGGGGCTCTGGCTCGTTGAGGGCTGCTGCATAGCCCTAACCAAATTGTAGAACCATGAGCACATGACTAGCACTTGACAAGGGTGATTTCACAGCTCACGTAACCCCCTCCTCCATTGGAAGTGACATCCCTTCTGGGGACGGTCCCAGGGACTAAACACTTCCCAGTAATGGAAGTGACGTCACTTGCGGGACAACTGTCACTTTTTAGTTGATGTGAAAGGTATCCCTGTGTGCTACACAAAACTGAAAAAGAGGAGTTGGAGCCTAGAATAATGGCCCAACCCTCCAAGAGAAAAGGCAAGAAGTCTTGGAATCCAGCTTTACATCAAGCAAAAGCTAAGATCTCCTCTAGGCAAGGAAAATGCCTGTCAGCCCATGGAATTGCTCCCTGCTATTCCTGGCACTTCCTGTGTGACCCCTGGCCTCTGAGGAGGCAAATGGTTGCTCCCTCTGAGGCCAGGGGTTGCAAATGTAGTACCAGGAGTAGCAGGGTGCCACTAGAGGTCTCAGCTGCGACCCCTGACTACTCCCTAATTATGTCCATGGTCAGCCCCAGAGAGAACTGAGCACCGAGAACTAGGGCCTTACACAGCAGAGCTCCTAGGCTCAGGTGCACCATCTACGGAAGATCTGTGCCAGGGACAGGGACTTGTCTCACTTTTGAAATCAATCAATCAATCATTCGCATTTATAAAGCGCGCTACTCACCCATAAAGTGTCTCAAGGCGCTGGGGGGGGCGGGGTCAGTGCTCGAAGAGCCAGGTCTTGAGCTGCCTTCTGAAGGAGAGGTGTTCAGGTATGGCGCGAAGGTGGCTGGGCAGAGAGTTCCAGGTCTTCGCTGCCAGGAAAGAGAAGGATCTTCCTCCGGCGGTGGCTTTGCGGATGCGGGGTACGGCTGCCAGGGCCTGTCCGGCGGATCGTAGAGTGCGCGGAGGAGTGTAGAAGGAGACGCGGTTGTTGATGAGTTTGGGTCCGAGGTTGTGAAGGGCTTTGTGTGCGTGGGTGAGGAGTCGGAAGGTGATCCTCTTGTTGACGGGGAGCCAATGGAGTTTTTTCAGGTGTCCTGAGATGTGGTGGTGGCGAGGGATGTCCAGGATGAGTCTTGCGGCAGCGTTCTGGATCCGTTGGAGTTTCCTCAGCAGCTTGGTGGTGATGCCGGCGTACAAGGTGTTCCCGTAGTCCAAGCGACTGGTGACGAGGGCGTGGGTGACGGTCTTTCTGGTGTCGGTGGGGATCCAGCGGAAGATCTTGCGGAGCATGCGGAGGGTGTTGAAGCATGCTGAGGTCACCGAGTTCACCTGTCTGGTCATGGTGAGGGATGAGTCCAGGATGAAGCCGAGGTTGCGTGCGTGGTCGGTGGGTTGGGGAGTGCTGCCTAGGGCGGGGGGCCACCAGGAGTCATCCCATGCGGTGGGGGTGGGGCCGAGGATGAGGACCTCCGTCTTGTCGGCGTTCAGTTTCAGGCGGCTGTCTGTCATCCAGTTCGCCACTTCCTTCATTCCTTCATGAAGTCTGGTCCTAGCTGAGGTGGGGTTGTTTGTGAGTGATAAGATGAGCTGGGTGTCGTCGGCGTATGATATAAGGTCCAGTCCGTGTTTGCGTGTGATGTTCGCCAGGGGGGTCATGTAGATGTTGAAGAGAGTGGGGCTGAGGGAGGATCCTTGAGGTACGCCGCAGATGATCTCCCTGGCTGTGGATCTGAGGGGGGCAGGCGGACTCTCTGAGTCCTTCCGGAGAGGAAGGAGATGATCCATTCGAGGGCCTTGCCTCTGATGCCGGCGTTGCTGAGGCGTCGTATCAGGGTGCGGTGGCAGACCATGTCGAAGGCTGCGGAGAGGTCCAGGAGTATGAGGGCCACGGTCTCACCCTTGTCGGTCAGGGCTCTGATGTCGTCCGTGGCTGCGATGAGGGCGATTTCGGTGCTGTGGTTGGTCCTGAAACCGAACTGTGTGGGGTCGAGGGAGTCGTTGGTTTCCAGGGCGTTGGAGAGTTGAGTGTTGAAAGCCAGCTGCTGGCCAGGGAAAGGGAGATATCAGTGGCTCCCATAAAATCTAATGTGAGATGGGACTTCTATACAATGTTGCCAGTGACCCTAAACCTGGTGAAACTAGGAGAGTGGTAGTGCCTTAGACGTATAGGGAGTTCTTACTCACTTTGAGTCATGACATCCCCTTAGCTGGTCATCTTGACCAGAACAAAACTTAGAGTAGGTTAGTCATCCACTTCTACTGGCCAGGAATACCCCAGAAGGTGAAGGAGTTTTGCAACTCCTGTGCTACCTGTCAAGCAGGTAGCCATCCAAAGCCCCTAATTCCACTTCCAGTGGTTGGGGTGCCCTTTGAAAGCATGGAGATCAACATTGTTGGCCACCTGGACCTTCCATTAGCTTTCAGGAACAAATTTATACTGGTGGTAGTGGATCATGTCACCAGGTACCCTAAAGCTATTACCCTTAGAACTGTCACTGCTCATGGAGTCGCCAGGGCCCTCTTAAGAATATTTACAAGAATGGGCTTTCCTAAGGAGGTGGTATCAGACAGAGGTAGTAACATCATGACTGGCTACCTGAAAGCCATGTGGGCTGAGTGTGGGGTGACATAAAAGTTTGCCAGCCTACATCACCCACAAACAAACGGTTAGGTGAAAGGTTCAACAAAACCATGAAAGGAATGATCATGGGACTCCCTGAAAAACTCAGAAGAAGATGGGATGTCCTTTTTCCATGCCTGCTTTTCACCGATACAGAAGTGCCACAAAAGGGAGTGGGATCTTTCCCCTTTGAACTTCTGTTTAGTCATCCTGTAAGGGGAACATTGTGTCTTATGGAGGGCGGCTGGAACAGACCTCTCAAAGAGCTTAAGAAGGAATTAATGGACTATGTGCTGAGCCTACGTTTAAGCATGGCCGAGTACATGGAAAAAGCATATAAAAACCTTGAGGCCAGCCAAGAGCTCCAGAATCTCTGGTATGACCAATAGGCTGCACTGGTGAAGTTGCAACAAGGGCAGAAGGTGTGGCTATTAGAACTTTTGGCTCCTGGAGCACTTCAGGACAAATTGAGTGGCCCTGATCCTATCCTTGGAGGTCACCTGTCTGGTGGCCCTTGGTATTTCCAGGAGAAACACAGAATGTCATCCATGTGAATCTCCTTAAACCCTACCATGACAGAGCTGATGTGGCCTCACAGATGGTCACTGATTTGCATCAAGAAGAATAAAGTGACCAATAACAAACTGACTGCAGGCAAGTCCTGGAGCAGTGTGCTGGGCTCCTTTCCCTCACCCCTGGTCATACTACCTGGTATGTATTTGCAGTGGACACTCGCTACAGTTTGCCTGTCAAATGTAAGCTATTCAGACAGTTTGACCAAGTGAAGGAAAACATCAGAGCTGAAGTCAGCAAGATGCTGCAGTTGGGGATGTTTGAGCCCTCTGAGAGTTCCTGAGCCAGTTCTGTGGTCTTAGTCCCCAAACCTCATACCAAAGGTGGCAAAACAGAGCTGAGGGTTTTGGTGGACTATAGAGGTCTCAAGGCTGTCACTAAGACGGATGCATACCCAATCCCAAGAACAGAGTTATTGACAAGCAAGGGGCAGCCACATTTCTCAGTACTTTTGATTTTACATCAGGGTACTGGCATATTCGTCTGACCCCAGGAACAATATCAGTTCACTGTTATGCCCTATGGAATAAAGATTGCCCATGCTGCCTTCCAAAGGTTGGTGCACAAAGTTCTTGCTGGATTGGAGTCTTTTAGTGCAGAATATCTTGATGATGTTGTTGTTTATAACACCACCTGGCAGGAACATCTGATCCACCTTGAAAAGGTCCTTGAGGCTCTGCAGAGTGCAGGCCTCACTATCAAGGCAAGCAAATACCAGATAGGGTAGGGCTCAATTGTGTACTTGGGCCACTTTGTAGGTGGAAGCCAAGTTTAACCTCTATAACCCTAGATCCAGACAATTGTGGACTGGGTAGCTCCAACCACCCAGACTTAAGTCAGGGCATTCCTTGGCTTGACTGGGTACTGCAAGAGGTTTGTGAAGGGGTATGGTATCATTGTGGCACCCCTCACAGAATTGACCTCCAAGAAAATACGAATGAAGTTAAAATGGACCGTGAGAGTGACAATATGAAGGAAGCAATGTCCTCAGCACCCATTATGAAAGATACAGATTATGGTAAGCAATTTATAGTGCAAACAGATGTCTCTGAGCATAGGATAGAACTAGTCCTATGACAAACCATTGATGATGGTCATGACCAACCTGTTGCTTTCATGAGCAAGAAGTTACTCAACAAAGAGCAGCATTGGAGTTCCATTGAAAGGGAAGCCTTTGCTGTGGTTTGGTCCCTGAAGAAGATGAAACCATACTTGTTTAGTTCTCGCTGCCTTGTTCAAACTGACAACAGGCCTCACAGATGGCTGATGCAAATGAAAGGTGAAAACCCCAAACTGTTGAGGTGGTCCATTTCCCTACAGGATAAGGACTTTACAGTGGAACACAGACCTGGGACTGACCATGCCAATGCAGATGGCCTATCCAGCGTTTTCTACTTAGACAAAGAAGAATCGCTTGGAAAAGATTAGTCTCATTATTTTTCATTTGTGGGGGTTGTGTAGGAAAGAACCCCTTTTTGACATGGTCACTCCCACTTTTTGGCTGGTATTCAATGCAATTTTGACTGGAGGTGCACCGGGTTCCTGCTAACCAGGTCCCCAGTGCCAGATCTCTTTCCCAAAAATTTACTATTCTTTCCCCAATGGGCAATACCTTTATCACTCCCTGTAAGTCCATAGTAAATGGTGCCCATGGCACCTATGTCAAGGAGGCTAAAGAGATTCCCTAAGGCCTTCAGCACAAATTGTGCCACCCGAAGGGCACCCTCACCAAGCTCATACAAACTGCCATTGCAGGCTGTGTGTCTTACTGCAGACAAAAGTGAAAACCCGACATGGCACACCGCCTGTGTTCCATGCCAGCAGAAACTGCATGTAGTATAAGTAAGTCACCCCTACAGCAGGCATACAGCCCTATGACAGGGTGCACTATACTATTTGTGAGGTCATAACTGCATGAGCAGATACGTCCTTGTGCTGATCAGTTCTATTACTGCCAGTGCAAGTGATCATGGAAGCCATTTTAAATGCATGTGCTGTGCACTGGTCAAAAACGAGTTCCACAACTACATGATAGCTTCATTGAAACCAAAGGTGTTTGGTACCAAATACTTCATATTAATAAGCCAACTCTGATTTATTAATACATGCACCCAGAGGGCACCATAAAGATGCCCCCTGAAAACCTACCAATTACTAGCATGCTGAATGACTGGCCTACCCAGTCTGCTACCACAGATGAGTTTCTGACCCTAGGGGTGAGTGCCTTTGCTCTCAGGAGATTAGAAAGAAAGCCTGCTTGGGCCGAGGGTGTTAACACTCTCTCCCACAGGATGACCTGCAAATTCTAAAGGCATGGTGCTTCAAAGATCCCACTGGCTTTGGAATGCAAATCTGGCTTCACTTACAGGAAAGGGTTTCAACTCCCCTGGTCCAGGGTCCATTTGGTCGCTGGACAGGCAGGAAATTAGTAGTCAGAAAGACATGTTCACCTCAAGGCTAGTTTCACCCCGAAGGTGAGCTACCTGAAGCGAATGCAAAATTTCCATTTGTGATGGCAGAATTAGAAACTCTGGGACAGGGTTTAACCCACTTCCCACAGGAAGAAGCCATATGGGGGTATAGTGACCCCAGGGGTAAGTAGCCCATTGGCTACTACCTTACACTCTCCTAACACTCCTAAATCCAGCATTTATGGGAGCTCTTGGCACAAAGCAGATCTTGCCAACCCAAAAGAAGAAGAAGGACCACAGAGCCACAAAAAGCAAGAACTCAGGAAGAAGCAACTGACTTGATGTCAACCCTGCCGGCCTGTTCACCTATTTCTAACAATTGCGACAAAATCGACTCGCCCTGCAAGCTGCAGTGCCTGCAAGATCCTTAGAAGACTACCAACACTTCTGCAAAGACCCAGGAACTCCAGTGGGGCAGTGAAGCTGCTCCCCTGCACCCTGCAGGTTCCAAAGAAAGAGCTGTGACAACTCTGGGACCCCATAAACCCAACACCAGGCAACACCACTGCACCCGTTGCTCCAAACCCAAGTTGACGTGGGCCAACAGTGCCAGCATGGTTCCCCAGCCCTCCAGAAAAGGCACCCAACTTGGATTTGCCAGGAGGGAAATCCTCGATGCCACCTGCAGCCTATGTGTGCAGCCCCCCTTGAAGGCGAGTGTCTCCAAAGATTAACACCCAACATTTCAAAGCACCTCTTCACCTGTCGCCCCTGGTCGCCCCTGGTCCATGGAGCAGAGGACCAAAGGTGTCCCCACATCCCCAAGCATTGCAAGATCTGAGTCCTGCCATTGACTCAGCCTGACTCCCAGTCCAAACTTGCAACCTCTGTTTGACCAGACAGATCCCTCAAGTCTAAAATTGGGCAACTGATGCTGTATTGCACCACTGCACCCAGCCACCCTAGTGACGCTGGTGGTGTCCTGATGGTAGTGCCTGGGACCTTGCTCTATGCTCACCTTAGGTCCTGAGGATTGGCCCCGTATGTAACTGTAAAGAACTTGCGTGCAGTATTTGCTTTTCTTCCATAGGATAACAATGCCGCCTATAAAAATTGCTGACTTTTGAAATCTAAAAGTATTTCTATCTCGATACATACTTACCCGATCATATTGATTCTGGTGCCTAAATATATATGAAGATATGTGTTATTTTTATAAATTGGTGTAAATCTCAATATTGAGTTGTGTTTAGCATTTATTGACTATGTGTGCATTTGGAGATGTTTAACATTCCTCTGTGATAAGTCTAAGGTTGCTTGACCATAATACCCCTAAAAGAGCACATTGGGATTGCTAGAGCAAGCTCCTGTCCACATAAGGGAATACCTGGACTCTTTGCACAGTATGCCTCTTTTTGGTATAATTCATTAAGAGCCAGCTTCCTACAGGAGTTGAAGGCAGAATGAAGGGATGAAGAGTAGCATGATCCGCCCATACACACATCTTCCGACACGGCTGTTTAGTTATACATGGGCAATTCACTCAGTAAGAAGAATTAGAAGGAATCCAATAGGGATGAATAACTATAGCAGTCTCACTGCCAACATCTGTTGGTCGAATGCTGTGGAAAACAATAGAAAGTGGTGAGAACAGAATGAGGAGCAGCATTGAATGGAGGGATCCAAGATTCTGTGGTGCAGGGGGAAAGGATATTCAAATTAAATAAGAGATTCCTGTACTGCTAACCATTTTCTCCAGACATATTTTGCAGGCTTTACCTTAAAATAAAAATTGTGGCTTTATTGGAAACTTCTAGTAGAGTAATAGTGCATGGCTTGGAATGCCAATTTGGATGTAACCTCCTGCTTCTGCTCAAAAATGTTAATTCCACAATACTTAAAATGAGGGCCTAAGAAGCCAATGCATTCAAAGCCCCATATAAAATGCATTTAAAGTCCATCCTCACAGATGGGAACGGTATCACGGGACAGACCAGTTGGAGAATGTATACTCCATCTGTACTGTAGGTATAGGTTGAATGGAAGCCAAAGCCACACAGCGATTGCAGCAAGTCCTCATGGTATCTTGCCAGTCATAGTTCTCCATTGGTGATGAGTTCTGTAGTGAAGAGTCGAACGATTGTTGTTTGTGTGTGTGTGCAAGAATGGAATTGTTATCGCGTTAGAACGGTCATTTCATTGCTGGATTCCTGTGTAAATAGCAGCGGTTCAATCACAATAATATGGCAAACTTCATGCAGACCTTTTGGTTCACAGGTGTTCATTATAGATGGACAAAATCATCTGTGAATCAATGCCTTTTTTTAACTTTTCTGTGGGGTCAGAATATGGTTTACAGGCTTGGCCAGATATAAAGCTACCTATGTTGCTCACTAAAGAGGATAAGACCTGGCTGTTCAAACTGGACTGTTGTAAAGGAGAAGGAACAAGTCTAATGTGCAAACCACTGTTTTAGTCTAGAGTTGAATATTGGGCAAAAAACAAGGAACAAGAACGCAGTCCAAGTGCCTACCAGTGGCTGAGGTTGTTTTAAGCATCTTATCATTATCTTTTTTCTTTGGGTGAAGATACGGTTTCATGTTTGAGGCCACCTTGACCACCAGCAACCATGATTCCTGTCGGTCTATTGGCTTTCTGGTGAGGTGACCTCAGCATTTGGATAGAATCTAATCCCCACTATGGTTCGGCTGGTCATATGTCAAGCTCTATTGAATGAGATCTGTACCATGCTTCTGTAGGAATGCCATACCCTTTGGCTCCGATAGGCTGGAGGTTATTTTCCATGCTACTATATTTGTCCTTGTGAGATTATTCTTCAAACCCATGGTTCTAAAAGTAGTCAAATCATAAAAATGTTCCCCAGGCTATTCCGTTCTTTTCGTAATTGCCCTCTCTCCACTGCTAGAAGTAGTGTGATCAATGCGTTCTATGGCTGAGAGAAGTTTGCTACTTGAACGAGTTTTCCATTGGTGCTTTCTGTGACTTCAGTAAGCAAGGTATATAACCTTGCACACACGTTTGACGCTCAGGACTGGCATTTTTCAGATTTTACTCATTCTTACCAATGGGCCTGATTACGAGGCTGGCGGTACATGGACCGCCAGCCTCACAGTGGAAGTGGTCCTGTGTCCTTACGTCGGTGGACCACCGGATGTGGCAGGGAACAGTCGTTCCTTGGCCAGTGCACAGTGCAAGGGCAATATAATATGCTGAGTGGGACTGGCGCAGTCCTGCGAAGCATATTTTGCGTTCATCCACCACAAGCCTTTTCATGGCAGTGATCCCGCCACAAAAAGGCTAGCGATGGGCAAACAACGGGGGCCCTACAGGGCCCCTATGTGCCCCCACCATGGTTATGCATTCAGAAGGGCACAACATGTGCCCCCCTGTATGTTTGCACCCCCAGTTCCAGCATGGCATGGACTCCACAGTCCATGCGGCGCAAGAACATTTTTGCCTTTCCCATTGTGTTGCCCTTTTTCAGGGCACTGCTGTGGGAAAGGCAAAAGGACTGTCTTCCTGCACAAGTTAAACTCGTAATCAGGTGGGCGGTCCTTGCGTGGCTTTGGTGCTGCCGTACTGGCAAAGAGCCGGCGCAACAGGGCCAAAGTCGCAATCAGCCTGATACCTGGGTCTTCTGCTTTAACCTACGAATAACCAGAACTATTTAGGTATCAGCCTGATTGTATTCAGGTTCCTACATATGAATCTCAGACATTGTTACCATTAACTGAAGAGTTGATATTAATATAGCAGACCATCTGTGCAATAATGTCTTAGAATAATGTATTTGTGTAATATCAATCCGGTTTGGAAGACAGTGGCCAAATGGCTGTATATTCACTGTGTAACCATTTCGAAGACAAAAATAACCCTTCGGGGGGTCTAACACTTACTTGATATATTATTGCAAAAGTTTGCTAGTCTGCTAATTCTCTGGGCCACATGTATCAAGTAATTGTTTTGCGATTCCCTAATTGCGAATCCTTGTGATTTGCAATCTAGAAATCGCAAAACGGAATGTGTGTTGAACACGTTCTGTGATTCCTGGGGGGGTCGCAAATGACCTACTGCATGAATATTAATGAGGTAGGTCGCAATTTGCGCCCTCCCATAGGCATCCCTAACATCACGGGGATGGTGGCCGGCTGGGATCAGCTGACCACCATGTTCATGATTGCTTTTAAATAAAGCAAACATTTTTTTAAATGCAGCCCATTTTCCTTAAAGGAAAACGTGTTGCATTTAAAAATGAAAAATTGGTGGTCCGTGGGACCACTGTCTGCTCTGAAAAAACGTTTTTTCTGCCATTCCCAAAGGGGAAGGGGTCCCTTGTGGACCCCTTCCCCCCTTGGGGCCCCCTTCCCATTTGCGAATGGATTACCACTTACTTAAAGTAGGTGGTAAAATGGGACTGTTTTGCGATCACATTCACAGTCACAAAACATTCACATATACCTTAACGATTTGGAAGGGACACCC
The DNA here is from genome assembly GCF_964204655.1 of Triturus cristatus. Lineage (NCBI taxonomy): Eukaryota > Metazoa > Chordata > Amphibia > Caudata > Salamandridae > Triturus > Triturus cristatus. Next base: position 651,229,683 of record NC_140581.1, read on the forward strand.
TAAACATGCCCCTTCCAAATACCGAACCGCAAACCCATTTTGTGATTCAGTAACAGGTTACCGAATCGCAAAATAGGGTTTGATACATGTCAAAAGCATTTTTTCCTTCCCAGATGCAAAAGCTCTTGATGCAAGTGGCCCTCTGTACCTTGTTCCATGTTTCATATGTTTATCCGCTTAGCTTTTCATATATTTTACTCTTTATTTTTTCCACTTTAAATATTGCTAAATATTTCGTTGCAATATGTGTAGATCCCCTCTAGTTACAAAGGAGAATTTGTAATGGTACATTTTTGCATTTTGCCGGTTTTACTGCAGGTGCTTGCATGACTGGGTTGATAGAACTGTTAATTGTGCAATGTTGTATGACCTGCATCCTGTGCTGGGTTAATCAACAGCTGTTTATGCAAAACAGAATTCAATAAAACTTAATTTTCTCAGAAAAACAGGCAGTGCCATGTATCTGGATATTTTGCACTCAAAAATATAACCGTTTCCATTCTATTTATAAGAAAAGCAGAAAGTGAGGAAGAGAATGATTGAATTAACGACAATATTTTGTAATAATGCTCAACTTCATTCCATTCCATCATTTTTTGCTCATTGTAGCATTATGCACAGGAATCAATCTAATGGAAATAAGTCTCACTCCTGTCAAGTAAATTTATATAATGAATCAATGTGAGAAGGGTTATCTTAAAGCTTCGAGTTTGTGGAACAGCCCACTTCTCAAATGCCCTGCTCTAAGCAGTAGAGACTCGTGTACAGATGAATCAATATCAATGCACATCTAACAGATCACCAACACAGTATGATATAATCCAATTTAAGCAATTGATCTGTACAGATTAGTAATCAGGTTTGGTATCAGGGGATCTTAATTAAACTTTTAAACCAAAAATCATTACTGAAGTTCTGTCAGCATTCAATTTTAACCTGCTAATGGGAAGTCTATTCTGCTCAGAGTAAATGCATGATGTCAGGCCTTTTGAAACTGCAACAGTGTTGCTAAATCTTTTATTGTTTCTTGTGGAAAGCAGAACATATCCTATGGCAGGACACTTTGAAACCAATTCTTAAAAGCATTTATGATATTGGGAATTGGTGCCACGGAAGTACCCTTTTACTTATTCTTACATGCCTTTGCGAATTGGTGCCCATACATCTAAGTCTTTTTGTGAAAGAGTGTTCTCCACTTGTACTAATTGTACATGAATATTCCCTGAATATTTCCTTTTTATTCATGTTTCAGATGTTTTGAAGCTAATTCACAATGGCATGTATGAGCTTATAAAGAGCACAATAGGTGTACGGCATTACGTACTCCCAAATGTCTTTCTGAAAAGACCCCTCAATGCAGAAAAATCTGAAAGAAAGTAACACACAGAACATAAAATGTTGAGAACAAAGGGTACTTTAGGTGCAGAATAAATAGCACAATGAAAGCGTATAATAATTGCTGGTGATTAACAAATAGCCCTCCATGTAGTGCTTCACATCACATTTCGAACAAGCATTGGCAATGCCAATAAATCTGGCTTGGAACTAAAAGTGTCTCTCAGTAATTGATGTCACTTTATAAGTTACCATACAGGCACTCTCTCACTCATATATGCACTTATACATCCATGCATCACTTCACTGAACGGTACTTGCAACCAACCACACATACAACCCATATAAAGCACACACTCAAGCGTAACACAACAGATGCAAGATTAATCAACATATTAAAAGTTGAAAAAAGAAGTATGCAGTCAACAAAATATGGTGAACAAACGCCTACAATAGCAAATACAATTAAATAACAATAGGTGTTGTATTTTATGTATTGGTATTGTACATACTATGTTACTGTTTTGAAGGTACAACACAGTTGCCATGTTTATACCCATTTTCCATTTTAGAACGGCAAAAGAATGATACACCAAGGACAATAACTTTTAATGATGATCTTCAAAGTTAGAAGTAGAGACAATACGGGATTTGGCACACTGTAGATGAAATGCGCAGCAAGTAAGGAGGTCCATTAGCACTGTCTGGGGAGCTGTAGAATCCTCAAGTGAGAAAGTAGCTCTCTTTGTGCTCACCTCCATATTTGGGAACTGATACTGCTGTTTTTTAAACTCTGCACTTAGGGGCACTGCTGTTCAGGCCCCAGTGTGTGGGCTATTGCCCTTAAACATGACTAAATTGCATAGTACCTAATTGGAATATTTTACTTTTCAATTAGGCCCTAGTGCAGAAATATTCCTCCCCTAGGCTGACGATAAAAAGATGTCTCCAGGCCTACCTGTGAAGGCTGACTGCAGCTTTTAAAACGAGAAGCAAACGTTACAAAATAACACTTTTGATCGGAAAGAACCCTATTTTTAAACATTATAACAGTCATCCCTCAATAAGCCTCATAACTCACAAGACAGAGTGTGTAGTGTTTAAAAGTTATACATACAAGAATTTTGTGTTGGCAAGTACAGACAGTGATTTGCCCCCAAGATATTTTCCCTGGAAAATTGCTGTTGCTGTTTGTATGAAAGAAGCTAAATTTCAGAATAAAATCATAACTCTGCTATCTTTGGTTTGGGAGAATTGACAAGAATGATTCAACTACTTTTTTTACTGTTTTTTGAAGGCCAATTCACCCGGGAAGTCATAATTGTAATAAATATTTAGAAAAAGTACATTTTAAAAAGTTAGACTTTGGCTGCCTGACCCTCTTATAGGATAATTAGAATTAATCTACCAGCAGCCTACTCCTGTCAGTGCTTCCCCATAATTAGGTTTGAAAACTGCTCCCAGAACATAAGCAATGGATCAAGCGTTATGGCAGGAACATCTGGATGAGAGGTATGTGACTCCTATCAGTTCAGGAAGGGCAGCTGGGGAGTGCTCAGGAATTTCATTATCTAGAAATGGACTATGGTGAAACTTGCCAATTCATAGTTAAGTGTAAAAGGTGATCTGGGAAAGAGAACCTTCATCCAGTGGGCCAGCTGTAGTCAGATCAGCACAAGCCCGGTGGGAGGGGGAGTTGTTCCTGGAATCAGACTGGTGAGGGTGAGAAGATGACTGGTCATTTCCTTAAACACAGCCCAATCTGGCCCTCCTGCTCCCCCGAGGGCAGAAGGAGGCTGCCATATTGATTTTGCCTTAGAAAAGTGCACTGTGGGAGCATTTACTGTAAGGTAAACAGGGTGTGCTGTAAAGTGGGAAGGGTTACCCCTGGGAACCTTTTCTTATGGGTTAGGAAGTGTCCAGGACTCACCCCCACCCACTGGCTAGTTAATCCTACAAATGTGGCACCACACCTACAGCTCATTAGAAAATGCACCAAAGAAGGCTGGACCTGCTGTTTGTAACCTGTGTGGAGACCTGAGAGGCAAGAGCTAATCCCACTTGCACCCAGGACTGAGACATGGACTTCATGGATCAGTTTGGCTGACCTCCATTGTGGCTGCATGTGTTCAGCAAGCTGCAGGAGGACTTTTTATGGGAGTTCCCAGCTGACCAAAGCAAGTAGATCTGGATTGGAATTTTTTGCTCATCTCTGCTGGAGTCAGTCCAGACCCCTATGTGCAGTCCAGGAGGTCCTGAGAGCCTTAGAAGTGGCCAAGAGGAGCTGCTACAGAAAGTCTAAAGAGTTGGGATTTAGAAAATGTTTGGAATTCAAAGACCTCTGAAGCATCAGACAAGGTGTCCCACGTTTAGAGGAATACAGCAGATACAGGTGGCAGGCTGGCCCTACTGGAGGATTTTGAGCTTTAAATTCAAGAAATTTTTACCTGTTGAAGGTGCAAAAATTTCGGAACTTTTGTCCACTGACTGGTTATTTGTGATGCTGGCAGGAGCTACACAGAGTCCTTCTAAACCGCTGTTCAACTATACCTACCCTACAGGAGTTCCATCTGGCAGCTGATGTTGTTGAACAGAGGGTAGAGAGTTGGGATAAGAGAAGAGAAACATGGGGGCTTAGGTTTCCTCATGAATGTGTGCATGGGCGTGCCTCCGTTGGTTTGGAATTCTTAATCCTTGGGGTTGGTCACCAAGGCCCTCAAAATGACTTGATTAGACACAGTACTACTTTACTACTTTACAGCTTTAGCCACAGGTAATTCTTATTTTTAAGCATCATAGAACAGATTCATACATTATTTATCTCAGCTATTGCCTAATTACATTTGTTGTTTTACATCTCTGGTTGTGCTCTATCTTGAGTACTCTTTCCTCATAGGTTTTACCCTTTTTATCTGTGAGCAGATTTAGCACATTGGTTTGTCTGTACACTAGAAGTAGGAGTGGGCGGAATTTGCGAAATTCACTTTCGCAAATTATCGCGAAAATGTTAAAAATCTCCGCAAACACGCGGAAATATCGCGAAGATGCAGACGTTTTTTTCCCGCCCGTTCACGGTAATTTCTGTGTGGTCGTGGCTCGCCAACTTACCCATGCGGTTGCTCGCGGGCGCGGTCATCTTGTTTTCACTTGTCTCGCGGTGCATGATCGCGAGAAGAAAGACGTGATCGCACGACGAATGACGTTACTGTAGGCGCGAACTGTCGCGAGACAGCACAAATGGCTACCAACAATCCAACATCTCATGGAGAATGAGACTGGATCGGGAAAACTTGTCGGCGAACGCGGGGATTCAGGTAAGGCGATCGCGCGCACGCGAGAATGTATTATTTGACAGCACGAGCAAGCAAAAGATTTCCGGTAAAATGCGGATTGCGGAAATTTTGACATTTTCGCGCTCTCCGCGGAACGCAAAAATGTCAAATTATCGCAATTTCCGCTAGCGGAACGGATTTTTAGCCCAGGCCTAACTAGAACATATTGGTAGAAGAATTGCTAAAATGGTATTTTTACCTTTTTGATACTACAGTCTCTTCCTTCTTGTAGGAAGCGGGCTCTCTATATAGTGTACTTAAAAGAAGTACACTGTGCAGAGTCCAGAGAACCCCCAAATGGTACACAGAGGTAAAAGCAGATCATTATAATGCACTTCATGTGGTAGTGTGGGCTAGTAGTTAGGCTTATTAGAGGGTAGTGCTAAGCATGTGTTGTACCATTAGAGTCAATAAATTAGACACACATTCAAGAATAAATCTGAGACCAATTAATAAAAATAAAAGTACATTTTTATGTATTTTTAAGACCAAGAACACAGGTCCAAGGTAAGTACTTTCAGAGTTACGATTTTGCAAAGTTTAGAAAATATATAACTTTTGGGTGCAATTACTCACCAAGGAAGCAATGAGGAAAAGGAGGAAAAATGCATATAAAATCAGGCAATCCTTTCACGAAGATCACATTTATGTTTTAGGTTGAAGTCAAGACCAGGTCCAAAGTTCCTGCAGGAGTAATTCGGGAGCGCACCACATCGGGCGGGAGCAGAGTGCTAAGGACTGGTGCGCAAAAGATGAAGGGGGCCACTTGAAAATGCACTGCACAGGTGGACTTACAGGTAAGTCTGGTGGGTCTCCTTAGAGGGAGGAGGTTGCAAGATCCTGGGAACCACAGAAGCAGAGCTGGTTAGTCAGTGCTGCGGCTGGGTGCAGAGCAAACATGTCAGCCAGGCATTGAGCATCTTTAGGGTCCTCAAGGTCAGAAGCAGGCAACTTGGAGAGGCGACCTCGGGACAGCTGGGCCAATCTGGAAGTGTGTCTCTTGGGTGCCTCAAAATCTCTTAATGGGTGATTGCTTCTGGTGCTTTGGTGGTCCGGAGTGGATTCTTCTTCTTCTTGGTTTTTACCACTGGGGTCTGCTACCCTGGGTATTGGTACACGGCAGCCTCAGTGGGTCCTGGTGCCTCCAAACTTGATGGAGAGGCAGATATGAACCTCAGGAGCTGTTGTACCTCTTCTTGTTTTGCTGCTGCATTGAGGTTGTCGAAGAGCAGCGAGTCGACAAACCAGATTTCACAGGATCTCTGCCTGCGATGCGCAGGGGAGTAATACCTTCACTTCAAGGGAGCTTCTTGGTCATTTCTCAAAGGTTGTAGGTGCTCCAGGATTCTTGGAGTCCTTGCAGGTTCAGGACAACAGAGCAGGCAGCCATTGTCATGTCCTTGGAGCAGTTGGAAGGGGTTGGTGCCTTTTTCGTCTGCAGCAGGGCGTCAGTTCTCAAGCAGCCGCTCTTTTTTGTCCTGGTCTTTTTTGATCCAATGAATCTGAGGTTCAGGTCTTGGGGAGCAACCTAAATACTTACTTTTAGGGGTGTTACAAGGGGAGAAAGGTGATAGCCAATGGTCTATCTACCTTTCGGGTATCTACACCCTTTAGTGACCACTTCCTGTGGAAAGGAGCACCACCCTAGATCTAATTGGAGACTTTTTCACCATCTCAAGATGGAAGAATCTCAGAAGAGGGGTTCACCTCTCCTGTCCTGCCTTAGGGGTGGAGCAGGCTAAGGGGGGTCCTTCCTCCTCATTTAACTAATTTTACTGCTTTTCCTCCTACTAAAAGTGGAGCAGGAAAGGGGGCTTGACCTCCCCACTATCTGGGGTATTTTGGGTTGGATTTCAAAGGTGACATTGCATTTGAAACTTCCCACCCGGAAAGCCATCCTGTCCTGGAGGAGGTGTGAAACACCCCCACCCAGAGCAGCTTTTGTTTCTGTCCTCTAAGACTACTGGACCTCACCACAGGAGGTCAGAAACATGTCTGGTTGTGGCCAGCTGGTGAAAACGAGCCAGAGACCCCACTAGTGTCTGGTTAAGTTTCAGGGGACCCTCTAAAAGGATCTCCTGTGTGAATTCATTATTAAATCCAACACTGACATTGGTGAGGATTTATTAAGTCAAGATGCTTGGTACCAAACATAGAAATCAGTGAAGTCATCATGGAGCTAGGAAACTAGTGTTGACAAGTATCCATCCCATGTACTCGTAATGGCTTCCCTGTTCACTTACATCACAGAATGGACGGGACGTTGAAGGGGCATATCTGCTCAGCCTAATATGCAAACACATAGGATATAGTGCCCCCTGCCTTAGGTCTAAGGCCTGCAGTAGGGGTGACTTACCTATATCTTATAGAGTGCATGGGATTCATGGGACACAGGGCTGTGTGCCATGTCGACTCTTCAGAAGTTCCTGCACCAAGAAACGCAGCTGCAATGGCAGAGTGCATAGCCTTAGTAAGGGGGCCCTAGGTGGCGCAACCAGTGCTGCAGCCCAAGAGGACCCTCTTAAGTAGCAGGGATACAACTTACTAGGGACTTACAGTGGTAGCTGAAGTTGTGACAATCCTGGTTTAATATTTTGGGAAAGAGGTCTGGCACTAGGAATCTGGTTAGCAGAGGGGCAGTGATCATGCAGTTCAAATTCACATCTGGCATCACGCAAAAAGTAGGGGGTAACCATGCAAAAAGAGGTGCTGTCCCACACTTTTATATAGATTGAACCTTTTTATCAACAAATGTAATAAATTTGCTTTGATTGTTCCATCAAACTTCTCTTTCAAGAGTCTGTAGAGGTAAAATTTAATTTGGAATGTTAAACCAGAATGTATTCTTTCTATAATCTTTTCTTTTCTCTTTAAGGTTCTTTTGTGTTCCTTTGTCAGGTTGTTGAGATTTACAGAGCATTACAATTAACAAACTTTGAGTCCTCACTTTCACAAATAGTCAGACAAGAACCTTTTGTTTTCTTTTTAAAACTGAAGTTATCTTTGCTCCCCCCTCAATATTGAATCTTTTCTGAATTGTCTCTATTCTGTTTTATCACAGGTGCCTGGGTTTATCATCATGTGGAATGCGGTATGGCTTCATGAGGACCTAAGACCTGCATATTCCTGCGAGGTCCAGTAAGGTCTTGCAATAAATGCATGTTGGCATGCATTGCCCCTCCAAATTTAGGGAAGGCCTGCAGCCAAAATCAGTCCTTCCTAATCTGCTGTTAATAAAAAGTAGATGATTGCTGTCACTATTAAAGTGACAGTAGACACACAGTATAAATGATGCATCCTCTGGGGTAAAAAAATAATATTCTAGCAAACTAAACCTAAGAGCCTCTGTAGTCACTGTGAAGAGTTAGAGGCTGAAAAAGCATGCTTTATCTCCCAAATTAGAGTCAAGGTTTAACACCAACTTTCTAATTAGTTTGGTTGTGGATAAGGTTGTAAAGGTTTCTGGGCCAGATGTGACACACGTCTTTTTGCGACTAGTACTTTAATTTGTATACTGACCTATATACTATTAAGTTGGTTTGCAAAATAAGGATTCACAGGAGGGCTCAGAACCATGGCCCGATTGAGAGCCAAAAGCAGCCCTGGCAAATTTGGCGTATCAGCCCGTCACTTCCTATTCAGTCTCAGGCAGCTCCATTCTGCTGCACTGAGGCTTGTATTTTTATTGCACTGGTCTGCTGGCCTACAGTGATAGCATCCCCGAAAGGTGAAAATCGTCACTCAAGTGAAAATCGCCCCGCTGGCCTCTAGCCTACAGGGAAAATGACCGATGCCATCTTATGTTGTCAGCTGTGTGATTGCCTGTTTGTCCGTTTGCACTCCATCCAGTATTGAAGGAGTTCACTGTTCCACGACTCTGTGAGTCCATGCATGACCCCGCAAGTCTTTTATTTTATTCTCTTTTAAAACACACCCACCTAAACAAATCGTCCCTTTCTTTTATTAAGCTGTCACCTTCCTTTTCGTCCTGACAAAGACTCATCGTGATGTCCTTACAAATCAGACATTTTGGGTCGAAACATCAACGTATTGTTCTCTCATGTCCAATAACAGTGTAACCATAAATAGTTGAATGTTCTGGTTACCACGGTAATTATACACATGGACAAAGATTTAAATATACTGGCCACTAAATTGTGTTATTTATGTATCTGTGCTTTTTCATTTCTCGTTTTCAGATTTTCACCTTTATCACTTCATGTCACAACAGTCACTATTGAACCACTATTTCTTGTTTTGTATGACAGCCCGCTTTCCAGAAAAAAAGTTGATATATATAAATAAAGAAAAAAGAAAATATATATATATATTGATCTAAAAATTGGTGTAGTGTGTTATGTATCTAAAAATGTATGTTTACCTGCTAAATGACTATTGCATGTCTAAAGGAATTATTTGCTACCCGACGGAACTACTCTGTAGTCAATACCCAGGTTCCGAGGGACACTGGCCTAATTTAAAATACAGATTTACAAATCGGGGTTACACAATTATTTGTCACTTTTAATACTCAGAGTGCATGCATTGGAATACTGGTAAACAATCTACCAGTGTTCGTAGTCAAGCATGCCAGCAAAATTGCACCATATAAAAGAGGGGAGAACACAAATGTCATTATACTAGTGAACGGGTATCTTGAATAAGTGGATTTTGCTGACAAAGAAACATTTTAAATTCTGGAATCCATGAATCAGGTTTTGTTAAATTGTGTTAAAAAATCAAATTATGCTCCTTAATTGAGCTGAGGTATAGATATATTCTGCAATTTGAGCCAGATTAACAATTTAGACAGAGTTATAGTATCTTTTCTCAGAGAGCAGGAAGTTCTGTTGATCTCTTAGCAAACTGGTAAATGTGAATGCAGGTTTAGAATGTTGAGTTTGCGGTTACATGCAGATATCCCAGCCCACCAGACCTCTCTAAGGAAATGGGGAGGGGCCCGGGGGGGCTGGTATTTCCAACAAAACAACTTGTATTCCACACAATGGCTCAACTCCCCATCCCTCCCCAGTACAACCACTGGCTCTCAAACACACATCATGTAGACAAAGGCAACATGACCCCAGGCAAGGGATCGACTGTAAAGAATTGATCAGGAGGGTGGCTAGTGACTCACCCCTCCTGACTATAGATGTATTGCTGCCACCACTGTCAGTCTACCACAGCCTGGGTAGAGAGGACAGTAGCCACTCTCTGAGAAATACTTTTGCACTACACATGTCCCCTCGACCTCAGTGCCAAGCTCTAGTTCATATTTCAAACTTCAATGGAAATTATTGCTCCAGTGCAGAGCAAATTCCACTGGATACCTTTGAACCAAAGTTTAGGTAAGAAGTATTCCTCAGTACTTGCAGTCACATTGATAACTGAGCAATTTCAGAGGTGAGAGTTGAGTATAGTGTACAGGTAACCTACAAGTGAAATCAGTGGCACATTTTGTTTGGTGAACTGAATTTTAGTGTTTGGAAATATTAATCTGGCTCCTAGTTTGGGGTTAAATGATGTTGACCCATTAAAATTGGGATATCTTGACAGTTGGGGCCTTAAGAGCTGTAGCTCCTTCCTTAGGGGGGATTACATTTGGTGGTGAAGGAGGCATACTGCAATGTGACCCACAGACAATTGTGTGCAAGCCCACAGACTCAGGAGACTCACACTGGTTCATTCAGCCCTACGTCTTCTGGATAGCATGTAGGTTAACTGAGTGCTGGCTCTCCACAGAAAGGGCTGGTGCAAACATAAACGTCAAAAGACAGCAAAAGCATTGTGTTTTAATGAAATGATTACGGTCACACCAACAAGTTTTCCTAAGTCAAGAAAATAAACTGTGACCTTTTTGGAAAAAAAGGAATCTGGCAGGTGTCTCTCACCTGTCCCCTTTGAATATGGCTAGATATGTTAGGAGTCAGTCAAAACAGCCTGAGAATCTCTTACCTGCAGTTAATATTACAGAGCCCGAACCTGAACATTAGTACTCAGAATTATTGGATTTTTACAACATATCATGAACAATTACTACTCTTCATCAAATAATACCATTAAGAATGATTGTAAAGATTATGAACAACTACGCAAATATTATAACTGAAAGGTCAAAAATTAGGTACACCCCGGTCTTATATCATCAAATATTACTAATCAGTCTAATACATACCTAATTATAACTTGCTGCATATCAACCTAGTTGTATTAGCTTATTCATGCTGAGTCAAAAAATGGTACACCACACTGCATACCTTCCATTCCATGAGGCCTCAAATCAGTTTTTGTTTATTTCAGTATCCCTTCAGCAACCCCACCAAATCACAGCTACCTTTTCTTGGTTTCTTGTATATGGTGGTCAATGAGCTGAGGCATGGGTAGCTTATTCCCGGCTTTTGTTTCACTAGTCAGGATAATGAACAATAATTATGTTCAGATCATAGAAGTAACTACTATGTTATCTCCACTTCCTGCTTCAAAACAGAATTAGCAAGGTAATGTTAACCTGAGACCATATTTTAGTTAATGTGGTTTATTAAAGAGCTGCAGAGAATGGAAAAATCCCTCCTCTGGCCAACTAGCGTGAGCCTAAAAAGTAGATGACAAACACTACTTTAGGAAGCCTTTTTTCAAGACGTTATTCTTCCATCACACACACAGTGTATTTAATGCATAGACAATGGACATGGCCGAATACAGGAAACTCTGAGTTGTACATTATAAGAAAATATAAAACATCGGTGCCACAGAGAGTATGCTCACCAGGCATTCACCTGCATTTAGATAAGCCGTTTCCTAGGGCCTTCCTCTGATTGCTCTTGAGGAATAAAGAGGGCCACAAAGTGTTATGTCAATGCCGCTGAGCTCCTTGTTCTAAGTGATGCTTCTATGGAGTGTGGGCCACACACAGCAACAAGATGACATGCCAGCAGGGCTTCAGCAAGGACTTCAATGTGGTCCCATCCACAAGCACACTGCTCTGTGCTCTGGCGGCTCCAACAAAAGAAGAATGGTTACACCCAGGTATTTGTCTACACAATGTTTCACAAGTTGGAGGACATTCCAGATACAATTTAAAAGCTACTGGCAGTTGGACAGCACTCACTGTCAGTCAGTGGCTGTACATTCATCAGAGTTATCAAAAAACTAACCAATCAGTTTTGATGCGATTTAACTACTTCAGAACAGCTCATAGGAAGGGCAACCATTGCCCTTTACCCTGAATACATTGAGGTGTCTGGAGTGATTGTGCAGCATCCAAAATAACATTTCTAAAGGACTTTTCTGGCAGGACACCATGTATATTGTCCCCAGAGAAGCACTTGAAACATAGAAATAGAAGAGAAGTAGGAAATGGAGTATCGAGTTGCAAATAATATGCTGATTATGGCAAATGCTAGAAATTCTCTATTACATTTCTTAACAAATCCCTTCTCTTCAGGTCTTTTCACTACCCAAAGTGTGTAGATATTGTCAGCTATCTAACCTATGTCACTGTATTAATTTACTAAGCCTTTGTTAGGCCAAACTATGTACAGTTTCTTTATATACCTTTTGCTGTCATCAGGTCAGCCATGAGAAATTCAACCTTTCAGCATCTCGCACCAGCAACCGGTCCATTTGTCTTTCCCTGCCCCTGCATCAGTTCCTTATATCACTCTATCACCAAAAATGTCTAATAGGAGTGAACATGGGAGCTCACTCCTGCTTGGTTCCTGCATTACTATAAAAGCACTAAGACATTTCCCTTTTGCTGGAGCTTACTGAAACTATGGAAGTTAATGCTAATTGTCCCTTTCTCCTTCCAAGACTGATCACCGAACAGTTATCCTCACTTGCAGTTGTGGTTGCAACAATCATACCAGAGAAGTGGAACATGTCTGTTTTCTACCTTCTTAGTATGAACGGTGTCACATAATATGTAAGGCCTGATTCACAGAGGTAAACGTGCATGTTTGTGTACATTTACGATTGTTTGCTATTCCCAAAGGTATTTTACTAATAGTATCTTTATGATTGTGGAGTCTCCGCGCATACAAAGATGGGACAGTCCTATATTTTTATGTATGGATACTTCACAGTCGTAAATATACTAGGTATATCAATCCATCTGTTAATATGCACCAGGCAGAGATGCTGTTGAATGAGTAAACAGATGCCAAAAGGGCAAGAATTGGAAATGGATTGATGACATCAGCAGTAGTCATGCTCAACTATATTATTATAACTATTATTATAATTATTATTATTATTATTATTATTATTATTATTGTTATGTTATGTGGCATAAACCTAGCCAAATGGCAGCTGAGCACTGTACAAAGACAAGCTTAAAGTAAACAAGTGATAGGAAAGGTGATAGTTTTGGGGACGGGTAATGCATTGTGATGCAGTGTTGCTTAAAGAGGTGAGTCTCTCCTTAATTGAAGCAGCTTTGGGGCAGTGCTGATGAATATGTGATTGCTTTTCCAGATTCTGGTGGCATGGGTAGAAAAGGCCTACCATCTTATTTTTTCTTTTTGTTAATTTCTTAGCTGCAGTTTAATGATATCCTGGCTGTGGGTAATATTATTTTAAGGTAAGTATACTGCCTACTTCTGAATAAATATACCTCATGAAGGCGGAAGAAAGTCGAAATGCAGTCAAGGCTGACAACCTGAGCAGAAATTGCCCATTCTTTATGTATGTATTTACATTTAGGTACATTTATGTATGTGTCATGAACACATCATCAACTCAAATCATCTTTTAATAATTCAGTTAATCAGGCTGAGAAGACCCATTATCTATTCTATACCCCTAAGGTAATCTCATAAATCTGAAATGTGTTCCCCTGAATGTGAATGAGTTTAAGTAATATGATTAAGAGGTTAAACTCTCGCTAAAAAATGCCTTCAATATGTCTTTTGTAATCTTGCACATTTTGCATGCATGTTGCACCATCGAGGGCTCCTCCAGGAGGTGTGCCGTGTGGGCCCCCTCCCATATTCAAATTAGCTCCTGGGGCCAGGTTACTACAATGGCCCCCCTCCATTAGTGTATTTGTGCCCTGGGGAGGTGGCTGTCTTCGGGGCTGCATAGGGGGGTATCCTCCACTTATTTTTTTATTGAATGTCCCTGTAACCTCTGCGTTTTTTACCGTGAATTTCTATGGTTTTTGAAGTAATAGTCATGTTTGCAGAGTGGTGGAGAAAAGGGGTTAAGCCTCCGACCAGCTCTCAGAAATTCCGCTGTGTAGGACTTACAGGAGGTACCAGGAGGTCTGCTTGGCCCCCAAGCTCCCTCAGGAGTAAAGCGGAATTCATCCCCCAACCAGTGGTGCACCAGCAGGTGCGTTTGCAGAGTAGTGGAGAAAGGGGGCATGGTTTCCATATATCTCTTAGCAATTCCGCTGTGTGGGACTTACTTGAGGTAACACGAAGGGTAGTTGCCCCCAAGGATGTCCCTGGCGCATTCTAAGTTGGGGAATTAAGTCCCCTTCAATACTGAGGGTCAATGGGGGCCAACTCGCCCACCAGGTACCACCAGTAAATGCCAAAGAGCTGCATTGCAGAGAGGTGGTCTGAGGCCACGCCCCCTTTTATACCACTCTGCAAATGCGACTCTTGGCGCACTGCTGGTGGGGCGATGAGGTACTCTTGTGTCCTGAGGACCTGAGGACGCAAGTGGACTTCATCCCCCGAGAGGCAGTGCACCAGGAGGCGCGTTGGCAGAGTGATGTAAAAAGGGTGCTTGGCCTCGGACCACTCTCAGCAATCCAGCTGTGTGGGGCTTACTGGAGGTACCTGGTGGGCTAGTTGGTCCCCAGGGACCCTCATGAGGAAAGGAGTCGTCATCCCCAACCAAGAGTGCACCAGGAGGCGTGTTTGCAGAGTGGTGGAGAAAGAAGGCGTGGCTTCTGTCCACCTCTCAGCAATCCCACTGTGTGGGGCTTACTGGTGGTAAGAGATAGTCTAGTTGGCCCCTAAGAACCCCCAGCAGTGAAGGGTACTTCAATCCCCATCCAAGAGCGCATCAGGGAGTGCGTATGCAGAGTGGTGGGCAAAGGGGGCATGGCCTGTTATGAGAACTTAGCAATCCTGCTGTGTGGTACTCACTGGAGGTAATAGGAGGGTAAGTTGGCCCCCAAGGATGTTCTTGGAGCCAACTACCCCTCTTGTTACCCCCTGTAAGTTCCACACAGGATTGCTAAGACATCTTCGGAGGCCACGCCCCCTTTCTCCACCACTCTGCAAACGTGCCTCATGGCAGACTACAGGATGGGAGATGAAGTCCACTTGACTCCGGAGGGACTTTGGGGGCCAAGAAGCCCTCCTGGTCCCTCCTATAAGTCCTACCTAGCGGATTTTCTGAGCACTGGTCGGAGGCCCAGCATCCTTTCTCTACTACTCTGCAAACGTGAATACAACTTAAAGAAGCATCTTACTGCACCTCTGACTTAGAGGTAGTTTTAATCCCCCTGCCCTATTATGTACTAGGGCCTTACAGAGGAGGTCATTCCAATCACAGGGGTACCCCAACGCATAGTGTTCCCCAGTGCATGTAGGTGTTTTCACTGTATTCTAAGTGTCTTTTAGCATAGCACTGGCTCTAGGCCTGGTTAGTCAGAGTCAGTTACCACCAGTACCCGTCAGCAAAATGTTTGGATGACTTTGCAACAAGGTCACTTTCTGTACCTCTGTTGGTTCTTTCTGCATATCTCTTGCTTCTTTCTGCACTTTTCTTTGTCTTTCTGGTCTTCTGTTGCCTCTTTCTGCTTATCTGTTGCCTCTTTCTGCTTATCTCTTGCTTCTTACTGCACCTTTCTTTGTCTTTCTCGATTTCTGTGTCCTCTTTCTGCATTTCCCTTGCTTCTATCTGTGCCTTTTTTCCTCTTTACACATGTCCTACCTCTGTAGGCAAAGTTAGGAGTTAACATTTAAAAAACCTTAGAAATTCACTGAAAAAACCTTAGATTTTAGGGACATTATAGTTAGAAATTAGCATTTAAAAAACCTTTGAAATTCAGTGAAAAAACCCTGGGTTTCAGGGACATTATAGTTAGAAATTAGCATTTTAAAAACCTTAGAAATTCACTGAAAAAAACACATGTTTCAGGGACATTATAGTTAGTTGGACATTTCATTCGTACAAAACCAGAGAAATTCGTCCGTTATAGTTAGTTCAGCTAACTATAACTCGCGCCCCCACAATGCACTGCTGATGACGTCACATATTACATTATTCATGACATGGTCAGTGACATCACTGATGACATCACTGATGACATCTCAAATGACATCACTGATGACATCATTGATGACATCATCCATGTGATAATATACAGACTATCATTTTCGAAACCATAGACACACCAATACCAGTTACTACATGCCCACTCACTAATTCCTAGGTCTACATACACACATCCACTCATTCACCCATACAGTCACTCACACATGCAATCACTCATCAATACAGCACTATTATTTGCACTCATATACCTATACAGACACTCACACGCCGTCACTCGTCCATATAGACACTCACACACTCCTAGTCAGTCATGCAAAGAATCAATCACACTCACATTTACTCACCTATAGAGTTATACACACACCACCTCACTTATTCATACAGATACTAAAACATACTTACTCTCTTATACAAGCACACACTCATGCATAAAGCCACTCTCACAATCACTCGCTCTCACATATAGTCATTTATATAGTCCAACACTCACATATACTGCCTTTTACATATGTAGGTACTCATGCATGTACCACTGAGACATCCATTCACTCACCAACACACCCGTACATACCATCACCCACCCATACAGTCCATCACAGATGCACTCTTGGACCCATACACCCAGTGAATCACCCACACACACATCTATGCACAGAGTCACACACCACCCTCCCACCCACACAGATACTCATGCACCCATACAGATACTCAGACAACCAATCAATGACCCATATAGACACTCATGTAGCTACTCACCGACCCTTTCAGCTGCTTACACACCAACTGACAGACTGATCCAGACATTCACACAGTTTAGTCACTAACTAATGCATTTAGCAAGATGCATCTAATCACTCACTTATACAGACAGTCACGCACCTACTAAATCATCCATTCACACACTCATACACCCACTCGTTCTTCAATACGCCTTGCATATATATATATATATAACATATTTAAACTTCACAGAAACAAAGATGATGTCATCAGTGATGTCAATTTAGATGTCATCAGTGATGTCACTGAGCATGTCATGAATGATGTAATATGTGACTTCATCAGCAGTGCATTGCGGGGCACGAGTTATAGTTAGCTGGACTAACTATAAGGTCCAAATTTCTCTGGTTTTATACAAGTTAAATGTCCAACTAACTATCACGTCCCTGAAACCTGTGTTTTTTTCAGTGAATATATATATATATTTTTTTTAACACAAAGGACGCCGCACTCTGGAGTATTGTGCTGTATCTTTTAATATGGAGAGAAAGGCCGGATTGGCCGAAACGCGTCGGTGAGACAGACTGGCTCTGTTTCCATATTAAAAGATACAGCACAATACTCCAGAGTACGGCGTACTTTGAGTTCAAAAAATTAATTTGGCCACTGGTTCGGCCCACCGCCTGCACCCGCGCTGCGCGCTCCAGTTGGTACCACATTGATGAAACAAGAAAAAAATAATATATATATATAGGCTGAAACGCGTCATGCAGGCATTGCTGTAAAACGAAAATAAATTTATTTTCTCACTTGCAACCTGGGTCAGCTTTCGTCTGTTCCTGTTTTCCCTAAGATTTCTGGTGCACAGGAGCACTCTTGACGAAATACTTCAATATATATATATATATTCAATCTCCAAGATTGCCCAACAGGCAAGGACGCACTCGGACAAGCAGCAGCGTATAGCCTTTAATCAGGTACGGACCAAAAGCAAGCATTCCAATCGCAGTTTACAGCTCCTTATGTCGATATAGCCTGACGCGTTTCAGAGCTGTTGCTCTTTCCTCAGAGGCTCGACAGTCCGGTATGAGCTAGTTCTGACACCCCCCCAATTAATAGTTAATTACTTGCCCTCTGATGGGTTGCACACGCAATGTCTACTGGGACTTGTGGTGTCAGAAATAATTATTTCCTTAAATGGATTCTGCATAATTCACGCTGTTGTCTATTTCTTAAAAGCCCTCCAATGGGCCTCAGAATACCAGTCAGTCCTCATCCTTGTTGCTTGTCCCACATACTAGGCTCGGCATAATTCCAAACCCCGTGGCCCCCAAAGTTCACAGGGTGGTGCAGTCCTTCGCGGCAGGGCTGCCGCGTGTAAATTCAAGCTCCAAGATTGCCCAACAGGCAAGGACGCACTCGGACAAGCAGCAGCGTATAGCCTTTAAGCAGGTACGGACCAAAAGCAAGCATTCCAATCGCAGTTTACAGGTCCTTATGTCGATATAGCCTGACGCGTTTCAGAGCTGTTGCTCTTTCCTCAGAGGCTCGACAGTCCGGAATGAGCTAGTTCTGACACACCCCCAATTAATAGTTAATTACTTGCCCTCTGATGGGTTGCACACGCAATGTTTACTGGGACTTGTGGTGTCAGAAATAATTATTTCCTCAAATGGATTCTGCATAATTCACGCTGTTGTCTATTTCTTAAAAGCCCTCCAATGGGCCTTAGAATACCAGTCAGTCCTCAATCCTTGTTGCTTGTCCCACATACGAGGCTGAAGAAGCAAGGGGAATAAGTGCGTAAAACATAAAAAGGGGGCAGAGTGGAAATACTCTGACCCTCTAGAGGTGCTTAGGGGGTCCCAGAAGGACCCCCTGGGGCCCCCCTTTTTAAAAAAAAAAAAGCGTCGAAATGCGCGCACGGTGCGCGCATCCTATCGCGTTGGATGCACGGGTTCTCTTGCAGTGGGTGCACGGATCCACGGCAAAGTTTTTTGAAAAACTACAAGAAATCATTGGTTGTATAACAACTTTCTACACTGAAAGGTAGGGTGTATATTTTTGTTTTTTAAAGGTATGATTGTTATTGGTTAACAAAAACATATTGTAAGGAACATTATATATGATAAGCTGATATGTTGAAAAGTCAAGCACACTTCCTGTCTTGTGTAGGAACATTGTGTGCTGAACTTGTGACCTGTGAGCTCAGTGCAGTGTTCCATGACCTGTTTCTATGGTAACAGGCAGCAGGCAGATTGGGGGAAGGGTTGAAATGTATTTCAGTTGGAAAGGGTTGAAATGTTTAACCAATAGAAATGTGTGTTTGCTTTTGAGTTTATGTGCGAAGGATTGTGATTTGATGTTTACATGTATATGTGTGGAAAATGAAAGGGACACTTTTTCATTCTTTGCTTTTGCTGAGAGGTGCACAGTGCAGAGATTCTGTACAAGAAAATATGGTGAGTGATTGATATACTCCTTAATCTACAAAAGAACTTGAAATATGAGTTATTTAATTGTGAGGGGATGTATGTAGACTATTTTAATCAGACTAATGTATTTTTCCTGCTAAATTGTAGGGAGTACTTTTTTTCTCTACAATGGTTGTGCATGTACAAACCATTCTGTGATAGGCATTTGTGTTTTTCATGTGTTTGTAGACAGATAACTGTGCAGTTTTTACATTTTGGTAGAATTAGAAACAAGTCATTGTTTATGAATTTTTGAAATGAGTTATGTTATATTTCTATACTAAAATGTAGTACTACTTCTAGATGAAGAAATGTGTTTTGATATAGTGCGAGGGATTGTGTTGTTTGTCTAGAAACACACAGTGAGTCTGTGTGCATTTGGGAACCACTGTGAGAGAAGCATTTGGTAACATTGTGTATTTGCTGACAGATAACTGTTTTAAAACATGTTATGTTGTCAAGTTTTAGTAGCATTAGAAGACAGTTATGGCTTATGCTTTCATTAAATGAGTCAGGCTTTGACATAAAAGTGCAGTCCTGAAATATGTAGATTGTGTACAGTTCCCTTACCACTTGCACTGTAGTGGATGAGTTTTGGTAAACTGATAGGGATAGTGGTGCTTGTCTAGAATCACACTGTGAGTTAGTGTGTATTTGGGATCAGTGTGAGAGAATCATTTGGTTAAATCATGTATTTGCTGACAGATAACTGTTTTACAATCTGTTATGTTGTGAAGTTTTAGTAGCATTAGAATCCAGTCTTTGCTTATATGTTGATTAAATGAGTCATGCCTTGACACTGATGTGCTGTACTTAAATATGTAGATTGTGTGCAGTCCCCTTACCCCTTCCACAGTAGTGAATGATTTTTGGTAAAGTCCTAGGATAGTGTTGATTGTCTAAAATCACACTGTGAGTCTGTGTGCATTTGGGTAAGGATTGTGAGAGAAGCATTTGGTAACATTGTGTATTTACTGACATAGTAATGAGTGTTGGTAAACTCCTAGGGATAGTGTTGTTTGTCTAGAATCACACTGTGAGTCTGTGTGCATTTGGGAACCACTGTGAGAGAAGTGTTTGGTAAGATCGTGTATTTGCTGACAGATAATTGTTATAAAACATGTCATGTTGTCAAGTTTTAGTAGCATTAGAAGACAGTTATGGCTTATGCTTTCATTATATGAGTCAGGCATTGACAGTAAATTGCAGTTGTGAAATATGTAGATTGTGTGCAGTTCGCTTACCACTTGCATTGTAGTGAATGAGTTTTGGTAAACTCATAGGTATAGTGGTGCTTGTCTAGAATCACACTGTGAGTTAGTGTGTATTTGGGATCACTGTGAGAGAAGCATTTGGTAACATCATGTATTTGCTGACAGATAACTGTTTTAAAACCTGTCATGTTGTGAAGTTTTAGTAGGATTAGAATCCAGGCTTTGCTTATGCGTTGATTAAATGAGTCATGCTTTGACACTGATGTGGTGTACTTAAATATGTAGATTGCGTGCAGTACCATTAACTCTTCCAGAGTAGTGAATGAGTTTTGGTAAACTCCTAGGATAGTGTTGCTTGTCTAAAATCACACTGTGAGTCTGTGTGCATTTGGGTAAGGATTGTGAGAGAAGCATTTGGTAACATCGTGTATTTGCTGACATATACCTGTTTTAAAACCGGTCATGTTGTGAAGTTTTAGTAGAATTAGAAGCCAGTCTTTGCTTATGCTTTGATTATATGAGTCAGGCTTTGACATAAAAGTGCAGTCCTGAAATATGAAGATTGTGTGCAGTTCGCTTACCACTTCCACAGTAGTGAATGATTTTTGGTAAACTTCTAGGTATAGTGGTTGTTGTGTAGAATCACACTGTGAGTCTGTGTGCATTTGAGAACCACTGTGAGAGAGGCATTTGGTAACATCGTGTATTTGCTGACAGATAACTAATTTAAAACCAGTTTTAGTAGCATTAGAAGCTAGTCTTTGCTTATGCATTGATAAAATGAGTCAGGGTTTGACACTAAGGTGTAGTACCATGTACTATTCTGTTCACTGTGGCAGAACTGAAAATTTAAAAGTTTTACCTAAGCACTGTCCTAGAAGTAGTCTGATTATTTAGTCAGAATCTAAGTACCAAATAGACTGATTCAAATGTCTATGCAGTATGCATGTAGTGTTCTAACACACTATACACTTGTCTTTTACCCCTTCAATTCCCTAGTCAGTATCCATACACTTCCAGGAAACATCCTGTCACTTCCTTTGCAGTCCTCTATAGACCCATTCAACAGCATGTACTAATCCATTCACTGTGCCAAAACCCAAACACTTATAAATTCACCCAGTACTCTAATGATTCAGTCACTGCCTAAGTATTCACGCACAGAGCCAGGTCTTTGCATATGGACTTCTTCAAACCCCTATCCACTATGCATGCAGTCCTCTAAGCACCTAGACACTTGTCTTTCACTCCTTCAATTCCCCAGTCAGTATCCGTTCACTTCCAGCAAACACCCTGTCACTCCATTTGCACTCCTCTAGTGACCCATTCAGCATAATGTACTAATCCATTCACTGCGCCAAACCCTAGTAAATTCACCCAGGCACTCTCCTTGCAGTACTCTAATCATTCAGTCAGTACCCAAGTACTCATTCAGTGACCCCGGCCTTAGTATATGGACTGCTTCAAACCGTTATCCACTATACATGCAGTCCTCTAACCACCTACACAATTGTCTTTCTCACCTTCAATTCCCTAGTCAGTATCCATACACTTTCAGGAAATACCCTGTCACTCCCTTTGCAGTCCTCTTCTGACCCATTCAGCATCATGTACTAATCCATTCACTGTGCTAAAACCCAAACCCTTATAAATTCACCAAGATACTATCTTTGCAGTACTCTAATCATTCAGTCAGTGCCTAAGTATTCATACACTGAGCCAGGCCATAGCACATAGACTGCTTCTAACCCCTATGCACTATGCATGCAGTCTTCTAACCACCTAGATACTTGTCTTTCACGCTTTCAATTTCCTAGTCAGTATCCATACAGTCCAGCACTTGTGACTGCCTTTGCACTCCACTAGTGAGTCATTCAGTACCAAGTACTAATCCATTCCCTGTGGGAAAATCCTAGCACTAATAAATTCACCTAGGCACTCTCTTTGTTATAGTCTAATCATTCAGTCAGTACCCAAGTAGTCATGCAGTGAGCCAGGCCTTAGCACATGGACTGCTTTAAATGCCTATGCAGTATTGATGCAGTCCTATAATCACCTACACAGTTGTGTTTCACACCTGGAATTCCCTAGTTAATATTCATACTCTTCTAGCAAACACCCTGTCACTCACCCAGTGTGTCTCCTTATAGTACTGTAATCATTTAGTCAGTTAGCATGTAGTCTTTTAGTGAGGTAGGCTTTAGGGCATGAACTGCTTCAAAGTAGTATGCACTATGCATGTAGTGTTTTAACGATCGTCACACTTGTGGTTCAGGGCTATAGTTTCTTAGTCAGTTTTTATATAAAATGTGTTTGTACAGTAATGGAATAGTATAAATTTGAAAGTTATTAATATACATTTATTTGTGATTCTTTTTTACAGATACAGAATAGGAGTGTTTCTCATCTGTTTGCACTCTTCTCGTGCAAGATTGTTTGGATGAAGGGTCCTTCGGTGTTTCATCATACTTGCCGTGCCGTACGAGTATTTCTTGTTAGGATCCCCTCGCAACAGAACTCTTTTGCAAATCTTGCACGTGACCAAGGTGGCATTGATCTTTGTTTGCCCCTTGGGAAAAGTAAAAAATTTCCACACCACTGAAGGAAAACGTTGTGGGCGTGGTGCCTTCTGCAAAAAAAAATCCTCAGATTCGGTAAATATTTTAAAGCGGCAACAATTACAGTTTTTGGAAGTAAAACTTTTGTTAGCTGTATACATTTTATATATCTGTGATTTGTTTCTTGTGGTATTTTGTTAAGAATACCATGTTGTTTTTTTTTAACAATCTTTTTGATTTTGCATCTCTGTCATCGACATCCGTGGTTCCCACAGGAGTGTTCCGCTTTGTTGTTTTGTATTATGGTTGTTACATTTTGTTTATTAGTTTATTGTTTATATTTATGTTAATAAAAATATAAAGTTTGAAAATAGTTTAACGTTTATATATTTATTATTATAAAAAATAAAGTTTGAAAAAAAATGTAATAATGTTTTTGGTTGTTCTCTTAAGTGCTGTGTGACTCTTTCGTGTTCTTATCACTGTTATTTGATGGAGTCCACCATGGTGTTAAATTTTGGGACAATTATCACTGGAATACTAGTGATATCTGCAGTTTGCACCAACTTCTGAATAGTGTGTTAGATTTTTCTGAACTTTACTTTTGTTATTGTGCTGATAATGAAATAGGGAGTAGCCGTTCCCGTGCAAAAAGACATGAGGTGCACGTTTGCGATTTATTCTAAATACTAAAATCCTGTATTGTATTGCACTGAGGTATTGGCTGCACTTACAGTGTACACACGAAATCTATTAAGAAATCTCATTGTATTTATATTGATTGGGAATAGTGCGTCAGGTGCTGGATCTTGACGAGATACACTGCTCAGTTCGTATATTGTTCTGCACACAAAAAAATCACATCACAACTCTCACAACAATTGCAATGCGAAACAAATTCCGGCGATAAGACACGTTAGCACCAGGGATTTTACACTGATGACGTCATCCATGTGATAAATTACCGCATCTTCTCACACCCTAATATAACCTTTGATACACCGACTCAAAATTTCAGACTTCCATTCTCGAAACCATAGATACTCAAAAACCAATATCTACATACCCACTCATTAACTCTTAGGTCTACATACACCCCCACTCATTCACCTGTACAGTCACTCATACTTACAGTCACTCTGTACAAGACTATCATATGCATTTATACACCTACATAGACACTCACACACCACCAATCATCCATAGAGGTACTCTCACACCTAGTCAGTCATGCAAATAATTAAATACACTCCTATTTACTCACCTATGCAGTTATACACACTCACGTTCACTTACTCATAAAAATAGTACCACATTCTTACGCTCTTATACAATCATTGATACAAGCACACACTTATCCATACAGCCACTCTCACAATCACACACTCTTGCATATACCCACTTATATACTCTTACACACATATATACTGCCTTTAACATATGTAGTTAGTCACAAATGTACCACTGAGATATACATTCAATCCCTAACACACCCATACATACACTCACTCAACTATACAGTTCATCACAAATGCACTCTTAAAACCATGCATCCATAGAATCATCCACTCACACATCTATGCACAGAGTCACACACAGCTTACGCACACAAACACTCAGGCACCCACACAGATACTCAGACAACCAATCAATAACCCATATAGACACTCATATAGCTATTCACAAAACCATGCAGCCACTTATACACCAACGCACAGACACATACAGACATTCACACAGTTTAGTCACTAGTCTGCAGTAAGATACATTTAATGACTCACTTATAGAGTCAGTTACGCACCTAGAAAATCATCCATTCACACACTTGTACACCCACTCATTCTTCAACAGGCCTTTCAATATATATATTAAACATATTAAAACTTTACAGAAACAAAGACTCACTGGATGACGTCATCAGTGATGTCATCAGTGATGTCATTTCAGATGTCATCAGTGATGTCATCAGTGATGTCACTGACCATGTCATGAGTGATGTAATATGTGATGTCATCAGCAGTGCATTGCGGGGGCGCGAGTTATAGTTAGCTGAACTAACTATAACAGGGGAATTTCTAGGGTTTTGTACGAGGGAAATGTCCAGCTAACTATAACGCCCCTGAAGCCTATGGTTTTTTCAGTGAATTTCTAAGGTTTTTTAAATGCCAATTCCTAACTATAACGCCACTGAAACCTATGTTTTTTTCAGAAAAAAAAAAAAAATATATATATATATATCTATATATATCTATATATCACCAACAGTCCCGATAATGGAGAAGGCTGTCAGATAGGGCGGTCCGAGTTGGGGTAATCGGCAGCCCCAATTATAAAACTCCAAACTTTTCTTTATGCAAAAGTAAACACGGACTCCCAGGAGATTTGCAGTTCTAAAGCTTGTTTAATAGACTGCACACAACAACGCGTTTCAGCTTTCGCCTTGTTCACGTTAAAGAATATACTGTTTGAATAAAGTTAAATACGATTGATTAACCGCAAAATAGACAACAGACTCAACTAAACCACATAATGGTACAGGGAGATGGTAATATGGCGGCCATCTTAGCCTGGTGCAAAATTCATTCAAAAAAACCTGTAATGTGAAATAACACTACAGAAGTTATAAATAAATAAAGCAACAGTGATTGACTTTGATTATCACAGCTCAATAATGTTTTCAGTAAATGTGAAAAGCAAATCATACCCCATATCATACAAAAAGGCGTGTATAAATATACATCAAACAAGATGCGCTAATATAGCCCAAGTGGGCAAAACACAGGTGTTGAGACCTAGAAACCTTCATACAAAAATTACTTGCCTAATAGGCAAATCTCTATTACTGTATCAAATGGAGTCATTGATGTACACAATTCCTCCTACATATATAGCCCCAGTGGGCAAAAAGAAAAGTACAATGCTATAGATAATTTACTTAAGCGTGATACGAATTTCAAGTTCGTCAGAAGGCCTCAGCATAATAATGGTACCAATCCCTGAAAAACATAATAAAACAAAGCAAAAACAGATTTAATATCACATAATTATAGCCTCAGTAATAGCAATATAATAATAACAATTTTAGTTGTGCAGATGTACAGATAACTCCTCACTAGAGTTCAACCCTTTTGGAAACATAGTCTCGAAGTCCACAATAAATCTAGAATCCAATTGTCTTAAGTGAAGTACTTTGTTCCCTCCACGTACAGTATCCATAACAGCATCTAATACCACCATTTTAAGCAGCCGTTCATTTTGGGCATGTTGCTCGAAAAAGTGTCGTGCCACAGGGTATTGTTTATTATTATGGCGCAGCGCCCTTACATGTTCTAGCACTCTTTTTTTTGCACGATGAATGGTGCTGCCAATGTATGCCTTATTACAAGGACATACTAGTGCATAGACACAATACATAGTATTACAAGTGAGAGCTTTTTTGATCTTAAATTTTTGGCTCATGCTGCAGAATTTTACCTCCGTACAATCCACACTGTATCTGCAAGCCTTACAGTTTTTGCAGCAACGGAATCCTGGCCTGCCACTACTCTTTAAGGTCGTGTCACTAGTAATAACATTAGGACTTAGCTCATCCCTCAGAGAGTTGCTTCTCTTAAAAGTGACTT
This sequence comes from Triturus cristatus, assembly GCF_964204655.1. NCBI lineage: Eukaryota > Metazoa > Chordata > Amphibia > Caudata > Salamandridae > Triturus > Triturus cristatus. Next base: position 651,256,177 of record NC_140581.1, read on the forward strand.
GCGGATGGTTCGTCAGATGTTTTTTAAGGTTATTGTCAGTCATCAACACGTGCCAGTGTTTATCCAGAACACGGCGCAAATCATGCGCCTTTCCAGAGTATGTGGTTATGAAACGGAGACTTTCCATTTCTGATGCACGTGGTGCTGGATGTAACAACTCGTTCCGTGCCACAGCATCAGCTTTTTTACAAGCTTCTTTGATGGTATGTGAGTGATAGCCTCTGTCTCTAAAGCGTTGCACCATATTGGCTTTTTCATTAAGATAGCTGGTCTCTGTACTACAATTGCGCTTCGCGCGTAGTAATTCCCCATATGGGATGCTGCATACCAATTTCCGAGGATGGGAGCTTGACGCACATAGAATGCTGTTACCGGCGGTCTTTTTACGGTAAAGATGTGTGTGTATAGTTTGGTCACTGATCTCCACCCTAACATCTAGGAACTCAACAGAGGTTCTACTAGCATGCTTGGTGAAGACCAAATTGTATGGGTTGTCATTTAGTTTATCTACAAAAGCACTGGCAGAGTTGAGGTCACCTTTCCAAATTAAAAAGATGTCGTCAATATATCGGAGCCACAGGACACAGTTGGAAAAGTCTTCCAACTGCCAGGCCACCTGCTCCTCCCACCAGCCCATGACAAGATTGGCATATCTGGGGGCGAAGCAGGTGCCCATCGCCGTGCCCTGTGACTGCCGATACACGACATCATCAAACAGAAAAAAATTATTGGTCAAACAAAATTCGATCATAGCCATGATCATTTCAGAATGGTGTAGGAGAGAAATAGAACGGGCTTTGAGGAAGTGTTGCACGGCCCTTAAACCCAACTGATGCTGTATGCTTGTATACAAGCTGCCGACATCCAAGGTAACCAGAATATAATCAGGTTCCCAGTGTATCCCATCGATGATGGTCAGAAAGTGGGTGGTGTCCCGTACATAAGCCGGCAAGGCAACTACATATGATCTTAAGTAGTGATCGATATAGCGGGAAGTATTTTCCAACAAAGACCCAATAGAAGAAACTATAGGTCTGCCCGGCGGGTTAATGGGGTCCTTGTGCAGCTTAGGGAGTAAATATAGCACAGGAATCTGAGGGTGAGGACATCTCAGGTAGTTAAATTCCTCCCATTCGAGTAACCCTTTTTCCCTCCATTCTACTAGAAGTTCTCCATACTTAGTATTGGACAATGTTATGGCCTTCCTATCGGAAACCTCATAGCAAGTCTGATCTTTTAGTTGTCTGAAACCTTCACGCAGATAAGCTAGTTTGTCCTGAATAACGACATTACCACCCTTGTCCGATTGCCGAACAACGATGGTATTGTCAGCCTTCAATTTTTGCAATGCCTGTATTTGTCGCCAATTGAGATTTTTCTCACAAGCTGGAATTCTACCGTATCTCAGTTTCTTTAAATCATTTAGGACACCTCTCTCAAATACTTCAATGGCATCACACTCAATGATCGGTAGAAACACAGATTTAGGTTTAAAATGACTGCCTAGATTGATATTAGTATCAATAGCAAACTCATCCAAATTCAAACAAGAATCAACATTACAATCATCTGAATTAGACATAGTTGATAATGCATGTAGGACTTCAATATCATCAAAATTGAGATTACTCAATGGCACAGTCACAGGTGTTATATCGGTCTTACTATGTTTGGTCTCAAACCATTTTTTTAGTTTCAATTTGCGTGAAAAGTAAAATAGATCAATTCGTGTCTGAACAAAATTAAAATTGGAGGTAGGGCAAAAGGACAAACCTAGACCAAGGACATCTTTCTCATCTTCAGACAGGGTTCGTTCAGATAGGTTGATGACAGTCATTGTTGAACTTTCTTGCCCCTTGTCATCATTCCCATTGGGCTTCCTGTTTCTTTTCTTGCTCCTCTGTTTGGCCTGTTTGTTCCTCTGGTTCTTCCTCTGCCACCTCGCCCTCTGCCTCTCTGACCAGTTTGGTCTTGATATTGCTCTGTCCGTCCCTGATTTAGCATCTGGAACTGGGCTAAAAAATTAGCTTTTTTTGGAAGATCTTGACTCACCAAGCTGCCAGCCACTGCCATGGGTATATCCGGTAAGCTGCCGTCTGAGACATCGCTCTCGATAATGTCTACATTAACTGATGCTGTTGGTGGTGGCATGGACACTAAGCCATTTGTGTCAAACAAGTGATCGTATTTTTTATGAAAAGTCAGAGTCCGGCCTGATTGATAATCCTTAAAATCTCTTAAGAATTTACGTTGCTTTTTGGCCGTAATCTCTTCCTCTAACTTGTCCATACGTTGTAATAGGGCTTTCATAAAGGTTTCTAGTGTTTCTTTAGCCACCAATTTTTCCAGTTCGGCTGATAGCTGGTCAATCTCAGCCAACAATTTGCTCCGATCTTTCAATGCAAATTTAACTAGTATACGCATCATAGTAATGGAACAGGCAGCAGAATTATTCGACCATTCCTCCAGCATCTCCGGATCGGGGTCCTCATAGGTGGGGATAGTAAATATACGTAGCCCTCGAGGCACTCGGGCTACATCTATGTATCTTTGTAAAGACTCTGACTCCCACCATTTGGAGAGTTCTTTCTTGTATAGTTTCTCCAATTGTATATACAGTTGCTGGACTTTGATTTCTTCCGTAATTACAGTAGTTGGACTTGTAGAATCACCATTTGCATTGTTTTGTGTAAAAAAGAGTCTGTTGGCTGTTACCTTGCGCTTTGCTTCTAAAGCCGCAGCCATACTTAACAAGCTATGATTCTCCAAATCTCCAGCGCCGAGAAAATGAGACTAGTCAGTCCCAATATCCACTCAGCTCCCTACTCGCAAACACCTCAATGCATGAAACACATGAGGACCCCACACACTGAACCGGGGCCAGACCTCTGCGATCCAGACGCTCGTTAAAAAACAAAGCCCAGAAGTACAAAGAGACACCGGCTTGGGTGTGCAGAAATCTCTCAATTCCTTTAGAATTAGCAAAGGAAATGTTACAGCGCTGTAGTTGCTCTTCTCACAACGATTGTAAGCCACAGCGTCTCAGTCACACCGACTTAGGCGGACAGAGATCTGACAATTCCTTAAGATTAACAACGGAAATATTGTAACATTGAAGTTACTCTTCACGTGCCAAATGCAAAATTGTAGATCGCGGCGTTTCAGTCATGATCGCATCGATATCCGTAGCTGCAGAATCGGCATGAAACGCCCCAGCAGACGCAACGGATGAGTTAGCCCTCGCTTCCGAAGACAACAGTCCCGCTGTAGCCACTCACCACACAAAGCTTTTCAAAGCGCGGCGTCTTCAATCAAAATCATACCGTTATTCGTAGCAGCGAAGTCTCTGTAAGACACCACACCAGCAGCAGCCAGGGAGGTAAGCGAGGTCGGCCTTCGTTACCAAGGAGTCAGCCCTTGCTTCCAACGACAGCAGTCCTGCTGTAGCCACTCACCGCACGGAGCTTTCAAAACGCGGCGTCCTCAATGAAAATCAAACCGTTTGTGCATGGCAGCGGAATCACTGTGAAGCACCCCAGCGGCAGCAAAGGAGGTGAGCGAGGTCAGCCTTCGTTACCAAAGTAAATCACCAACAGTCCCGATAATGGAGAAGGCTGTCAGATAGGGCGGTCCGAGTTGGGGTAATCGGCAGCCCCAATTATAAAACTCCAAACTTTTCTTTATGCAAAAGTAAACACGGACTCCCAGGAGATTTGCAGTTCTAAAGCTTGTTTAATAGACTGCACACAACAACGCGTTTCAGCTTTCGCCTTGTTCACGTTAAAGAAAATACTGTTTGAATAAAGTTAAATACGATTGATTATGAGCAAAATAGACAACAGACTCAACTAAACCACATAATGGTACAGGGAGATGGTAATATGGCGGCCATCTTAGCCTGGTGCAAAATTCATTCAAAAAAACCTGTAATGTGAAATAACACTACAGAAGTTATAAATAAATAAAGCAACAGTGATTGACTTTGATTATCGCAGCTCAATAATGTTTTCAGTAAATGTGAAAAGCAAATCATACCCCATATCATACAAAAAGGCGTGTATAAATATACATCAAACAAGATGCGCTAATATTGCCCAAGTGGGCAAAACACAGGTGTTGAGACCTAGAACCCTTCATACAAAAATTACTTGCCTAATAAGCAAATCTCTATTACTGTATCAAATGGAGTCATTGATGTACACAATTCCTCCTACATATATATATATCTGTAGTGTTATTTCACATTACAGGTTTTTTTTAATGAATTTTGCACCAGGCTAAGATGGCCGCCATATTACCATCTCCCTGTACCATTATGTGGTTTAGTTGAGTCTGTTGTCTATTTTGCGCTTAATCAATCGTATTTAACTTTATTCAAACAGTATTTTCTTTAACGTGAACAAGGCGAAAGCTGAAACGCGTTGTTGTGTGTAGTCTATTAAACAAGCTTTAGAACTGCAAATCTCCTGGGAGTCCATGTTTACTTTTGCATAAAGAAAAGTTTGGAGTTTTATATATATATATATATATATATATATATATTCTCTGCTGTCTGCATGTTGCGGTGTGTAGCCGAATCACCGGTATTGCTCATAGGATGCCCAAGCCCCACAGTATATGCATACATTTACTCCTGTTTCTTTTAGAAAAGAACACTCCTCATAGTGCAGTAGACTTAATTTATTTTTGTTTAATCTGGCAGATACAAACATGTAAAGAGTCAGACACGTTTCAGCTTAAAAAAGCTTTTTTCACGGTGCCTGCGCATGGAAAGCACTTTTTTTTTGTCTAACAACATAAACAGAAAAAATTGACAAAGTGCTTTGATCAGCAGTGCTGGAACGTAAAACTCTTTGCATAAAACTCTTGTTACAAGAAAAATAAATGCTTTTGTGTACCTACTAACAGCAATTTAGACCAAGTGGGGTTTCTCAAATCTTCCACAGTGGAGAATTAATAAAACCAAATAAAAATAATTGAAATTTGGACATCTATCAAAACAAAAACTAATTAATCATTCAAAAGATTTTAGTTTGAGGGCACCCGGAGCAAGATGGCACTAGTGTGAGCTCTTTACATCCAGCCGCCACGCTGTGCCGGACATCAGTTATCCATTGCTCATACCTGACTTCGGGATGCTGGTGTCCTGCTCTTGCAGAGTGTGGTATCGGACGCCGTGCAGAAGGACGAGTGGAGGTCGATCGGCGATTCGGTTTTCTACCCGGATTGCGAGAGAAAACGTGGGTTGCTCAGCAGCGGGTGCCCCTGGTGCCTGTTTTCCGGGTAGCACAATTTCGGCGGTACTGAGAGCGGTGTCTCAGTGCGGTGTAAGACAAATGCCGACCCAAGGAGCGAAGAGTGTTAAAACGAAGGCGGCTCTGGGCAGCGCTGCTCAGGGAGATGCTGAGAGGACAAAAACCTTCCCTAAAGGTAAACGGGAAACTGGTGGTTTGCAGAGGATGGCAGAGCGATCAGGGGGCGGAGTAAATATGAAGGAAGGTGCTGGTGTAGATCCTGGACTCCTACCCTCTATAACCAAACACTTTCCTGCAATTAACGTGCCCACTCCCCTGACTGCCTCTATAACAGCGCCATTGGTGCAAGGGAGCTTAACACAATCGGGTGACCCTCAGGCTGCTACTGGTTACCCTGCTCAAATTGGGGGGGCACAAAAGATGAGGTTCAATCCAGCAACCAAGGTGGCCCTAATAATCTTAACGAAGACTCAGACCTTCTATCTGTGATTTCCTTGGAAACTAATAACTCTAATGTTAAGCTTGGGATGGCGATTCCGCCAATATCTGGTTCTTTTGACTCTGTTCTCGGGTCTGTGGCTGGTCCTGTTGAGGCAAGCTTGGGAGACAATCGCGGCCCCCAGGCCCTGGCCCCCAGACTCCAGAAATTATTGGAGAGCACTGTTATTCAGTATTCGATGGCTCTCTAACAGAGGACGGTACATTCAGCTCGGGCAGTAACAGCTCCTGCAATTACAACGGTTCTGACCCCTCCTTTAATACTGGAACTATTCAGCGGCAGAAAAAAACACGTAGCAAGGTTAAAAGATGTAGTCATCTTAGATGGGATTACTCGGACTCTCAGTTGCTTTTTCCTCCAGATGACAAAACAGCCAAGAGTATACACTGTGAGTTTGCTGAAACAGTACTGGCACACGCAGCAGAACCCTCATTAACCTCCATAATGACCTCCATAAAACAATTCCAAGACGAGGTTCGCTCCGATAGCTGCCTCACTAAAGGGGCCACCAAACAGCTGCAGGGAGGCATGCGGAAGCTAAATAAGATATGTACTGACATTGGTGATCGTGTGGTCATGGTGGAAGGCCGCCCAGAAATTTTTGAAGCTGAAGTGACCTCTCTAAAGGAACTGAATACTTCTCAGGACGCATGCCTGACCGACGTAATGGCAAAGTTAGAGGAACATGAAAATCGACAACGTTGAAACAATCTTCGCCTTTTGGAGATCCCTGAAGGGGTCGAAGGGGATGATCCAAGTCGATATATTGTCAAACTTTTGCGAGAAACTTTTCTGGATTGTAGTAACTAGAACTGGGACCACAAGGTCCAAAGGGCACACCGTTTCCCTATGAATCGAAAGTTACGGTGGGATGGAAGCAGCTTTAGTGATGAAAAACCCAGGGCTTTCCTGTGTTTTTGGTAACTTCCTCCTTAGACAGTTGATCTATGATCAGTCCCGCCCAAACTCTCTGAAGGGGTCAAATGGAGTACTGTTTTTTGCTAAACCTGACCTTTGTCATGTTACAGTGGAGCGGAGGTGGCGTCTTCGCCAACTCATATCTCCTTTCCAACAGCAAGGTGCCCAGGTGTTCTTAATGAATCCAGCAAGGCTAAAAGTGATCATAAATGGGTCTTCCCAGATTTTTTTGTCAGAGATTAAAGCCCGGGAATTTTTGAAAGAAATCAAAGTGAAGGGGAAAGGACCAAGTTAAGATGCATCACTTTTCTTATCTGCTGATTAAGGATGTTTTCTTAAAATCCCTCTGTCAATTTATTAACTACAGCCTATGATGTTGTAGTTACTGTTTGTCACAAGTGAGTAGTGATAAAAGGGCACCTTAGGGAGGGATTAAGGTATTTATACGATGCGTTTAAAAAAAAAATCTTTTTTCCTTCAAGCTTGTTAGACAAGTTTGGCACGGTCTGGTGGCAGTGAGTTACATGAGATGACCATCACTCAGGGTTTCCCTGATTGCTCATTTTGGGGGGGAGATAACTACACAGTGATGGGAGGAATGATGATGTATTTTTTTTTTCCACAAGTTGTGGTTTATGTATAATTGGTCTTTGGAAGCAGGGTGTAAGGGGAGGGTAAATAATGGAAAGGCTTGAGAAGAGAAAGGAAGAAAAAGAAAGGGGAAAAAAGGGATATAAAGAGGAAAAAAAAAGCATGCCGAGAAAAATGGGGAACATATTTTATTTTATTTTTTCGTACCTAGACTTAGCTACTCCCAAATGAATAATGAGTTGCAGGATCAGTATGGCTTGTTTTTTTAATGCTGGTTGTTTCTGCTCTCCATCTCAATACATATTAAAGATGTTTAGTCACGATCAACTGGTTCAGATCCTGCTAGAATACGATGAGTAATATTAGAATATTTTCTGTAAATATCTGTGGTTTAAATGACGCCATGAAAAGACAAAAGGTTGCAGAGGGATTACGTTTGATGGAGGCCAACATTGTCTGCCTCCAAGAAATGCATATTGAGGGAGCGCAGAGACATCTATTGGAATCGCTGGGGTATAAAGTCATCGGGAGAACTTCCTAAGGTGCACATGTGAAAGGAGTAGGGATTATGGCTCAGAGTGAAATCTGACCCCTTAGAGAGGTGGGTTATAGCTGAATGTTGTTTACCTCTTAAATCTGCTTTTATGATATGCTCCATCTATGGGAGGAATTCGGATCACTCTGGGGTAATAGACTTGCTCACGGGAGAACTGGCTCACTGGCCTCTTCCAATTATTGTCTGCGGCGATTTTAACATCAATATGCCCAGTAATTGGAGGGCCACGGGCCAGTGGAAGTATAAAGGACGGAAACCTAAAATGCACCAAGCCATGTTAAATTTAATGCAAACTCATGGACTGTATGATGTATGGGCAAATTTAAAATCTAACCAAGAGGGTTTCACCTATTTTTCAGCTCATCACCTATCTTTTGCAAAGTTGGATTACTTTCTGACCTCATCCTCACTGATGCGTGATAGCTCCATTGACACTGCTCCGCTGTTTATGTCAGATCACAATCCTCTAATACTAAAATAACGAAGGGCTGAGTTCGAGAGGAGAAGTTTCTAACTGGAGTTTTGAAAAAGCACTGCTGTATGACAAAGGATATAGATCATACATGTGGGGCTGCATCCAAGAATTCCTTGAGTTTAATACTGGGACTGCCTCAACCGCAACGGTGTGGAATACCCTAAAAGCAGGTATTCGTGGAGAGACATTGCGGTTTTCCATTAGGAAAAATAGGAAAGTAAAAAAACTGGTTTTAGACTTACAAGATAAAATGAAAAAAAGCAGAAAAAAGCAGAAGAGAAACTAATGCAAGTGGTTCAGAGGCGGCGGAAACTGAAGCCACACAGATGGAGGTAGTAGCTGTTAAAGCCGAAATTGGGTTTATTTTCTCAGAAAGAACAGCGGCAAAATGTGCACCAGTGATTGCGGAGAACTCATAGGCCACCCGCTGACAATTAGGACCAGACAACAGGTTTCTACTAATGCAATACTCTCAATCCAAACTGTAAATGGAGTGATAACTGATGACCAGGTCAAGATACAGAGGGCATTTCGAGAATTTTATAACAACCTCTATACTGAAGAGAACACCTGGCCCGCGGACCTGAGAGATAGGGAGATTTTCAAATATCTCAATGATATATCACTATCTCAACTTAGTGAGGAAGATTATACTCAATTGGAAAATCCTCGAACTTGGGAAGAAATTGCTATAGAATTAGCAAGCCTACTGGATGGCAAAGTGGCTGGAATTGATTGTATTCCAACCAAGTTTTATAAAAAAAAATCCCTTCAAATAAAAGAACTTTTTACAGATTTGGTAATTTCTATTTTTTGACCCGCATCATGGTCTACAGTGAAGATTGTGATCTTCCAGAAAAAGGATAAGCCTCATGCAGAGAGGGGTTCATATAGGCCCCTCACTCTAATTAATTGTGATTCTAGGGTATATTCCAAATTTTTTGTATCTAGACTATCTACTAAGATCGAACCTCTTGTTTCAAAGTGGCAGCATGGGTTTATCCCTAAAAAAGCACTGTAGAGCACATTTGGCGTACCATCACCCTATTTGATGCAGCCCAAGTGTCCGGAGACCCAATCTCATTAATCTTACTTGACGCTAAAAAAGCGTTCAATCAGGTCTCCTGGCAATATCTCTGGGGTGTCATGAGGCGGATGCATTTTGGTCCCAAGGCAATTCAAGCTATTCAAGCTCTCTACCTAGAACCCACAGTCAGAATCTCGATAAATGGGAAATTGACAGAGCCAATCAGTGTATCACGTAGGATGACACAGGGATGTCCTTGCTCCCCACTGCTTTTCGAAATCTATATCGATCCCTTTATTAAGGAAATAGAAATCAATCATGACATTCTGGCTCTGAGTCGGTTCGGTTCATTGTAGAAACCAAGATCATGGCCTACGACGATGATTTAGCCGTAGTAACTCCTGACCCGGAATCAGCTATTAAATCTCTGGAATAGAGTTTGGGAGAATAACCAGTTACGCACTCAATAGGGAAAAAAAGCAGATCATCCATATGATGGAATAAAGTGGGAAGACAGCAGGGTGGTACACAAAGCTAACTACTTGGGGGTTACTACTGTTGCCGATATCGTCTCCATTGTAACAGAAATTCTGACCCTGCTGGCTGCAGAAACAAAGAGGTCACTTAGCCGGATCAATAACCTTCACTTGACTAGGGGTGGACGGAATTTGCGGAATTAACCTTCGCAAATTATCGCGAGAATGTTTAAAATTATCGCAAACAAGCAGAAATATCGCGAAGATGCGGAAGTTTTTTTCCGGCATGTTCGCGAGATTTTCTGCATGGTTGCGGGTCGCCAACTTACCCATGTGGTTGCTTGCGGGCGCGGCCATCTTGTTTTGAGTTGTTCTCGCGGTGCATGATCGCGAGAAGAAAGACGTGATCGCGCGACGCATGACGTCACTGCGGGCGCGAACTGTCGCGAGACAGCGCAAATGGCTAAAAACAATACAACATCTCATGGAGAACGCGACCGTATCAAGAAAACTTGTCGGCGAACGCAGGGATTCAGGTAAGGCGATCGCGCGCGCGCGAGAATGTATTATTTTACAGCGCGAGCAAGAAACAAATTATCGCCAAGCTGCGGAAACCGGAATTTTTGACATTTTCGCGCTCTCCGCGGAACGCAAAAATGTCAAATTATCGCAATTTCCGCGAACGGAACGAAATTTTTGCCCAGGCCTACACTTGACCGTAGTAGGGCGCTGTAAAGTTTTGAAAATGTTCTTTTTTCCCAAATTGCTCTATTTCTTTAGTGCCATTTCTCTAGAGTTCAACAAACAAATGTTTCAAAAATTTGAGCAACTCTTCTCCCAATTCATCTGGGCCTACTCTCAGCCTAGGAGGGCTTTTAAGTTACTATCTCTTCCTCGGGAAAGAGGGGGTTGGGCGCTCCCCAATTTAAGACTCCACTATTGGGCTACGGTATTGCAATATTGTGTAGAATTGCTACATGAACATCCAGACACGGCTTCCTCGGCACTTCCATCTCCCTTTACTTCTCTACTTGGAGAGGAGGCACGTGGATGTCTCTGATGGCAACTTGAATTCGGCTACTATAAGCGGGTCAAATTCAAGACCCTGCTGAGTGCATACTGGGTATTTTCTAATGTACATAGACCCTTTGGGCTAGGCAGATTACATTTCTACACTCCCATTAGAAATAATTCTAATTTACCAGCCATATTTTGGAAAACATATCTTCAGAATTGGTATAAGGCTGGAATTTCAAAAAAAGTCCGACCATTTAGCGATCTTGAATCACAATTTAATTTGAGCAAGAACCAGGCTGTTAACTATATTGCTATAAGAACTTCCTGTCCCGCAAGACTGGTGGGTTGGCGGGGTTCGCAAAAATGGATTTAATCGATAAGCTACAGGGTTCTGTGTTACCTCGTTTTGGGTACATCTATTCTGTGTTTAATAGCCGAATGTCTGATGATCTGGACAAAATAGAAAATAAATGGCAACAGAAATTAGATGTCCCTTGTAATGCATTTCGCCTTGCTCTAAGCTATGCTCAGAGCGACCTGCTATCAGCCAAGTTGCAGTCTCAATTTTATAAGACTGGCTTTTTCCTATATATTACACCTAGTAGAATTGCTCAATGGGGTACAGGTAAAGGAACACTCTGTCCTAGATGCTCGGAGTTTAGTGCTGATTCAGTTCATTTGTTCGCTTCCTATCTGAAACTAAAACCACTAATTGATAAAATACAAGAATTTTTAAGTAGGATTTTATTACAAGACCTCCAGATAAGGCCAGCTACTATTTTATTAGGTGTATAGGACATAATTAATAGAAAGAATGGGGGAGCACTGATATTTGTAGCCATGACTATACTGAGGTTATGTATAGCTTCTGCAAGGAGAGATCCAAATCCCCCTCTGTTCTCTCAATGGCTGGTTCGATTGGTAGCGACCCACAATCTGGAAAAGGCCATTTATGCTAAAAAAGGCATCCGGGCAAGGAAAAAAGGCTTAGACATTTGGGAACAACTAAGTACGTGGCTTACTCAGAAAAACACTTAAGGATTACTAAAATTTGGGACGGATATTGAAATATCTTTTTGTTTTTCCTTCGAGTGTTTAAATCTTACCCAGGATTGGTTATTTAATATTTTTCTTCATCTTAGCTGCTGTTTTTTTTTGCTGTAATTTGCATTACTTCTGCAAACATTTGCACAGATATTGTATTTAGTTGTCCAGTATTTGTTATATTAAGGCTACTCCTGGAAGAATTGGTATTTACATGTGTGAATTTAAGTCTACTCATTGTTAATGATTATTGAACAAAGGAGATGGTGCTCTTCTCTTCTCTCTTCTCCCACTTCTGTAATAACTTATTGTATTTATCGCCGAGGTGTGGGGTGGGGGTGGTAATGAATTTTTCTACTTTGAATATAATTCTATGTATTACAACTATTATACAAAAAAAAATATTTTTGAACTGCAACAACAGATATGATCAAGCCCCATTGGGCAGAAACCATAACTAAGTAGGTCGTACAACTGATAATACCATCATATTATTATAAAATTTGAAATACATAATTCAACAAGTACGTGTTTGTCACTTGATATAATGTTTGGCTTTACAACCAATGCATAGACATCACAGATATTCTGTCATTGCTAATCACATATTCTTGGGTATCCTGCCCCATTGGGCTGACCTACTTGAATATTTGCATCAAATTTAATTACATAAAATGTTTTATCCTATTATAACCAACATCTAAATAGTGAAAAAATCTAAATAATATAGATATCTTAGCTCTCCAGCGTGTCCATTCGTATTACTTTCAAGACACATCACATTTCAATCTGTGATCCTATGAATAAACAAAAAATACAATGTGATCAAAGGTTTTTAAATTTTATAAACATTCTAAAGTTGCATATTCAAGCATCAATTCTATGCAATAATAAAAACATTTAAAATCATTGTGAGTCAAAGATCGATGTCAAATTTATTTTTGTAAATATGTATACATTTCCTCATCGGTATTTATTCCTTTGGGTCCCTTCGTCCCTATTCTTAGAATGTACCTACATTCAAGTTGTTTAAGTGTTTTCTCTCTATCTACCCCACATGAGGATTTCTTTACCTGTCTAACACACTATACGTTAAAGGTTTTGGATTGCTTTCATGATTTTCCCTGAAGTGCCTTGCCACAGAATATGCCTCATCTCATTTTTTTACTGCCCATATGTGCTGCAAGATGCATTTATGTGCCTGTAATATCGTGCTGCCTATATATTTCTTTGGACAGGGACATTCAAGCAAATAAACTGCAAAATATGATTTGCAATTCAATGGTTTACAAAATTGTACTTGTTTACCTAAATCTGTCTGAATCTCAATGATGTTTTTCCCTTGTAAGCAGGCTTTGAATTTGCTGCATTTTTTAAAACCATTATTGGGCTTTAGCCTGTTATTCCCAGTGCCTGGTAGACTCTTTACTAAGGTATCTCTGATAGATTGAGATGTTAATAATAAGTCGTTAAAGGTTTGTTATTAATGTCTGTTCCAATTACAGATCTTGTTGAATTAAGTGCCAGTGTTTTTGCATGGCCTGCCTCACTTTGTTATGATGTTTAGTATAAGAAGTGATAAATCTGCACTTGTTCTCACTCTGCAATTTCTGTACAGGCAATTTAATTAGTAATTCAACTCTGTTCTTCATGGCTACTCTGTTCCTCGCTTACATCAGTGTCTTCTCATGATACCCCCTGTCTTTGAATCTTGCACTCATTTCCTCTTCTGTCTTTTCATACAGTGGATTAGAACTATGAATTCTTTTAGCCCTCAACATTTCTCTGTATGGTACACTATTCTTCAATGCTGTAGGATGTGAGCTTGAACATGAAGTATTGTGTTCCCTGAGGTTTTCTTTCTAAACACTGTTGTTGTAAGATATGTGTCTATTACCTCGAGTTTTACATCAAGAAATTCCACACAGTTGTTACTGATGTGGTTAGTAAAGGAAAGGTTTAGATCATTTCTGTTGATTTCCTTAACAAACTCTTCTACTGATTAATGATTTCCTTTCCAAAGAAGAAGAGATTGTCAATATATCTACGCCACATTACAAAGTGAGTGGACCAACCTTGTAGCTCTGTATTGCGTAGCACCTGCTCTTCCCACCAGCCCATATGCAAATTTGCAACAACTGTTGGTACATGTCATTGTTAAATAAGACAGTATTACTCTCAAGACACCAGGAGATCATATTCAACAACATCTCATTTTTTTTGTGAAACTGTATTGGTCTAGACTTTAGAAAATTAAACACTGCTCCTAGGCCATCTACATGTCTTATGCTGGTGTATAATGAATTAACATCAAGGCAAATCATTAGTCTTCCTCCCAGTACATAACAAACATTCTCTTCAAAAAGTACAATAAACATTGATATTATTTAAAACAATGTCGAAGAACAATATTCTTACCAACAATAATTGTGCATCACAATATTTGTGTGTCACAATATTTGATTTCCATATTTTTGTCTCCTGGTGATATTAAGTTTATATTTTTTTCCAAAGGCCCCAGTGTTTCTATCTGAGCTTAGTCATTAGTCATCTCCATATTCAGTACAAATTTGTCATTTCTATCTCACTGACTAGGACAAGTTCTGTACTCTCTCTGCTCTTGAAATGGATTCTCTTTCAGCGAGGAATCCTCCTACCTTATAATGGATACCTTCTTCTCTTGAAAGTACTGCTTAGGTGTTCATGATCCCCACCTGTCTCATCTCCACTGTTGATAGGTTTGTCTCTTGTCAGGTCCTTGGGAAGAATAAGACCCTCAACTCAGATCTGGTTTGCTATCTGCTCAATCCTATGAAGAAAGACAATAAGAAGGTCTGATATCTCTCTGGAGCACTAGTTTCCCATCTATCTCTCAAGTCATACCCTCCTTGTTCTTCCTCTATATGATGAAAGTGGATTTTCTTTTTAAGCCCATTCTGGATTTTTGCAATCTCCTCTTGGGATCTTTAAGTCTACTGTTTTTTTGCTTCTGAGTGTTCTTGTTTTCTAATCAGGGTTTTAACTGGGATTTTTGTGGGTTTGTGTCTTGGGAGACTCTTACTATGTAGAACAAATATTGCCAGTTGCGTAACTCCACTTCCTGTGGAGTCACAGTGTATCTTTGATTGATGGCGGCTAGGACTGCATCACTCTTTATAGTCCCAAGAACAATTTCAGCTAGGATATCAATATTACCTAATAACCTGGTGCCCAAGTCTGCTGCAGAAAAGCACCAAATTTCTCCTATGTTTGCTTCTGGACTCCAGTCAATACAGTTATTTAAGTTATGCCATTTGTGGTGGTATATAAGGCAGAAAATTAATCTCCGCATGGTTGATATTGCTGTGGATTTGGTACCATTCCCATTGTTAGGCACATGTTAATTATTTGATATTTATCCTGTGGAGGTAAATTAGGTGACTCCATGTTTAGCTGATAGGTTATTCTGGATTCTGTGTAGTTGGGCTACATTTCTCTAGTCTCCACTATGGGGGGTTGATTCCTATCTAGTGGTGCATATCTTGTGTGTCACATGGGGAGTCTGTCTCCCTTTGAATAGGACCATGTGCTCTATATAACATAAAGACATGTCAATAAAAAATATATGGAGCATTGCAGTTTTGAAGAAATACTAATGCATATTTTCCATGTGGCTATGGATTGCATGCACAGCTTCTGTCGCATTCCATGAATAGAGTGACTCAATCATATACACAGGGTCTGCTCCAGCCACCAGGGTGAATTTGCCCCAGTCAAGAGGGATTATTTTGCCAACAAAAGAGCTAGAAGGGCACGGTACACATTGTCTACTGACTCCAGATCTACCTCCTCAGTTTCTCCTGCTATCTCACTGTTGCTCACAATGACTCAGCAATCAGTACTAATGTCATTTGGGAAGGTCCTTTGTAACTTTTAATCACTGTAACTCGGCCTGCCTCTGACGAAGATTGAAAAATACCACAGGACATCTCTGACTGGGTTATGTGTGGAACTTGATTTGGGGCCCCAGGTTCTTTGGTGCCCTCTGTAGCCCCACTTTAGGCCCTATGTTGTGTTCAGATCCATACTATTGGAGTCACACCTGGTGGATCTTTATTACCCCAAAAGGAAATACGCCATTTTCAGAGAAAAGGAGAGCTGGTGCATATCGCTGATATTACTTATGGTCTCTATAATGAGGAATGTTAGAAGTTAGACAAACCTGTTGAAGAATCTCTTTCTGTTTATGTACCCCAATGTACCCCAATCTAAGCCTAGGTAGCTACACAACCTTTAACCTACATTTGTCCTACCTTAATCTGCATAATGGTTCTAGCACTGACCTTTTACCCAGTTATGTGCTGAATAAATGTCGATCAGTTGCCTTGAAACCAGCCTAATTTATTATGCATGAGGATTCTTGAAAAAAGGTCCCTGCACATGATGCACACAACAGGGTTAGCATACTCTGTATAAAAGTCATGGTCATCTTCATCCTAGGGCAAAATAATTACTTTGCATAATTGCAGGTGCTAATTTAGGCTCATTTACATAAACGTACTCACAGCATATCAATTGTGTAAGGAACACCTAGGCTATCTTTCTAGTATAAAAGAACCATACCAACACTAGATAGGCAAAGGAGAAGCTTTCACACTGCACCTAGACACTGAGGCCCTGGCCTGCAGAAGGTACAACACATAGTGGTCAAGAAATCCTGAGCGGGGTGTCCAACCCCAGACCAAGATGAGTTCCTTCATTCTCTCCCCTCCGGTAATGGGGATGGCTCTTTCCTAGGAGATTCTTGGCTTTAGAGCCACATACATGCTAGGTACACTAAGGTAGGGTTTGCATCGTAGGAGTATGATTGATTACCGTCATGTATCTATATGCATGCATATATTCACCATGGTAGAATTCTACCTCTTATTTACTCTATTGGTGTGGTGCTGGTAATCTTATACATCTGTTTCTGTCTAATGATTGCCGCAGCAAACATATTTTATATTAGAATGATGCTGGTTTAATAAATGCTTATTGAAAACGTCCCCATTGTTTATTCTGTATATCTCTCTGAGACTAAGTGAGCATGATTGACTGAGTGAAAAGTACTGTACTGTTTCCACAATCCCTGAAGGATCAAGGGTTGTCTTGTTCAATAGTTGCTAGAAACTATTCACCCCTTGGTAAGGTTAGGGTGATTATGGTGGCATTGTGAGCTAGCTGGTCTAAAGGCTAACATATCCTTTGGGGGTGTCTGGACACCAGTGCATTAGTTTATGTTGTCTAAATGCACAGATCCTATGTATTTTAAGGAACTACACAACATTATCTGTATTTGATGATAAATGGAGTCCTGCCCTTGTACCTCAAATCAGCACACACACACACAATAGTTGGTATTTTACTATAATATGCATATTTATTTCACAGTCATTATTATCTAAAAACAACACAGAAGGTGCTATATAGCTTAACATCAATGTTAGATAAGTTCCAACCATGTTTAATGACGGATGTATGTCGTTACAACGCACACTTTTACAACGCATGCACTTACAACGCATTTTTTACAACGCAAAATCCATTACAACGCACTACACTTACAACGCATGACACTACAACACATTTTTAAAAACTACCTTTACAACGCATACCATTACAACGCATAATAGTAAATTGCATTTAAGGTAAGTATTAGATAGTATAGGGGTAAAAATTGCTATTCTAACTCCAGGGGGTGCAACAGTAGGGAAAGTGTTGGATAGTATAGGGGTAAAAATTGCTATTCTAACTCCAGGGGGTGCAACAGTAGGGTAAGTGTTGGATAGTATAGGGGTAAAAATTGCTATTCTAACTCCAGGGGGTGCAACAGTAGGGAAAGTGTTGGATAGTATAGGGGTAAAAATTGCTATTCTAACTCCAGGGGGTGCAACAGTAGGGTAAGTGTTGGATAGTATAGGGGTAAAAATTGCTATTCTAACTCCAGGGGGTGCAACAGTAGGGCAAGTGTTGGATAGTATAGGGGTAAAAATTGCTATTCTAACTCCAGGGGGTGCAACAGTAGGGAAAGTGTTGGATAGTATAGGGGTAAAAATTGCTATTCTAACTCCAGGGGGTGCAACAGTAGGGTAAGTGTTGGATAGTATAGGGGTAAAAATTGCTATTCTAACTCCAGGGGGTGCAACAGTAGGGAAAGTGTTGGATAGTATAGGGGTAAAAATTGCTATTCTAACTCCAGGGGGTGCAACAGTAGGGTAAGTGTTGGATAGTATAGGGGTAAAAATTGCTATTCTAACTCCAGGGGGTGCAACAGTAGGGCAAGTGTTGGATAGTATAGGGGTAAAAATTGCTATTCTAACTCCAGGGGGTGCAACAGTAGGGTAAGTGTTGGATAGTATAGGGGTAAAAATTACTATTCTAACTCCAGGGGGTGCAACACTAGGGTAAGTGTTGGATAGTATAGGGGTAAAAATTACTATTCTAACTCCAGGGGGTGCAACAGTAGGGTAAGTGTTGGATAGTATAGGGGTAACAATTACTATTCTAACTCCAGGGGGTGCAACAGTAGGGTAAGTGTTGGATAGTATAGGGGTAAAAATTACTATTCTAACTCCAGGGGGTGCAACAGTAGGGTAAGTGTTGGATGGTATAGGGGTACAAATTACTATTCTAACTCCAGGGGGTGCAACAGTAGGGTAAGTGTTGGATAGTATAGGGGTAAAAATTACTATTCTAACTCCAGGGGGTGCAACAGTAGGGTAAGTGTTGGATAGTGTAGTGTAATATTATGCGTTGTAATGGTAGGCGTTGTAATGGAATGCGTTGTAAAGGTAGTTTTTAAAAATGCGTTGTAGTGTCATGCGTTGTAAGTGTAGTGCGTTGTAATGGATTTTGCGTTGTAAAAAATGCGTTGTAAGTGTAGTGCGTTGTAAAAGTTGCGTTGTAAAGGTTGTTCCCCTTTACGGACACACTGCTAACAGCTGGTTTATTCCCCAACCAATATCTGTAGAAACTTTCAACGATTTACCATATGTGGCTGTATTAATGTATTAATCTACTAAGCCTAAATTATACCAAGCCACTGTCATTGTGTCACCAGTAGGAATTCAGTCCTTCAGCATCTCCCCTCACAATCAGTGTGTGTCTCTATCTGCACCCATACCTTATATACCTTTATCAACAATGATATCTTATAGAGCACAGAGGGGTCAATTGTGCTCAGCTCCTGCCTTGCAACAAAAAAGTGCAGACAATACTCCTTTGGTAAAGCATATGGATTCTATAGAAACTAATGCTACCTTTTCCTTCATTTTTTCACAACTGATCAGTGCGAGCCCATCTTCTCTTGCAGCAGGGGTTACCATGTATGTGCGAGAAATGAGGAATATTTCCCTTCTTTACCATGTTAGCTTGAACAGTGTCAGAAAAACATGGAGTTTCTAAAATGAAAACAGGGGATTGCGCTCACATTTGTTAGCAGTACCATTCAGTGTAAGTCTGCTTTTCTAAGCCCTATGACTATTATACACATGTTTCTAATATTAAGTGGAGGCATGTTTACTTGAAATATGGCCTATCTTGCATGTAACATGACTTATGTCCATAAGTCCTTTGACACAGGGCAGGGCTGGTGCAGAATTCTATAAGAAACATCAATCTAACATCTCGCAAGCCGTCCACGTACAAACATATGCAGGTTTGTAATCAGCAAAAAACAACACAAACATATCTGTACACATTCTGATGTTCAAAATCATTACTGTACAACACAGTCACATAATGTCAGCAAGAATTACAAATCCACAAAAAAGAAAACAAAAGCAAAGAGTCCAGAAATGGGCCCTCAGCTGATGAAAGGACTGAACTTCTTTTACATGAGGGATGCTTGGAGTCATCACACACAAGTGCGCTGATTGCACCCCGAAAATCAATAATCATTGCCACCAGTGAGGGCCTGTGCACAAGGGGTAGATGAATGCTATTCCATTGAGACTACGGGAAGGAGACCAATGTAGAGACCCTCCTACTTCATGACACAAATAATGCTGATGCGTCTGACTGCCAAATTTCCCATTTCAGACATATTGTTATCAATTGTGACCACAGTAATATTTTCTTACGATTCTAGTTTGTGTTTTGTGATATCCACTTACAGCCTCAGAAATGAGCAGCTGTCTGGAAGTCTTGAAATGAGGCATGAGAAGGTCATCAACATCCCTACCAAATGTAAGTGAAAACATGAAATTGAGGGTGATTTAATAATGCTACACGTGTTACTTCACAATGGCAGACACCTTTGCTGATGTTTCCCAAAGTAAGGGGGAGTCCTACTACATACACAGAAATGATATTTGACAGACACCGGTGGGGCCTCACAGGCAGAGTCAGTGATAGCAAGCACGGAATCCAAGATGTAACAAAAATTAATCTCACATGGCATTTTTCCCACCCTTGTGGGGGGTAGGGAAGTGTAGAGGTGATAGAGCAACAATGTTATAAGAACTGCATAGTCCACGCATATCTATCACTTAAGGCATGCAGGGTGTGGAGCCACTTATCATTCTGAGATGAATTCAGAGATGAAATTCTTGATTATGAGTACCACTGACAGGCAGAAATAGCCCGGCTGTCTCCGCAGCAATACCAAATAGCAACTCAGGCAATGTGGCAGTCACTTACAGGTATAAACTTGGTGCCTAATTGTGTCAGTAGCAAATGGATGTATGTGATAAATTGTCAGTTGCATTTAATGAGATTTCATTTTCTCTGATGTTCTGTGTCTGTGTGTATATCCCAAGATATGGACGTCTTTCTCACTCTAGAGGCAAAGGTGGAGCAGAAATTCTTACAATGAACACCGTGCTCTACTAATCTATGATGTCAACTTCTGCCACAGCAACCTGTTGTTCTTCTTCAGGAGTCGGTCCACCGTGTGCCACCTGCAGAGCACATGCCGTATACCATAAATCATAATTCCTGATGTCAAAGAGGCAGGGAGGTTTACTCTGCTTCAGGTTTTAATGTCATCACCATTCTAGCAGATTCGTGTGGCTCCAATAACTCAGGGATAGTTCTGCTGTCACCACATATCACCAGGTAGATTTGGGCTATACCTCCAAGGTGCTGAAGACCAAGGACATAGTACACCTATTAGAGCCTTATCTGAGCACAGTCATCTTGGCCGCAGATGAGCCCCACCTCATCAACTAGAGTATCTCAAACACAAACTGCTGCAGTCTGGCTGAAACCATAGCAATATCTAATTGAAATAGTACTAGACAGCACTGGTATTTCTTAATCACACATATATTTTACATGTATCTACAATTTAGATACCAAGTAATATAGTAGTTTTTTCAGAACACATACTGTTTGGTCATGTATTAATTCTGGTGTAAAAAATAAGACACAACGGTACCTATGTGCAAAGGCAAACATACACATGAGGAAATCTATATGTGTATGTTTATTCTTAGACTTTTGAGTAACTTTACTACTTTTGGCGATTCACCATTTCATTTACGTTTATAAAGCTACTCAAGAGTGTAGACTTACATGTCTTAACTCCCTGAAAAGGGTTGTGGAGCCCAATGTATGATTCTAAGTTGCTACAGCCTAAAGGGTGCAGCAGTAACTGTTGCACCACACATGGCCAACCACTGGTAATGCAACACCGGTAATGCAACACCGTCGCCTTAAAAATATATACTGCAGAGTAGCCCGGTTGTCCTTTCTGTGGTCTCTACCTGGCAGCTGCTTTCCAGTGGAGTAATACAAAGAGATAGGCCTCCTGCAGAATGTGACGAGAGGCCCCTGAGCTTGGCAGGAAAGGCCCATGCTTCTCCGTTGTATGCTACTTGCTGCAATACCCTTTATCGCTCATATCATATTCACAAAAGTTCATGTACATTAACGGGTCAAGGCATAATATTTGCTCCTTTCTCTATATGCAGGTACTCTTGCTCTACATTCTGCCCAAGGCTCTGTTGCTCCCCATGGAAGTTGAAAATGTATGCAACTGTTTAGCTACATAGATATAGATTATAGAAATTACTTATCTCATCCCAGCCTCATGCAACACTGAGCTCTTTAGGTAATTGTTGCTAGCATAAGTCCAGGAAGGCCGAGTCCTGACACGATTTTCATGAGAACCACTTACTACTTAAATGGTTTCTATTTCGATTCTTTGAATGTATATGTCTTCTATGAGGATTAGGCCTGGGCTAAAAATCCGTTCCGCTCACGGAAATTGCGATAATTTGACATTTTCGCATTCCGTGGAGAGCGCGAAAATGTCAAAATTTCCGCAATCCGCATTTTACCGGAAATGTTTTGCTTGCTCGCGCTGTAAAATACTACAATCTCGCATGCGCGCGATCGCCTTACCTGAATCCCCGCGTTCGCCGACAAGTTTTCCCGATCCGGTCGCGTTCTCCACGAGATGTTGGATTGTTGGTAGCCATTTGCGCTGTCTCGCGACAGTTTGCGCCCGCAGTAACGTCATTCGTCGCGCGATCACGTCTTTCTTCTCGCGATCATGCACCGCGAGACAAGTGAAAACAAGATGGCCGCGCCCGCGAGCAACCGCATGGGTAAGTTGGCAAGCCGCGACCACGCAGAAAATACCGCGAACGGGCGGGAAAAAACTTCTGCATCTTCGCGATATTTCCGCGTGTTTGCGGAGATTTTTAACATTTTCGCGATAAATTCCGCCCACCCCTAATGAGGATGTCTCGAAAACTTGGCAAGATCCAGGCCAGCTATGCCCCATACTGGACACAGCTGCTTTCCATTGTGCTTGACTCAATTGTTTTTTTTTACTTTAGCCCTATGGTTACCACATTTGTACACCGCACATACTTTTCTATCCTGGTACTGATTTCCTCCCCACTACCCTCGCGCCAAGGAAATGTTGCCATTCATGTCAATAAATAACCCCTTCTGTTACTACTCAGCATTCTTCTCCTAGGCTGTGAAATTCCGGGAATCAGAATACATGTTCTGCAGGGATCGCTGTACCCTCCAAAGTTATTATTGTTACTTCAAAACTGTTGGATGTACTGGGGAATAATATACAGTAAATACTGAAAGACATAATTTGGTGCATAAAGCATTAATTGAGAATGCAAATATGATTTTAGTGTGGAAACCTCGGAATCTGAGCTAATTACGACATCAAGCAAATAACACCTGGGGTATTTACTGGTTGTGGTAAGTAACTCACCCCCATCTGGCCCACTTGTGGTCGGGGCCTGAGCCTTTTTAATTACCCTTGTTCTAGAGTTTACCTCAGCTGTGCTAGGGAAATGCTCATCTTCTCTGTGGCAATGTCACATCTGACTAATTTAACATTCTACCCCAATATAGGCTACACAAGATGTGAACTTCTGACTCTGGCCGCGAGCCATCATTGGAGCTTGAATAAGGACTAACTTACGTTTCTTCTGTATACCAAGGACATACGCCCTCCAGAACTGGACAGAAGATTTTAGATGAAGCTTCACCCTTGATTTGTGCATTAACACCAAAACTGTAATTATCTCTCTAGAGAAATGTGTATTTTGAGGAACAAACATTGACAGAGATCAGATCTGTTTCAAGTTTTCCTTTTTGCAAAAACGTTGGCAGCTTTGCTTTTGTTTAAGAACAAATTAATGTCTTTTATAGTACGTGTCTGCTTTGAATTTGAATATTAACAATTAAAAGTACTCCAGCATTCATTTAAAATTCAAATGAGCTTTGAAACTATTAAATCATAAACAAAACAGAAGCAGAGAAGCTTGTAACAAATACAATGGTGGTCCTTCCCCATGCTTTACTGGTTTGTCTATGAGAACGATTCATTTGAAGATGACACACTTAAAGACAATGAAGTTTAAGAAAATGATTTGAAGGTGAATAATTAAAAGGTGCCAAAAAGCATCGAGCTGGAATAGAGAGTTCTGTCTTTAAAACTCCAGCGCACACAATTATTCCTCGCCCACCTCAGCGACAACTGTCAATTACAGAAGAAAACCTGGAAGAAGTAGCTCAAAGCTCAAAGAAAATCAGAATGTAGCCTGCAGTGCTGCAGGGCGTGTCTTAAGGTCATCAGGACATTTCTCGATGACCTTCCTAGCCATTGTCATCAGTGAGTCTGCTGCAAGCAGTGACACAAGAAAGCATGGGCCAGGTTTAGAGTTTGGGAGACAGGGTGCTCGCCACAAATGTTGTGAAACACCCTGTCTATCAAACTTGTCTCTGCCTGCTCAATTATCAGTCATCTTTCCGGGGGTGGTATCCTCGCTGGCTCCTCTTTGGCACGACGGAGTAATGACATCAGACAGAAGGAGGAAACGTGATGTGTTTATTTATTTATGTCCTTAAACACCATGAAACACCTTGCAGTCTTGAACAAAAAATAAATACCCCCACACATTTGACGAAAGCTCTACAAAATAGCTCGTGGGTCCAACCCGTTGCAAGTCATACATGCTACACCTTGTTAAGAATGTTTCGCAAGTTTGTTGTCCACAAAATGAAGTTCGGGTTGATTAAGTTTAACGTGTAATGCAAGATACAAATTGTTGACCACGTGTTGTCTGTAATTCTTCTTACATGAGTTCTTTCCACAAAGTATTTCAGTTGAGCCTGTTCAATAGCAGATGATGATCAGTTTTAATTGTTTGCTCTTTAGTCGGTTTTGTTACTTACGGGCATATCAACAACAAGCGGCGATAATTATCGCTAAGCGCACTTAGCGCTAGGATAATTATCGCCGGCTAGCGTGGATTTTTATCGCTGAGAGAGCGTGCTATTAGCAACGCTTATCTCAATAGCGATAAAAATCCTCACGCTAACTGGCTAACGTGAGATTATCGCTGGAAACCCAGCGATAATCTCACGTTAGCTTGTTGATAGAGACAGACAAACTTAGCCATGATATCCTCCTTCCATAGGATATCATGGCTAAGTCAGAAAAATACCAGACGTAAAAAAGCAGCGTTAACCGCGGTTAGCGCTGCTTTTTTTGTCTCTAACAGGGTTAGCGATATTCTTGATAATAGGAGAAATGTCGCTTAGCGACATTTCTCCTATTATTTTACTCTGGAACGCCCCCTTTGCATCTCATTAGAGATGCAAGGGGAAGCATAGAGTAAAAGGGTGCTAACATGCGAATTTGCATGTTAGCACCCTGTTGTTGATAGGGTGCTAGTTTTATCTCTGCTTTTTTGGCTTTTAAAGCCAAAAAAGCAGAGATAAAGCCCTTGTTGATATGCCACCAAATCTCATGTTTGTGTAGAGCAAAGGATGCTTACCATTTTAGCTGATATTCCTGTCAATTGTGTTTTCCATTTGCATGAGGGAAGATGGATGCTCATTTTCAGTGAAGATCTACTCCTGATGGGATGTGTGATTCCGCATGTTTTCTTCTTGGGTCTGTCATTGGATCCACTACCTTGACTACACATCATTGCACGGTGTAATACTTTTCTTTTTGGTAGTGTATTCTTAACGTTTGTGTTTTATGTGTATAAGTGGTGATGACTAGCTGATATTCAGTACTATCTTTTGCACTATTGGGATATTCTGTTTTGCACGTGTTATATCCTGCACTGATTTTTTTCTATGGTGTGTCATGCCCTAGGGTCCTACTTTCTCCTGTTATGCAGTATGATTCTATGGTTGTTATATTTCAATTGTGTCTGATGGTCAAATTTACCTAAGATGAGCTAGTAATAACAACTTCATTTCTGCTTAGGTGAACTGTATGAATTCTACAGCATGTTCTGTGTGTTATTCAGTATGCCTGGGGATAAACCTAGCTCTGAACTGCGTCTCCCTGATACATCATCACTCCAGCGTTCAGAGGAGGATCCACACTATGAAAGTGCTATTCAGTTGTATTATTTTTATTGTTATATTCACAGGGTTATCTCTACATTTCTTACAAATGAGCTCAGTGGAAGGACATATTCTGAAAACCACAATGCTGGAATATTGAGTACTCCTCTAAGACACAGGAATATGGAGTTAGACAGCATCTATGGACAAGGCCATACTTACCTACTTTAGTTTTCCTCTGACATGCAGAATCAGAATTGCCTGCAGACACATTCTTATTTTCTTTGTGATGCTATCCCTTGAGTCTAGGGCATGTCTTACTGATTGAGGTACTGTTCTGGAGATTTTGGTGGTGAGTTGCTGTTAAACCTGTCATCCTTAGGGTGGTCTTCCCCCAAACATTTTGCCTGCTTACCTCCTGTTTTTGCTGATTCTTTTTGTTGGCCTTAGGACTCTGAGGACTTTACCACTGCTGACCAGTGCTAAAGTGCATGTGTGTCTTCCTTATACATGGAGAAATTGCTGTATACACAATTGGCATATTTAGTTTACTTGTAAGCACCTTGTAAAGTGGTATACCATATCCCTAGAGCCTGTAAAGTAAATGTTACTAGTGGGCCTGCAGCACCGATTGTTCCACCTACACAAGTAGCCTTTCAAACCTTTCTCAGGCCTGCTGTTGCAAGGCCTGTTTACTGCCACTTCGACTTGGAATTTAAAACCGCTTGCCAAATCTTAAACTCCCCTTTGATTACACATAGGTCACCCCTAAGTTAAGCCGTGGTAGCCCACAGGGCAGGAAGCTGTGTAAGTAAAAGGTGGAAACATAAACTGGTAGATTTTGTATGTCCTGGTAGTGACAAACAACCAAAATAATTTTTCACTACTGTGAAGTCTACTCCCCTCATAGGGAAACATTGGGAATTCCTTAATACGGTTTTAAACTCTAATTCCTGATTGAAAGGAGTAGCTGCATCGTGTTGTATATCTTTGGAATGGTATTGACAATTTGTCTTTACTAGTAAACCTGGATTTAGCATTACTGATTTAGAAATGCCACTTTTAGAAAGTGAGCATTTCTCTGCTCTTACTGCTGTGCCTGCAGCCTGTCTCCAATACATTTCTGAGATGGATGACAACTACACGTTGTGCATTCCCTCTAGACAGTCACAAACACAGGGAGATTTGGTGTGTCTGAGTACTCATATGCATTCATCTTCATTGAGATTGCACTTTCTGGGCAGGAAGGGAGGGAGGAGATGACACATCTGAATAGGCAGTGACCTGATCCCACGCAAAGGGCTAATTACCCCCCCCCCCAACAGATAGTGTGGAGCCAGGGCTGAGGAAAAAAGGAAACTTGTGAGCTTCAAACACCCTTCTTTGAGGTCACCCCTCACTTCAAAGGCTCATTTGGGTATAACTACTGGGTCTCTGGTCTCACCAATTCAGATATGTCGGGCCTACAACTGCACTCTAGCAGAAGAACTGTTATGATGTGTCAAGGACTGAAACTCTGCTGGACTGCTGACCTGGAAGGCTTGCTTAACTTCTGTGCTGCCCTGCTGCCTGCTACTCCCTTACCCTGCTGAAGAGAGCTGGGCACTGCCTTTTAACAGAAGTGATCTCCAAGGGCTTGTTGACTTGTCTTCCGTTGCTTGAGACTCAGGGATATCAAAGTCTCTACCCCTGCTCTTCTGCTGGTTTACTGGAAGAAGACCCAGATACTTGCACCAGAGAAATCAACACATCCCCAGTATGTGTGTAGCAGAACCGGTGCACCAACACTGTGGCTAGAGCAGAACCTGGCGCATTGCACTTGGAACTGCAGCATAGTGTCCAGAACTCCAGTTTCAGAACCAACACATCACCATCACTATATAGACAAGATCGACACATCACCCCTCCAGTGTGAATTCTCTGGGTGCCTTGTCATTGGAAATACTGCACTCAGAACCTGTGCTTAGCTCAATGGAACTGACACATCGCCACCAATGCATGAAGTAAAGCCACGCATCACCTCAACTGCAGGTCTAAGATCGAAGCATCGCTTGTCTACATCCCGCATCTCACTGCTTGCAACCAGGATCAAGGTACTCTGTTAAGCAGGCCTGCATGGCTCTTGTCCCCAACCTGCACTCCATCGTGGCTGGCTAGAACTGTTGACTTTGCCTAGGTCCAGCGCAACCAGATAACCCCCATTGGTGCTTTTTGCTTCGAAGTGCTAGAACACTTTTTATTTGTTTTTAAATTCATAACTCACTTTCTACCTATTTGATTTTGATTGTTTTGATCTTGAATTATTTATAGAGTCATAATCTGTTGTGTGTTGATAAAATACCTTACACATTGGCTCTTTAGAAAAGGCTGGCTGCTCTGTGCCAAACTACCAGAGGGTGAGCACAGGCTATCTTTTAGTGTGTATCTAGTTTACCTGACTATAGTAGTGGTTCATGCTTGGATTGGGTGAATACCTCTGCCAACCAGAAACCCCATTTCTAACAGTAGCCTAATGGCCTTTCCATGAAAACATATTTAAATCCATACCTCATTAGTCATCTCCCACCAAATCCTCATATTCACATGTATAGTTATAGAACAGCTCAGCCCTTCTAAATGACTATAACTTGTACTGGTTCTATTGCCCTTATAGGTGAGAATGATTGCCCTATAATGTTCCCAATAACCCATTCTTCAGCCTCTCTTCACACTACTATTCCTTTCAACTATTCATTATTTTTCTTGCATGAATATGGCAGCAATTACGTTTCTTGTTATCTTTCTGCAGACATAGCCATTAGAACATTTTGGCCTAGATTTATTAAGGTTATGTATCACCCTTGCACCACACACAGGGACAGAATGAGATTTACCAAGCCATGCAAGGCCACCTTGCATGGCCTTGTGTGGTTTGGTAAATCAGGAGCAACCCAAGGCAGTGTAGATTGCTGCCTTACATTCTGCAGCACACTTAGAAACAGGAAAAAGCCTCTAAGGATTGTTTTTGTGCCATAGGGTGTCCCTTCTGCACAAAAACATTTTTGCCTGTAACACAAACACCGTTGCTCCATGGCGCAAACATGCCTGCATTGGCGCTACGCTGCTGATAGTTTGCCAGCGCATGCAGAGGACAGAAATGCACCATTCCTTGATAGATATGCTGCATTCCTGCTCTCTTTCTTTTCCGCAGCTCTGAGTAGAAAGTTGTCATGCTGCGTTCCATTGTGTGAAAAAATGTTAAATCTGGCTCTTTGTTTCTACGTATAGTACTGCCTTGGCAGCCCAGAATTCAAATTGTTATCTCGACATTATGTGGGCAGAAGGAGGTAATTTGGTAGGATAATCATTTAAAAGGTTCCCTTTTGGGGCCTTTACAAGACCACCTATCAGCCTGTACTGTGGCCAGGTAAGTAGACCAAAAATAGAATAACTTTAAATCTGACTTGAATTAATTAAAATTTCCACTTCCTAAATCAATCTACAGATTTTTATTAAACTTGTTTCATTTTTTTACTCTCTCTGAGATGTGCCACATGTGGCAGATATTTACATTTTATGGGAAGAGGCATGTCTTCTTTAGCATTACTGCAGCATTATTTCAAATGAAAGCATTAAAAAATGAATCCCTTTGGTGTCCCGTGTAATAGTTTAATTTCTATAGTGTATGGTTACTCCCAAAGGCGTGTCCCATGCTAGGATTGGCCTTCCTACCTATAGACAAACTTAAACTAACACCACTAACAAGCCATACTTAATGGGAGTACTCCACACATGTCCTTACTGCATCCGAAATAGCCAGGTTTTGAACATCTTATGGAAAGCTATTACCAAAGACTCCAACTTAAGATGGAGGAGTAAGGTGTTCCACATCTTGGCTGCTTGGAAACCAAAAGCGCAACCACCCATTCAAGCTTTTTTTCACAAAGCTTGAATCCATAGCCAACTTGGCTCTGGAGGATCTAAGACTACAGCTAGGACAATAAGGTTGTACCATAGATGACAAATATTGGGAACCCTATCATTAAGAATTGTGTGCCAACTTTCTCCAGTACTCGCTGGTGCCTGCCACATCTTTATATCTCCTTGTTACTATTGTGTACAACTTCCTGCTCATATACTCCTGTTATGCAGTTCATGAAGCTAAGTATGTTTAATCTGCCTGCAATCTCTTCAAATATTTACCTGTTTTTGAAAACGTCCTACCTTTAGTCTGCAAATGTATTAAACGTATGTAGTGTGAGTAATATTTGAATGTGAATTGTGTTGTTGCCTTACCAACTCAGAAAACTGGTACACTACACACCGTGCTAAGTATTTAATCACAGTTTATGTCAGAATATCAGCCACAAAATATGGTGCTAAAAAAAAATCAAGTTCAGAATATCGACTACCAAAATATGATGAAGGTAAATATTTAGCA
The DNA here is from genome assembly GCF_964204655.1 of Triturus cristatus. Classification (NCBI taxonomy): domain Eukaryota; kingdom Metazoa; phylum Chordata; class Amphibia; order Caudata; family Salamandridae; genus Triturus; species Triturus cristatus. The sequence continues at coordinate 651,286,261 of NC_140581.1, forward strand.
TAGATTTACTATTCTTAACTCCATATCCATGTACGTTTAAAAGATGTAAATATTGTTAAGGTACAGTGGATTTAAGAATAGCAAATATATCCAGCCCCTTTATATGATTTCCCTTTCAAGTTGTACTTTCTCAGAGTAGCTACATTTTTAAATGTGAAGTATGTATACTGTCTAAAGACATTTCCAACTACATCACTTCTTTGGAATTTTGCTAGAGTGATAGTCTTGCAAAATAAATCATTCTGAATGTCTCCTCTTGACTCATTTCCCATGAATGACTCTTTTGTCGTGTATGCTAAAGAGACCCTCTATTAATTTGTCAAATGTCACTCAAATTCTGCTGACAATTCTGCATCGTTTTTCTGAGAGTTTTAAATATTGATGTAAGGGCTTGTAAATTCCATACAATTAATGGATGGCTTGAACAAAGATTTCCCACATATGTCTTACACTATTTTATTGCTTGATAACAACTTGCCACCAGCTGTATCATGTGTCCTGGCAGAGTAGTTTTATCTATGCACCACGGGGGGCCTGTGGGCTATTATCAGATAACTATATCAATAATAATGAAATTAATGTGCTTTTTTATATATAACATGTTAGACCTGTCATCCATGGTGTGGCCTTCCACTAAATATATTTTGCCTTCACCTGTCCTGTTTGCTGAGTTAAATTTTTTGGGTATTAGGACTCTTTTCATTGTATCACCACTTACCAGTGTTAAAGTGTTTATGCTCTTTCCCTAAAACAAGGTAAAATCGACGTACACCTGATTGGCATACTTAATTTACTTATAGTTCCCTAGTATATGGTATTAGATGTGCCCAGGGCCTGTAAATTAAATGCTACTGGTGGGCCTGCAGCACGCATTGTGCCATCTACTTATGTCATGCTTTAACATCTGTCACAGGCTTGCCATTGCAGCCTGTAGTGGAGTTGTAAAACTGCCAATGTGACCTGGGAAAATAAACCTTTTGCCAGACCTACTTAAACCTTCCTTTTCAAAACAAATGAGCCACCCTTCAGGTAGGCCTTAAAAGCTCATAGGGCAGGGTGCATTGTATTTAAAAAGTAGGACATGTATTTTTAAGTTTTACATGTTCTGGTAGGGAAAACACCTAAATTCATTTTTCACTACTGTAAGACCTATCTCACACCATTGGAGAATGTTGGGTTACCCTATTATATTTAGTATGTGCTACCTTTTCATTGGGAACAGATATGGATGTCAAGTTTGGACTCAAATCAATTGCAATTTAAAATCCTCTTTAATGGTAAAGTTGGATTTTAACCAACAATCTCAAGAGAGGGATCGGGTATGGAAACCAAGAACAGAAAATATCTCCCTTTTCAAGAGAATTTGTCAAAATTGCATCAATATGCCCATGTCCACTAAGAGGAGAATGGATTACAATAAATGTTATCCTTCATCACAGCAAGATAGTAAGGGCTTAGTGCATAATAACGCTATGTCCCGTCAAGCCTAAACAAGAGTAGCATTAATGAGTGAACAAAAAGCAACAGGTAAACAAGGGTATAAGTATCTCCTGCAGAACTGGGGTGGAGCCCGGACCTATACTTAGACAATGTTAGTGTGGTTAAGTTACAAGATGTGAAGTCTTTTCATGTTTATTTCTTCCTGTACTTTTGAAAGAGATTTTGGAGTGTTCCTTGGGTAGTAGAAGATGGGCTACACTGGATTGGGTAGGCAGGTACAAAGGGAGTCCCAAGAAAATAGAAGTATAACTACAATCTATTGTACAGAGCAAGCGGGCTCTCGAGGTAGTGCGGAAAAGGGAAGATAGGCAGGAGTGATAGGACTCAAACACAGACTCACTATGGGTGAAAATTATATAAAAGAGGCTTTCTGATCTAACCTCTTGGGACTCTGCGTGGACTTTACTGCTAACATTGGAAAAATACCAAAATGAAACAAGTACGTGCACATGAGTTATACTTACCCTCCTCCCTCCATGAGATCAGTTAGAGAAATAACTATAAAATCCTTTGTTACCATTTTTCCTGTTTCGAACATCCCGGCAAGGGATGAGCTGCAGCACAATGCTAGCAGACCCATTTATAGTTTTTTCTAAAGTGGATTCAGGAAGTAGGATTGGGCCATAAACGCCTAAGCAGCAAGAACCTCTAGCAAACACCCACCATGCTCTGTACCACCACTATGAATAACCGTGTGCAAGTATATGAAACTGTGAGTGGAACTCATTTAGAAGGATGGAAATAAATGCTTTTGGGAGGAAGGTACCTTTGATCGAGAATGCATAAACAACTTGAGAAGTTTAATGAAAGACCCTAAAAACAAGACGGATATGGATTAATGGTCTTTGCTTTAGAGGAAATAGAAAATATGAGTCTTAGATCTTTGAGATGAATCAAACTCAGGAGAGGATCCAAAAACAAATCAGTCACTTAAGAGACATGTTAAGAACTTGTACCCCTACTTCCTGCCACCTCCTTACTAATTTCCTCAAATTACAGAGAAAACAGTGCAAGAAGAAGAAAGACAGGAGGATATTTTGGAAGTCTTAGGTTTTCCTAAGCTGGTTGGAGATCTGGGGGTGCACAAGATGATGCAGCTCAAAATGAAGCACCCTTGTTCGCTCTGCCTACAATTGGGCCCCAAGGAGATAATGAGTATGCAAGCAAAGCGGTATAGCAAAACACATAACTGACAGCAAAGCTTTAGAGAATGGCATACAGTGCTCATGATGAGAGGCTAATTTAGGACATTATATTCTTGTTCGAGACCTTGTTTTTTTGGCTCCCGCTAGACTCCGAAAGGGTCCGGTTTGCAGACCAACTATTATCCTTGATCGTCTGCAACATACTGAGGGTTCACCTCATAAGCACTGTAACACACCACAGGAAAGTCACTATAGAAGTTACTTGAATAGTTCAATCATTATCAATGCAAAATGTTCACTGTTGTTCTGTCCATTCAAAAAGTACCTATGGCTGCTGTGTGAATTTGGAATAAAAATGGCTGCTATGTGAATTAGGAATAAAGATTGATTACTGAAATCTCGACGTGGATTTGGATCACTCTGTGGAGTTTTCTGTGTCATTTAGTACACTTTTTGAATGGACAGAACAACAGTGAACAGTTAGCATTGATAATGCTTGAACTGTTGAAGTAACTTCTATTGTGACTTTGCTCTGGTGTGCTACAGTGCTTATGAGGTGGATTTGGAACTGGACTACTTTGTAGATCCAAAAGTGTAATACTCTAGGTCAGGGGTCTTCAAACTGTGGGGCGCGACCCCCAGGGGGGCCGTGGAGTGATGCAAAGGGGGTCGCGCCTTCCCAGTCACACTTCTGCCCAGGCCCAAGGGCTTCAGCCCCCCCCCCCTTCCCCCGTCCTGTGTCTCAGCCCGGGCTGCTGCAGTGAAACTTGAGCTGCTGGGGGCTCAGCTGGTCAGTGTCTGGATTCCTATCTCCGGCACCCCCGTGTTTTTTCACAGGTCTTTAAAGACCATTTAACATGCCTTTGTAAACTGGTTACAGTGGCTTAGGTTTTTTTGCTGGTTCCAGTACCCCCTGGGTCCCCACTGTGCCTATTCCTTACATTTGGATTTTACATTCACTGCCGTAGTGTGAGAATGCATTTCATGGAAAGGAATACAAAGTTGGCTTCCTGGGGGCGCCGTGTGTGAAAGTTTATTGTGATTTTGAAGCACCTGCTGCAGCGTTTCTTTCCCCGGCAATTGCCAGGCCTCACATAAATGTCAAGATAACTTGTGTGATTAATTATCTTCCTGGAGAGAGATCAGAATGTTGTATAGTTGAGGTTTTGACTTGGGTGATGTTAGTGCAGAGGGTTAATATGCCTGCTGCAAAGAACGTGTACCAAGTAGATTACAGAGTGCGTATGATGTGAAGAGATCAGCAGGTTACTGCTTTCAAAAGAGACATCCTTTTGATACTTGCAATTTATAACTTAAAGCCCTAATAGAGAATAGTGAGCTATTAACTTTCATCCTAGAACAGCATGCACACTACAAAGAATACATTATTAGACCATTGATTAATGTTGCAAAAAGGGTTAATTTGGCTAGAAATCAATTCTTATTATTAAAGGAAACTCCCATCTATGCTGTTTCTTTTTCGACTCTGAGTTTGTGCTTCTCCACACCAAGCACTCTTGAACTATACTGCCTACCAGTATGGATGACATGTGACTCCTATACTTTTAGTCCTTTGGCTTATGTAACATTTCCTATACACTGATTTACACACTTATGATTGTCTCTGAGTAATGTGTGTGTGATGCAAAGTGCTCGAACACCCTACACTGGTATGAGTGGCACTATATAACTAATTCAATGCATCTGAGAGTGTGGGGTTATGGAGACTTGGTCACTGTTAAAGGGTGCTAGTGAGAGAATCCGTGGTGGGGGTGGTCATTGTGGGGGGCACCAACAAACATGGTCGCACAGGGCACCACCAGCACTAAAGCCGGCCCTGGGAAGTATGCACAGATAAGCGCTGAAAATACCGCTTTAGGTGATTGGTTTTTTTTGTACCGACTGGGCCACCAAAATAATCTGCTGGCAACCCTAACCATAGGACTGGAAGTTTGTTGCAGGATCAGCACATTCTTTATTTCCTTCACCCTCGATCCCCGATTAATGCCGCAATAGTTTAACTTAGATCTTAAAGTCTACGCCCCGTCAATAACATGCTGAGTTACTTCATGGGTCTGGGAATGCACCCTGCATTCAGACAACTCATTCCTCATTCTCGCCCTTCATTGTCACGCTCACCCTGCACTCACAGTGATCACAATGCACTCACACTGATCACCATGCACTTGCACCATTCACCCGCTCACCTTGCACTCACAGCGATCACAATGCACTCACACTGATCACCATGCACTTGCACCATTCACCCGCTCACCTTGCACTCACAGTGATCACAATGCACTCACACTGATCACCATGCACTTGCACCATTCACCCGCTCACCTTGCACTCACAGCGATCACAATGCACTCACACTGATCACCATGCACTTGCACCATTCACCCGCTCACCCTGCACTCACAGTGATCACTCTGCTCTCAAAATGCACTTGTCCTGCTCACACTATACCTCAACCTGCAGTCACACGAGTACACTACTCATCCTGCACTCATGTGACACTTCACTCACCTGTCCCCCTCACTACTCAATATGCAACTCACTCAAACAAGCCCATCAGTAATCATACATTCATTCATCCCATTCTGAACTTGCATCCGCACCCAAAATGAGAGAGGACAGCAAGGGAGTGAGAGAATTTGATTGAAGAGGTCAGGGATGAGGAGAAATGTGAATTGCCGAAGAGAAGTGTGGACACGCAAGAAGTGAGTGTGATCCAAAGGTGAGGGCTTCTGTTAGAACAAAGGGGAGATGTGAAAGAGGAATGGGGGGACTGGAGAGGTGTAAGATACAAATAGACAAAAATTTGAATGAAGAGACGAGGTGAATGAGAAGTGCTGAGGGGCACGGGAGGTGACAGGGACAGAGAGGCCATGAGATAAATGTGAGAGACTGTTAGAGATGAGGGCAGTGAAAGGACAGAATGGCAAGAGGTGATTAAAGGTGAAGTGAGAGGTTGAATGGGGAGAGTTCAGAAGTTGTAAAAAGGGGTGAAAGAAAATGACCTGCAAAGTGAGAGAGGGATCCGGGGTTAGGAGAGGAGAGAGGGATGGAAGGGAGGGGGTGAGAGGAAAGCTGCATGGGTAAAAGGCTTAACTCTACACAAAACCGCCAGGGTTTTAAGGGACCCCTGCTTCTTCCGGTCAGGGCCAGGTGAGCTTCTAATGTGGCAGCACGTATTGCTGCAGAGTGGAAGGCCCTTCACAAAGGTTGACTTGAAATCTTTCTGATGATAATTGCTGTATTTTGGTTATAAATGGGTACTGATTGGGTGAAATATTTCCTCAGCGTTACTATGTGTAACAAATATCAAAATAATGAAGCAATGCTATCCCAAAATACGCGGCATCACATAACCTTATTTACATTTTCATCCCACGCAATTTAGTCAACAGGTTTAGACATTTTTGTCACGAGGGGGTCCTTACGCCTCAAAATGTTGACAGGGGGGTCTCGGCATCCAAAAGTTTGAAGACCTCTTCTCTAGGTGGATGAGTATTTGGCACTGTTCTAGCACCCGATATTAAAAGGTTGGAGAGTGACATATTGCATTTTTCATGACCTTTGTACTTATGGTGATGTGCAGATCAAGATAGCATATCCACCCATTTGCTTTATGTAAACACAATATACTGAGGGTTGACTACCTAGAGAACTAGAGGGAAACTCATGTGGCAACAGATGAACCTTATCTCCAAGTGATACTAAAAATGATGAATCTGGGAAGCCTTGCAGTGATGGAAGTTTGTCCAGTTTAATTGGACTGGGCAATGCTTTTAAACTGTACATCAGATTATCTAGCTCTGTTAAATTATGTTTTTGAGAGATACTGAGGTACCTCCCTGCCTGTGGAACAATCTGAGGCAGCTGCAGTTTCTCCTTTCTTCAGGGATTGTTACCCAGGGCACAAGAACATAAGTCTCTGTGTGAGAAACGTGGTTGGTTGAAAAAAAGGATAACCAAGGGAAAACTTCCCAAATAAAATTCCTCCGGCTGAGAGTCTACTCAAGAAAAATGATTAATGTTCATATCCCATGAATCCCTAAAGATTTAGTCAATATCAAGAAACAATTTGCCAACATCTGTGAGAATCCTTTTAGGTTTCATGAGGAATTACAGTCTTTGAAAGCTATGAACCCAATTGGCTGGATGAGAACTTATTGTTGAGACCAACAGAGTGCCAACAGAAGTGAAGGACAGGTTGGTAGAAAAGAACAGTTGCTCACGGCATGCCCCTGATAACAATGCTGCTTTGGCAATGGCTAAAGATGGTCTTTTGAATGCAGTGATGACAATTTGTCTGGTTTAGGGAGACTAGACAACAATTGTATACTCTACACAAAATAAAGTATCTACTGCAGATTATCTAGATCCATTGAAAGAATGTTTTTTTAGAGATACTGTGGTACCTACCGGCCTGTTGAGCAATCTGAGGAAGCTGCAGGGGCTCCTTTTCTTCAGGGATTGATACCCAGGGCACAAGAACATTAGTATCTGTGTTATTTATTAATATACCTATCACAATGCAAAGTAGGCTAAATATAGCTCAAACATTTTTTTTACTGCAGCTAAACACTGAACGATCCACCTTGCCTCCTTGTACCTAGTTACCACTTTTCTAGATCAGATTAAATTAGCCTCCTCTGTTTGTACACAAATGCTCCCATGCCAGGATATGCTGATGATTTTGTTCCATGTGCGTTGCTGAAGCAATTTCACATTAAGTTCTTAAATTTATGGTTTCCCTTCATACTTCTTTTGCACAGGGAATGTTTCCCAGTTTCATGAAAGCATGCTTAATCTGTCACTGTTGAAAAATCCTATCTTAAATTGATTTATATTTTATTTATTTTATATTTTCTTGGTGTATCACTAATAGATGCCAAATAGTAACACTGTGTGTTACAACAAAGGGTAAAAGGATAAGAACTTGCACAATCAGACAGGTGGAAGAGAAGTTACATAATAAATGCAATCGTGAGAGTGGGACAAGTGAAATCTCATAGTTTTCATTTGCATCACTAAAAACGGAGGGCATTTTAAAGAAATATACATTTTAGGGGTGGGTGAAATTTGCTTAATTTGCTTTCAAGTAATTATGCATAATTGTGGTGACAAAAAGGCAGAATTTCATGAAATGCAAGTCAACTCCGTAATCTGTTATATCTTAATGCAAAATGTATCTGTTAAACCTTCCCCCCCAATGTTTTGCCTTCCGCTTCCACTTTTCCGATCTTGTTTATGCAGGTATTAGGACCTGGCACACTTTATCACTTCTAATCAGTCAATGCTTAATTTGAGCTGGTGGTTGCCAGTGCTTGGCACCAGCAATTAATTGTCAACACTGGCACTTATGGCAGGCTGCTACATGGTGGCATTGCTTGTATAATTTAGAGCCAAACACAACAACAATTGCTTATTAATTCAATATACATTATTAATTACAAATACCTGCTGCTAAAGCCATTCTGATCGTTTTGGAGGCCTGGAATAGTCTGAATTGTCACATTTGGAAGGTGTACACCCTTCAAGTCTGGTGTCTCTGAATTCACAATTTAAAATTCTACCTTAGGTTGAAGTCTGTCTTTAAATTGTATTTCTGAAATTTCCACTTTTAGAAAGTTTACCTTTCTTGTTTTAGCCATTTGGTGCCTGTAACCTGTCTCTGATCATGCCTGGGTGTAGCTGGCAGTTGGGCTTTGGTATTTCTCCTACAGAGCCATATAAATGGGAGGTTAGGTGTGCCTCAATACGCCATCTCTGGCTGAATGGGAGGGAGGAACTGGGCACTGCATCACTTACAACTGAATAGGCTATGTCCTGTCTCCACACAAGGGGCTGCACACTGTATTGAGTGTGGAGCCTGGGCAGGAAGAGAGGAAATCAGTCCACATCAATGGCATGTCTCCACCACTTCAAAGGCACTACTATAAGTACTGGACCTCAGACACTTCTGGACCTGTTGACTTAAAAGTTTTCTTTTCTCATAATGTTTTAACTGCATATGTACTGTAACTTCTTTAATGAAAAGATGTTTTTAATCCTGAAAGAAATGTAATGTTTTTTTATGTATATAGTGTCATTTCCTCATTGAATCTTGTTGTATCAATACCTAGCAGACATTGAAGTCTCTGTAAAAAAGGTTTATGTACACATTTTGTTGGATGGTGAGCTTTAGATTTAGCACATGATCCATACTGAGGAATGCTCTTAGATTCGGAGATTTATGCCCAAACCATAGTTCCTTGGAAAGGGACATCTTTGTGTTTTCTTTCATTGTTACCCCGTCCCTTTTTTCCTAGATTCAGGGTAGCTCCCTTCCTTTGTGGTTATACCTGTGGATACTCTGCCTGCAGTGCTGCTGAAGGACTGCCACTCTGCTGGACTCCTGCTTTGCTGTGCTGATTTGCTGCCTCCTGCCCTCTTACTTGGGTGAGCAGGACTAGACCTGCGTCTCTTGACCCCAGAACCCAGAGTTACTCCAAGGGCTAATTGGCTGGGTTCCTGATGTGAATCTTCAGTGACATAACAGGTTTCCAACTCCTGCACCTGGACTCTGCTATCTGTGAGTCTACCCTGCCAAGTGGTGCCATCCCAGTCTTAGACCCTTAAAAGTGAGCCTATGGTCCTCTGCTGACCAGCACATCCCAGACCAGAACCCACGCATCGCCGCTGCTGCATGAATTGGACCAGTCGCAAAAGACTTGCAGCTCTGCCGCAACCCACATCTTGGGTCAAATGCATCACCTTAAGAACCGCCGCTGCGCAACGCTTTTCTCGGCGCGGGTCCACTCATCTCTCATTGATGGCAGCCTTGACAGTGGCACCGAAACTCCGTATTGCAGCTTCCACACTCATTGGAATTAAAGCATCACATCGGTTGTGCATCACATCCCCGACACCGGGCTTCATGTTGCAAGCCATATTGTCAGGACCCTCGATGTGGACTCAACAGGATCTCGCACCGCAGCCTTATGAATCTCGGAACTGATGCATCGCCTCGGCTGCACGCTACTTCTTTGACTCAAGTCCACGCACTGCTCTGCAACCAGGATTTAAGGTGGTCTGTTCAGTGGACCTAACTGGGTCCCTGTAGCCAGCCCATGCTCTATCATGGTCGGTCTCAACTTGTGACTTAGTCCTGCCCCAGCAGGACAAGATATCCCCAAGGCACGTTGTACTTTTTGGTGATATTATTCACTATAATCTTTCAAATTCAATAGCTTTAGTTTTACTCATTGGGAAACTTTGTTGTTTTGGTCTTGTTTTATTTATTAAAGTCAAATATATTTGTATAACCTGGTATGGGATCTTTTTGTGTGGTCTTTTCACAGTTTTACTGTTTGATGTGCTGCGCAAATACTTTATATATTGTTTCTAAGCCTGACTGCTCTGTGCGAAGCTACCAGAGGGTGAGCACAGTTTAATTTGATGTTTGCTTGTGCCTTACCATGACTACGATTGAGGTTGCTGCTTGACCAGGGCTCGCAACCCAATCAACCAGCAACCCAATTTCTTACAGTATCCTTACCAATTTTTGTTGCAAGGACACATTTAAATGAAAACTCTGTGAACAACAGCTGCTTACGTTCTGTTGCTTGCATGCGTTGGTGCTAACTTTTTACTGCAATTTGAGGTAAATTTTTACCGCAAATGGCATGTAATTTAGCAAAGTGGTGTAATGGTGTAATTTAAGGGACTTTGTATAACAAACATTATGTGAAATTTACGAAATTACATGAATTATGCCGCCTTAATTTTACATTCTCCCAGGCCTAATACATTTGTGACAAAAGGTGTGGAAAAAAGGAACGTTTGAGGCTATGGTTCATGCATAAATGACACTAGGGCCTGATTCACAAAGGTAACCTTACACTTATGTGTTAGAGCATGATTGTTTGCTATTCACAAAGGTATTTTACAAGTAGCATCCTTACTAGTGCAAAGTCTCCTCACAAAATAAGATAGGATCATCCACTCTTTTTATGTGTGGAGACTCCGCAATGGTGAAGATACTACTCATAAAATACCTTTGTGAATAGCAAATAATTGAAAACATAAACAAAAGTGTAAGTTTATGTTTGTGAATCAGACCCAACTAGTCTACTTGAACATTTGCGTGAGGATAAAAATTAGACATATTATTCCTAGCAGTAGTGCAAGTGACAGACTTTTACATTTGAGGTAAGCAAAAATACAACTGCATTGCAACTGCTAATGTCATCAGCAAGGTAAGTTCAATGGCATGAACAGAGTGACTAATGTTTGGGATGATTTAATAGCCGATCCTTTAGTTTAGCTTTGAAGCTTTGAAATGAGGGAGCAAGTGTCATATGGGCTGGAAGGACAGTCCAGACCCTAGGTGAATGTCTTGAGAAAGTACACTTGATATTGGACAGATCTTTTGAGAAATATTTTAGATTTGTTCTTACTTCAGAGTTACAGTTCTATATCACTTTGTGATTCAATCTGTTTTATAAGTGGAGCAAGATTAAAGGTTTGTCTACTTCAGGGAATTTAGAACTGGTTTCATTTTATTGATTTTTCTCATGTTGATAAACAGCCTGACTGAAGAGTGGTTGATGACTTTGACTGGGTTTAGTAAGGACTTAGCTAGTCTGGTTATCACAGAGTTCCTGTATGCAATTTGAGATATCACAAGTGCCTATGCAGTAGCTTTGAAGTCATGTCAATAAGTTACTGGTCTGATGTTATTAAGCAGCTTCATTTGAAACCTAGTACATGTAGTGATTTTTTTATATGGAGGTTAAGATGGAGGCAGGGATTCAATGTGATGCTTAGGAATATGGGTGTTGTCACAATCTTGGGGAAGTAGCTTAGTGATCCTGTGCGAAGGGAGGACCTTAGAGCTGTTGGCTAATATAGGAGGAATTTAATCTTTTGTTGAAGATTAAATTTAGGTTTCATCCAGAACATCCTTGGCCTAATCTTGGCTAGGTATTGGGATAGAGTGTCAATGTTATCATTCTTGAGGTATAGCTACTTATCTTTCATTCACATGCTGGTGAAAGCAACTGCATGAGCTGGAGAATAGACCAGACATTCAACATATATGCACATTTAATGATAGAACAAGGAAAGTACTCCAGAAAGAACAGCTGTGGAAGCAGGAAAACTCCTACTTTAATGCACTGTCTTCTGTTATATAGTTATGCTTTGATCCACTTCAGTGCTTTACCTACAGTGCCTACACTATTGCATAGGAGAATATTGGGGTCAAAGGTATCAAAAGCTGTGAATAGATCAAGGAGTACTGGAGTGCAGTGTTTTCCTCCATCAAAGATCCGTGAGGAGTTATCTTAGAGCTTCAGCACTAAGGTGTCTGTGCTGTGACCAAATTTAAAACCCTATTGATGCCATCTCAGTAACTAGTATTTCTGATGTGTATTTCTCCACATTAGTGGCTTTATATTTCTAGATGACCGGAGGCAGGAAGGAAAGTACTATATTGGGTCTGTAGCATTCAAAGGTGCATGGGTCAGAATTAGATTTTTCTAAAAGAAAGTGAACATGCCTACTTTTTTCACATCTGGAAAATTGACTTGCACAAGAGAAGACATTTATGATTTTGAGCCATATAGATGGAAGGAAATCATCATATTCCTTACCAAGGAAAGGTGGCAGTGGATCAATGTAACAGGGTGAAAGCTTAACGTTTGTGATTGCCGTTTCAAGTCAACTTCTAAAAAGAGATGAAACGAGGAGCATAAAACTTAGTGATTTTTGGCAAGAGGATTTTGTTCAGGCTCTGGTTATTTGTGAGGCAGTAAATCCCATTTTTAATCTTCTGAATTATTTGTGGAAATTGTTTGCATGGATCTTTTCAGTTAGGAACTATAGGTGGGTGAGTCATAGTTTTATGAATATCGTTATGTAAGATTATAAAAAGTACTCAGCTTATTTTCAGTACATTAAATCCTTTAACTGGATAAAGGAGCTTTTTATATGTTTTTCTTTCTTTGTATAGGGATGTGAGTTCAGAGACAAAGGGAGAATTTCTTTATCTTCTGTCACATAGGAGCTTTCTCTGAATATTAATCTCATTATTGAAAATTATGATCTTGTTAATTTTAATTTCATTACTGCTCTTTCACTTTTGAGCATCTTGAACCGTGAGCTCCACTCCAACTCCAGCCCAAATCAATGAGCGCAATTCTGGTCTCAGTCCTCAGTATAACACTGAGACAGCTACCCCTGCTGATCATGGATCATGACATGAGTGTGTTGGATGAAGAAGAAGCCTATTTGCTGGTCCTCGTCCAATCTTTCCATGTCCTTATTGAAACTAGATGTAAGACATCTTATGCCATTAATACAGCATGGGTGAGGGTGTTCTTGTCATCAACTGTTTTCAGATTTACTACTCTTCACATTCTACATTCATCCATTTGAGTACCTCCATGTCCAGCCCCTTCCTTTTCGGTGGCAGAGTGCCCCAGGATGTAATCCTTGCACACATGTTCAATAACATTTAAATAGGCCAGTGGGTGTTAATGGCTGGCATATCCATGAATAAGCCAATTATACCCAACTGTTTCATTGATGGAACAGCATAGGTACAATTGAGAACATGATGTCTCATCACTTTGTGGAGTACAATCCATCAAAAACTGAATTCATTTTGTTCACAACTGCTACAACCACTCCTACTCTTTTAATTTAGTATAATGCAGTGTCATCGTTTGATGTTTTTTTAGGATGAGATCCATAGGATTTATTTTTATTCAAAACTGTTTTCAAACCACACACTGATTGATAAGATCTCAAAGTCATGTTTCTACCAGCAGTCCTTGCTGTGCAAAATGAACATAATCTTAGACACTTTGGACCCGATTCACAAAAGTAATCTGAGACACAATCCTAACTTTACGACTTTCGGCATTCACACAAGGCATTTAGTAGTAGTGAAGTTAGGAAACCTAACTTTACTTCTACTAAATGCCTTTTGTGAATACAGAAAGTCATAAAGTTAGGATTTTGTCTCAGATTACTTTTTTGAATCGGGCCCATCAACTTAATAACCGCACTATCTTTACTTGTTTTTTCACCTGGAATGGGTGAAATGCCTACTCATTGAGTTACGTGCTCCTGCACTTTCTCTCTTAGAATCCGTTTTGGAACTGCTGCTCACCTTATTTTTGGGACTTGCTAATTTGATCAACTACCACAACATTGTTTAATTTGCATAGTTTGCCACAGGCCTTTGAAATTGAGATCAAAGTGTGTTGCATAGTCTTCAATGTCCTTACACCTGTTAAAAATGTTGACCTTGCTGACAACGGCAATTTAAGGGTATTCCCTTGTTTTAGCAAACAAAAAGGAAGCAAATGATCCATGTTTTGTAGGATTCTCATCCACATTTTATTTGTTTATTACAGACTTTCTTCCCTACCCTTTTTGTTTGTCTTTATAGATTTGCCAGGATAAGTACACCAAGTAATTGGGATGGCAGAGGCTTTGTCCCGATCAGCACTGTAGAAGCCTATGGGGCTAGTTGCATAGGACATTATGTCACACAAAACCAGTTAGCATTTTTGATTTTGCAGGACCAAGCATCTAAAGTGTTCCTTGTTCGGAAAAATAAATTAAAGGGAGTACTCTCCCTGCATGTTGGTGACTTGTTATTGTGGTTGTGACCACCATGCATTGCAGTATCTAACATGAAAACGTATTTCTGAAGCCCTGCTTTAAATAGAGTTGACTTCAGAGCTGATATGTTGATAGTCATTCGGTTGTCTGGAAATGAGCATTTCTGACTGTCGAGCAGGATGAGGCTCTGCAGCCACAATCCCAATGATACTATAGCTCCAAATAATATAGGGGGACCACAATATAGGCGAAGTAGGATATCTCCTGTTCCAAGATGTGACATTCTTTCAACCTATTAATAATCCTCTTTTTAAAACATTTCCATCTTTTTTGAATTGCATATAAATTATTTTTTCAGATTTGTTCCTTGTTTTAATTCTTCAAATTTCTTTTGAGATTGTATTTTTCTTTTTTCCTTACTTTGATATTTTTGCTGCTGGGCTCATGTAAGTTTTTTTTATTGCACCTCATCTCGCTGATATGTACTAAATAAGTGTCTAAATACAAAATAAAGCAATTACCATCAACCTATGAAGGGAAGTGGAAGTTATGAAATGTTATTAGCCATAACATTCATACAGGATTAACTACACATTTCATGAGTATACACCTCTCTGCTAATTTCACTTTCAGCTCCACTTCCCTGCTGACAAAACACAAATCCAGGAACCCGACTTCTTAACCGTGTTCAGAGGCCTCTCAACAGTACATATGTAAAAATGCCAACACAAGCCTCAAGTTGATTGTGCAAAAGCAGAAACCGTAGTCCAAGGTTCAAATCAACTCATTAAGATGCCAGCCATGATTCTTCCAAATCAACTCTTTTAGAATCTCTTCCATTTATTGACACCAAAACCAACCTATGATTATTGGGGAACTCGCAGCCTCACTTCACTATGCCATCTATGTCAGTATGGTTTAGGAGAGTAATTCAGGAGAGTAAAAAATAGCTCATAAAATGAAAAGCTCACATCACCTCAGAATATGCATTGATATCCAAACTGGACTCTCCAGGCCCCTTTGGCTAGCCACCTTAGGATTTTTTGGTCTAACATACAAGTGTTCAAACAGATCGTTTCACGTTAACCTCTGAAAAACTTGACTTCTCTTAAATACTTGCTGCAATCAGCACATGTAAAGTTACTAGTGAGGCCCAAGGTAAAGTGTATAATAAAATAGGGACTGATGATTCTCCTCATATACTTTATAGGCTTTCGCTGGTAATATACAATATTCTCAACATCATGCCTTTCAGGGCCAAATTGAAAACAGGTTTCTACTGAGATTCTCCTTGACTACTGATAGCCCTTTTCTGAAAATGGAACAGGATACAAGTGCTATGCATAACTTCACAGCACCAGCCACTACTAAATGCTATATGTTGCTTGTCCTGTATGATGCTGTGACAATCTCTTCCTAGTTAACAAACATAGCTGGATTGTAGACCTTAGTGTTCATTTATTCCTAGTCACCTTAAAAATACTTCCTCAAAATGCTATTTTGATAGTGTATTCATGATCTGCTTCTTAACATCAGTCTAACCATCTGGTCTTTACTGCTGTAGCAAAAAAGAAACAACTATGTTTTGCAGTGAGCATTTTGTAAATCTAGAACCATACACTTGAACTGACTGGCTTAAGAGGGCTATGGCTGTTTCCCTTCATCTTACCACCAATGCACTGCTCCATCTACTAAATTGTAGCCCTACTGTTGTACTGTTGTTCCTGCAGAACTCCCACCTTCATGCAACTTCTCAGTCACATATCTATCTATGGGGAGAGATGTTGGCCTAATGGCTAGGGCGCTCTACCTCGGACCTGGGAACTGGATTTGAGTCTGGGTAATGACGCTAAACATCCTCTGATTCTGGGCAAATCCCTTAATCTCCCCGTGCCTAACAAAAAATGAATGTGTGTCCTCATGTAACGTAACTGGTTCTATGTAAAGCGCTCTGATACCTGATTGGATTCGGGTCAAGTTTGCGCTATATAAGACTCAGCAAAAAAAAAAAAAAAATCTCTCAATCGTATGAAATACATTTTAACTATCACATCTGCATCAAATATCATCTATCTTTGTTGTAGAATTGTTTTCAGAACATGAACAGTTATTTAGGTTTATCATTAACAATAGCACTCTCTGCTAGTAGTAGTGTTAGCTTTTTAACACTGAAATAAACAAATGTGTTGATCTTTGTAGCCATGAACATTTTATTTAAGTGTGACAGTGTTATATTTAATGGATGAAGCAGCTGGCTGCAATCATTAGAGATAACCACTTCTATGTATTTTCTTTCACCTATGTTTTATAAATAACCAATTTGGAACGTTGACTTTCTTGGGTGTATATGAAGATTTTCCTCCGACCCAGCTGCTTTGCTTGTACTTGGTGGCATTTAGTCCGACAAATAATATCTTTACTCACTGTCCAATCGAGTTTTGAAAATACCAAAACATTCAGCCCAAATATCACATTTTTGGAGAAGGCTTTTGTGGCCACCAGTTGGCTACTGAATTCAGTAGGCTGCATTAAGACCTGGGCCGGAATATTTGGCAATCTACATAGGGCCTAATTACAAGTGGGACATTGTTTTCAGACCACTGAGTAGACCCCTGTTTGCCCAGAAGTTGAAATTTCGAGTTTGGATGTGTTGGATCAGGGGATTATACTGTAACTTATTCATCACCATAAACATCACCGTGAACCCTGCGTCCAGGTCGATGGATCTTTGATGCACAGAACTGAAGTCAATGTGAATCATTATCAATTATCATTACTTTTAGTTCAGCCAAAAAAGAGAGTTAAGTGTGAGTTAAAGGGTTTTATTTTCAAATCTTTTAGTTACATTTTATTTTATTTAAGTATTGTTTTCCAAGTTTGATCATTAAAGGTGAATATATCAATCAATCAATATTTAGTAATGAGATAAGTCAATTTAACAAATTAAATAAAACTTCCATACAATTTTAATATAACAAGAGTGTGCCATAAATAATCTTCCCCATTCTAAACTTAGTCAAGTTTAATGCGAGCATGAAGCTTTAGCAAAATAAGCTGGAAAGTATTCTCAGCTCAAATAAAAACAGATCAAGCAATAAACTGAGACTTCTCATAAAAGTATGCCCATGAAAACTCAGTAAAGAGTCTCCTCTCAGAGAGTCTGAGACAGGGGACATATACCAGATTCTGCTCTAGTCTATGAACACACACTACAATAAACACATATTTTTTTATGCTGCTGGATTAACATTCTTTCTTTATGTTAGCGAATATGATTTCAGCATGCGCTTGGGAACTGGTCTACTCCCTATCTTCTCACCTGAGTAAAATCATCTTTTACAATATGTTCTTGGATGTTGTGGCACATCCTTTTTTGTTTTCCAACATGCCTTCCCATGAATCATTTTCCCTGTCGTCTACATCTTTTTGCGGTGAGAACTTTACTATCAGTCATCTAATACAACAAATGTCTATCATTAGCTACTAAGCAGTAGCTTCCAAAATTGCAACATCTGCAACAAAGAGAAGAAAAACATCTTGCACAACGGTCGTTTAACCTGAACAACTAGCATTTTAGTATTATTATGTCTTCATGTTAAATCATGGCGTCTTCAGCTATGTCAAGTTGAGAATCCATCCTTCATTCTATGTTGCAGACCTGTAGGTTTTAAGTATGCTTGCCTACTACCATTTTTGCATTTAACCCCTTCGGTGCCACGCCCTTTCCCCCTCCTGTGCCGGGCGTTTCCTTAGTGGGCGGGTTTCATGACGAGATAGTCTCGTCATGGGCACAGCGCGACCGTGCTCCATGACGAGACTATCTCATCATGGGCACAGAAGAGGTTAACACACTTCATTTTCAAACATACATTCTGCACATTGTATTCTTAATAAAGCATTTTGTAAATAATTAAGTTTGCATTAGCAGTTGTATTTAATACAAAGGTGCAATATTTATCACTTATGCTCATTATCGAGACCTTAGCCTTCACACTGCAGCTGGTGAATCACACTCGACTTGAAAAGTTTACAGGATGGATGTTCAAAGGATATTCATGGATTAATTATGTGGTCCAAATACAAGACGATTGTTTTGCGTGTATGTATGTCATTTTGTGGTAAAGTGGTAATGTGTAGCACAAACATAGCCAAAAGACAAAGCATGTTCTACAGAGTCAAAGACAAAGATACACTCAATAAGAGATTGGAGAGAGAAATTTGTTCAGTGAGTAGGAGTGCACTGTTACTGAGTTGGGGTGCAATGTTCTTCATATAGGTGTGCCTTTATCTCATTTCTAAACTGGAGAAGGGTTGGGATACTCCTAATGGATACAGTGGAGTTCCCGATCCTGAGTGATTGGGAGGAGAATGCCAACTGCATTGTTCTTTCATTTTGGCTTTACAAAACAACATCAAATGCAAAGAGAGGGGCCCCACCTACCAAAGGGTCAGGGACCCGGGTAATACTAAAAAGCCAAGAATATAGTTCTCTTTGGGTACACTTTGTCATTCAAATCAATCGCTCTGTATACAATCTATTCACTATCAGACTTAGAAAGGCTGCGAACTCACCAATATACCGAAATACTTATATTTCCAATTTTAATATAAATATTAATGCAAATATTCAGTTTCACAATATATCTGTTACAATTATTCACAAAAATCGATAAAACCTATATACACGGAGTCTTCTGAAAATACAATATAAAAACTTAAACACATTTGTCATAAAGTCAAGTGAATTTGTGAAAATACATAAGAACATCACATTACTGAAACCAATGTCATATTAAAATGTGATTCAATGTAGCACAAATTTAACAAAAACAAGGCGTTGGAGTGTTTCAGTGGGTTGAATGAGATAAAACCAGCTTCTTCAGGACAATGACACCATATATTCCTCTCCTACTTATCTCTAAAGTATAAAAATATACAAAACCGAGAGACCTTGCTTATTGAATTGAATTGAATTGAATACACACTTATATAGCGCATGGCTCAAGGGCATCCCAGCACTTATTGTGACACCTTGAAAACAAAGAACTGAATCACGGAAAGAGAAAAGTTTTAAGCTGCTTCCTAAATTTAAGGTAGCTAGGTTCCAGATGTAGATAGTCTGGGAAATGGTTCAAAAGCTTGGCAGCATTTTATGAAAACCTCCGACCTCCAGTTCGTGACCGCTTGATCCTAGGAACTGTGAGTAGTCATTTGTTATTGGATCTCAGAGTCCTATTAGGTTGATATAATTGCACCATTGACTGGAACAGCGGGGGTCCCTTCCCGGAAATAGATTTATGAACAAGGCACATAGCCTTAAACCTGGTTCTATCCTGGATAGGGAGCCAATGCTGCAAGCTCAGGGCAGGTCTGGCTGAGCTTCGTTTGGGAATATTCATAAGCAGGCGGGCTGCACAGTTCTAGACAATCTGCAGGATGGATCTCTGACAAAATTTCGAAGGTCAGAAAATCGACCTACAAAAATATCGCAACACAAATATCGATGTCAAGAATATCGACATCCTATCTACAACATGGTAAGTGCAAAAATATCGAAAAAAAAGTATAGATGTCAAAAATATCGTTTTTAAAAATATCGTTTTTTTTTGTTACAATAAATATGTTAAATAAACATAATACTTATAAATAA
This sequence comes from Triturus cristatus, assembly GCF_964204655.1. NCBI lineage: Eukaryota > Metazoa > Chordata > Amphibia > Caudata > Salamandridae > Triturus > Triturus cristatus. The sequence goes on from NC_140581.1 coordinate 651,306,184, forward strand.
AATAAACATAATTAAATATATTTAATAATGTTAAAAATTAATAATTAATCAATATAATTTAATAAAAATGAATTAAACATATACATATAATATATAATATATATACTTACTTAATAATGTTTTTATAATTATTGTAATAAATTATAAATTATTTAAAAATATTAAAAATTGCAAACACATTACACACATAAAACAATAACATAAATAAAAATTAAATATTTATGTATAACAAATTTACAAAATTACATTTAATTTAAAGATTGTTAAAATTAATTATATACTACATTAGCTAAAATAATAAAAATAAATATTAAATAGCAGAGACAATAAAACTACTACTCCAGCTCCCAAAAAAACAACAAAGGAAATTTTTGGATAGCGCAGGGCTAAAAATTACTATATCCACTCCAGATAGTATAACAGTAGGGAAAGTATTGGATAACGTAGAGGTATAAATTACTATTCCGACTCCAAAGAGTGCAACAGTAGGGAAAGTGTTGGATAGCGTAGTGGTAACAATTACTATTCCAACTCCAAAGAGTGCAACAGTAGGGAAATTGTTGGATAGCGTAGGGGTAACAATTACTATTCCAACTCCACAGAGTGCAACAGTAGGGAAAGTGTTGGATAGCGTAGGGGTAAAAATCACTATTCCAACTCCAGAGAGTCCAACAGTAGGGAAAGTGTTGGATAGCGTAGGTGTAAAAATTACTATTCCAACCCCAGAGAGTGCAACAGTAGGGAAAGTGTTGGAGAGCGTAGGGGTAAAAATTAAAATTCCCACTCCAGACAGTGCAACAGTAGGGAAAGTGTTGGATAGCGTAGGGGTAAAAATTAATATTCCAACTCCAGAGACTGCAACAGTAGGGAAAGTGTTGGATAGCGTAGGGGTAACAATTACTATTCCAACTCCAAAGAGTGCAACAGTAGGGAAAGTGTTGGATAGCGTAGGGCTAAAAACTACTATTCCAACTCCACAGAGTGCAACAGTAGGGAAAGTGTTGGATAGCGTAGGGTTAAAAATTACTATTCCAACTCCAGAGAGTGCAACAGTAGGAAAAGTGTTGGATAGCGTAGGGGTAAAAATTACTATTTCAACTCCAGAGAGTGCAACAGTAGAGAAAGTGTTGGATAGCGTAGGGGTAACAATTACTATTCTAACTCCAGAGAGTGCAACAGTAGAGAAAGTGTTGGATAGCTTAGAAGTTAAAAATAACATACTTTTAAATAAAATAATTATTTAAAATAATTAATAATGTAATTATTAAATAACTCAAAATTACTTACAAATACCAATACATATTTATTAAAAACATAACTACCAATAAATAATTAATTAGCAAAAAATTATTAATAAATACCAATAAATAATAATTAAGGAATATTAATTACCAATTTAAAAATTATTGAACAATTAAATTTTGTATACCAAAAATTAATTATCAAACATTAATTACCAATTAAAAAATCTTAAACAATTACATATTTTTTTAACACAAAATAATAATTATTATACATTAATTACCAATTAATAATATCTTATTAATATATTAATTAGAAATATCACTAAATAATATTTAAACATATTTAATTACCAATGTATTATTATTCAACAATAAATTATTTTTCATAACCAAAAAAGTATTATTTTAAATATTTACCAATTAATAATTAATCTACAATTAATTATTTATCAATACCCAACTACAAATTTAATAATTACTTAATTAGATTTCAATTACTTACAACACTATTCCCCTATAAACGCACGAAACACTAAAATAATAAAATAATACAGTTAACATAATTATCAATTAATCAATTATTCAAAACTAATTACCAATTAATAAAAACTTAATTACCAATTAATACTTAATTAACAATAATATAATTAACAATTAATCAATTATTCAAAACTAATGACCAATTAATAAAAATTAATTACCTATTAATACTTAACAATAATATAATTATCAATACCAATAAATACATTTAAATATTACCTAATTACAATTAAATTACTTCCCACCCTCTTCCCCTATAAACCCAAAACCCGCTACAGAATTTAAACGCAAAAATTATTTTAAAAAAATTTATAATTCCTAAAAATGTATAATTAATTTCATATTATTAAATTACTTCCCACCCTAATCCCCTATAAACCCACAACCCGCTACAGAATTTAAACGCAAAAATTATTTCAAATTAATTTATAATTCCTAAACATTTATAATTAATTTCATATAATTAAACTACTTCCCACCCTGTTCCCCTATAAACCCACAACCCGCTACAGAATTTAAACGCAAAAAATATTTAAAATTAATTTATAATTCCCAAAAATTTATAATTAAATTCATGTAATTAAATTACTTCCCACCCTATTCCCCTATAAACCCACAACCCGCTACGGTACTAAAACACAAAATTAACTTAAAAAAACCCATTATTAACATATATAAATTGTATACATATATTTTAAAAACAGTAGAACACTTAACAAAAAATAATTAACACATACATATTAAATACATAATAAAATACATAACAATATTATAAATATCGATATTAGTGACATGGATATTAGTAACATCGATATATTTCATATCGATATTACTAACTTCGATATTACTATCATCGATATAACAAAAATCGATATTACTTACCTTAGGGTCGATATTCTGTCCATCGATATTCTTGACATCGATATTCTGTCCCTACGATATTCTAGACTCGATATTATGGTAGGTCGAAATTAAATTATCGATATTTAGACTGCTCACCCTGCAGGATCTTAGTAGTTCCTTGTGGAGCACCCAAATAGACTGCATTTGCATAGTACAGACGAGACAATATAAGTCCCTGGACCAATATACGTCTAGCATCTAAAGGAAGGAGGGGGAGGATCTTCCTTAACATCCTAAGGAGTCCATAGCAATTAGCTGCAACTTTGCGAGCTTGTATTTTAAAATCCAAATTGCAGGCAAACCAGACTCCCAAACTCTTGATTTGTTTCTTAGGAGCTGGAGGGGGGCATAGGTAGCTAGGCCACAAAGAATCTATGTTCATCGGGGCAGATTGGCCTAAAAGTTCTTTTTTTGCTGCATTCAGTTTTAGGAATGACATGTCCATCCACTCAGAGACCTTCTCAAGGCATGATGTTAGACCAGGCACAGATTTATCTTGCTGACTAAGTGAAACCACCAACTGAGTATCGTTGGCATAGGTGACAATGTGGATCCCCCAAGGAAGCACCACCTCTGCAAGAGATCTCATGTAGATGTTAAACATGGTAGGACTTAAAGAGGATCCTTGGGGGACTCCACACTGCAGAGGGACTTGCTCTGAAGAAGCATCCTCCTCATAGACAGCGAAAGATCTGTCTTCAAGAAAGGCTGCAACCATTTTAAGGCGATTCCTGCCACCCCCACCTCCCTGAGTCTTTGGACAATAAGGTGCCAATTACGATCCGGTAAAAAAAATTGCCATACGACTCGTATCCGGTCTTTTTACCGTACGAATCGTACAAGTGCCGTACAAACTGGCAATCACGATTCGCACGGTAAAAAGCCCATACGAGTCGCATTGGGAATAATTCCCCACACGTCCTCGGGTCGGAAAAAGTGTCCGACACGTCCTCGGACGAGTTACCGTACAAACGTGAAAAGCGAAGTCCGACCGGGAAATCACGATCCGTCCCGGGCGTCCGATAGCACAACCGTATGGTGAAAAGACCGTCCGCACCGAACTCCAATAGCAACCATGGAGACGTCCAAACAGGTGCCCGGTACGCTCCGCACCCCCCCCAGCCCCCGCATGTACGCGCCGTACCCCCCCAGCCCCCGCATGTACACGCCGTACCCCCCCAGCCCCCGCATGAACGCGCCGTACCCCCCCCAGCCCCCGCATGTACGCGCCGTACCCCCCCAGCCCCCGCATGTACACGCCGTACCCCCCCCAGCTCCCGCATGTATGCGCTGTACCCCCCGTGTATGTACGCCCGAGTACGTGTCGAACCCCCCCGTGTACGTACACCCGAGTACGTGTCGAACCCCCCGTGTATGTACACCCGAGTACGTGTCGAACCCCCCCATGTACGTACACCCGAGTATGTGTCGAACCCCCCGTGTACGTACACCCGAGTACGTGTCGAACCCCCCGTGTATGTCGACACGTACTCGGGTGTACGTACACGGGGGGGTTCGACACGTACACGGGTGTACATACACGGGGGGGTTCCACACGTACTCAGGTGTACGTACACGGGGGGGTTCGACACGTACTCGGGTGTACATACACGGGGGTACGGCGCGTACATGCAGGGGCTGGAGGGGTACGGCGCGTACATGCGGGGGCTGGGGGGGGTACGGCGCGTACATGTGGGGGCTGGGGGGGGTACGGCGCGTACATGCGGGGGCTGGGGGGGGTACGGCGCGTACATGCAGGGGCTGGGGGGTGTACGGCGCATACATGCGGGGGGGGTACGGCGCGTACATGCGGGGGCTGTGGGGGGTACGGCGCATACATGCGGGGGCTGGGGGGTGGTACGGCGCTTACCGGGCCACCTACTCTGGTCGTTTCGCGCCGTACTTCGCATTTCCGACACTTTTTGGGTGCCGTAAAAATATTGCCGTCCGGACTGCTGTCGGTTCGAATCGTAATTCCTGGGTCGTGAAACGCTGCCTGGAAGCGTCCAAACGTCACGTCGCAACATTCCCGGATCACATTCGTATGCATATTTTCGTCGGTCGGTGTTTTTTACGATTCGTACGGAAATGGTGCTTCCGTGCGAATCGTAATTCCATGTTTGTAATGTTTTACGACCGGGTACGAGTCGGACGGAGAATACGCTCCGACCGACGGTTCGTACCCGGTTTTTACCGGATCGTAATCGGCACCTAAGTTGGTGATTAACAGTATCAAAGGCTGCGCTGAGATCTAACAAAATAGGAGCAGCGCAGCCTCCATTGTCCAAAATGTTTCTAGACTCTTCAATCACAGCAAGAAGAGCAGTCTCCGTACCCTGTTGGCATCTGAAACCTGTCTGAGTGGGATGAAGGCAGTTGTTTTTCTCCAAAAAAACTGCCAATACAGAGTTAACATATTTTACAGCTAGTTTGCTTATTCCAGGCAGCAGGGAGATAGGCCGGTAATTGGCCCATTACTCAGGATCAAGGTTTGTCTTTTTCAAAAGAACTTTAACTCTTGCCTGTTTCCATAGGGGGGAAACTGACCCCTTAGGAGGGACGTGTTTATCACGTCCTGAATGACTGGAGAGACTATTTCTGAAACCAGATTTAGAACGGCCGGGGGGGCAGGATCAACAGGAGATCCTGATTTTAGTTGACTAAGAAGTCGCTGCAGGGAGGGTAGAGTCAAAGGGGGGAACTCTTCCAGCACAGCTTGCTGTTTAAGAGGGGAAGTATCTGTAACAGGATTAGTTTGCAAAAAGGTCCTGCAAATATTATGGACTTTATTGGAAAAGAAATTCGCAATTTCATCACACCAGCGTTGGGCACTATCAGAATCAGTGGGGGGACTGGGAGGTGTGACGAGATTTTTGCAATATTTAATATTTCCCAGGGGAATTAGACGCGGAGACAATCCTTTCATGATAGAAACTAACTTGAGTGGCTTTTATTTCATTTTTATAGAGTTTAAGTGCCACTCTATAATTGAATTTGAGAATAGCTGTAAAGTCTTTCCACCATTTCCTTTCATATTGTTTACATGATTGTTTAAGCTGCCTGAGTTTCTGAGAATACCAAGCTTTTTTGTTAGGTCCTACTCGATGACAGGATATAACCCTCGGGAGGACTAAATTCAGAGAGCAATCCAGCCAACTATTAAGATTGTCATTGACGACTGTAGGATTAGTATGTGAAATGGGAATCGAGTTTTGTAACTCGGTTACCCAGCTATCAACTGAGAGTTTAGACCAGATGCAACCATATTTTTTGGTTCTAGAGAAAGGCCGCAAAGAGTCTTGGGGGTTCCAGATAAGGAATAGTGAAAAGTGGTCCGACCAGGGAACCGGAATGGTCTCAGCCACTATAAAATTCTGAAGATTAGTGAATAAGGGGTCAAGCAAGTGGCCTAAATTATGAGTAGGGACGGATACTATTTGCTTAAATTGAAACGTTTGCAGACTTTCAATGAGGTCCTGAGTAACAGTGGAATTCAGATCATCGAAGTGTATATTAAAATCACCAAGAATCGAAAAATTTGATGAAAGACTGGCAGAATTGGCAGCAATATCTGGGAGTTCTTTACAGAAGTCACCCAGTACTCCTGGGGAACGATATATTAATATTCCTGAAAAGGTACAGGTGGGTGAGAAACTAACTGTAAAAGCTAAGCTCTCGCAGTCAGGAACAGGATTGCTTGTGGATCTGCATTTGTACTTATTTTTATAGATGACAGCAATTCTCCCACCACGGCCGCTATCTCGGTCTTGCCTAAGAATGGCATAGGTGCCAATTACGATCCGGTAAACAATTCCCCGTGCGACTCGTATCCGGTCTTTTTACCGTACGAATCGTACAAGTGCCGTACGAACTGGCAATCACGATTCGCATGGTAAAAAGTCCATAAGAACCGCATTGGGAACATTTCCCCACACGTCCTCGGGTCGGAAAATGTGTCCGACACGTCCTTGTACGATTTACCGTACAAATGTGAAAGGTGAAGTCCGACCGAGGAATCACGATCCATCCCGTGCGTCCGAGGCTACAACCGTATGAAAAAAACACCGTCCGCACCGAACTCCCATAGCAACCATGGAGACATGTGCCCGCATATGCGCCCAACACTCCCCCCAGCCCCCGTACGTCCGACACGTACCCCCCGTGTATGTACACCCCAGTACGTTCGAGTCGTACCCCCACCCCTGTACGTGTCGTACCACCGTGTACCTACACCCCAGTACGTTCGAGTCGTACCCCCACCCCTGTACGTGTCGTACCACCGTGTACCTACACCCCAGTACGTTTGAGTCGTACCCCCACCCCTGTACATGTCGTACCACCGTCTATGTACACCCCCCACCCCTGTACGTGTCGTACCACCGTCTATGTACACCCCCCCACCCCTGTACGTGTCGTACCACCGTCAATGTACACCCCACTACGTTCGAGTCGTACCCCCACCCCTGTACGAGTCGTACCACCGTCTATGTACACCCCAGTACGTTCGAGTCGAACCCCCACCCCTGTACGTGTCGTACCACCGTCTATGTACACCCCAGTACGTTCGAGTCGTACCCCCACCCCTGTACGTGTCGTACCACCGTGTACCTACACCCCAGTACGTTCGAGTCGTACCCCCACCCCTGTACGTGTCGTACCACCGTGTACCTACACCCAGTATGTTCGAGTCGTACCCCCACCCCTGTACGTGTCGTACCACCGTCTATGTACACCCCCCACCCCTGTACGTGTCGTACCACCGTCTATGTACACCCCCCCACCCCTGTACGTGTCGTACCACCGTCAATGTACACCCCAGTACGTTCGAGTCGTACCCCCACCCCTGTACGAGTCGTACCACCGTCTATGTACACCCCAGTACGTTCGAGTCGAACCCCCACCCCTGTACGTGTCGTACCACCGTCTATGTACACCCCAGTACGTTCGAGTCATACCCCCACCCCTGTACGTGTCGTACCACTGTGTACCTACACCCCAGTAGGTTCGAGTCGTACCCCCACCCCTGTACGTGTCGTACCACCGTGTACCTACACCCCAGTACGTTCGAGTCGTACCCCCACCCCTGTACGTGTCATACCACCGTCTATGTACACCCCCCACCCCTGTACGTGTCGTACCACCGTCTATGTACACCCCCCCACCCCTGTACGTGTCGTACCACCATCAATGTACACCCCAGTACGTTCGAGTCGTACCCCCACCCCTGTACGAGTCGTACCACCGTCTATGTACACCTCAGTACGTTCGAGTCGAACCCCCACCCCTGTACGTGTCGTACCACCGTCTATGTACACCCCAGTACGTTCGAGTCATACCCCCACCCCTGTACGTGTCGTACCACCGTGTACCTACACCCCAGTACGTTCGAGTCGTACCCCCACCCCTGTACGTGTCGTACCACCGTGTACCTACAGCCCAGTATGTTCGAGTCGTACCCCCACCCCTGTACGTGTCGTACCACCGTGTACCTACACCCAAGTACGTTCGAGTCGTACCCCCACCCCTGTACGTGTCGTACCACCGTCTATGTACACCCCAGTACGTTCCCGTCGCACCCCCAACACAACCTCCTAAGTACGGAGCGCACCCCAGGCCCCAACATCACAACCGCATGTACGAGTCGTACCAAGCCACACACAAGGACAGCACCGTACAACCAAATGGCCCATGTACACACCGTACACACGCTCAAAACGCACGTACACAACCAGGACAAAACAAAACAACACAAGAATACACTATTCGAATGGCACAAAGCCACTAAACATGGCCAACAAACACTAAAAAACACACATTCACTGACCTGCAACTGCCAAAAACAAACTGAGGCCCTAAACACCACCACTCCTTATAACACACCCACCCAAACTTCAAACACAGCCACACCCACCAATGGACCAATAAAAAGGGCCCACACACACAAACCATGAGCCTTTGCAACAGACTCACTGCTGCCAGACACCACAGAACCATACTACAAGCTTCACCACACCTTACACTTGCACACCTTCACACAACCACCTTCACAAACACCCCCTCATCACATTCACACACACACACCTGCACAACCACACCCACACACCCACAACCATCCACACACCCCCCCCACCATCCACACCCACACCCCTCACCATGCCCACTAACAAGAATCCAAAGTTCAGTAACCGAGAGTTGGAGGTCCTTGTTGATGAAATCCTCAGAGTCGAGCCACAGCTCTTTGGAACATTGGTCAGACAGACCAGCATGGCAGCAAAAACAGCCATGTGGCAGACCATCGTCGATGCTGTGAATGCTGTTGCGGACACCAGAAGGACCAGGCAGGAATGCCAATCCAGGTGGTACGATCTGCGGAGGAGGGTCCGAGCCAAGATGCAGGAGGAACACAACCAGGCCAACGCCACTGGAGGAGGGCCCTCCCGCAGACCCGTACACTACCAGCCCTGGGAGGAGAGGGTGATGGCCATACTGCCGGTGGAGGCAGTGGAGGGATTAGAAGGACTCCGAGACCCGGGTGAGTACACAAACAACGCACCTCACATGGGGGGAACGTCATCCACAACCAAAATCACTAACAGGCACGCAACCACCCCAAGCTATCGCATGACTCAACCACACTCCATGAACACGCACATGCCACTGCCGCCACCATGCCCCATGCACCCAGCTGGACAATGTCAAGTCACAGGCCACAGAAGACAACAACACATGACACGGTAACCCGGATGGCGGGAGGGTGGGCCCCAAACAATCACATAGTGCAACTCAGAAGCAGACAACAATGCCCTCTGCCCATATGGCCTAGGTCACAGTGATGAATACAGGCCCCAGCTAGGCCCGCAGGACACAAGGGTTCGCTCTCCTGTAAAGGAATCTATAAGGAAGTTGGCACGGAAACTGCAAAGTACAAAGACAGAGTTTATTAACCCTTAAGGGTGGTCCTACAATCCATACAATACCCTTCAGTATTGCATAGAGTAGCACAAAGAACTTGCATACACGGTCCCCTTTTATACACAACAGAGGGGCTCATAAGTGGGAGGATACGACATGAGACGAAGAATGTTACCTTTTATGGACATTTTCAATACAAGATCAATATGTGGGCGGAGCTGACATACTCCTTAAGCCCGCGAAAACATGGTCAAGCAAGGACTAACTGATAACAGATGTGGTCAAGCCTGGGCATGCGCCAGACGGACAAAGGAACTATTTATAGACTGTTACTAGGCAGATTACAAGAGCAACTAACACAAAGATAAGACTCTCCTCGTGTTGTACACGTGGAGACATGACAATACAAAATGGAGTCCAGACTTCAGTCAACATAACAAAAGAGACATGTGTAAGAGAGGAGAATTCATGTCTTTAGTAAATGCTTAATCACATCGAAGTTGCAATTTACAACAGACGACCCTTTCAGCATTTACTGAAGACATCCGGCTTGTTAGAATAATCATCATATATATCAATTATCATCATCTCTTCTACTTCCTTAGCTAAACATTTCTGATAAGTGACATTGGCAATAGCTTTCTTATCGGGGATACAGAATGATACACATAAGGAACAGAGCAAGGGACCACATTGAACACAGATGCAACAGGAAAACTGAACTGCTATAATTATACAGAGACCAGTTAAAACCTTCCAACCCCAAGCAGTGATCAATGCCCAGAACCATCCAGAAAAGGACCAAGTGCCGTTTTCTGTATGGATTTCAGCTGCAATTTTATGCAACCTATTAATTGCATTATAGACTGAAGGTGTGTGGTCAGGAATAAACACACAGCAACTACTTCCGATAATTTTACAAGCTCCACCTCGATCAGCTAGCATAACATCTAACACCATACGATTCTGCAATGCAACAATTCTGGTAATCTGTAATTCTTCCGTAAGATTCCCAAGAGCAGCAGCGGTTTGGTTTGTCACAGCCTCTACCACTCGTGTTAATCTTCGAACTTTCCTACTATTTAGGGCAGCTCCAACGAAGAAAAACAATCCTAAATTGAAATCAATATACTGCTGCAAACTGGTGTCAGTCTGGTCCACGTCGTCAATTGACAGAGTACGTTTATACCTATTTACAGTCACATTATTTAACAACTTTAAATCCTTATGATAGGATGCAGGTGCCAGAAATACAGGAGGCAACAAAAATGATACATAACATACTACGGACCAACTGGCTGGCAAACGGTAATAACCCTTGTTTCCGCATACAAAGTACGTATTATGGGATGCTAAGAAGGTACTGTTATTCAACCCATCGATGTTTAATATGGTAATACAATCGCTAACACCAACAGGAATATAACCCACACTTTGGATACACAGGTCCGCTTGAGCTTGTGCCACTTGGATCACAAATTTGTCTTTTCCCACAGTGTCTCTAGTGTTCGTGAAAACATATGGAATCGATTCATTGTCTGGTCGATACTCTTCCCATTCCCAAATTGTCCCATTCGCTTGCGGATATCCATCTTTATCCTGATGACATTCTTTATTGAGTCTGAAGAGTAATCGTCCCACTGTGGGTTTCCGAGTGGCAAAAAGCAAAGTGTACCATGCTCTACAAGAGCCATTATGAGAGAAAGGAAGAGGTATGAATGGCGTTCCTCCTTTCTTCTGATGAGCTGGAATCATACCACATATCCAACAGTTCGTAGCATTGGTGGCAACATGGGTATGATGTAACATCTGGATGAAAGTGTTATTCAAATAGGACTGACGATGCTTCAATTCTTGAAACGGAAGGGTATAGAAATAGTGCTCCGCAGGCACTGGAGTGGTCAACACAAGCAACTCTCGAGCAGGAGTCACATCCTCCACAAACCATGTGGTTATCCCAACAATAGCTACTGTGAGCATAAAACCTGTTGCACAAAGGATCTTCTTTTTCTCCATGTCAGAATAGAGAATCAATATCTTCCTGAAACTAAAAGGTTTGTCAGAACTCTTCCCCTTGGGCAGCGGTCGATTTCTTCACCAACGGGCCAAGACGGGTGTCGCTACACTAATGCAGGGCTGATCCCCCCCCCCTTGCCTCATTGGCTCTCTGTTTCACTAACCCAAGGGCCGTTCTGACAACATATCCCGATACTGAAGGATTCACTTTCTTGGCCTCAGATGATATCGCCTTCCTCCAGGAGTCGCGTGGTCCGGAAAGAGCTCCTCAGCGTCGTTCGATTCCACAGCACGGCCTTTCTCTGTGCTCAGAATCTCTCGTTGATCGGTCAATACAGCGGGCTCCACCAATCCGGGCGGTACTTTGCGGCAGTGCAGGGAATGGATCCAATTCTTTCTGTTGGAAACTCGCACAGCCGTCCTCGTTGCCAGTAAGACTTGCTCAGGGCCAACCCATCTCGGCTCCAGGCTGTTCGTCCTGTCAAAGATTTTCAGCATGACATAGTCTCCAGGCCGGAGACTATGTCCTTCGCCGGTGGACCGATCGGGGAGCGCCTCCCGGACCTGTTGATGAATGGAAACCAAGTTATCCGTTAACTGTGCCAGATAATCATTCATCATTACACAAGGTACATCATACACAGTCTTAGGTTTTGGTGGACCCCAAATATTCATTGGACGTCCAAAGACAATCTCATACGGTGTAAGACCGATTCGAGAGTGCGGTACCGACCTAATTGACAACAATGCCAGCGGTAAAGCATCTGGCCAAGTCAAAGACGTTGAAGCTTGAATTTTAGCGATCTTGAGCTTCAGTGTACCATTATACTTCTCGACTAGTCCTGCAGATTGAGGGTGGAATACTGCGTGGAACTTCTGGGTGATGCCTAGACCCTTCAAAACATACTTTATAACATCCGCTATAAAGTGGGGTCCGTTATCACTCCACAGAAGTCTACAAACGCCATATCGAGGGAAGAACTCCTTCAACAGCATCTTAGCGGTAGTCATTGCAGTATTGTCCTTCGTAGGGTATGCCTCAACCCATTTGCTAAAGGCACACACCACTACTAGAACATACTTCAAATTGTTACAACGCTCAAGCTGGATGTAATCCATCTGCAAAACCTCAAAGGGTGCAGTAGGTGTTACAAACCCTCCTGCTGGGGTCCGAGTACCCTTTCCTGGGTTGTACCTCAGGCAAATCATACAGGTCTGCACCACCCTCTTTGCCGTGCTAGCAATCTCTGGATGCTCCCAAACTTGAGTAGGCAATTTTACAATTGCGGAAGCTCCAACATGTGCTAGCCCATGTGCCATCTGAACCATAGGTTGTACAAAAGCCGTGGGTAATTTCCATCTATCCATCTGCTTATTTCTCCAGCAGCCCTCATCATCCAATTCTCCCTCACTGGACCAATTCTCCCGTTCTTTGTCAGAAGCGGTCCTCTGTATTTCTCGCACTTCTTCCTTCGCATCATGCTATCTTTCTACTTGCGACTTCACTACATACATGGCAGTAGCACCAGGCTGCATCGCAGTCTCCCGCGCCACCCGGTCTGCTAACGCATTCCCTTCTCCAACTTTATCGACTACTTTCCTATGGGCGCTACATTTAACGATGGCAATTTTCTTCGGATATGTCAATGCAGTTAAAAGATTATGAACTAACTCCCCATGCATTATTTGTACTCCATGCGACGTTAAGAACCCTCTTTCCTTCCAGAGCAGGCCGAAATCGTGCGCTACTCCGAAGGCATAGCGGCTATCTGTATAAACATTCACACACAATCCTGTACTGAGCTCACACGCTCGTGTTAATGCTATCAGTTCCGCTGCTTGAGCTGATTTCTGTGGTATGCGCGCTGTCTCCACTATTGTTTGCAATGTGGTAATCGCATACGCTGCTGAAGTCGTACCATCTGGTAGCTTCAGGCATGACCCATCCACCCACAGTTCTCCATCTACATCTGAAAAGGCCGTATCCTGGAGATCAATACGACCCTTTGTTTGTTCCTCGGTCACAAGGATACAATCATGTGCTTCTCGTGCCTCAGACCGAGTCTCGGGGTATGGCAACAATGTGGCAGGATTTAACGTCACGCACCTCTTCAACGTAATATGAGGAGCCAAAAGCGTCAGCTCATATCCCGTTAAACGGGCACTGGTCAAATGCTGCGTCTTTGTCTGATTAAGCAGGGCATCAACAGCATGGGGGACTAATACCAACAGCTTATGAGATAACACAATTCCCTCGCTCTGGCGTATTGACACAGCTGTTGCCGCAACCGAGCGAAAACAACCAGGCAATGCTCGGGCAACAGGATCAAGTACAGCCGAAAAATATGCACAAGGGCGCTGCTTGTCGCCGTGCATCTGCACTAAAACCGATAATGCACATCCATCTTTCTCATGCACATACAGCGAAAAAGGCTTGGTATAATCAGGAGTCCCTAACACTGGTGCTGAACAGAGGGCCTGTCGCAGTTTCTGAAAGGCAGTGTCACACTCATTCGTCCAAGGAAGCGGGATAGGTGTATCTTTTGTCAAAAGGGCTAACAATGGCTTGGCTATGTGCGAAAACCCTAATATCCACTGCCTACAAAAAGAAACAAGACCCAAAAATGCGCGCACGTCCTTCTGCGTGGACGGCGTTGGTGTGTCCAGAATCACTTGGACACGATCTGGTGTGAGTGCACGTCCCTCCTTAGACAAAAGGTGACCCAGATAAGTCACCTTTGGTCTACAGAATTGCAACTTTTTCCGAGAGACTTTGTGATTGTGGGATGCCAGAAAGGAAAGCAAAGACAACGTACTCGTTTCACACAACTCCGGAGTGTCGGACGCCAGCAAGATGTCATCGACATATTGAATGAGGGTGACGCCCTCGGGCAGAACAAAGGAGTCCAATTGTCTTTTCAAAGCTTGACTGTAAATGCTAGGGCTTTCCGTGTAGCCCTGAGGGATTCTACAAAATCGGTAAGACCTATTATTTAGAGTGAAACCAAAAAGGTATCGAGTATCGGGATGAATGGGAATTGAAAAGAAGGCATTTTTCAAATCAATAACTGAAAACGTGGTCGCCGTAGGCGGGACCAAAGTAAGCAACGTCGTGATATCCGAAACCACTGGGTACTGAGGTATCACGATCTTGTTTACTTCTCTCAAGTCAATGATAAACCGATAGACTTTGGCATCCGTATCCTTTTTCAGAATGGGTAGAATCGGGCTATTACAAACGTTATAGGGAACTTCTTCCACTACTCCCACCTTAATCAAATCCTGCACGATCTGTATAAGAGCCTCTTCCCCCTCCTGCGAAATACGATACTGGGGAAGGCGTGGTAACATCGCCCCCTCCTGGACACTAATGTGAACAGGCGGAATCACCATCTGTCCCACATCAGTATCCGAGGTGGCCCATAGAGCACAAGGGAGGGTAGCCAACACAGCATCTTCTGTAACCGCACACATCCGTTCAGACAGGGGGTAATTGTCATTCAATATCACCCGCACTCCAGCAGGGGAACAGCGGATCGTAGCTCTGAAGTGCTTCAGCATATCAAGGCCCATAATATTATCCGGCGTGTTCGGGGCTAACAAAAACGGACAGGGTGCAGAAAAGGAATTAACCTGAAATGTGAGGGGCTGCGAAAGAGGGCTTCGGGAGAGTGTACCATCAAACCCTACCGATGTAACCATTAAGCCAGATGGCGGAGCCCTCGGAACCAATTGTTTAGACAGCGCACTACGAGTCGCTCCTGTATCCACTAGGAACTGATCAGTAGAGCCCAAAACCTCAGCTGATACGTAAGGACCCTTCTGATCAACTGGCACCTCAACTGATTCTAACCCCCATCCAACGCATTCCTATGCATGCTGAGAATCATGGTACCCAGAACGGTCAATCCCCGACACTTGATACTGGTTTTGTCGATCGAAAACATTAGACCTGTCTCGTTGCTGCCCGGCAGGGTCAAACCGAGCGTGATCATTAGCATTCCCTCTAAAATTCGAGAAACCCCCTCTACCTCTCGGGCCACCCTGATTGTGTCCCTGATTGTGTCCCTGACGCGGAGCATGCAACGCTGGGCAATCTCTGGCCCAGTGTCCCGATTGCTTACAATACGCACATTGATTCCTATTCAGATCAGATCGGCCCGAGGGAGGACCATAAAATCCTCCCCTATCTCTATTTACACCCCGTCGGGGCGGACCATATACTTGTGCTAACATCACCTTTGTTTTTAAGTCCTTTGATTTCTTCTCCTCCTGCCCCTTCGCTTCCTGCTCCTGGCGCTCATAGTACTGAGCTATAGTCAGGAGGGCTGTCGGGGTCGCAGTGGACCAAGAACTTTCACTCGCTTTTAGGCGAGCTGCAATCGCCGGTAATAAATTCGCCACATATTTATCAGCAAAAAGGTGCCGACCCGTATCATCCATAAGGGACTGACCACTAAAATCATGAAACGTCTCCTCAAAGCGCGTAAAGAAATCTGCAACTGATTCGTCGGCTTTCTGCATGCACGAGGCTAGCATATTCCAGTCAATCTTTTTAGGGGGAATGATTGTCTTCAACTTAGTCAGAATAGCAGCGGGGAGATCTAAGATAATCTGAGGTGGCTTCTGCGCGGGATTTCTCTCCCTATCCTCATCCTCAAGCTCAGACCATCGAGCCTTAAAAGTGGCAGCATCATCCACCTTCCGCACAGATCGCCACATATCTGGTGGTAGAATAAGCCCAAAGAACAAATCTATATCCGCTAAGGTCATAATACAAGAATTCAAGGCCCCCTCGACTTCTTCGTAAAAGGCCGCTGGATTCTTGCGGGGATCAGGCAACGCATTCTTTAATGCCATGACGTCAGCCCTGTGCCAGGGAGTATAAACCCAATTATACACAAAATATCCCTTAGCATCGGCGGAGGTAGTATCCGAGCTAGTCCCCGCTCCTTTAGGAGGAACATACAAAGGCGCCGCCTCGCGCATTGGTTTAGCATGCACTAGATCACTCTTATCTGATTGAGAGGTGGATGAATGGCCGCCTCCGGTACGCGAATCCGACCGCTTTTCCCCCTCAAGTTGTTGGCGCGTTTTCTCCTTAAGATCTGCCGCCGCATCCCGTAACGCAAACAGTCGCCGAACCGCCTCAGGCGCCTTAGAGGGAGAGAAAACACCATTACGCAATGCTTTAGCATCTAATACCACATCGTCAGGTTCAAAGACACTGGAATATTTCCGAAAGGCAGCAATCACTTCATCAGAAAAGTGTCCCAAGAAATAAAACCTTTCTCTATCCTGCCACGACTCCCAAGAATCCAACAACTCAGCAAGGGATAACTTGCCCTTACATGCACGATAGGAAAACTGTCGAAGCTCACCCATTCGCTCAGCCGATAACATGGACCGCGTGTCTACCTTACTCGAACCCGATCCAGAATCTTGTGGCCTCGGGGCAGACGCGCCAACATAAGGAGGCGGAGAACGATCTAATAAATAAAAATCATCGTCATGATTATTAAGGACAGGATAGAGTGGCTGACGAACAGCATATTGACCCGAGACTTGTAACCTGCGTTCTTTCTCTTGCTTCTCCGTCTGTTCTCTTTCCTCCCGACGCTTTGCTTCCTGCGCTCTCACATGATCATTCTTTCGTTGCTCTTTATCAAACAGCGCTTTCTCGCGTTTCTCTCGCTCACGCACTTCCTTCACCCATAATCGCACACATTCAAACATGTCTTGACGAGCACGCCGTTTACACATACACTGTTCCACATACTCAATCTTACGTATATCAAACGACCCATACAACGGCCACCTTAACTCAGGATCCTTTTTGGTATATTTCCTCCATACTGTGCTGTACATTATGGAGGAAAGACCATGCTTCACATACATATCCCTATTAGGAGTCCCCTCTGGGGGAGCTGGAGCAGATTCCTCGAGGTTTAACCGGTTTCCAAAGCAGCAGCACCACTTACGGAGTGCGCTAAAAGCAGGCATGCTCAAAAATAATGCAGAATATGCAGTATTATCAAAAAAATGGCACTTAAACGTTGTGCTGTTCAAAGTTACACAGTTCCGGAGAAATATCTCCACATTACCTGCCTATATGTGTTGCAACGCATATATTCTCACAATAATCAATACAAGATATGACCGGTCATCACAAATCAAACTCAAATAGCCAACCCAGGCTTCAAAAAACTCGGAGCAAGTACCGTACAACGGTTCTTACCAATCAAGAGTCCAGATTCCAACTGCCAAGCTCCGAAATTCGCCCAAACGGCTGTCACGGCAGGACCGACAGAAGAGGTCTCAGTCGAGGACCGGCGCCACCCAGATGGTCAGGTCGGAAGGGAAGGAAGAAAACCTCGGGATGCCAGGACTAAAAATGCCTCTGGCAGTGATCACATCCCCGGCCAAATTCCTCACCTTCGTCGCGACCAATCCTTCGAGCATCCGAGTCGCCGATGAGCCCCACGTGACGGGCGCCAATTGATGAATACAGGCCCCAGCTAGGCCCGCAGGACACAAGGGTTCGCTCTCCTGTAAAGGAATCTATAAGGAAGTTGGCACGGAAACTGCAAAGTACAAAGACAGAGTTTATTAACCCTTAAGGGTGGTCCTACAATCCATACAATACTCTTCAGTATTGCATAGAGTAGCACAAAGAACTTGCATACACGGTCCCCTTTTATACACAACAGAGGGGCTCATAAGTGGGAGGATACGACATGAGACGAAGAATGTTACCTTTTATGGACATTTTCAATACAAGATCAATATGTGGGCGGAGCTGACATACTCCTTAAGCCCGCGAAAACATGGTCAAGCAAGGACTAACTGATAACAGATGTGGTCAAGCCTGGGCATGCGCCAGACGGACAAAGGAACTATTTATAGACTGTTACTAGGCAGATTACAAGAGCAACTAACACAAAGATAAGACTCTCCTCGTGTTGCACACGTGGAGACATGACAATACAAAATGGAGTCCAGACTTCAGTCAACATAACAAAAGAGACATGTGTAAGAGAGGAGAATTCATGTCTTTAGTAAATGCTTAATCACATCGAAGTTGCAATTTACAACAACAGCCAGACAAACACTGTGTCCCCACACAGGAAATACTCGCCAGCAAATGGCGGACGCCTTGCATCAACACATGGGGGTGAAGGCACTGTTTTGCACATGACAGCAGCTAATGAACAGCCAACATTGTGAAAGAGTGGCAGCACACACCACCACAGCAGCAGCGCACACACAGACACTACACCCAATGGGTGCCTGGAGATCAGAAACAAACTCACATCAACAAGCCAAGGGCCATTCAAAGATCTGCTAACAGTGTGTGCACAGGAAGCTGGGCTGAGGTGACAGAGGGTGACACACAGAGGGAGGGAGAGGGGGATAGAGAGGGAGGGAGACACAGGGACACGGACAGAGGGAGGAGGCTGACACACGGAGGGAGGGAGAGGGGGACAGAGAGGGAGGGAGACACAGGGACACGGACAGAGGGAGGAGGCTGACACACGGAGGGAGGGAGAGGGGGACAGAGAGGGAGGGAGACACAGGGACACGGACAGAGGGAGGAGGCTGACACATGGAGGGAGGGAGAGGGGGACAGAGAGGGAGGGAGACACAGGGACACGGACAGAGGGAGGAGGCTGACACATGGAGGGAGGGAGAGGGGGACAGAGAGGGAGGGAGACACAGGGACACGGACAGAGGGAGGAGGCTGACACATGGAGGGAGGGAGAGGGGGACAGAGAGGGAGGGAGACACAGGGACACGGACAGAGGGAGGAGGCTGACACATGGAGGGAGGGAGAGGGGGACAGAGAGGGAGGGAGACACAGGGAGACGGACAGAGGGAGGAGGCTGACACACGGAGGGAGGGAGAGGGGGACAGAGAGGGAGGGAGACACAGGGACACGGACAGAGGGAGGAGGCTGACACACGGAGGGAGGGAGAGGGGGACAGAGAGGGAGGGAGACACAGGGACACGGACAGAGGGAGGAGGCTGACACACGGAGGGAGGGAGAGGGGGACAGAGAGGGAGGGAGACACAGGGACACGGACAGAGGGAGGAGGCTGACACACGGAGGGAGGGAGAGGGGGACAGAGAGGGAGGGAGAGGTGGACAGAGAGGGAGGGAGACACAGGGAGAGCAAATCAGCCGTGTGGTGTGTGGGAATGTCTGCTCGTCAGCAGGTAGACAGCGTGCATGTAGCCAAGGGTGGCCAGTGCCAGAACACCCCCTCTTCTCCATAGCCAAACACAGGGCCATGTCACAACCTGTTCACAAGCACAACGACAGCTACCTGCATTATATAAGTGTGTGGATCCACTCCATGTGCACATGTACAGTGCCACACGGAAGGCGCCAATGCATGGCTCGCCACACCTGCCCACTCCACTGCTGACTGCAGTCACACTTGACGCAGCAAGTAAGACTGTGCCACACATAGTGAAAGGGGCCAAAGTGGTGCCCAAGGGACACACCCATGCACAAGTGCACTGTGAGTGGAATGCAAGACAGATCCTCATTCCAAGAGGAAAAGTGCCAACTTTGAAACGAATGAAACATGGATGTTGCATGGACCAAAATTAACATTGTCTCTCTCACACACAGGTCAACGTCGTGGTTCACCCCCCAACACTGGGTGGGAAGACTCACAGGACCCGGATCTGCGGGAGCCCGATCCTACCGGCAGCTACGACTCTCACCACTCTGTGGACGACCCCGACCGACCTGGCACCTCTGGTGTCCAACCACCTGCAGCACCTGCGTCAGGTACAACTGTGCCAACCACCACCCCCACTCCTGCCACATCCCAGGAGACACCCAGGATCCCTGCCCCACCACCACAATGCAGCCAGGCTGGCCAGGAGGGACACGGTGTCCCAGGCAACCAGGAGGAGGCAGGCGACAACGCCAATGCCACCCCTTAGGAGTCCCGGAGACCCGATGTACCCACAAGGGCAGGCCAGGTGCAAGTGGGCAGGGGTGGTGGGAGTGGAGGACGGCGGAGGTGCGAGCCTGACCAGTTGGCTGGGGAACCGGTATTTTCCCATGTCCGTAACATCCTGGACACATACCGGCAGGACACCACGGGCCTGGCCCAGGTTGTGTCTGTCCTCGAGGGGATCAAGACCCAGCAGGCCCAGCAACATGCGGAGCTAAATGCCTGTCTCCTGCAACACCAACGGAGGATGGAGGACGGACAGGCTGAGCTTGTGACGGCGTACACGGGAATTCACGATACACTCCGTCGGATGGCCGACAACATGGCCGACCCTCCCTGTGCCAGAAGGCGGAGAACATCACCACCCACAGGGAGGGAGCAGGAGGAGGAGGAGGAAACATCCGATGGAGCATCCCAGACGTCGTCACGGCCTGCTTCTGAGGGTCCCCGCAGGAGGGCGGGTCGTCCACGGAAAAGACCGTGAGGGTCGGCGCAACATCACCATCTCCCAGGACACCTGGCCTGGCACCTGGCCCACTGGAGCAATAGCATCACAGCATCAAGAGACATTCTCTGCCACATGGCCCTGCTGGTCACTGTCTGATCAATGTTGACAAAGACTGTGGCATGGACTCTGAGGATTTCAAATGGCAAGGACACCAACTCCCCTACTGAACTATGGATTCCAAACTCCCGGAAAGCCCCTCACTTCATCCCCCCCCCCCCAAATAAAAATTCACACCATGAAGAGAAGATGCCTGCTGGTTGAATTATTACCTTACATGTGTGTAAAGTCTAAACATGCCTGAGCTCTCTTTTGACTCCAACCATCCACACCCTGGGGCCTGAGTCTGGCACAGGACACACGGGTCACAGTGTATTAGGCAAGACAGACATGGAGCACCATACACACCCGTGATGGGCCAAAGCAGCTGAGGGGGTGGCCGCACAACCATGCTGACAGACACATTGAGTACAGCAACAGTCATGCGCAGAGGTCAGGGATCATGTCCAGGGTCCTGGGGGGCACCCAGGTATGTGTAGACAGGTGGCAGAACCATGTCCTGCAAGCTTGAGTCCGGTGGATGCAGAGAATGGGGGCCTGGCCAACGTTGGATGCATGGGGATGGCACATGTCACAATACCCACACAGTCATGGACATCATGCCCAATACACAGTCTCAGCCCACACACACAGCTTGCATCTTGCTACTCGACACATCAACACATAGCCACTATCAGGGAAAACCATGCCAGACATGCTGGATGCACCGTGGCAACACACCAGCATTGACGGAGAAGAGGCACCTTGGAGGCATAGGGACACCTTTATTAGTCATGTTTTCGGGATTGCAGAGGCAACTTGAAGTACACATGAACACATCTTGTGGAGTAACATGTGGGTCCAACACTGGAACCCCCCTTCTGCAGCACAAATGCGTGTTAGCCATGGAACTGGCACACAATTGTCGGCTAACAGCTAAACACCCACAGCTGCTCACGGAGAGACTGCCATACACCATTGATCCGCTGATGTGGAAGTCCCACACCATGTCAAGCCAATGCTAACCGTATGTGTCTGAGGGCAGTGTCACACACATTGATGCCATCATCACAATCCACTATCCCATCACTGATGACTGTCAACCAGGCAGACCATCTATTCAGGTGTACACAGCTGCATGTCGTGTCCCATGGGGATGCTACATGGCTGCAGAGGAAACAAACATTGACAGGGGCAGTGTGCATACATCGTGAACAACTGCCACACCCAATACACCCCTGATGCATCCCTTACCCTATGGAGACTTCCAAACGTGTCCGTGCCTGTAACGCTGAGTCAGCCCACGATGACGTGTCCATGAGGAATAGCAGTGCCACAACAATGCAAGCAGCAGATGGCATGCGCAAGTACCTGGGGAAGAGAGACACACAAGAAGTCAGCCACAAAAAGCACAGCCACTTGCATGTGCATTTACTCGACACATGTATGGATGACAACATGCTAGGTCACAATTATGACTGGGGAAATACAACCATCACTGCCACCATCACTCCAGTGACACACCCACACACACCTCTGACTCACGTGCCATACATGCAGGTGGAGACACACATCACAACACATGCCACACGGGGACCAATGCGTGCACACTCAGACACTGGTACTCACCACTAAGCAAAGAAGTCGCGTATGAGCCGAGTCCGGATGTCCTCTTGCGGCTCCACATCCTCCACATCACTAGCCCTATTGCCAAGCCCTTCGTCCTCCATGGGTGGATGGTCCTCGTCATGTTGATCCAGGATGAGTGGCACAGCTCTCTCAACTGCCATGTTGTGCAGCATGCAGCAGACCATGAAGATTTTGCAGACCTTCGCAGGGGCATATGGGAGCGCGCCGCCGGTCTTGTGGAGGCACCTAAATCGGCTCTTCAGCAGGCCAAACGTCCTCTCTATCACTCGCCTTGTCCGGCCATGGGCGGTGTTGTAGCGGAGCTGGGCCGGCGTGATGGGGTTGCGGAGAGGTGTGAGCAGCCATGGCATGTTGGGATAGCCAGCGTCCCCTACATGGGAAGCACATGGACATCGTTAGAACTGGTGAAGCGGTCGTGCTGGTAGGCTATGCAAATTACAGGACAGACAGACTGTACCCACCAACAACACATGCTCTTTCGTTGCGCAGCTGCATCATCATTTCAGGCATCCTGCTACGCCTCATGATGTAGGCATCGTGTGCTGATCCTGGAAAACGAGCACAGACATGTGAAATCACCATGTTGGACTGACACACCACAAGGGCATTGATGGAGTGGTAGTGCTTCCGATTGCGGTACGCCACCTCCCGTACGTGTGGTGGTACCAAAGCTACATGTGTTCCATCTATGGACCCAATGACATGGGGCATCCCTCCCAGGGCATAGAATCCACGCTTGACCGCAGTCAACTGTTCAGGGGTTGGGAACTTGATGAAGTCATCCAGGTGAATCAACATGGCCTCTAAGAAATCATGCAGCACACGGCAGAACATGCTCTGGGACATGCCACCAACATGAGCTATGGTACATTGAAAGGTACCCGTGGCAAGAAAATGTAGGGCAGCCATTACCTTCAGCTGGGGTGTCAGTGCCGTAGGATACATGTGCTGCGGTTGCAGGTGTGGTGCCAGTCTCGCCGTCAACTCCAGAATCAACGGTTGGGTGAAGCGGTAGAGCCGGATGCTGTCATTCTCCTGCATGGCAGCCAAGTCCGGAATTGGTCGGGCAAGATGCGGCGCTCTGCAGTAATTTGGAAGTGACAAGGAAGAGTGAGTGCACTACTATAACAATTCATATGTACTGAGCACATGTTAATCTGTCAATGCACATATGCTACATAGGGAGTCAGGTATGTGCTACATGCCCAGGACACGTATGGATGGAAAGTGACACTCCTACCAAGACCCAGCTACACACGGAGATTGAGAACCTCCCCATGCCACGCCATGGGAATAGCTGTGTCCCAGTGCAAGTGAACAGCCAGACGCAAGACAGGAGTGACATACGCCCACACATCAGCAGAAGTAGGATGCCGATTGCAGAGACTGGTAGCGGAACACTAGAGCCACAGGTCACATGACATTACACTAGGACAGCCCACACACCTTGCCATGAAGGTGCACATGTCATGACTCACCACACATTCATTGTGAGGATGCAGACATGTCCTTGTCACGCTACTCCGTGTCCCATGCATACATGTGCACCTCACATCCGATACCACATGTGGCATGGTGTGCGGAACAGTGTGCAATGACAATCTACACACAGACACATGTTGGTTGCTGCAACGGCTGCAGCTTTTGAGGGTGCTCCAACATCAACCTGATGGGAAGACCCCACACATACATGACATAGTCACATTGTGCACCGTGGGTAGTGACAAGTCAGGTGTGATAACCCCTGTACCGGGCATCAGGGGACACTTCCGTGTGTTGGTGTCCGTGCCATGCCAGTGACGCTCACCCCAAGTGTGCAGTACGACATGCACACATGTCAAAGGAGTCAAGGGCATGCCTGGCACACATTGCACCATCACACAGTACATCTGTAGGCATCTCATCATACATCTGGTGCCTTCTCGACTCAGGAGTAATGTTCCACATCACAGGCCGTCACACCTGTGCCCCACACATGTAGTAATGCACAGACGAAGCCTTGATGTCAATTAATGGACAAGTATGTCCATTCATGGACAAGTATGTCCATCCATGGACAAGTATGTCCATCCATGGACAAGTATGTCCATCCATGGACAAGTATGTCCGCCCTATCCCTACCTGTGTGCCGCCTGTCACCACTGTGATGTGTGAAGACCGCTGTACTGCTGCGAAGAGGGCCTGTGTACGTTCCCATATCACTATGGGAGTGCTGCCGTATGTGTACCCATCGTGATGGCGAGTGTACAGGCATGTGTACGGCCCGTACCACTACGAGTAGGCATACGCAAGAACACCCATAGTGGTACGGGCCGTACACACGCCTGTACGCTCCCTATCACTATGGGTGTCCTCGCGCATGCGTACTCGTAGTGGTACGGGCCGTACACACGCCTGTACGCTCCCTATCACTATGGGTGTCCTCGCGTATGCGTACTCGTAGTGGTACGGGCCGTACACACGCCTGTACGCTCCCTATCACTATGGGTGTCCTCGCGTATGCGTACACGTAGTTATAGGGAGCGTACAGGCGTGTGTACGGCCCGTACCACTACGAGTACGCATACGCGAGGCCACCCATAGTGATAGGGAGCGTACAGGCATGTGTACGGCCCGTACCACTACGAGTACGCATACGCGAGGCCACCCATAGTGATAGGGAGTGTACAGGCGTGTGTGCGGCCCGTACCACTACGAGTACGCATACGCGAGGACACCCATAGTGATAGGGAGCGTACAGGCGTGTGTACGGCCCGTACCACTACGAGTACGCATACGCGAGGACACCCATAGTGATAGGGAGCGCACAGGCGTGTGTACGGCTCGTACCACTACGAGTACACATACGCGAGGACACCCATAGTGATAGTGAACGTAGGCACGCGTGTACGGGCCGTTGCAATGCATTTGGGGTGCCCTAGGGCCCCGGAACGCACCGTACCTGTGTGTGGAGCTCCAAATTACATAGGGGACACATGAGGGACAAGTATTAAGGCCTACATGCATGCTGGTTGTCATGGAGACCAAGTTAAAAATTTGAATGTGTTCTGGAAGGTGCACAGCAGTAGTCAGTTGGAATTAATCTACTTTGTTGCAATGTGTTTGTGGGGCTGACATCATGCAGGAGAATGAAACCGATAGAGAACACACAGACTGCTAGGTTTGAAGGGATTGGAGGAAACATAGGATGCAAATGTGAGTGACCAATCACTCTGTACTCCTGTGCATGAGATGGGCCAGCAAGGCAGATATAAGGCAGCCAGGTCCCATGAGGGAGCACTTGCCTGCACATCTTTGTATTCCACGACCCAGCTGCTGCTACTGATTTCCTGGAACCATGTCAAGGGCTGTGGAGAGGTCACAGCCATTCACCCTGGAGGAGAACATGGCTTTGGTGGATGTGATCCTCCCACGGTACCCCATGCTGTATGGGCGACCAGGTTATCAGGTGAGTTCAGTGTCCACTGGCACAGACTGTGTCCCTTTTTAGTGACTGTGACTTCTGCCATTGTGTCCAGGTGTGACACACATGCTTTGTACTGTAGGGGGGTCCCAGGGGGGGAATGCCTGATGTCTTCCAGCAGTGCCCTGAGACAGGAGGGGTGGGTGCAGAGTCCCCCCAGCAGTGCCCTGAGACAGGAGGGGTGGGTGCCTATCACTCCCAGCAGTGCCCTGAGACAGGAGGGGTGGGGGCCTATCACTCCCAGCAGTGCCCTGAGACAGGAGGGGTGGGTGCCTATCACTCCCAGCAGTGCCCTGAGACAGGAGGGGTGGGGGCCTATCACTCCCAGCAGTGCCCTGAGACAGGAGGGGTGGGGGCCTATCACTCCCAGCAGTGCCGTGAGACAGGAGGGGTGTGTGCAGAGTCCTCCCAGCAGTGCCCTGAGACAGGAGGGGTGGGGGCCTATCACTCCCAGCAGTGCCCTGAGACAGGAGGGGTGGGTGCAGAGTCCTCCCAGCAGTGCCCTGAGACAGGAGGGGTATGTGCAGAGTCCTCCCAGCAGTGCCCTGAGACAGGAGGGGTGGGTGCAGAGTCCTCCCAGCAGTGCCCTGAGACAAGAGGGGTGGGTGCCTTTCACTCCCAGCAGTGCCCTGAGACAGGAGGGGTGTGTGCAGAGTCCTCCCAGCAGTGCCCTGAGACAGGAGGGGTGGGGGCCTCTCACTCCCAGCAGTGCCCTGAGACAGGAGGGTTGGGTGCCTATCACTCCCAGCAGTGCCCTGAGACAGGAGGGGTGGGGGCCTATCACTCCCAGCAGTGCCCTGAGACAGGAGGGGTGGGTGCAGAGTCCTCCCAGCAGTGCCCTGAGACAAGAGGGGTGGGTGCCTTTCACTCCCAGCAGTGCCCTGAGACGGGAGGGGTGTGTGCAGAGTCCTCCCAGCAGTGCCCTGAGACAGGAGGGGTGGGGGCCTATCACTCCCAGCAGTGCCCTGAGACAGGAGGGGTGGGTGCCTGTCACTCCCAGCAGTGCCCTGAGACAGGAGGGGTGGGGGCCTATCACTCCCAGCAGTGCCCTGAGACAGGAGGGGTGGGGGCCTAACACTCCCAGCAGTGCCCTGAGACAGGAGGGGTGGGTGCAGAGTCCTCCCAGCAGTGCCCTGAGACAGGAGGGGTGGGTGCCTATCACTCCCAGCAGTGCCCTGAGACAGGAGGGGTGGGGGCCTATCACTCCCAGCAGTGCCCTGAGACAGGACGGGTGTGTGCAGAGTCCTCCCAGCAGTGCCCTGAGATGGGAGGGGTGAGTGCAGAGTCCTCCCAGCAGTGCCCTGAGACAAGAGGGGTGGGTGCCTTTCACTCCCAGCAGTGCCCTGAGACAGGAGGGGTGTGTGCAGAGTCCTCCCAGCAGTGCCCTGAGACAGGAGGGGTGGGGGCATATCACTCCCAGCAGTGCCCTGAGACAGGAGGGGTGGGGGCCTATCACTCCCAGCAGTGCCCTGAGACAGGAGGGGTGGGGGCCTATCACTCCCAGCAGTGCCCTGAGACAGGAGGGGTGGGTGCAGAGTCCTCCCAGCAGTGCCCTGAGACAGGAGGGGTGGGTGCCTATCACTCCCAGCAGTGCCCTGAGACAGGAGGGGTGGGGGCCTATCACTCCCAGCAGTGCCCTGAGACAGGAGGGGTGGGGGCCTATCACTCCCAGCAGTGCCCTGAGACAGGAGGGGTGGGTGCAGAATCCTCCCAGCAGTGCCCTGAGACAGGAGGGGTGGGGGCCTATCACTCCCAGCAGTGCCCTGAGACAGCAGGGGTGGGTGTGATGCACAGTGTGAGCCTGGATCATTGATTGTGTAGTTGCCCTCATTCCACCTGTGTCCTTTCTATGGCACGTACTGCTTTTGGCCTTCCCCCACAGGATCATGTCCCTATGACAAAGTTGCAATGCGTTGGATGCATACTATGCCTTGTTGTAAACAGCAAATGTGTTCTAATCTGTGTCCCCGTGACATGTGCAAGGTGTATTGATGTAGTGTCACTTGTTCATCCTCACAGGTAGACGCCTCTGCCAAGGAGCAGATATGGCTGGACGCCGTCAGCGCCGTGAGGAGTGCGGATGGTCAGAGGCGGCACCTGTCCCAGGTGAGGAAACGCTGGCAGGATATCCGGTGCTGGACGCAGAGGATCGCACGGGTCCTGCTGGGGGACTCACCTGAGAGCCACAAGAACCGCGGGTGCCGCCGTCTCTCCCACATCCAGAAACGTGTGCTGGCGGTGGTCTTTCCTGACTTGGACAGGCGTCTACAGGACATGCAGCAGCCGGAAGGGGGTAGGTACATGTGTGTGTTTGTTGTGTTTCACCAGCATTTGTAAGTGCACTGTTCCATGGATACACTTCCAGGGTTTATGGTGCTGTGACGATCCTGTTACCCACAGTGTTGTAGGCCTCTCCTGCCTCCCTTCCCCACCTTTCAATGTGTTCCCTGGTCTATGTGTAGTCACTCCATCACAAAGTTATGTAGCCTGACACCTTCTCCAAGTGTACAATGCCTGCAGCATCATGTGTGGGGGTGGTGTGTAACAGGTTTAGTGACCTTGCCTGTTCCCTGTCCAGTTCTGGACTTGTGGGTTCCATGTCAGTTGGCACTAATGCTGATTTCAGACATGGGAGTTAATCTCTTGAGTGCGAGGCCTTCCAGCAGGCATGTCCCATGTGGTGGCCTGTGACATGATGTGCATGAGTGTGCGTTACGCATAGTGCAGGGATGTTAGCGTGTGTTGCAGTCATTTCCATTCAGGAGCATGGAGTTGTGTGGCCACTACTGTCCCCAGGGGCATCTTTTCCTAGGTATCATGTGTGTAATCCGAGAATGCCGACAATCTCTGTGTCTACAGCATAGGTTGTGCTCTGTGCCATTGTCCCCTGGCACCATGTTTATTGACGTGAGATGTATTAGAAGTGTCCACTGTCCAGCCTGACATGATTTTCCAAGTACATACTTACGGTGGCCATTGCCTGTGTGTCTTGTAGCAATCATCTGATGATGCCCATTTGTACATGATTCTTTGGACAGGCGCACCTTGGGTATTTGGTGTGCAATCTTGAATTATTGCATCCCATGTGTATTTCACCCAGACTAAGAGATGTAAGTGCTTCCTGTGTCTCCACAGATGTGTCTCATGTAGGGGGTGGGTGGGGCGGCCATGGCCTACATATCAAGACCTGTCATCTCCTTGCTCGGACTGGCCAGTGTGTGATGTTTGTCTGGACATACACTCAAGGTGCAGCGTGCCAGTCAGGGTGGGCATGTTCTCAGTATTACCTATGCTACATGTGCCTCTAGTTCCTGGATTTGGTCCCTGCTCATCCCAATTTCCTGCCACGCTGTGTGGTGCAGATGCAGTGCTGTATTGTCCCCAGGGCCTTGCTCCTCAGTCAGAATGCCATGTCATCTCATTTGCTATTGTGTCATGCTCTCCATAGTTTTTCCATGGCATGGTGGGTCACACAACTGTGTCTTGCAGGGCCTACGTATGTACCTTGTTTTGTAGTTGTAACTCATCCTTTGTTTCAGGCTATGCACTGTAACCTACGTAGATTGTACTCATGTGACATATGTATACAGGTGTATGATTACTTTCTGTCTCTTCACCCTGCCCACAGCATCGTCGGGGGACACGGAGGGAGACATGGACACAGACGGCGCGGAGGGACCGAGCACCAGTGCCAGCGGTGACATCGGGGCTGGCACTTCGAGTGGGACAGAGGCGGTGGAGCGTGAACCCGGGGACCTGTCGACTGGCACAACAGACTATGAAGCGGATGGGTCCGAGGATGATCACTCCGAGTGGGCGGTGGCTGCACCACCATCTGACAGCAGCCCTACATCTGGCACCACCCCCTCCATTGCCATCAGCCGCTTCCCACGTGCTCGTGTCCCTTCCCAATGTGCCCGGTCACCACATGTCTCCTTCCTGCCAGGCACCGCACCCCCTGCCCCTGTCTCCACTGCTGCCGCCAATGCTGAGTCTGTGGACATCCAGCGGCAGTTGCAGTTTGGTCAGACTGCGATCCTTAATGTCCTCCATGGCCACAGCCAGGTCCTCAACAACATGGAGGCATACTTGGAGGGCATTCATTCATCGCAGGCTGACCAACGCAACTTGCTGAGGTCCATAGACTCCACACTGACTGCAGCAGTGGGTCTCCTGCAGCGCTACGTCCAACCCCCTACCCCTGCTCCTTCCACACTTCCCACTCCCATGCCTGTCCAACATACACCCAGACGTAAGCATGCACCCACCACAACAGACACAGGCACCACACCAGCAGGGAAGGTCCGCCGCACACCTCCTGACGCGCACACACAGGGTGCAGTAGGCACACCCACTGGGTCGGGGGGCAAACGTGTGACACGCAGCCAGAGTGGGAGTCCGCATTCCACCCAATCCACTCCCTCCAAATCCCCTCCCCTCAGCTCTCCTGGCCACATCTCCCCCAAAGACTCCTTCATGGCCGCTCTGTCCCTGAGCCCCACAGTGACACCACCCCGCAAGCGGTCAAGGAGGTCCCCGGTCAGGGTGCTTGAGTCCCCCCCCTGTCCACACCCTCCCACAGTGGCGCTGCGACCCATCCCTCTGACCCCCCCCCTCCTTGGGGCCTGTGGTTCCTTCGAGTGCAGGGGAGTCCCTGGAGGACCTTGCTAAGGTGTGCAGCGAGATCCTGGCCTCCGCCTTTGGCCCTGCCCCTGTGGAAATATGGATTTTTCTGGTCAGTTGTGTCCCCTATCTTGGACCCCAACGGTTCTATGTGCATGTTACAAGTACATGTATGTTTCCTCCAGTTCCAGTTATGAAGACGCAAACACATGTGCGTCCACCGTCAACATGTCCTCTGTCAGATCCGCCATGAATAGGCCGGATATTCCATTCTTAAGTATGAAAGGCCACCGGCTTTATATGGTTCACTTATGCCATTTTACAGTCCATGCAAGTAGGCCCTGATTCTGTCATCGAACTCTTCTTGCCTTCTGCTTCTGAAAACTCCAGTCTGAGCCTGCATCTGTGACCATGAACTTTGTCTCATTCTCTGCGCGGCTCACGAAGCCTGACATCAGCTTGCTGCCTGCCAAGAACTGTATTTCACCTTCGAAATTATCTGCTCCGTTCCCTGTCCGATGCATTCCTGTCTAGTAGCTTAAGTAAACATTCTGCCAGCTACCGAGCAAAGGCCCGGCTTCTCTGTCTTTATGCAAGTAATTCATAGTCCTGTTACCATGGAATATTCCTACCCCCTCGCATTTCGTGTAGACACTTAGACGCTTGTGCACGCACACACAGTCAGTATAGAATAGATTTTGTCCAAGAGTCCTTCTTTTGTGGATAACATAGTTCTTTAAACATAGGATGTTAGATATGATTTGGGATTAGGTTGACTTGACCCCCCAGACTTTTCGTCTCCACATGTAGAGCTAAATATCAAGTCCCCTTCACCCCCTAGTTGCACGTCAATCACACGTCATGCTGCTGCGCGCGCATCTATGCCAAGTATTATCTTATAGATCCACCTATATATGACATCATAACCAATTATGTTCCTTTTTACTCCTTATTACACCCATTTTCGGTTACGCATATGAATCGTCATTTTCCTTATCAATTGTTACGCCTACTGCATTCGCTTCATTGTAATGTATGTACTATAAAAGTCATTTCTTGTCAATAAAGTATGTACTTCACTTCCTGAACCTCCGTGGTGATGGAACCTGGAGCAACCGATTATAATCGTTCATTGGAATAAAGCCCATTCCGAACCTCTAATACCACGGATTCTGCCTCTCATTTTACTGAGCTATTTTATTATGTTTCCGCATCAAATTAAGTCCCGGTAAAGGAATTTTATTTACCACATGAATGGCGCCCGAACAGGGACACTTTCTCATCTCACGCGCCGGCGGTGAGTTGCAGGCCCGGTTTCCTGCCACAGCTGGACGGACAATAACGCGTACCAGCAGGATTTCCTGTATCTCCCTCCGGTCAAGCGGGGGCGACTGAGGCTGCGATCAACACCCAGACGAGGCGGTGAGAAGTGCGAAGTATCCCGACCAGAGCCTAGCTGAGAGAGCAAGATCCGAGGTATACAGAGGCCCACCAGTTCGAAGTCAAGTCCAGTTTCCAACGAGTCGAGTCGAGTCCAGTCCGGTCCAAGTTCAGTCTCCGAGGCCTTCCGTTTCCGAAGCTACCCGGTGAGTACCATTGCTGGGGAGGCATTTCTGACGTGCACATAGGTTGTGCCGGTCAAGACGGGTTTGGGTACACAAATCCGGTCTGCACTGTTTTAGCAGTGTATATGTACTGTTTAGCAGTATATCAAGTATTCCGAAGTATCTAGTTATTGTCAAAGAATTATGCTTGGTGATTAGTTATGCAGACGATCATCATTGTTGGTTATTTTTAAAGGTTAAAAAAAATGTTTAATGTTTAATGTTTAATGTGTTAAACGTCCGGCATATTGTGGTATGAATGGTTGTTCATTATTGTGCTTTTGTACTAAGTGTGTTCAAGATTAAGTATCAGATCAGTTCTCAATATGCCGCTCTTTTCGAAACTAAGACAGATCACTACAAGAAAAGGGGTACTCGAAGAAGCCGTTCCTATTCCTCCTAGGGACACTCCAGGGTACTTCATGTATCATAAACATGGCCTAGACGCCATATTATTTCTCGATCTATGGGTAGACTACACTAAGGAATTACCAGAAAGTCAGAGGTGGCCCACAGCGGGAACCTGGGATGCAGAGTGCATCGTGAAAGTAGAGGAAGAATTATGGAAAAAGAAAGCTAGACAATCACAGAAAGACGCCATTGAATTATGGCGTAAAGAATCACATAGACGAACAGAAAAAGCACGTAGACAGGAAGAGAAGAGTAAAGAGAATTCTAATGAAGTCCGAGAAAATCTATTAATTAAGGAAGGTATCCGAGTGAAATCAGAACAAGTAGACAGACAAAGAAATGCCCTTATGAATGGTATGTATCCCCTTCTGGCCGAAGGATTACCTAAGGCTACTCCAGAGATACCGAAAGACTTGCCACCCCCATTATTCCCAATAAAGGTACATCCTAAGGGGCATCCTAGAACCGCAGAAGATGTTTTTCTTTCCTCGTATTTAGATGACGCAGCTCCCGAGTATGCTAATTCCGCCCCACATAGACCACCTATCAGGGAGGTTCAACGCCAAGATCCGGTACCCGTATCTCTACAGCAACGAGTTCCGGCAAGCACATCTGTTTCTACATCTGTCCCTGCAGATACTTCTATAGCTGTGTCCACACCTATAGTTGCTGTATCGCGTTCTACGAATCCTTTCACGCCCGATACCCCAGATGGGGCTACGGGAGGTACCAGCAACATTTTTTCTACGCCACCCAGAATAAATAAACTTACTTTTCAAGAGTCAGGACATTCACGTACACCCAAACTCATAAATGCCCGTACGCTTAAGGAACTTCTTATAGATTGTAGATATGACCCTGTGCCCGGAAAAGAGGACGAAATGACCCTAGCATCATTACGTATCAGACGAGCCGCAGTGTACTTAGGGAAATTACCAGGAATGACTGCGCATCTAGATAAAATATACCATTTTGTCCAAACAGGGCGAGATCCAGAATGTATTAACAGAGCTATGGAATACCAGAAAGTGGAGATACAGGGGGAACTGTTACGTTTCCTCATAAATTGTGTGATCAGAAATCAAGACCGACCAGGGGTAGACCCGGAAGCAATGCAAATTCTTACCAGATGGAGTCAGAATATATCAGAAGGAAGACATGATAAGCAGAATTGTATAATAGCCATGTGCCGAAAGATCCGTAAAGAAATAGAACGCCTACACGAAGAAAGATTAGCGGTAGACCAGTTCGATCAAAGCGAGGAAGAAGGATCAGGACTGCCCACAGGACAGTCAGAAACTATAGCCTATGTAGGTAGAAGAAGATCTTGTAATAGTACTAGATGTCTTACTGATCCGATACGTCCGATGTGTCTAGAAAATAACAGAAAATTTCAAACACCCATAGTCCATATAAGGTCTAACGAGCATTCGTTCCAAACAGCTGACAAATTACTCCGAGAACGAAGGGGTTATCATTTCCTCGATTCTATGGATGAACAAGAATTAGCTAGGTCAGCTGTCCATTGGGTTGACAGTCCCGGAAAATATAGTGATGATACAGTAGCACGCACATTTTTGAATCTCACCCCAGATGAACAGCGTTTAGCTGGGATTTATATGATTCAACAACTCATTATACTATATCAGAGTCAGCATTCGGATCCTGGTCCCTTACCTGATATATTGACTGAATTGCTTATGAATAAATGGAGAGGTTCAGGTACTAAATTAATTAAAGAAATTCTAGAATCAAGAAAGCAGTATATTCTTTTTGTATGTTCAGATCGTGTCTCATTGCCCATCAAGGAAAGAACCACGTATTACATGGACAGACAGAATCCCTTACGAGAAGTGCACCCAATAAAGGGCGAGGACAACGAGTTTAAGCGCGTATTTGTATATACGCCCATATCAAAAATAGAATTGTTAGAAATGAAGAAAGTGGTACCCAGTCATGACAAAGATCCAGCGGGTTTTCACCGAGAAATTAAAGACATGTTACTCATGGGAGAGTATACCTATCCCGACATTATGACAATATTAAAGGTATTGATGCCTGCTGGCATTTATGAGAAACTCAGGGAAAAAGAGTGGGAGGTAGGAGACCAAAAGATAGAATGGTCAGTATTAGAAGCAGAATAAAAGGCCCGAACTGCAGGAGCAGGACTTGGGGATAAAACTAAAGCACTACCAGGTTTATTAGTACAGGTACTGCCACGTTTATTAACTACGAAAAAGGAAGATTGGGGTACAATTTCAGCCTGTAAACAGAAGCAAGATGAAGACACTAGTGATTACTATGCCCGATTTGAAAAATGTTTTGGTATAAATAGTGGCATAAAAGCGAGTAGCGAATCATACCCACATCTGTTTGTAACAAAATTAGTAGAAAACGCCCTGCCCCAAGTAAAGAATAGAGTATTAAAATTCGAGAGTACCTGGCAAGGTAACACTCCATCACAAATGTTACAAATGTTACAGTACCATCACAATAGAATCAGAGAGGAACAAGATCATGAACAAAGACGCATGAAAGACACGAAAATGAAAATGCTAGTCTCTCAGACAGTTCCAGCTGAAGGACATAAAAAGGGTATGACACATTCCGGTGATTCAGCCGGACCTGTAAAAGGGACATGCAATTATTGTAAAAAGCCAGGTCATTACGTACCCGATTGTCCAGTTTTGAAACATAATATCGCCATAGGTAAAACACAAGAAAGATCACGGCCACCTAGACAGGACCAGAATGAACAAGGAGCTCCGCAGCATGCACAGTCCATGCCAGCGTCACAACAGTCTATACAGCTTGTGCCAGCTGCACCAGCGCTGCCTGTTGCTGCCACACAAACCACGACACGACAACTGTACCAGACCGCACAGTACGACTATCCTGATTATCAACGATACGCATGAACAAGCCTAGAGAGGGAAGTTGACTTACCCCTTATCGAGATCCCTGTAGATCAAGAAGGACCTTATGTACATAGTGAATTATTAGGCCAAGACAGAAAATTTTTACTCGATACAGGGGCAAGTCGAACAACCATAAAACGTAGTGAAGTTCCAGGGGCACCCCTCTCAGGCTCTCAGAATATTTCCCTTGGTTTTTCAGGAAAACCTATTGTTAATGAAGTGCCACAACCTCTCCCACTTACGATAGGACCTTTGACCCGAACTACAGATTTATTGCTTACTAAATCATGTCCAGAAAATCTGTTAGGAATAAAAACACTGAAAGCTCTAGGAGCCATAATATGTTGTTCTCCGGAAGGAGTAAGGTTGTTTTTACGTGATTTTAAAGGTCATTATGTGTCTAGAGACATGGATCCCCGACTGCAGACTTTACCTACACATCTATGGGCACAAGGCCCTACTGATGTTGGTTGCATGAATATTACACCATATCGAGTTACACTAAAGGCAGGAGTGGTACTACCACGAATGCGACAATACAAGTTACCACCAGATGCTGTAGTGGCTTTACTACAAATCATTGACGAGCTCATTACCCAAGGAGTAGTTGTAGAAACAGACTCCAATGTATGTAATTCACCGATAATTCCGATTCTTAAACGAACAGATCCGAAGGCCCCACCAGTATATCGATTGGTTATTGATCTGCGCGAATTAAACAAATGCATTGTGCCACAATTTCCTGTGGTCCCAGATATCTCGTCATTACTGACAGCTATTGATTCCGAAGCGACATTCTTTACTGTAATCGATCTCAAGAATGCCTTTTTCAGCGTCCCAATAGATCCGGAAAGCCAATATTTGTTCGGATTTAGTTTAAATGGACGTAGCTTTAAATTCTCACGCGCACCTCAAGGATTTACAGAAAGCCCCAGCATCTATAGCCAAGCACTGAAACGAGAACTTGACAGTATCCACATGCCAGTTAACACTGCCTTGCTTCAATACGTCGATGATCTGTTGATCACCGCGAGAAGTGAACCGGAATGTGAAAAAGCATCACTGACAGTTTTACAATTTCTAGCCGAAAAGGGGCACAAGGTGTCCCCTTCTAAGCTGCAATTCTGTGTCCAGCGAGTTATTTATCTTGGACACTCGCTGTCCAAGGAGGGAAGGCAGCTTACACCAGACCGCATTCAGTTAATAGCTAACATGCCAATACCCAAGACACAAAAGGAGGTGCGGGCTTTCATAGGCCTCACGTCATACTGTAGACAGTGGATCCCTCAATACGCATTTCTAGCAAAACCACTCATTCAGTTGACAACACAGGAGGCAGCCACATCGACTGTTCTCCCTTGGACTCAGGAACATACACAAGCTTTTGAAAGCCTAAAGAAAGCTTTATGTCAAGCACCTGTTTTAGCAACACCATGTTACAGAAAACAGTTTACACTCTTTGTTACAGAACGCGAAGGTACTGCCTTGTCAGTACTCACACAGGAACAAGCAGGAGCACACAAACCATGTGCTTATTTTTCTAGTACATTAGATCCCGTAGCTCAGGCTTTGCCTGCATGCCTAAAATCAGTGGCAGCGACAGCTTTAGCAATCAGACAAAGCGATGCCATAGTGTTAGGACATCCATTGACAGTTCAAGTACCACATGCAGTAGAGGTTCTTGTAAATAGAACGCAAACACAACACTTGACTATAGCGCGACTTACAGGGTACGAACTTACATTGTTTCAGCCACACATAGAAATCAGACGCTGTAACACATTGAATCCTGCCACACTTTTGCCAGTAACCGGAACAGACCCACTAGCCCATGACTGTATTGAAGTTATTACTATAACGACGAAACCCAGACAAGACTTAACCGATGTCCCATTGTCAGACCCAGACCTGACATTGTATGTAGATGGTTCATGTATGAGAACAAATACAGGAGAGTTGGTGGCTGCTTACGCAGTCACAACAGATACTGAAGTCATTGAAACTAATCGTATAAATACTTTGTCAGCTCAAGCCGCAGAGCTTATTGCTCTGACACAAGCCTGTATTCAAGCCACAAGTAAAAAAGTCAACATATACACTGATTCACGTTATGCATTCGGAGTTGTACATGACTTCGGCGTGCTGTGGCGAGAGAGAGGTTATTTAACTTCCCACGGTGCCCACATTCAGCACGGACCCCTCATTCATGCCTTATTAGATGCAATACATCTACCTATTGCAATATCGATTATGAAATGCAAAGCACATACGAAGGTTACTGATATCATTTCTCAAGGCAATGATCTAGCCGACAGAACAGCTAAACAGACTGCTCAAACTCAAACATCCGACATGACAAAGACAATAGTCCCGATGCCGACACATTGTATGACAGTTAAAGATCCTACTCTTGATGTAATTGACATACAGACACATGCTACACCAGACGAAATAAAGAAATGGACTGAATTAGGAGGGATCCAAACGGACCAAGGATGGATGATGAAGGAAAAGTCTGTGTGGTTCCTTCCTGATTCAATGGTCCAAGTTATAATTAACACTATACATAGTCCAGCACACCTAGGAGAAAAAGCTATGCTAGATAGCATTCAACACATTTGGTTCAATAAACATTTACGAACAGCAGCCAAACAAAAGGTCCGTACCTGTATGATCTGTTGCCAGTTCAACCCAGGAAAAAGCGTTCCCGTAGAACAGGGTGGATTTCATCCTCCTAATCACCCTTTTGAAGTCCTCCAGATGGATTATATCCAGATGGAACGATGTCGAGGATTCAAATATGTTCTCGTAGTTGTCTGCGCTCTGTCCCGCTGGACGGAGGCATACCCGGTTTCAGATTACACTGCCCCGACTACTGCCAAACAGTTAGTTCGAGAATTCTTCCCACGATACGGTTTACCACGTGTTGTTCACTCAGATAACGGCCAGCCGTTCTCATCCGAATTAATGAAACATGTTTCACTTTTGTTAGGTTATCAGTGGAAATTCCACTGTGTCCGACACCCCGAAGCAGCAGGTCTCGTAGAAAGACATAATCAGACCCTGAAAATTAGATTGTCCAAAATATGCAGGGAGAAAGGTGTCGACTGGGTAGTAGCACTACCAGTTGCACTCTTTTTCACAAGAATGGTAGCACACTCTCGAACAGGGCTATCCCCGTATGAGGTGATCTTCGGCAGACCACCAAATATGTGGGGGACGCCTATACCACGCAAAATAACTGATATTGACTGTAATATGCTGACAGATTACTTGGCTTCCTTGATGTCTGCACTGCAATCTTGTCGTTCACAGGTAGCTGCAGCCTTTCCCGACAATACTGAGGTGAAACCCCATGACGTAATTCCGGGGGACCTCGTCCTTGTGAGGAATTTCGACCGAAAGACTCAGCTGGAGCCCAGGTGGAAGACACCCAAGTTGGTCTTGCTAACCACAAGGACAGCCGTGAAGATTGAAGGCAGGAAAGGATGGATTCATTCAAGTCATATCAAGAAATTTCATGGACTTCCTTCAGATGTAAACAGCCCACCTCGTGTGTCCTCACCAATTGACTCAAAACTACCTCTGGCTGAGGCCGACAGTAAAGAACTTTATAAACTAAAATTAAGGCCTAGGCCGTCGGACGATTTGATTGTTTAAGTCCTCTCCTAGGTGAAGCGGTTGAATCTGTCTCCGACATGTATCGCCTAGACCTGAATCATGGACAGTCGCGAAAAATGATGAAACGACAGGCGTATTGTAAATCACTGCGTAGCCATTGCATAGTGACATTATTAATTTTGTTTTTCTTAAGTCTTTTAATAATTACTGCAAGTATATTGTTGCACATATATTACCCTATTGCCAGAAATGTTTACAATGTTACTGCTGAACATTCTTTTAGTGACCTACCGCCACATGAATTGTCTTATAGACTTGCGCTGCGCAATAACACTTTCATTAGTATGTTACATCATTCCCATCAGACTAGTAATGCAACTAATTGTTGGGTGTGTGGCCGGCTCCCTCCCTATCAGAATTATGAAGGAGTCCTGCCTTTCTTTCCACATCCGTTTACACATAATGGCTCCTGTGGAGCATGGTTTAGTTTAATCAATTCCATAGACTCAGACACAGCAGTTTATCAAGACCATTGGGTATGGGGAAATTTGAACCTAGTTTTATTCAAGGTCTGTTACCCTGACAAGGAGGGTCGCCCCAAAGGAACAGGAACTGATCTAGAAAATGAAGTATATGGATTAGGTAACTTTACTCCTAATCTCATGGTTCTAAATGTCGAATCCGAAGTTGAACTAGTTTTACCAACCATGTCAGTATTCCCAGCGAAAGGCGAATTGTGTGTAAGAAAAGTTGGTTCCATACATATGGGCCATAGTAAATGCACTACTACAGTAGAATTCAGTGATCAAGGCAAATCTTCATTTAGAGCTTATCGCCACTCCTACTTTATATGTGGTCAGACTGCATATATGCGTCTACCTCTAGATTGGGATGGTACCTGCTACATTGCATTCCTTTTGCCACCTGTTTTTCTAGCTCCTCCTGATTATTATAGAAATATTCATTTAGTACACAACAGAGAGCGGAGAGATCTCCCAATAGTCGATTACACTGAAACAGCATGGGAAAAATACACAGATTTCAATAAAGGCATCTTTCCCTATATAGGTACTGTTACTAATAGTAAGCTGATACGTAGATTAACTAGAACCCTTGAAGCAGTAGTAAATGAAACTATTTCCGCCTTAGGCAATTTAACAGAAGAGCAGTCTGCTATGCGGATTGTTGTGCTTCAAAATCGTCTTGTCCTTGACGTCATCCTGGCTGATAGGGGCGGAGCTTGTAGGGTCATCGGATCAAGCTGCTGCGTATTCATACCAGAAAATTCGCCATCTGTATATAAAGCTATAACTCGCCTTCATAAGATTGTAAGCCAGATACACCAGAACCCAGGCACCTGGACTTGGTCCGGTTGGTTTTGGAGCGTGATATCAGCCTGGGGATGGAAAGTTCTATCATTCCTAGGTATTGGCCTTCTCATACTATTCAGTTGCTGTCTATGTCTACAATGTGGACCAGCGATTTGTGGTCTGTGTGCCACATCGTGCATTCCACGTCAAGATTTTCATTCAAGATCCCGGAAGAAGAAAGAAGAACAAATGATGCTATATGAACAGATCAATGGATTAATGAAGATTGATATCTCTTGACGGGCAAGTAGGGGACAAGGAGGGAATGTGGAAATATGTATTTTTCTGGTCAGTTGTGTCCCCTATCTTGGACCCCAACGGTTCTATGTGCATGTTACAAGTACATGTATGTTTCCTCCAGTTCCAGTTATGAAGACGCAAACACATGTGCGTCCACCGTCAACATGTCCTCTGTCAGATCCGCCATGAATAGGCCGGATATTCCATTCTTAAGTATGAAAGGCCACCGGCTTTA
Organism: Triturus cristatus; assembly: GCF_964204655.1. NCBI lineage: Eukaryota > Metazoa > Chordata > Amphibia > Caudata > Salamandridae > Triturus > Triturus cristatus. The sequence goes on from NC_140581.1 coordinate 651,347,449, forward strand.
TATGGTTCACTTATGCCATTTTACAGTCCAGGCAAGTAGGCCCTGATTCTGTCATCGAACTCTTCTTGCCTTCTGCTTCTGAAAACTCCAGTCTGAGCCTGCATCTGTGACCATGAACTTTGTCTCATTCTCTGCGCGGCTCACGAAGCCTGACATCAGCTTGCTGCCTGCCAAGAACTGTATTTCACCTTCGAAATTATCTGCTCCGTTCCCTGTTCGATGCATTCCTGTCTAGTAGCTTAAGTAAACATTCTGCCAGCTACCGAGCAAAGGCCCGGCTTCTCTGTCTTTATGCAAGTAATTCATAGTCCTGTTACCATGGAATATTCCTACCCCCTCGCATTTCGTGTAGACACTTAGACGCTTGTGCACGCACACACAGTCAGTATAGAATAGATTTTGTCCAAGAGTCCTTCTTTTGTGGATAACATAGTTCTTTAAACATAGGATGTTAGATATGATTTGGGATTAGGTTGACTTGACCCCCCAGACTTTTCGTCTCCACATGTAGAGCTAAATATCAAGTCCCCTTCACCCCCTAGTTGCACGTCAATCACACGTCATGCTGCTGCGCGCGCATCTATGCCAAGTATTATCTTATAGATCCACCTATATATGACATCATAACCAATTATGTTCCTTTTTACTCCTTATTACACCCATTTTCGGTTACGCATATGAATCGTCATTTTCCTTATCAATTGTTACGCCTACTGCATTCGCTTCATTGTAATGTATGTACTATAAAAGTCATTTCTTGTCAATAAAGTATGTACTTCACTTCCTGAACCTCCGTGGTGATGGAACCTGGAGCAACCGATTATAATCGTTCATTGGAATAAAGCCCATTCCGAACCTCTAATACCACGGATTCTGCCTCTCATTTTACTGAGCTATTTTATTATGTTTCCGCATCAAATTAAGTCCCGGTAAAGGAATTTTATTTACCACACCCCACCCCCTGTGGTGGAGTCCTCCATCCCTGCACCCACGACACCTACCTTTCACCCTCCTGTCCCTGCGGTGCCTGTTTCTTCCCCCCCACATGATGCCCTCACCCCTGTGGAAGACAACGGATTGTAACTGTGCAGGCAAGCTAGGGGACACGCATCCCACTGTGTCCCCCATCCAGCTGGGACTCCTGGACTGCCCTATGGCCTTTGTTAAAATTGGACTCACGTCATACTAGTTTTTTTCTCATGCTGAATAAAGCTATTTATTTTTGCCCTTGGAACACTCCTGCATAGCTGGCCTTGCTGTTGGTGGGGCTGCTACATGGTTGTGGGTGTTGGTCATGTGTTGGGTGTGTGGGAAATGTAGTAGTGTGCTACTCATAGGGGGGACCCTGGGATCTGTGTGCCATCACACGGTGTTAGCTACCTTTCTCCATTCATGTCAGCAGTTGCTGCATGTTGCAATTGTCCCAAGGTGTATTCCTTCCTCTGTGTACCCTGACTTCTTCCCTGCAGGGTGTCCCCTGACTTTGGCACAGAGCTGTGTGTCCATTAGCTGGGTGTGTGACGTAGTCCTTCACCTTTGCACATGCATGCTGAGCGATGTCTCCACCTGCGTCATTCGTGGCATCCTTGGTAGTCGTTGTACTTGTGTATGTGGCCTATTGACATGACTTCATGTGTACATGTTTTCTTTTCTGCGCTATGCATGCGTATACCCCCAGCCTCGAACACATGTGGTACATGTACTGCAGGGTCTTTGTGCACCTGACTGACATTTGTGGGCATGGTATCTGTGACTACTCCACCCTTTGCGTTCCATGGCCACTGCTGGGAGTGATGGGCCCCCACCCCTCCTGTCTCAGGGCATTGGTGGGAGTGATAAGCACCCACCCCTCCTGTGTCTGTGCACTGCTGGGAGGACTATGCACACACCCCTCCTGTGTCTGGGCACTGCTGGGAGGACTCTGCACACACCCCTCCTGTGTCTGGGCACTGCTGGGAGGACTCTGCACCCACCCCTCCTGTGTCTGGGCACTGCTGGGAGTGATAGGCCCCCACCCCTCCTGTCTCAGGGCACTGCTGGGAATGATAGGCACCCACCCCTCCTGTCTCAGGGCACTGCTGGGAGTGATAGGCCCCCACCCCTCCTGTCTCAGGGCACTGCTGGGAGGACTCTGCACACACCCCTCCTGTGTCTGGGCACTGCTGGGAGGACTCTGCACACACCCCTCCTGTCTCAGGGCACTGCTGGGAGTGATAGGCCCCCACCCCTCCTGTCTCACGGCACTGCTGGGAGGACTCTGCACCCACCCCTCCTGTGTCTGGGCACTGCTGGGAGTGATAGGCCCCCACCCCTCCTGTCTCAGGGCACTGCTGGGAGTGATAGGCACCCACCCCTCCTGTCTCAGGGCACTGCTGGGAGTGATAGGCCCCCACCCCTCCTGTCTCAGGGCACTGCTGGGAGGACTCTGCACACACCCCTCCTGTCTCAGGGCACTGCTGGGAGGACTCTGCACACACCCCTCCTGTGTCTGGGCACTGCTGGGAGGACTCTGCACACACCCCTCCTGTGTCTGGGCACTGCTGGGAGGACTCTGCACCCACCCCTCCTGTGTCTGGGCACTGCTGGGAGTGATAGGCCCCCACCCCTCCTGTCTCAGGGCACTGCTGGGAGTGATAGGCCCCCACCCCACCTGTCTCAGGGCACTGCTGGGAGGACTATGCACACACCCCTCCTGTCTCAGGCCACTGCTGGGAGGACTCTGCACACACCCCTCCTGTCTCAGGGCACTGCTGGGAGGACTCTGCACCCACCCCTCCTGTCTCAGGCCACTGCTGGGAGGACTCTGCACACACCCCTCCTGTCTCAGGGCACTGCTGGGAGGACTCTGCACACACCCCTCCTGTGTCTGGGCACTGCTGGGAGGACTCTGCACACACCCCTCCTGTCTCAGGGCACTGCTGGGAGTGATAGGCCCCCACCCCTTCTGTCTCAGGGCACTGCTGGGAGGACTCTGCACACACCCCTCCTGTCTCAGGGCACTGCTGGGAGGACTCTGCACACACCCCTCCTGTGTCTGGGCACTGCTGGGAGGACTCTGCACACACCCCTCCTGTCTCAGGGCACTGCTGGAAGTGATAGGCCCCCACCCCTCCTGTCTCAGGGCACTGCTGGGAGGACTCTGCACACACCCCTCCTGTGTCTGGGCACTGCTGGGAGGACTCTGCACCCACCCCTCCTGTCTCAGGCCACTGCTGGGAGGACTCTGCACACACCCCTCCTGTGTGTGGGCACTGCTGGGAGGACTCTGCACCCACCCCTCCTGTCTCAGGGCACTGCTGGGAGGACTCTGCACCCACCCCTCCTGTCTCAGGCCACTGCTGGGAGGACTCTGCACACACCCCTCCTGTGTGTGGGCACTGCTGGGAGGACTCTGCACCCACCCCTCCTGTCTCAGGCCACTGCTGGGAGGACTCTGCACACACCCCTCCTGTGTCTGGGCACTGCTGGGAGGACTCTGCACACACCCCTCCTGTGTCTGGGCACTGCTGGGAGGACTCTGCACACACCCCTCCTGTCTCAGGGCAATGCTGGGATTGATAGGCCCCCACCCCTCCTGTCTCAGGGCACTGCTGGGAGGACTCTGCACACACCCCTCCTGTCTCAGGGCACTGCTGGGAGGACTCTGCACACACCCCTCCTGTGTCTGGGCACTGCTGGGAGGACTCTGCACACACCCCTCCTGTCTCAGGGCAATGCTGGGAGTGATAGGCACCCACCCCTCCTGTCTCAGGGCACTGCTGGGAGGACTCTGCACACACCCCTCCTGTGTCTGGGCACTGCTGGGAGGACTCTGCACCCACCCCTCCTGTCTCAGGGCACTGCTGGGAGGACTCTGCACACACCCCTCCTGTGTCTGGGCACTGCTGGGAGGACTCTGCACCCACCCCTCCTGTCTCAGGCCACTGCTGGGAGGACTCTGCACACACCCCTCCTGTGTGTGGGCACTGCTGGGAGGACTCTGCACACACCCCTCCTGTGTGTGGGCACTGCTGGGAGGACTCTGCACCCACCCCTCCTGTCTCAGGCCACTTCTGGGAGGACTCTGCACACACCCCTCCTGTGTGTGGGCACTGCTGGGAGGACTCTGCACCCACCCCTCCTGTCTCAGGCCACTGCTGGGAGGACTCTGCACACACCCCTCCTGTGTCTGGGCACTGCTGGGAGGACTCTGCACACACCCCTCCTGTGTCTGGGCACTGCTGGGAGGACTCTGCACACACCCCTCCTGTCTCAGGGCAATGCTGGGAGTGATAGGCACCCACCCCTCCGGTCTCAGAGCACTGCTGGGAGTGATAGGCACCCACCCCTCCTGTCTCAGGCCACTGCTGGGAGGACTCTGCACACACCACTCCTGTCTCAGGGCACTGCTGGGAGGACTCTGCACATACCCCTCCTGTCTCAGGGCACTGCTGGGAGGACTCTGCACCCACCCCTCCTGTCTCAGGCCACTGCTGGGAGGACTCTGCACACACCCCTCCTGTCTCGGGGCACTGCTGGGAGGACTCTGCACACACCCCTCCTGTCTCAGGGCACTGCTGGGAGGACTCTGCACCCACCCCTCCTGTCTCAGAGCACTGCTGGGAGTGATAGGCACCCACCCCTCCTGTCTCAGGCCACTGCTGGGAGGACTCTGCACCCACCTCTCCAATTTCACAATATGTACGCTCATGACATACACGGATGTGGGTACGCTCCATGCATTGGAGGTGGGGGTACGTGTCATACTTACACTGTTGGGGTGGGGCTACGCTCCATGCATTCGAGGTGAGGGTACGAGTCGTACTTACACTGTTGGGGTGGGGGTACGCTCCATACGTACGCGGGTGGGTACGGGTCGTACTTACACTGTTGGGGTGGGGGTACGCTCCATACGTATGCGGGTGTGTGTACGGGTCGTACTTACACTGTTGGGGTGGGGGTACGCTCCATACGTACGCGGATGGGTATGGGTCGTACTTACACTGTTGGGGTAGGGCTACACTCCATATGTACGCGGGTGGGGGTACGAGTCGTACTTACGCTGTTGGGGTGGGGGTACGCTCCATACGTACGCGGGTGTGGGTACGGGTCGTACTTACACTGTTGGGGTGGGGGTACGCTCCATACGTACGCGGGTGTGGGTACGGGTCGTACTTACGCTGTTGGGGTGGGGGTATGCTCCATACGTACGCGGGTGTGGGTACGGGTCGTACTTACACTGTTGGAGTGGGGGTACGCTCCATACGTACGCGGGTGTGGGTACGGGTCGTACTTACACTGTTGGGGTGGGGGTACGCTCCATACGTACGCGGGTGTGGGTACGGGTCGTACTTACACTGTTGGGGTGGGGGTTACGCTCCATGCATACGGGGTGGGGGTAGGGTCCGTACATATCCGTCCGCACGCTATGTGATGCTTGTGCGGGCCGTACCCAGGCCTTTGCCACGTGGGTACGAGCCGTCCCGCCATTGTTGGGGTGACGTGGGTGTGGGCGTGGTTCGACTCGTACCCACGCTCTTCAGGCGTGGGTACGGGACGTACCTGTCTGGTTGTGTTGCCTGTTCGCGTCGTGACGGACTTCCGTTGTGGCGGTCGCTGGCTTATCTGGACACGCCCCCACCCCCTCGTAGTGACCAGGGCATGGGAGTCAGGTATGTCCAGGGCATGTGTGCTGTGTGACTTTGGTGGGGGGTTTGTGGCCTGCCCTGGTCCTGCCACCCCCCCCACCCCACTTTCCCCCCTCCCTTAGTTGTTCTGACCTTCTGCGGCGTCTGCGTCCGAACCTGTGGAGGAGGTCGACTGCTATGAGGGCCGGGATGACTCGTAGGTTCGGGTCCATGTCTGTCCGTCGCGTACGGGTCCTCCTTGTTCGCGTCGTCCTGTCGCGTACTGGTCCTCCTTGTTCGCGTCGTCCTGTCTGTCTGTCGCGTACTGGTACTCCTTGTTCGCGTCGTCCTGTCGCGTACTGGTCCTCCTTGTTCGCGTCGTCCTGTCTGTCCGTCGCGTACTGGTAGCCCTTGTTCGCGTCGTCCTGATTTCCCAGCAGTTTTTGGCAGCCGGAAAATATTCACAGTGCGGGATGACGTCGGTGCGAATCGTAATTCCTGGTTCGTGAATGGCAGGCTGCGAGCGTCCCGACGTCAGGTCGGCGCTTTCCCGGATCGCATTTGTAGGTTTATTTTGTTCGGTCGGGGTTTTTTACGATTCATACGGAAATGGTGTTCCCGTGCGAATCGTAATTCCATGTTTGTATATTTTGACGACCGGGTACGCGTCGGACGGAGAAAACGCTCCGACTGACGGTTCGTACCCGGTTTTTCCAGGATCGTAATCGGCACCATAGTTGGGGGGAAAAGCTTGAACCAAAGCAGCGTCTGAGTCCTTATTTGACCATGTTTCAGTCAAAAAGAAAACGTCTGGACTCAAATCTTCAAGCAGTAAATAGATGTCAGTTGCGTGCTATGAGAGAGAGCGGCAATTGAGTAGTAGCATCGCAGTTTTTTCCTTAACCTCACCAACTACCAGAGGAGATATGATAGAATGAAACTTAAAATTACAATGAGGGCATGACGTGCTCCATTCATCCGGAAACATAAAATGCATACACTCACTCCTAGTCTCGCCTCTGAACCTGGTAAGGTGCTCCCTGTTATAACGATATACATCTGGAATGGGTTTGGCAGGGTTCCTGGCCCCTGGACCCGGTCTGGCGTGGACGGGCGCAGACGGGCTTGCCTTTGGCGCGCCTGCTGCGCGCGTCCGCTGCGTGGAGGCATCATCGGCTGAATATAAGGCTGAGTGTGTGTGTCAGCGTGAGTAAAACTAGAGCGCTGACCTGGATTACGTGGAGTAGCGTGAGGTCACCCCGAGCGTTGAACACAGCTCGTAAGTGCCCCCAAGAGTAAAAACACACAATAATACAGTTCAATCAAGGTATTAAAAAAGATTTAAAAAGAAGTATTCAAGTAGGCAAGTAAAAAGCTTCTCGCTCCTGACCGTGATCAGAGCGATAACAAACAGGCCACCTTGCGGAAGCGTCCTCGGCTGAATTTAAGGCCGAGTGTGCGTGTCAGCACGAGTAAAACTAGAGCGCTGACATGGATTGCGTGGAGAAGCGTGAGGTCCCCCCGAGCATTGAACACAGCTCGTAATTGCCCCCAAGAGTAAAAACACACAATAATACAGTACAATCAAGGTATTAAAAAAGATTTAAAAAGAAGTATTCAAGTATGCAAGTAAAAAGCCTCTCGCTCCTGACCGTGATCAGGGCGATAACAAAGCGTTTGTATATTTTTATACTTTTTATCACAGCTTTATGTGATAAGTAGGAGAGGAATATATTGTGTCATTGTCCTAAAGAAGGTGGTTTTATCATATTCAACCCACTGTTATTGACACACAACATCATGTCAAATCCAAAATCTGAACTTTCCTAATAATAATTTTTTCCTTTATATTGTATGTGAAACCCTGAGTCTAATGTCACCTTGATTTGCTGTGGTGATTAGAAAATATTCCATCAATTCATTTGCTTTTCTAGGTATATTTGGCTAGATGCAGAGATATTTAGTAAGCACTGTGGGCAGTATGTGTTGATTCCAGTCAAATGTGGTAAATTTCCCATTGATTCGATTTTGGACAGCATAATTAATGGTAATTGAATAACTGTTATTGTGTAGTATGATGGTGGCAAGCAACTGCACTCACAGTAATACTGCTATAGATAATCCAGACTATGGAACATGTCCCATATACACTGTGCTCTGCTTGATTTTATGTGACTGTGACATTCGGGCTTCTTGGGTGGCCAATATAAGTTCAGTGGTAAGGGCACTTAACAGCTAGGGCATCAGAGGCTCCATCTATGCAAAGCCTGTGGCAGCCAACCAATCAGATTTAGAGCTCCCATCTTCACTGGTAAGGTATTTAACTGAAAGCTTTCCCGGTGTCATGCAAGACTATAATGCAGGGTGGGTAGTAATGTCATGGGCTCCCTCTCAACCTTTTTTTGTGTTTCCAAGAAATAAACCACCAAAATTGAGGTATCTTTCTCTTAAACAAAATAGCAGTTGCCCTGGCAAGACATCAGTTTTTTCTTTCAGTGCATGATGCCACTGACAGTTAGCGGCTGCCCATTATCCCCATATTCTGCATGTAGAACAGGGCAAGAAATATCAACATGCACAGGCCCTCCTAATTAATGTGAACCTTTTAATATAGAGTTGGTGGCCCAGTTGCATATTACTAAGGGTACCCATAGAACAGCCAGCTATCGCCCCACCATTAGAAACCCAGGGGCATATTTATGAAAGAGTCACATAGTGCAAGTCACCTTACTGTTCTGAACTGCACAACAGGGAAAGGGAGGAATGTACTGCATTTAAGGCAATACAGCGCATTCCTGCAGTTTCCCATGCATCCTTTTGGCACCCTCGCATCATGGCACAAGGGTGCCTGTGTTTGCAGGATTGTTTTTATGTAGTAAGGGGCACCTTCCTTCACAAAAACCATCCTGGGAGGCACATTCCTCTTTCTATATGTGCTACACAATGCAGCACATATAGAAAGAGGAAGTAACAAGGAGAAATAGAGATATTTCTCCCAGCTAAAGCCCATGCAGGTAAGAGCGGTGGGGTGGTGAGGCCGGGTTGGGGGAAATTCGACAGACGACCACTAGGGAAAATTAAATAAATAATTAATGTTCCCTCGTCGTTGTCTGGAGAAATCCACCCCCTTCCCAGCCCCACCGCACCACCACTCTTACCTGCACGGGCCGTGGCTGATTTCTCCTCATTGTGCCTCCCGTCGGAAGGTGGACATTTTTGCTGCATTCCCAGGTTTACCAGTTCTGGTAAATCTGGGAATGCATCAAAAACCATGGGGATTGTGTGGGAACACCTACGCAATGCCAATGGAAGGCCTTCCCAGAACAGAGTAACCCAACACAGCGATTTGTGCTGTGTTGGTTTACTTCAGATTTATGAAGCCACTCAGTGCCACGTCAAGTGGTCTTGCGTGGCTTCATGAGTTTTACTTAAGGTTTCTATCGCCATGTACCAGTTTGCATGGTGCAAACGCGACGCAAACCTCCTCGCAAATAGGCCCCCAGTGACTCCCATGACATGAGGCAGGTGAACTACGAGTGTGGCAAATACAGGGGTGCAGATTTATAAGCCCCTTGCGCCACTTTTGCTTCACTTTCAAAATGGTAAAAGTGACGCAAAAGTGGCGCAAGGGGCTTGTAAATCTGCCCCAGGGTATCTGCCGGTTTATGGCGTATGTAATGGATCTATTATAGCAGAATGACCCCCTCTTCTCAAATACTATGGGGCAGATTTACAAGCCCCTTGTGCCTCATTTACGCCGCCGTTGCATCACTTTTGTGACGCAGATGGCGGCGCAAAGAATGCGCAATGGTGCGGGGTACTTACAACGTGACGCATCTGGGAGATGCGTCACGTTGTAAAGCCCTGCGCCACATGTAGGCGTTCCTGCGCAGGGGGGGGGCGTTCCGGCGCAGGAACGCCTCCTAAAAGTGGCTGAGTGAAATCTGCGCCACCTTTACGGCACAGATGCGTAACGCATCTGTGCCGTTTTTGCCCCATGGTGCGCCGCATTGTAAATGCGGCGCATCCATGGTGGCGGAGCTGTGGCGCACAATAACTGCCGCATCCCTGCTGATATGCAGGGATGCGCCAGTTTTTGTAAATGTGCCCCTATGAATGGAAATACATACTTATTTAAATGAGAGGTACTGCCCATTCTCTAGACAATAACCTTCGCGTGTAATGGTGCAGAATGAAGAACAATATGTGAAGACGTTAGGTTTTCTATAAAACTTTAAAGCAAATGTTAATCCCAGACACCTCCAATTATATTCTTATTATTTTTATTGGTTTTCAGATGGCTGAGCATACTCATGAAAGCTACTTTCTTCGTCTTTCACTGCTGCCTTTGCATCATGAAAACGTCGCATATATATTTATTGTATCATGCTTTTTACAACATGTGATATAACATTCATTGACGAAGAAGTAATCCACGTACAGTGAGAAGAATTTCTTTACACCTATATTTATGTTTACGCATAAAACTGCTTTATCTGCCCTCTGCTGCTTTGTTTTATATAAGGCTATAGATCGGATCCAATGTGCACAGAAACACATCCTGCTCTAGGGGAGGTGTCAGCGTTCAGCAAGGGGTCTGATCAGGAGCTATGTGCCGCAAGTTATTTATAAACACCTGGCATGTGCTGCGCTCCTTTGAAGCCTCCATCAAGGGAAGTTATAGGCCGTGAACGGGATTTTACGCGGACTCATACATATGCATGAGAAAGCTCAATTTCCTGCTGACAGCAGCAGCACAACAAAGTATAATAAACGTGAATGATTGGTAGAAATGTATTGACTATCATATAGCGCAACTAAGGGAAAGACCTCACGAGCAGGCCAAGGTGCCCCGAACATCACGACTGACTAAAAAGACATTCTTGAAACCATAGCTAGCATGTAAAACTGCTTCCCGTCACCTGTGCAGTCTCTTCAACCTTTTAATGTAAGAGTTCAGCCAACATAGAGCGCCATTGTTCAGTGGAAAGCGCCCTACAGCCAATTGTCTAATGAACTCCCTGCACCGTGTCTTATGCCTTCCTTCTGGAAGTAAGGAACTCTTTTCCAAACATTTACTTAACATATTACTCAACTTTTCTTTCATACTGTATATTCTTTGCACTTTTCGAAGAGGGATTCTACGTGTTTCATAAACAATGCGTACAGTAAGAAAAGGGCAGGCTGGCAAGGCAGAAATATAAGCACTTAGCAGTAGATTGGGTGTATTCCTCAGGCACCACATGCGATATTATTTTCATTCGCCTGAAATCTACATCTTAATAAGGGTAAAAAATCTAATTTAACCTCACTTGAGCTGCCTAGAAGGAGTTGGGCTCTCGTGGGGCCGATAGATGAGTTCATAATGGGAAAGCTCCCAGCCACTGAGATGCTCGAAAATTAAAACCACTGCACCATGCTCTAATAAAAAGCTTGTTAGTGGCACACAACCAGTTGAAATAAATATCACGCGCTGTAAATACATCACTGGGAAAGAGGAAACACTAACTCATTCTTCCTTGTAAAATAAGCCTCCTGGTTCAATACACTTGCGAGGCACAGGTCAAGTAATTACATTTGTTCGCACAACATAGAATGTGGATGTTATATCCGATTTGTGTATAGGCATATGTGGGAGGAAATGTATTTTCTAAATCCATTGCATGATCTATCTATCTATCTATCTATCTATCTATCTATCTATCTATCTATCTATCTATCTATCTATCTATCTATCTATCTATCTATCTATCTATCTATCTATCTATCTATCTATCTATCTATCTATCTATCTATCTATCTATCTATCTATCTATCTATCTATCTATCTATTAATCATAGAAGCAGATATAGTACCTTTATGGTTATAATTAGGTCAGGGTTTCCATTGAAAAGGTATCTTTGGTTTCCTTAATCATGCCAGTGTCATTCAACGAATCTGCACGAAACTTTCCAATAAAAAAGGTAAGCCACTTTGGGTTTAGCATGACAAGTTTCCTATAGAACCATCAAAGAGAGGTCAAAAAAGTGAAGTTGTTAAAAGTGGCGCTTCCCATTGTTACTCCATTGGAAGGAAGAGTTTGGGATCACTGTGTGAAAACGGCTGACTGAAGCTACACTAAACTAGGTGTTATACGGTTTCCACTAAAAAAGGTAGCTATGGTAATATTTCCTGAAGAACTGAAAAGTCATACATATGCCCATTACTGAAGAAAACAAACATGGACCTGTATATAAGCATTTATTTGGATTACAGATGCGCACCAACACTGTGTATTGCTTTGTATAAACAACTATAATAATTATGCTTTTAAAGATACAGATGTACATATTACTTATAGTTACATTATTCTATGTTTAACATGTATGCATGTGACTGCATAAATAAGTAAATATTTTGGGGCAGATTTATGAGCCCCTTGCGCCACTTTTGCGTCACTTTTAACATGGGAAAAGTGACGCAAAAGTGGCGCAAGGGGCTCATAAATCTGCCCCTTTATAACTATGTATCCACAATTGCTTCGCTATTGAATCAAAAAAAAAACGTACATCAACACTTGAAAGTCTGAGTTTATTAAATGCAACTTTTATCTACAAATATTACCTTCCTTATACATATATGCCTTCAGTGTACTTATGTATCTTTATATTTATTGCTTTGCTTCTAATTCAGCATATCCAATGCACTAACCAATATCTCACCCTATATCTGTTCGCAATATATCCTCTACCTCCACCCTGACTCATCTCAAACCTCATTCTACTACTCTCTCAAATGCACTACTCTATTTCTCACCCTTTGCCTCTCTCAAAGTGTCCTCTACCTCCACTCTCTCATGCATACCAAAACCCATACCACTACTATGACCCCCAAAATAATCCTTTTTACAACTATTCCCTCCTATACCCCTCCTTGCATCATCTCATATCTCTTTTACTATTCAGATCTCCCAAACAAGACTTGCTAAACCCTCCCCTCTAACTCTACCCCTCCACCTCCCATTTATCATCCCAAACTCCCTCCTACTGCTATGAACTCCCAAAAAAACATTCTAGACCCTTCTGTCTTCTATCCCTCCACTATTCCTTTTCAATCCAATAACAAACTAACATGTCCACCACGCAAATTAATTTTTATTTTCCATATACTAATTTCCCACCAATCCTGTTTGGGTTCCGGAGTAGTGTGCTACCCCCAAAAAGCACTTCAACACCTAATTATCAATCAATCAGGTGTTTGTTAAGCGCTACTACTCACCCGTGAGGGTCTCAAGGCGCTAGGGGAGGAGGGGGTTTGCATGTTCCAGTCCATCAAGGAGGGGGTCTGTCGAAGAGCCAGGTTTTGAGGTTTCTTGCGAAGATGGGGAGCGATGTTGTCTGTCTGTGGTGGAGAGGGAGGGCGTTCCAGGCTCTGGCCGCGAGGAAGGAGAAAGAGCTGCTGCCCGATCTGGTCTTTCTGGTGCGGGGGACCACAGCGTAGGAGAGCTGGGCTGATCGTAGGGTCCTTTGGGGTGCATGGAATTTGAGTCGGCTGTTCAGGTATGCTGGTCCAGTGTCATGGAGGGCCTTGTGAGTGTGGGTGAGCATCTTGAAGGTGACTCTAGCTTCGATGGGGAGCCAGTGGAGTCTGAACAGGTGCTGGGAGATGTGGCAGTGTCTTGGCAGGTTGAGGACCAGTCTTGCGGCGGCGTTTTGGATGTTCTGTAGCTTGCGGTTGAGGTTTTTGTTTATTCCGGGATAGAATGTGTTGCCGTAGTCGAGCCTGCTGGTGACCAGGGCATGAGTGACCGTTTTTCGGTGTTCGAGGGGGATCCATTTGAAGGTCTTACGAAGGAGGCGGAGGGTGTGGAAGCAGGAGGACGAGACGCAGTTGATCTGGTGGTCCATTTTGAGCTCTGAGTCCAGGATGATTCCCAGGTTGCATGCGTGGTCCGTGGGGTGGGCGTGCTTCCGATACCAGGGGCCACCAGGTGTCGTTCCAGGCATCGGGGTTTGGGCCCATGATGAGTACTTCCGTTTTGTTGGTGTTTAGTTGTAGGCAGCTGTTTTTCATCCTTTTTGTGACGGCTTCCATGCCTTCTCGAAAGTTGTGTCTGGCGGTGTTGGGTTTGCTGGATAGGGAGAGGATGAGTTGGGTGTCATCAGCGTATGACAAAATGTTGAGTCCGTTGGTTCTGACGATGGGGGCGAACGGAGCCATGTAGATGTTGAAGAGCGTAGGACTGAGGGAGGACCCCTTGGGGACTCCGCAGGTGGTAAGTGTAGTGTCCAAGAGGAAAGCGGGGAGTCTGATCCACTGCGTTCTGCCAAAGAGGAAGGAGCGGATCTAGTCGAGGGCCTTGTCTTAGATCTCTGCATCGTGGAGTCTGCATATTAGGGTGCGGTGAGAGACTGTGTCGAACACCGCTGAGAGGTCGAGGAGGATGAGGGCTGCTTTTTCTCCTTTGTCCAGTAAGGTGCGGATGTCATCTGTTGCGGCGAGGAGGGCTGTTTCTGTACTGTGGTTCTTTCTGAAGCCGGATTGGGAGGAGTCGAGGATGTTGTGCTCTTCGATGAATGTGGCGAGTTGGCTGTTGATGGCTTTCTCGATGACTTTAGCTGGGAACGGGAGCAGGGAGATGGGTCTGTAGTTTTTGAGGTCGGTGGGGTCCGCCGAGGGTTTCTTCAGGGGGGGGGTTGATCTCAGCGTGTTTCCAGTCATCGGGGAACGAGGCGGTTGCCAGGGAGTGGTTGATGGTGTGGCAGAGCAAGGGTGCGATGGTGTTGGCGGCTCTTTTGAATATGTGGTGGGGCGGGGTCCGTGGGGGCCCGCAGTGGATTGACTTCATCGTCTTCAGTGTGTCTTCGGTGATGAGGGCTGTCCAGTTGTCGATTGCTGGCTTCAGGGTGTCGGGGGTGGTTGGTGAGGGTTTAGTGTGTTGGTTGACTTTGTCAAAGTTGTCGTAGATGCTCTTGATTTTGTGGTGGAAAAAGGTGCTGAGTTTGTCGCAGAGGTCTTGTTAGGGAGGGATGTCGGTGGACTCACTGGTGGGTTGGGAGAGAAAGCACTATATGAATGCAAACCCTTCCCTCTTTCTATGCCTCCTCTATTTTATTACAATCCAAATAACTAATTAACATGCCCACCACTCAAATCAAATTAGTTTTCATATTTCCCTACATTAATTCACAACTAATCCTTCTTGGGTAACAGAGTAGTGTGCTAAGCGCTGAAAAGTGCTTTAACAACCTCATCATGGGTATCAAGCGCTATATAAATGCAAACCCTTCCCTCTTCCATCCCTGCACTACCATTTTCAATCCAAATATCAGATTAACATGCACCACTCAAATTAATTTCATATTTCCCTAGACTAATTCACCACTAATCATTTTTTAGTTCCAGAGTGGCGTGCTTCTCACCAAAAAGCACTTCAACACCTCAACAGGAGTAGCAGGCACAATATAAATGCTAACCTTTCCCTCTTCTTTCCCTCCACTATCCTTTTCAATTCAAATAATAGTCTAACAAATTCACAGCTCAAATCAATTTCATATTTCACTATACTAGTTCACCACTAATCCTTTTGGGTTCTGGAGTGGCGTACTATTCGCCGAAAAAGCACTTTGACTCCTCATCAGGGGTAGTAAGCGCTATATAAATGCAATTACAATAAAATACAATTTGCAATAAAAGGGCAATGACCACAATTAGTGGACAAAACTCTCCCCTGAAGACTCATATCTACCGACTGGAATATGTTTCAAGTAATCACCCCGTGTAGTAACAATACTGCTGACAATCTCTCAGCTACTGCGAGAGGCAATTTTTCAAACTTCTTGATGTTTAACATTGTATAGGTAGCGACATTCTTAGCCATTACTTGTTGCCTACATGTTATATTTAAAAGCAAGAACAATTCTGTTGTGTTATAGTATTTCCATGTCACACAGTCAGATTTTAAAACTTGTAATGTCCAACTCAACTGCATAATCAAACTAAGCTGACTGCACATGGGAGAATAAAAACATGTACATTTGTGTAATGTCAATTGTAGAGGATGCGATTTTATTCAAACTATAAATATGAGTTGACAATGTTTTCATGCCATTATCAACAGCAGTAAGCAGTTTTTCTGAATGATGTAACAAGGGTCCAGTCTGCTAGCTGTAAAACCCTGTGTAGAGTCAAAAAAACATGCATTGCAACTATTTGTGTTCACTGGCCACAATAACCATCTATTAGGAGCTCAAAGCGTAGAATTGTATGTACCATTTTGCACCATATGATTGAGCTGTTCCTCACTGTAATTTACCAAATGCAACCAATTATCAAAACGGGCAATTGAGGCAATGCTGAGCAAATTAACTTCCTTAATTGTGGCTAGACCCAAGCAAGTAGTATGCTGTACTGTCTCATTTAAAAAAATCGTCTGTGCCCTACACTTACCAGTGTTTTGTTCTCAAAACTGATTTAAATCAATAGTGTCTTTCCAATAGTCATAGCCTTTTAGGGCCAATTGGGAAATGAATTAATCCGAATAAATCAATTTTGTGTGGGTCAGCATATTTTCTTTTGCTTGTAAAGGGGTAAGTTTATAATAGGAGGAAGCTGGGTCTAAGGAATTATGACCAGAAAAATATGCAAACTTGTCCATATATGTTTGGAGCTACCCACTGGAGGAGTCAGGCAATGTTCACATTGTGTAAAATTGAAATATCTATGTGGAACACTAGCTACATGTAAATAATGATGTGCATAGTGATGATAACAACAATCTCTCCATAATTAGCAGAGTTAAGGTACAGATCTTCACTTTCAAATACAGTATAATATTTAAGCTCTGAGAGCATTGATGTAACTGTGTTTACAGCCCAATCATCAGCAATAAACCCAAGGGTAATCACGTCACCCATCGCAACCTTAATAACATAAGGAGTCTGCAGAGTCTCAGTTCGACAAAAAATATTATTGGGGACCTTATCCCAAACAATTCCATCAAATACTGGAAAAGCAGAAATGTTCACAAGGGACAGGTCTCTTCAGTCACAAATTAGGCTTCAACACCTTGATTACCAGTTCTGCAGTAGAACGCTACGGGAGGTAATATCCATTTAATAACAAGAAGAAAAAATCTAATCCAAATAAGCAGGAAAAGTAATGAGATGGCAATCCAAATGTAAAACAATGGAGAGATGATATAAGTGGGTTACAGTTAAAGAAGAACATCACATACACCATGTAGTGAAGTATGGGAAGGATCAGAAGAAGAGTCATCAACAACAACAAAGTAACGAGAAGCAGTCAGTTGAAAAACTAAGACTCAGTTAGCAGAAGAGAACTGGTATAAACCTCCAAAGGTAGTTGATCATAAACAACTGTGTTGTTAGGAGTAGCAGATTATTTAATGCTCTGTGAATGCCATAGAAGTGATGGATGCAGCTACAATCTGAACCTAATACTCTAGCTGTTAAGGATTGCTTAAGTAACTTTTTTATTTTCTCCACAATCAAATTTCCCACAGAAAGATACGATGAGGAATAATACACAGAAACACCCAGGGTTCCCTTACTATTTCTGTAAGCCTTAGAGGCAAAAGCAGGGCCCTGGTTCGAGTGGAATTCAGCTACTACATATGTCCCAAGAAAAATGTGCAAATCTTTAATAACAGTGCGAGCTGATCATTGAATCTGGAGCAAGAATCCACTGCAAGTAGAATTAATTTAAATGCACCATCCAAATTTAAGGAACAAAAATGATAGAGGTACACACTGTGGAGCTGTTTTTTAAAAAAAAGACGGGTGTCTGTGGTGGGCGTGAAATGGTGGAGCTTTTAATTTGTTGGCAAATGTCACAACTAAGAACGCACTGTTTTGTCTGCTTGTACATACCATGCCACCAGTAGTGCTTCTGTAGTAAAGAAACTGTGCCCACCACACCAACAGGGGCAGATGCTACACCCTCATGAGCAACAATTATTCATTCCAGCCTGCGGGGATGGTAGCAAAAGGAATGTTTTGGGAAGTTAAGTGGTAGGAATATTTTGCTGGATAGATTTTAGGTAAAGGGGCGCCGTTGCTTGAAGCATTGTCCGCAGCCATGATATCTTCATCTGCCCTGGTATTAGAATGAGCAGCTTCTGTAGTAGTCTACATTGCAGATTTGGCAGCTTCATCAGCCAGTGAATTCCCTACAATGTGTATTTCACCACGCTGATGACTCAATGTGTGTATCACATGATTCCATGGCAAACTGTCTTTAAGTTGTGCCACCGTTCCCCAAAGCAGCTTATGCTTTATATTATTCCCTTTTGAGTTTCTTAATCTATCCAGGTGCCAGTTGTGTAAACTTTAATTAAAAGACTGGACACAATAAAACAAATCACACACTATGAGTGTGGTGAATTATGGATCTGTATTTTCTAGTGCAGAATCAAGGTATTTAATTCATGCAATTGTGCATTACAATCCCTTAGGGACTGCATAAAAGTTTTTGGAGGATGTAATTTTCCACCCATCATGACACCTTGTACTGCAGTGCAAGTCATGTAGTATTGGTGTTTGTTGCCTATAGCAGGCTGGCTGAACCATTAGTAAGTATTATATGTTTATACTGGTCAAGAGGCAATATATTACTGGGCATGGGGCTTTCATGTTCATGTTGGAGAAATTCTTCAGTTTGTAAAAGAGGGTCAAAGACATAGTCTGATCAGTAGCTATCAGGGAGTGGCCCACTCTATCTCAGCAGTTAGTATTTTTTCAGTGGCTGCAAAACGTATTTCAACATTTGAATATAGATACGATTTACATGCAATTGGCACAGTGTCATACTCAATTAATGTTACAGATGTAAAGCCAATGGCACCTGCAATCATACAGATTACCAAGTTTGCTTTGTTGAGACGTGTGTGTAAGTGTCTGGATGCAAGCACGTCAATCTGTGGTGATCTGAGTATTTGTGTATGTTCTGATGTCCAATGTGTACTGGAATAAATCAGGGTAAATTAAATTGTATAAAGGTTTTATACATTGTGCATAATCTGGTATTTATGTTCTGCCAAAATTGTAGAATAACAAGGGGTTAGAAAGTAGCAGGGTTCAGCTATTCCATGGTACTCTAGCTGTTGGAGAATTTATTTTGTTTCTTTGTTTCATGTTTAATTAGGTATTGTGGTTGCACTAGTGGGTTGGACCTTAGGGTATAGCATGAAAAGGCAAGTCCTTATCCCAGCCTACATGTTTGCAGAATAATGCTGGGGCTTGTGCAAGAACCCATTCTATGGCATACCCTTGTTTAACCTCATCGGGAACAAGCACAGGGAAAGACTGTAAAATAACCTTCTCTCATTGTGGAGCTGTTCTTACAAACTCCAGTGGCCAATTGACCTCCACTGAGAGAATGTTATAACTAAGTATTACATTGTCCCAGAATATTAGCCTAATCGTCCGCATTATGTCACCCTCAATCTGTATGTTTAATTTATCAAGCCTGTCTGTCACTCGGAGGTTTAGATAAACAGGATTTTCTGCTGCGGAGAAGAACATAACCAGAGTTACTGTATAGTCAGGTTCACTGGTGATGCACTTTGGGTGGATTAGCCGGCAGGGAGGCCCTTGTCTTCTATTGGTCATCCTGGCACTTTTGGTGAAAATTTTAATAAGTCCCAATTTTTCGGGCTAGGCAGGAGCAACACCTTAGGTATGTATAAGTAGGTAGTGATTGACTGTATAGACCAGTGAGTGGTTGTATGAGTGTGTGAATGAACATGTGACTGGTTATGTGAGTCAGTGACTGAGTATATGATTGGCTGTATGGGTATGTGAGTGGGTATGCACATAGCTGTATGGGCCTTTGAGTAGGTGTGTGAGTGTCTTTATATGTCAGTGAGTGGGTATGTGAGTGACTGTATGGGTTGTGGGGAGGTATGTGAGTGGTGTTGTACGTGGTTGAGTTTTTTTAAGGGTATGTAAGGGAGTGTGTGAGAGTCTGTATGGGTCAGTGTGTGTCGGTGTGAGGGACTATATTGGTCTGTGAGTGGGTGTGTGAGTGAAAGAATTAGTGGCTGTATGGGTCTATGAGTGGCTGTGTCGGTCTGTGAGTAGATTTGTGCACGGTGAGTGGCTAGCTGGGTCTGTAACTAGGTACATGAGTGGCTGTATGGGTCAGTGAGTGACAGTTTCTGTGTGGGAGTCAATATATGAGTGGCTTTATTGGTTTGTGAGTCAGTGTAGGAGTGGCTGTATGGGTATGTGAGTAGGTATCTGAATAGCTACATGGGTCTGTGAATGGTTTGTTGGATATGTGAGTGGTTTTATATTCATATGAGAATGTGTATAATTGACTGTATGGGTCGGTGAGATGGTATGTGAGTGGCTCTATGGGTCTATGAATGAGTATGTGGTTGCTCGTGTGAGTCAATGACTAGGTGTGGAAGTGGCTGTATTGGTGTGTGAATGGATGTGTGAGTGACTGGTTTGGTGTGTGGGTGGGTGTTTCATTGGCTTTATGGGTCAGTGAGTGGATACATTAGTGACGGGGTCATGGGTAGATGTATGAGTGGTTTTGTGTGTGTGTATGTGAGTGGTTTTGAGGGAATGTGAGTGGGTATGGGTCACTGGGTGGCCGTGTGAGTGACTGTATGGGTTTGTGAGTGGGTGTGTGGGTGTGTGAGTAGGTGTGTGAGTAGTGAGTGACTATACAGGTCTGTGACTGGGTATGTGAGTGGCTCTATGGGTTGATATTTGTGTGAGTGACTGTATGGGTCTGTGAGTGGGTGTGGGAGTGATTTTATGTGTGTGTGAGTGGAAGTGTGAGTAGCTGTATGGTGGTGTGAGTGGGTATATAAGAGGTTTTATAGGTTTGTGAGTGGGTATGAGAGTAGCTGTATAGATCTGTGAGTGGTTATTTGAGTTGCTATTATTGTCTGTAAGTGTTTTTTGGGTTTGTGAGTAGATGTGTGGGTCAATGAGTATGTATGTGAGTGACTGTATGGGTCTGTAAATGAGTATGTCAGTGACTGTATGGGTCTGTGAATGGGTGTGTGAGTGGGTGTGTTTGTGGGTGTTTTAGTGGTTGTATTAGTCTGTGAGTGGCTGTGTGGTTCTAGGAGTGGGTGTGTAAGTGATGTTTTGGGTCAGTGAGTGGGTGTGTAAGTGGTGAGTGGCTATCCAGGTCTGTGACTGGGTATGTGAGGGGCTCTATGGGTTGGTATTTATGTGAGTGACTGTATGGGTCTATGAGTGGGTGTGGGAGTGATTTTATGTGCATGTGAGTGGATGTGTGAGTGTCTGTATAGGGGTGTGAGTGGGTATATAAGAGGTTTTGTCGGTTTGTTTGTATGTATGAGAGTAGCTGTATAGATCTGTGAGTGGTTATCTGAGTTACTATTATTGTCTGTAAGTGTTTTTTGGGTTTGTGAGTAGATGTATGGGCCAATGAGTGAGTATGTGAGTGACTGTATGGGTCTGTAAATGAGTATGTTAGTGACTTTATGGGTGTGTGAATGGGTGTGTGAGTGGGTGTGTTAGTGGTTGTATTAGTCTGTGAGTGGCTGTGTGGTTCGAGGAGTGGGTGTGTGAGTGACGTTTTGGGTCAGTGATTTGGTGTATAAGTGATTGTATGGGTTTTGAGTGGGTGGGTGAGTGGTTTTGTTATGTGTGAGTGGTTTTGAGGATGTGTGCATGCGTGTGTGAGAGTCTGTATGGGTCAGTGAGTGGCTGTGTGACTGACTTATGGGACTGTGAGTGGATGTGTAAGGGATGTATTAGTGATTGGATTGGTCTATGAGTAACTGTATGGGTCTGTGAGTAGGCATCTGAGTGATTTTGTATGGAAGGGAGTGGGTGTATGAGTGGCTGTGAAGGTTTGAGTAGGTATGTGAATGGTTTTGTGGGTCTGTGAATGGGTATGTGAGTGGCTGTATGGGTCTATGAGTAGGTAGCTGAATAGCTGTATGGGTCTGTGAGTGCTCCTTGGGTATGTAAGTAGATATATTGGTTGGTAAGTAGGTGAGTGAGTGTTGTATCGGCCTGTGAATGGGTGTGTGGGTGGTTCTGTGAGTGAGTAGATGTATGAGAGATCATAATGGTATATATGGGTCAGTGAGTAGCTGTATGAGTGACTGTTTGAGTCTGTGAATAGGTGTGTGAGTGGTTTTGTGTGTGAGAGTGGGTGTATGAATGGCTGTATGGGTCTGTGAATGGTGTGTGAGTGGTTATGTGGATCTGTGATTCGGTGTGTGAGTAGATGTATGGGTGTGTGAGTAGATGTTTGAGTGACTGTATGAATTGATGTTTGGGTGTGTGAGTGACTGTGTGGGTCTATGAGAGGATATGTGAGTAGTTGCATGTGTGTGAGTGGGTATATGAGTGGTTGTGAGAGTATGTGAGTAGCTATATGGGTCAATAAATAGAATGTGTGTGAGTGATCCTATGAGTGTGTGAGTGGGAGTGAGAATGACTGTAAGGGTCTACAAGTAGATGTGAGGTGTGGCATGGATCTCTGAGTAGCTGCGTGAGTGACTGTTTGGGCCTGTGAGTGGGTGTGTGAGTGGTTGTATGGGTCTGAGAGTGCATGTTGTTTTGTGTAAGAGTAGGTGTGTGAGTGGCTGAATGGGTCTGTGAGTGTGTGTGTGGCTGTATGGGTCTGAGAGTAGGAGTGTCAGTATCTCTATGGGTTGGTAAATAGATGTCTGAGTGCTGTTTAGGTACCTGAATGGGTATATGAGTGGTTTTGTGGGTATGTGAGTGATGGTGTGAGTTGCTGTATGGGTCTGTGTTTTGCATACTACTAAGGTGGATAGTGTGGGGTCAATCGGGTGATGCTTCCAGGTGACTTTGAACGTTTGCATATTTTTAGTCATTTTAAAGGAGAACCAGGGACTCTGCACTTACTAGGAGAGGCCAAGAAAGAACCCACTTGATACACAGTCACTACAGAGTGTGCTCTGGTAAATCAATGATACAGGATTTCAGATCATTTTTCAATGTACAAAGCCCAGAAAGGTAAGCTCATCTGTACTTTACAGAAATGAAGCTTTACCTCGCAATTATCCAAAATTCAGAGGAAGATGTTTTGTAAAATTTTAATGTAAAGAAGGGACACCTGGTATTATATCACCTGTTTTTAATTAAGGCCTCTCATGTCATTTTCAGATGTGTGTCCACATCATAAGGTCTTGTAACGCGGCCTACAAAGAGTGCTTTCCATACTTTTGGTTTTGTACCATAACATGTTCCCTTTATTTACTAGAACTGTTACTTGAAATTTACATGATTTGCTGTTTCTTAAAAGAAATGATATTTGGAAATCCTTCTCGAACTGTTTCAATACTTAAATTGATATCTAGCCATTCCCAAAAATTGCGGAGGTAGGTGATTTACTAATGCTATGAATTAATATATGTACCCATAAGTGATTTAATGCTATACGTCTGTTTTAATATATATTTCAGTATTCGTGATGACGTTGCAATGTCATTGCAATGTCACCACAAAGCCCATGTGACACACAAATAATGAGATAAGATTCGCTAAAATAGTGCATCAAGAAAAAAAGTCCCATCTCACTTTTCAGTACTTTAAGGGGTAGGCATCTGGTTTCACACCTCCCTTTACAGCTGCAGGATAGTGATTTTTTTTGTGTGGATTTTTTCATCTAAAAAATGGCAGCCTCTACTTCCAGTCCGGCCCCAGACCCAGAAGAGTAGGGAACACCATCCTCAGAGGAAGAGCTGCCAAAAAGAAAGGAAAGTATTGCCTGGAATTTTCAGCATCCCTTCTGGTATATAAAAGGGTGTGGCAGGACAGGTGCAGAGCAACCTCTGCTCTAAAATACTTCCTAGAGGCACCGGTAAAAAATAAAGCATCGGAACATCAGTGCTGAAGCAACTCCAAATCAGCCCCTCCAAGCACCTCTTAAGAGCAGAGAACGAAAGAGAGGCAGATTCAGCACCTGCTATGGAGCAAATAGCTGTTGGTGACACCATTGTTGTGCCTGGTACTGAAGCCTTTCCTGCAGTTATTCCTAATTTAAAGGACATGGACACATCTTGCAGGAAGTGTAACAGTGGGGGAGCAATCTCTTTCTGCAATTGTGGAAGCCAAATGTTGCCACAGATCTTTTTTGTGTGTGTGTTTGAACCTGTTGCACAAAGTTTGTGTGTGTTGTTTTTTTAGTTCTATTTTAAAGTTGCTCTCTTTTTTTAAAATGAAAAAATGCATAAATAAAAAAACAGAAATATAAAAAATAAAACAAATTCTGGGAAAGCATTGTCCTTTTTAGAACCGCCTTCTCTGGCTTAAAGAAATATTAACTATATATTTTTGCTGGCATGTCATTGCACACACCTGTCAGTATGAGCTTATTCAAATGTGAGTTTAAATGGGTGTTTGAGCCATAGTATATGGGTGAGTGAGAGGGTGTGTGTGTGGGGCTGTACGGCTGAGTGAGTGGGTGGAAGAATAGCTATATGGGTGAGTGAGTGGGAGCTTGAGGGAATGTATGGGTGAGTGAGTGGGTGTATAGGTATGTGAGTGAGTGTATGATTGGGTGAATGGGTCAGTGAGTGACTACATGAGTGGCAGTATGGGTGACTTAGTGAGTGTGTCAATGGCTGTATGGGTGAGTGAGAGGGAACATAAGTGACTGTATAGGTGAGTGGCTGATTGCATGAGTGGCTTGTATGGTTGTGTGATTGGTTATGGGAATGTATGTATGATGGAATGAATATATGGGTGACCTTTGGGCAGACAGTTGGCATGAGAGTGGTTGTATTGGTAAGTGAATGACTGTGTGAATGGTTGTATGGGTGAGTGAGTGGGACTGTGCGAGTGGTTGTATGGGTGAGTGAGTGGCTGTATGGGTGAGTGACTAACTATGTGAATGGGTGGGTGAGTGGCTTTGTGAGTAGCTTTATGACTGAGTGAGTGGGTGTGTGAGTGGCTGTATGGCTGAGTGAACAGATGTGTAAGGGGCTGTATGGCTGAGTGAGTGAGTAGGAGAATGACAATAGGGGTGAGTGAGTGGGTGCATGAGTGACTCTGAGTAAGTGAGTGTGTATTTGAGTAGCTGTATGGGTGAGAGTGGATGTGTCAGTGACTGCATTTGCAAGTAAATGACTATGTGAGTGCTTCTATGGGTGAGTGAGTGTCTGTGTAAGTAGCTGTATGGGTGAGTGAATGGGTGTGTCAGTGACTGTATAGGTGAATGAGTGGCTGTTTCAGTGAATGCATGAAGGACTGAGTGTGTGTGTCAATAGCTTTATGCGACTGTATTAGTAGCTGTATGGGTGAGTGTGTGGTTGTGTCAGCGACTGTATAGGTGAGTGAGTGTGTATGTTAGTAGCTGAATAGGTGAGTGATTGGATGTGTCAGTTATTACATGGGAGGGTGACAGGGTGTATTATTGATGTTATGGGTGAGTGAGTGGTGTATGAGTGCTTGCATGGGTGAGTGAGTGCTTGTGTCAGTGACTGTATAGGTGAATGAGTGCATGTGTTAGCATGTGGCTGAATAAGTGAGTAGGTGTGTGAGCATCTGTATGGGTAAATGAGTACATGTAGTAGTAGCTGTATTGGTAAGTGAGTCCACATCACTGACTGTATGGGTGAGTGAGTGGGAATGTGAGTAGCTGTATGGATGAGTGGCAGGGTGTGTGGCTGGCTGTATCAGTGTGTGTCTGGATATCTCAGAGGCTGTATAAGCCTCTCTCTTGTTGTGCACCTTGACAATGTAAGTTTGCTGAACTACACAGAAAGAAGTATTTAGGAAATTACTTCATTCCAATAGATGGTGTCATTCACCTGTTTAAAAAGAACATAAATATAAACTAGCATTACATTTTACGAAATTACCCAAAAAACGCTTGATTTCTGCATTGCATAAGTCCATATAATAAACAAATCACTAGAGATTTCATATGCTGTAATAGTATTTTATATTACATTAAGCATTTCATTTCCCCTTTTTTACTGTTCTCAGCTTTCATAATTGTACACCATAAACGATGTACTGTATAAAGATTAATGCTTGAACAGTGAGGACAAACTATCATATATAGATTGAAGAAAAAAAATGAACTGCAGAGTAAGTCACTATACAAAAGTGACACTATGCATTGCACTCATTACAATTATTTATCAATTGTTTTACACATGGTTACTGAACCCATCTAAACAAATAACAAAAAATAACTTGTTTATTAGTAGAGGTGGCAGAATACTACTAATAGATATAAAGGCCACTTGAATTATAGAGACCCTTATGAAGACATCACCCCTGGTAGGCCAAATGCTGTCATAAACACTGATGATCCACACAGAACAAATATTGTATACCACTTTTTAAACAGTAATCCTCCTTAGAATGTGGTTGAAAAATCAAAACGTATGATTTTGGTAGCTTGAAAGGCAGTTTTTATTTGAATTTGAGGTTGCTGTCATTACATTCCGTCCGTCTAGTCTCACTCTTTAAATAGACAGTCTGGAGTCAAGATGTTACACAATGTCCTGCATGAAAGATGATAGCCATAGTAGTATAAGTTCTTCCAGATATTTAGAATTTGTCCAGCTTTGAAGCTTGTAATTTTGGTTTTCAATTTACTGCTATCTGCTCTGCATCATTGTCACATTATTAAAAGGTATTTTTCATTTCTTCGTATTTGTAATGTTGACATAACATCTGATCGACAATTGGGGCAGGTATTATTTTGGCTAGCTTTTTTGATGAACCTGTCAAAAGACATAGTTTTGCAATATAGCAGTGTTACATAAACAAATCACTCTGAATCTATTTGAGTACTTGAAGTGACGAGAAATCTTCTTACTCGTGGTTCCATGAGTAACCCAATTCAAATAAGTCAATTCTTATTTCTTCTTCTTCTAAAACTCCAAAGATAACCAGTAGAAACTTCTGTGTATCTTCTTGAGTGTTATGAGTAAATTCTACTGAAACATTAATGAAATCAATCACATTACCCATAGCACCATTAACCAAGCCTTCAACATTTAAATTATGCTGCAAAATTACTCTACAGTTTTTGCGAACACCTAAACACTTTTCTAATCCCAGAGTTCTAGAAAGAGATGTATCCAATGTGTCCAATTTTGCTTGTAGTTTTTAACTTAGCAGTACTCTCCCCCCCTGGTGTGTCATTTTGCTCATTGCTGTAATTTCCAAACTGTGTTTTTTCTCCAGTTTTAGTAATTGTTAGTTAAAACTGGAGCACTCCTGAATTGTATTAATTAGGCAGACTATGGATCTCCCTTCTTCAATGAAATTGTACATTAGCTGTGCTGCTGACTTGTTTGAGGTAAACATTTTTTTATAAGTTGACTTTCTAAGCAACGTTTTCTACTATAATACCTCTCAGAATATTTACGTATTCCTATGTCAGATGCTTGGCGCATAACCTTAAGTAGTCCCTTGTATTGGAATTTTAGCCAAATGTTCATGTTTCAAATACTTCCCAACGAATTCTGAGTTTCATCATGGAGAAATGTCTTGAACACAGGTGGTTCTTTGCCGGGAGTAAGTTGTAGTAGGTCACCAAAGACAATTAAGTACTTTCCTCCAAATGGCACATAATACTCTGTTTTTAAAATCTGATTCATTCTCAAGTGCACAAAGGCAAGCGTTAAGTTTGAGACTATGCTCACCTCATCCATGATTAAATGTTCAGTTTCTTCGGTACTCTTGAGACTTCGTGACAAGCTTCACAGGATAACTTTTGGTACTCCGATTTATTTTCATATTCCACAGGTCACATAAGTAGTTAATGTACAGTAATTCCTTTATTGTTGTATGCAGCTAATCCAGTTGGTGCTGTTACTACACACAACAAATTTGATTCTGTAGTTCTCTGTAGGTAAGTGGTAAGAACTTCAATTAAACATTTTTTCCTGGTGCCAACTTGACCACTCATGTAGAATAGTATTTATTGGCTTAAATGATGAGCATTTACATTAATTCTTCTCATGGAGAAATCCATGCTCTATATTTTTTTTTTACCTACATACAAATTTCTTTCTGTTTGTCATTCAGTTGTCCATGTCCAACTAACAGTTGTAAATCAACACTTTCCTGTCTCACTTGTTGCATTGCACTTTTCCATCACGTTCATGGCTAGTGCAGCCTCATTTTCAATAATTGGTTGTTCAAGAGGATCTTGACTTAGTGGGACTGAGCTTTGGCTGCTTTGTGAATTGTCCTTAGCTAACTCAGCAGCAATTGTTTCTTCCTGTTCAATCTCATCATTTAACATTCTCTAATAGTTTGAAAACACTGAATGCTGTCATTCATGGTGTTGAAAGAACATTCGTAGCAGTCATAGTCTACTAGTAATTATGATTTAGAACATCAAGGCTTGACGAGTTGTAGTAGTGCCAAATAGAAAAACTCTCTTTCATCAGGAATTTGGGAATTAAGTTTTCTGTGGTTAATTAGATTTCCTTTTGTGTTGGCCCAAACAACCATCACAACCAACTACTGCATGTTTTTCTTCATATACTTTTTCTGTTACATTGCATCTGCATCTATAGTTTTGAAGTGTCTTGGGAAGACACACATTTTCAAGGTGTGGACTCCTTCTAGGATAGTAAGTATCCAACATATTCACAGTATCTGTACTTTCTGGGTCAAACTCTGGCAGGTGTTGAATTTCCAGGAAAGTCTTCAACACTCTGTTTCATGTGCTTTCAAGACCTAAAGTCATCCGAACAATTTCCCTTGACTTTGAGTACAAACTGGCTGGGCTGAACTGGGCACAGCATTCATAGGATTTTATCTCCATATCTGAAAGCATTTTCAACCTGAAGCTGTACAATTTCTTTGTAAGAGGCTTTTCTGCAGCAATCTCCTTCCACATCTCCTTCATCTCGGTCTTCTCAGATTGTGTAATGTACATAGTGACATAACGAGCAACAGTGATGAAGTTGTCGAAAACAAATTGTATATCCATATTTGAATTTCACATTTTCAGAATCACAGGATTATAGTCATTAACATACATGGAGGCCTCTGCTCTTCTGAGGTTGTATGTGGTTTTCTGTGATTTTTGTGTCAATGTTTGTCTGACTGCTGATAAAAAGCTGTTCACTTTTCCTTTGAAAATGAAAGGTCTTAGAAAACCGGAACACCTTATGTAAACCTTTCCTTTAAACCATGCTCTTTTTCAAAGGTCGAGAGAGGAACATGGCGGCGGGCTGACGCCGGCTGCAGGAGCTCCGTCCCTGACCGAGTACTGCTGCCGTGATGCATAAACTAATGAAGCGGTGAGAATGTGTATACCGTCCCGTAGTAAAAGAAAAAAGTAATACGATATTTCACCCAACTTTTTTCGTCTCTCCTGCTCTCTTTTGTTGTATCTTTACGGCTTTCTCCGACGGACCCGGGAAGATCGAGGATCGAGGATTGAGGCGGGGGCGGAGTTGTCAATGAGCGTGGAATCGCGGGTGCCAGCGAAAGAGGACTGGTCTGGAGGGGCCGGAGCCTGCAGCGGACGAGGTGCAAGGCTCTGGCGCAGAGTCCGGGCAGCTGTTATACGGCTTGACTTTCGACTCCAGTCCGGCACAGCAAGTCGATCACCAGAAGTAAGGACGGTGCTGGGGAGACGGGGAGAAATCCCACTTAGTGGGGAGGGGGTGGATACTCAAAGGGGTAGTGTGTATGCATCTAAGGACCCCCCGGGACGGCCCGACCCCGAGCCCTCGATCAACTCTGTCAACCCTGGGCATAGGCGGGAGAGACACGGAAGAAACAGGGGGATGGACTGGGCGATAGATCAGCCCCAACCAACCTTTTCTAAGGAGTGCTACTTGGAGCAATTGCCCCATAAAGGAGGGGACCCAGAAAAGTCCAATGAAAGAGAGGTGGGTAGGCTAGGTAGTTTGCAGACACAGTTTTCTCAAAGTCAATACCAACCAGCCCCATTAGAGGTGAGAAATAGGTATTTACTTCGCTCCCAGCCAGAGCCAGAGCAGCTCCTCCCTAGCACCAGCGAAGTTGGGAAAGCCATCCCCATTATACCCAGACAGAAAAAGAGGGAAAAAAGCAGGACAGGCGAAGTAAGGAGACCTAAAACTTGCTCAAGCATAGTTAAGCCCACACCCTCTCCAAAAACCTATTTCAGGATAATGGAAAAAATGACGGCTCAAAAGACCCCTATAAACATTAACTCCGCAGCAGCTGCCTGCAGAGGCAAGGTAACCAAGTCGGGCAAGCAACCCCTTCCCTCCACTACCCCACAGGCCCCATCCACCCAGGTCACTCAGGTCAATAGATATTCCCCTTTGATCTCGGACCCAGAAACAGACCTTGGTGCTAAAGATCAGGAGTCTATCTTAGCAGCAAAGGAAGGTTTAAGACCGCAGACATTATTGGGGGAAAATGCTATCCCAGAAGCCACCTCTACTTATGGTATCCCTCCACCAGCACCCCGGGAGACTTACGCAGAAGAACAAGGAACCAGTCAATCTCAGCTTGAGCTGCTTCTCCAGTCTCTGCGCGAAGATCTTCTTTCAAAGATATTGCCGAAATTCGAAATATCGGAGGCCAATCAGAAGGAGATTAATGAGAAGTGTACCAACTTGGAGATTAAACTAGATGACATTTGCTCCCGAACAGAGGCTTTGGAAGGGGAAGTAGCTGCTCTCGCCCAAGTTTCTCAGGCTCAAACAAAAGATATATTGGAGCTAAAAGCTCAGAACAGGTCACTTCAGATGGACATGGAAAGATTGGAGATCCATGCTAGAAGGAATAACTTAAGGTTCTTAAAAATACCCGAGGGGGCCGAACATGGTGACGTAAAGTCCCTGGTGTGTAGGATATTGAGAGAGGGAGTATTAAAAGACAAGCCAGATCTTGACATAGAGAGTGAAATACAGCGTGCCCATAGAGATCCCTTCAGACAACACCCTAATAGGAAAGTGCCGAGAAGGATACTGGTGAACTTTCACACTTATGCTGTAAAAGAGTTGATATTGGGTAGGGCTTTGGCAGATACGTCTCTACAGATAGAGTCCACCAAATACCTCATTCGCTCAGATGTAGGTAGATCAACAGCTCAGAGGCAGTGGGAGCTGGGGTCACGTATGGCAGATATCAGAAGCCTAGGGGGTCAGGCACTAATGAAATTTCCTGCCTCACTGAGGGTGGTTTGGAGA
Source organism: Triturus cristatus (assembly GCF_964204655.1). Lineage (NCBI taxonomy): Eukaryota > Metazoa > Chordata > Amphibia > Caudata > Salamandridae > Triturus > Triturus cristatus. The sequence goes on from NC_140581.1 coordinate 651,378,194, forward strand.
AATAAAACCTACAAATTTACCTCACCCCAAGAGGTGGATACATTCCTGACCGAAATGAAGGAGTCCCAGCACTAGCCCCAGGTTCTGTTTCAAGACGTTGTTCTGGGACCAATCTACCCTATGGATGTATATTTACCTGTGAAAGGCAGAGAGAAAATGGGCAAGGTGAAGTGTGTGGAAAAAGGGCAAGGAAAAATGAAGGAAGGGAAGAAGGGGAAGAAAAAAAAAACAAGAGATAAAAAAGGAAATAAACAAATAATAAATAACTAAATATAGATTTAAGTGGTGAAAGAAGAAAAGGGATTTAAGAGAAAAAAAACAAAAAAAGGGGTTTAAAAAAAAAAAAAAAGATTAAACATACACATATATACTGATGGGAGCTGAGGGTAGCTAAACTCTTAAGCTCTCAATTTTTCATTTTCATGTTCTCACCGTGAATTCAGGGGCAGTTCTCACGTTAAGGGATTGGGCACCTAAATGGCGATACGATCGCCAAGGTTCCTAAGGGGGGGTTCCTCAAGGGTGAGAGGTGGGAGTGGGGGGGGGGTGGGTGTAAGAAAAGAAAAAAATATTCCTCATGTGTTTATAACATTTGAGAGCAACTCTAAGCAACTCTTCTGTAAAAAAAAAGAAAAAAAGGGTTCGGGGGCCTTTGAGGTTCCTATTCCAGAATCTCTTATTACATGGTAGACACAGCTAAAAAAATGATGAAGATAGTAAACTGGAATGTCAACGGGCTAAGGGAAAGGAGGAAGCTCTTGAGGATCTGTGAGTTCCTGAATAAGTCAAAGGCCGACATATGTCTTTTGGAAGAAACTCATTAGGAGCAAGAAGAATGTAAGATAGCATTCAGGGGACAAAGGTGGGTCCAGGATCTCCTCTGCTCCAGCCAGAGCGGAAACACAAGGGGAGTGGCTATTATAATTCGAGCCAATAGCAGTATTATGGTAGAGAAGGTTGAGACTGACTGTTCAGGCAGATGGCTGACTGCATCCCTTATGACCAGTAGTTTTCGATTCACCTGTGCAGTTTATTACGGACCTAATAGTGATTCTCCAGGGGCTCTTTCTAGTCTAAGAATGACTCTCTTAAATCATGAAGCACCGATTATTCTAGGAGGGGATTTCAATCTGGTCCTTAATGAAGACCTAGACCGCACTTCAAGAGTAAGATATACCCCTCCACGTAAAACTCAAATAGAGCTTAAAAATATCATCAAAGATTTTAATCTATTTGATATCTGGAGGGATAGAAACGGTAGTATTAGGGAGTACTCTTTTTATAGCCATAGACACAGACACCATTCTAGAATTGACTTCTTTTTGTTAGATCAAACATTATTACCTGGGGTAGACACTGTATCCTATAGCCCAGCCATACTTTCAGATCATTCCATGGTGGAATTAAAGCTTGGGTTTAAGCAAGAAGACCAGGTTAGGAGGTGGACTTTAGACAGGTCAATACTTCTGAAAGAGGAAATGAGAGCAGAATTAGGGGTGGAGTTTCTTGAGTTTTTTAAGATAAACAGCGGCACTACGTCAGATCAATTGGTCTGGGAAACGTTTATGGCATGGTTGAGAGGATATTTAACCTCCATAATGATTAGCAGAAATAAAATTCGAAGGAGAGAGGAAGATGACCGCCTGGCTAAAATTAAACTGAAGGAACAACAGCTGCAGATGGCCTCTTTAGATCATCAGGCCAATTTAGCTATTATACAGAAGGAATTGGAGTCCATGAGAGCGGAATATCAGGCCAACATAGATAAAATAGTCAAGGATAAGTGGGATGCAAGCAAACTGCAACATTTTTCGTATGGGGAAAAATGTGGATGACTACTTGCCTGGAAGGCCAGGTCCGATAGGGCCAGAAACATGATCAAAGGTCTAGTTATAGGGGGCACTGGGGTCATCTCCCACGACAACGATCTTATATCAAGAGAGGCAAGACGGTTTATGCAGGATTTGTATACAGAAGAGAGCGGTCCCGCAACCCACGATGCAGAAGATTGGCGAAATCAGCTTGACTTACCACAACTCTCAGAGGCGGATAAGGGATATTTGAGCTCGGAAATACAAGAGGGGGAAGTGTATGATCAAATTAAGAAAATGGCAAGGGGGAAGGCAGCTGGTCCCGATGGGCTCCCTGTAGAAAGATATCAAATAGGTCTAGATAAAGTTGTCCCGGTTCTTGCGTCCCTGTTTAACAGGATATTGCTGTCAGGGGAGATAACTCCACAAACCTGGTCAGAAGCGACAGTCACTCTGATCTTGTAAACTGACAAGGACCCCGCAAGGATTGAGTCGTATAGGCCAATCTCACTACCGAACGTAGATTACAAGATCTTTGCGGGGGTTTTGGCGGGGAGATTGGCTAAAGTTATAAAATCTATAGTTCATGGAGATCAGAGAGGCTTTATCCCAGGCAGGCAGCTAAATGAATTAACTTTTCAGGCTATTGCCGCCATAGATGTTGCCACTGACAAAAAACTTCCTTTGACTATTGTAGCCATTGATGCAGCCAAGGCCTTTGACCAGGTCAACTGGGCATACTTATGGTTGGCTCTGGCCAGGTTTGGCTTTCCAGAAAAATTTATAACAGCAGTCAGATCACTTTATTTATCTCCCAAAGCAAAAATCCTGATAAATGGGCTACTTACTGACTGGGTCTATATATCGCGTGGAACAAGACAGGGTGTCCTCTCTCTCCCCTGTTGTTTAACTTGTATATTGAGCCCTTTGTTTGTCAGCTGAGAGCCGACCTGGTAATTAAACCCTTCAATATAGCAGATCTCACTTTAAAACTCGCCTTATATGCCGATGATCTATTACTGTTCACCTCCAACCCGGAAGAAGCCATCCCCAGGCTATGTAGTCAGGCAGAGGCCTTTGGGAGGATCTCTGGATATAAGATCAATAAGGAAAAGACAGAGATTATGCAATGGAATCAGGTGGTGGTTGCCCCAGAAGTAAAACTACGCATGAGATACCTTGGAATCCACCTAGTCCAGAACATCTCAGAAATATCAAAAGTTAACTTAGATAGAATACATAAGGACGTATGTAGTCTACTTCAACGGTGGTCAGGTCTTCCTCTAAATATTTTTGGGAGAGAGAATTTAATCAAAATGATTATATTACCCAAAATTACTTTTTTGTTTAACTCCATTCCTTTAGTGTTTAACCCCTTAGACATAGCTAAACTCCAGGGGAAAATAGGTTTCTTTATTTGGAACACAAGCACATCGAGAATCTCCTGGAAGAAAATGAGGAGAACCTTGAAAACGGGAGGGTTAGCTTTACCTGACCTATTAACGTACTGCCATTCCTTCCATTTTAAAAACTTCAGACTTCTGGCAGACAAGACTGATACCTCCTCTCTGGGTTTATTGTTCCAGGCGCTCCTCCATGGTATCCCACAAGGGCAGGAATACTTTCTGTTTAAATTTGGAGACTCTAAATATTACAAAAAGGTTAGATTAAAAATCTTAGGCACAGCATTGAAAAATTGGATATATATTAGGAAACGATTCAACATCCCCTACTATGCCCCTAAAGCTCCTATATGGGATTCACCGGGGACCCCAGATTGCCTCAAGGATAGGCTTTCATTTCCCCTCAAAATTGCAGGGTTAATACACTGGAGTGATTTACAGAAAGACTCAGAGCTTTTAGATTGGGAATCCCTCTCGAATATGACCAGGGGTACACTTACTAGATTTAAATATTACCAGCTATCGGGTTGGTGGGCTACCATCCAATGGAACAACAACATCCTAAACCCGAAGTTTGATCTAGTAAATAAGAAGGGTAGTTGGAAAAAAGAGTTATCCTATTGGTATTGGGCTTTGATCGAGGTGGAGGGGGTGACGGAGTCCGAACTTCAAACACTCTGGGGCAATGCTGTAGATTCAGATGTCAACACCTTAGGGGATGTGTGGGCGGACTCCTTTTCACTGCTTCATGCGGTGGTTAAGCCTGCCCCCTTAAAAAGAAATCATCTTTTTACAATGTATAGAGTGTATATTTCACCAAAAAAGTTAGCTAAAATCACAAGGTTGGACCACTACTGCCCGAGATGTAAATTGCTAGCTGCAGATGATTTGCATATGTTTGTAGAATGTCCAATGTTAAAGAGCTATTGGTCCAAAATACAAGGTTTTTTCTCTGAGGTACTAGACAGTTTAAGTAAAAGGTATCCCTTGTGTGCTAGAGCGCGAAACAATGTTATCTGCACATATTATACTATGCTAAGTTAAAAACATTCTTATTATCACAAGCAAAAATTAGATCAAAATTTATTTTTATTGCATTTTTTTCATTAAAAAACTACTCACATAAACATGTAGTACAATTTTCTTTAAAACCAAAAATTAATTTTTCATTAAAAACACTACATCGATGGTATAAAAACATTACAATATTATTTGATAATCACAATTTTAACACAGAGAAAAACCTATATCAAAAGACACTATAATTTGTCATCAATTTGACAGATCACATGGAATGGTATATACACTCGACCTGGATGAGTTCTATAATTTCAACTGCAGGTCAGAGTGGTTCCACGAATTCTGCCACACAGAAACAAAGGGCGTCGACGCGTTTCGATGGTATTGAATTATTGTTCCATCTTTATCAAGTCTAGCAATTTGGATCTCTCTGTTAGTCACTTGATTGATTATTACAGCTACCCTGTAATTATAGTTGTAGCTTTAATTTCTTTATAATAATCGATGTTAATATACACTTGCTTCTCACATTACGTAACCTTTCAATGATGCTCCTGAATTTTCGATTTATGGAGAAAATAATTTGGTAATCCGTCTATTTGATTGTCTTTTAGTAAACATACTAATTGTACGCACAAGTATGCCTTTTTATTTTGGGTATGATGGAGAAAAGGAAGGAATGTATCACTTTTCTTGTGGGGACTCTGCAGCTTCTTATGGGGAAATCAAACGATACTCATCCCCTTGTTCTCTTGAGTTCATAAACTTCAAATATGAAGAAAAAGGGCGCAGTGCTGCATGCGTCTCCTCGCGTCCGTACGATGACGGACGCGAGGAGACGCATGCAGCACTGCAAAATAAAAAATTAAATCCATTTAGCTGTTCATTATATACCAAATAATTACATAATTGAAGCATTTAAGTACCTACATAAACAGTTATGTCATCAAGTTATAGACACTCTAAGTCTGTTACTTTTCATGTCTAAATCAGTGGGTGACTGTTTATGTCAGCATATACTTTGGTGTTTGCCTGGGTGTGTCAGTGTATGCATAAGTGTGTGCCTGGGTTTATTATTTAATGGATCAGTCTGTCAGTAGGTGTGTCACTCTATGTGGCAGTTTGTTCCTGGGTGTATCACTGTATGCATCAGTGTGTCCCTGGGTGTGTAAAACACACACAGATGATGGACGGAATGCAGAGCAAATCGAACATTGACCCGCAGTCAAGATATCTGGGTAAACCCATTGTGCCTTTGCTCATAATGCCACCACATTTAGACCCAGCCATATGCAAATCAGTCTTGACTCTGTGCTTCATGGGACAGTCCGGCCCGAACTGCCAAGCCAGGTCCTCCATGGGCCGGAAACAAGCAATTTGGGACCAGTTTCGGGCATCACCCCTCATCTGCCGGACTAGCTTGAATCCAGTAGCACAGTGAGCCCGGGACCCACGTCTGAGCATACCCAGCACACTTAGAAAAAGAAAGCTAAAGACACACAGATGATGGACAGAATGCAGAGAAAATCAAACATTCAACCTCTGTCAAGGGATCTGGGTTAAATCCATTGTTCTTTTGCTCACCATGACACCCCAGTTTAGACCCAGCCATATGCAAATCAGTCTTGAACCTGTGCCTCATGGGAACAGTCCAGCCCAAACTCCCAGGCCAGGTCCTCCCTGGACCGGTAACAAGCATCCTGGAACCGGTTTTGGGACATCATCAGCCAGGCTAACTTGGATCCAGTGCACAATGAGCCCAAGACCCACATATGGGCACACTCAGTGCACTTCGGTCGAGAAAGTAAGGAAACTGGTCCTAGAATGCTGGTTTCTGGTCATTGGAGGCTGTGGGCTGGCAGTTCTGGCTGGACTGTTCTCATGGAGTACAGAGTCAAGACTGACTTGTATATGGCTGGGCCCAAAATGGAATGGCTGGGGGTGAATGTTCGAATGATTCAGCTTTCCATCCATCATCTGTTCTTTTTGTATGTGTCATCCTAAGTGGGAAGGGTATGCCCAGACGTGGGTCCCGTGCTCGCTACACCACTAGATTCAAGCTATCCTGATTGATGAGGGTAAAGCCCAAAACCGGTCCTGGGATGCTTGTTTGTGGTCTGGGAAGGACTTGGCCTGGCAGTTCAGGCTGGACTGTTCCCATGGAGAACAGGGTCAAGACTGATTTGCATATGGCTGGGTCCAAACTGGAATGGGGTGGCATGCAAAAAAACAATGGATTTAACCCAGATCTGTGACTGGGGGTAAACGTTCAATTGATTCAGCATTCTGTCCATCTGTTCTTTTTGGGTGTGTAAGCATATGTGTGTGCCTAGATGTGTTGGAGAATGCATATGTGTGTGCCTGGGTATTTTAGTGTATGGATCAGTGTGTGACAGAATGCATCAGTGTATGAATAATTGTGTGGCTAGGTGTGTTAGTGTAGGCAAATGTGTGTCACTGGGTATGTCAGTGAATCCATCATTGTCTGCTTGGGTGTGTTATTGTATATAGCAGTGTCTGCCTGGGTGTGCTACTGCATGCATCAGAGTGTTTCTTGGTGTGTCAGCATATGTATCACTGTCTTTTGGGTGTGTCACTGCATGAATCAGTGTGTGGCTGTGTGCCTTAGTGCATGGATCAGTGTCTCACTGGGTGTGTTCATGGGTGCATCTCTGTGTGCCTGGCTGGGTGTCTCACTATATGTATTAGTATATGTGTTGCTGTGTCACTATATGCACCAGTGTGTGCCTGGGTGTGTTAGTGTATGCATAGGTGTGTGCCTGGGAATGTCACTGTATGAGTGTGTGTGTGGGAGTGTCAGTATATACATCATTGTGTTCTAGGTGTGACAGTGTATGGATAAGTGTGCTGCTGGATATATTACTGTACACATCAATGTGTGCCTGGGTGTGTTAGTATATGCAAGAGTGTGTGCTTGAGTGTCCTAGTATAGACATCAGTGTGTGTGCGATGTGGTATTGTAAACATTAGAGTGGGTCTTGGTGTATCAGCGTAGCATCAGTGTTTATCTACGTAGGGCCTACTCTGGGGTCACTAATTTCCTAAAAAAAAGAGTTTTAGGCTTAGCAAGGAGTTTTAAATGCCACGTTGACCTGGCAGTAAAACTGCACACACAGGGTCCGCAGAAGCAGGCTCAACACATGTTTAAAGGGCTATTTTGTCTAGATGCGTCACTAGTAGTATCAGTACTGCCATGCCTTCCTGTGCGGTTTTGATTAAAGTGTGTCTGCGATCTGCGTTGGGAATCAGCCGATCTCCAACGTCTGGTATTCTAGCAAAAGGAACTTGTTCGGGAGTTAACTGATAAGAATATCTAGAAGGGGGGGCGTGGATCCAAACACTGAGTCCGAAAATCACAGAATTTTGGGTATTGCTGAGGGGGGTCTATGAATTGAAATTGGCCTTAGCAAAAGCTAGGGGTCCACGCTCAAGGGCTAAATTTGAAAGGGTTTGGTCGAGCCTTCAGTGGGACTAGTAGACATATTGTCTATCATTTTATGTCAATGTTTGCATTTATTTGAAATTTTCTAATACTGTCATTGTATTTTTTTTTTTATCCTCCGTTTTCTGTGATCTTTTTCATGCTTTGAAGCTGGCATTTCGGTTGTTCTTCTGTGCTATATATGCTCAATGTATCTAACTGATGGCTAATAAAAACCTAAAAAAACAAAAAAAAAAGAATATCTAGGAGGGAAACCTTGGGGTAATTGAGGCCTTCCTTAGTAGCAGCCGTTGCTGCCAAAATGTCATTATCAATCTTCATTTTGGATCTTGTAACAGCTGCTTCAGAACATGTGGCTACTGCAGATTTGGCTGCTTCATCAGCCAAACAATTCTCAAGAGCGTGGGCTCCCACACGCTGGTGGCCAAGAGTATGTATAACATGTGTGAGTGGAAGACACTGTTTAAGATCTGCCACTCGAACCCAAAGCATTTTATGCTTAATTGTGCTGCCTTTAGAATCTCGATAATCATTTTGAGACCAAAAGAATAAGTTGTCATTGAAAGACTGAACACAGTAATAAGAGTTGCAGACAATGAGAGTCGAAACATTTGGATCAGCAAACTTGAGAGGAAGAACCAGAGCGTGCATCCCAGACAATTGAGCAGTAAAGTCTCCCAGTGCCTGAGTATGCACTATGGAAGATTTGAACTCTCCATTCACCATCCTACCTGCCACAATGGCACAAGCCGCAGAGTAAGCATGTTTAGAATCCGTGGCCGGTTGCGCTGAGCCATCGGTGTAAATGATGCATGCATACTCCTCCAAAGGAAACAAAGACAGGGAAGGTGGATGAACATGTTCATACTGCAAGAACTCCTGTGTCTGAAGAGAAGGGTCAAAGATAAAGGTGACATCCGGGGACGTCAAGGAAGTAGCCTATTGAATCCAATGGGATGCAAAGCTTTTGAGTTTGGCACTCTAGCCTTTGTCACTGCTTCTAAAGCAGGGTAAAGCGTAACCACCAAAATGTGTTTTCCCTGTGCCAGTGCATGTTCCTATAGGACCACCATTTGCACAGCTGTCAAAACTTTTACAACAGTCGAAAACCTCATTTCGACCGAAGTGTACAAATGTGATTTTTATGCGATAGGTACTGTGTCTCCTTCATTGTACGTCAAGTAAGTGAAACCCACTGCTCCTGGCACGATTCGTATCACCAGGTTAGTGTGGTTATCACGCGTCAACAAGTACTTAGATTCAAGCAAATCAGATTGCAAAGAAAGTAAAATAGCAGAATGTTCTGGCTTTTGAAAAAGTATGTTGTATCAAGGCATAAAGAGGCTTGCTGCGATGGGCATATTTGGGAATATAATAACGCCTGAAATTCAAAAATCCCAGCAAAGACTGAAGTTTTTTCAGGGTAGTTGGAGACTGCAAACGTGCGCATTTCTCCAGAATGTGGGGAGCCACCCCAACCTTCATTGTTGAGCTCGTAGCCCAAAAAGAGAATCGCATAACATGAGATGTGGAATTTGGCAAAATTGAATTTGTGGCCATAGTCCGTAAATGCCGGAATTATGCGGTCAACACGGCACAGATGCGGCCATAATTCGTCGTCTGGGAGATAGATATCATCCACATACGAGTATGCATCTGGGTCTATGCTGTCCAACAGAGAGACAACACGTGCTGCGTAAATCCCGGGGTTGTTTTTATACCCCATAGGCAAACGCCGGTAATTGTTCTATTTTCCACCGGTCGTGAACGCGATCCATTGACTGCATTCAGGGGACAGGTTGTGACTATAAAAACTATTGGAAATATCAAGTGTCGTTTTATATTTTTTACGAACTGTACTGTCTATTAAAGCAGAGCTATGGGTATTCTGTACCGCAATGGTCCGACAATGAGAGTTCAAGTGCCGGTAATCAAAAACTAGCCAGTATGACCCATCGGGTTTGGATACAGTAAAGAGCGGATTATTCATTGGTGACACACATGTCTCAATCACTCCTTGATACTCCAACTGGGTGAGAATATCAGCAACAGAACCTTTGGCTACCCGCCATATGGGATATTGGGTTATGGTTGAGGCATAGGCCGCAATGAATATCATGTGGCGGTGAATCTTTATCCCAGCCAACTTGATTATGGTACAGAGCCGTTGCCAGGGCCAAAGCCCACTCAGCTGCAAAATCCTCTGCATGCTCTTTGGGGACATGATGCGAAAACTAGGAAGTATCATGTCCTCCCCGCGAGCCATGGCTAGAACAAAAGGTGGGGGCAAGTCTGCATCCGCTAGCAGAATGTCATAGGAAGCAGTTAGATTCTCACAAAAAATCCCTGTGATTACACGCTCAATGTCACCCTCTGTATGAAAAACCATATTGTACAGTCGATCCGGGGGGGCAACCTGGGTGTCAGCTGTCTCCACAGTAATGGAAGTATCAGTTGCTGTCACCTCCAGACAAGGACGCAGTGCCTCCTGCACTATTGTAACTTCCACTGCGCTGTCTAGCAGGGTTACCGCCCAAGTCTAGTCCAGCAGTCGTGTTCTCAGAGTCTGAGGCATATCTTGCTGTAAAAGCATAAACTTTTTTCTTTTGAAAAGGGGCACAGAAGCATTGCTGCTCCTCCTGCTTCCCCTTGCCGTCACACTGACGAGGCTGATCACGTATCCTTGGAACTGGCTGACTCGTGACACGATCCCGGCATTCCACACCACCGACTTGTGAGCCTGATGAGTCCTGTGAAAAACGAGGAGAACGCTGATCAGGGACCTGAAATCTATCCGGAGTCTCAATTTTCGCACGGTCGCGCAAGTCATAAGTACGCTCAGAAGAATCATGTGCCGGTGAACCAGTACGCGACCCTTGCTTCTGCTGTTGTTGTTGTTGCCCCCTTTTTTGTTTCTCCAGTTCTTTTTTAGAAAGGACTGGCCATCCTTCCGTGTCAGATGATACTTTCGGCTGTGTTTCAGCCTGAGTTTGCATTTGAGTAAAAGGTTTATTCCCCAAACTATTGCGGCCAATGGTTTTATAAGCCTTTGCAATAATTTTTGGTAATTTGCGTGGTTTGTCCACTTCAGGGACTGCTACCAAGCCGTTAGCAACTTGAAAGCTTACTGCATCGCCCTTGAAAATCGGCATGGATCATATCAGCCACCACGTCAAACACTCCCACCAGACGCATCCCCAGTTCCACAGCCGCTTCAGTGCCATGCTCATCTTGAACATGCTTAATCACGGAGGGGAGGACTGTCATAGAGGGAGTGCAGAAACACTTCGAATACACAGCTGCAAACTTTGCCCCAGGTGTTACAATCAGCTAACTAAGGAATCAAGTCCTTAGGCAAACTAATATTTAGAATTCTGTGTTTTTCTACAGGAGAGGTATTAGAGAAAAACAGCTTCAAGCTGTCCAAATTTCTCAGCAATCAAATAAGGCAATTCATCCTTATTTGTCGGACGCTTGCCCATTAACGAATAAACCATAACGGGACTGATAGTTACCCAACCAGCCCTTGTAGGTTGCGCGACAACTTCAGGTGGAGCCACCTGGAAAGTATGTGGCACGAACTGTATAACAGCTCTATGTACTCGAATCAGAGAAGTATGCAACACGCGCAGCTCATTGAGCGAATCTGTCGTTAACCCTCGCTGGTGTGGTGCACACCCGGCTAACACCAGCCATGTGGCCCCTTCTATTGATAAAGGACCTAAACGGATGGGCGTGAATGTATGAGGAAGGGCGCCATTAAACCAAATACGGTGTTGCCAAGCTGTGACCGGAATCTCAAGGGTCCGATAGGGTTGATACGCAACAGGAACAGCCGCAGCAGTGTATTCAAGAAACACATTGTCGTCCGCTTCCACCGCTGAAAAGGTGACCCAAGAGTAAAAGACTTTGAACGGATCCGCAGATTTTCTACTACTAAAATCAAAGACACCCCTGCATCAGGGACTCCATAATTTCTTAAGAAATCCCTGAGCGGGGTACGATTGTGTGCGGCAATGTTATGCCCCATCACGAAAAGTGGGAAGTACAACTTATCAGGCAGCACAACAAGGGCTAAAAGTATAAAGAGAATCCTTTTTTTATAGAAATTCAAGCTTGAAATAACCTATAAAAACATCACTATAGGAGGTTTAACCGTCACAGCTGTCTCCAGAGGCAGAAGTGAGGGTATTGTGGACAAGCACAAGCACTACTCAAGCGTCTCACAGATAAGAACCAGACCAAACATTGGCGCAGCCATGCTGCGAGGATTCTGCACATATACAGAACTATGCACAGTAAAACAGGACCTCAGTGAATAGGGGTGTACCAACCTACCACATCAGTACCCAAAATCCCAAACCGTCTAGCTATAGTGCCTCATTCGTTCTCTGTCTACACCGATGCTAACAATGATTAGACAACCCAGAACATGTCACTCTATCTTGGGAATAGTGGGAGCCAGACACTTTTTTGTGCTTTCCCACAATGCGAGTCATCTGAGATGCGGTATAGTTTAAAATGTTTATTTCAACTAACGCGCTCTATGGTGCAGTTTATGAGTTCATATTAGCAGCAAAATGCATAAACACAATATAGTCAGCATTGTTACAATACCATAGAATACAAACGGGGATATCATGTTATAAGAAACCGTGGAAAAGGACTGAATGACCTAACCACCCTCCCCGTGGTAAGAGATCGTTTATGATAAAAAAGAAGACCTCTGGGCTTTGTCAGCGGAACCCTATACGTCAAGACATAGATGCAATGTTCACATCTCAGGACACGCACAGCTCTTCTCTTAGGAAAGGTGTCTCCAAGTGCCTCAATACTTGTTGCGCTTGCAATATTAAAAACACGATTCCCAATAGTGCAGCTGTGTGTAGCATGTTATGTCTAGGTGCGAGGGACTAACCAACACTGAATAACAAGGGGCATTGTTATTTAACCTTGAACAGCATGTTCAGACTAAACCTCAGAGCACAGCAGACAGCTGTCATGCGAAAGGGGCACAAACAGGGTCTTGCAAAATATATGCATGCAGTGTCGTGCACAAAAGCAGTCTCATGGCAGCGAAGCTCATGCTAACTTAGCAAATGTCGACAATGGACCTATAAGCCATACTACAGGTGCCGGTCCGCACGTGATGCGTCAGGCAAAACTTGTCGCACAGGTGCGATGCGTGGAAATTAGTGATGTGTCGATTCATGCAGCGGCGAGAGGCGCTGCACCAGTTTTCATAGTGGCACAGTGGTGTGTGGAAATTCTTATTGCACCATGAAAAAGCGACAGCTGCAAGAAGAGTGATGTATCATTTTTGTAGTTCCTTCTATCTTCCAGCTCCCAAACCACAGCAACAACCTCCAGAGCTCCAATACTGGCACAGGCACCTACTGGCAGGTCGAACTCACAGCAGCAGAGTTCAGGGGAGCTGGGGGTGAAGTCTTTGTGTCCCTGGGACTTCAGAACAGGAGGCCAGCACACACAGGCCCTTCAAGCAGGAGACACAGCACACAGAAAGTCCTTCTCCTTTCCTTGGCAGAAACAGCAACTGCAGGCCAACTGCACACAGCACACAGCAAAGGGGCAGTACTTCTCCTCAGTCTCTCCAGCTCTTCTCCTTAGCAAAGGGTCCTCTTGAATGCCGGGGATGATCTAAAAGTCTGGGCCCCTCCTTGTATACTGTAAATCTCTTTGTTCTCTTCTGGCCCAAGGCTCTGAGACCAGTCCATACCAGTTCTGGGGAGTACTTTGCAAGTGCACAACAACCTCCATTGTCAGTGAGCCCTGCCTCCAGACATACCACGGGAGGTGGAGCCATCATTGTAGAAGGCAGGCACAGCCCTATTCAGGTGCAGGTGCTACTCCTCTCACCACTCCAAATGCAGACCAGGCATATTCAGCCTAGTGCTTACTCATCCAGACTCTCAGGAGCCACTGCACATCCCCACCCCCTGTCACTCCAAAGCCAGACAGTCAATTCACATCCTAGCAGAGGTACACTGGATGGCTAAGCAAGAAAAGACCTTCTTTCTAAAAGTGGTATTTTCAAACACAGAATGTAAAAATCACCCTCACTAAAAGATGCATTTTAACATTCTGAGTTATACTAAACTATATTTTCCTTTCTGGTTCCCGAGATTTTATAAGCAAGCTCCCCATTTTATCCTATGGGAACAGATAGCCTTGCAATATTGAAAAACGAAATTGGCAAAATTTAATTATCAGGACATGCCACACACATCACGGCATGTCCTATCTTTCACATACACTTCACCCTGCCCACAGGGGTAACTTGGGCCTACCTTAGGGGTGCCTAACATGCAAGAAAAGGGAAGGTTAGGGCCTGGCAAGTGGGTGCATTTGCCAGGTTGACATAGCAGTTAACAAACTGCGCAAAGGCACTGCAGTGGCAGGCCTGAGACATCTTTTCAGGGCTGTTCATGTGGGTGGCACAAATAGTGCTGCAGGCCCACTAGTAGCATTTGATTTTCAGCCCTGGCACACTCAGTGCACTTTACTAGGGGCTTATCAGTAAATCAAATATGCCAATCATGGATAACTAATTATAATAACAATTTACACAAGGAGCACTTGCACTTTGACACTGATCAGCAGTGGCAAAGTGCTCAAAGCATCTAAACCAGCAAAAACTAAATCCAGCACAGCATCAAAAATACAGGAGGTAGAGGCAAAAATTCTGGGGAAACCATGCCGAGGATGCCAGGTACCTATGGTCAAACAGATTCTGTCCACAGATAGACAAAGGTAGGAAACATATAAATTAGGGGTGGGCAGCAAATTCCGTTCCGTTCGCGGAACTGGTGAAATTTCAGCATTTCCGCTTTCTGCGCGGAACGCGGAAATGTCGAAACTTCCGCGATCCGCGGCAGAACGGAATTCGGGGCATGAGGTATTAATTAAACCTCACCAGGAGTAGCCACTTACAGATATAAATAAAGCGGAGCCCGAGTTGAAACTCAAATTCTGTACCGCATTAGATATGGGGAGAAAGCACACCTGCCCAGCAAAACCTCGTGAGCTCGGTCGAGGCTCTAAATTGAAAGAATTCCAAGGATGCTCAATATAACTGGTCTTACTGATGACATTTCCTTATACTTTTTCACCCTCTTGGAAGTGGTAGAAGGCACCTAACTCTTGGCCTGCATGTATAAATTGGAATGCGCCGTGCATGTGCCTGCCGTCTTCAGGCGCTACATGCAACTTAAACCACGGCTAGAAGATGATGTCTGAGTTTCTGAAGATGGGAGATATGTTTACATTAATCCAAGTCACGACCATGTGGCTGGCTAAAAGCTGAAGTGGCTTCAGTTTTACATTGATATTTTTAGATGGTGCTACATACATAATAACTTATTGTTAGATAATAGTTTTACTGCATCTCTGATGTTTCCAATAGCTACGTATAGCAAGTCTACCCAATTTAAGATTTAACAATATTGGAAGGACTGACGTATACATTTGCTTTCCATTCTCTATGAATCAAACTGGTAACCAGCATGTCACTGCGAGCTTAACTCACTGAGCCATCACGCAGACGTAAAAAGCAGCAAAAATGTGTGAGTTTCTCGAGCGCAATCCCCGTGTAGTTCCTCCTGTGACCTGGAGGTTCTTTCTCCTCATCTGCTGCTCTGATCGGTCTCTGACCTTTCAAACAAGAAGCATGTGAACTCGCATAGAAGCCCTGCCCATGTGGCCCTGCACCACCCCCCTCCAGTGTGTCTGTCACTTAGCACCGAGGGGTGAGTGTGCAGGTACCCCCAGCTGCAGACACACACGCATGGCCCACGGTGCTCACAGAGGCGGGGTCATGGAGAGCGCGAGGGGGCTCCGGGAAGAAGCCATGCTCAAGACACAGACCCTTGGAGAATGTGCGGCTGGGAAGGCAAGGGGTGAATGCGTGTGCATGAGGTGTGTATGAGTGCAGGTGTGTGTGTGTGCTTGGGGGTGTGTGGGCCAGGACCGGCGCAGACGATAACAGTCCCCGAACCACGACACTGTTGCACCATTGGTGTGTGTGTGTGGGGGGCTATCTTAACCCCCTCCCTCACTCTCATCATCTCTGCCCCCTGCAGCCTGTCTCTCTCCCCTCGGTGGCTCTCTCACCACCTGCACGGAAGCTTCGAGGCACACCGCCTGTCACTTTTTTCACTTCTCTCGCCTAGTTTCGCTTTCTCTCTTTCGTTACACCACGTGAGACACAGTTGCTCTTCCCACGCCACACCTTTTCTCACACCTTTGTCCCTCTGCTCCCCTTCCCTCCTTCTGTCTGAGCTCACTCCCTCGTCCCCCTCTACCACTTCTGAGCCTCTGTCCCTTCCCTCTCTCCCCTCTCTCCTCTCGCACACCAGCCCCTCTTCTCGTCCTTGCTTCTCACAAGCTTCTAGCTGTCACACCTTGCTGTCTTTTTTCAAACACCTGTCTTCTCCTCCATCCACCTTCTCTCAAAACACTGCTCCTCTCACTGGTTCTTCCTTTCTTCACTTACTGATTAGCCAGTAGAAAGTACTCCAGCTAAGTAGAGGAATTGCACAAAACGGTGGCATCTTCTTGGATAAATATGCAAGGCAGGATTGATTCTGGCACGATGCTCATCTGCCCCTGAGACCCTCCATAGATTACCATGGGCACAACAAGAAATCTCTGCGAGCACACAAAATTCCACGTGCTCGCGGAGATTTCTTGCCATTTCGCGGAATTTTGCGTGGGGCAATTCCGCAAATTCCGCCCACCCCTAATATAAATAAGCTGTTTCTGCATTCCTCAGAGACCATAACATGGGTTCCATCAAGAACAAAACATGTACGCTTTGACATGGAGGGAATATATAGAAGTAACAGAGTAAATTTCACAGAGAAAGGCAAAAGGATGTTCCTTAACAACTTGAAAGACTGCATCCTGCTCTATGTGTAGTTATCATTTACACACAATAAACAAAAAGGTTCTTCTAAGAGTCACCCGTTTCCCAAGCACTAATTACTTTTTGCTTCAAATCAATTTTTTAGATATTGTTTTTGAATTTGCAAATCTGTTGCAAATTTGTAGAGCAAAGGCACACATTCAATACAAACCGGCACATTTAGGATTCACAACTCTATTTTACTCTGTGCATCTGGCAATGGCTCTGTAAGTAACTGCCAGAGTGTCTAAGTGGTGTGTGAATGTGTGCATGAGTCTGTGGGTCTGTGAATGAGTGCATGAGTGGGTCTGTGAGTGGTTGCATGAGTTCTGAGTAGATCTGTGAGTGGGTGTGTGACTGAGTGGATCTGTGAGTGGGTGCATGTGTTTCTGAGTAGGTGTGTGAGTGGGTGTGTGACTGTGTGAGTAGGTCTGTGAATGGGTGCATGAGTAACTAAGTAGGTCTGTGAGTAGGTAATTATCTGATCAGGTCTGTGAGTGGGTGTGTCAGTGTCTGAGTGGGCCAGTGAGTGGGTATTTGAGTGTCTGAGTGGGTCTGTGAGTGGGTACGTGAGTATCTGTGTGGGTGCACAAGTGGGTAAAAGAGTGTCTGAGTGGGTCTGTGAGTGGGTGTGTTTGCTTCTGAGTAGGTCTGTGATTGGGTGTGCAAGTGTCTGTGAGTGGGTGTAACAGTGGCAGAGTAGATCTGTGGGTGCATGAGTCTCTGAGTAGGTCTGTGAGTGGGTGTGAGAGTATCTGAGTGGGTCTGTGAGCGGATGCATTAGTGTCTGAGTTGGTCTGTGAATAGCTGCATGAGTGTTTGAATGGGTCTTTGACTGGGTGTGTGACTCTCTGAGAGGGTCTGTGAATGGGTGCATCTTTGTCTTAGTGGGTCTGGCAATGGATATGAGAGTGTCTCAGTGGGTGTATGAATGGGTGATGTATATGTAATAAAAGGGGATTATGTGGCTTGACAAGGGGTTTTAAACACCAAGTTGAGATAACAGTATAAATTGCATGCACAGGCTCTGCAGTGGCTGGGCTGACACATATTTAAAGGACTACTTATGTGGATGGCACAATCAGCGCGACAGGTCCAGGCAGTTACAGGCCCTGGACACATGTAGTGCACTCTACTGGGGACTTATATGTAAAGTAAATATGCCAATTGTAGAGAAGTCAATCCAACCATGTTTAGGGGAGTGAGCACAAGCACTTTAGCACTGGTTAGTGTTACCATGCACAGAGTCCTAAGACCAACAAGAATAATTCAGCAAAAAGGGGAGGAGGAAGGCAAAAGGGTTTGGTGGTGACTCTGCAGAAAGGGCCATTTCTAACAGTTGTTATACCTAATGATAGAAATTCCTCAGATATTAGCTCCCTAATAACTTTCCACCACAAAACTTTCCAGACCTATAGAATTTTCTAAATTTTGAGATGATGCATATTTTGTAGGTGAATCGTTAAGGGAGTGCAAAGGTAAAAGGGGGTCCCAAAAGGTGTTTTTTCACTAATGGAGTTTCCATAGACTATTATATATGACATATTGCGAAAATGGCTGAGTGGATTTACATCAAATTTCACAGAATTAAACATTATGGTGCTGAGATGATGTTTTTTGGGTACTGCCATTAAGAAGGGTTAGTCTTTTATAAATTATAAGGCAGTTCAACATAGTGATATCTGTCACCGTGGTACTTTCACAGAATTTCATAAAACTTTGTGAAACTACCATGGTACATGGCCATAAACTTATTTAAAATTATGTTAAAAAAATAAATACATTCCTCTACCTATTACCACTTCATTAAAGAAGTAATAGGTAGGGACCTACTACTTGCCTATATCAAAGGCGGATCACTGACATCATATCGACAGACATAATATGGACCTACCATAATGTCGGTACAAAAATATTGATTACACTAATATCAACATACTATACTTATTTAAAGAAATACACAAATATCGACAACAAAATATCGTTAAACATTTACATCGATATCAGTAGTATTGTGATAACTAATATCAAACATATTAAGAAAACATACAGTGTCAAAAATATTGATAACAAAAATATAGACAATAATATCGTTAAACAAAATATTTACGACATATTAAAATTATTTACAATAATACAAAACTTACCCCCAAAAATATAAAAATATTAATTAACACACACAGCAGACAAAATAAATCGATTAACACATATTTTCATGACATTTAAAAATAATATCATAAACATTATTAAATACACAACATTATTTAAAATTTCAAAAATTATACCTAAATTAAAAAAATATTTAACATCTAAAACAATATAAATTACATAGAATATGCTATACATCTTTAAAAAAGAAATAAGCAACTGAAGCTTAATTAGCGTTTTCCATATATGGAAAACAACTGCCAAATTAATTAAAACAATAAATAACAACCAATGAAATACACATACAATTAAAATAAACTAATGAAATTAAAACAACAATAAATCAAGCACTATATAAACACACGAAAATTAAACATTATTTTACACTGCAACCAAAAAAGCAAGAATAAGGAGAAACTCTGCCAGATTGCTACCACAACATTGGACTACATTATAGAAAACTCTGATTCCAGCTCCACAAAGTAAGTAAAATAGCATTTAGAAACTACTGATATTGGAAATGTTCTCAAAGAACTTTTTATATGAACAAAATAATAAATATATATTTTATAAATTATATCTCCTCTACAGATAATTCTGAAGACACTCAAAAACCTACAGAACACTGAAAAATCAACTTGCAAATAAAGTAAATATTAAACTCAAATTAACTAACACAATTTTAAAAAAAGCCAAACAGAAGTCCAAGCTAAGCACAACTCCCCCCCACTAAAAACACAGTTAAACTAATTTATTAAAATTACTCCTTTTTGCAACAAAAATTTCGACATGAATACTAAAGGCAAACAGCAAAGAAAACCCGTCAGCATTGAAAAAAGTCTTCAAATTCTACATTGTAAGTATTAAATTGACAATGCACATGTTTCAGATGATAAAACAGCACAGGACTGAACGGGCCCAATTCATTACCTCCCAGAAAGGAAAATTTTTGTTATGTTATATGGGGTATGTGTACACCAAAGAAAAGCAAATAGGCAGCAAAGTCGACTGGAAATGTAGTAAATATTATTCTAACAAATATTATGGGAGGGCTGCATCAAAGGAAACAACTGTACTATATGTTAGAGAGCACAACCACCTCCCTAACGTAGCTGAACTTGAAGTTTGAAATGCTTTAGATAATATAAAGGAAGCCCGCACTAGAACTCAGAAGTCTACAACAGAAATACTTAAAGATATGCTCCCCACAGTCCCACAACATGCAACTGGACAACTGCCCTCAATATCGTCACTAAAAAGAACAATAGCTAGAACTAAAAAAGCTACTGCTACCACCACACCTGTCCCGAAAACGTTTGCTGAAGTAGAAATACCACCTGAACTCACAGTTACTAATAATGAAGATCAATTTCTTCTTTATGACAATAAAGCAACTGACAAAAGAATAATAATATTTGGAACTCCCACAAATTTACTAAAACTACAGACTGTGAGACATGGATGAAGGATGGGACTTTTAAAATATGTCCCAAACCATTTTACCAGTTATATGCAATACATATGGACTTTATCAGAATACAAACATCACCTTTATATATGCTCTATTGCCAAACAAGCAAAACACCAACTATGTTGAACCAAAGTAAAATAAGAAATGAATAATTACTTTCCCAAAAAAATAATCATTGACTTTGAACAGTCAATGATACAAGCCATACTAAAAAACTACCCTCACACAGCAATTCAAGGTTGCTATTATCACTTTAACCCATGCATTTGGAGATACCTCCCAAAATCTACACTGAGGGGCACATTACGATGGCAGACGGAAAACCCTTCAATCCGCCGTGCTCGCGGTAAAAAACTACCAGCGTGTACCGCAGCATTGCTGCCGATCAGATTACAATGTAACGTACGTAAAATCCAACCGAAGCAGACGGAATTCCCAAAAGACTCTCTGCAACAGTCGGAAAAGCTGTAAATCCAACTGTGGCGGACGGGAAAGCTGTCCAATGGACTTAAAAGGTTGCAACTGCAGCGGAATGACCGCATGGCCAATTATGATGAGATAGCGGAGCTGGCGTAACAATCATTACAGTTCCGACCGCTGCGGTCGAGCCTAGGCAAAATGAATAGCGGTCGGAACAAATTTCACTACAATGCAGAAAGTGTGCCTGTACCCTCCGCAGCCCTCAAGCACATCAGACACACACCAATGATACACCACAAATGTATTTCTGAAATGAAAGCCATGGTCAGCATGGAAGATACACCTGGTGGTCATCACTCATGTGGACACACCCACATACCACAGTATAAAACCAACCCCTTCCTGGACCAGCATTCTTTGAAAACCAGGCTCAGAGACAGAGAGAGAGCTAGAGAGACAGGACACCATTTTGGCACATAGCACATCACACCCACCCAACTCCACACACCACCACTTCTCACCCACACACCTGACACACCTCACACATCTTCATCACTACCTTGCACCCTGCACCTTTCATTCATTTGCACCATGCCCACTCAAAAAATGCCCAAATTCTCAGACACAGAGTTGAAAGTGCTGGTAGACGAGATACTTAGGTTAGAACCACATTTGTTTGGGAACCTGGTCCAACAGATCCCAATTGTGCACAAATACCAGATGTGGGCAAGGATCTACAACAAAGTAAATGCAGTAGGGACCACCCCACGCACACTGCGTGATAGTAAGAGGTGGTGGACCGACCTCAAGCCTGGGTAAAGTCTCAGGCCCAGGGGAACCATGAGGCAGCCCAAAGAACTGGTGGCGGCCCTCCCATTCCACCACTAACCTTCTTTTAAAGGGAGGAGAAGGTGCTTGCCATACTGCATCCAGAGAGTTTCACAGGAATTGAGGGTGGAGTTGAGGCTGGTAAGTACAAACAAAATGATCACATCTCACTGTAATGTACTGTTGAGCACAACAACTGAGCCTCAATCAAATACATGTATAATGCACGCTTGCAATATGAATGACTCACAAGGCTAGCATGTCCTTCCTCCGCTTCAAATCACAGATAGGTAGTCAGATCATGCAACCTGCCCTCCCTCCCAAACAGCATGGAGCACCCTCCCCACCCCAGAGCCATGTGGCAGCCATCCCCGTCGACAGTGCCTCCTAACTGGTAGGTAGACATCTTACTGGGGAGGGGGCTGTTGAGCCCTGACAGCAAGACCACTACTCCCACAAGGCCCTCTGTACTCACTCCCAAACAGCATGGATCACCCTCCCCACCCCAGAGCCAGGTGACAGCTATCCCCGTCGGCAGTGCCTCCTAACTGGTAGTTAGCCATCTTACTGGGGAGGGGGTTGTTGAGCCCTGACAGAAAGACCACTACTCCCACAAGGCCCTATGTACTCCCACCCAAACTACATGGAGCACTCTCCCCACCCCAGAGCCATGTGCCAGCCATCACCCTCCTCTGCTTCACTTAACAGGTAGGTAGTCAGCTCATGCACCCTGGCCTTCCTCCCAAAAAGCATGGAACTATATGACCACCACATCCCGCACTTGGTAGTCAAACTCTGTAAAGCTCCATCAGTTGTAGCCAGTGCACAAACAGCTAATCCCATTTAGTGGTCACACAAATCAGAGTGTCAATGAGGAAGTCACATATAACTGCAAAGCAAAGCCCAGGAACGCAATGGTCAAAATCCAATATGAAAGTCCCATTGTCGCAAAGCATAAAGGCTCACATCAACACAACACATGCATGGAAACTCAGTCAAAGCTCACAAATCACATGATGTCAGTACAAAAATCACAACAGAAATCATTACTTTGTGGCATAGCAGACATAGACTTACTGAAAAGACTCCAATATCCTAGCATAAACTGAAGTGGATGAGCAACAAGTTGATACATGACAACATGTCCTTGGAAATACAATATTCGTACATATGAAAGTGTTGGCATTACCATGTCACATTGCTAAAAAATAATGTATATACCACAACATCATGTTTGACTGCTGACAAATTGTTACGAATGGCAAGTAATGCCAATGTAGAATGTTTTGCGATCTCAAATGAAATGTCCAAAACATAAACATCAAAGTTTTGTCATGAACTGAACATGCTGACAATATAACCTCTGTTCAACAGGTGATTTACTATCAAGACCTGGCGACACTGAGATCAACGAGATGAGACAGTCTCCCCCGCCCAATAGGGTGACACCTCAGATGCTGATTCGCTCTGTTTCTCGGTTGAGGAGGACCAACCTGGCCCCTCAGGTGTGTCCGGCCAAGCTCAGCTTCATGGCCCGCTGTCCCCACCAACACTACCACCACGACTCCCACAACAGCATTAACAACGCTGACTCCTGAAACAACGACCTGTGTGGCACCCACCTCCACCATCACCACTACTGCCTCTAAAACTATTCCTGTGGCAGTTGTCATCAATACCACCAGGCAGCCCGGGGATGCTGCGGACAGTGTGCCGGGGCATCAACAGGCAACGCCACAGGTCTGTATCTGCAGGGCAGGTGGGAGGTCAACTGGGGGACAGTCACAGGAGGACACTGAGACTGAGGCCCTGGCCACCGTGAACACACTCCTTGGTGCATACCAACAAAACCAGGGACAGATGGGCCAGGTTGTGGAAGAACTGCATGAACTTTGCCTGCTGCAAAGGTCCATGGACACACGTTTGGGACAACTTGTGGAGTATATGGGCCAGCTTGTGGGTGTTCTGAGGGACATCCATGCAGGTCAAATAGCGGCACCCCCACACAGTGGCCAGCCTGATGGAACTCATAACACCTCAGCATCGGCCACAGGGAGGTGTGAGGCAGAAGACATAGACTCCTCAGACACCTCTGAGCATGCAGCAGGTCCCCCCTGCCAAACAGCAGAGGGGATGTCCGAGAAAGACCAGGGGAGGATCACGTGGCAAAGCACCTTGCCAAACCAGTTCTAGGAGCCAGCGTTGATGTTACCAGTGTTGCACCGAGCATTGACTTTGTTGTAGATCAGATCCCACATTGCAACAATGATGGGAATGTTCGGTTGGACTGTGGATTTCCACCATTGTGTGTTCTACCCTAAGTATCCATGTACCAGCACCATCAACGTTACCACACAATTCACACCCCTATGACTTTGTGTATGTTTATCATAGTAAGTAACATGTTAACTCACATTGCAATGTATCACAAGATTTGAATGCGATAATCCATTGAGAGAGCGAAGGAAGCTAGACCGAAAACAGAAAATAACGGTGAGCTGACATCTGATGGCATGACAGCTAAAGCACACCACTTGGCAACACTGTACAAGATGGGTTCCAGATTACACTGGCCAACACCATAAACATGGACAAAATGGGAATGGGAGCAGACTATATCACCTCCCAGCACAGTTCACCCCTTAGCATACTGGTAAATGCACTTCAGTTTAAATGCTTACTAGAATTTCCGTTGGAGTGTTTCACCAAGGTTGTTGCAGGTTAGTGCTGGGAATCCCTAGTCATATGTGTTCATGGATATTTTCCTTCATAAAAAAATGAAATTCTTTGTTTGCTGAGAAAGTTGACACAATCCTCTCCGGACTCTGTACCTCTCCCTGCCCAACTTTGGTGTAACACTGTAGCAATGTAATTTTACTCCCCCATATGGGATTGTAGATATTTAGTTGTGGCCTCACATTCCCACTATGAAAGCAGACTTCAAGGAGTTAAGCAGCACAAAGCGCTTTTGTTTCGACAAGAAGTCGCTCTCATATCAGCCAATGAGACCTTCGAATTGCAGGTGGCTTGAACGGCCAGCGACATTCAGTCACTGCTAAACACGACTCTCCCACTTCATTTTTGTGAACTGATACACAAATATCAAAAGCGTCTGATACTGAAGGCCTTGCATATATTTAATTAACTTGTGCGCTATAGCCTTGTTGCTTAGTTTTAGACTATTTTTGGAGTACTACCGTGTGTCATTCATACAATTATTCAAGTGCATTTGGTGGTTTAATATCACTCCTTTTGGCAGTTCGGCCGAGTGCTGGTTCTTTTACTGCTCTTATGCAATGGCTGCCCATCCTGTGGTCCTGGCCAACCCCAGTCAGGTGCAACTGTACCTTGAAGGAATGCAGCTTATTTTTGGATGTTTGCCAATAGCTGTGCTTCGCATCAGTTATAGGCTAACCCTCCGCTATGCCTATTTCACCTGCGTGCAACTTGTGTTCTAATGTTGTCGATGCCCCTTTCAATGGGCCATGGATGTCTGCCTTTCCAACACATCTCTTGCTGGTCTGGATTCTGACCTCTGGGTGAGTCCTTTGTTGGCCCACGACCAGGACTGTTCCGGTGATATCCGTTTATGGGATGCCTTACAACGTAGCAGACAGGCTGCCAGCTGCACTTGTGCGTATGTGCAACGTCTCCTGTGCCATGCCTACATCGAACCTCTTACAGGTTGCCCTGAAATGCTCCTTTCGTCCACGGGGTGCAAGGAGCACATCTGTTCCTTCATACTACTGGATTGGATTGCGGTCCTTTTGTGCTGAAGCTGATTCTAATCATCTTTTGGAACTGCTTGCATTCAAAGCTGCAAGTTCTTTCTTGGATTGGTAACTACTTACCAGCATCTGCGACTGTTTGGAACTATTTCAATATTGAATTTACCTTTTCTCGCCTCCTTCTGGAATTTAATTAGAATAATGTCAAAATTTGGCCCTGTCTGCATTTGCTTTGACTCTGCTTACCTTAGCGGTCTGTTTCGCTTGGTACCACAGACCTGAGCAAGGGGAGGCTGTTATATGGCGGTTGTGGACATTGTCACCTAGTATGAGGCTGGCTACCATTATGCAGCTTTAGCGCACGTTCATACATGGCTTTGTTGTTTCGCAAGTAGCTTTGTTTATGTCTTTCACCGAGGTCCTGAAGTACAGTTTGAACATCATGTCCAAGTTCGTAAAACAATGTAACTTGTTTTTCAGTTCTGGTCAGGCCCTAGCACCCAGACTCAACAAACTCTCACAGCTGCTAGGGACCACGGGTACCTTTTTAATATAAGGGGGAGGCGGGCTACTTGCCCCACAGCTGGAGAGGAATCCTTCCAGAGAGAAGAGCGACACAGCACATGTGATGTCCATTTCACCATCTATAGGCTGAGGAATGGGGATCTTGGGATACATAATGAGACTTCTCCTAGTAAGGGGACAGGGATAGGCTCATAGGTCTTCATACTGAGGGATTATTAATATGACATCTCCCTTCATGATATGTGGACATGTTTCTATGCTGACTATTTTTGTATTATGCTTTATTATTCTTGTTGTGGCACGTATGCGGCATGTTAGGATAAGTTAGTTGAATTAAACATTTGCAAACGTTTCTTTTATTCAACTGATCTTATTGTGGACAAGTATAACAGTGAGGGTGACAGCGTGTGTCTTGTTTCCGCAATTCCTGAATGATCTGAGGGTGTTTTGTTCTGGGCTGTTTAAGGGCTTGTTTCACTGTCAGTGAGTAGGAGAGTACTAGTGAGGCACAATAGATATATGGTCCTGTGCTTATGGGTACTCAGGTGGTAGTCCCTGCCTGCCCAAGTCCTATAATCCTGCGCATAGATCTGTCTGTGTGCAGAATCCCAGCAACAATACCCCAAGTTTGGGAGACAACAGCAAAGCGCACAGACACAGTCATAGTTGCTAAATGCTAACTTACTCTCAATGAAAGTAGTTGGCGATGAGCTGTTCAAGACCTTCTTCTTCGCCACTATCATCGACGCTGAGCATGTGAGGATTTGCAGCAGGGGGCTGCTGCTGTTCATCATCCTCATCCTGAATCAGGGGGATCTCTTTGTGCAAGGCTAGGTTGTGCAGCATGCAGCAGGCGACTACTATCTGACACACCTTCTGGGGTGAGTAGAGAAGTGTACCACCACTCTTGTCCTGACACCTGAATCTAGACTTTAAAAGTCCAAAAGTACGCTCCACCACATGACGTGTCATCCCATGGGCATCATTGAAGTGGACATCCCCGGGTGCAGTTGGATTCCTCAGTGGAGTCAGCAGCCACGGAAGATTGGGATACTGAGTCACCTAGTTGTGAGAAACACAGACAAACAATGTAAGAGTAAAATGTGAGGAGAGCACCATGTCACAAATACATCACACTCATTGACACAGCCCACTCACCAACAAGCCAGGCACGCTTTGGGTGAAGATTCGCCATCAATTGTGGTATGCTTCTGTTTCGTAGAATGTATGAGTCATGTGCCGAACCTGGATACTTTGCACACACGTGTGAAATGATCTGATCTGCTTGGCATACCACTTGCACATTAATGGAATGGTAATGTTTTCTGTTCTGATAGATATGTTCATTTGCCTGTTGTGGAACTTGGCCAATGTGGTTAGCGTCAATAGCTCCCACAACATTTGGGAGGCGTCCAAGATCATAAAAATCCCCCTTCACAGCTGCCAATTAATTTCTCCTTGGAAAGTGTATATAGCTCTCCTTGTAGGTCATCAATGCAGGCAGGGACACTCTTCGGAGTAGCTGTGTGCGCTATAAGATTATATAACATAACAGGACATCAAGCAACACCATTTTGAACATAGGCTGTGAAATCCCACTGGCGCTGGCCACGTTGCTACTGGAAAGACCCAGTGGCAAAGTATTGCAGTGCAGCCATCACTTTTACTGTAGCAGACAATGCAGCCGGAAAAGTTCTGTTCGGCTTCAAATGGGGCTCCAACTGAGCACATAGCTCTAGCAGTGTAAGGCGATCCAGATGGAATTTCTTTATGATTTCTATGTCCTCCATCATCACCAGGTCTGGGACAGGGTGACAGAGAGGTGGTCTCCTCCTACATATTGTGGCAGAGGACACATGCAAAAGATGAGTAAAAGTAGAGATGTGGGAAACAGCTTAACAAAAGACTCACACAGCCACAACATTTACAGGATTCTTGAACACATGAAATGCACAAGTGACATACATACAGTCCTTGAATTTTCTAAGTCAATCGACATACTAACTACTACAGCATCACAATAAGTCGATGTCTATGACATATGGTACACTGCTACATCAAAGTGTGAGCAGATGTTTAACAGCATCAATGCTGAGTTGCATGTATCTGCTGTCATTGTACAACCTCAATCTTCAGTCCCACAATACACAACACCATTATGAAATGAAGACAGTAAGTGTCAGCTGGATAACAATACATGAATATGCAGCACAGTGGACAGACAGATATGAATATTATGGGGTCAGTACATAGTGACTGTGAGGATTTTGCGTGACAGACATTGCCATGTTCACCAAAACGATACACAAATACACACGGATTGTGCATACATGCACACATGGCTGAAAATGACCAAAGATATCGGCCAGAGCGATGTTTGTTTGTAACACATGTGCACTCCTCTGACATGTTAAAACATATGCAGGCAATGGCAGCTGGGCACACTGCATGCCACAGCAGTGTGTGTGTTGAAAGTGCCAGAGCTTACAAGTATGTCTGATTTCCGTACAATGGACACCTCAAAAAGTCAGCCAACATCACTGGCCCTTCATAACACAATCCGTGGCCAAGAAATCGAGGGTCAAATAGCAATGAGTATTCAAACAGTGTACACAGGTTGAATGCTTCAATACACAACATTAGTACAGTGCGAGAGGCGTTTGTCTTTTTTAACTCCTTAACTCATTTAATTCCAGGCTGGCCACAAGACATGACAAAGAATGTTATTTCACTCTCCTTTCCTTGGACATACCATGTGTGTGAAGACTTAACTCAAAAGTCATACTCCATAATATCTTAACAGCACAAATCACTTTAGGCAAATGTGTTGAGATGAGTGATGCAATTAGCAAAGCGAGAATGGAAATGCAAAATGTGTTTACAGGCGCAGTAGCTGGCATCCATAGCGGTGACACGCAGTGGCCACAATTGAATGATGCAGGATTGTGGTTGACGCTTTCTGACCTCTGCGATGAGTCACCGCCTATGAGAAATAGCCATCAGTCAATGGGAACTGCCAGCAGATAATATTTTTTAATCTCGCAGTGGCCGTGTTCTGCCACAGCGGGGTCCGGCATTGGCCCCAAATGAATGATGCAGTATTGCTGTCGGCGCTTCATGACCTCCGTGGTGCGTCACCGCCTATGAGAAATAGCCATCAGCCAATGGGAACTGCCAGCAGCTAACATTTTTTAATCTTGCGGGGGGCGTGCTCCGCCACTGCGGGGCCCAGCATTGGCCCCAATTGAATGATGCGGGACAGCAGTGGATGCTTCCTGACCTCCGCAGTGCATCACCGCCTATGAGAAATAGCCATCAGCCAATGGGAACTGCCAGCGGCTAACATTTTTTAATCTCGCAGTGGGCGTGTTCTGCCACTGCGGGGTCCGGCATTGGCCCAAATGAATGATGCAGTATTGCGGTCGGAGCTTCATGACCTCCGTGGTGCATCACCGCCTTTGAGAAATAGCCATCAGCCAATGGGAACCGCCAGCGGCTAACATTTTTGAATCTCGCGGTGGGCGTGCTCCACCACTGTGGTGCCCGGGGCTGGCCCCAATTGAATGATGCATGATAGAGATGGATGCTTCCTGACCTCCGCGGTGCATCACCGCCTATGAGAAATAACCATCAGCCAATGGGAACCACCAGCAGATTACAGTTTTGAAACCCGCGGTAGGGGTGCTCTGCCACTGCGGGGCCTGGCATTGGCCCCAACTGAATAATGCGAATGAGGCTGTCCTATGGTATCAGCAGAGCAACACTGGAACAAGCCTAGGGGCCTATATATATATGTCTGTAAAATGTCCACACCAGTCACTTGCCTAGAGACACTGCTGCCTGCCATTCCTCAACATAAACTGCTGCTGTACCTCATCTCTGGAACCAGTCATGGCTCGTACAGAGAACCTGAGGGCCCGTCCCTTCGCCACTGAGGAGCTGGAGGTCCTGGTGGATGAGGTCCTTGGACAGTACAGCCGGCTCTGTGGTATTCCAGAGCTACTGAAAGCTAAACTTACTGAGAATGCTCCGAAGGCTCTAAACATGTTGCTGTACAGTGCTCTGTGCCTCAGACTGCAAGCCAATATTGATGTTTTTTGATTTTGTTGTCTGCATTTCCCAGGCATGACGTACTACTTGATGCACTTGAGTATGTGGGGAGGATGGCACACTCGTCAATGTTGCAGCTCCGTAGGTGCAAAACATCACACATGTGAATATCAGAAAGGTTGGTGTATACATGTTGGTGTCTGTGTAGCCAAAAGAGTACAAGTGCATGGTATTGAGTCTTGTTCCCCCTGAGCCCTGAGTGCATGCAATGACAATTTTGCCAGAATGTTGTTTATCAGTAGAACAGTTACAATGATGACTTCATGAAATTTCTTTTTGGACACACATTACCTGTGCCATGTCCTCTATGAGATCATTATGTGTACATGTGTAAGTTAGTGAGATGGTAAGTGTAATTTAGGCAGATGTTAGTGATTATGGGGTGTGCTCATTCTACAGGGATGCTATGGAGATGAGCCCAGTATGCACAAGGCTACAGGGCCTGTTACTGTTCCGTAGATGTCTGAAAACTTGGCTGTTCAACCAGTAATCCTCTGTTTTGTCTCTCTTTCTTCTCAGGCTGGTGCTGGGAAACCCTCTGGGGTAGCTGTGAGCCTTATAAATTCAATTAACATAACAAACATAACATAACTGTCTAGATTAGTGTGAAATTACCTCTCGCATCTGATAAATGTAGTGTACATGCCATCCTTCTTTTGGTGTCATTATGTGTAGAGTCACTTATGTGTATGCACTGTGTACTGACACACAAAGCACCACTCCAACGTGTTACAAATGTCTCCTCTTGTCTCCCATGCCAACAGGTAAAGGTCCATCAGCAGAAGGCAATATGGAGGGCCATCGCCCGGAAGGTGCAGTCCCTAACTGTCAAAACAACCACTGCCTCAGACTGGTCGGTTGGCGCACCGGAGCATGACCACACTATTGACCTGCATCCTGGCAGTTACACAGCCAGAGCTGAATGGACACCTGAGGGCCCAGCAGCAGCAAGTTGGGGGTGAGTATAGTCCAAAGTGTGATGTTGCTCATGAAATACTGCACAAACCCCAGCCCAGAGCAAGGCACTGACCTATGAGTTGTTTCTAGTGTGGTGTAATTGGCTCTCAGTTGACACTTGGTGGGTGGAGATATTCTTTGCCTGTAAAACATCTGAATTGTCATGTGGCCAGGTAACATCAGCATAAGGGTCAGTCTATGTGGCATCAACTGGAAGTGAACAACAGTGAGCATCATGTCAGGGTGATTTTGGAGATTGATGTTGTGCATTTTCATGTAATTGATACATCTACAGATTGCTTACCAATGTTCAGCAGTGGTTGTGTTGCAAGACATACATTAGTGGATGTAAGGATTTCATGTCACTTAACAAGAGTTTCCTTTAACTTACTATGAGGCATATTAGCAAGACCGGCGATAAAATTATCGCCGTTTTAGCGGCAGGAAACTGCAGCTAAAACGGCAATAATGGGCTTGATAATATGCGCTATAGAATTCCAATAGAAGCCCAGGTTAGATGTCCTGCACATCTAACCTGGGTTTCTATTGGAATTCTATAACGCATATTATCAAGCCCATTATCGCCGTTTTAGCGGCAGGTTCCTGCCGCTAAAACGGCGATAATTTTATCGCCGGTCTTGCTAATATGCCCCCTTGTGTGGGGTTCTATCACCTCAAACTTTCAGGGTGACACACACAGTGAATTCAGATGTGTAGCTCTCTTAGCTTAGGCATGTAGAGGTGCCTACAGACAATAGGATGTGATGTTGAGATGCCAACACATGCATAGCAATTTGGCAGTATGAACGCAACATGGAGCATGACTGTCCAATGAGCATGTTAACATGCTTCAGATGATCATAGATATATTTTGACTGATGCAGACAATACCTGTAGAGTCAAATGTGTGCTTTGAGTTCGAGAATTTCGGTTATTATTGCCTAACATGTTTGTGATCCGGCCACTTCACTGAACAGTGTCTCTGTCTCCTAAAGAATTTACTGAGGTCAGTGAAGGAGAGGGGCATTATACCGTTGGTGAAGCTACTGGCATCACTGCTCCCCGGGAGTACAGCGACACTGAGGGGACCAGCGCATCGGAGGGGGACAGGAGTGCCCTGGAAGAGTCCGCTCCCGAAACGCCAACCTCCACTTCCTCATACTCCAGCGATGACTCCTCGGTGTTGTCGGGCAAAGGAAGATCGGCCTCTGCCTCATCGTCCACCGCACCTCGCCCTGTGTCCACCCTCCCTGATGCATCCCCAACTGGTTTCCAGGCCCTCTGCCCTAAGAAGGGTAGGGTATATTTCCCCCAGGCACCACTGCCCCAGCCCCTGCTGCCCTCACTGTGGAGGCCATAGACATCTTGCGGCAGGTGTCTGTGGGGCAGACTTTGCTCCTGAATACCCTACATGATCATGGCAACAAGTTGTCACAGGTTGTTGCATTCATGGAGAGTATTCATTCTGACGTCAGTGGCTTGAACAGCACTGTCCAGTCTTTGGCATCCACATAGAAGGCAGCCATTCTGCAGTCACAGGCTCACAGTCAGGCTCCTGTCCCTTCCGCAAACACCCTGCCAGTGACACCACCTGACCAGAGAACACACACACAAGAGCACTCAGGCACCAAGTCATCCCCACGCAGCTCACGACTACAGCATCCCAAGCAACAAAGACATGAGACATCCTCCCCCAGGCACACAAGGAGCACACATGCCAGCCCTACCACAAGCCCATCACAGGACACAGAGAAGTCAAAACATAATAAACATGCATCCACATTGCAGACCTCACAATCCTCACCCTCCAGGAGCCCTCCAAGATCCCTCCAAGATCCCAAGCTGATCAAGAATCGGCACACAAAGTTACCCTGACTGCTGTCGGCCTGTTGCCTGCCACAACTCCCCCCCCCCAGTTCAGAGGGCTTTTGTGCCCAAGAATTCCACTCCAAGGCATCCACCCCCTAGGAAGCATGGACATAGAAGCAGTGAGTTAGCGTGAGCTCCAAAACAGGGGAGGTGGGGTAAAAGCACCCCCAAGCGTACAACCAGATCCGAAGGTTTTTGCTGGCCCTATCCTGGTGATATTCCCATGGCTTTGGACTGTGTTTCAATCATCTGTTTGCAATTTCAAAGCACACATGTGCGGACTTGATTTTGGACTGGCTGTTGCCCTTAATGTTTTGCACTTTACATGTACATGCTGATACTGAGTTTATGTAATAAAAAATGTATTTATGTTCTGAGCGTTGTCGCTGGCCTTACTAATGATGCTGTACAATGTATGTGTATATGTTCATCAGTTCCATGCTCTGAATTCACACTTTCCCATTGGCATGTACTTAAGTTGATATTGCAGGTGTTACCAGAGGTTCTGGCAACAAATGTCCACTTTTCACTCTGAGGATTGATGGGGTCGAGCTGCTTGTCTGTGATGGTCCACTCTGGTCCTGTTCATTATGTTGGCTGAGGTCTGCTTATTCACACATGTCACATTTGTTTGATCTCCATCATGAGAATCTATTCCAATTTACATGATGACTTGAGGGGTGGACAGGGTACAACATTTCTATGTGATCTATCTTGATGTGTACACACCAGTGTAGGTGTGTATCAACTTGGTCATGTATAGCTTCATAGTCAAATGTATGGATGTACATGTGCTTACTGGATTCATCAGACGGTGTGATTGTTCTGTCATTAGCAGAGGTGTTCATGTGTATGTGCCCTTGAGCATTGCCCTTTCACACATCTATGATCCAGTTGATGAGCGCATGTTTGTTTCCATGATCATAAACCTTGTGGAGTGTTTGTGGACATGTTGGGCTTGTTGCCGGAGCAGTGTGCAGTGTATCATTGTGACCTCGAAATCCTAGGGTGCACCTACATCTTATCCACATCATTTGTGAGTATGTCACTGCAATGCCTGTGTTGTGAGTTTTGGGATCTGGCCTGGCTCTTGCTTACTTTTGTTCTCACTGTGCTGCATGTCTCAGGGATACAAACATGATATCTAAGTTTTCACATGCATTGCTGACACTTTCCACTTTATGGGCTCCAATATGTGTTGGTCTGATTCATAGCAGTCACAGTCATACCATTGAGGCATACACAATGTGAGATGCTCCACTATGGTTTTTTGCTCTGTACACTCCTCACCTGTACAATTCTCGTGTATACACCACGTCAGTCAATATGTGTGCCACTGCATGCCATGCACGTTTGATGCTCCCCACCACTCCATGGTGTGACACTGTGCTGTGTGGCCCTCAGCACTGTTTCAGTATGTGATATGTGCTATTCGAGCCTACTTGATTTCAGTCATGGTTGCTGATGTACAGCACAGATGGATATCCAGAACAGTCCTCTTGTCTTGTTCCAGAATGGATGTGTGCCTGGGTTGTGTAGCAGTAGGTGATAGCACAAGTGTGTAGCTGTTTTCTGCAACACTGCTGCCCATCGTGGGCATGCATCTTCCTCACTTTACACTCCCAGAACCCAAACAAATCTGCTACTGTAGTGAAGACGGGGTTCTGCCTGCACACATTGCTCTGTTAGCATAAGCGTTTTAGAAGTTAAACGCCACCTTGTCACTTTGCTGCTTTTGCACACGACACCACAGGTAACTGTTATTATAAGTAAAACTGCTTGCTTGCTTTTTCTTCACATGAGAACAGTCTGTTTTTCACATCCCTAGACTTACACCGCGACCTTAGTCTGAACACTGTGTGCAGAAGCCTTCAAGCTCAAATAACAATGTATGCTGTTGAATTCAGGTTGATCGTCCCACGCTATAGACACAACAAGCACACAGCTGCAAATATCTGAAATTCGGGTGCCTTTAATATTGCATTTGCATGCATGATACTGGCACTTGGAGAAAACCTTTCCAGATACAGAGAGCGTTGCTGATCCTGTGATGTGATTCACCTAAGCTGATCTTGGAGGTATGGGGTTCCCCATTCAAACCTAGAGACCTTCTATTATTATAAAACTAGCTTCTAGCCAGGGGAGGGTGGTACACAAGGCGCTATAAGACCTGTTTTCACTATCATTATAATATCATTTCTCCCATTGTGTTTTATGGAATTGTAACAATGCTGATTGTTTGATTTATAATCATTTGTCTGCTTATGTTAGCCAAATACTGCATCTTAGAGCACGTAGTTAAAAATAAACATTTTAAACTTTTCCGTGTCTCTGACTACTCACGTAGTGGACTGATATGAGAATAAAGACGAAAGAGTGTTCTTGATTCCCACCATTCCTGAGAGTCGCTTGTTCTGGTTTTCGCTGTAGTAAGGAGAATGAATGAGACACTGATGCTAGTCGGATAGGGGTTCTGGGTACTGAGCTGAGTTTTTGGTACACCACAATTCACTGAGGTCCTGGTTTCCTCAGCTTAGTTCTGTGCGTGAGTAGAATCCCCGCAACATGACGCACCCAACGTTTGGTCTTGTATTCGAGATGCTTTAGTAGTGCATATATTTGTCTACAACACCCTTACTCCTGTTTCTGGTTGACAGAAGTGACGGATTAACCTACCTATATAATAAATTATAGGTTAGTTCAAGCGTGACAATTAAAAAGGTTTTGTTTTGAATTACTGCCCCTTTTTGTGCTACAGTTTAAAATGGATTGTTTTTCTTCTCTGCGTCCTTATGGCTGAAGTTGCTATTGCAGCGCATTGTCGCGCACCACTCCGGCATCATCTGATGCAGTTTGGGGTGCCCGACGATGGAATGTCAGTAATCTTTGTAGTGAGTGCCGATGCATCGTTTCCATATGAGCTTTTCTACTCTTGGGTTACGTTTCCTGAAGTGGATGCGGATGATATTACGTTCCACTCTGACACTCCTACGGCAGTTCCTACAAATTACACCATATAGGACGCAGGAAATTCTGATTTCCGCATGGCAGGATCATATTTGGTTCGATGGCGCCCTCCCCCACACCGTAAATCCGGTTCGGTTAGGTCCCTTGTCCATCCCTGGGGCCGCTTGGCCAGTCTTGGCCGGGTTCACACCTCATCCACGTTATTTGCTAGCCCCGGTGGATGACTTACGTCAGCAACATACCGCCTTCATAGCGGTGTATTGGGCTTTAGTGCGGTTTTACACAGTCGAAAAAGTTTTGACTGCTGTACAGATGGCGATTCTGAAAGAGAGCACTATCGTAAGGGAAACGCATGTTGGTTGTCACACCGTATCCTGCCCTTGATGCAGTGACAAAAGCCAGTGTCCCTAATTTTAAAGCTTTGCATCCTCATTGGATACAATGGGCAACTTCCTTGACGTCTCCGGATGTCACATTTATCTTTGATTCCTCATTGCAAACTCAGGAGTACTTGCAGTATGAATTTGTTCATCCAGCTCCTCAGTCCATGCGCCCGCTTGAGGATTACCATTGTATCATTTACACTGACGGTTCGGCGCAACCGGTGACGGAATCTAAGCATGCTTATTCAGCAGCCTGCGCAATAGTGGCTGGTACCATTGTGAATGGAGAATTCAAGTCACATGTCGTGCACACGCAGACATTAGGAGACTGTACCTCCCAGTTGGCAGAGCTACGTGCTCTGGTGCTTGCACTAGAGTTTGCCGATCCCCCTGTGACTACTCTTATTGTAAGTGACTCTTACTACTGTGTTCAGTCTTTCAATGACAACTTATTCTTTTGGACTCAGAATGAATATCGAGATTCCAAAGGTGGCACAATCAAACATAAGATGCTTTGGGTTCGAGTCGCAGAACTTAAAGAACGTCTGCCTCTCGTCAATGTAATTCATACTCTTGGTAACCAGCATGTAGGAGTACACGCTGTTGGTAACAGTTTAGCTGATGAAGCAGCGAAAACTGCAGTGGCGACATATCTGGTAGCAGCAGTTACAAGATCCAAAAGTAAGATTGATGATGACATCTTGGCTGCTATTGCTGCGACCGAGAAGGGAGATAATTACCCTAGAGTTTTCCCTTCTAAATACTCTTATCATTTAAGTCTTGATAAAGTTCCTTATGTGAGAATTAATGATGTTGGTGGTAGGTTGATTCCCAATGCGGACCGCAGGCTTTCTTTGATAACAGCTGCTCACGAAGGTATGACCTCATCTCATGCAGGCGTCTCAGCGACTGTCACTATC
This sequence comes from Triturus cristatus, assembly GCF_964204655.1. Classification (NCBI taxonomy): domain Eukaryota; kingdom Metazoa; phylum Chordata; class Amphibia; order Caudata; family Salamandridae; genus Triturus; species Triturus cristatus. The sequence continues at coordinate 651,415,140 of NC_140581.1, forward strand.
TTGCAACAACGTTACTGGTGGCGCGGATTGTATAAACAGACTCGTGATTATGTCCTTACTTGTGACATTTGCCAGCAGATTAAACCTTCGACTGCTGTGCATCCACCTCAAACATAGTTGTACATATCTAATAAACCACTTGGGTGTGTTTATTTAGATCACTGCGGTCCTTTCTCCTCTGATACTGCGTATAAGTTCATCTTAGTCGCAGTGGATTCGTGCACACGTTTTCTATGGGTTTGGCCACAAAGGAGTGCTGATGCTCGAACTGTCATCAGGGATTTGCATGTCTTTGTGGGAAATTTTGCATGTGGTACCCTCCATTCGGACCAGGGTCTGACGTTCATCTCTAAGGTGTACAAGGATGCCATGAGGTCTTTGGGGGTCCAAGTCAAAGTTTCGTCTCCATACCGGCCTGAGGGCAATTCTGTTGATGAACGAATTAACTGTGACTTAAAGCAATCCTTGACAGCTAGGGTTTTAGGTACTGGCAGAAACTGGTTGTCCCATTTGTATAGCACTCAACGTGCACTTAGTAATCTCCCTAGAAGGTGTCTCGTTGGACGAACCCCATACGAAATGCTCTTTGGCATAAAAATGTTTGTCCCGGACCTTGATGGTCTAGACATGGAGGCGTCAGCCGCACCCTTTGACGTAGATGATCATTCTGCTGTGTTACAGAATCTACAAGAGACTCGGGACAGTCTTGCAACGGAACACTTGCCCTCCACAACTGATGCTGTACTTCAGATTCCGGTAGTTGGCTGGCAACCTCGAGTCGGTGACCTGCTCCGTGAGACGATGGAAAACAAGAAGGCGTTCGGCCCCTCTTATCGTGCATCTGTTACAGTGCTTGGTGTGCAGGGTACAAGAACAGCCACTTTACCTCCACTTCCTGGTCGCACGTATAACAGGTACATCTCAATTGACAATGTCAAACTACAATGAGTGGCTGATTCTTCTTAGTATGACTCCAGCGGTTTCTTGTCCAGCAATGCTGAGAAATTCTGTTTTGGCTCCGGCAAATACGAACAGGCCTGATATTGCCATCGAGATGCATACATTTACTAATCCTTTATTGACTCCACAGGCTGGTAGTCCACCTGACGTTATTGAGTATACCTATCCCACAGATGTGTTGTTGCCTGGTGTGCAATCAAGTGCAGTTGACCAGTCACGTTTTACGTTTGACACTAACTCAACAACATCGAATGCCCCATCGAAAATTTCTATTTTTGCTGTTTGGTTTAAAAGACATTTATTAATTCCCCTTGGACTTACATTTGGCTGGTGCTCATATCTATTTTTTTGTTTATGTCGATTGGATTTGTGGTTGTATTTTTTCGTCTAGTGAATGGACATTATCTTACCGAAAGATCTGCAATTAGATTAATTGATGGAACTTTGGCACCCCACTCCTCATCACACATCATGAAGAGGGACCAGACTTTTGTTAATATTACTGCCTGGCCAGTGTTAGATGGGATAGTATGGGATGCTGTAAAAATTCAAATTCATGGCCCTACAGAGGTGATTAATACCCCCTATGTACGTGTTTCTATGGGGGATGTTGTAAAACAAAACATACGCTCTGATGATTGGGATGTCCAAGCCGTTGAGGCTCTTTTTTCTGATTTGAAATATTATGCTGCTTTCGATGCTGAAGATTTGTACTTAGAGTCAGCGAGTTATGGAGAGTTATTTTGCTACCAACACTATGGCAATCATTTACTGCATAAAGCAAATACATTTAGAAATGTGGTTAATTATACACAATGGGAACATTGCCCAGCTCCCGTTGAAGGTAGTTCGAAAAATCTATTGAAGAAATGAACATATTTTACAGATTTTAGTGGATCCAATCCTGAAGCCTTTTATTTTAAAATATCTGCTAAGTCCACTTCCAAAGTTAGACTTACACACACTAAATTACTGTATTCGAAGTCCTTTATGGATGAATTAGCTATAGGGGGCTATGAGCTATAGAAAGATACCATTGATCTTAAATCTGTTTGGGGTTCTAAAACATGGCAAGTGCAGGGTACCAAGACTTTACATCGTGCATGCCTTATCCTGACCCATATGTTATATTTGAATTCTATTATTTTTTAAACCACTTGCTTTGGATTGGCTACTTCTAAAAAAATTAATGCCCTTACCATTCCTGATCTGGGTGCTTATCCTACTTGGGGCAATCACACAGATCTGTCCCTTGATGAATTGCAGTCACTAATTACTAATACATCCTTCAATATTTCCAACTGAGATCCCCAAGGATGGTTATTATGGCAAAAAACTTCAGATTCATGTCAACATCGTTTTCCGGGTCTGAGTTCAGGCTATACACAGGTTAGGATGGACCTCCCATTTTGTTACAACCTATTCAGTAGGCAAATGATGTCAAAACTGGCCTAAACATTCCACCTTAGCGTCAGTTAAACTTCCTTTGTCCCAATTGACTGACAATGTTGATTTGAATGATTTTGTTAAAGGCCCTGTGGGAGGCAGGTCCAAGAGATGAGTATATGCTATTTACAATTAATTTTGGAAATTATCTCAAATTGAAGCTGCTTCTAGATTGAGAAGTATCGATCAAGCTAATTTGGAACAAGTGCTTGCTGTCATTGATAATAGCATTAACACTCTTTCTTCCAGAATTTACACATTAGATAATATTGTTTCATCTGTTGTGGATATTGTACAGGATAACATGTCTGTTTTTTACCATGGTCAAAATCAATTGCATTCTATAATGGAGTTTGCATGGACATTACAAACATTGAAGGCTGGGAAATTTCCCTGGGACTACATGAATTCATCATCTTTGTTTTTACAGTTTAATCTGACTGATAAACAACAATTCATGTCCATGAAGGATGCGACATATTCGCTATTGCATATTGAAAAGTTGGAACGTTTACCATTTTCTGGGGCCGCATCGAACTCGGCTGTGTGGCTTATTCATGGCTTAATCACACTACCTTTTCCTTTGTTTAAGTTCAGTTCATGTATGAAACACTATGCCTTAGGCAGATATGAACCATTGGGTAACACATTTCTCCATGAAGTTTGGTCACTCCCATTCACATACAGGTGCCTGAGAGAGGGTAAAGAGGTTTATTTAAAAGGAGAGGAGTGCACTTCTACACCTGATCACTCATTAGTTTGCAAGAATATACAATTGCATGGCGCATGCAACGTTCGCGCCCTGAATTTAGCTTGCATTTTAAAGGGAAATCCTGTGCCAACTATTACACTGACTTTCACATTACTAGCTAACAATAGTTATTTGCTTTTAAATAATGAGGCATGTTGCGGGATGCTAGCAGGGATTCCATACATTGTAACTGTCTCACAACGTGTAGTCTGTTGTAAGAATGTGCTTTTCCCGCCCCCGCATGGGAGACTCGATATATCTCTCTGGCCTTCCATACCAAGCTTGAAAGCAGAGTTTAACAAGATGAGCAGAATAAGGTTTCTATTGTCCCAAAAAGAAGTTGCCCTAACTTCCTCTCATGAAACATTTGTCCTTCACGTAGCTAACACACGCACCGAGGTGCATGCACTTTTAAATACTGATTTCCCACTTCATTTCGGTGCTGATTCACACTATATTCAATGCCTCGCCAACAACTGGCTTGGCGTATTTTTTTTAAGTTGTGTGCTCGGCCTTGTGACCTCGTTCCAAACAATATTTGGTGTGATGCCGGCATTTTTTCATTCTATTTTTTCCAGCAGCTTCGGCGGGCTTCCATTAATCCTCGCCTTGACTGCTGGTGTGCTGCTGTTGATTTGTTTACTCCGCAATGGCGGCACAATCTGTGTCACACGATTGCTTGCCCTGGCTGCTCCAACTTTGCAACCGGATGCTTGAATACTATGGAATGCTACCTCTGGCCACTTTGAGTGTAGCCTATGGATTGTCCTTCCGGTTCTCGTACTTTACTTGCATGCAACCTGTTTTCCATTGCCTAGATTGTTCATTTGAATGGGCTCTGGATTTGTGCCTCTCAAACACGGCGGCTCCTGCCCCGGATTATGATCGACTAATGAGTCCCTTAGTGGCTCATGAGTTGGACTGTTTTGGTATCGGGATTATGGCCTGTGCGGCTGCGCATGGAATTTTAGGAAATTGGGATATATGTGCAGCGGCCCATGGCTTCCTGGTGTGAAGTTATATCGAAGAACACGCAAGTTTGCCTCTGATGGTGCTAGAGGCTCCGGCTATCGAAGAACATGCATGTTCATTTACTTTATTAGATTGGATGGCTGAATCCTTTACTGATGATTGCAATGACTTCCTCTTGGAGGCTGTTGCGGACTACTGTGCTCATACGTTGATGGATTAAATTGGCAATTCGTCCATCTTCAACGCGTGCTCACAAATTCTTTTTATGTTTTTGCTCCAGAATGGGTTGTATACCGCCCCTGCTTGATTTTATTTTTATTTTTATTTTTTACCACCTCACAATTTCGAACTTTTCACTACCAATTATCCAGTTTGGCAAAATATGAACTTGGTTCTGTTTCACTCGAACTTGAACTCTGCGTTCCTACATGGCTTACCTATTTTGTTTGTGGTCCGATCAAGGGAGGGTGTAGTGAAGATAGGGTTCTGCCTGCACACATTGCTATGTTAGCATAAGCGTTTTAGAAGTTAAACGCCATCTTGCCACTTCGCTGCTTTTGCACACGACACCACAGGTAACTTATTATAAGTAAAACTGCTTGCTTGCTTTTTCTTCACATGAGAACGGTCTGTTTTTCACATCCCTAGACATACACCGCAACCTTAGCCTTAACACTGTGTGCAGAAGCCTTCAAGGTCAAATAACAATGTATGCTGTTGAATTCAGGTTGATCTGCCGATGCTCTAGACACAACAAGCACACAGTTGCAAATATCTGAAACTCGGGTGCCTTTAATATTGCATTTGCATGCATGATACTGGCACTTGGAGAAAATCTTTCCAGACACAGAGAGCGTTGCTGATCCTGTGATGTGATTCACCTAAGCTGATCTTGGATGTATGGGGTTCCTCATTCAAACGTAGAGACCTTCTATAATTATAAAACTAGCTTCTAGCCAGGGAAGGGTGGTACACAAGGTGCTATAAGACCTGTTTCCACTATCATTATAATATGATTTCTCCCTTTGTATTTTATGGAATTGTAACAATGCTGATTGGTTTATTTTTAATCATTTGTCTGCTTATGTTAGCCAAACAACTGCATCTTAGAGCACGTAGTTAAAAATAAACATTTTAATCTTTTCCGTGTCTCTGATTACTCACGTTGTGGACTGATATGAGAATAAAGACGAAAGAGTGTTCTTGATTCCCACCATTCCTGAGAGTAACCTAAGTCGCTTGTCCTGGGTTGTCTAATCATTGGTAGCTTCGCTGTAGTATGGAGAACGAATGAGACACTGATGCTAGTCGAACAGGGGTTCTGGGTACTGAGGTGAGTTTTTGGTACACCACAATTCACTGAGGTCCTGGTTTCCTGCGCGTTCTATGCATGAGCAGAATCCCCATAACACTACCTTGTGCCCGATCGGAGCTACGTAAGTGGTGCTTGCAGGTGGGGGAGAGGGGAGCAGCATGCCAGAAGGAGTCACCACAAGGCAGCCTTCAGAAGCCCTGAGGGTGTCACTCATGTAAGCTGAGAAAGCCTCACACATTGCATTTCGCATGTTTCACAAAACATCGTAGAGCCGGCCCTGCCTGCATGCTTGCTGGGAGTTGTTGTACCGGAGATGTATGCGTGGTTTTGTTTTGGACGTACCTCTGCTGTAGAGCGTGCTTGCGTCTTATCAGCTGGTGATGCATCAGGTAGAGCAGCGGAAAGGCCTGTAGAGCAGGATCCATGGTGGCTATGGTCATATGCAGGTGTTCTGGTTCGTCTCTTCCTCTCCGTAGTTGTGCATCCGGCATCCGCGATGAGGTGGTTTTCCGCCGCGGTGGGATTGGCTGTTTGATACATCGTAATCTGGTTGGTGGACGGGACATGATTCCGCACGCAGTTTTTGCTCTATTGGCTCTGTCCTCCACCCTTGCGCAATATAAAAACGTGCAGAGACTGAGCACCGTAGCGGTCAGAAAATGGCCAATGTTAGGCCATTGTAATATGACGGTCACAATGACAGCATCAGTAGCGGATAAAATAGACGTTTTCCGCCACCACTGCAGATACACTTCCGTTCGCCATCGTAATTGACCCCTAAGTGTAAAATATGCAACAAATAGCACCTTTGCATATCAAATTAAAAAACTAACAGCACTAGCATACGTCCCAATTACTGACGTAGCTGAACACTACAATTTATTAATTGAAAGTGTCTACTACCAACAAAATGAGCGAAAAATAAGTTCCCTACTTGAATATTTTGAGGATACCTGGGTGGGAAGGCTACACAGATCTGGACACAGAAGACAGCCTAAATACCACATTCCATGGTGGAATGTATATAACAGTACCCTAAACAAAGAAGCTAAAACTCATAATGCTGTAGAAGGATGGCATAACGCCTTCCAAGTCACAAAAGGCAGAACCCCACCAACATAAACTATTGTAATCTTTCCAAAAAGAACAGAGCTACCAACAACTAAGGATGGAGCAGTCTATAACACAACTAGGCCCAAAACTAACCAACCAAACTAAACAAATGTTTGAGTACTTACAATACAAAGTAAGGGTCTCATTATGATGTCCGCCTGCCACCATAACGGTGATGAGACCGACCGCCAGACATGCGGTGTTCCCACCGGACCAATTAGGATGCGCCCGCCATATTGGCAGGCCCATCCTGCCTGTTTACCATTGCAGACGGTGCTGCTGCCTGCAGCACCGTCCGCAATAGTAAAAGGGCATGCACAGCATTTCCCTGCAACATGTGGCAGGCACCACACGGTGCCTACCACATGGTGCAGGGAACTGCAGGAGGGTACCATGGTTATCCCCCAAATGCACCCCCCGCAACGGGCCAGCAAAACCAATCCCCACCAGCCTTCCCGTGGCGGCATCGCCGCCATGGAAGGGCATGTATACCACCCACATCGTAATATGGCTGGCTGTGCCTGCTAGTCACCGCCACCATATTGCTGTCCCAGCACCGACCGGCCGGCAATCAGAACGATTGCCGACTGGCGGAAAAGCAGCAGACAGACTTTGCGTCCACCGCGACACCCCCGCCATCATAATATGGCTGGGGTATTTCTCAATACGATGGCGTAAGGGTCACCACCACCAGCTCGGCGGTGGCTATCGTTACGCCATCGTAATGAGCCCCTTAGACTCCACACAACAACTTAAGGGCTAGAATATCTTGAAACAATAGCCAAAAGCCTACTTTAAATAAATATACCTCAAAATACCCAAAAACTCGTAATCCCCAAAAAAGCAGTCAAATAAATAATCTTTTTAAATTCAAAAATATAATTATTTTGTCAATTAATTTAATTAGTATGTAAAAAATAAATTGACATAATAATTATATTCAATAAAATATAAATAACAATAACATTATTAACATTTCCCTCCCTTAATAAATAATTTAAAATAACTTTCTGTTTTCGTAGCTGAAGAACTGCCATAAATAAATCCACATTTTTTAAAATGCCAATAAGTGAAAAAAATCCCTCAAAAATGGAAAAATCCAACTGTTTAAAAAGTAATCCACCATCAATAGGACTACAAACGATAAACCATAAAAATCCTGAAAAATGTATTTAAAAAAAGAAACGCTCCATGAAAACTCGAAAAATTAAGGAAGTGTAAAATAATTATTAGTTTACTAAGACTAATACACACTTCCTTAAAAAAAAACCACACACATTCTTCTCCCGGCGGCAACTTCCAATCGACAAAAACCTGTCCAGAAAAAAAATCAATCCCTCCCACACAAATATACATGTACATTTTGTCATAATGCAAATAAATATAACACTAATACGATACTCTAAACGTAATTTCACATATCTATTAAACTCTAACACCGACCGATTAACATACTAACGACATTTTGCTAACGCATAACTAAAACATATAACTCACCAAAAATTTAAAAACCTAACACTACATACACTACATACTACTCAACTACCTTCAAATGAACCCAAATTTAAAGTTTAAATAAAGAAAATTAAACTTACCTTACTCGATGCAACGCAGCTTGCAACCGCGAGCTTCTACCCTCAGAAATGACCTAAAACAAAACCGATCGCTTATAAAATACAAGTTAGAAATAAAAATAGCTGCCTTAAATAATAAAGATTTATATTTTTCTTTATTAAACCTAGTGTACGTTATAAATGCACTACCTTACATTTTTGTATAAATACTACAAAATAAGAATCATGTTAAAAACATTATTTAACATACTTTTTGCAAATGTGAAATTATAAGAATACATATTATTAAACATTTAATAATTATTATAATTCAAAAAATATAAATTTCATGTCCAATGTATATTACAAATCTGTACTATGTTTAATTAATGTTGAAAAAATGTATAAATGTTATGAAAAATGTTTGTATTTCAAAATGATTAATCTTCTAGTTAATATTATTTAAATTTGAAATATAAATAATATTACCTAAAATATAAAATTATGGGCCCGATTCCAATCTCACTAGTACAGCCCTCCATACAACTCGGATCCGTAGGGCTTTACAGCGAATCGTGCACCTGAGTCCGAGCGAGCAAGTACGATGCATTCACATGCTTACAGACTCGGTTCGCTCAGACTCCCATTGAACTCTATGGGAGCCTGTGTACTGGACGCGTAGACAGGCTCCCATAGCAAAAATGGTGCCGGCCACAGTGTGCATGCATGGAAAGGGGGGACCGATGGGTACCCCCACGGGTCCGAATCGGAGGGCTCCAGACTATGGGGGGTCTGCTATGGGCCCCAAAAGAATGATTCTAGCAGCTTTTTTTACCTGGACATACCGAATCGTGAAGGCTGTCCGAATCGTGCATCGTTCTTTCTCTCTCGGAAACAGAGTCCATTGAGCTGTACGAAGCGTCTGTGTACAAGTCGCACTGATGGGATCGGGTTAGGAGACGATATGGTCGGTGCGTACATGATTTTTGCATCGTACTTGGTCGTTTGGACCTGTGTACAATTTGGTTGGAAAAAAGGCTACGAATCGGATCCGTTAAAGCCAAATCCGATTCGTAGGCCTTCCGAGCGATATCAGAATCGACCCCTTTATGTTAAAGAATTGAAATAATTGTAAATACTTTTGGAATAAAAATGTATTAAAACATATATGCTATTGATAACGTACACTATGGGGCCGATTCCGATCCGGGTTGGAAGGGCACCGAACACGATCCGGCCGGAAAAACTACGAGCCATATGTGTGTTTTCCGGCCGACTCATAGAGCTGTACGAGCGAGCAAGTATGATGCGATCTACATGAAATTCACCGACGAGTCGTTTCCGGGTCCAAACCGCTCCGTATGTCTCGGTCGTAAGCTAACCGTGGCATGCAATAGATGCGATTCACGACCGAGCCAGTACGATGCACGTGTCAGACAGCCTGCACGAGCCGGATTGTCCGGCTTGCAAATTATCCAGGTGGTTGCCTTTGGGGGTCCGCGTTGGAACCTGTACCACCCGCAGCCCTACGACTCGGACACAGGGGGAGACCTATGGGTCTCCCCAACACAGGCATGTATGGTGTGGATGGCACCGACGTGTACCCACTGTAGGGGGCGCACTTGTCCGCGACGTACCCATTCAGTCAATGGGAGCCCATGTACGCGTCGTACGACCGGCTCCCATTGACTTCTATGGGAGTCCGACCGAACCGAGTCCGGCAGCATACGGCCGCATCGTACTTGCTCGGTCGGACTGCAGGACTCCGGCTCGGTCAGAAAACACTCCGGTTCCAGCTCGGTTGAAGTGCTTTCCGACCCGGATCAGAATCGGACCCTATATGTAATGAATATTTACAATATAAATAAATAATGTATCACTGTTTCCTAAAAAATAATTTGTATTAAAAATCAAAAGAAATGTATAACTAAATCTTGTTTTATTTTAAATGTATATGACTATAATAAAAAGCACAAAAATGTTTAATCCTGAGTTTGCAAAAATATTATATGTAAATGTATACATATCTATAAAATATATATGTCAAAAATAAAAAATGTATTTTTTTCCTTTGTTTAACAATATATACTAAATATACTTAATAAAATAAAATGCTTTTTCTTTTTTTATTCTATGTTTGAATATAAATAACAACATAAATAAAATAGGAACATGTTTTGGTATTTATTTAACATTATTTTAACAATTGTATATGTAGTAAAATATTTATATTACATCAATGTACTTTATAAACTATTTTATTTTGATAAAGATTTATAAAATTATCATTATTCTTATCCAAAATATATTTTTATTTTGTAATTATTCCCACTGTAAGATACATTAATTCAGAAAAGTTGATGAACAGTAAACATGTATAATGTACTATTCCCACTCCAAACTATAGTAACTCTGAGAAGGTGCTGGAAAGTAAACATATATAATTTACTATTCCCACTCTAATTTGTATTAAGTCAGGGAAGGTGCCGGACACTAAACATATATCATTTCCTATTCCCACTTCAAACTATATTAACTCTGGGAAGATGCTGGACACTAAACATATTTAATTTACTATTCTCACTCCAACATATATTAAATCAGGGAAGGTGCTGGACAGTAAACATATATAATTTACTATCCCCACTCCAACATATATTAACTCTGGGAAGGTGCCGAACACTAAACATATAGGGGCCTTTTAGGATGGCAGGCGGAAAACGACCCGAACACCATGGATCCGGAAATCAACCGCCCGCTGGTACCGTGGAAAATCCGGCGTCCAAATTAGGAACAACCGCCCAAAAACACCCCGCGGACAAAACCCATCCGCGGCGGTCGCATTCGCGGTGGTAAACAATCAAACCGCCACCAGGACAGTGGAGACACCACACGGAAAATTAGGATTACCTCGATGCCCCCGCTGTACGTGCCGCAGTTTCCAACCACCATGGTGAATGGGAGAGCCGGCGGAAGAGCTGCAGCACAGCCACCGCTGCAGACGCTCTGTGACAAAAATGGCAGACGAAAGAAAAAACCCACAACAAGGCCACAAAGTGCACACAACAAATTAGCCATTCCCCCCAAAACACAGAACACACCCCAATGACACAACCACATGGCAAATACAAAAAATACAAATCCCAGGACAACCCACACAACACACATGACAGCAACACCCCATTTGGACACACCCACGTAGCTGAGTATAAAACCAGCCCCTTCCCTGACCACAATCCTTTGCAACATTCCTAGACTGAAGGCTACTAACCCTAACCCTGACAACAAAGGATAGGCAAAGCAAAACACCAGCACTACTCACACCACACACAGCACCACCACCACTTCCACACCTGTACCTCTGACCCCCCTGCCCATCACACACCATACAAATCAGCCCCATCACTCACACCCCTGCACCCATAACCCCTTTTCACATCACACACCATGTCCACACATAAAGTGCCAAAATTCACAGAGAGTGATTTGACAGTCATGATAGACAAGATAGTCAGAGTGGAACCACAACTGTTTGGTAGCCTGGTCCAACAGACACCATTAGCCACTAGAGCACAAATTAGGGCAAGGATAGTCGATAAGGTTAATGCAGTAGGAACCACCCCGTGCTCAAAAACAACAATCATGAAGCGGTGGCATGACCTGAAGAGGGTTGTCAAACAGATGAGGAGCAAGAACCGTGAGCTGGCTCAGAGGACTGGCGGTGGCCCTCCCATCCCACCAAAACCATTCAGTGCATGGGAGGAGAAGGTGCTTGCATCCAGAGAGTTTCACAGGAATAGCCGGGGAAGTGGAGGCTGGTAAGTACAAACAAATGACTACCACCACACTGCTATGTACTGTCTCGCACAACTACAAAGCTGCACCTCCTAGGCCCAAGTACATTCACATGCACCACACACTTTTCAACACGTCTCACAGATCCAACATTCACTCATATCCACCCCAAATGTAGCTAGCAACATCACCATGTGGGCATGTGCACTGGCAGCCAGCACAACAACTTCCACCAGGCCCCCTTGTCTAACAGCTCAGCAAGGTGGAGCACTCCACACCCAGAAGCAGTTGGAATCCATTGGCTCACCACAAACAAACCAACAGGTACGTAGCCATCTTGCCATGGAGGCTGTGTGGGGGTGGGAGCCTGCACTACAACTCCCACCATGCCCCCTGTCCCACCCCAGAGCAGGATGGAGCACCACCCCCACCCAGAAGCATCAGGAAGTCATTGTCCCACCACAAACAAACTAACAGGTAGGTGGCCATCTTGCCATGGAGGCTGTGTGGGGGGAGGCCGGCACAACAACTCCCACCATTCCCCCTGTCCCACCCCAGAGCAGGATGGAGCACCACCCCTACCAGAAGCATCAGGAAGCCATTGTCCCACTACAAACAAACTAACAGGTAGGTAGACATCTTAACAGTGAGGGGTCTTTGTGGGTGTGAAGAATGTACTACAACTCCCACCATGCCCCCTGTCCCACCCATGAGCAGGATGGAGCACCACCCCCACCCAGAAGCATCAGGAAGCCAGTGTCCCACTACAAACAAACTAAGAGGTAGGTAGCCATCTTGCCATGGAGGCTGTGAGGCCTGCACAACAACTCCCACCAGGTAGCCCTGTCCCAACACAAGCAGGATGGAATACTCCACACCCAGAACCAGTTCCAAGCCATTGGCTTGCTACAAAGAATCTAACAGGTAGGTAGCCATCTTGCCATGGAGGCTGTGTGGGTGGGAGGCCTGCACTACAACTCCCACCAGGCAGCCCTGTCCCAACACAAGCAGGATGGAGCACTCCACACCCAGAACCAGTTCCAAGCCATCGGCTTGCTACAAACAAACTAACAGGAAGGCAGACATCTTCCCTGGGAGGTCTGTTTGGGGGTGGGATGCCTGCACAACAACTCACCACAGGCCCCCTCATCCCACAGACCATCAAGATGGAACATACTATCCCACCCAGATGCATGTGTCAGCCATTGTACCACTACAAACAATCTAACAGGTAGGTAGACCTATCATGCTTGCTTGTCGCACCCCTGAGCAGGACGCAAGCCTCCACCACACACACACACACAGATGTGTCAAGTCAAAGACAAATGGGAAAACAGAACAGGTAAGTAGCCAGTATGTGCACACAGGCAATCTCCACAAAAGCATGGTGCCACATGACAACAACAGCCCTCTCATTGAACACAAATACACACAGATCCTATTGTCACTCACAGTGTGCACACAGCTCAGCAAATGAGACTGTCACAGGAACCAAAGTGGCACACACCAATGCACATGTAGAAGAAAGTCTGGGCACAATCATGCCCAGCACTGAATTCCATGTGTAACGCGCTGAAAGTTGAAGGGTGAGAGCGAGAGTGCCTGTTTTCACGTCAGGGGAGCGCCTGGTAAAGGGCTCCTCCATTCTATTGATAAAACTGATTGCATGGAGCGCCTGGCAAAGGGCTCCTAATTACACTGTTTTACAATTGCTCACTGTTTTTACCATTGCATATTTTTAAAATTGCACCAATACTTTGTATTAATTGAAAAATATACCTGCGCCGCATTCTTACCGCCTATTGTAGCACACGATCCCCGGTCCACCACCGAATCTTCGGATTGAGTGGAGGGATTCCCCATGCAACAGGAAGGGGCCGGCACTTCCGGTACAATCCTCCAATCAGCTGCGGGCACAGAGAGTGAAAGCCAGATGCCCAGCGCAACGCGCAGCGGACGCGCTGAAAGTTGAAGGGTGAGAGCGAGAGTGCCTGTTTTCACGTCAGGGGAGCGCCTGGTAAAGGGCTCCTCCATTCTATTGATAAAACTGATTGCATGGAGCGCCTGGCAAAGGGCTCCTAATTACGCTGTTTTACAATTGCTCACTGTTTTTACCATTGCATATTTTTAAAATTGCACCAATACTTTGTATTAATTGAAAAATATACCTGCGCCGCATTCTTACCGCCTATTGTAGCACACGATCCCCGGTCCACCACCGAATCTTCGGATTGAGTGGAGGGATTCCCCGTGCAACAGGAAGGGGCCGGCACTTCCGGTACAATCCTCCAATCAGCTGCGGGCACAGATAGTGAAAGCCAGATGCCCAGCGCAACGCGCAGCGGACGCGTGCAGCGGGTGCGCCAAAGGCAAGCCCATCTGCGCCCGTCCGCGACGGGCCGGGACCAGGGGCCACATCCCCTGCACAAATGCGTAGCCCCATCCTAGGAAAAACGAGCCACCGTACTCATTACTCTAGTGATGAGCTCAGGAGCCTCAATATTTTAAAGGCAAGCAACCCAGCACTATGCGCACGAATGGGACCATTAAACACCACAGGCCCTTTCTGTTGCATTAACTGTAGATGGGAGAGTGTTAGCTGGCTTCACCCCACTCCGATAAGCACCCCAAATCTTGCCCTCAAGTGCATCTATATTAACGCAAGATCCCTACCCAAACATGCTATGGAGATATGGGACATTTTGACTGAACTCAAACCCGACTTAGCCTCTATAACCGAGACCTGGCTTGATCATCATAGCACCCCCGATATTGCAACAGCCCTCCCAATTGACTATAAAATACTTTATTTAAATCGAGAGAAGAAAAGAGGTGGAGGGGTAGCCCTGATATTCAAGGACTCCCTCTCGTGCAAACAAGAGGTGATCACACAGGCCAATAGCCACGAAGCTATGGCCTTCTCGGTGTCTATAAACACTAATATTCTATTTGGCGGAGTGATAATTTACAACCCCCCAGGCAGCACGATGGATTTCTGTGTCCAGCTTCTTGCACAAATCATGCCAGTCTGTCTCAAAAACAAAAACATCCTGTTGATAGGGGATTTCAACATACACCATGACAACGGCAATAATGCCCTTACTAAACAGCTACTAGAAGATATGGAAATCCTACAGCTGACTCAGAGAATTGATCAGCCTACACACATAGCAGGACTAGGGGTGGCCGGAATTTGCGTGATCGCGTTACGCAAATCTCCGCGAAATGGTAAAAAATCTCCGCGAACACGCAGAAATTCCGCGAACACGCGGAATTGCTTGTTCGCGATACTTTTTTCCTATTCGCGATCGCTGTTTGCGTGCTCGGGGTGAAATATCTCGCGAACACGCATATTGAGAACGCGAACAAGCAAAAAATTTCCCAAAGTCGCGGAACGCAGATTTTTGGGCAATTTCGCGTTCTCCGCGGAACGCGAAATTACCCAAATTCCGCAAATTCCGCGAGCGGAACGGAATTTACCGCCCAGGCCTAAGCAGGACACACATTGGATCTGATGTTCTCTAATATAGGAACCATCGACATCACTGCAATAAATCCAATGACTTGGACAGACCATTTTTTGATTGAGTTTTCTATCAACTTATTCTCTAGACACCTCAAATTATCGACCCAGGCATCAGTGAAAACACGGAGCTGGAAAAGATTTTCGGTAGAAAAATTTCAGCAACATTTCTCACACACAAACACAATATCCACTAGCACGAAGGATGAAATACAACTACTCCAGAACAACATCAGCAGTGCACTCGAACACTGTTCCGTCTCACACTCTAAACACAAAAATATATCCACTAGATCAGAGAAATGGTATGGATCTGAACTAAAGTTAATGAAAAGGAAATGCACACTTTATGAACACAAATGGAGACTCAATAAAACTCATGAAACTAGAGCCACTTCCAAAAAAGAACTTTCACTTTATAATAAAGCCATTAGAAAAGCGAAGAAGGATTATTTCTCAAATAGAATAACAGAAAATAAAAATTGTTCAAAAGAACTTTTCAAAATAGTCAAAGAACTATGCAGCCCTACGAGTCTTTCAAGTGATCTCACTCCCTCGCAAGAAAATTGCAATAAAATAAACAAATATTTCTGTGAGAAAATAGACACAATCTATGCCTCTTTTTCAAATACCGATCTGAAACATACTGAACCTTATGTACCATCTTTAACCCAGGCTAATTGCCTCAGGTTCGGCCCCTTCTCAGAGGAAGAGGTGTGCAAAGTTATGCTAGAAGTAAAATCAGGCTCCTCCTCAGATCCATGTCCACATCACATATTTTCACAATTAACTTCGACAATAGGTCCTGCCGTTACAAAAGCATTGAACTCTTCTCTAAACTCCGCTGAATTTCCTAAAATTTGGAAAAACGCCATAGTCACCCCTCTACTAAAAAAAGCGGGGACTGATGTTAACAACCCGGCAAACTATCGGCCTATATCTCAGTTACCCTACCTATCTAAGGTGTTGGAAAAACTAGTCAACAGACAGTTGTCTAACTTCCTGGAAGTCAATGATTTACTGGATATATCTCAAACAGGGTTCCGGATTAACAACAGTACGGAGACAACTCTACTAGCAGTGATGGATAACATCAGAACCCAGGTAGATCAAGGGAAAACAGTCGCCCTGATATTACTGGACCTCTCGGCGGCATTCGATACTGTACCCCACAATCGGTTACTGGAAATCCTTGCAGCGAAAGGAATCCAGGAAAAAGCCTTAGGGTGGCTACAGTCTTTCATGCAAGACAGGACACAATCAGTACAGATGGGTGACTTCTTATCCCCTCCCCGGAACATCAAGTATGGGGTCCCACAGGGGGCGTCATTAAGCCCGACTCTGTTCAATGTGTTTGTCTCCTCACTGGCCAAAATAGGACGAAAATGGGGTGTCGATATGTGTTCCTATGCAGACGACACCCAATTGATGATCACACTGGACGAGGAGGATGACCCTAAAGATAGATTACTCAATTGCCTTACGGAATTAGCCACTTGGATGCATAGTCACTGTCTTAAACTAAATGCAGACAAATCTGAAATAATGCTGTTTGGCAGACATTCACAGCTATGGGACAACAGCTGGTGGCCCGCAACATTAGGCACCCCCCCTAACCCTACATCGATGGCCAAGAATCTAGGGGTGTCACTAGATAACACCTTAAGTATGAAAACCCACGTATCAATAATCTGTGGTAAAGGCTTTGCATTACTAAAAATGCTCAGAAGAGTCTTTCCATGGATTCCCATTGCATGTAGAAAGATCTTGGTTCAGTCCCTACTTATGAGTAGGCTGGACTATGGAAACTCCCTGTTTGTAGGAATGGCTGACCATCTCTTTTCCAAACTACAGGTCGTACAAAACGCTGCAGCCAAGGCAATATGCAACAAAAGAAAATACGACTCAGCCAAGAGCTGTATGAGAGAACTACACTGGCTGCCGATGAGACAAAGAGCTATCTTTAAGCTACTGTGCATAACGCATAGAACACTACATGATTCAGGCCCCGGTATTCTAAAAAACAAAGTCAAAATCTATGTCCCATCTAGGAATCTATGCTCCCAAACTACAGCTAGAGCCAGAACCACACACGTGAAAACAACAAAGATGGGCGGGCGAGCCTTCTCCCACCTGGCGGCAACCAGTTGGAATGAGTTGCCTGTGAATCTTAGACTAACAAACAGCCACCTGCTCTTCAGGAAGCAGTTGAAAACATTTCTCTTCCCTAAACCTGACTAAAATTTAACCATCTTGTACTTACCCTTCACTTCCTTCACTGCCACAGTAGCGCCGTGATATCCTATCTGGGATGATTGTTTGCGCTTTATAAGTACCTTTAACATTAACATTAACATTAAGTGCCATGGGGTCAGAGCAGCAAGGACCAAATGAGGAACAAGAAAGAATGGTTGTTGGTACAAATACAGATATGCACATGACAAGACCAATGTATGCAGGAGATGAAAATGGCCAGTTCATGCCCAGATGTCACATCTGACCGGGCAGAGTCAGCCTAAAAGAATCCTCACCGAGATTATTAGTTGCGCTAGTCCCTAGATGGCATCATGTCCCTGTACTCACAAATTATGCATGTTGTGCATGGTAGGTATTGACAACTCACACCATGGACAAGTAATGCATGTACCACAGCATCATGTCATGAGGCAGAGTAGTGCAAATGGAAAAAAAATGATGATTAGTCAACTGTGTTGTGTACAAACAGTGAATGTTATACAGCTAACACAAAGCTGTTCGGGTGCACTACAATGACCATCTACCATCTGACCCACAGGTGACTAAGAACTCACTGCAGAGGACAACACCAGCAACCTGCAGAGCCAGTCTGCCCCCGGTACATGGACTCTCGGATGTTGACTCCCGGGATTTTCTGGACGATGAGCTCGAAGCCGGCCCATCTGGTGTGCCAGGGCGCAACAGGTCCCAGGACCCCATTGTCTCCTCCACCACATCCGCTGCAATAGCAATGTCTCTGCAGACCCCTGCTGTTATGGCCTGTGCGTCCTCCATCACCACCACCACCAACATCACCACCACCAGCGCTGCCTGCAACACTCCCCCTGTCCCAGAGGATGACCACCCCACCGACTGAGGAGGGCAGGGAGAGGATGCGGATGCCTACAGTGGTAAGGCAACAGGTCCGTGGCAGCAGGGTTGGTGGGAGGGGCAGGGTCACTCCCAGACAACAAGAGACTGGGACCCAATCCCTGGACCACATCAACAGAGTCCTTGAGACATATGAACGGGCCTAGGGACGAACGGGCCAGTCGGAAGAAGTGTTCCGCGAGCTCATCCTGCTGATGAGGTCCATCGACACCCACATGAGACAAAATGTGGACCTCTTGGGGAAGCAAGTGGCAGCACTGAGGGACAGGCCTGCACCACAACCAACACCTCCACCTCCCTCTGGTGGGCTACAGGATGTCAGTTCACCATCCTCACGTGCACCCACAGAGAGGGGTGAGTCTTCAGACCCCACTGGCCCTACAGCAGGGCCCCCCGCCAAGTGAAAAAGGGGCCGTCCTAAGAAAACCCTGGTAGTATCTGAAAGCAAAACACCTGCCAAACGCCAGACACGGAGCCAATCCTGATGGCAACCCTCTTCACCACTGCATTGACTATTTGGACTGTCCTTCCCCACACTGCCTTGTGAATAGCATCTGTCTGTTGGACTGGGTCACCACATCGATGTGGTGGCTACTTGATTATCTCATCTACCATAACTGTCAACTCACTGCTCCACGAATCACCTCAATGTAAATGTTCACCCCCCACGTCACCATTGTAAATAAATAATTCCTTACACACGGGTTGTTGTGTCTGCTCCGTCTTTATTCCAGGATGTGCTGTCTTCAACAAGATTACAATGTACCAGGAGTATGAAATGTATGTACGCAAGGAGAGGTTGAAGGCATCTAGGAAAACAAAGCAGAACAACATTCACTAGTCTGGGTGTGGCATCACAGGCATCAAACAACACCTACCATCAAGATAATCCAACATGCACACATCACAATTGGCAACAAATGCCAACATACACATCCTGTCGAAGTACAAAACTGCCCTGTTCCAGAAACATTGTCAGCCACCACTGAGTCAACAACCGGCTGCAGTCACAAAGCCCACATACACCATTTCATAACAACAGCAACATTATCAGACAATGGATCCGTTGTACATTGCCACACACCTTCAAGTGAAGTAGCGGGTGATGAGCTGTTGATGCAGGTCAACATCTTCCTCCTCTCCACTGTCCTCATCACTGGACACGGGTTGGTTTGCAGGCGGGGGCCTTTGCTGCTCATCATCATCCTGGATCAGGGGGATCTCATTGCGAATGGCTAGGTTGTGGAGCATGCAGCATGCCACTCCAATCTGACACACCTTCCCGGGTGAGTACATCAGTGCACCTCCGGTCTTGTCCAGGCAGCGGAAACGTGACTTCAGGAGACCAAAGGTACGCTCCACCACACGACGTGTCCTCCCATGGGCATCATTGTAGCGGACATCAGCTAGTGTACTGTGATTCTGCAGTGGGCTCAGCAACCAAGGACGGTTGGGATATGCAGAGTCACCTATGTGTGACAAACACAGATGCACATTGCAATGTTGCTGGGTCAGTGGACAGCATGTCACACACACATCACACTATTTGACTAGGCATACTCACCCACAATCCATGCACGCTCAGGAAACAGATTAGCATCAGCTGTGGTACAATGCTGTTCCGCAGGATGTAGGAGTCAGGGGCCAAGCCTGGAAATTTGGCACACACGTGCGAGATGATCATGTCTGCCTGGCACACCACCTGCACATTTATGGAGTGGAAATGTTTCCGATTCCGGTATATGTGCTCACATGCCTGTGGTGGTACAAGCCCAACATGGGTGCAATCAATGGCACCAACTACATGGGGGATGTGTCCAAGGGGATAAAAATCTACCCTCACAGCAGCCAATTCCTGCCCCCTGGGGAAATGTATATATGTGTCCTTGTATGTCACCAAGGCAGACAGGACATCCCATAGCACCATGCTGAACATGGGTTGCAACATCTCACCTGCGCTGGACACCGTGTGCTGGAACGTTCCAGTGGCAAAAAAATGCAGGGCCGCCATCTCCTTAGACGTGGGGGTGAAAGCTGTTGGATGTGTTCTGCGAGGCTGCAGGTGGGGCTCCAACTGAGCACAAAGGGTCTGTAGGGTGGCTCTATCCAGACAGAATTTCCGGATGATCTCCTCATTTTCCATGTCTGCCAGCACTGTAAAGGGACGATGCAGATTTGGTCTCCTCCTAGTTGAGATGAAAGTGGACACATGTCAATGCAATACATCATGAGATGGGCACAGCATCTCACGATTTGGCAGACACAACGCCAACAATGACTGTCATCTAAATTGTGTTACAGACCAGCTGACATGTACGGACTCCTTCAGCTACACTGATCGTACACCTGTCAACTGATACAGAGCAAGGACATCCAAATCATACTCGCCATATTAGAATGCACATATGGATATGGCCACGTTCACCATGGGCACTCCTGGGAGCATATCATCCAATATTAGTGTAAAAATGCAACACCACTGTCTCACATCTAGCTGCTGCACCTGACACACCTTCAGGCGTCAGTCGAACCTGGCACACATCAACAACCTAATGATCAAAGGCTGAGCGTACATGACGAGTGTGTGCATGGTCAAACATAACCAAACAGGCACATATGGACAGTCTTCAACGCAAAATACTTCACAGTAATTATCCCTGTACTTTTACACCTTGACTTGTGTACACATTGGGGAGTCCATAACAACACTGTCTGGTGTACAAGCCCATCAATATCACAAATGACATGTAAGGGAGTATATGCCTATCGAAGAAATCACACACCCAGACATGACATGTGTACCCAGCAGTGTGGTACATGGCACATTGGCATTGTGTGCACTATGACGTGACATCAACCATGGGGAAACTGCACTGTGGATGACTGCAAGATGGCTATGGATACAGCATGATGTGTCCATAGGTGCTGTCACAGACACCCGCCACCCAAATCCCGGTCACCCGTGTCTCTGTATGGCACCCAACTCGCTGTAGCTACTGCCTGGCTCCTGTGGTGTGTCACCGCCAATGCACGGGACACAACCGCGGTAGTGATAGGCATATGCACATGGTGAAATGGCCACTGGCATGCTCCGACACCCAAATCCCGGTCACCCATGTCTCTGTATAGCACCCAACTCGCGGTAGCTACTGTCAGGCTCCTCCGTTCTGAATCCTCAAGACTGTGTTGAAGCTCAAGAGGGGTCCACCTCTGGACAACCCTAAGTCGGGCATATAAGAAAACACAGACTGCTGGGGTAATTGAGAGGGGGAAGGAAAGGGTAGGGACTGCAGGAGGGAGATCTGAGAAAGACACAAGAATACAGTATGAGCACAGCGTATCACAAAATATGGCTCCAGTTATGTAAACGATAACTAACACCATGCTCAATGTCTCCGACACCCACCTGAAACGTAAAGAAGGTGTAGCCTGCTATACAGAAGAGAGCAGAGGGTTGCGGCAGGATCACCTCATGAAACTAGTGTTAAGACAAAAGAAAACACACATTGGAATGGACTTAGGGATCACAACACCCTGGGAAACGCGCGTTCTGGTTCCCCCTTATTACACCTACCAACTTGCACTTGAGGTGAGACCCATATGCGTAGCCTAAGTGGCAACACATCCTCTCCGGTATAAGGAGAACAAAACAACAAAAGAAAGAATGGTGAAGATTTGTTTTCGGAATTCGGAACAGTAAAAGTCTTGCCCTCTCCAGTCAGTGTTCTGCTAGCGCTTGTTTATAGGCTCACAATGTCACCAGCAAACCAGGCTTAAATGACCCAACTTATGCAATGGCTGATGCCATGGCACTCGGTTATGTCCTTCGCCAGTGCCCCTGGAAATATTCCACATTTGCATTTTGTTTTAACCAACATGAACACAAATGCCCAAAAATACGGAAAGGCTGACTTACACCTCCCGGCATGAGACCAGGGAATTTGCGTCTCTCCAACGGGGTGGGCGGGCTCTCAGCCTTTCGCCAATCAGCTTCGGTAACACCGAGGCTCCTCTGCAAGAGACTGGCGTAGCGGGTCTCGGCCAACAGAGAAGTACAGAGGAGGAATCAGCAAGGGTCCCCATACACCCTCGCCTTCCTCCAGAAGTGGTGATATGATAGCTTGTGCATGCGCACACTTACCGCCCAAAAGTCAGATATCCGCAGGAGAATTCTGCTACGGGCATTTCCAAAGAATTATCGGCGACCAGGGATTCCTTCCATTGCCTCTTAATCCTGCAACCGGCGTCGGGTCTGCGTCACGTAAGGTGTGACTCGCGATGCCTGCCAGGAGGTGTAGTCCCGCGAGGTTGTTTCCTTATGTCAGCTATACACGCAACAAGGCAGTCAGTGTATAACCGGCAGCGGGATCATGACAGCTACCGCCTGGCCCCTGTGGTGTGTCACCGCCAATGCCCGGGGCACAATTGTGGTAGTGATAGGCATATGCACATGGTGAAATGGCGGTTGGCATGTTCCCACACCCATATCCCGGTCACCCATGTCTCTGTATAGCACCCAACTCGCGGTAGCTACCGCCTGGCCCCTGTAGTGTGTCACCGCCAATGCCTGGGACACAATTGCGGTAGTGATAGGCATATGCACAAGCTGAAATGGCAGATGGCATGCTCCGCTACCCAAGTCCCAGTCACACATGTCTCTGTATGGCACCCAACTCGTGGTAGCTACCGCCTGGCCCCTGTGGTGTGTCACCGCCAATGCCCAGGACACAATTGCAGTAGTGATAGGCATATGCACATGGTGAAATGGCAGTTGGCATGCTCCCCCACCCAAATCCCGGTCACCCATGTCTCTGTATAGCACCCAACTCGCGGTAGCTACCGCATGGCCCCTGCGGTGTGTCACCGCCATGGACCATGCCCTTACAGCCAATGGGAAGCGCAATCGCGGTAGCATGATGCAATTTTGAACATCGCGGTAGGAGTGCCCTGCCAATGCAGAGCCGGTCATTGGATGCAATTGAAAGATGCACCACCGCGGTAGCGCCCGCCTGGCCCCTGGGGTGTGTCAACGCCATGGACCATGCCCTTACAGCCAATGTGAAGTGCAATCGCGGCAACATGATGCAATTTTGAAAATCGCTGTAAGTCTTCAACAGTGGGGGTGAGAGTGCAGGGGGGCACACATGTAGTCGGTCTGATGCAGTATGTGCCTTAGAGTGTGGGGTTGTGTCATGCACTGCCTAACTTGCTGTGTTCTAGGGGGAATGGGGTGTACCCTACTCCACACTTTTCCCTTCCTGCCCATCAAGATTTGAGAGACATGTGTTGTCTTGTCAGCCATACAGTGACGCAGCAACTTGGTAATGCAGGAGTCATGACAGTGATTGCTTGCGTGAATGGCTGTGTAGGTCCCTGTTGACCATCTCAGTGTGAGCCCACCTGGCCTGCACAGTCAACGCCCAATCTGACAAGGACACATCACTGAATGTACAAAGTGTTACATGTGTGTTTTTGGCAGGACTCCCCATCAATGAGCCATATCAGCCCTGTAGATTGCACACGACTGGCCCTGCGAGAAGGGTTTGTGTTTGTGAGATCCTGTCCCTCAATGTGACATCCATGGCACAGTGAGCCATTCACAGGGCAAGGTCGATAAGGCCTGCACAGTGTTGAACACAGTGAGTCTCCCCCCAAACACATGTTGATATGTGACGTATGTCTTGCTCTACCTTTAAATGGACAGTAGATGTGGGCAGACTGGACATGGCTTTCTGTGCTAGCATCCTGCTTGAATATGAGCTGTGTAGATAATGTGTCCCCCTCACACCTGCATGCATTTACGTGTGCTTCTCACATGCAGATGTACCCTGTGAGATGCATTTCTGTCTCTGCAAGACATATCTGTGGAGTTGGGATGAGTCAGTATCATGCTACTGTACTGAGAGATTTGGTTACATTACACCGTGCAACTGAAGTTTTCCCCCTCTTGTTTCCCATGCCTGCAGCTCAAAGTACATCAGCGTAAGGCCGTGTGGAGTGCCATTGCGAGCAAGGTGTGGGCTCTTGGTGTCTCCAACCAATGGCGCACCTACTGCCACAAGAGGTGGGACGACATCTCACGGCTGGCACAGAATGTTGCGGAGATGACACTGGGGCTGCTCGCTCTCACTGGCAGGTTGGCACGGCGCAGCATGACACCACTGATGGGCCGCAACACCGGGACACACCCTGAGACGGATGCACAATTGAAGGAGCATAAGCAGCAAATTAGGGGTGAGTATTCTGGGAAGGGTGACTTTGGCTGCGTGTGGCTGAATGTGTACACAGCGTGTGCCAGCGCTGGGCTATGTGATGTTGGTAGTGTGTTGCAGTGGCTTGTAAGTGGCCTCTGTGCTGGGTGCAGCTGTCATGCATTTGTCCTACCTGTACTACCGAAGGGAATTCGAGCACTGGGCATTTCAATAGCATTCTGGATGGTTGGCTTCAGGTCAGAGCTATTTGTGTTACTGTTTGAACTGAGTCACATGCAGGATGTTGTACTGTGTGGTCATCACATGGCTCACTTATCCCTGGTTTTCTTGTTCACACGCACTGTTTGATTAACAAAAGTGTGTTTGCACAATGTTATTGCATAGCTTGGCATGCAACATGGAGATGTAGTGATCCTCAGTGTTGCTTTGCTTGCATGTATTTGTTCTGTTTATGCCACTGAACTGACCCTACATCTCTCTCTCTCTCATGCAGCATCTCACGTGGTCACGGAGGGACAGGGGACGGACACCAGTGGTGGGGAAACAAGCACAACAGCTGCACAAGAGCCCAGTGACACAGATGTGACTAGCGCCTCGGAGAGGGACAGGAGTCTGCTGGAGGCATTACAGCCTGAGACGCAAAGTTCTACATCATCTGATGTCAGCGGGGACGCATCCATGTTTTCGGCCCCAGGTTACGGGGACTTTCCATCATCTTCCACCACACAGCGAACAGTGCCCACCCTCCCAGCCACTTCCTCTGGTGTTGCCCGTGTTCGCACCAGTATAAGGTGAAGAATGTCCTTCACCCCAGGCACCGCTGCCCCTGTCCCTGTCCCTCCTGCTGGCATCAGTGCTGAGTCTGTGAAACTTTTGCACCAGCTGTGTGTAGGCCAGAGAGCTCTCAATGCATTCATAGACCACGATAAAAAATTGGCACAGGTGGCTGCTTTCATGGAGGGCATACATTCAGACGTGGGTGGGCTGCACCGGACAGTCCAGTCATTGCCCTCCGCAGTGACGGCAGCCCTTCAACTAGCCCAATCTCGTAGTCCAGCTCCAATCCCTTTGTCCACCCCCCTGCCAGTGTCCACGTCTGACGATAGTGACCACGCTCCACAGTCCTCAAGGTCACAATACAGCACACGCAGCACACAGCAGCAGCCCAAGAGGTCTAGGCCGCAGACACCATCCCCACAGAAAACCAAAGCCACCCCAGAGCACAAAGAGAAAAGCCCATCAGGCGACACCAAGGCCCAAAGAGCGAAGAAGCAGACCTCAGGGTCATTTGACTCAGAGCCATCCCCAGCCAAGGACTCTCCATTCCCAAAAGAGTCTCGCAAAGACAAGCAGCCAGTTTCTGTGCCCACTGAGAAGGTGGTGCCTGCCAAGGCTAAGCATAAGAAGGGCTCCAAGGCAGATTCACCCATTCCAAGCCCAAAGTAAGGCAAGCCATTTAGAATCCCCAAGAAGTGGAAAGGCACCCCTCCACAATCTCCCACCCACACTGTGTCTCACGTCTGCATGACTCCACCTCCATGTGCCACTACACCACCTGGTCCAAGCAGCCCTCCGGCTTGCCAAGCCACTGATAGCTCTACCTCAGCTGGGCCTCTCTCTCCCCAGTCAACTGCTCCAACTGTGCCCAACACACAGCCAGCTCCCAGTCCAACTGACAGCCAAGTCTGAATGTTGGTCCACCTCACACACCTGTCTCTCCCACAGCGGGGCCTGTGCTGCCCATCGTGACACCCCAGACTGTGTTGCTGACCATGGCAGGGTACAGTCACACACATTCCCTGTGCAGCTTCTTATTGACTCAATCTACCCCTTGTCCTGCCCACTGGCCTTGTCTTCCACTGCTGTGTGTCCCCTGCCTGTGCAGCTTCTCATGGACTCAATCTGCACTTTGTCCTGCCCACTGGCCTTGTCGTTCACTGCTGTGTGCCCCCTGCCTGTGCAGCTTCTCATGGACTCACTCTGCACTGTGTCCTTCCCACTGGCCTTGTCCTTCACTGCTGTCTGCCCCCTGCCTGTACAGCTTCTCATGGACTCACTCTGCACTTTGTCTTGCCCACTGGCCTTGTCGTTCACTGCTGTGTGCCCCCTGCCTGTGCAGCTTCTCATGGACTCACTCTGCCTTGTCGTTCACTGCTATTTGCCCCTCGCCTGTGCTGCTTCTCATGTACCTCATCTACACCTTGGACTGGCCACTGGCCTTGCTGTTTGACCCCCTTGCATGTGCTGCTTCTTATGTTCCTAAGCTGCACCTTGGACTGGCCACTAGCCTTGCTGTTTGCCCCTTGCCTGTGCAGCTTCTCATGTACCTCAGCTGCACCTTGGACTGGCCACTGGCTTTGATGTTTGCCCCTTGCATGTGCAGCTTCTCATGGACATGCTCTGCATTTTTTGCCTTTTTCTTCTCTAATGGGGCCTATCTGGCAATTTGAGAATAAATACAGTTGCTGCTGTTGTCTGTTTTGTCAATGGCTTTACTGAATAAAGTTTTTCCTGTGTGTATATGGTTTATTATGCCACATGTTATGTATGCCACTTCAACATTGCTAATGGCTTGTCTCACTTTTCTAGTTTTTACAGGTGTGATTTCATTTCCTCCTGACTCTGATGCTTGTGGGTGCAATGATGGTGGTTACCGATGAAATACCATTATATTCCCATTCTTTGTTCATGTTAGCTACATTGTACACATGTCAGGTTTGGGGGCACTGCCAGCACAGTGTGTGATTCTTTCCACAGGATTGCAGGCAGGTTGGCCAGGGTCATCATGTATGTGTGTTCTTACTTTCTGTGTGCCCAGCAGTGTATGTTTGTGGTCATGTTGTGATGGTCAGTCATCCTAGTCACATGGGTTACTTTCAATGTGTGCACTTGGGTGGTCAAGAGGTGAGCAGTGTGAAGGGGGTGTGTTTGTCGTGAGTGTTGATGTGTGTGTGCCCATGCAATGTCAACTACACATGTGCCACCCAAGAGTAGAGTGCCAGTTTGTGTGCTTGTTCAGGCCTGTGATTGTGATTGTGTGCACATGTGTGAGTTGTATGTTGTGCACTGTGCTGTGTGCTATTGTGTCCTTGCAGTTCTGGCTGACTCCTACTTGTTGCTTTTGCCAATTGTGAGTATTCTGAGTGTGTGACTGGCAAGTCAGGGTTTTTTTTGTTGAGCAGCCGTGTGTCTTGATACTGTTTGTACTCACTGTGCATACCTGCTCAACCGCACTGACATTGTGGGTGTGATGTTCTCATGCATTGCTGTCACATGGTGCTTTGTTGCCTCCAGTGTGGCATGGGGTGTGTGGTGTCATACCATCCCCTATCTGAGCTTCAGATGCCTTGACGTGAGTCTTCACTCCCTCTATTTGTATATGGTGCACTCCTGCCATGTCCACTACTGAAGTGCACACCACTTCACTTTGATGTCAGCTGTCCCCTTGTGTTGCCTCTGTGTGCCCCTCCCCATCACTTCATTTGTGACACTGTGCTTTGTGGTGCAGATATTTGTCCAGGAGCACTGTGCCACTCATGGCATTTCCCCATTTGGTTATCTGTGTTGTTGTAGTTCTGTTCAGCAATCATGGTTGTTCATGTGCAGTTCAACTGTCTGTGCTGGCCAGTCCTCTGGTCAAGATGTTTCCACTTGATGTCCCAGACTTGTGCATCTGTGGGTGTTGTGTTAGGTGTATGTGTGTATGCTGGAGTACTGCTTGACTTCCTGAGTGGGATGTTAACAGTGTGCTGTTTTGATTGTTGTTGTGGGTGTTCACGGTGTGTCACTCATGGCTGTGTGGGACTGTTATGTTTTGTGTGCACATACTGGTTCTTGTGCATGCAGTGCTGTGGGTGTATGTTGCATTGTCCTGACCTGGTGTGTATCCCCTGATGTCCTGCTGTGCTTGCTATGTGATTTATTGTCATGTGCATCTGCTGTGTGTTTGATGTGGCTGTGTTGTTCTGTGATGGTGCACTTCTTGTCTGTGTTGTGGTATGTTGTCTGTGCATCGTTCCTGACTGATGAGGTTGTGCACTCCTGTTTTGTCTGTGCTCCCATTGCCTTCCCACAGTTTTGATGCACAGGTCATGTGTGGTCTTGTTGTGGTTCTGTGTGTGTTTTTGTTGAGTTATGTGTGTGGCTGTTGTTTTTGTACAAACATTGGTTCTGGCATTCCTGTGTGTGTGTGATGTTTGTGGATACCCCCAGTGAGTGTGATTGTTTGTATGTGTATTGACTGGACATTATTGACACCCTTGTGTGTGTCTGACACTGGGGTTGTGTGCTGCAGGTGTGAGGGGGGTATGTGTGAAGTATCCTACTTGTGTTTGACAGTCATGTAGTGTGTCAATGTGCCCTGTGTGTTGTGCTGATGGCATACTCCTGTGAAGTTGATGTGTACATATGTGTGGCTGTTCACAGTTTGACTTCAGGGCCTTCATTTCATCCCTGTGCCTATACATGGGTTGCCTTGCTGTCTCCCTGAGTTGTTGCACTGTGTTGACTGAGGTTTGAGTTCACTCACAGTGCCAGCCATGTGTGTTTTGATGGGGTGAGGGTTTTGTTCTCTGTTCCTTGTCTTGCATGTGATGTACACATGCTTGTTGGTTGTCTCCTTGGCCTTCCATTTGTGTGCACCTCACTTTGGCTTTCCTATATGTTGTGCTCCATTGCTGGTGACATGTGGTCTGTGTATGTGGCTGTGTGTCAGTGTGGGGTATGTCTGTGTGACTTGGCAGGCTGTGTGTCCAGTAGGATGTTTGTTCATTGTATGTGTGTGTGTTCATTTTGTGCTTGTACTCAGCTTTCTTGCCATGGATGGGGTGTTGTTGTGGTGTGTGGGTTGCCCTGGGCCTGTGCTTCTGTGTTGTGTGTTCCTCTGCAGCCACTCCTAGCTTGGTGTTGGGCCTGGGGATGCACAGGGGGTGCACATGGCATGTCCATTCATGTGGGGGGGCCAGTGTGTGGAGTGGGGAGGTGTGGCCCTGTGTACTTTATGCCCTGCCCGTGCCTGGCGCGGGTCCTGCCTTCTGCATTGTATGCATGTTTTCCTTTGTCTTGACCGCTGCGGTGACGTGACCGGGGCATTACTTGGAGATTGCGGTGATGTATGAGCTGGCTGCGGAGGGGTGACTTGGTGGCAGGTAGGACATGTGTGGGTACACTTGTGGATGTGTTCCTGTCCCCACCAGGGTGTCTGGTGTGGCCAGAGAACCTGTATCAGCCCATGAGTTGTGTGTTGTGGTTTTGTGCGGGATTGTGTAATTGCGTACCTGCGCCGGCGTCCACGACGGTCCATTAGTTGCTGGTGATGTATCAGTTGCAGCACCGGAAAGACGTGAAGAGCTGGATCCATTGCAGTCAGGACCGGGACTCAGGTTTCACACTCCGGTGTCGAGCTTCCGCTGTCTCTAGTTGGGCGGTTTCTCCGCTGTGGTGCGACTGGCTTTTTGAGGCATTCTGATTTGTACAGCAGACGGGACGTCATTCTGGACGGCGGTGAGTCTCCATTGGCTCCCACCGCCACGGTGACGGGCGCACTTTGATGACAGTGTGTTTGTCGCACCACAGCGGACGGGGAATTGGCTGTGTACGCCATACCATAATGGCGGGCGTGAAGGCCACTCCTGGTGTGCGGAAAAAGGCATTTTCCGCCACCGCAGGCACTGCGGTGGTGCCACCGCCCGCCATCCTAATAGACCCCATAGTATTAACTATTCCCACTCCAACATATATTAAGTCAGGGAAGGTGCTGGACACTAAACAGATATAATTTACTATTCCCACTCCAATTTCTATTAACCCCTTAGCACCAGTGATTTACCTTTTTTTTATTGTCCTCGGGAGGTTGGGGAAGAGCTTCCCCAACCTCCGAAGGCCAATTAGCATTTTCATTCCAATGCCGATCGCGCGCATGGCGCGCTGACGTCATTGCAATGAAAATGAAACTGAAACTTAGTTTCAGTTTCATTGTTTCAGTGCTCGTGGGGCTATCTCAACCCCCTGAGCACCGAAAAAGATGGGAGAGGAATGGTTGGAAAGGGGAGAATCTCCCTTTTCCAATGGTACCCTTTGCTAGTGGATCCCTGCTTGGGGATCACCCCAGGAGGGCTAGCCCCAAGCAGGGATTCACCCACTAGCACCAGGGAGGTGGAGCAGCCCCTTGGGCAAGGGCCTTTGCTCCCCCATATTTGTTTGGGTGCAACAGTCTTTCTGGCCCGGGGCAGATGGGGGCAGTAGCCCCCAATCTGCCCCCGGGGGAAGGAAAGCCCACTAGAAACCAGGGATTTTTTTTTTATTGACATTGGGGTGAGGGATGCCCAAAAAGGGCATGGCAATGCCCCCACCCCCTAGAGAAATGTCAGTCTTTCTGCCCCCACAGGGGAAGACGGGGGCATTAGCCCTCAATCTCTCCCCCCGGAGGGCAGAAAGCCCACTAGAAAACAGGGATTTTTTTTATTGATGTTGGGATGGGGCTGCCCAAAAAGGGCATGGCAATGCCCCGACCCCTCAGAGAAGTGTCAGTCTTTCTGCCCCCCCAGGGGGCAGAGGGGGGCAGTAGACATCAATCTGCTCCCCGGGGGGGGGCAGAAAGCCTACTGGAAACCAGTTTTTATTTTATTGACGTTCGGGTGGAGGCTGTCCAAAAAGGGCATGGCAATGCTCTCACCTCCCCCAGAGATATGTCAGTCTTTCTGCCTCTCCCCAGAGGGCAGAAAGCACACTAGAAACCTGAGATTTTTTTTTATTGACGTTGGGGTGGGGGCAGCCCAAAAAGGGCATGGCAATGCCGCCACCCCCATTAAAATGTCAGTCTTTCTGCCCCCCTAGGGGGCAGACAGGGGCAGTAGCCCTCAATCTGCCCCTGGGGTGGCAGAAAGCCCACTAGCAACCAGGGATTTTTTTATTATTGACATTAGGGTGGGGGCTGCCCAAAAAGGGCATGGCAATGCCCCCATCCACCCGAGAAATGTCAGTCTTTCTGCCCCAGGGTAGTAGCCCCCAATCTGCCCCCTGGGGGGGCAGAAAGCCCACTAGCATTATTGATGTTGAGGTGGGGGCTGCCCAAAAAGAGCATGGCAATGCCCCCACCCCCCAGAGAAATATCAGTCTTTCTGCCCCCTATTGGGGAAAAGCCCACAATCTGCACCTTGGAGGGCATAAAGCCCACTAGAAACCAGGAATTTTTTATTGATCTTGGGGTGGGGGCTGTCCAAGATGGGTAGGCCAATGCCCCACCCCCCAAAACAAAGGCAACAGTCTTTCTGCTCCCTCATGGGCAGATGGGGCAATAGCCCCTGATCTGCCCCCAGGGGGGCAGAAAGCGCACTAGGCCCCAGGGATTCTTTTTTATAATGTAGGTGTGGGGGCCGCCTAGAATGGGCATGACAATGCCCCTAACCCAAAAACAATTACCACAGTCTTTCTGCCACTCTCCGATGGCATATTGGGGCAATAGCTCCTTATCTGCCCCCCAGGAGGGGGCGCAGAAAGCCCTCTAGGCCTCAGGATTTTTGTTTTTTTATTCAGGGTTGAGGTCAGACCAGAATGCATGCCCACACCTCCCCAAAAAATGCCACAGTCTTTATGCCCCTCGAGGGGCGAATGGGGCAGTGGCCCCTGATCTTCCCCCGGGGGGCAGAAAGCCCGGTTGGCGCTAGCTATTATGCTGGCTTTTTTTATGCATCGGGTGGGGGCTGCCCAAAGCCCCCCAAAAACATAGCCAAAGTGCCTAGCTGTAGATTTTGAACCCTAGCTCTGCTGGTACCTTGGGAAACCTAGCAAACCTATACAGTTTTGAAAAATAGACACCCATGGAAATCCAGGATGGGGTGACTTGACTGGCTCTCACCAGGTTCTGCTACCCAGAATCCCTTGCAAACCTCAAAATTCGTGCAAAAAAACACATTTGTCTCATATTTCTGTGGTGGCAAGTTCTGGAATCTGCGTGGATCCAAAAAATCCCACCCACTCCGCATTCCCCAATGTCTTCTGAGAAAAATGGTACCGCACTTGTGTGGGTAGTCCTAGTGCCCGTAACAGGAAATGGCCTAAAACACAACATGGACACACAAAGTGTTACATGTGTGTTTTTGGCAGGACTCCCCATCAATGAGCCATATCAGCCCTGTAGATTGCACACGACTGGCCCTGTGAGAAGGGTTTGTGTTTGTGAGATCCTGTCCCTCAATGTGACATCCATGGCACAGTGAGCCATTCACAGGGCAAGGTCGATAAGGCCTGCACAGTGTTGAACACAGTGAGTCTCCCCCCAAACACATGTTGATATGTGACGTATGTCTTGCTCTACCTTTAAATGGACAGTAGATGTGGGCAGACTGGACATGGCTTTCTGTGCTAGCATCCTGCTTGAATATGAGCTGTGTAGATCATGTGTCCCCCTCACACCTGCATGCATTTACGTGTGATTCTCACATGCAGATGTACCCTGTGAGATGCATTTCTGTCTCTGCAAGACATATCTGTGGAGTTGGGATGAGTCAGTATCATGCTACTGTACTGAGAGATTTGGTTACATTACACCGTGCAACTGAAGTTTTCCCCCTCTTGTTTCCCATGCCTGCAGCTCAAAGTACATCAGCGTAAGGCCGTGTGGAGTGCCATTGCGAGCAAGGTGTGGGCTCTTGGTGTCTCCAACCAATGGCGCACCTACTGCCACAAGAGGTGGGACGACATCTCACGGCTGGCACAGAATGTTGCGGAGATGACACTGGGGCTGCTCGCTCTCACTGGCAGGTTGGCACGGCGCAGCATGACACCACTGATGGGCCGCAACACCGGGACACACCCTGAGCAGGATTGTTAGAGTCGGGGATCTCTGGTTGGCGCAAGGTTGCCCTTGTGTCAAGCAGGAACCCTCTCCTCCACGTCAGGGCGCAGGATAACCCCTCGCGAATGACCCTTGCTCACCCTCTAGGTGCGTGGCGTGAGCAGCCAAGGCGATTCCTCAGGCGTTGTTGGTTAAGCACTTACAATCGTACACACAGTAAATACATCAATCCCCCCAGAAACGGACACCAGACTTGGATATATATAAAAATACGCTTCTTTATGAAAAAATAGGTATATATATCTCAGCAGAATTATCACAAGACCAATAACGTTTTCGCTATGCCACCAGGTTGTAAAGCAGGCAAATGTTCGTAGCTTCAAATGGAGACTTCGTAGTCTCTTGCAAGTGTTACTTGTGGTTCCAGTACTCACAGCGATCGGCTCCTGCGAACGGGGAAATAAGGCGTTGCGGGCCCCGAGCCCGATACTGGAACTTCTTTCGTGATGTGGAGAGTCGGCACAGGTCGGTGTGACTCTCAGCTTCGGAAGTGTTCTTGGGTCCTCAATCAGCAGGTGTGGGCAAGTAGGCAGGCGCGGCCAGCGACCCTTTAGCACGGCGGTGCAGGGGGGTCTCCACAGCGGGGGCGGCGCGGCCTGAGATGTCCGGGGATAGCGAAGCGGGGTCACAGGGCACGGTCAGTGCAGCTGGATGACCCGGCGTGGATCACAGTCGTCGGACGGCTTCCGGCAGGAGGGGTGATAGCGCGGTCAGCGCGCTCCAGTAGCAGGCGGTGACAGGGATGCAGGCGGCCTGGCCCGGGGACAGAGAGCGGCTCGGGACGGAGCGGGGCTCTCACGGGTTGGAGGCAGGCGAGCTTCTGAGTGTCACGGCCCTAGGAGGGGCGATGAGGGGCGCAGTCTCTTTTCCAGCGGGATGCCCACACGGCTCGAATTGGAGGATGAGCAAGAAGCACAGAGAACCCACTGTTCCTGGGGTTCAGTTCAGGGGGCAAGCTCAGATCAAGCCCTTGGAGAATGTTCAAGCACAAAGTAGCAAAGTCTTTTCAGTAAGTCTCTTCCTCTCCTTCCTCAGCAAGGCAAGCAGCAGGCCAGCTCCTCCAGCGTCTTCTTCTCCTTCTAGTCGGGCAGAGGTTCTTTGTGGTAAACAGGATTCTGATTCTTAGGAGCCAGGCTCCTACTTTTATACCAAGATTCTTTTGTTCTTTAGCGCCAGGGGGCCTAGGCCTGGCTCAGTCCAGTTCTGGAGCACTTTGTTATGGTGACTCTGCTCTTTCCTTTCAGCAGCAGGGCAGAGACATCAGCCGCCCCACAGGGGGTGGCGCCGGCTTTGTGGTGGCAGAGCACAGGTCTATTCAAGAGTCAAGGTGTACTCCTCCCACCCATCCAGGTGTAATCTCTCTACCCACCACCTGGCAGCCAACCTGTCTCTGGGGATTCCCCAACCCTGCTCCTTACTGTTGCTGGGCAGAACACACACACATACAGCAGAGGCGGACTGAGATGGTCAGGTCAGTAAATACTAACTTTCTAAAAGTAGTATTTACAAACCCAGGATATTAAAATAAACTTGACTACAAGAAGTATTTTATCATCCTGAGTTCAGGCATACTAAACTCGACACTTCTACCATGCTCTCTGAGTCCACGGGGGTCACAGCGTTGGCGTGATCCCAGCAGCCCATTCTGGCCTATGGAGAGCAGGTAGCCTTCAATAGTGAAGAACGAAAATGGCTGTAATTCACTACTAAGACATGCCACACACATCAGGGCATGTCCTACCTTATGCCTACAATGCACCCTGCCCTTGGGCCTACCAGAGGGGTGGCTAATATGTAGGTAAGGGAAGGTTTAGGGACTGGCAAGGGGGGGCACTTGCGCAGTCAGCGCGACGGTCCCGGACCGCGCACAGGGTCTGCGGTGGCAGGCCCTAGACACACTTTACAAGGCCGCTTCCGTGGGTGGCGCAACCAGCGCTGCAAGCCCACCAGCAGCATTGGCATTCACGAGCCCTGGCACCCCTGGTGCACTTTACTGGGGACTGACAGTGAATCCAATAAACCAATCGTGGACATCAATTACAGGTACACTTTACCTAGGGAGCACTTGCACTGCGGCACGGATTAGCCGTGGCGCAGTGCCCTGAGCGGACAACACCAGCAAAACAATCGAGGCACACCATCAAAAAGTGGAAGGGAAACTCACGCCAAGGTGCCAGGTCTAACACGTGTCCCCTCCAGCTGAAATGTGGGGAGAACTACCCTTGCCCAGGGGGTTCCTCGTCACTAAGGCGGAAATACCTGGACAGACCGTCAGCGTTGGCGTGATCTGTACCAGGACGGTGTTCCACCGTAAAGTCCATACCCTGTAGGGAGATGGACCACCTCAACAGCTTCGGGTTTTCACCCCTCATTTGCATCAACCATCTGAGGGGCCTGTGGTCCGTCTGAACCCGGAAGTGAGACCCAAACAAGTAGGGTCTTAGCTTCTTCAGCGCCCAGACCACAGCAAATGCTTCTCGCTCAATTGCACTCCACCTACTTTCCCGTGGAAGTAACCTCCTACTGATGAAGGCTACGGGTTGGTCCCAGCCCTCCTCAGTCATCTGTGAGAGAACAGCCCCTACACCATGCTCTGAAGCGTCTGTCTGGACTAGGAATTCCTTGGAGAAGTCGGGGGCCAAGAGCACGGGCGCCGTGCACATGGCAGTCTTCAGGGTGTCGAAAGCTTTCTGACAGGTGTCAGTCCAAATCACGTTCCTGGGCTGCTTCTTCGAAGTCAGCTCTGTCAAGGGGGCAACGATCGTTCCATAGCCCTTGACAAACCTCCTGTAGTACCCAGTGAGCCCCAGGAAGGCCCTCACTGCGGTCTGCGTCTTGGGGGGTTCCCAAACCAGGATGGTCTCAATTTTGGGTTGCAAGGGGGCCACCTTGCCACTCCCCACTTGGTGTCCCAAGTACACCACGGAACCCTGCCCGATCTGGCACTTGCTTGCCTTGATCGTGAGGCCTGCTCGGCGCAGCGCCATCAACACTTCCCAGAGGTGGCGCAGGTGTTCAGGCCAGGTGGCACTGAACACTGCGATGTCATCCAGGTAGGCGGCACTGAACGCATCCAGCCCAACCAGTACCTGGTTGACCAACCTCTGAAAGGTGGCAGGGGCATTCTTCATCCCAAATGGCATGACTCGGAACTGGAAGTGCCCATCTGGTGTAGAGAATGCGGACCTCTCTTTGGCCCCATCGGTCAAGGCGATCTGCCAGTACCCAGACGTTAAATCAAACGTGCTGAGGAACCGGGCAGCCCCCAGCCGATCAATGAGCTCATCAGCTCTGGGGATGGGGTGCGCGTCAGTCTTCGTGACTGAATTGAGTCCTCTGTAGTCCACACAGAACCGGAGTTCAGGTGTGGCTCCCGGCGCAGCAGCCTTTGGGACCAAGACCACGGGGCTGGACCAAGGACTGCTGGAGGACTCAACCACCCCTAGCGCAAGCATTTTGGAGACCTCCTCCTTGATGCAAGCTCTGACCCTGTCAGTTACCCTGTAAGCCTTGTGCTTCACAGGTAAGCTGTCTCCTGTGTCCACATCATGGACGCACCAATCTGTGACACCAGGAACCAGGGAGAATCGGTCGGAAAATTGTCCCAGCAAGTGGCGGCAGTCTTCCTGTTGTTCGGGCGTCAGGGTGGGTGAGAGGTTAACTCCATCCACTGACCCATCTTTCTCAGAGGCCACTAAGAGGTCAGGAAGAGGCTCGGTCTCCTCTTCCATTCCATCATCAGTGGCCAGCAGCATGCCCACTTCGGTCCTCTCTAAGTGGGGCTTAAGGCGGTTAACATGTAGGACCCTCAAAGGGTTCCTGGGAGTCTGCATGTCCACCAAGTAGGTGATAGGACTTTTGCGCTCCACAACCTCAAATGGACCGGTCCACTTATCCTGAAGTGCACACGGCTCCACTGGGGCCAAGACCCACACCTTTTGTCCAGGTTGAAGCTCGACCAGAGTGGCATTCCGGTCGTACCACCGCTTCATCTCCTCCTGGCTGGCTTCCAGATTTGCCTCAGCAAGTTGCCTGAAACGCCGAGTCTGGTTTCGGAAGGCCAGCATGTAACTATATACATTCTGGGGAGGTTTCCTGGGAGATTGCTCCCAGCCTTCCTTTACCAAACTCAGAGGTCCTCTTACCGGGTGACCATACAGAAGCTCAAAGGGGCTGAATCCTAGAGACTTCTGCGGCACCTCTCGGTAAGCGAAGAGCAGGCATGGCAAGAGGACGTCCCACTTACGCCTCATTGGACCGTCCAGGCCCATGATCATGCCTTTGAGGGTTCGGTTGAATCTCTCAACCAACCCATTTCCTTGGGGGTGGTAAGGAGTGGTGAACTTGTAAGTTACCCCACACTCCTTCCACAGGGATTTCATATATGTGGATATGAAATTGGTCCCCCTGTCGCTCACCACCTCTAGAGGGAATCCCACTCGGGAGAAAATTCCCATCAGTGCCCGTCCCACCACGGGGGCCGTCACTGTCCTCAGAGGGATGGCTTCAGGGTACCGGGTGGCATGGTCCACCAAGACCAGGATGAACCTGTTGCCCAGGGCTGTCTTGGGGTCCAGAGGCCCCACAATGTCAATACCCACTCGTTGGAATGGCGTACCGACCACAGGAAAAGGTTGCAGAGGAGCCTTATGCTTCCCTCCGCTCTTACCACTTGCCTGGCAAGTCTGACAAGTTCTGCAGTAGGAATCTGAATTCTTGTGCATTTGGGGCCAGTAAAAGTGGGTGACAAGCCTGTCATAGGTCTTGTCCATCCCCAAATGTCCTGCTAACGGCACATCATGAGCCAGCCCCAGTAGGAAGGTTCTGAACTTCTGGGGTACCACCAGCACACGGGCTGACCCAGGTTCAGCAGCCTTAGGCTCGGAATACAGGAGGTCACTCTCCCAGTACACGTAGTGTGTTTTGGCCTGAACACCATTGGCCTGGTCTGCAGCCTGTTGCCGCATACCCACGAGAGAAGGGCATTCTTTCTGCTCCCTGCAGAATTCCTCCCTGGAGGGACCTCCTTCTTGCTGCCAATGGGTCAGCTCAGGCAGATCTCCCAGTTCGGCAATCTGTTCCCCGGTAGGCTCCAGAGCATCCCCCTCAGGGTCTACTTCCTCCTGGGCCGTGGGAACTTCGGGGGCCGGTTTCCCGCGCCTCCTGCGCCTTCTCCCTAAGGCCGGTTCCTGGACCTCTCCCTCAGGCTCCAGGACCCTCTCAACACCCTTACTGGCTGCCATGGACCGGGTGGTCACGCACGCCCAGTCGGGTAGACCCACCATCCTCAGATGCGTGGTCTTCTCCACCTTTTCCCAAGGGGAACTCTCCAGGTCGTTCCCTAGCAGACAGTCTACAGGCATGTCAGTTCTCACAGCGACTTGTAGAGTACCAGAGACCTCCCCCCACTCAAAGGGAACTTGAGCCATTGGACAACGACTCTCTACGTTGTCAGCATTGACAACCCTACAGTAGGCATTGGGTACAATCTGCTCTTGAGACACCCGGTGTCGCCTCACCGAGGTCACGCTGGCTCCTGTATCTCTAAGAGCCTCCACCTTCTTTCCATTGATGGTCACCACCTGCCCATATTTCTTAGTGTTAGAGGGCAGGTAGGTTACAGGGACCATCTCACTGTCTCCTAGCGAGACTAGGGTCATCTGCCCGGGACCCCCACCCTC
This sequence comes from Triturus cristatus, assembly GCF_964204655.1. Classification (NCBI taxonomy): domain Eukaryota; kingdom Metazoa; phylum Chordata; class Amphibia; order Caudata; family Salamandridae; genus Triturus; species Triturus cristatus. Next base: position 651,454,441 of record NC_140581.1, read on the forward strand.
CTGGACTGCTACTTCCTCCCCAAAGTTAACACTAGCTACTTGCCGGGGTGGAGCACCAGTGGGTGCGGTCTTACCAAACAGGCGACACTTAGGATCAGAGGCAATGTGACCCGGGTCACCACACTTATAACAATTGAAGGGCCCCTTTGGAACAGGTCTACCTGTCGGGGCCCCGTTCTGCTGCGGGGGTGGGGGAGGCTGAGAACCCTTCTGCTGGTTCCCTTGGGAATTACTTTGGGGGCCTTTTTGGAACCCCTTCTGTTTACCCTTGTCCCCCCCACTCTTCTGCTGGGGACCCTGCCCACCTTTGGCGGAGTCTCCCACTTGACCCTTGTGGACCCTGGTGCTGAGCCAGCGGTCCGCCTCCTCAGCAAGCTTCCTCGGGTTGGACAGCTTGCTATCAATCAGGTGCTGGCGTAGCTCAGGAAAACATTGACTGGACAAGTGCTCCCATGCAATTAAATCAAGCAGCCCTTGATAATCACTCACTTTGCTACCCTTCACCCAACCATCCAGCGCTCTGCAGAAAAAGGTCACATATTCCACATACGTACTCTCAGGGATCTTCTTGGTCTCCCTGAACCTCTGTCTATATAGCTCAGGAGTTAACCCATACCTGGTCATTAAAGCTTCCTTCATATGGGGGTATGAGGTTTGGAGATCTAAGGGTAAATCTAACAGTGTGTCACGCCCTTCAGCAAGGAACCTTCCCCACAACCCCGCTCCCCAGTCTTTCTCAGGGACCCGGTGTGAGGACATGGCCACCTCGTAGGCCCTAAACCACTGCCCTATGTCATCCTTTCTGAAATACTCCTTTACTACATCTTTGGGGATGTACACCTTGGACTCTACCTGCGCTGGTGGAGTGCTGCCACCAGAAGGAGCGGTGTCCAAACTTTTCGCCTTCAGCTCCAACTCCTTCAATCTGATATCATGATCCATTTGGCGTTGTTGTGCCTCCAGGGCCAACTTCTGCTTTTCCATTTCCATTTGTCCTGCCAACTTTGCCATCTCCATTGCATGCGCCCTGTCTGCTGCCCTATCTGCCAGCTCCTCTGGCGACCGGACTCTGCTGGGCTCCTCAAGGTTGTCGGGTGGAACGATGTCCCCCGCATTCCGTGGGTCTCGTGACTCCTTCCAGGCTCTCAGCGCCTTGGTGTACTGGTTCTTCCTCTTGAATCCAGCATGGGGGACTCTGAATTTTACACTGTAGCCTTTCAATTGCTCCATCGTGTAGCCTTCCAGTCTCTCCCAATCCACCTCATCGATTCCAGAAATCACAGAGAGTGCTCTCCCAGCGGAGTGTGAGCCAGGCATGGTTGCAGTAATGGCAGATGTCTCAACAAAGTTAAACCTGTGGCTGCGTTATTTGGTCTGCTCTCACTATCTGGTGATTAATAATTCACTGTATGCAAATTACAAGTGCAAATCCGAAATCCCAACCGCTGCCAACAATGTTAGAGTCGGGGATCTCTGGTTGGCGCAAGGTTGCCCTTGTGTCAAGCAGGAACCCTCTCCTCCACGTCAGGGCGCAGGATAACCCCTCGCGAATGACCCTTGCTCACCCTCTAGGTGCGTGGCGTGAGCAGCCAAGGCGATTCCTCAGGCGTTGTTGGTTAAGCACTTACAATCGTACACACAGTAAATACATCAATCCCCCCAGAAACGGACACCAGACTTGGATATATATAAAAATATGCTTCTTTATGAAAAAATAGGTATATATATCTCAGCAGAATTATCACAAGACCAATAACGTTTTCGCTATGCCACCAGGTTGTAAAGCAGGCAAATGTTCGTAGCTTCAAATGGAGACTTCGTAGTCTCTTGCAAGTGTTACTTGTGGTTCCAGTACTCACAGCGATCGGCTCCTGCGAACGGGGAAATAAGGCGTTGCGGGCCCCGAGCCCGATACTGGAACTTCTTTCGTGATGTGGAGAGTCGGCACAGGTCGGTGTGACTCTCAGCTTCGGAAGTGTTCTTGGGTCCTCAATCAGCAGGTGTGGGCAAGTAGGCAGGCGCGGCCAGCGACCCTTTAGCACGGCGGTGCAGGGGGGTCTCCACAGCGGGGGCGGCGCGGCCTGAGATGTCCGGGGATAGCGAAGCGGGGTCACAGGGCACGGTCAGTGCAGCTGGATGACCCGGCGTGGATCACAGTCGTCGGACGGCTTCCGGCAGGAGGGGTGATAGCGCGGTCAGCGCGCTCCAGTAGCAGGCGGTGACAGGGATGCAGGCGGCCTGGCCCGGGGACAGAGAGCGGCTCGGGACGGAGCGGGGCTCTCACGGGTTGGAGGCAGGCGAGCTTCTGAGTGTCACGGCCCTAGGAGGGGCGATGAGGGGCGCAGTCTCTTTTCCAGCGGGATGCCCACACGGCTCGAATTGGAGGATGAGCAAGAAGCACAGAGAACCCACTGTTCCTGGGGTTCAGTTCAGGGGGCAAGCTCAGATCAAGCCCTTGGAGAATGTTCAAGCACAAAGTAGCAAAGTCTTTTCAGTAAGTCTCTTCCTCTCCTTCCTCAGCAAGGCAAGCAGCAGGCCAGCTCCTCCAGCGTCTTCTTCTCCTTCTAGTCGGGCAGAGGTTCTTTGTGGTAAACAGGATTCTGATTCTTAGGAGCCAGGCTCCTACTTTTATACCAAGATTCTTTTGTTCTTTAGCGCCAGGGGGCCTAGGCCTGGCTCAGTCCAGTTCTGGAGCACTTTGTTATGGTGACTCTGCTCTTTCCTTTCAGCAGCAGGGCAGAGACATCAGCCGCCCCACAGGGGGTGGCGCCGGCTTTGTGGTGGCAGAGCACAGGTCTATTCAAGAGTCAAGGTGTACTCCTCCCACCCATCCAGGTGTAATCTCTCTACCCACCACCTGGCAGCCAACCTGTCTCTGGGGATTCCCCAACCCTGCTCCTTACTGTTGCTGGGCAGAACACACACACATACAGCAGAGGCGGACTGAGATGGTCAGGTCAGTAAATACTAACTTTCTAAAAGTAGTATTTACAAACCCAGGATATTAAAATAAACTTGACTACAAGAAGTATTTTATCATCCTGAGTTCAGGCATACTAAACTCGACACTTCTACCATGCTCTCTGAGTCCACGGGGGTCACAGCGTTGGCGTGATCCCAGCAGCCCATTCTGGCCTATGGAGAGCAGGTAGCCTTCAATAGTGAAGAACGAAAATGGCTGTAATTCACTACTAAGACATGCCACACACATCAGGGCATGTCCTACCTTATGCCTACAATGCACCCTGCCCTTGGGCCTACCAGAGGGGTGGCTAATATGTAGGTAAGGGAAGGTTTAGGGACTGGCAAGGGGGGGCACTTGCGCAGTCAGCGCGACGGTCCCGGACCGCGCACAGGGTCTGCGGTGGCAGGCCCTAGACACACTTTACAAGGCCGCTTCCGTGGGTGGCGCAACCAGCGCTGCAAGCCCACCAGCAGCATTGGCATTCACGAGCCCTGGCACCCCTGGTGCACTTTACTGGGGACTGACAGTGAATCCAATAAACCAATCGTGGACATCAATTACAGGTACACTTTACCTAGGGAGCACTTGCACTGCGGCACGGATTAGCCGTGGCGCAGTGCCCTGAGCGGACAACACCAGCAAAACAATCGAGGCACACCATCAAAAAGTGGAAGGGAAACTCACGCCAAGGTGCCAGGTCTAACAAGGATGCACAATTGAAGGAGCATAAGCAGCAAATTAGGGGTGAGTATTCTGGGAAGGGTGACTTTGGCTGCGTGTGGCAAAATGTGTACACAGCGTGTGCCAGCGCTGGGCTATGTGATGTTGGTAGTGTGTTGCAGTGGCTTGTAAGTGGCCTCTGTGCTGGGTGCAGCTGTCATGCATTTGTCCTACCTGTACTACCGAAGGGAATTCGAGCACTGGGCATTTCAATAGCATTCTGGATGGTTGGCTTCAGGTCAGAGCTATTTGTGTTACTGTTTGAACTGAGTCACATGCAGGATGTTGTACTGTGTGGTCATCACATGGCTCACTTATCCCTGGTTTTCTTGTTCACACGCACTGTTTAATTAACAAAAGTGTGTTTGCACAATGTTATTGCATAGCTTGGCATGCAACATGTAGATGTAGTGATCCTCAGTGTTGCTTTGCTTGCATGTATTTGTTCTGTTTATGCCACTGAACTGACCCCACATCTCTCTCTCTCTCATGCAGCATCTCATGTGGTCACGGAGGGACAGGGGACGGACACCAGTGGTGGGGAAACAAGCACAACAGCTGCACAAGAGCCCAGTGACACAGATGTGACTAGCGCCTCGGAGAGGGACAGGAGTCTGCTGGAGGCATTACAGCCTGAGACGCAAAGTTCTACATCATCTGATGTCAGCGGGGACGCATCCATGTTTTCGGCCCCAGGTTACGGGGACTTTCCATCATCTTCCACCACACAGCGAACAGTGCCCACCCTCCCAGCCACTTCCTCTGGTGTTGCCCGTGTTCGCACCAGTATAAGGTGAAGAATGTCCTTCACCCCAGGCACCGCTGCCCCTGTCCCTGTCCCCCCTGCTGGCATCAGTGCTGAGTCTGTGAAACTTTTGCACCAGCTGTGTGTAGGCCAGAGAGCTCTCAATGCATTCATAGACCACGATAAAAAATTGGCACAGGTGGCTGCTTTCATGGAGGGCATACATTCAGACGTGGGTGGGCTGCACCGGACTGTCCAGTCATTGCCCTCCGCAGTGACGGCAGCCCTTCAACTAGCCCAATCTCGTAGTCCAGCTCCAATCCCTTTGTCCACCCCCCTGCCAGTGGCCACGTCTGATGATAGTGACCACGCTCCACAGTCCTCAAGGTCACAATACAGCACACGCAGCACACAGCAGCAGCCCAAGAGGTCTAGGCCGCAGACACCATCCCCACAGAAAACCAAAGCCACCCCAGAGCACAAAGAGAAAAGCCCATCAGGCGACACCAAGGCCCAAAGAGCGAAGAAGCAGACCTCAGGGTCATTTGACTCAGAGCCATCCCCAGCCAAGGACTCTCCATTCCCCAAAGAGTCTCGCAAAGACAAGCAGCCAGTTTCTGTGCCCACTGAGAAGGTGGTGCCTACCAAGGCTAAGCATAAGAAGGGCTCCAAGGCAGATTCACCCATTCCAAGCCCAAAGTAAGGCAAGCCATTTAGAATCCCCAAGAAGTGGAAAGGCACCCCTCCACAATCTCCCACCCACACTGTGTCTCACGTCTGCATGACTCCACCTCCATGTGCCACTACACCACCTGGTCCAAGCAGCCCTCCGGCTTGCCAAGCCACTGATAGCTCTACCTCAGCTGGGCCTCTCTCTCCCCAGTCAACTGCTCCAACTGTGCCCAACACACAGCCAGCTCCCAGTCCAACTGACAGCCAAGTCTGAATGTTGGTCCACCTCACACACCTGTCTCTCCCACAGCGGGGCCTGTGCTGCCCATCGTGACACCCCAGACTGTGTTGCTGACCATGGCAGGGTACAGTCACACACATTCCCTGTGCAGCTTCTTATTGACTCAATCTACCCCTTGTCCTGCCCACTGGCCTTGTCCTCCACTGCTGTGTGTCCCCTGCCTGTGCAGCTTCTCATGGACTCAATCTGCACTTTGTCCTGCCCACTGGCCTTGTCGTTCACTGCTGTGTGCCCCCTGCCTGTGCAGCTTCTCATGGACTCACTCTGCACTGTGTCCTTCCCACTGGCCTTGTCCTTCACTGCTGTCTGCCCCCTGCCTGTATAGCTTCTCATGGACTCACTCTGCACTTTGTCTTGCCCACTGGCCTTGTCGTTCACTGCTGTGTGCCCCCTGCCTGTGCAGCTTCTCATGGACTCACTCTGCCTTGTCGTTCACTGCTATTTGCCCCTCGCCTGTGCTGCTTCTCATGTACCTCATCTACACCTTGGACTGGCCACTGGCCTTGCTGTTTGACCCCCTTGCATGTGCTGCTTCTTATGTTCCTAAGCTGCACCTTGGACTGGCCACTGGCCTTGCTGTTTGCCCCTTGCCTGTGCAGCTTCTCATGTACCTCAGCTGCACCTTGGACTGGCCACTGGCTTTGATGTTTGCCCCTTGCCTGTGCAGCTTCTCATGGACATGCTCTGCATTTTTTGCCTTTTTCTTCTCTAATGGGGCCTATCTGGCAATTTGAGAATAAATACAGTTGCTGTTGTTGTCTGTTTTGTCAATGGCTTTACTGAATAAAGTTTTTCCTGTGTGTATATGGTTTATTATGCAACATGTTATGTATGCCACTTCAACATTGCTAATGGCTTGTCTCACTTTTCTAGTTTTTACAGGTGTGATTTCATTTCCTCCTGACTCTGATGCTTGTGGGTGCAATGATGGTGGTTACCGATGAAATACCATTATATTCCCATTCTTTGTTCATGTTAGCTACATTGTACACATGTCAGGTTTGGGGGCACTGCCAGCACAGTGTGTGATTCTTTCCACAGGATTGCAGGCAGGCTGGCCAGGGTCATCATGTATGTGTGTTCTTACTTTCTGTGTGCCCAGCAGTGTATGTTTGTGGTCATGTTGTGATGGTCAGTCATCCTAGTCACATGGGTTACTTTCAATGTGTGCACTTGGGTGGTCAAGAAGTGAGCAGTGTGAAGGGGGTGTGTTTGTCGTGAGTGTTGATGTGTGTGTGCCCATGCAATGTCAACTACACATGTGCCACCCAAGAGTAGAGTGCCAGTTTGTGTGCTTGTTCAGGCCTGTGATTGTGATTGTGTGCACATGTGTGAGTTGTATGTTGTGCACTGTGCTGTGTGCTATTGTGTCCTTGCAGTTCTGGCTGACTCCTACTTGTTGCTTTTGCCAATTGTGAGTATTCTGAGTGTGTGACTGGCAAGTCAGGGGTTTTTTTGTTGAGCAGCCGTGTGTCTTGATACTGTTTGTACTCACTGTGCATACCTGCTCAACCGCACTGACATTGTGGGTGTGATGTGCTCATGCATTGCTGTCACATGGTGCTTTGTTGCCTCCAGTGTGGCATGGGGTGTGTGGTGTCATACCATCCCCTATCTGAGCTTCAGATGCCTTGACGTGAGTCTGCACTCCCTCTATTTGTATATGGTGCACTCCTGCCATGTCCACTACTGAAGTGCACACCACTTCACTTTGATGTCAGCTGTCCCCTTGTGTTGCCTCTGTGTGCCCCTCCCCATCACTTCATTTGTGACACTGTGCTTTGTGGTGCAGATATTTGTCCAGGAGCACTGTGCCACTCATGGCATTTCCCCATTTGGTTATCTGTGTTGTTGTAGTTCTGTTCAGCAATCATGGTTGTTCATGTGCAGTTCAACTGTCTGTGCTGGCCAGTCCTCTGGTCAAGATGTTTCCACTTGATGTCCCAGACTTGTGCATCTGTGGGTGTTGTGTTAGGTGTATGTGTGTATGCTGGAGTACTGCTTGACTTCCTGAGTGGGATGTTAACAGTGTGCTGTTTTGATTGTTGTTGTGGGTGTTCACGGTGTGTCACTCATGGCTGTGTGGGACTGTTATGTTTTGTGTGCACATACTGGTTCTTGTGCATGCAGTGCTGTGGGTGTATGTTGCATTGTCCTGACCTGGTGTGTATCCCCTGATGTCCTGCTGTGCTTGCTATGTGATTTATTGTCATGTGCATCTGCTGTGTGTTTGATGTGGCTGTGTTGTTCTGTGATGGTGCACTTCTTGTCTGTGTTGTGGTATGTTGTCTGTGCATCGTTCCTGACTGATGAGGTTGTGCACTCCTGTTTTGTCTGTGCTCCCATTGCCTTCCCACAGTTTTGATGCACAGGTCATGTGTGGTCTTGTTGTGGTTCTGTGTGTGTTTTTGTTGAGTTATGTGTGTGGCTGTTGTTTTTGTACAAACATTGGTTCTGGCATTCCTGTGTGTGTGTGATGTTTGTGGATACCCCCAGTGAGTGTGATTGTTTGTATGTGTATTGACTGGACATTATTGACACCCTTGTGTGTGTCTGACACTGGGGTTGTGTGCTGCAGGTGTGAGGGGGGTATGTGTGAAGTATCCTACTTGTGTTTGACAGTCATGTAGTGTGTCAATGTGCCCTGTGTGTTGTGCTGTTGGCATACTCCTGTGAAGTTGATGTGTACATATGTGTGGCTGTTCACAGTTTGACTTCAGGGCCTTCATTTCATCCCTGTGCCTATACATGGGTTGCCTTGCTGTCTCCCTGAGTTGTTGCACTGTGTTGACTGAGGTTTGAGTTCACTCACAGTGCCAGCCATGTGTGTTTTGATGGGGTGAGGGTTTTGCTCTCTGTTCCTTGTCTTGCATGTGATGTACACATGCTTGTTGGTTGTCTCCTTGGCCTTCCATTTGTGTGCACCTCACTTTGGCTTTCCTATATGTTGTGCTCCATTGCTGGTGACATGTGGTCTGTGTATGTGGCTGTGTGTCAGTGTGGGGTATGTCTGTGTGACTTGGCAGGCTGTGTGTCCAGTAGGATGTTTGTTCATTGTATGTGTGTGTGTTCATTTTGTGCTTGTACTCAGCTTTCTTGCCATGGATGGGGTGTTGTTGTGGTGTGTGGGTTGCCCTGGGCCTGTGCTTCTGTGTTGTGTGTTCCTCTGCAGCCACTCCTAGCTTGGTGTTGGGCCTGGGGATGCACAGGGGGTGCACATGGCATGTCCATTCATGTGGGGGGGCCAGTGTGTGGAGTGGGGAGGTGTGGCCCTGTGTACTTTATGCCCTGCCCGTGCCTGGCGCGGGCCCTGCCTTCTGCATTGTATGCATGTTTTCCTTTGTCTTGACCGCTGCGGTGACGTGACCGGGGCATTACTTGGAGATTGCGGTGATGTATGAGCTGGCTGCGGAGGGGTGACTTGGTGGCAGGTAGGACATGTGTGGGTACACTTGTGGATGTGTTCCTGTCCCCACCAGGGTGTCTGGTGTGGCCAGAGAACCTGTATCAGCCCATGAGTTGTGTGTTGTGGTTTTGTGCGGGATTGTGTAATTGCGTACCTGCGCCGGCGTCCACGACGGTCCATTAGTTGCTGGTGATGTATCAGTTGCAGCACCGGAAAGACGTGAAGAGCTGGATCCATTGCAGTCAGGACCGGGACTCAGGTTTCACACTCCGGTGTCGAGCTTCCGCTGTCTCTAGTTGGGCGGTTTCTCCGCTGTGGTGCGACTGGCTTTTTGAGGCATTCTGATTTGTACAGCAGACGGGACGTCATTCTGGACGGCGGTGAGTCTCCATTGGCTCCCACCGCCACGGTGACGGGCGCACTTTGATGACAGTGTGTTTGTCGCACCACAGCGGACGGGGAATTGGCTGTGTACGCCATACCATAATTGCGGGCGTGAAGGCCACTCCTGGTGTGCGGAAAAAGGCATTTTCCGCCACCGCAGGCACTGCGGTGGTGCCACCGCCCGCCATCCTAATAGACCCCATAGTATTAACTATTCCCACTCCAACATATATTAAGTCAGGGAAGGTGCTGGACACTAAACAGATATAATTTACTATTCCCACTCCAATTTCTATTAACCCCTTAGCACCAGTGATTTACCTTTTTTTTATTGTCCTCGGGAGGTTGGGGAAGAGCTTCCCCAACCTCCGAAGGCCAATTAGCATTTTCATTCCAATGCCGATCGCGCGCATGGCGCGCTGACGTCATTGCAATGAAAATGAAACTGAAACTTAGTTTCAGTTTCATTGTTTCAGTGCTCGTGGGGCTATCTCAACCCCCTGAGCACCGAAAAAGATGGGAGAGGAATGGTTGGAAAGGGGAGAATCTCCCTTTTCCAATGGTACCCTTTGCTAGTGGATCCCTGCTTGGGGATCACCCCAGGAGGGCTAGCCCCAAGCAGGGATTCACCCACTAGCACCAGGGAGGTGGAGCAGCCCCTTGGGCAAGGGCCTTTGCTCCCCCATATTTGTTTGGGTGCAACAGTCTTTCTGGCCCGGGGCAGATGGGGGCAGTAGCCCCCAATCTGCCCCCGGGGGAAGGAAAGCCCACTAGAAACCAGGGATTTTTTTTTTATTGACATTGGGGTGAGGGATGCCCAAAAAGGGCATGGCAATGCCCCCACCCCCTAGAGAAATGTCAGTCTTTCTGCCCCCACAGGGGAAGACGGGGGCATTAGCCCTCAATCTCTCCCCCCGGAGGGCAGAAAGCCCACTAGAAAACAGGGATTTTTTTTATTGATGTTGGGATGGGGCTGCCCAAAAAGGGCATGGCAATGCCCCGACCCCTCAGAGAAGTGTCAGTCTTTCTGCCCCCCCAGGGGGCAGAGGGGGGCAGTAGACATCAATCTGCTCCCCGGGGGGGGGGGCAGAAAGCCTACTGGAAACCAGTTTTTATTTTATTGACGTTCGGGTGGAGGCTGTCCAAAAAGGGCATGGCAATGCTCTCACCTCCCCCAGAGATATGTCAGTCTTTCTGCCTCTCCCCAGAGGGCAGAAAGCACACTAGAAACCTGAGATTTTTTTTTATTGACGTTGGGGTGGGGGCAGCCCAAAAAGGGCATGGCAATGCCGCCACCCCCATTAAAATGTCAGTCTTTCTGCCCCCCTAGGGGGCAGACAGGGGCAGTAGCCCTCAATCTGCCCCTGGGGTGGCAGAAAGCCCACTAGCAACCAGGGATTTTTTTATTATTGACATTAGGGTGGGGGCTGCCCAAAAAGGGCATGGCAATGCCCCCATCCACCCGAGAAATGTCAGTCTTTCTGCCCCAGGGTAGTAGCCCCCAATCTGCCCCCTGGGGGGGCAGAAAGCCCACTAGCATTATTGATGTTGAGGTGGGGGCTGCCCAAAAAGAGCATGGCAATGCCCCCACCCCCCAGAGAAATATCAGTCTTTCTGCCCCCTATTGGGGAAAAGCCCACAATCTGCACCTTGGAGGGCATAAAGCCCACTAGAAACCAGGAATTTTTTATTGATCTTGGGGTGGGGGCTGTCCAAGATGGGTAGGCCAATGCCCCACCCCCCAAAACAAAGGCAACAGTCTTTCTGCTCCCCCATGGGCAGATGGGGCAATAGCCCCTGATCTGCCCCCAGGGGGGCAGAAAGCGCACTAGGCCCCAGGGATTCTTTTTTATAATGTAGGTGTGGGGGCCGCCTAGAATGGGCATGACAATGCCCCTAACCCAAAAACAATTACCACAGTCTTTCTGCCACTCTCCGATGGCATATTGGGGCAATAGCTCCTTATCTGCCCCCCAGGAGGGGGCGCAGAAAGCCCTCTAGGCCTCAGGATTTTTGTTTTTTTATTCAGGGTTGAGGTCAGACCAGAATGCATGCCCACACCTCCCCAAAAAATGCCACAGTCTTTATGCCCCTCGAGGGGCGAATGGGGCAGTGGCCCCTGATCTTCCCCCGGGGGGCAGAAAGCCCGGTTGGCGCTAGCTATTATGCTGGCTTTTTTTATGCATCGGGTGGGGGCTGCCCAAAGCCCCCCAAAAACATAGCCAAAGTGCCTAGCTGTAGATTTTGAACCCTAGCTCTGCTGGTACCTTGGGAAACCTAGCAAACCTATACAGTTTTGAAAAATAAACACCCATGGAAATCCAGGATGGGGTGACTTGACTGGCTCTCACCAGGTTCTGCTACCCAGAATCCCTTGCAAACCTCAAAATTCGTGCAAAAAAACACATTTGTCTCATATTTCTGTGGTGGCAAGTTCTGGAATCTGCGTGGATCCAAAAAATCCCACCCACTCCGCATTCCCCAATGTCTTCTGAGAAAAATGGTACCGCACTTGTGTGGGTAGTCCTAGTGCCCGTAACAGGAAATGGCCTAAAACACAACATGGACACACAAAGTGTTACATGTGTGTTTTTGGCAGGACTCCCCATCAATGAGCCATATCAGCCCTGTAGATTGCACACGACTGGCCCTGTGAGAAGGGTTTGTGTTTGTGAGATCCTGTCCCTCAATGTGACATCCATGGCACAGTGAGCCATTCACAGGGCAAGGTCGATAAGGCCTGCACAGTGTTGAACACAGTGAGTCTCCCCCCAAACACATGTTGATATGTGACGTATGTCTTGCTCTACCTTTAAATGGACAGTAGATGTGGGCAGACTGGACATGGCTTTCTGTGCTAGCATCCTGCTTGAATATGAGCTGTGTAGATCATGTGTCCCCCTCACACCTGCATGCATTTACGTGTGCTTCTCACATGCAGATGTACCCTGTGAGATGCATTTCTGTCTCTGCAAGACATATCTGTGGAGTTGGGATGAGTCAGTATCATGCTACTGTACTGAGAGATTTGGTTACATTACACCGTGCAACTGAAGTTTTCCCCCTCTTGTTTCCCATGCCTGCAGCTCAAAGTACATCAGCGTAAGGCCGTGTGGAGTGCCATTGCGAGCAAGGTGTGGGCTCTTGGTGTCTCCAACCAATGGCGCACCTACTGCCACAAGAGGTGGGACGACATCTCACGGCTGGCACAGAATGTTGCGGAGATGACACTGGGGCTGCTCGCTCTCACTGGCAGGTTGGCACGGCGCAGCATGACACCACTGATGGGCCGCAACACCGGGACACACCCTGAGCAGGATGCACAATTGAAGGAGCATAAGCAGCAAATTAGGGGTGAGTATTCTGGGAAGGGTGACTTTGGCTGCGTGTGGCAAAATGTGTACACAGCGTGTGCCAGCGCTGGGCTATGTGATGTTGGTAGTGTGTTGCAGTGGCTTGTAAGTGGCCTCTGTGCTGGGTGCAGCTGTCATGCATTTGTCCTACCTGTACTACCGAAGGGAATTCGAGCACTGGGCATTTCAATAGCATTCTGGATGGTTGGCTTCAGGTCAGAGCTATTTGTGTTACTGTTTGAACTGAGTCACATGCAGGATGTTGTACTGTGTGGTCATCACATGGCTCACTTATCCCTGGTTTTCTTGTTCACACGCACTGTTTGATTAACAAAAGTGTGTTTGCACAATGTTATTGCATAGCTTGGCATGCAACATGTAGATGTAGTGATCCTCAGTGTTGCTTTGCTTGCATGTATTTGTTCTGTTTATGCCACTGAACTGACCCCACATCTCTCTCTCTCTCATGCAGCATCTCACGTGGTCACGGAGGGACAGGGGACGGACACCAGTGGTGGGGAAACAAGCACAACAGCTGCACAAGAGCCCAGTGACACAGATGTGACTAGCGCCTCGGAGAGGGACAGGAGTCTGCTGGAGGCATTACAGCCTGAGACGCAAAGTTCTACATCATCTGATGTCAGCGGGGACGCATCCATGTTTTCGGCCCCAGGTTACGGGGACTTTCCATCATCTTCCACCACACAGCGAACAGTGCCCACCCTCCCAGCCACTTCCTCTGGTGTTGCCCGTGTTCGCACCAGTATAAGGTGAAGAATGTCCTTCACCCCAGGCACCGCTGCCCCTGTCCCTGTCCCCCCTGCTGGCATCAGTGCTGAGACTGTGAAACTTTTGCACCAGCTGTGTGTAGGCCAGAGAGCTCTCAATGCATTCATAGACCACGATAAAAAATTGGCACAGGTGGCTGCTTTCATGGAGGGCATACATTCAGACGTGGGTGGGCTGCACCGGACTGTCCAGTCATTGCCCTCCGCAGTGACGGCAGCCCTTCAACTAGCCCAATCTCGTAGTCCAGCTCCAATCCCTTTGTCCACCCCCCTGCCAGTGGCCACGTCTGATGATAGTGACCACGCTCCACAGTCCTCAAGGTCACAATACAGCACACGCAGCACACAGCAGCAGCCCAAGAGGTCTAGGCCGCAGACACCATCCCCACAGAAAACCAAAGCCACCCCAGAGCACAAAGAGAAAAGCCCATCAGGCGACACCAAGGCCCAAAGAGCGAAGAAGCAGACCTCAGGGTCATTTGACTCAGAGCCATCCCCAGCCAAGGACTCTCCATTCCCAAAAGAGTCTCGCAAAGACAAGCAGCCAGTTTCTGTGCCCACTGAGAAGGTGGTGCCTACCAAGGCTAAGCATAAGAAGGGCTCCAAGGCAGATTCACCCATTCCAAGCCCAAAGTAAGGCAAGCCATTTAGAATCCCCAAGAAGTGGAAAGGCACCCCTCCACAATCTCCCACCCACACTGTGTCTCACGTCTGCATGACTCCACCTCCATGTGCCACTACACCACCTGGTCCAAGCAGCCCTCCGGCTTGCCAAGCCACTGATAGCTCTACCTCAGCTGGGCCTCTCTCTCCCCAGTCAACTGCTCCAACTGTGCCCAACACACAGCCAGCTCCCAGTCCAACTGACAGCCAAGTCTGAATGTTGGTCCACCTCACACACCTGTCTCTCCCACAGCGGGGCCTGTGCTGCCCATCGTGACACCCCAGACTGTGTTGCTGACCATGGCAGGGTACAGTCACACACATTCCCTGTGCAGCTTCTTATTGACTCAATCTACCCCTTGTCCTGCCCACTGGCCTTGTCCTCCACTGCTGTGTGTCCCCTGCCTGTGCAGCTTCTCATGGACTCAATCTGCACTTTGTCCTGCCCACTGGCCTTGTCGTTCACTGCTGTGTGCCCCCTGCCTGTGCAGCTTCTCATGGACTCACTCTGCACTGTGTCCTTCCCACTGGCCTTGTCCTTCACTGCTGTCTGCCCCCTGCCTGTATAGCTTCTCATGGACTCACTCTGCACTTTGTCTTGCCCACTGGCCTTGTCGTTCACTGCTGTGTGCCCCCTGCCTGTGCAGCTTCTCATGGACTCACTCTGCCTTGTCGTTCACTGCTATTTGCCCCTCGCCTGTGCTGCTTCTCATGTACCTCATCTACACCTTGGACTGGCCACTGGCCTTGCTGTTTGACCCCCTTGCATGTGCTGCTTCTTATGTTCCTAAGCTGCACCTTGGACTGGCCACTGGCCTTGCTGTTTGCCCCTTGCCTGTGCAGCTTCTCATGTACCTCAGCTGCACCTTGGACTGGCCACTGGCTTTGATGTTTGCCCCTTGCCTGTGCAGCTTCTCATGGACATGCTCTGCATTTTTTGCCTTTTTCTTCTCTAATGGGGCCTATCTGGCAATTTGAGAATAAATACAGTTGCTGTTGTTGTCTGTTTTGTCAATGGCTTTACTGAATAAAGTTTTTCCTGTGTGTATATGGTTTATTATGCAACATGTTATGTATGCCACTTCAACATTGCTAATGGCTTGTCTCACTTTTCTAGTTTTTACAGGTGTGATTTCATTTCCTCCTGACTCTGATGCTTGTGGGTGCAATGATGGTGGTTACCGATGAAATACCATTATATTCCCATTCTTTGTTCATGTTAGCTACATTGTACACATGTCAGGTTTGGGGGCACTGCCAGCACAGTGTGTGATTCTTTCCACAGGATTGCAGGCAGGCTGGCCAGGGTCATCATGTATGTGTGTTCTTACTTTCTGTGTGCCCAGCAGTGTATGTTTGTGGTCATGTTGTGATGGTCAGTCATCCTAGTCACATGGGTTACTTTCAATGTGTGCACTTGGGTGGTCAAGAAGTGAGCAGTGTGAAGGGGGTGTGTTTGTTGTGAGTGTTGATGTGTGTGTGCCCATGCAATGTCAACTACACATGTGCCACCCAAGAGTAGAGTGCCAGTTTGTGTGCTTGTTCAGGCCTGTGATTGTGATTGTGTGCACATGTGTGAGTTGTATGTTGTGCACTGTGCTGTGTGCTATTGTGTCCTTGCAGTTCTGGCTGACTCCTACTTGTTGCTTTTGCCAATTGTGAGTATTCTGAGTGTGTGACTGGCAAGTCAGGGGTTTTTTTGTTGAGCAGCCGTGTGTCTTGATACTGTTTGTACTCACTGTGCATACCTGCTCAACCGCACTGACATTGTGGGTGTGATGTGCTCATGCATTGCTGTCACATGGTGCTTTGTTGCCTCCAGTGTGGCATGGGGTGTGTGGTGTCATACCATCCCCTATCTGAGCTTCAGATGCCTTGACGTGAGTCTGCACTCCCTCTATTTGTATATGGTGCACTCCTGCCATGTCCACTACTGAAGTGCACACCACTTCACTTTGATGTCAGCTGTCCCCTTGTGTTGCCTCTGTGTGCCCCTCCCCATCACTTCATTTGTGACACTGTGCTTTGTGGTGCAGATATTTGTCCAGGAGCACTGTGCCACTCATGGCATTTCCCCATTTGGTTATCTGTGTTGTTGTAGTTCTGTTCAGCAATCATGGTTGTTCATGTGCAGTTCAACTGTCTGTGCTGGCCAGTCCTCTGGTCAAGATGTTTCCACTTGATGTCCCAGACTTGTGCATCTGTGGGTGTTGTGTTAGGTGTATGTGTGTATGCTGGAGTACTGCTTGACTTCCTGAGTGGGATGTTAACAGTGTGCTGTTTTGATTGTTGTTGTGGGTGTTCACGGTGTGTCACTCATGGCTGTGTGGGACTGTTATGTTTTGTGTGCACATACTGGTTCTTGTGCATGCAGTGCTGTGGGTGTATGTTGCATTGTCCTGACCTGGTGTGTATCCCCTGATGTCCTGCTGTGCTTGCTATGTGATTTATTGTCATGTGCATCTGCTGTGTGTTTGATGTGGCTGTGTTGTTCTGTGATGGTGCACTTCTTGTCTGTGTTGTGGTATGTTGTCTGTGCATCGTTCCTGACTGATGAGGTTGTGCACTCCTGTTTTGTCTGTGCTCCCATTGCCTTCCCACAGTTTTGATGCACAGGTCATGTGTGGTCTTGTTGTGGTTCTGTGTGTGTTTTTGTTGAGTTATGTGTGTGGCTGTTGTTTTTGTACAAACATTGGTTCTGGCATTCCTGTGTGTGTGTGATGTTTGTGGATACCCCCAGTGAGTGTGATTGTTTGTATGTGTATTGACTGGACATTATTGACACCCTTGTGTGTGTCTGACACTGGGGTTGTGTGCTGCAGGTGTGAGGGGGGTATGTGTGAAGTATCCTACTTGTGTTTGACAGTCATGTAGTGTGTCAATGTGCCCTGTGTGTTGTGCTGATGGCATACTCCTGTGAAGTTGATGTGTACATATGTGTGGCTGTTCACAGTTTGACTTCAGGGCCTTCATTTCATCCCTGTGCCTATACATGGGTTGCCTTGCTGTCTCCCTGAGTTGTTGCACTGTGTTGACTGAGGTTTGAGTTCACTCACAGTGCCAGCCATGTGTGTTTTGATGGGGTGAGGGTTTTGTTCTCTGTTCCTTGTCTTGCATGTGATGTACACATGCTTGTTGGTTGTCTCCTTGGCCTTCCATTTGTGTGCACCTCACTTTGTCTTTCCTATATGTTGTGCTCCATTGCTGGTGACATGTGGTCTGTGTATGTGGCTGTGTGTCAGTGTGGGGTATGTCTGTGTGACTTGGCAGGCTGTGTGTCCAGTAGGATGTTTGTTCATTGTATGTGTGTGTGTTCATTTTGTGCTTGTACTCAGCTTTCTTGCCATGGATGGGGTGTTGTTGTGGTGTGTGGGTTGCCCTGGGCCTGTGCTTCTGTGTTGTGTGTTCCTCTGCAGCCACTCCTAGCTTGGTGTTGGGCCTGGGGATGCACAGGGGGTGCACATGGCATGTCCATTCATGTGGGGGGGCCAGTGTGTGGAGTGGGGAGGTGTGGCCCTGTGTACTTTATGCCCTGCCCGTGCCTGGCGCGGGCCCTGCCTTCTGCATTGTATGCATGTTTTCCCTTGTCTTGACCGCTGCGGTGACGTGACCGGGGCATTACTTGGAGATCGCGGTGATGTATGAGCTGGCTGCGGAGGGGTGACTTGGTGGCAGGTAGGACATGTGTGGGTACACTTGTGGATGTGTTCCTGTCCCCACCAGGGTGTCTGGTGTTGCCAGAGAACCTGTATCAGCCCATGAGTTGTGTGTTGTGGTTTTGTGCGGGATTGTGTAATTGCGTACCTGCGCCGGCGTCCACGACGGTCCATTAGTTGCTGGTGATGTATCAGTTGCAGCACCGGAAAGACGTGAAGAGCTGGATCCATTGCAGTCAGGACCGGGACTCAGGTTTCACACTCCGGTGTCGAGCTTCCGCTGTCTCTAGTTGGGCGGTTTCTCCGCTGTGGTGCGACTGGCTTTTTGAGGCATTCTGATTTGTACAGCAGACGGGACGTCATTCTGCACGGCGGTGAGTCTCCATTGGCTCCCACCGCCACGGTGACGGGCGCACTTTGATGACAGTGTGTTTGTCGCACCACAGCGGACGGGGAATTGGCTGTGTACGCCATACCATAATGGCGGGCGTGAAGGCCACTCCTGGTGTGCGGAAAAAGGCATTTTCCGCCACCGCAGGCACTGCGGTGGTGCCACCGCCCGCCATCCTAATAGACCCCATAGTATTAACTATTCCCACTCCAACATATATTAAGTCAGGGAAGGTGCTGGACACTAAACAGATATAATTTACTATTCCCACTCCAATTTCTATTAACCCCTTAGCACCAGTGATTTACCTTTTTTTTATTGTCCTCGGGAGGTTGGGGAAGAGCTTCCCCAACCTCCGAAGGCCAATTAGCATTTTCATTCCAATGCCGATCGCGCACATGGCGCGCTGACGTCATTGCAATGAAAATGAAACTGAAACTTAGTTTCAGTTTCATTGTTTCAGTGCTCGTGGGGCTATCTCAACCCCCTGAGCACCGAAAAAGATGGGAGAGGAATGGTTGGAAAGGGGAGAATCTCCCTTTTCCAATGGTACCCTTTGCTAGTGGATCCCTGCTTGGGGATCACCCCAGGAGGGCTAGCCCCAAGCAGGGATTCACCCACTAGCACCAGGGAGGTAGAGCAGCCCCTTGGGCAAGGGCCTTTGCTCCCCCATATTTGTTTGGGTGCAACAGTCTTTCTGGCCCGGGGCAGATGGGGGCAGTAGCCCCCAATCTGCCCCCGGGGGAAGGAAAGCCCACTAGAAACCAGGGATTTTTTTTTTATTGACATTGGGGTGAGGGATGCCCAAAAAGGGCATGGCAATGCCCCCACCCCCTAGAGAAATGTCAGTCTTTCTGCCCCCACAGGGGAAGACGGGGGCATTAGCCCTCAATCTCTCCCCCCGGAGGGCAGAAAGCCCACTAGAAAACAGGGATTTTTTTTATTGATGTTGGGATGGGGCTGCCCAAAAAGGGCATGGCAATGCCCCGACCCCTCAGAGAAGTGTCAGTCTTTCTGCCCCCCCAGGGGGCAGAGGGGGGCAGTAGACATCAATCTGCTCCCCGGGGGGGGCAGAAAGCCTACTGGAAACCAGTTTTTATTTTATTGACGTTCGGGTGGAGGCTGTCCAAAAAGGGCATGGCAATGCTCTCACCTCCCCCAGAGATATGTCAGTCTTTCTGCCTCTCCCCAGAGGGCAGAAAGCACACTAGAAACCTGGGATTTTTTTTTATTGACATTGGGGTGGGGGCAGCCCAAAAAGGGCATGGCAATGCCGCCACCCCCATTAAAATGTCAGTCTTTCTGCCCCCCTAGGGGGCAGACAGGGGCAGTAGCCCTCAATCTGCCCCTGGGGTGGCAGAAAGCCCACTAGCAACCAGGGATTTTTTTATTATTGACATTAGGGTGGGGGCTGCCCAAAAAGGGCATGGCAATGCCCCCATCCCCCCGAGAAATGTCAGTCTTTCTGCCCCAGGGTAGTAGCCCCAATCTGCCCCCTGGGGGGGCAGAAAGCCCACTAGCATTATTGATGTTGAGGTGGGGGCTGCCCAAAAAGAGCATGGCAATGCCCCCACCCCCCAGAGAAATATCAGTCTTTCTGCCCCCTATTGGGGAAAAGCCCACAATCTGCACCTTGGAGGGCATAAAGCCCACTAGAAACCAGGAATTTTTTATTGATCTTGGGGTGGGGGCTGTCCAAGATGGGTAGGCCAATGCCCCACCCCCCAAAACAAATGCAACAGTCTTTCTGCTCCCCCATGGGCAGATGGGGCAATAGCCCCTGATCTGCCCCCAGGGGGGCAGAAAGCGCACTAGGCCCCAGGGATTCTTTTTTATAATGTAGGTGTGGGGGCCGCCTAGAATGGGCATGACAATGCCCCTAACCCAAAAACAATTACCACAGTCTTTCTGCCACTCTCCGATGGCATATTGGGGCAATAGCTCCTTATCTGCCCCCCAGGAGGGGGCGCAGAAAGCCCTCTAGGCCTCAGGATTTTTGTTTTTTTATTCAGGGTTGAGGTCAGACCAGAATGCATGCCCACACCTCCCCAAAAAATGCCACAGTCTTTATGCCCCTCGAGGGGCGAATGGGGCAGTGGCCCCTGATCTTCCCCCGGGGGGCAGAAAGCCCGGTTGGCGCTAGCTATTATGCTGGCTTATTTATGCATGGGGTGGGGGCTGCCCAAAGCCCCCCAAAAACATAGCCACAGTCTTTCTGCCCCCCCGGGGGCATATCGGGGTAACCCCCACCCCCGATTGACAGAAAGCCCACTAGGCCCAGAATTGTTTTAGCAATTTTCCTACCTGTGGATTTTGGGCCCTAGTGCAGCTGACACATAGGGAAACCTAGCAAACCTGTACATTTTGTTAAACTAGACAGCAAGGGGAATCCAGGATAGGGTGACTTGTGTGCCTCTCACCAGGTTCTGTTACCCAGAATCCCTTGCAAACCTCAAACTTAGTTAAAAAACACATTTTCCTCACATTTCTGTGATGGAAAGTTCTGGGATCTGCGTGGACCCACAAAATTCCACCCACCCGCATTCCCCAAAGTCTTCCGAGAAAAATGGTAACTCACTTATGTGGGTAGGCCTAGTGCCCGCCACAGAAAACAGGCCAAAACGCAACGTGGACACACCACATTTTCGCAATGAAAACTGACCCTTTTTTTGCAAAGTGCCTAGCTGTAGATTTTGATCCCTAGCTCTGCCAGCACCTAGGGAAACCTAGCAAAGCTATACAGTTTTGAAAAATAGACACTCAGGGAAATGCAGGATGGGTGACTTGACTGGCTCTCACCAGGTACTGTTACCCAGAATCCCTTGCAAACCTCAAAATTTGTCCAAAAAAACACATTTGTCTCACATTACTGTGGTGGCAAGTTCTGGAATCTGCGTGGATCCACAAAATTCCACCCGCCCCACATTCCCCAAATTCTTCTGAGAAAAATGGTACCTCACTTGTGTGGGTAGGCCTAGTGCCCGTAACAGGAAACGGCCCAAAACACAACGTGGACACACCACATTTTACAGTGAAAACTGACACTAATTAGCAAAGTGCCTAGCTGTAGATTTTGAACCCTAGCTCTGCCGGCACCTAGGAAAACCTTGCAAAACTATTAATTTTTTTAAACTAGACACCCAGGGGAATCCAGGATGGGGAGACTTGTCTGGTTCTCACCAGGTTCTGTTACCCAGAATCCTTTGCAAGCCGCCAAAATTTGTAAAAAAAAAACACATTTTCCTCAAATTTCTGTGGTGGAAAGTTCTGGAATCTGCGTGGATCCACAAATTTCTTTCTACACAGCATTCCCCCAGGTCTTCCAATAAAAATGGTACCTCACTCGCGTGGTTGGGTCAAGTACCCGCGACAGGCAAGGGCCCAAAACCTATGGAGGCGACATCAAAATTACCTATTACAAAACAACCTGGTTTTGCAAGGGGGTTCCCATGAGTTTTTAGCCCCGGGCTCTGCGGCCACCTAGGGAAAGCTACCAAATCCACACATTTCTAAAAGCTCGACACCCAGGGGAGTACAGCAAGGTATGGCTTGCATGGGTCCCCCAACATTTCCCTACCCAATATCCCCCGCAAACCTCAAATTTTGTTGAAAAAATCTATTTTTTCTCACATTTCTGTGTGGGATTGTTCTGGGCACTGTGTGGATCCTCAAAATTCCACCCACCCACATTCCCCAAAGTCTTCTGAGAAAAATGGTACCTCACTTGTGTGGGTAGGCATACTGCCCGTAACAGGAAACGGCCCAAAACGCAACATTGACACACCACATTTTACAGTGAAAACTGACACTATTTAGCAAAGTGCCTAGCTGTAGATTTTGAGCTCTAGCTCTGCCGGCACCTAGGAAAACCTAGAAAAACTATACATTTTTTAAAACTAGACACCCAGGGGAATCCAGAATGGGGAGACTTGTCTGGCTCACACCAGGTTCTGTTACCCAGAATCCCTTGCAAACCTCAACATTTGTCAAGAAAACACATTTTCCTCACAATTCTGTGGTGGAAAGTTCTGGAATCTGCGTGGATCCACAAAATTCCACCCATCCCACATTCCCCAAAGTCTTCTGAGTAAAATGGTACCTCACTTGTGTGGGTAGGCCTAGTGCCCGTCACAGTAAACAGCCCAAAACCCAACGTGGACACACCACATTTTCCCAGTGAAAATTGACCCTTTTTTTGCAAAGTGCCTAGCTGTAGATTTTGAACCCTAGCTCTGCTGGTCGCTTGGGAAACCTAGCAAACCTATACAGTTTTGAAAAATAGACACCCATGGAAATCCAGGATGGGGTGACTTGACTGGCTCTCACCAGGTACTGCTACCCAGAATCCCTTGCAAACCTCAAAATTTGTGCAAAAAAACACATTTGTCTCATATTTCTGTGGTGGCAAGTTCTGGAATCTGCGTGGATCCAAAAAATCCCACCCACCCCGCATTCCCCAATGTCTTCTGAGAAAAATGGTACCGCACTTGTGTGGGTAGTCCTAGTGCCCGTAACAGGAAATGGCCTAAAACACAACATGGACACACCACATTTTACAGTGAAAACTGACACTAATTAGCAAAGTGCCTAGCTGTAGATTTTGAACCCTAGCTCTGCCGCCACCTAGGAAAACCTAGCAAAACTATACATTTTTCAAAACTAGACACCCAGGGGATTCCAGGATGGAGAGACTTGTTTGGCTCTCACCGGGATGTGTTACCCAGAATCCCTTGAAAACCTCAACATTTGTAAAATAAAAACACATTCCTCACATTTCTATGGTGGAAAGTTCAGGAATCTGCGTGGATCCACAAAATTCCACCCACCCCGCATTTCCCAAAGTCTTCTGAGAAAAAAGGTACCTCACTTGTGTGCGTAGGCACAGTGCCCGTAACAGGAAACAGCCCAAAACGCAACGTGGACACACCACATTTTACAGTGAAAACTGACACTATTTAGAAAAGTGCCTAGGTGTGTAGATTTTGAACCCTAGCTCTGCTGGCACCTAGGAAAACCTAGCAAAACTATACATTTTTAAAAACTAGACACCCAGGGGAATCCAGGATGAGGACACTTGTCTGGCTCTCACCAGGTTCTTTTACCCTGAATCCCTTGCAAACCTCAACATTTGTAAAAAAAAAACACATACATTTTCCTCACATTTCTGTGGTGGAAAGTTCTGGAATCTGTGTGGATCTACAAATTTCCACCCAGCCCACATTCCCTAAAGTCTTCCGAGAAAAATGGTACCTCACTTGTGTGGGTGGGTCAAGTACCCGCGACATGCAAGCGCCCAAAACCTATTGAGGTGACTTCAAAATTACCTATCACAAAACAACCTGGTTTTGCAACGGGGGTCCCGTGAGTTTTTGGCCTCGGGCTCGATGTTCATCTAGGGAAACCTACAAAACTCACACATTTCTGAAAACTAGATACCCTGGGGAGTCCAGCAAAGTATGGCTTGAGGGGGTTCCCCAACATCTCCCTACCGAGAATCCCCTCCAAACCTCAAATTGAGCTAAAACAATCACTTTATTCACAAATTTCAGTGTGGGAAAGTTCTGAAATCTGCGTGGATCCACAAATTTCCTTTTACACAGCATTCCCCAGGTCTCTCGATAAAAATGATACCTCACTCCCATGGGTGGGTCAAGTACCCGCGACAGGCAAGGGCCAAAAACCTATTGAGGCGGCATCAAAATTACCTATCACAAAACAACCTGGTTTTGCAAAAGGGGTCCCATGAGTTTTTAGCCCCGAACTCTAACAGGGGAGTCCAGCAAGGTATGGCTTGCGTGGGTCCCCCTACATTTCCCTACTCAAAATCCCCCGCAAGCCTCAAATTTTGTTGAAATAATCTATTTTTTCTCACATTTCTGTGTGGGATTGTTCTGGACTCTGTGTGGATCCTCAAAATTCCACCCGCCCCACATTCCCCAAATTCTTCTGAGAAAAATGGTACCTCACTTGTGTGGGTAGGCCTAGTGCCCGTAACAGGAAACGGCCCAAAACACAACGTGGACACACCACATTTTACAGTGAAAACTGACACTAATTAGCAAAGTGCCTAGCTGTAGATTTTGAACCCTAGCTCTGCCGGCACCTAGGAAAACCTTGCAAAACTATTAATTTTTTTAAACTAGACACCCAGGGGAATCCAGGATGGGGAGACTTGTCTGGTTCTCACCAGGTTCTGTTACCCAGAATCCTTTGCAAGCCGCCAAAATTTGTAAAAAAAACCCAAATTTTCCTCAAATTTCTGTGGTGGAAAGTTCTGGAATCTGCGTGGATCCACAAATTTCTTTCTACACAGCATTCCCCCAGGTCTTCCGATAAAAATGGTACCTCACTCGCGTGGTTGGGTCAAGTACCCACGACAGGCAAGGGCCCAAAACCTATGGAGGCGACATCAAAATTACCTATTACAAAACAACCTGGTTTTGCAAGGGGGTTCCCATGAGTTTTTAGCCCCGGGCTCTGCGGCCACCTAGGCAAAGCTACCAAATCCACACATTTCTCAAAGCTCGACACCCAGGGGAGTACAGCAAGGTATGGCTTGCATGGGTCCCCCAACATTTCCCTACCCAATATACCCCGCAAACCTCAAATTTTGTTGAAAAAATCTATTTTTTCTCACATTTCTGTGTGGGATTGTTCTGGGCACTGTGTGGATCCTCAAAATTCCACCCACCCACATTCCCCAAAGTCTTCTGAGAAAAATGGTACCTCACTTGTGTGGGTAGGCCTAGTGCCCGTAACAGTAAACAGCCCAAAACCCAACGTGGACACACCACATTTTCCCAGTGAAAATTGACCCTTCTTTTGCAAAGTGCCTAGCTGTAGATTTTGAACCCTAGCTCTGCTGGTACCTTGGGAAACCTAGTAAACCTATACAGTTTTGAAAAATAGACACCCATGGAAATCCAGGATGGGGTGACTTGACTGGCTCTCACCAGGTTCTGCTACCCAGAATCCCTTGCAAATCTCAAAATTTGTGAAAAAAACACATTTGTCTCATATTTCTGTGGTGGCAAGTTCTGGAATCTGCGTGGATCCAAAAAATCCCACCTACCCCGCATTCCCCAATGTCTTCTGAGAAAAATGGTACCGCACTTGTGTGGGTAGTCCTAGTGCCCGTAACAGGAAATGGCCTAAAACACAACATGGACACACCACATTTTACAGTGAAAACTGACACTAATTAGCAAAGTGCCTAGCTGTAGATTTTGAACCCTAGCTCTGCCGCCACCTAGGAAAACCTAGCAAAACTATACATTTTTCAAAACTAGACACCCAGGGGATTCCAGGATGGAGAGACTTGTTTTGCTCTCACCGGGATGTGTTACCCAGAATCCCTTGAAAACCTCAACATTTGTAAAATAAAAACACATTCCTCACATTTCTATGGTGGAAAGTTCAGGAATCTGCGTGGATCCACAAAATTCCACAAACCCCGCATTTCCCAAAGTCTTCTGAGAAAAAAGGTACCTCACTTGTGTGCGTAGGCACAGTGCCCGTAACAGGAAACAGCCCAAAACGCAACGTGGACACACCACATTTTACAGTGAAAACTGACACTATTTAGCAAAGGCCTAGGTGTGTAGATTTTGAACCCTAGCTCTGCTGGCACCTAGGAAAACCTAGCAAAACTATACATTTTTAAAAACTAGACACCCAGGGGAATCCAGGATGAGGACACTTGTCTGGCTCTCACCAGGTTCTGTTACCCTGAATCCCTTGCAAACCTCAACATTTGTAAAAAAATTAAAAAACACATACATTTTCCTCACATTTCTGTGGTGAAAAGTTCTGGAATCTGTGTGGATCTACAAATTTCCACCCAGCCCACATTCCCTAAAGTCTTCCGAGAAAAATGGTACCTCACTTGTGTGGGTGGGTCAAGTACCCGCGACATGCAAGCGCCCAAAACCTATTGAGGTGACTTCAAAGTTACCTATCACAAAACAACCTGGTTTTGCAACAGGGGTCCCGTGAGATTTTGGCCTCGGGCTCGATGTTCATCTAGGGAAACCTACAAAACTCACACATTTCTGAAAACTAGATACCCTGGGGAGTCCAGCAAAGTATGGCTTGCGGGGGTTCCCCAACATCTCCCTACCGAGAATCCCCTGCAAACCTCAAATTGAGCTAAAACAATCACTTTATTCACAAATTTCAGTGTGGGAAAGTTCTGAAATCTGCGTGGATCCACAAATTTCCTTTTACACAGCATTCCCCAGGTCTCTCGATAAAAATGATACCTCACTCCCATGGGTGGGTCAAGTACCCGCGACAGGCAAGGGCCAAAAACCTATTGAGGCGGCATCAAAATTACCTATCACAAAACAACCTGGTTTTGCATAAGGGGTCCCATGAGTTTTTAGCCCCGAACTCTAACAGGGGAGTCCAGCAAGGTATGGCTTGCGTGGGTCCCCCTACATTTCCCTACTCAAAATCCCCCGCAAACCTCAAATTTTGTTGAAAAAATCTATTTTTTCTCACATTTCTGTGTGGGATTGTTCTGGACTCTGTGTGGATCCTCAAAATTCCACCCGCCCCACATTCCCCAAATTCTTCTGAGAAAAATGGTACCTCACTTGTGTGGGTAGGCCTAGTGCCCGTAACAGGAAACGGCCCAAAACACAACGTGGACACACCACATTTTACAGTAAAAACTGACACTAATTAGCAAAGTGCCTAGCTGTAGATTTTGAACCCTAGCTCTGCCGGCACCTAGGAAAGCCTTGCAAAACTATTAATTTTTTTAAACTAGACACCCAGGGGAATCCAGGATGGGGAGACTTGTCTGGTTCTCACCAGGTTCTGTTACCCAGAATCCTTTGCAAGCCGCCAAAATTTGTAAAAAAAAAACACATTTTCCTCAAATTTCTGTGGTGGAAAGTTCTGGAATCTGCGTGGATCCACAAATTTCTTTCTACACAGCATTCCCCCAGGTCTTCTGATAAAAATGGTACCTCACTCGCGTGGTTGGGTCAAGTACCCGCGACAGGCAAGGGCCCAAAACCTATGGAGGCGACATCAAAATTACCTATTACAAAACAACCTGGTTTTGCAAGGGGGTTCCCATGAGTTTTTAGCCCCGGGCTCTGCGGCCACCTAGGGAAAGCTACCAAATCCACACATTTCTCAAAGCTCGACACCCAGGGGAGTACAGCAAGGTATGGCTTGCATGGGTCCCCCAACATTTCCCTACCCAATATCCCCCGCAAACCTCAAATTTTGTTGAAAAAATCTATTTTTTCTCACATTTCTGCGTGGGATTGTTCTGGGCACTGTGTGGATCCTCAAAATTCCACCCACCCACATTCCCCAAAGTCTTCTGAGAAAAATGGTACCTCACTTGTGTGGGTAGGCCTAGTGCCCGTAACAGGAAACGGCCCAAAACACAACGTGGACACACCACATTTTACAGTGAAAACTGACACTAATTAGCAAAGTGCCTAGCTGTAGATTTTGAACCCTAGCTCTGTCAGCACCTAGGAAAACCTTGCAAAACTATTAATTTTTTTAAACTAGACACCCAGGGGAATCCAGGATAGGGAGACTTGTCTGGTTCTCACCAGGTTCTGTTACCCAGAATCCTTTGCAAGCCTCAACATTTGTATAAAAAAACACATTTTTCTCAAATTTCTGTGGTGGAAAGTTCTGGAATCTGCGTGGATCCACAAATTTCTTTCTACACTGCATTCCCCCAGGTCATCCGATAAAAATGGTACCTCATTCGCATGGTTGGGTCAAGTACCCGCGACAGGCAAGGGCCCAAAACCTATGGAGGCGACATCAAAATTACCTATTACAAAATAACCTGGTTTTGCAATGGGGTTCCCATGAGTTTTTAGCCCCGGGCTCTGCGGCCACCTAGGCAAAGCTACCAAATCCACACATTTCTCAAAGCTCGACACCCAGGGGAGTACAGCAAGGTATGGCTTGCATGGGTCCCCCAACATTTCCCTACCCAATATACCCCGCAAACCTCAAATTTTGTTGAAAAAATCTATTTTTTCTCACATTTCTGTGTGGGATTGTTCTGGGCACTGTGTGGATCCTCAAAATTCCACCCACCCACATTCCCCAAAGTCTTCTGAGAAAAATGGTACCTCACTTGTGTGGGTAGGCCTAGTGCCCGTAACAGTAAACAGCCCAAAACCCAACGTGGACACACCACATTTTCCCAGTGAAAATTGACCCTTCTTTTGCAAAGTGCCTAGCTGTAGATTTTGAACCCTAGCTCTGCTGGTACCTTGGGAAACCTAGTAAACCTATACAGTTTTGAAAAATAGACACCCATGGAAATCCAGGATGGGGTGACTTGACTGGCTCTCACCAGGTTCTGCTACCCAGAATCCCTTGCAAATCTCAAAATTTGTGCAAAAAAACACATTTGTCTCATATTTCTGTGGTGGCAAGTTCTGGAATCTGCGTGGATCCAAAAAATCCCACCTACCCCGCATTCCCCAATGTCTTCTGAGAAAAATGGTACCGCACTTGTGTGGGTAGTCCTAGTGCCCGTAACAGGAAATGGCCTAAAACACAACATGGACACACCACATTTTACAGTGAAAACTGACACTAATTAGCAAAGTGCCTAGCTGTAGATTTTGAACCCTAGCTCTGCCGCCACCTAGGAAAACCTAGCAAAACTATACATTTTTCAAAACTAGACACCCAGGGGATTCCAGGATGGAGAGACTTGTTTTGCTCTCACCGGGATGTGTTACCCAGAATCCCTTGAAAACCTCAACATTTGTAAAATAAAAACACATTCCTCACATTTCTATGGTGGAAAGTTCAGGAATCTGCGTGGATCCACAAAATTCCACAAACCCCGCATTTCCCAAAGTCTTCTGAGAAAAAAGGTACCTCACTTGTGTGCGTAGGCACAGTGCCCGTAACAGGAAACAGCCCAAAACGCAACGTGGACACACCACATTTTACAGTGAAAACTGACACTATTTAGCAAAGGCCTAGGTGTGTAGATTTTGAACCCTAGCTCTGCTGGCACCTAGGAAAACCTAGCAAAACTATACATTTTTAAAAACTAGACACCTAGGGGAATCCAGGATGAGGACACTTGTCTGGCTCTCACCAGGTTCTGTTACCCTGAATCCCTTGCAAACCTCAACATTTGTAAAAAAATTAAAAAACACATACATTTTCCTCACATTTCTGTGGTGAAAAGTTCTGGAATCTGTGTGGATCTACAAATTTCCACCCAGCCCACATTCCCTAAAGTCTTCCGAGAAAAATGGTACCTCACTTGTGTGGGTGGGTCAAGTACCCGCGACATGCAAGCGCCCAAAACCTATTGAGGTGACTTCAAAGTTACCTATCACAAAACAACCTGGTTTTGCAACAGGGGTCCCGTGAGATTTTGGCCTCGGGCTCGATGTTCATCTAGGGAAACCTACAAAACTCACACATTTCTGAAAACTAGATACCCTGGGGAGTCCAGCAAAGTATGGCTTGCGGGGGTTCCCCAACATCTCCCTACCGAGAATCCCCTGCAAACCTCAAATTGAGCTAAAACAATCACTTTATTCACAAATTTCAGTGTGGGAAAGTTCTGAAATCTGCGTGGATCCACAAATTTCCTTTTACACAGCATTCCCCAGGTCTCTCGATAAAAATGATACCTCACTCCCATGGGTGGGTCAAGTACCCGCGACAGGCAAGGGCCAAAAACCTATTGAGGCGGCATCAAAATTACCTATCACAAAACAACCTGGTTTTGCATAAGGGGTCCCATGAGTTTTTAGCCCCGAACTCTAACAGGGGAGTCCAGCAAGGTATGGCTTGCGTGGGTCCCCCTACATTTCCCTACTCAAAATCCCCCGCAAACCTCAAATTTTGTTGAAAAAATCTATTTTTTCTCACATTTCTGTGTGGGATTGTTCTGGACTCTGTGTGGATCCTCAAAATTCCACCCGCCCCACATTCCCCAAATTCTTCTGAGAAAAATGGTACCTCACTTGTGTGGGTAGGCCTAGTGCCCGTAACAGGAAACGGCCCAAAACACAACGTGGACACACCACATTTTACAGTAAAAACTGACACTAATTAGCAAAGTGCCTAGCTGTAGATTTTGAACCCTAGCTCTGCCGGCACCTAGGAAAACCTTGCAAAACTATTAATTTTTTTAAACTAGACACCCAGGGGAATCCAGGATGGGGAGACTTGTCTGGTTCTCACCAGGTTCTGTTACCCAGAATCCTTTGCAAGCCGCCAAAATTTGTAAAAAAAAAAACACATTTTCCTCAAATTTCTGTGGTGGAAAGTTCTGGAATCTGCGTGGATCCACAAATTTCTTTCTACACAGCATTCCCCCAGGTCTTCTGATAAAAATGGTACCTCACTCGCGTGGTTGGGTCAAGTACCCGCGACAGGCAAGGGCCCAAAACCTATGGAGGCGACATCAAAATTACCTATTACAAAACAACCTGGTTTTGCAAGGGGGTTCCCATGAGTTTTTAGCCCCGGGCTCTGCGGCCACCTAGGGAAAGCTACCAAATCCACACATTTCTCAAAGCTCGACACCCAGGGGAGTACAGCAAGGTATGGCTTGCATGGGTCCCCCAACATTTCCCTACCCAATATCCCCCGCAAACCTCAAATTTTGTTGAAAAAATCTATTTTTTCTCACATTTCTGCGTGGGATTGTTCTGGGCACTGTGTGGATCCTCAAAATTCCACCCACCCACATTCCCCAAAGTCTTCTGAGAAAAATGGTACCTCACTTGTGTGGGTAGGCCTAGTGCCCGTAACAGGAAACGGCCCAAAACACAACGTGGACACACCACATTTTACAGTGAAAACTGACACTAATTAGCAAAGTGCCTAGCTGTAGATTTTGAACCCTAGCTCTGTCAGCACCTAGGAAAACCTTGCAAAACTATTAATTTTTTTAAACTAGACACCCAGGGGAATCCAGGATAGGGAGACTTGTCTGGTTCTCACCAGGTTCTGTTACCCAGAATCCTTTGCAAGCCTCAACATTTGTATAAAAAAACACATTTTTCTCAAATTTCTGTGGTGGAAAGTTCTGGAATCTGCGTGGATCCACAAATTTCTTTCTACACAGCATTCCCCCAGGTCATCCGATAAAAATGGTACCTCATTCGCATGGTTGGGTCAAGTACCCGCGACAGGCAAGGGCCCAAAACCTATGGAGGCGACATCAAAATTACCTATTACAAAATAACCTGGTTTTGCAATGGGGTTCCCATGAGTTTTTAGCCCCGGGCTCTACGTCCACCTAGGGAAAGCTACCAAACCCACACATTTCTCGAAACTCGACAACCAGGGGAGTACAGCAAGGTATGGCTTGCATGGGTCCCAGAAAATTTCCCTACCCAATATCCCCCGCAAACCTCAAATTTTGTTGAAAAAATCTATTTTTTCTCACATTTCTGTGTGGGAAAGTTGTAGGGTCACTGGGCTGACACAAATTTCCTACAACCCAGCGTTCCCTCAGGTCTCCCTATAAAAATGGTACCTCATTTGTGTGGGTAGGCATAGTTGCCGCAACATGAAATGGCCCCAATCGTACTGTGGAGACATAACAAAACAACCTGATTTTGGGTGGGAACCTGGGATTTTGGACCCGGGCTCAGTGGCCATCTTGGAAAACTACCAAACCCACACATTTCTGGAAACTAGACACCCGGGGTAGTCCAGCGAGGTATGGCTTGCGAGGATCCCCTAACGTTTTCCTACCTAGAATGCCCTGCAAACCTCAAATGTAGCTTTAAAGAACGTATTTTCCACATATTTTTGGGTGGAATCACCATGCCGGCACAAATGTCCTACCCCACAGCATTCTCCTCAGTCTCCCGAGTAAAATGATACCTCACTTGTGTGGGTGGGGCAAGGGCCTGTGACTGGGAAGAGCCCAAAACATAGGGAATAAGGGTATAGCACCGAGAATTCTAAGCTCTGCATTTTTTTCAAAATACGTTTTTAGCCAATTCTGCATTGGACACATAATAAAAATCTGTTGCAGGACGCTTCTCAGTTATTGGCTCTGGGTTCGTCAGGTTCTTGGTGAACCTACAAGTCCTATATATCCCCACAACCTGAAAGGTCCAGCGGATGTAACGGTATATTTCTTTCAAACAGCTGTCACAGTTAGAAGAAGTTACAGGTGAAAATGTTGACACAAATGGTTGTTTTTTTCAACTAATTTTTAATTGTTCATATGTTCAACGGTTATTTTCTATAAAGAAACCTTGAAGGATCTACACAAATGACCCCTTGCTGAATTCAGAATTTTGTCTACTTTTCTAAAATGTATAGCTACCTAGTATCCATTATTGCTTTCATACCCAATTCTACCATTAAAGTTCAGGAATCTGCGTGGATCCACAAAATTCCACAAACCCCGCATTTCCCAAAGTCTTCTGAGAAAAAAGGTACCTCACTTGTGTGCGTAGGCACAGTGCCCGTAACAGGAAACAGCCCAAAACGCAACGTGGACACACCACATTTTACAGTGAAAACTGACACTATTTAGCAAAGGCCTAGGTGTGTAGATTTTGAACCCTAGCTCTGCTGGCACCTAGGAAAACCTAGCAAAACTATACATTTTTAAAAACTAGACACCCAGGGGAATCCAGGATGAGGACACTTGTCTGGCTCTCACCAGGTTCTGTTACCCTGAATCCCTTGCAAACCTCAACATTTGTAAAAAAATTAAAAAACACATACATTTTCCTCACATTTCTGTGGTGAAAAGTTCTGGAATCTGTGTGGATCTACAAATTTCCACCCAGCCCACATTCCCTAAAGTCTTCCGAGAAAAATGGTACCTCACTTGTGTGGGTGGGTCAAGTACCCGCGACATGCAAGCGCCCAAAACCTATTGAGGTGACTTCAAAGTTACCTATCACAAAACAACCTGGTTTTGCAACAGGGGTCCCGTGAGATTTTGGCCTCGGGCTCGATGTTCATCTAGGGAAACCTACAAAACTCACACATTTCTGAAAACTAGATACCCTGGGGAGTCCAGCAAAGTATGGCTTGCGGGGGTTCCCCAACATCTCCCTACCGAGAATCCCCTGCAAACCTCAAATTGAGCTAAAACAATCACTTTATTCACAAATTTCAGTGTGGGAAAGTTCTGAAATCTGCGTGGATCCACAAATTTCCTTTTACACAGCATTCCCCAGGTCTCTCGATAAAAATGATACCTCACTCCCATGGGTGGGTCAAGTACCCGCGACAGGCAAGGGCCAAAAACCTATTGAGGCGGCATCAAAATTACCTATCACAAAACAACCTGGTTTTGCATAAGGGGTCCCATGAGTTTTTAGCCCCGAACTCTAACAGGGGAGTCCAGCAAGGTATGGCTTGCGTGGGTCCCCCTACATTTCCCTACTCAAAATCCCCCGCAAACCTCAAATTTTGTTGAAAAAATCTATTTTTTCTCACATTTCTGTGTGGGATTGTTCTGGACTCTGTGTGGATCCTCAAAATTCCACCCGCCCCACATTCCCCAAATTCTTCTGAGAAAAATGGTACCTCACTTGTGTGGGTAGGCCTAGTGCCCGTAACAGGAAACGGCCCAAAACACAACGTGGACACACCACATTTTACAGTAAAAACTGACACTAATTAGCAAAGTGCCTAGCTGTAGATTTTGAACCCTAGCTCTGCCGGCACCTAGGAAAACCTTGCAAAACTATTAATTTTTTTAAACTAGACACCCAGGGGAATCCAGGATGGGGAGACTTGTCTGGTTCTCACCAGGTTCTGTTACCCAGAATCCTTTGCAAGCCGCCAAAATTTGTAAAAAAAAAAACACATTTTCCTCAAATTTCTGTGGTGGAAAGTTCTGGAATCTGCGTGGATCCACAAATTTCTTTCTACACAGCATTCCCCCAGGTCTTCTGATAAAAATGGTACCTCACTCGCGTGGTTGGGTCAAGTACCCGCGACAGGCAAGGGCCCAAAACCTATGGAGGCGACATCAAAATTACCTATTACAAAACAACCTGGTTTTGCAAGGGGGTTCCCATGAGTTTTTAGCCCCGGGCTCTGCGGCCACCTAGGGAAAGCTACCAAATCCACACATTTCTCAAAGCTCGACACCCAGGGGAGTACAGCAAGGTATGGCTTGCATGGGTCCCCCAACATTTCCCTACCCAATATCCCCCGCAAACCTCAAATTTTGTTGAAAAAATCTATTTTTTCTCACATTTCTGCGTGGGATTGTTCTGGGCACTGTGTGGATCCTCAAAATTCCACCCACCCACATTCCCCAAAGTCTTCTGAGAAAAATGGTACCTCACTTGTGTGGGTAGGCCTAGTGCCCGTAACAGGAAACGGCCCAAAACACAACGTGGACACACCACATTTTACAGTGAAAACTGACACTAATTAGCAAAGTGCCTAGCTGTAGATTTTGAACCCTAGCTCTGTCAGCACCTAGGAAAACCTTGCAAAACTATTAATTTTTTTAAACTAGACACCCAGGGGAATCCAGGATAGGGAGACTTGTCTGGTTCTCACCAGGTTCTGTTACCCAGAATCCTTTGCAAGCCTCAACATTTGTATAAAAAAACACATTTTTCTCAAATTTCTGTGGTGGAAAGTTCTGGAATCTGCGTGGATCCACAAATTTCTTTCTACACAGCATTCCCCCAGGTCATCCGATAAAAATGGTACCTCATTCGCATGGTTGGGTCAAGTACCCGCGACAGGCAAGGGCCCAAAACCTATGGAGGCGACATCAAAATTACCTATTACAAAATAACCTGGTTTTGCAATGGGGTTCCCATGAGTTTTTAGCCCCGGGCTCTACGTCCACCTAGGGAAAGCTACCAAACCCACACATTTCTCGAAACTCGACAACCAGGGGAGTACAGCAAGGTATGGCTTGCATGGGTCCCAGAAAATTTCCCTACCCAATATCCCCCGCAAACCTCAAATTTTGTTGAAAAAATCTATTTTTTCTCACATTTCTGTGTGGGAAAGTTGTAGGGTCACTGGGCTGACACAAATTTCCTACAACCCAGCGTTCCCTCAGGTCTCCCTATAAAAATGGTACCTCATTTGTGTGGGTAGGCATAGTTGCCGCAACATGAAATGGCCCCAATCGTACTGTGGAGACATAACAAAACAACCTGATTTTGGGTGGGAACCTGGGATTTTGGACCCGGGCTCAGTGGCCATCTTGGAAAACTACCAAACCCACACATTTCTGGAAACTAGACACCCGGGGTAGTCCAGCGAGGTATGGCTTGCGAGGATCCCCTAACGTTTTCCTACCTAGAATGCCCTGCAAACCTCAAATGTAGCTTTAAAGAACGTATTTTCCACATATTTTTGGGTGGAATCACCATGCCGGCACAAATGTCCTACCCCACAGCATTCTCCTCAGTCTCCCGAGTAAAATGATACCTCACTTGTGTGGGTGGGGCAAGGGCCTGTGACTGGGAAGAGCCCAAAACATAGGGAATAAGGGTATAGCACCGAGAATTCTAAGCTCTGCATTTTTTTCAAAATACGTTTTTAGCCAATTCTGCATTGGACACATAATAAAAATCTGTTGCAGGACGCTTCTCAGTTATTGGCTCTGGGTTCGTCAGGTTCTTGGTGAACCTACAAGTCCTATATATCCCCACAACCTGAAAGGTCCAGCGGATGTAACGGTATATTTCTTTCAAACAGCTGTCACAGTTAGAAGAAGTTACAGGTGAAAATGTTGACACAAATGGTTGTTTTTTTCAACTAATTTTTAATTGTTCATATGTTCAACGGTTATTTTCTATAAAGAAACCTTGAAGGATCTACACAAATGACCCCTTGCTGAATTCAGAATTTTGTCTACTTTTCTAAAATGTATAGCTACCTAGTATCCATTATTGCTTTCATACCCAATTCTACCATTAACTAGAAAGAGTTTGAAAGCACAAAAAATAGCAAAAATAGGCTATGTCCCAGAAAAATTTCAAAACTGTGTAAGAAATGTTGGTTTTATGACAAAGGTCTGCTTGTTCCTGAAAGCTGGGAAGATGGTGATTTCAGCACCACAACCCCTTTTTTGATACCATTTGCAGGAAAAAAAAATAGATGCTTTCATCTGTAGCCCTTTTTCCCATTTTTCCCAAAAAACTAAAATTACCTGTATTTTGGCTAATTTCTGGGTCCCCTCCAGGGGAATTCACAAACCCTTGGTACCTTTAGTATCCCCATGATGATGGAAAATAAGGACACAAATGTGACGTGGATACCTTATGTGGTCAAAACGTTTCAGGGGTCTAAGCGCGAACTACCCCAAATAGCCAAAAAAAGGCTTAGCACAGGGGGGAAAGGCCTAGCAGCGAAGGGGTTAAGTCAGAGATGGTGCTGGACACTAAACATATATAATTTACTATTCCAACTCCAAACTGCATTAACTCTAGGAAGGTGCTGAACACTAAACATATTTGATTTACTATACCCACTCCAAACTATATTAACTCAGGGAAGGTGCTGGACACTAAACATATTTAAGTTACTATTCCCACTTCAAACTATATTGACTCTGGGAAGGTGCTGGATAATAAACATATAATTTACTATTCCAACTCCTATATATATTAACTCAGGGAAGGTGCTGGTCACTAAACACATATAATTTATGATTCCCACTCCAATTTATATTAAGTCAGAGAAGGTGCTGGACACTACACATATCTAATTTACTATTCCCCTTCCAAACTATTTTAACTTTGGAAAGGTGCTTGACAATAAACATATTAAATTTACTAGTCCCCTTCCAAACTGTATTAAATCCTGGAAGATGCTGGAGACTAAACATAAATAATTTACCATTCCCACTTAAAAAGATATTAAATAATGGAAAGTGATAGTCAGTATCGATTTTAAAAATATCGTTCATAAATAAAAATTAATCATAAAAATAAAATGTTAAATACTGTAACAAAATTTTACAAAATAATTAAACATATATAATATTTTTTATTACATTTGAAACATATATTTCACAATATATTACACACATACATATTTTTTTGTAAATTGTACAAATTAGTAAAACATATTTTTAATATGACAAAATTAAGATATATAATCCAGTATAAACAAAAGGATGTACTCTCATTATTAAACAATTAATAATTACCCAAATATTACATTTAGGTGCCAATTCCGATCCTGTAAAACCCGGGTACAAATGGTCGTACGGAGCGTTTTCTCCGTACGACTCATACCCGGGAATTCCACCGTACAAACCAGCAAGTACGATTCGTACAGAAATACCATTTCCGCACGTATCGTAAAAAGCACTGTACGGCTAAAAAATACATACAATTCCGATCCTGGACAACGCGTACGCGATGTCCGCACGGAGTCAGGCAGCGTTTTACGGACCAGCAAGTACGATTCGTACCTACAGCACTCCGCACGGCTATAATTTTACGGGAGCCAAAAAGTGCTGGAGAAGCTAAGTACGCTGCGATGCACGAGGAAAAGGGGCCCCACTACGCGACATACACGCCATCACCCACATCGTATGTGTCATCATGTACGGTGCATACCCCAACATTGCATATGTGGGGCCCGTACCCCCCACCCCCGTACGTATGGCCAGTACCCCCCCCCTCTATGTACAACCCATACCCCCACCCCCGTATGTACGGCCCATACCCCCACCCCCCTATGTACGGCCCGTACCCCCCACCCTCCCTATGTACGGCCCGTACCCCCCACCCCCCGTATGTCCCCCACCCCCCTATGTACGGCCCGTACCCCCCACCCGCGTATGTTTGCACCATACCCCAGGCGTACCCCCCACCCTCGTATGTCCACAGCGTACCCCAGGTGTACCCCAATCCTCGCATATGTACAGTCCGTACATACACGAGGATTGGGGGACGGTGCGGACATACGTGGGTGGGGGGTATGCCTGGGGTACAGTATGGACATACGCGGGTGGGGGGTACGCCTGGGGTACAGTGCAGACATACATGGGTGGGGGGTACGCCTGGGGTACAGTGTGGACATACATGGGTGGGGGGTACGCCTGGGGTACGGTGCGGACATACGCAGGTGGGGGTACGCCTGGGATACGGTGCGGACATATGCGGGTGGGGGTACGGTCCGTACATACGGGGGGGTTCGGTGCGTACATACGGGGGGTACGGGCCATACATACGGGGGGTGGGTGTGCAGTGCGGACGTACGCGGGAGGGGTGGGAGGCTGGGGGGGCGTACGTCTCGTACCCTGGGCACAAGTGTACTCGGGTTAGGGGTCGTACAAAGTTCGCTCCGTACGGGGCCTTTTCCTTGCGCTTGTGTTTTCGGACGGGCGGTACGGATCGTACTTGCGCACTCGGACTTCATTTTTACGAGTTGTGAGTAAACTTGTCCAGGGACGTCTCGTAGACTTTTCCTGAGGCGATTCGTATGTATTTTCCACGTACGAATCGTACTTTGCCGTTTGTACAGGACTTGTACAATTTGTTCGTAAAAAAATACTGATACGAGTCGTACGGGGAAAAAAAATCCAGGATCGGAATCGACCCCTTAATTTTGAATTTTTAATTTAAAATAAATTACTCAACTTTATCCCCTTTAAACACAACATACTCTACTGCCAAAATAATATTTTTTTAATTGAATATTATAAAATGTGTACAATTTAAGTTAATACATTTCTAAAACACTCTGAACCCTTATCCCCTATAAACTCAACATCCCGCTCCTAAATAAAAAACTTATAAAATATTTCTCAATCTAAAAAAAAATAAAAAATTTAAATTAAAGGTTTTAAAACACTTCGCACCCTAATCATCTCTAAATCAATCAACCAGGGAATTGTAAGCACTCTACTCACCCGTGAGGGTCTCAAGGCGCTGAGGGGGGTTCCGCAGATCTGTTTAGCTGAAGAGCCAGGTCTTGAGGGTCTTCCTGAAGGTGTTCAGGGCATCTGATGTCTGCCGGTAGCTCGTTCCAGGTCTTGGCTGCAACGTGAGAGAAGGATCTTCCGCCTGCTCTGGCTCTGTGGATGCCTGGGGTTTCGGCCACTGTGAGTTTGGAAGATAGGAGGTTTCTTTTGGGTACGTGGAAGTTGATTCTGTCGTTGAAGTATTTGGGTCCGTTGTTGTATAGGCATTTGTAGGCATGAGTGAGGATTTTGAAAGTGATTCTTTTCTCACCCGGTAACCAGTGGAGACTTCATAGGTGTTGGCTGATGTGTTCGTGTCGGGGGATTCCGAGGACGAGTCTGGCGGCGGTGTTCTGTATTGTCTGGAGTTTGCGGAGTAGGGACTTGTTGATGCCGGCATAGAGTGCGTTTCCATAGTCCAGTCTGCTGGTGATGAGTGCATGGGTAACTGTCTTCTTTGACTCAGGGGGGATCCTTTTGAAGGTCTTGCGGAGGATGCGGAGGGTGTTGAAGCAGCTGTTGGTGACGCCGCTGACCTGTCGGTTCATGGAGAGTGATGAGTCAAGTACGATGCCGAGGTTCTTGGTGTGGTCTGAGGGGGTAGGTGAGCTTCCGAGGGTGGTCGGCCACTTGGTGCTGTGCCATGCAGAAGGGGTGGTACCGAGGACGAGGACTTCTGTCTCCTCGGCACTGAGCTTCAGGCAGCTCTTGGTCATCCAGACTGCGACATCTTGCATTCCTTTCTGGAAGTTGAGTTTGGCAGTGGTGGGGTCTTTGGTGAGGGAGAGGATGAGCTGGGTGTCGTCAGCATAGGATACGATGTTGAGGCCGTGTTGTCGGACGATGGCTGCGAGGGTGGCCATGTAGATGTTGAAGAGGGTGGGGCTCAGGGATGAATTCCGTGGGACTCCGAAGGTAATTTTTGTGGGGTCGTAGAGGAAGGGTGGGAGTCTGATCCTTTGGCTTCTTCCGGGGAAGAATGATCAGATCCAGTCCAGGGCTATTCCTTGTATGCCTGCGTCGTGTAGTCTGGCGACTAATGTGCGGTGGAAGATGGTGTCGAAGGCCGCTGATAGGTTGGGTAGGATGAGGGCTGTGGAGTGGCCTTGGTCCAGAAGGGTGTGGATGTCGTCTGTGGCGGCGAGTACGATGGTCTCTGTGCTGTGGTTGCTTCTGAATCCAGATTGGGACAGTTCGAAGACGGCATTCTCTTCAATGAATCGTGTCAACCCAACCCAGCTCATAAACAATTATTTATAAATTGTTGTTAAAATTTTACATTTTGAATTATTATTTTTTAATTGTTTGAAAAAACACCCTACCCTTATTCCCTATAAGCACAACACCCTTCTCCTAAAAAAAACTATTATAATTTGTTTAAAATTTGTATTACATTTCGGTAAAAAAAATGTTTTAAAGCACTCCCCACCCTTATCCCCTATAAAGCCCTATAAACCTAACATCCCACTCCAAAATTTTTTTTATACATTTTTAAACATTTTTTAACACTCCCTACCCTTTCCCCATATAAGCCCAACTTTAACCCCCTATAAACGCTCCTAAAAAATTATACAATTTATTTTAAATTTTTGACATTTTATTATATTTTTGCAAAATAAATTGCTTTAAAACACTCCCTACCTTTATCCCCTATAAACCCAACATCCCACTTCTAAAAAAAATATATAATTCAAATCTTTTGTAACATTAATTAACTATTATTGTAACATAATAAAAAAAAGACTAAAACGATATATTTTCATGACGATATTTTAGCAAACGATATTTATCATAACAGTATTTTTAACAACACACTAAATCAATATTATTAACATCAATATTTTAAACAATAATATTTTGTACTATCGTTATTTGAAACTCGATATAATTACACGTCGATATTAGAAATTCGATATTTAGTCTACTTACCATCAAAGGCCCTAACACTGAACATAGCCAAAGTGTAGTAAAAACAGTACTGCTGCCTTTTCATTTTTTAAAAACAGCCATTACCCAATTATATTGTCATCGCCATAAACATGGTATACTGTAATGTTATCACGATATACCATGGCCCAAAATATGGCCCAAAATATAACTAAGGGCTAGCTATATTATTGGATTGTTGTACCCTTGTGTCACTCATGTTGTCACAGAGACAATACAATACTTAAGACAGATTTACAAAGGAACGTGCGTGGCCCTGCATTGATTGGTAAATCTGCAGAAATGTTAGGCAGCACAATTCACTGATGTGCATTACTCTGCACACCACGATCTGCATTCCTGCTAAATTTCACATACATCTGTATTTCACACCACTGTGGCAGCTCCACTCAATGCTATTCCACTCTACGCCACTCCAGTCTATGCTTTTACACTGTACGTAACACCACTGTATGCCACTCCAGTCTATGTCAATTCACTGTAAATCACTCCACTGGCTGCTAATCCACTATACGCTATTCCACTCTACTCCATATTACTGTACGCCACTCCACTCTACTCTGTTTCACTGTATGCTACTCCACTCTACTATACTCCACTGTACTTCACTGTATGCTATTCCACTACATACCACTCCAGAATATGCAATGCTCTCTATGCCACTCCAATGTATGGCACTCCACTCTATGCCATTTCATTCTATGCTATTCGATTGGACCCCCCTCCAATGATTGCCAATCCACTCCACTGAATGCTATTACACTCTACCCCACCTCTGTAGGACACTCCAGTCTACACCACTCCATTATATGCCACTACAATGTACCCCACAGCACTATGCACTATTGCACTCCATGCCACCTCACTATGCAACACTCCACTCAATGCCACTCCACTGCTATTACACTGTACTCAACTCTACTGTACACTAATCCACTCTACACTATTACACTCTATGCAACTCCATGCTACGCCTCTTCAGTGTACACCACTTCTCTGTATGCCACTCCACTATACGCTTCTCCAGTATATGCTATTTCACTCAACTCCATTCCACAGTATGCCACTACACTGTACACTACTCAACTCTACACCACTCCAGTGTATGGCACTCTACTCTATGCCACTACATTCTACGCTATTTGATTGGACCTCACTCCAACATACACCACTCCACTGTATGCTACTACACTCTACCCCACACCACCGTATGCCACTCCAGTCTACACCACTCCATTATACGCCACTCCACTGTACACAACTTTACTACACGTTATTACACTTTACGTCACTCCACTGTATGCTACTACACTATCTGTTATTACTTTCTACTCCACTCCACTGTATGCCTCTCCAGTCTACATTACTCAACTCTATGCTACTTAACTCTACGCCACTCCAGTGTACTCTATGCCACTCTTTGTAACTCCACTCTACAAAACTGTACAACACTCTTAGGGGTGGGCGGAATTTGCGTAGTCGCGCTACGCAAAGCTCCGAGAAACGGTAAAAAATATCCGCGAGCACGCAGAAATTCCGCAAACACACGGAAGTGCTTGTTCGCGATGCTTTTTTCCTGTTCGCAAACTCTGTTTGCATACTCGGGTAGAAATATCTCGCGAACACGCAACTCTTTGTATGCCACTGCATACCACTTTACTACACT
Source organism: Triturus cristatus (assembly GCF_964204655.1). NCBI lineage: Eukaryota > Metazoa > Chordata > Amphibia > Caudata > Salamandridae > Triturus > Triturus cristatus. The sequence continues at coordinate 651,497,006 of NC_140581.1, forward strand.
CTACTCTGACACAGTACCCCACTCTACTTCACTACATCATCTGCGTGCTATTCCACTCAATGCCATTATACTGTGTAACACTGAATGCCAATCCCCTGTACCATGCTCTGCAACATTGTACTTTATTGTACACCACTCCACTCTACAAATTTCAACTACACTGTAAGCCACTCTACTCTACTGTAGTCGACATCACTTTCCAGTACTGTACGAAGCCCCACTACACTGTACTGTGCAACATGGCACTCCAATTCATGACACTTTACTCAACTGTGTGCTATGCAACTCACTCTACTACACTTCATGCCACTATAGTCAATGGCACGCCACTCTACTCTATGACACTTTACTCCACTCAACACTACCCTACTACTGTATACTCCACTCCACTATGCTCTCCTCAACTACACTTTATCCACGATCCACCACTGTAGTATACTTTGCTCTATGCCGCTCCACTGTTCGACACTCTACTCCACTGTATGCAATTCCACCCTACGCTATTCTGTACTTTATGCCACTCTATTCCAATCTATGCTCATCCATTCTATGCCACTGAACTTCACTATAAGACACTTGACAACACGCCACTCAACTTCTCTCTACGATACGCCACTCCACTATATGACACTGCACTCCACTTTATGACAATCTCCTCCACTGTACTCTACAACACTCCACATGATGATACTATACTCTATGACACTCCACTCTATTCTATAACAGTCTATAACACCCTACTCTACTATTTAACATCATTCCACTGTACAAGTTGCTGCTCCAGTCTACAATACTTGACTCCACAATATGAGACACTATGCCAATGCACTATATAACATTTGACTACACTGTACGATACTACACTCTACTCAACTCCACTAAAATCAAATCTTCAATACTCCAGTCTATGGCAATACAATTTGCAATACTCTCCTACACTGTACTGTGAGACACTCCACATAACTACGTCTGGGCGGTGAACTCCGCTCCACTCACAGAGTTTGCGGAGTTTTCCAATCTCCCCGTTACGCGGAGCACTTGGAGTTTCGAAAAACTCTGCTCCGCTATTTCATTCTCCAGGCGAGATTTCTCAACGCAGGCGGCCAGATTTCTTAATGTACTTGAGCGGCAGAAAGGAGTCAGCGCCCACTTGCGCTGTAGATGGTACCATTTGCGATGATTTCACAGTGCAGACAAGCACTGAAAATCACTGCGAACAGCATTTATGCAACCCACTCCACCGCTTGCGGAGCTCTGTGTAGCATGGCATAGTTTTTTTGCACTTCACGGAGTTCTGCATAGCAGAATTCTTCAAACTCCTCCCAGGCTTATGCTGGAGCGGGTTATGCAAATTTTGTATACCCACCCCATTTTGCATGTCGTTTTATTAATTAGATTAATTAATTAATTATAATTGTACTAATGGTTTGGAGTGATGTGGAAATAATTAATCAACCTTATTAATGACCGAAATATACGTGGGATTTGCATCTGCATGGCCTAATTAATTACGTAAACTAAATTTCGTACACATACTAATGATAGATAATTAGAACATTGCATGATATATGTCGCTTTGGTGATGTAATTGTGATTCGTGCTTTATTTAGTAAGTATAAACCGCATTGAGTGTTGCTTTTGGCTAGATAAATACACACACATATGGGTATTAGCAAGGGAACAACATTTAATTAGTTATTTTTATGTATTTAATTACGTTTTGTGTTTCTTTGCTTAAGTTGACCATTTTGGCCTGCCGAAAGATGACTGACGTTGGTGCCTAACCCGACTGCCAACGCTGAACAAGGCTTGGGTGAACTGCGCCTGCACTGACAACAGATACACAGTGGCCTGGACCTGACCCCAGATGAACATGTACCTTTCAAGGACAGTCTGGGACGTCGTCAAAGTATTCTGAGCAAAGACTGTTGTGTGAACCGGAACTGACAAGGGTAATAACTAGGCCTGGGCGGTAAATTCCGTTCCGCTCGCGGAATTTGCGTAATTTCGCGTTCCGCGGAGAACGCGAAATTGCTCAAAAGTCTGCTTTCCGCGATTTTGCGAAATTTTTGCTTGTTCGCGTTCTCAAAATGCGTGTTCGCGAGATATTTCTTCCCGAGCACGCAAACAGCAATTGTGAACAGGAAAAAAGCATCGCAAACAAGCAATTCCGCGTGTTCGCGGAATTTCTGCGTGTTCGCGGAGATTTTTTACCGTTTCGCGGAGATTTGCGTAACGCAATTGCGCAAATTCCGCCCACCCCTAGTAATAACCCAAAAGACACTTTCGTGAGAAACCAAAAGGATGATCGCTGATTGTCCAATCAGCGAACTCAGATGCCCAAACTTTGATACTTTTTAACATTGATTTTACTATAAATTATAGTAGAATAGAGAGGTAATGAGATCGGTGGTCGCTCCTTCGATTTCCTGATGATATGCTGATGGAGAGGACGGTGACACTGCAGGACAGCTGTTAGCCTGAATCTTTGACGGGCAGAATTAATGCCCAAACTCCTGATGAACTGCATCTGCTAAAATTGATGGGCATAGATTTGCGAGACTGAAAAATTTGACATAGAGGACGACTTTAGCCAGAATAGGTAAATATGAATGGCAACTTGATCAAATGAATGATTTAATCTGCAATATTAATATAAAATTGGATTTGAACATCTACAGAAATGAGTTGGGTTGTTTATTCATTGAAATGTGTTAATGAAAAGGTTAATTAGAGTACTAGAAATTCACTTAAATCTACAACTAACAGATCCGTCCCGGTTATGAGGGGAATACCAAATGTGAAATCTAGGGCCTAATGAGTATAAGAAGGTTGTGTAGGTTTGTTGCTCATTAGGGTAAAGTGGTATCTTCCTCCCTCATTATTCAGCACTTGGAAGGTTAATCGCCTCTCACACTGACTGATGGTGAGTGTGTGTTGGTGTTATGGGCCCCCCCAGCGAATGTATGGATAGTGTGCGTGTGTGAGATCTTTTTGGTCCGTGACAGTAGTGAGGGATTTTGCACTCCGTGCTGCATCACTTTTTCTGGTAGCAGTATGATGGTTTGTTATTGTTTTGTTTAGTGATTATTGCTTGTACATTGCTTATTGATTTTGGTTATTGATTGGTATTCATTTATGTACTAACACTCTATGTTGAGTTACGTTGAGTTTAATGTTGTTGCACAGCTTCTGGGATGTAGGAAGTCGGAAGTTTGTAACGGTTCCGTAGTAGAGCAGAGGTAAGCGCTGCTCTCGGGAAAAGACGTAATTGTTGTTGCCCTGTAGGTACACAGGCTAAACGTGTGACAATTGAAGTTGCACAGCGCATTGTCTGGGTTTGATGCAGTAGCATCGTCGTGTGTTGCCATTAGAGACATTTATAGTGTGAGAGAAGTGTGTATGATAGCGAAGGTTACCTGTGAAGTTCTGGCCTTAGGTACCAGGGATCCAACTGGCATTCCAATAACGCTTATCACTGGAAAGGTAATAGGTACTCTCTGAGCTTGTTAGAAGGACAAAGGAGAGGTAAGCGCTGCTTTGTTAACGTATGTCATAATTCTGTAGTAGGACAGACTGTTCGCTGTTCTCGGGAAAGACAGGATTCTGTGTGAATGTACTACATTTTTCTTGTGTGAATGAGTGTGAATGTAAAGGCATTTGGGTTGATTGCGAAACTCTGGGTTTATTTCTCAGTAGCATTGGGTCTCCAACTATGTGTCTTAAATGCTAGAGAAACAATTAGCTAATGCTTGTTAGAAGGGTGAAGTAGAGGGATGTGCTACTTTATCAACGGAAGTAATGATTCTGTAGTAGGGCAGAGGTAAGCGCTGCTCTCGGGAAAGACGGAATTCTCGTGAGAAAGGTCTTTTGCTGTTCTTCGGTTAGCGAAGCAGACAATGGAGATGTTTCTATGTTGTTACTAACAGAAGTGTAGAAATTGAAACAAAAAACGTACTGAGCGGATTTGTAAAGGAGGGGTAGACAGAAGCAGGAGCAGGAGCTGCCGCAGCGGCTGCTGACGTCAGAACGACCGCGCTGGGATTGGACCGTCGGTCAGAACTGTGAAACGCCCTGGATTGGTGCGTTAGTGTACGCCGCGGTAGGATTGGAGAAGAAGCAGAGTGACGTGGACGCTCTGAATAGGTGCGTTAGTGTGAGGTCGCGCTGTGATTGGATAGATTAGTGGTATAGTTGTAAAGAGGGACTAGCGTTGCGCGAAAGACAAGAAAATGTATTACGACCCACCAGAGAAGGAGAAGAAAACCTGGTTAGGGAGAATTAAGAAGTGGTTTAAGAAAGACAAACCAGTTAAGACTAGAGAAGGACAGTTACTTCCTCCACCGAAAACCCCTGCATCCTTTATGATTGCGAAATATGGGTATCATACTTGTATTTGGTTAGATAACTGGGTGAGATACATCAGGGACGACAGAGTATTGGCTTTTCCAGAGTATGGTTCATTTAATTTGGCGGTTTTAAGAAATTTACGGGAAAAGTTGATGAATTTGGAACCAAGACCTAGACCGACACAGTTTGAGGCTTTGACAGAATGGGAAGACGAAATGCATGAACGAGAAAGACAAAGAAGTGGTAGAGGATATAGGTGCTGGTTTGGAAGACCATACGGACATGAAACGCATAGTGATCGAATGAAAAGGTGGCGAGATGCGAGCATGACTGAGGGTGTGTTCCCTGTAAGAACTGTAGGAGAGAATGAAGGTCGAAAGTGTGCAGAAAAGAGGCATAATTTAGAATCGATAGGGTATGGAGCGAATGAGTCTGAGGATGATGTTCTTGATGATATGTTTTATAAAAATCTACCACCGTATCGATCGGAAACAGAAATGTTTAACTCCAAGTGCCCCAATGAGAGAAACAATGCGGATTATAAAATCGGTACCAGAATCCCTAAGTTTGAGTAAAAACAGTGGTACCAGGGAAGTAGAGAAGAGATCAGAAGGAAGAACAGATGGAGAAAATTCTGTAGAAGTAGCAAAAACAACCCTGGAATTAACTGAGAAAATAAGAGAATTGACCAAGAATCTAGAAGCTGTAACTGTTCCAGTAACGATAGGTCCAGTAATGCCTATTTTTGAACAACAGAAGGACAGTGAGCATTGTTTGACAGTCCCTTACAGAAATAGTAACCCTGTAGAACAACCAAGAGTGAGTAAGAATGAGAATCCATGGAGGCAAACTATGAGTGTAATGGAACCAAATTTTACAAATAATCCATTTGTAGATCAGAATTGTGCAGAAAGACGTATGACAATGATAGAGACAGTGTCAGAAACACAAAATGATTTTGGACACGGAAGTGTAGAAAAACCAGTAGGACCATCAACAGATGAGCTAAGTGAATGGTTGAGAAGCTTGCAGAAGAAAGACAAAGAATCCCAATAAATTGATGTGGGCAAGTTACGAATGGTACTGGAAGAGTTAATCGTAGGGACGATCCCGACAGAAAAATTGAAAACCTATCAGGACGAAGAATTATTATTTCTGTGCAAAAGTGTAACTTGGAGAGCGAAAAACTTGCATGAAAGGTTAGAAGAAGTAGCAAATGAAATGGGTATTGATATTGAAAAGGTAAAAGCCTTACAGAAACCTTTTCGAGTAGAATTCACTGAAAAGGACATTGAGAACATGAACACCACAGGACCAATAGGTCAAATTAAGGACATAATCATTTTGCTGAGAAAATGGGGAGACGTGGATAAATGGAGAAGCAGGTGGTATAGAAAACGCGATGATGCCTCAGATAAGACATTTTCAGCCTTTCCTGTAAGAGAAAAGGAGAAGGTAGTGACAGAGTGCCCTATGAGAGAGATTCCAGGAGGAGGACATTTACATGTCCCATGGACGAGACAGGATATTTTGTCTTTTACGAATGATTTCCCCTGACTACGGGAAAAGCCAGTCGAGTGGTACAGACAAGTAGACAGATTTGTGGAATTGTCTAAAGTACTATGTATTGATTTGAATAGTCTGTTTGACATAATTGTCCCAGCAGATCTATGGTCAGAATGCAAATTGATGATAAATTGGCTAACCAAAGAATATCCTAGAGATCCTAAAATAGGAGCTCCGGACCCTGAGGTAATAAAGAAATATGAGCAGGTTATGGTATTTTTGAAAAATAAAGTGCCCCCTAAAGAAACAGACTGGGTAAAAATTGATCGAACACACCAGGAAAGTAAAGAGTCAGTACATGCATACTATGAGAGGCTAATACAAGCTTTTAAGCAGTTTAGCGGAGACGAGAATCTGAGTGAAAAGGATTTGAGCCATTTTGTATACAGATTTGTATATGGTTTACGACCAGAAATATGTGATATGATTAAACAGCATACGGTAGATTGGCAGGAAAATAGATGAAGTATTGAGACATGCTAAATACTTCAGTGATGAAATTGAAGCAAAACAGCGGAAGTTAAAGGAGAAGGCAATGTCGGCACAGGTAAAGGTAGCGGAGAGACAGGAAGCCCAACTGGTGGAACAAGCAGGGACCAAGCCAAAATGTAATAATGGGAAATACAAAGGGAACATTGAAGAAGCTAAAAAGAAATTTCCGTGTCATAATTGCGGTAGGATAGGGCATTGGAAATCTGAGTGTAAATTTCCCCCGAGTACTAACAATGAAAATCCATCATTGAACCCACAGGTGCACCATGAGGTGAGTGGTCAACTGCAGCAACAGCAGCAAATTGTTCCCACACAGAATCAGGTGCCAAAGCCGCCTTTTCCACAGAGCAGAAACACACAGAAGTATAGTCGTGAATCGGGATTCTACAATGAAGAACAGGTAAATAAGCTGCCACGTGCTAGCGCTGTCTCGCAGTATTGGCTGCAACGCGATGAGAGTGACACAGAAGAGAGTTATTGACGGTGCCGAAGGGAGGAAGAAGAGTGCGTACTTGGCGCAACTCTAGAAGTAGACCAGACAGGACCTTTTGTAGATGGGACGGTTAATGATGAAAATATTACTTTCCTAGTGGATACTGGTGCTACTCGATCAACTGTTAGATCAGCTGATGTTAAGAATCTTCCTCTCTCGGATGAAACGATCCAAGTAGTTGGTGTGTCCAACAGGCAAATTAAAACCTATCTTACAGAACCAGTGAAAGTCAGCATAGGGAAATTTTCAGAAATGCACCGCTTTGTGGTGTGTGACACCAGTCCTGTGAATTTATTGGGTAGGGACCTGTTGTGCAAAATGAATTGCACTATATTTTGTAATCCGGATGGAATAGCTTTTGAAACACCAGATGATGATGTATTGTATAAGATGACCCTAGCTAACAGAGAAAGTGAAGTTACTGAAACATATGCTGTATTCAACCCTGATGAATTACCAACAGAACTGAGAAACTCTGTAAAGGCAGAGGTTTGGGATTTCACTGGGGGGGTTGTAGGACTAATGAGAAATGTAGATCCAGTCAAAATAACTGTAAAAGAAGGAGTAACGTATCCAAATGTTCCACAGTATAGATTGACACCTGAAATAATTGAAGGTATAACTCCTATAATCGAGAAAATGATCAGACAAGGAATCTTGAGAGAAATAATGAGTAGTCCATGTAATTCACCAATAATGGGACTGAAAAAGCCTAATGGGAAATTTAGGCTAGTGCAAGATTTGAGAAAGGTGAACAAAATTGTGGTATCATGTTGTCCCATTGTACCCAATCCATCAGTGATTTTATATCAGATTCCCCATGATGCAGAATGGTACACAGTAATTGATCTGTGTCATGCTTTCTTTTCCATCCCATTGCACCATGACAGTCAGCAAATTTTTACATTTCGTGTTGGTGAGCGTATTTTGGCATGGTGCCGAGTCCCACAGGGGTATACAAAGAGCTCCTCAATATTTAATCAGTTGTTAAAGAGATCTTTGAAGAGTCTAGAAATGCCAGAAAGCTCTGTATTGGTCCAATATATTGATGACCTTTTAGTAGTGTCAAAAACACGTGAAGCCTGTGAGGTAGATACAATAGCCTTGCTGAATCATTTGGCAGATGGAGGACTTAAAGTATCACCCGCAAAACTACAGTTTTGTAAGAAGGAAGTGCAGTATCTGGGACACAACATTGAGAAAGGACTAAGGAAAATAACCATAGACAGAATCAGAATAATAAAAGGAATGCGAGCTCCCATGACTCAAAGAGAAGTAAGAATGTTTTTGTGAAGGGTAGGGTACTGCCGTCAGTGGATTGGAAACTTTTCCTTGATCGCAAAGCCTTTAGTGCGACTGACGAGAAGTGATGTAAAAGATCCCCTTGAATTAAACAAAGAAGAATTGGCAGCATTTAGACAATTGAGAGATGGGTGGTGTGAAGCACCTGCATTAGGCATGCCTGACTATGAGAAAGAATTCGAGTTGTATTGCAGTGAGAGAAATGGATGTGCACTTTCTGTGTTGACCCAGAAACATGGAAAAATGAGAAGACCAATTGCATATTTTTCATCAATGCTAGATCCAGTAGCTGTAGGTTTACCTGGATGTTTGAAAGCGGTGGCTGCAACATGTCAAAGTCTGGAGCAGAGTGAAGGAATTGGGATGGGATATCCATTAAAAGTGTTTGTACCCCATGATGTAGCAATTCTGTTGACAAGGAGTCGTACTCAGTATATGACACACAGTCGGCTCTATCTTCGGTGGATTGAAGAGAGAGCAGGAATCGCTTATCAAGGGGGTCATCTGCTATCTTGGTGACATGAAATTGAGCGATCGTTAATGCAAATTAGAAACTCTACTTTAAATTTCTGAAGCTATATCACAGATGATATTTCATGGCATGAAATTAAGCGTCTTTAAAAGCCGAGTAGAATTTCCGTCTTAAATCTCATGAAACTACTCAACAGATGAGATTTCAGCTATTCTTCGAAAACGATTTCTTTACAAATTTGATAGCCATCATCGTAATTGGTTCTCGCTTTTCATATTTTGAATAATTGACTCTTCAGATATATTGAAACACATTGTTACCGACCAAGATATTGTGGATCTCCTACATACTAAGTGGGACACGCAGTCTTTTTTTCTTATTTCTTCATTCATCAAATATACAGTTTTGAAACCTGACTTGCTGTTAGTTCAAGCCCTGAAGAAGTTCCGTTTAAATTGTTCTTTAAAGGAACGAAACGCGTTGGCTGTTTGTGTGTATTTATCGGCTATGAAATAAAAGCTAAACAAAGATAAAAAAGAAATATTTTGGACTCTCTATTTTTGTATAGTGCACCTCTACTTGTTGTAGTTATCATGTGTGGGACTATCGAGATGGAAGACCAGTTATGCCTGATAGCATGATGTCTACCATGGCACGGATGTATCATGGCCAGGGACATATTGGTAGAGATGCCATGATCAGGTCATTTAAGCAGACCTGGTACAATGCAAATTTCAGACTTGTAGCCGAAAGTCTTTGTCAGAGATGCTTAATATGTCAGAAGTACAATCCTGGAAGGAAGACAGTAGTGAGTCTGGGAACAATAGGCCGAGAAGCAGGGCCTTTCACCAGAATGCAAGTAGATTTCATTGAGATGCCTCCCTGTAACAGACTGAGGTATGTTTTGGTAGTGGTCTGCCTATTCTCCAGGTGGGTGGCAGCATTCCCAACAAGAAGAAATGATGGGTTAACAGTAGCCAAGCTACTACTGAGAGAATTCATTCCCAGGTTCAGGTTCCCAGTGACAATTGAGTCAGACCGAGGAGAACATTTTCATAATAAGATTGTAGGATTAATTTGTGAAGCATTGAATGTACAACAAAAACTACATTGTGCCTACCGACCAGAGGCTTCTGGTGTGGTTGAACAGATGAATGGTACTATCAAAAATAGAATAGGGAAAATGTGTTTGGCCACAGGTATGAAATGGCCTGATGTCTTGCCTCTAGTACTCATGACAATAAGGGCCATACCAGACAGAACTACAGGATTGAGTCCTCATGAAATAATCATGGGACGTGCAATGAGACATGTGTTTATACCAGTCAACAAGCTGATGACAATAACTGATGACATGGTGTTGGAATACTGTAAAGACCTGGCTGGCGCAGTTCATTCTGTGTTTCATCAGGTTGGACCAGATGCCACCACACTTGAAAAGAAGCAAGCCCATGATCTGAGCCCAGGTGATTGGGTAAGGATAAAAGTCCACAGAAGAAGAAATTGTCTGGTTCCAAGGTGGGAAAAACCACGACAAGTCATTTTGACCACGACCACAGCTGTGAAGTGTGCTGGACTGTAAAACTGGATCCATGCCAGTCATACATTGAGAATTCCAAATCCGGTGGGCAGCATAGGAAAATAATACTTTGATGAATCAGAATCAAGCACTGAATCAGATGACGAAGGGTCAAAGACACAAGGAAACTCTAAAATGGAGGGAAACAGTACAAAGATCAGCTTTAGTCCCCAGAAGTATCGCTCTGAGAAGAAGATTGCAGATTTCCGAATCTAGCGATTCTGGAAACGAGCAAGAAGCGCAGGGTTCCAAGAAGGAACACAGGAAGAAAAGAGGAAAAAGTACTGAAGACACAACAAAAGAAATTCATGAAAAGGAAGTACCAGATGAGAGACTGAGAGAAATTCTACCTGAAATAACAAATCTAAGTAAACAAGGGACAGGCACAGAGAGAGAGGGACAGATTTCTGCGGAAGACCCCCGGGGAGGTGTAGGGAACTGCAACATCGAGTTAGGTGAAGGGACAAGTAGCCAGCAGGAAGATTGCGTGCCGGAGACCCGAGGAGGGACAGAAGTAGGGAAAACAAAATAAGTAGTGGAAGAAGAAGTTGCTGAAAAGACAAAGCAAGTTGAGACAGAGTCTGAAGAGAGTGAAAATGAAATACCTGAAGGTCGAGTTCTTAGAAAGAGAGCTTGGAGGAATGAAAAGAATGACAAAGGAAGTAAAGTAAAAAGAGTTGCAAGAGATGATGTTTGGCCCAATAAAATAAGGAAACTGAGATATCGATTAACAAGAGTGAATTCACCAAGAGCTGAATAGGTGAATGAAGTGACAAGTCAAGAGAAATCAAAAGAAGACAAATTAACAGAAGACAAAGAGAGTAGAAGAACAAGGAAACCTAACCAGAAGTATAAGTCACCAGAATGGACGTATGTGGCACTGCCTGAACAGGGAGAAGAGGCAGATAGTCAAGGAAATCCAGAGGAGACTGTACTGAAAGTGGTTGAGGATGAAATAGAATCGGAAATCTTGAGAGTTCTCTTGTCCGACATTGGAGAAGAAGAAACGGAAGTTCAGGAAAATCCATATTTGGAAGACGAGAGGAGAGTAAAGAACGATGAGATGCCAAACTGAATAAGTTAAGAAAACTATTGATGAAGAAAACAAGATATTGAATTAAACATAGTGACTGGTAGAACCAAAGAGGTGTTAGAACCTTATTAACCTTATTATGCTTTTATGGAGCATCCTTGCTCTTGTCATTTCTTTTAAGGCTACTATAGATACATTAGAAGGACATAGTGAGAACAAAACTAATATAGGGAAAATACCAAAAGTAGTTCCAACTAGAATAGATAGAAATGATTTGCATAAAGACAGGTCAATAACAGATTTTTCTAATAATGTGTTTTCCAAATTATTGTATGAATATGTAAAGACAATGGACGTACGGGACTGCTACGTATGTATGCAGTTACCTGCATCTGTTTCTGAGGGAGTGACATATCATCACCTTCCGGCAACGTATGGAATAACATGTAGTGTAATAGCTAGTTTATTTTATGAGACAGGGAAATTAGAATATTATTTTTCAGATGTAGACAACATTTTTGCGCAAATGCCTTCTTATAATAAATTGAACAAAGTAAAACCTGCTAAGGTATTAGGTGAATTCTTTTTGGAAACTAAGGAACTAACATTAGAGTATATTTTTAGAAACAATTTAACATGCAGTTTGCAGAAGGAGGAAAAGACATTCCTAGACATGGTTTAGGAAAGGAAATTGAAAATGCAAAGAAAAGCAGCAGAAGGGAAAATGGAGAAAACAATCTGGGATATAGAGAAAGAAAAACATTTGAAAGGAGAAGCTAGTCCAACTATAGCTTTAGATTGGCCTCAGAAAGGGAAATTTTGCATTCGAAGGAATCAAACTGCGTATGATAATTATTTTCTAGGTAATAGTGAGTGCCATGATACATATCGAATCATGGGTGGATGGGGATTCAAAGGTGGAAGAGATCCAGTCTTTCCTGGATTATATTTTATTTGTGGGAACAGGGCATATTATCGTTTGCCAGACCATTGGTATGGCACATGTTACGTAGGCCTGGTCTTTCCAAAAATCTCTCATATGGATAGAGGAGAAGATGGTGTGCATAGCTTAAGTAATCATTTAGCTAGAACCAAGAGAGAATCTTGGGCAGAAATTGGAGGTGACATTTTTCAGGCATTGATACCAGCAGTGGGAATAACTCTGAATGCAAACAAGATTAGAAAATTGTCAACAGTAGTGGATCGCTTGTCAACAAGCACCGCTGGAGGATTTTTATTGGTTAAAACTGAAATGGTTGCCATGCGTGCTATGGTAATGCAAAATCGACTTGCCCTTGATATTTTATTGGCAAAAGAGGGTGGAGTCTGTGGAATGCTGAAACTTCAACATTGTTGTACTTTCATTCCTGACAAAAGTAAAGATCTGAAAACTTATATTAAGAATATTATTGAATTGCATGATGAACTTGCACCACTGGAGGTTGAATGTGTTTGGGATAGAATTGGAAAGAAAATAGCTGCTATTAAGAATTTCTTAGTGAAAATAGGTAGTACTCTTATAGGTAAAATATTGTTTCCATTAACATGTGTAATCTGCATAGTTTTAATGATAAGATTATGTTGTATGTGCTGTAGAAACAAGAAAAATAAGAAAAGAATAAAAAGAGAAAAATTAAAAAGAAAGGACAAGGATCAAGATAGGGATTTGGAAGAGATAACATTAGAAGAATGGAAGGAGAGTATGTATAAAACAGTAAAAAGAGAAGAAATGGGTGAAACTGAATTATGATTAAGAGCAAGAAAACATTTTAAAGATTCCGTAAAGACAGAACAAAATTTTGGGTGGTCTGGTGATAAAATCACCAAAGGGGGGATTGCTGGAGTGGGTTATGCAAATTGTGTATACCCACCCCATTTTGCATGTCGTTTTATTAATTAGATTAATTAATTAATTATAATTGTACTAATGGTTTGGAGTGAAGTGGAAATAATTAATCAACCTAATTAATGACCAAAATATACGTGAGATTTGCATCTGCATGGTCTAATAATTACGTAAACTAAATTTCGTACGCATACTAATGATAGATAATTATAACATTGCATGATATATGTCGCTTTGGTGATGTAATTGTGATTCGTGCTTTATTTAGTAAGTATAAACCGCATTGAGTGTTGCTTTTGGCTAGATAAATACACACACATATGGGTATGAGCGAGGGAATAACATTTAATTAGTTATTTTTATGTATTTAATTACGTTTTGTGTTTCTTTGCTTAAGTTGACCATTTTGGCCTGCCGAAAGATGACTGACGTTGGTGCCTAACCCGACTGCCAACGCTGAACAAGGCTTGGGTGAACTGCGCCTGCGCTGACAACAGATACACAGTGGCCTGGACCTGACCCCAGATGAACATGTACCTTTCAAGGACAGTCTGGGACGTCGTCAAAGTATTCTGAGCAAAGACTGTTGTGTGAACCGGAACTGACAAGGGTAATAACCCAAAAGACACTTTCGTGAGAAACCAAAAGGATGATCGCTGATTGTCCAATCAGCGAACTCAGATGCCCAAACTTTGATACTTTTTAACATTGATTTTACTATAAATTATAGTAGAATAGAGAGGTAATGAGATCGGTGGTCGCTCCTTCGATTTCCTGATGATATGCTGACGGAGAGGACGGTGACACTGCAGGACAGCTGTTAGCCTGAATCTTTGACGGGCAGAATTAATGCCCAAACTCCTGATGAACTGCATCTGCTAAAATTGATGGGCATAGATTTGCGAGACTGAAAAATTTGACATAGAGGACGACTTTAGCCAGAATAGGTAAATATGAATGGCAACTTGATCAAATGAATGATTTAATCTGCAATATTAATATAAAATTGGATTTGAACATCTACAGAAATGAGTTGGGTTGTTTATTCATTGAAATGTGTTAATGAAAAGGTTAATTAGAGTACTAGAAATTCACTTAAATCTACAACTAACAGATCCGTCCCGGTTATGAGGGGAATATCAAATGTGAAATCTAGGGCCTAATGAGTATAAGAAGGTTGTGTAGGTTTGTTGCTCATTAGGGTAAAGTGGTATCTTCCTCCCTCATTATTCAGCGCTTGGAAGGTTAATCGCCTCTCACACTGACTGATGGTGAGTGTGTGTTGGTGTTATGGGCCCCCCCAGCGAATGTATGGATAGTGTGCGTGTGTGAGATCTTTTTGGTCCGTGACAGTAGTGAGGGATTTTGCACTCCGCGCTGCATCACTTTTTCTGGTAGCAGTATGATGGTTTGTTATTGTTTTGTTTAGTGATTATTGCTTGTACATTGCTTATTGATTTTGGTTATTGATTGGTATTCATTTATGTACTAACACTCTATGTTGAGTTACGTTGAGTTTAATGTTGTTGCACAGCTTCTGGGATGTAGGAAGTCGGAAGTTTGTAACGGTTCCGTAGTAGAGCAGAGGTAAGCGCTGCTCTCGGGAAAAGACGGAATTGTTGTTGCCCTGTAGGTACACAGGGGAAACGTGTGACAATTGAAGTTGCACAGCGCATTGTCTGGGTTTGATTCGGTAGCATCGTCGTGTGTTGCCATTAGAGACATTTATAGTGTGAGAGAAGTGTGTATGATAGTGAAGTTTACCTGTGAAGTTCTGGTCTTAGGTAACAGGGATCCAACTGGCATTCCAATAACGCTTATCACTGGAAAGGTAATAGGTACTCTCTGAGCTTGTTAGAAGGACAAAGGAGAGGTAAGCGCTGCTTTGTTAACGTATGTCATAATTCTGTAGTAGGACAGACTGTTCGCTGTTCTCGGGAAAGACAGGATTCTGTGTGAATGTACTACATTTTTCTTGTGTGAATGAGTGTGAATGTAAAGGCATTTGGGTTGATTGCGAAACTCTGGGTTTATTTCTCAGTAGCATTGGGTCTCCAACTAAGTGTCTTAAATGCTAGAGAAACAATTAGCTAATGCTTGTTAGAAGGGTGAAGTAGAGGGATGTGCTACTTTATCAACGGAAGTAATGATTCTGTAGTAGGGCAGAGGTAAGCGCTGCTCTCGGGAAAGACGGAATTCTCATGAGAAAGGTCTTTTGCTGTTCTTCGGTTAGCGAAGCAGACAATGGAGATGTTTCTATGTTGTTACTAACAGAAGTGTAGAAATTGAAACAAAAAACGTACTGAGCGGATTTGTAAAGGAGGGGTAGACAGAAGCAGGAGCAGGAGCTGCCGCAGCGGCTGCTGACGTCAGAACGACCGCGCTGGGATTGGACCGTCGGTCAGAACTGTGAAACGCCCTGGATTGGTGCGTTAGTGTACGCCGCGGTAGGATTGGAGAAGAAGCAGAGTGACGTGGACGCTCTGAATAGGTGCGTTAGTGTGAGGTTGCTCTGTGATTGGATAGATTAGCGGTACAGTTGTAAAGAGGGACTAGCGTTGCGCGAAAGACAAGAAAATGTATTACGACCCACCAGAGAAGGAGAAGAAAACCTGGTTAGGGAGAATTAAGAAGTGGTTTAAGAAAGACAAACCAGTTAAGACTAGGGAAGGACAGTTACTTCCTCCACCGAAAACCCCTGCATCCTTTATGATTGCGAAATATGGGTATCATACTTGTATTTGGTTAGATAACTGGGTGAGATACATCAGGGACGACAGAGTATTGGCTTTTCCAGAGTATGGTTCATTTAATTTGGCGGTTTTAAGAAATGTACGGGAAAAGTTGATGAATTTGGAACCAAGACCTAGACCGACACAGTTTGAGGCTTTGACAGAATGGGAAGACGAAATGCATGAACGAGAAAGACAAAGAAGTGGTAGAGGATATAGGTAATGGTTTGGAAGACCATACGGGCATGAAACGCATAGTGATCGAATGAAAAGGTGGCGAGATGCGAGCATGACTGAGGGTGTGTTCCCTGTAAGAACTGTAGGAGAGAATGAAGGTCGAAAGTGTGCAGAAAAGAGGCATAATTTAGAATCGATAGGGTATGGAGCGAATGAGTCTGAGGATGATGTTCTTGATGATATGTTTTATAAAAATCTACCACCGTATTGATCGGAACCAGAAATGTTTAACTCCAAGTGCCCCAATGAGAGAAACAATGCGGATTATAAAATCGGTACCAGAATCCCTAAGTTTGAGTAAAAACAGTGGTACCAGGGAAGTAGAGAAGAGATCAGAAGGAAGAACAGATGGAGAAAATTCTGTAGAAGTAGCAAAAACAACCCTGGAATTAACTGAGAAAATAAGAGAATTGACCAAGAATCTAGAAGCTGTAACTGTTCCAGTAACGATAGGTCCAGTAATGCCTATTTTTGAACAACAGAAGGACAGTGAGCATTGTTTGACAGTCCCTTACAGAAATAGTAACCCTGTAGAACAACCAAGAGTGAGTAAGAATGAGAATCCATGGAGGCAAACTATGAGTGTAATGGAACCAAATTTTACAAATAATCCATTTGTAGATCAGAATTGTGCAGAAAGACGTATGACAATGATAGAGACAGTGTCAGAAACACAAAATGATTTTGGACACGGAAGTGTAGAAAAACCAGTAGGACCATCAACAGATGAGCTAAGTGAATGGTTGAGAAGCTTGCAGAAGAAAGACAAAGAATCCCAATCAATTGATGTGGCCAAGTTACGAATGGTACTGGAAGAGTTAATCGTAGGGACGATCCCGACAGAAAAATTGAAAACCTATCAGGACGTAGAATTATTATTTCTGTGCAAAAGTGTAACTTGGAGAGCGAAAAACTTGCATGAAAGGTTAGAAGAAGTAGCAAATGAAATGGGTATTGATATTGAAAAGGTAAAAGCCTTACAGAAACCTTTTCGAGTAGAATTCACTGAAAAGGACATTGAGAACATGAACACCACAGGACGAATAGGTCAAATTAAGGACATAATCATTTTGCTGAGAAAATGGGGAGACGTGGATAAATGGAGAAGCAGGTGGTATAGAAAACGCGATGATGCCTCAGATAAGACATTTTCAGCCTTTCCTGTAAGAGAAAAGGAGAAGGTAGTGACAGAGTGCCCTATGAGAGAGATTCCAGGAGGAGGATATTTACATGTCCCATGGACGAGACAGGATATTTTGTCTTTTACGAATGATTTCCCCTGACTACGGGAAAAGCCAGTCGAGTGGTACAGACAAGTAGACAGATTTGTGGAATTGTCTAAAGTACTATGTATTGATTTGAATAGTCTGTTTGACATAATTGTCCCAGCAGATCTATGGTCAGAATGCAAATTGATGATAAATTGGCTAACCAAAGAATATCCTAGAGATCCTAAAATAGGAGCTCCGGACCCTGAGGTAATAAAGAAATATGAGCAGGTTATGGTATTTTTGAAAAATAAAGTGCCCCCTAAAGAAACAGACTGGGTAAAAATTGATCGAACACACCAGGAAAGTAAAGAGTCAGTACATGCATACTATGAGAGGCTAATACAAGCTTTTAAGCAGTTTAGCGGAGACGAGAATCTGAGTGAAAAGGATTTGAGCCATTTTGTATACAGATTTGTATATGGTTTACGACCAGAAATTGGTGATATGATTAAACAGCATACGGTAGATTGGCAGGAAAATAGATGAAGTATTGAGACATGCTAAATACTTCAGTGATGAAATTGAAGCAAAACAGCGGAAGTTAAAGGAGAAGGCAATGTCGGCACAGGTAAAGGTAGCGGAGAGACAGGAAGCACAACTGGTGGAACAAGCAGGGACCAAGCCAAAATGTAATAATGGGAAATACAAAGGGAACATTGAAGAAGCTAAAAAGAAATTTCCGTGTCATAATTGCGGCAGGATAGGGCATTGGAAATCTGAGTGTAAATTTCCCCCGAGTACTAACAATGAAAATCCATCATTGAACCCACAGGTGCACCATGAGGTGAGTGGTCAACTGCAGCAACAGCAGCAAATTGTTCCCCCACAGAATCAGGTGCCAAAGCCGCCTTTTCCACAGAGCAGAAACACACAGAAGTATAGTCGTGAATCGGGATTCTACAATGAAGAACAGGTAAATAAGCTGCCACGCGCTAGCGCTGTCTCGCAGTATTGGCTGCAACGCGATGAGAGTGACACAGAAGAGAGTTATTGACGGTGCCGAAGGGAGGAAGAAGAGTGCGTACTTGGCGCAACTCTAGAAGTAGACCAGACAGGACCTTTTGTAGATGGGACGGTTAATGATGAAAATATTACTTTCCTAGTGGATACTGGTGCTACTCGATCAACTGTTAGATCAGCTGATGTTAAGAATCTTCCTCTCTCGGATGAAACGATCCAAGTAGTTGGTGTGTCCAACAGGCAAATTAAGACCTATCTTACAGAACCAGTGAAAGTCAGCATAGGGAAATTTTCAGAAATGCACCGCTTTGTGGTGTGTGACACCAGTCCTGTGAATTTATTGGGTAGGGACCTGTTGTGCAAAATGAATTGCACTATATTTTGTAATCCGGATGGAATAGCTTTTGAAACACCAGATGATGATGTATTGTATAAGATGACCCTAGCTAACAGAGAAAGTGAAGTTACTGAAACATATGCTGTATTCAACCCTGATGAATTACCAACAGAACTGAGAAACTTTGTAAAGGCAGAGGTTTGGGATTTCACTGGGGGGGTTGTAGGACAAATGAGAAATGTAGATCCAGTCAAAATAACTGTAAAAGAAGGAGTAACGTATCCAAATGTTCCACAGTATAGATTGACACCTGAAATAATTGAAGGTGTAACTCCTATAATCGAGAAAATGATCAGACAAGGAATCTTGAGAGAAATAATGAGTAGTCCATGTAATTCACCAATAATGGGACTGAAAAAGCCTAATGGGAAATTTAGGCTAGTGCAAGATTTGAGAAAGGTGAACAAAATTGTGGTATCATGTTGTCCCATTGTACCCAATCCATCAGTGATTTTATATCAGATTCCCCATGATGCAGAATGGTACACAGTAATTGATCTGTGTCATGCTTTCTTTTCCATCCCATTGCACCATGACAGTCAGCAAATTTTTACATTTCGTGTTGGTGAGCGTATTTTGGCATGGTGCCGAGTCCCACAGGGGTATACAAAGAGCTCCTCAATATTTAATCAGTTGTTAAAGAGATCTTTGAAGAGTCTAGAAATGCCAGAAAGCTCTGTATTGGTCCAATATATTGATGACCTTTTAGTAGCGTCAAAAACACGTGAAGCCTGTGAGGTAGATACAATAGCCTTGCTGAATCATTTGGCAGATGGAGGACTTAAAGTATCACCCGCAAAACTACAGTTTTGTAAGAAGGAAGAGCAGTATCTGGGACACAACATTGAGAAAGGACTAAGGAAAATAACCATAGACAGAATCAGAATAATAAAAGGAATGCAAGCTCCCATGACTCAAAGAGAAGTAAGAATGTTTTTGTGAATGGTAGGGTACTGCCGTCAGTGGATTGGAAACTTTTCCTTGATCGCAAAGCCTTTAGTGCGATTGACGAGAAGTGATGTAAAAGATCCCCTTGAATTAAACAAAGAAGAATTGGCAGCATTTAGACAATTGAGAGATGGGTGGTGTGAAGCACCTGCATTAGGCATGCCTGACTATGAGAAAGAATTCGAGTTGTATTGCAGTGAGAGAAATGGATGTGCACTTTCTGTGTTGACCCAGAAACATGGAAAAATGAGAAGACCAATTGCATATTTTTCATCAATGCTAGATCCAGTAGCTGTAGGTTTACCTGGATGTTTGAAAGCGGTGGCTGCAACATGTCAAAGTCTGGAGCAGAGTGAAGGAATTGTGATGGGATATCCATTAAAAGTGTTTGTACCCCATGATGTAGCAATTCTGTTGACAAGGAGTCGTACTCAGTATATGACACACAGTCGGCTCTATCTTCGGTGGATTGAAGAGAGAGCAGGAATCGCTTATCAAGGCGATCATCTGCTATCTTGGTGACATGAAATTGAGCGCTCGTTAATGCAAATTAGAAACTCTACTTTAAATTTCTGAAGCTATATCACAGATGATATTTCATGGCATGAAATTAAGCGTCTTTAAAAGCCGAGTAGAATTTCCGTCTTAAATCTCATGAAACTACTCAACAGATGAGATTTCAGCTATTCTTCGAAAACGATTTCTTTACAAATTTGACAGCCATCACCGTAATTGGTTCTCGCTTTTCATCTTTTGAATAATTGACTCTTCAGATATATTGAAACACATTGTTACCGACCAAGATATTGTTGATCTCCTACATACTAAGTGGGACACGCAGTCTTTTTTTCTTCGTTCTTCATTCATCAAATATACAGTTTTGAAACCTGACTTGCTGTTAGTTCAAGCCCTGAAGAAGTTCCGTTTAAATTGTTCTTTAAAGGAACGAAACGCGTTGGCTGTTTGTGTGTATTTATCGGCTATGAAATAAAAGCTAAACAAAGATAAAAAAGAAATATTTTGGACTCTCTATTTTTGTATAGTGCACCTCTACTTGTTGTAGTTATCATGTGTGGGTCTATCGAGATGGAAGACCAGTTATGCCTGATAGCATGATGTCTACCATGGCACGGATGTATCATGGCCAGGGACATATTGGGAGAGATGCCATGATCAGGTCATTTAAGCAGACCTGGTACAATGCAAATTTCAGACTTGTAGCCGAAAGTCTTTGTCAGAGATGCTTAATATGTCAGCAGTACAATCCTGGAAGGAAGACAGTAGTGAGTCTGGGAACAATAGGCCGAGAAGCAGGGCCTTTCACCAGAATGCAAGTAGATTTCATTGAGATGCCTCCCTGTAACAGACTGAGGTATGTTTTGGTAGTGGTCTGCCTATTCTCCAGGTGGGTGGCAGCATTCCCAACAAGAAGAAATGATGGGTTAACAGTAGCCAAGCTACTACTGAGAGAATTCATTCCCAGGTTCAGGTTCCCAGTGACAATTGAGTCAGACCGAGGAGAACATTTTCATAATAAGATTGTAGGATTAATTTGTGAAGCATTGAATGTACAACAAAAACTACATTGTGCCTACCGACCAGAGGCTTCTGGTGTGGTTGAACAGATGAATGGTACTATCAAAAATAGAATAGAGAAAATGTGTTTGGCCACAGGTATGAAATGGCCTGATGTCTTGCCTCTAGTACTCATGACAATAAGGGCCATACCAGACAGAACTACAGGATTGAGTCCTCATGAAATAATCATGGGACGTGCAATGAGACATGTGTTTATACCAGTCAACAAGCTGATGACAATAACTGATGACATGGTGTTGGAATACTGTAAAGGCT
Organism: Triturus cristatus; assembly: GCF_964204655.1. NCBI lineage: Eukaryota > Metazoa > Chordata > Amphibia > Caudata > Salamandridae > Triturus > Triturus cristatus. Next base: position 651,518,538 of record NC_140581.1, read on the forward strand.
TGGCTGGCGCAGTTCATTCTGTGTTTCATCAGGTTGGACCAGATGCCACCACACTTGAAAAGAAGCAAGCCCATGATCTGAGCCCAGGTGATTGGGTAAGGATAAAAGTCCACAGAAGAAGAAATTGTCTGGTTCCAAGGTGGGAAAAACCACGACAAGTCATTTTGACCACGACCACAGCTGTGAAGTGTGCTGGACTGTAAAACTGGATCCATGCCAGTCATACATTGAGAATTCCAAATCCGGTGGGCAGCACAGGAAAATAATACTTTGATGAATCAGAATCAAGCACTGAATCAGATGACGAAGGGTCAAAGACACAAGGAAACTCTAAAAGGGGGGGAAACAGTACAAAGATCAGCTTTAGTCCCCAGAAGTATCGCTCTGAGAAGAAGATTGCAGATTTCCGAATCTAGCGATTCTGGAAACGAGCAAGAAGTGCAGGGTTCCAAGAAGGAACACAGGAAGAAAAGAGGAAAAAGTACTGAAGACACAACAAAAGAAATTCATGAAAAGGAAGTACCAGATGAGAGACTGAGAGAAATTCTACCTGAAATAACAAATCTAAGTAAACAAGGGACAGGCACAGAGAGAGAGGGACAGATTTCTGCGGAAGACCCCCGGGGAGGTGTAGGGAAATGCAACATCGAGTTAGGTGAAGGGACAAGTAGCCAGCAGGAAGATTGCGTGCCGGAGACCCGAGGAGGGACAGAAGTAGGGAAAACAAAATAAGTAGTGGAAGAAGAAGTTGCTGAAAAGACAAAGCAAGTTGAGACAGAGTCTGAAGAGAGTGAAAATGAAATACCTGAAGGTCGAGTTCTTAGAAAGAGAGCTTGGAGGAATGAAAAGAATGACAAAGGAAGTAAAGTAAAAAGAGTTGCAAGAGATGATGTTTGGCCCAATAAAATAAGGAAACTGAGATATCGATTAACAAGAGTGAATTCACCAAGAGCTGAATAGGTGAATGAAGTGACAAGTCAAGAGAAATCAAAAGAAGACAAATTAACAGAAGACAAAGAGAGTAGAAGAACAAGGAAACCTAACCAGAAGTATAAGTCACCAGAATGGACGTATGTGGCACTGCCTGAACAGGGAGAAGAGGCAGATAGTCAAGGAAATCCAGAGGAGACTGTACTGAAAGTGGTTGAGGATGAAATAGAATCGGAAATCCTGAGAGTTCTCTTGTCCGACATTGGAGAAGAAGAAACGGAAGTTCAGGAAAATCCATATTTGGAAGACGAGAGGAGAGTGAAGAACGATGAGATGCCAAACTGAATAAGTTAAGAAAACTATTGATGAAGAAAACAAGATATTGAATTAAAAATAGTGACTGGTAGAACCAAAGAGGTGTTAGAACCTTAGGTTAGAAAACTAGTTGTGAAGTAAAAGAGGCTAAGTCAAAAGACACGGTCCATTTTAACAAGATGGCTAACATAGAAAGTAGTAAAGGTAGATGTACATTCATGAAAAGATGGTGTAAAATGTGTTGTTGTTGTACAGGATCATTAATGCTTTTATGGAGCATCCTTGCTCTTGTCATTTCTTTTAAGGCTACTATAGATACATTAGAAGGACATAGTGAGAACAAAACTAATATAGGGAAAATTCCAAAAGTAGTTCCAACTAGAATAGATAGAAATGATTTGCATAAAGACAGGTCAATAACAGATTTTTCTAATAATGTGTTTTCAAAATTATTGTATGAATATGTAAAGACAATGGACGTACGGGACTGCTACGTATGTATGCAGTTACCTGCATCTGTTTCTGAGGGAGTGACATATCATCACCTTCCGGCAACGTATGGAATAACATGTAGTGTAATAGCTAGTTTATTTTATGAGACAGGGAAATTAGAATATTATTTTTCAGATGTAGACAACATTTTTGTGCAAGTGCCTTCTTATAATAAATTGAACAAAGTAAAACCTGCTAAGGTATTAGATGAATTCTTTTTGGAAACTAAGGAACTAACATTAGAGTATATTTTTAGAAACAATTTAACATGCAGTTTGAAGAAGGAGGAAAAGACATTCCTAGACATGGTTTAGGAAAGGAAATTGAAAATGCAAAGAAAAGCAGCAGAAGGGAAAATGGAGAAAACAATCTGGGATATAGAGAAAGAAAAACATTTGAAAGGAGAAGCTAGTCCAACTATAGCTTTAGATTGGCCTCAGAAAGGGAAATTTTGCATTCGAAGGAATCAAACTGCGTATGATAATTATTTTCTAGGTAATAGTGAGTGCCATGATACATATCGAATCATGGGTGGATGGGGATTCAAAGGTGGAAGAGATCCAGCCTTTCCTGGATTATATTTTATTTGTGGGAACAGGGCATAGTATCGTTTGCCAGACCATTGGTATGGCATATGTTACTTAGACCTGGTCTTTCCAAAAATCTCTCATATGGATAGAGGAGAAGATGGTGTGCATAGCTTAAGTAATCATTTAGCTAGAACCAAGAGAGAATCTTGGGCAGAAATTGGAGGTGACATTTTTCAGGCATTGATACCAGCAGTGGGAATAACTCTGAATGCAAACAAGATTAGAAAATTGTCAACAGTAGTGGATCGCTTGTCAACAAGCACCGCTGGAGGATTTTTATTGGTTAAAACTGAAATGGTTGCCATGCGTGCTATGGTAATGCAAAATCGACTTGCCCTTGATATTTTATTGGCAAAAGAGGGTGGAGTCTGTGGAATGCTGAAACTTCAACATTGTTGTACTTACATTCCTGACAAAAGTAAAGATCTGAAAACTTATATTAAGAATATTACTGAATTGCATGATGAACTTGCACCACTGGAGGTTAAATGTGTTTGGGATAGAATTGGAAAGAAAATAGCTGCTATTAAGAATTTCTTAGTGAAAATAGGTAGTACTCTTATAGGTAAAATATTGTTTCCATTAACATGTGTAATCTGCATAGTTTTAATGATAAGATTATGTTGTATGTGCTGTAGAAACAAGAAAAATAAGAAAAGAATAAAAAGAGAAAAATTAAAAAGAAAGGACAAGGATCAAGATAGGGATTTGGAAGAGATAACATTAGAAGAATGGAAGGAGAGTATGTATAAAACAGTAAAAAGAGAAGAAATGGGTGAAACTGAATTATGATTAAGAGCAAGAAAACATTTTAAAGATTCCGTAAAGACAGAACAAAATTTTGGGTGGTGTGGTGATAAAATCACCAAAGGGGGGATTGCTGGAGTGGGTTATGCAAATTTTGTATACCCACCCCATTTTGCATGTCGTTTTATTATTTAGATTAATTAATTAATTATAATTGTACTAATGGTTTGGAGTGAAGTGGAAATAATTAATCAACCTTATTAATGACCAAAATATACGTGGGATTTGCATCTGCATGGTCTAATAATTACGTAAACTAAATTTCGTACGCATACTAATGATAGATAATTATAACATTGCATGATATATGTCGCTTTGGTGATGTAATTGTGATTCGTGCTTTATTTAGTAAGTATAAACCGCATTGAGTGTTGCTTTTGGCTACATAAATACACACACATATGGGTATGAGCGAGGGAATAACATTTAATTAGTTATTTTTATGTATTTAATTACGTTTTGTGTTTCTTTGCTTAAGTTGACCATTTTGGCCTGCCGAAAGATGACTGACGTTGGTGTCTAACCCGACTGCCAACGCTGAACAAGGCTTGGGTGAAGTGCGCCTGCGCTGACAACAGATACACAGTGGCCTGGACCTGACCCCAGATGAACATGTACCTTTCAAGGACAGTCTGGGACGTCGTCCAAGTATTCCTAACAAAGACTGTTGTGTGAACCGTAACTGACAAGGGTCATAACCCAAAAGACACTTTCGTGAGAAACCAAAAGGATGATCCCTGATTGTCCAATCAGCGAACTCGGATGCCCAGACTTTGATACTTTTTAACATTGATTTTACTATAAATTATAGTAGAATAGAGAGGTAATGAGATCGGTGGTCGCTCCTTCGATTTCCTGATGATATGCTGACGGAGAGGACGGTGACACTGCAGGACAGCTGTTAGCCTGAATCTTTGACGGACAGAATTAATGCCCAAACTCCTGATGAACTGCATCTGCTAAAATTGATGGGCATAGATTTGCGAGACTGAAAAATTTGACATAGAGGACGACTTTAGCCAGAATAGGTAAATATGAATGGCAACTTGATCAAATGAATGATTTAATCTGCAATATTAATATAACATTGGATTTGAACATCTACAGAAATGAGTTGGGTTGTTTATTCATTGAAATGTGTTAATGAAAAGGTTAATTAGAGTATTAGAAATTCACTTAAATCTACAACTAACAGATCCGTCCCGGTTATGAGGGGAATACCAAATGTGAAATCTAGGGCCTAATGAGTATAAGAAGGTTGTGTAGGTTTGTTGCTCATTAGGGCAAAGTGGTATCTTCCTCCCTCATTATTTAGCGCTTGGAAAGATAATCGCCTCTTGCACGGACTGATGGTGAGTGTGTGTTGGTGTTATGGGCCCCACCAGAGAATGTATGGATAGTGTGCATGTGTGAGATCTTTTTGGTCCGTGACAGTAGTGACGGATTTTGCACTCCGCGCTGCATCACTTACACATAACAACTTTACACTTGCAACACTGGACTCTACAATTTAAAATACATATTTATAGAAAATGTAAAAAATCCATTGAAATTCAATTAAACAAATGAAGGTTAAAGCTTAGTTATATGTAAGAAAACATATTTTCCCTACTCAAACCAAGTTCAAAGTACACAAACTTTTAAAATTCTAAGTTTGTTTACAATTTATCGACCACATTTAAATTATTATAAGTAGCGGACCTCATTACACACTCTCTTCAGCTCGCTACCCAGATAACACTAATTATAACTTCCACTATATTTTCATTCGCATATGCTTTCAATAAAAATTGCAATCACTGCATCAGATTGCTAAGTTAGACCTATTGGCTTTGATAATTCTCTAGGAGGGTGCCATTATTAATGATAATGAACACCTCTACGGAGAAGTCTACAGCATGAAGGTTTGGGCCACCATAACTGGGGTTAATGTTGTCTATTTTTTTTTGTATTGATAGAAAGGTAAGCTGTACCATAAGGATTCAAAATTGATCAGCAGCTTCATTAACTCTCTCTATTTCCAAGATCACAGTCTTGTGAGTTATAACTAGGAGAGGTGATAAGAGATACTGAATTATATGAAGAGTATTGGAAGAGCAGGTATTGGACATTTACTCCCTTCGTCCTTTGTACTCTGCCCTCTATACATTCCCAGCATGTGCCAGGTGAAATTGTATGAAAATATTGGCCCTTTGAGTAGGAACTAGTCAGCCCCAGAGCCATAGAAATTATTTCTAGTCACAAACCCATTCAATGTAGGCACCCGAACACACATATGCTGCTTGAGCAAGGTCGACTTAGAACATCAACTGTGAGTGAGCATGCATGCTGGAGTCAGTGGTTGTCTCATTACAGTCTAAGTGGTGCTCTGCATTCATGTGATGTGATGGAAACACTTGCTGATTGTAAGGAATTCAGAAGCTTTTTATTGCTACGTTGGTGAAGCAGTGCAGTGACCAAAACATTCCGCTCTCATGATGTGAATGGTTGTCCAATGACCCTCTCACTCAAGACCATGCCAAAGAAGCCATTTTAACTGAGCATCAAAATGGAGGAAAACAGAATAGCCTCACACTGCCCGTCAGCCTCCTTTCAGCACATCTACAAATTGCTGGTGCACTGGCTGTAGAACTTTAAAGAAGAAAAAACAGATGCCAGCTAAAAACGATAATCCCCCTCTCAAAACATCACCTACAGATCCGTAAGACGTGAGCGAATAAAAGCTACATTCTTCTGACAAAAAAGTGACTATTCCCTTGTACTGGTTAGGTCTAATAGCAGAAATGCAAGCATATGCAAAGGTCCTCTGCTGCTCTGTTTCATCTTCGGTCCTGAGAAAAGTAGTCTGTTGCTAATTTACAGTTGTGACCCCTGCCAATGTCTTGTGCAGAACAGAACAACAGGCAATAAAATTAAAGCAGAAGTAAAAAAGTCTTCCCTCTCTCCCGGAAGCATGACAATATTATTTAGTCAGGAATTGATGGTACATATGCTACTTGATGGTACACTGACCCACACTAAATAAAAATAAAATACACTAAATTAAAATACACAACACTGAAACCCTTTTTGGTGTCTGATCGGTATCACCATTATTCCACGTAAGAAATTGCTTTTGAGGGAAGCGTATTTTTTTCTTGTTTAAGGTGCTACATGTATATATTCATCAAGTGTACCACACATGTGCTTAAATGTTTAGTCAAACTGCATCCTGCAGTGACTCTGGAGTAGAGGAGGCTGTACTGCCCTAACCAGATGACCAGATTTATGTATTTATTTAATGCATTTTTATGTAGCGCAGACTTTACCCAAAGGTGTCAGAGTGCTGTACAATGGAACCAGTGACGTTACATGAGAGATATGTTACAAAATAGAACTTTACAAAAATAAACAGGAGACTAGAAGATGTAGGGTAAAACCATAGAAGGCAAGAACACAATATCAAACACAGCCAGCAAGGGTGAGGAATGTACAAGAAAATATTAAAAATTTACAATGATGAACTAATTTCCTAGAGGGGTCTGAGAATTAAGGTATTAGTTCTGAAAGTGTCTTTGGAAGAAAAGAGATTTGAGTTCAGCTTTGAAGATCCGGATAGAGGTGGTGGCACGGAGCAATGGAGGAAGCGAGTTCCAGGTTCTCACCGCATTACCTGAGAACGATTGAGCCATCGATCTTTCCCTTTTGAAGGAGGGGGGCTCAAGCAGAAACTTTTCCGCATTCCGAGAAGGTCTCCAGCCTCCAGACATTTTCAGTTTCTTCGCCAGATAACGAGGGGAGGAAGTGTGCAAGGCTTTGTGGGTGATGCAGGCAGTTTTGTAAATAGATCTTGCCTCGATGGGAAGCCATCGAAGAGGACAGGATAGGAGTGATGTGGTCACTTCGTTTGGAACCTGAAATAAAGCGAGCTGCTGAATGGAGGATGGATTTAAGGGGGGAGAGGTGAGATATGGGTAGGCCAGCCAGAAGAGAATTGCAGTAATCCAGTCTAGAGAGAACTAGTGATTGGACCAGGGTTTTAGGTCTTTCTCCGGGAAGAACCGAGGCATCCCCCCAGAAGGCGCAGCTGGTAATATGCGTTCTTAGCAATGGAGTTGATGTGGGAGATTAAGTTGAGTCTTTTGTCAAGTATGACACCTAGGGATTTAGCGCTGTTGACAATGATGGGCTTATTGTTGAGTAAATTCAGCTGATCCATCCAGGATTGAAGAGGCGGGGGGGAGAGATGTAGATAGGAGGAGGAATTCAGTTTTGGAGGGATTGAGAATAAGTTGGTGAGCTACCATCCAGTTGTGAATAGAGTTGAGAGTAGAGTTGAGTAGTGAGAGATTGTGTGCGGAAGACACCTTGAGGTAGATTTGAGTGTCATCCGCATAGAGATGGTAGTGGATCCCAGATTTACGAAGAAGGTTCCCTAATGGTTCCAGATGGAGATTAAACAAAGTGGGTGCAAGGATAGAACCTTTAGGGATACCTTGACCTACTGCCAATGGAGACGAAAGACTGTTCGTTATCTTGATCATTTGGGATCTGTCCGAGAGGAATGAGGCACATTCTCTGTTGAAGAGTGTTAAGGAGGGTGTTGTGATTAACAGTGTCAAAGGCTGCAGAGAGGTCAAGAAGAATCACAAGGCACGATTACCCAGAATCGAGTATATGCAGCGCATCATCAATCACAGGGCTATTTCAGTGCTGCAATTTTGAATGAAGCCAGACTGGAACACGTCAAGGAGATTATTGTCCATAATCTGTGGGAAAGTTGTTTCGCAACACATTTTTCCATGATTTTCGAAAGAAAAGGGAGTTTGGTGATGGGGCGGAATTTGTTGAGGTCATTCGCATCTCCAGAGGGTTTTTTTTAGAAGAGGGGTAACCTGTTCTGTTTTGAGGGCAGCAGGGAGGGAGCCTTGACTGAGGAAGAGATTAACTAGCCTGGTCCAGTAAGAGAGATTATTTGTGTAGAAATCAATGGCGATGACACTAGGGATGGGGTCAGAAGAATGGTTGGAGGGTTTGGTTTCGAGGATGTATTTGAGGAGGTCACCTTCCGCGATGGCGGCAAAGTTCTGCCAAGTGATTAAGGATTTTTGCTCCTCAATGGGGGTGGGGTGAGTGACCTGATCCACCAGCGATTTGACCTGACCTTTTCATCAAAGAATATAGAGAATTCTGCTGCTTTTTTTGAAGAATCCTCAGGCTTGATGGTTTGGGGAGAGCAATTTGGGTTTTTGATGAGGTCAAAAAGTTTTTGGGGTCGGTTTTTGGCAGAGTCGAGGAGAGATCTGAAATGTGATGCTTTTTCATGGAAGATGTGCTTGTGGTATTTGGATCTTGCCAAACGTAAATGAGAGAGATTAGGGTTGGATGGAGATTGTCTCCAATGTTTCTCCAAGCTTCTAAGCTTCTTCCTTTCATCATAGAGAGCTTTATTGTTGACATACAATTGATTAAAAACCATCATGTCACACACACTCCGTGAACGCTTTACCAAAAGACTTGAAACAAAGCTATTTTGTGCCCAAGTCACCTTTTCAATGCAGAACTATAACCTTGAGAAGTAAGATATCAATACAAAAAAAACATTCAACTACATGTAGATCCCTCAGTCTACTTTAATATTGGACAAAGGTCCATCAAGTAGCTTAGTAAACATAATTGTGTCAGGCTCTGACTCTCTCCAGAGCTATATTCCCAATCGCCATCTTCGGATGACATTTAGCATGAGCTGCAGCACTGATTGTTTTAGGGTCTGTGCTTTTCAATTTCAATCAGCAACAGGCAGCCGGGTGCTGCAGCTCAATAATGACCCAACCATAACATGTGTCATCATTGTCTACTGGGGAAGTGTTTAACAATATTGAGGAAATAATACAGCTTATAATAAAAGTGCAGAATTAAGTGTAGGCTTTATGAGAAATAAAAATGCATTTAAAAGCAAACGTTGTAGTAGGAAGCCATATTTACTCAAACTAGGCCTCATAATGCTGAAGCCACAGTGCCTGGCAAGCTGACATGACTAAAAGAATGCTTAAGTCATAAAATGTTAATTTCTTGACTTTCTCATGGACATGTTTTTCATAATGAATTCTTGTTCCATAAATGTTGTCATCTAATTCTGCAAATGTTTCTGCTCACACAATGTTTGCGGCTAATAAATTAATAAGTTTGTTATTTAGAAAGTAAGATATGAAAATTCCCTCATGGGATAGTAGTTTTGAACAAGAAAATGAAGTACAACTAGATGATAAGAAATAGTTGCAACATTGAAAGTTGCTATGTACAGTCATGCTCCTGTCATAAGACGAGGAGTGATCCTGTTCCCATGAGAGCATCAAAAGATGATTAGCTGGCTGAAGAACGAAAGAAAACACCACAAACTGCAGCATTGATAAAATATATTGTCTATAATAGCGCATGTTCCTAGAGCAGAACCGAACTTATCCATTCCATTCATTCTCTTTACATGGTCAACACTGCTGTGAGGCTCAATTGAGTTTCTTGAAACTCTCTTTATGAGAAGTTCTGCTTTGATTGATTCTTGATTTATTGAGATCAATTTCGATGCTAAATCTTTACGCTTGCACACTCACTCTCTCGAACTAGAACTCTTTATGGGTTCTGACTAACACCTTTTCTCCCCATTTCTAGAATAGGGATTCTTTCCTTTATGGAAAGCGCTTAATGTATTTTATTATGATTATTTGATTGACTAAAATTGCTTAACGATATTTATTCATATATAATGATTGAGATTAATACGAATGAATGTGTAACCTTGAATAAAGATGATTCACTAGAAATTGGATTAATAAAACCCTTTAACTCATAACAAACCCTCATTATTGACTGAAAATAGATTAGTGATTGAGATTATAACTTAATGAGATGTTCAGCTCCTCATCTTCTCTAAAACAATGGCAAAGAGTCATTATTCGATACACCGGGGATTAGCCCTGATAATCGTAAACCAAGATTTTAATTGAAACCAATCCCAGTTGCTCCAGCAAACTTGGTAGCAGAGGGAGAGTTTACATCATGAGAAGAGGAGCTAAAATAAATGCCCTAATTTAGAGTAATAGCAGAGTCCCATATCCCAACGCCCAAAATTCGAAGACTGACAAGGTGCGGTTTCAAAGTCGGTTGCTGTATTGAAAGTGTAAGTATCAAATGGGTTATGCATTGCAGTTGTTGTCGTTGAATTTGTTCACATGTGGAAGAAGAGTGTTGGATGAACTGGTGATGCATATATGCTTCTTGTCAAGAAGTTGGAGAGGTTAGCGGACTCTGAAGTAGTCCAAGGTCTTGGGATAGATAAATAAGAATTGATTTATGTTTTTCTTGTCTGCCAACGATTTGTGGTGTAGGTCATGAGATACCGTTGACTACACAATTGAGATAGGGATTATGGCAAATGGTTGTGAATGTAATAATATTGGGGCAGATTTATGACGACTGGCGCATCCCTGCATATCAGCAGGGATGCGCCAGTTATTATGCGCCACAGCTGCGCCACCATGGATGCGCCGCATTTATAATGCGGCGCACCATGGGGCAAAAACGGCACAGATGCGTGACGCATCTGTGCCGAAAAGTGGCGCATTGCTGGAGTTGCGTCGCAAGCGCGACGCAGCTCCAGCAATGATCTGGGGGGCCCTATCTGTACAATGCTGCGTCAATCCTTACGCCTGCTTCAAGCAGGCGCAGGGTTTTGACGCAGCATGGGCCTAAAAGTGACTGAGTGAAATCTTGTAGATTTCACTCAGCCACTTTTAGGAGGCGTTCCTGCGCCGGAACGCCCCCACCTGCCCTGGAACGCCTACATGTGGCGCAGGGCTTTACAACGTGACGCATCTGGGAGATGCGTCACGTTTGTAAATGCCCCGCACCATGGCGCAGGAATTGCGCCGCTGCTGCGTCACAAAAGTGACGCAACGGCGGCGCAAAAGTGCCGCAAGTGCAACATAAATCTGCCCCATTGTTTTTTGTAAACAGATCCTAATGCGTAAAGGTAAAACTACATTGATTAGGGTGATTTCCTGCTAATCGAGATTTCATTTGCATGTGTAAATAATCTTTCTGTGTGGAAGTCAGTGGGCGTCAAAACCAAAATATTCTGATTGTTGAATTGCTTTTGTTTTCTTTAAAGGAGCAGACAAAGATTGTTGATTTACGTTTGTTTAGATTTGTAGAATTGTCTGTACAAGCAAAATTGTAAAGGAAAGATGAACCGCTCCAAGGAAGGAGATCATATGTGATGGTGAGCCACACTGCAATTTGTTGGTTATTGTATTGCCGCGCTAGTATTGGTTGATGACAAAACAGAGTGCGTTGCCGTTATAGGCAAATTGTTGTGCAAGTGCCACATTGAGATTGGTTAACAAGTCTTCAAGTAATAAAGCTATAACAGGATTGGAGGAAAGAGATCTGAAGTATACGGAATAGAATCAAAATAGCGGAGACCTAAATTAAGCTGTTTGTTATTTGTGAATAATCAGAAATCATGAAATGTTTTTACATTTTTAAGGGTTTTGTGAGATGTGATGTAACAATTCCAGTACGGGAAGGTGAAAAGGTGCCTCCCGAGGGAACACCAGCACATTACAATGCAACAAATATGGGGTTGCTTATATTTGTGGCTTCGTCAATGGTGCAAGATCACTGAAAATGGAACCTCTGAGCTTTCAAGCATATGGTACATTTGAATTGAGAATCGTTTAAAGACTGAGAGAAAAGCTATTTCAGATGAAGTCACCAGGGGGTGTGGCTAACTGCCAAAGATGGCGGCATCATAGTTAGCATAGTTTAGAGGCTCCCAGACCTGGGATCTTGATCCAATTATATATCCCCACATTATCCAGTATCGAACTTTACACTGGTCAGAGCTGGCACCCTTTCGAATGGGCAGTCCTGCAGAGGTGTTTTGAGGCTGTGAGGTGATGTGGAGTGCTGATTCCTGGGCCTCTCCTGCTCTGAGTCAGTAATGGCATTCAGACAGCCACAAGTCCAGTCTTCCAGAAATGAACGTGGGGGGTTGTGCAGCATTGTGGCTGCTACATCAGAGGCCTGCGCTCCCCCCAGTGTAACTGTGCCACAGAGAAGATTGCTCCCGATCCCCGGCTGGGGCACCCAGGTGAGGGGGGCACAGCCGAGCACACCTGGGAATACCACGACAGTCTGTGGTTGTGCCTGTGGGCCTGGTGACCTGGTGTTGCTCCAGCGTTGACACAGGTGGCTGGCCCTAAAGAGGAGCAATGGAACCTTCTCATTGCAGGCCTCCTGGGGATGGCCCCATTATGGACAAAATGCCCTGTGGGCCTGAAGATCTCAACCCTGAACCCTGGTTGTGGTGTGGGTGAAGGCCCGATCATCTGTGTGTGGTGTTCAGTGCCTCACCCCCACCTCCTGAGACTCTGTTGAGGGGTGGCTGAACGGGGCTGCCAAACGGACACAGAGGGATAGGCCCTAGGTTGAGATGCCGGAATGACAGACTAGCGATAGCCCCTCTGGCGCAGCCTCCGGGGCCTACTAAATGCCAAAGTTCCTGCTGGTCTGACACCATTGCCCTACTGTGTGGGGGCATAGAGGGGGCCACTACTGGATTTCCAACTGCAGAGGGTGTTGCATGGACCCCCTTAATGCCACTGATTATTTGCAGGCAGGCACAGTTGAAGGCTCTGACCATTGCTGGTTGGCCACATGAGGAGGTAAGAATATTGTCGCTTTGTGTGGGGGAAGCCCAGCTGGCCCTTTGTTGTGTGTGGCCTGGGGGATGCTACTGAATCTGGCACACTTTATTAGTAAAGGACTTGTGACTGGACAGGTGTCTTGTCCTTCTCGTCTTCTCCTGGCCCCCTGTGCACTGCTCAAAGCACATTTGCACCTGCATCACTTTATCGAGCATTTTGATGGATAGGGGTATCCATTACTGACCTGCAGGAAACTAGCCCACTAGGTGGTGGAGTGGTGATGAGCCCACTGATGGGAGGTCTATTTTGGTTGTCCCACACATTTATACTGGCAGCATCCCTTTGAGCACCGCAGCACCAGGATCTGTTGCCCCTACATGAGAGTTGCTCTCTCTCCCCTCTCCCCTCACCTGTGTGAGACAGTTGGATCAGTGTCTTGGTGGGCGCAGAGATCTTTGGAGGCTGGTGGACTGCATGCTGGATGCTCGCACAGGAGGTGTGAGCTTTCACACCTGATCGAAAAGATCCCCCTGGGTCGCTGCCTATTGTGAGAAGTTGGCCTGGTATATTCTGTCCACTAGTTATAGTGGGCACCTTGTGCCAGTCCAAACAACCCTTATTAATGATAGGTTTAAAGACAACTTTATTGAAAGCTATCCTAGTGGTAGCTATGGAGTGCAGCCTTCAGGCTAAGCCTTGAAGGAGTGTAAAGCAGCTTGGTTTACCAGATTCTAACCCCTTGAATTACTAAATGAAAGGAGAACCACATAAGATATGTATAAAATAAATGTATTTATTTCTAAACACTCACTTCTAATCTCTTTATGAGATTAGAGTCCAAGATACACAATAATTCAGTTCTAAAACGACAGTGGATAGCACAATATACAATGGGCCCTAGGGGCGGACCAAACCATATATTAAGAAAGTGGTATTAGAACCACGACTTGACTAGACACAGTGCCTAGAGCACGTAGAATCGCTAGGACCCCAAGGAACCACCCAAGGTAGTGACATAGGAGACCCACGGGGGACGTGTGCAGTGTAAGAACACAGCCGCGAGACCCGTACTATTCTATGGGAAAGTCGCGGTTGGAATTTTAGAAGTTAAGGACACTTAGGAGAGGACTTTGAGCAAACCCCTTTAGACTTAGGGGGTTCTAGGGCCAGCACCCACGGGAGCACCGGAGTACTCGAGTTACCTCACCCAGGGAAGCCGGGTGCATAAGTGTCAAATGGTGTTGGCAATCGTCGTTGATTTCAATGATGATCTGCTGCAAAGTGCTGCTGCCGGGAAGGAGAAAAGTGTCCGGTGTGATCCAAGCCTGGATCGAAGATCAGAAGAACCTAAAAGCAGAGGGGACAGAGTCTGGATCACTTGCCAGTGACCAGGGCCACGATAGACGAATGCCCACCGATGTCGGGTGATTCAGGTGCGAAGAGGTGAAGCTTGACTCTGCAGCCACGAGGACCAGGAGGTGTCGACGATGACCAGGAGCTGGATTCGAGCTGTCCCACAAAGGATGTAGAGTGCTTTGGTGTCGGTGCTCAGATTGAACACAACAAGCCTTGGCAACAGCAACCCACACAGGAAGAGAAAAGATGATTTAGTGCGGACCAGCAAGTTCCTGGGGACTCCCCAAGCAATGGAGAGTCAGGGCATGTCTGGAGCAACCAGGTAAGCCCAATTAGAAGTAAAGTTGCCTTCACAGGGACCCACCTGTCGACGGACTAGGGATCGCAAAGGGACCTCGAGAGAAAACACAAAGGGCCAGCTGACGGAACACTCGTAGAGTGTAGGCAGGCAATCTTCGGTGCAAATGCTGCTCGGGGTCAGGGCTACAAGTAACCCAAACTCAGCTGCAGAAATTGTTGGAAAGCTGATGCTTCTGCAAAGTTACGCGGTGTCCAGGGGTTCGGGTTGCCCAGTTGCCACAAGGGATATGGGCCTCAGACTTGCTGTGGGCACTGATCAACCTCTAAGACCACGGAAACCCACCTCCTGTGTTGCAGAATTCTTCGGAGTCTGGCGGGAGCTTCGGAGATGCAAACCGGTCAGATGCGTCTTTGGTGCCTGCCTTGCAGGGGAGCAACACCTTTACTCCAAGGGAGATTCTTCAGTCATCTAGTTCAATGTAGATCATCAAAGTTCCAGGATTCAGTATCAGAGTTTTGTCCAGGTGTAATCTAAAGTCCTGTAGCCAGGGGTTCCTATCTTATACCCAAGGAAGATGTTGGAGAAACTCTAGGGACCCACCTATAGGAGAGTCAGAAAAGAGAGGTGGCTACACCCATTTCCTTTGTCCAGTTTCACGCCAGAGCAGGGGCTGGTAGCCCCTGCAACCGGTTTGAGCTGGACTATGCACAGGGACACCAAATGTGCCCACAGTGCTGAACTTCAAAGCACTCTTGGAGCCCAGCCCCAATACACTAAAGTCTGTCTGGGAGGTGGTGACACCTCCCTGTGACAGGAAACCTATTGTCCAGGCCTCCCCTGCCAGAGTATCGTCCAGCAGCAGGAGGGCAGATTCGTGTCTGTGGCTGGCAGCATCCATTTTGTGATGCCAGGGCTCTTACAGCTGGTACCGGGTATACCGGTGCTGTCATGTCTCTACCTCTAGAAGGGTGGGATCATACTCCCACACCAGTTACTGGTGTGGGGGTATGATTCCAAAGTGTTTGACATCAAACACGACATGTTTCCGTGCAGCCATCCCAAAATTAGCATTTACCGTTTGGTTATAATGCACTTAAGAGTATATGATTTGGCTGCATCACCAACAACCCCGGAATAAAGGTTCCAAAGGCTGCAGATGGGCTCTGCTCATGCATGGGCACCCTCTCACATAAAACCCAGCACCCTGCCTTCAGGATTAGTAAGGCCTGCCATAGGGGTGACTGATAGGTTTATATGTGAGTGATATGGAGAGATATAGTGAACCTATATCTCAGTAAGGGGTGCATGCACCTCCCTACTCAGACTGCAGTAGCAGTCCTGTGGTGTCACTTTGAAAGGCTTCCCAGGGGGTGGCATAATACATGTGGCAGCCCCTGGAAGGCCTCCGGGGTACCTATGCCCTGGGTACATAGTATACCATATACTAGGGATTTATAGGGGTACCCCAGAATCCAATCTGGAGTGTACCTAAAGTACTGGCAATCAATTTAGAGAGGAAGCAGCTAGGCTGGGGTCCTGGTTAGCAGGGCCCCAGCCAGACTAAAGTCGAAAAACAGTGAAATATCATCAAAAAGTGTGGGGGGGTAACTATAAGAATCAGATCCTACTCTCCTACACCTATCATGACATTGGGGATTGTCTGCTTGCTGGGATCCCTGCCCTGGGGTGATGTGTGGGTCCTGCTGGATCCCCCTGGGCTTACCAGAGTGACAACTGTGGTGCCCGAGGGTTGCTGGCAAATATCATGGGGCCCACTATGAACAAACCTGAGAAGCCTGATCCGTACTTTCACTCTCAGTCAACTCCCTCAGAGAGCTCCTTAACCCAAACACTTTAGAACTATATCCCCCCTATGGCAGTGCCACCCTCAATGGACAAACTGGATATCATCCTACAGGAAATCCAGGACCCAAGAGTAGCAATTGAGAAATGCCTAGGGGCAGTTTCAAATGACATCACCCTCCTTAAGGATGATCAATGTACATTTTTCTGACTGAGTCAAAAATAATAAAATGGTCCACTCTACTATATCCCCAGGACTAGTAGGTCACACATCACAGCTCGCCCTCCAGCGCCGACAGGTAGACCAGCTCTAGGACCACATGGACAATGCTGAGGGGGAGTCCGTCGCAACAATGTCTGCATTGTGGTTGTCCCAGAGGGTGCAGAGGGGCCTCATGCCTCCCAATTAATATAAGACTGGCTCTGTGACGTGGTGGCAGCGGTGGGGCTGTTGGAGCTGCTTGTGGGCACACCGGGTCCCCTCCAGGAGGTCTGTACGAGGAGCACCGCCCGACCCATGATCGCCAAGATTCTTAATTTTGAGGGCCGAGATGCGGTACTATGTGCTTCATGTGAAAAGGTGCATATCCTCATAGAGAATACCAGAGTC